>NC_142685.1:55490416-56792500 GCF_056320005.1 Nelumbo lutea
ATTATGGGCCAGGTAAGCGTGCAAATTGGAACCGAAGGCCCCAACCCTATCCCTAATCCAATCTGACTTTTTGGGTTGGGTCTTCGTAAATTGTAAGTTTACCATGTTGTTCCTGCATTTAAGTTTGCCATGAATCAAAATTGGAACCCAGATTTCCCGCACTCGTTTTAGTGTGGGATGTTATGCACTTCTACTTAGATTCAATCACGTCACACTTCACGTCTCCTCATCTAACATGAGAAACTCAACCCAAACAAGACACCATTAACAACTGATTTGCAGAACAGATCGTTCTTCGGTCAAGAGGTGGAAATCAGTTTGTAGGAAATAGGGTTTGCTATTCATTGTTTTGTTTTCTTTTGCAGGAAATTGTTTTGCAAATAGATCCAAGTGTTAGAAATCATTTTGCAAGGGTGTGAGTTTTGCAAAGACAGCTTATGCTTTCTTTCCACGAAAGTTCTTTTAGAAGTTTTAGTCACCTCAAACAGAGAGAAACTAACTCATTGCTCTCTCGCATTTTAGCCCTAATAACAGAAGAGTACCAATAACAAACTAAAGGAAAATTCCTAAATTGATGCAGCAACTCAGTAATATGCAAAGAGAACTTTTCTGTGGCTTGATGTTGCAGAATACTCTTGCAGGAAAAAGAAGAAGAAGAAACACGGATGAAATCAAATGGTTTCTCGTAAATGGCTTTTGCCTTTGGCTGAAATCTGAAGAAGAGAGAGAAGTCTGCAAATCTCTTGTAAATGACACCAAAATAAGAAGAAAACAAAACAGTGAAGAATCTTGCAAAACAAATTTTGCCCCTTGACCGAAGAACGATCTATTCCTATAAATCATTTGTTAATGGCGACTGTTCATCTAGGGTTTGGAAAGCAAACCCATGGCTTGAGTTTCCTGTTTTGTTTTGTTTTGTGTAGTCCATAGTCAAAGTCCCCTTTTTCTCCCTTTTTCTTTTAAGTTTTAAAAAATAAATTTTAGAGGCACAACACACATGTGACATGGGGAGGCGTGTGACGTGTGACATGGTTGAATTTGATTGAAAGTGCACCCAGTGTAGGAAATCCGGGTGTGCGATGATGAAATTTATTATCCCTGCATTTAAGACTTGGGGGCTTATCTCCTTGACCAAATGTGGTTGGGACCTTTGGGTTGGAGGACAGTTTTTTTTTCTTTTACTTATTTTTTTACCACCATTTAACAGCACCCGGTTAGTTTGGTCATTAAGAATAATTAATGCTATAGCTGGACACCCAAAATGGGGAACAAGAGAATCTTTTGGAGGTTTTGAAAAGTCGGTAGAAATTGGTAAAAGCAGTGTTGTAAGACTCAGCCTGGTCCAAATGGTTGTAAGACACAGGAGATGTTCCCAATGTATAACTGTAGCGTCATGTGGGCAGGAGATCTAAAGCTCCCTTTGATTCACAAGAATAGGGGTTCTGAAAATGAGCCATTCCGATTCCAACTGTTTGGTTGGAATGATATTCATCCATTTGAGGGAATGACCATTATGTGCCCCTCCCTTGGGAATGAAATCCTATTCCTACAGATTTCAATTCTTATTTTCATTCTGACCCAAATAAACTATAAACTATTTCAATTTTGACTATAAACCAAACGGACGTTGAATTCTTTTTTGGGTCTCATTAAAATGACGTTTTTTATGGGTTTTCTTTTTTACAGGCTAAATCAGCAAACTGCCTGATTAGTCGGCAAAACCAAGGCCCATGGTTATAGTCTTAGTCGATTAACAACCTAATAAATAATGGTGTTTGAAAATTAACGTCATTCGTTAATCTGATATGATATAAGAAACGACGTGGGCCAATAAAATGTTAGGACGCAAGCGAGTTTCCTCGATGGAGTGTCGGTTGAGCTTGAACATGACACGTCGCTCGTCCTCATCTAATATGTCTCTCTCTCTCTCTCTCTCTCACACGAGATCACCCGTTTGCTCGCTCGCTCGACAACTGTTTCAGGTCTTTCCGAATTCCGATCAAGTTCTGAAGTTCAATCTCAGTTGGGGACGGAAGAGGTACGTGGTATTCCTCTTTTCTTGAATTATTGCTGGGTGGATGGTTTATGATTTTTCTGTGACGACGGAGAAGCTTTTCTTTCAATTTTCTGTGACTACGTGGAGTGGATCTCTGTTGTATCCTGGTTGATCTTGAAATTAAACAACTTCTTCTTCAACGTATGATTGGGTAGTTTCTGGGTTCATGGGGTTATTCAGTCAGAAGTTCCAATACTCGCTCAATTAATCGTTGAAGCTACTTTCTTTGTTGCTTACTGTGAGAAAATCAGTTTTTTGATCATTCATTCGGTGTCGATTAATTCAGGGGAAGGCGTTCAAATTAATCAAGTGGGGATTAAGGGAAATTGAAAGATGGGATTCGTGGTGGTAATATCGTTACCAGTGATTCTATTCATCTTGATACTAGCCATTGCTTGTTACCTTCTTGGAAGGGCCCGGGGTCAGACTCTGCCAAGGCCTGCTCCATCACAGTATTATGGGCCTCCACCTGTTCTTCCAGTGCCACCCCAGGCCCATGACCATGAAAAACCACAAGCTTAGAGGTTTATAGTGTATACTGTGCTGTATTACATGAGTTTGCCGTGATGGTTGTATTATAAGCATTTGTACTTTTGTAGGGATTGTTTGGGTAAATCAGTATCATGTGATGGTATTTCTTTACTCGTAGCTAGCTTCTGGACTTTTCATTTGTCTACTTTCCCTTTTTTTTTTTTTTTTTTAATTAAGGCTCCATTCCTTTGTATTTATTTGAGTAAGGGAGTTTATCTACTGACCTTACCAGGATGCGGGTTTGATCCTGTGTCTTTGTTTGTGGAGGAACATTGAGTGACCATCTCAGCAGCTATTTGCCACGTTAACATGACAAAATCATCAATAGACTGTCAATATTATGGGCCAATTCTGCATACCCCAAGAATAGCCCACCCTGTGTGGAACAGTTTACTCAAATACGAGTCAACATACCAATGTTTCAAAAAAAAAAAAAAAAACCTCTTAACTATTGAAAGAAAACACCTGGCAAAAAAGTTTGAATCCGGATCTGCTCCTTATACCAATATAGGATTGATCCCACAGGTTGTTGCAATGAAGATTCATTGAGCACCCGTGGAGTTCAGTTCTGCTTCCAATAGACCCAATTAGACCTGTTTATAGGCTGGGCTCGGGTTTGACTTTTACCAAAATTTGAATGAGACCCAGTCTGAAGCCCGAACCCAACACAGTATGTCAGACCCGAAGCTTGGCTCGTAAATAGGTCTAGTCCCAACTAGCTGTTACATCCACTGCACTGCAGTGGCCTGTTGAGAGCATTTTGTTGGTAGCAGTTCCCTACCTGTGCTCATGACCTTCGTTAGTGAGCCAAGCTACGAACTGGTTACCTTCCCCCCAAATATGAGAATCTGTCACCTGTAACCTATTCTCTTCTTTTAGCCTTTGACACTTCGATTTAGACTTCAGTGTTCAGATCTCGATGGTGGGTCTTCGCATCAAGTAAAGTTTTTTAGGGATGTACAACATTTCTGCATGAGCAACTCAAAAATCCTTTTGGTTCCTAACTTTGCATTCATATGAGCACATACCATTTGTATTTAGAGATGTATCAAAATTTATTTTTAGAATAAATTTCTTAAACTACCCCCTATTATTTAGTTAACTGACTTATTATACCCTTACTATTTAATTATTGTCTTGCACCATCCCTAGTGTTTTTGACAATTGCCTAAAACATCCTTTACCGTTAATGCTCTGTCAAAAAGTTCACATGTGCCATCACGTGATTGTTATACTTATAAAAAATTCTTAATTTACCATTTTATGGTCCAAAATGCCCTTTTTGTTTGTTTGCCCTCTCTGAGCTGCAACAATAGAATTGAAGTGGTAAGCTTTCAACCAACTTTACAGCTCGTCAACTTCCAATGTCAAAGCTCTACCTTAGAGGCAACAAAGGGGTTAGTGAACCTAGGTGAAGATTTGGACAAGGTTGTATGCAAGGTCAGAGAGGTTGGAGCGAGAGCGGTTCCAGTTGTTGAGGTAAGGGAATGTGTTAAGCCAGATGGATAAACAAAAGGGTGGTTGAGAACAATTGGGTGATCAGAAGTCGGTGAGAGGAAGACAATCAGGGGAGCAATAGGGTAGTCTTGCGGAGTCCAGATGATGAGGGGTATTGGAAGTGTGGCATGAGAGGCCCGAAGTCAATTTAAAAGGTAGAAAAAGGTGTCGTCATTATGAACGAAGGTGTTTGTTGACAGGGAGATAATGGGGAAGTCTTGAAGCAGGGCTAGGAGGTATAGAGGCTCCTAAGAAAGCGATTATCAAAATCAGAAAGTTTATTAAAATAATTTGGTAACCATGATTAGATTTCATGGTCTTGATTTTATTCCCTCTATGAGAAAGCAACAACAATAGAGGCTCCATGCGAAGTCCTGCAACAGAACCTTACAACGGGAGTGGATAGTAACTAGAAGCAACATAGGAGCGGGTGATACTTCTCCAATGAGAGTAGATCTAGACGACAACTCTATCAATCCGATTACTATCTACATGATTGGTGCCGGCGGGAACTCTGTGTACGGTACACTATTGTATAGGGGCGTTGAGGAGGGAGGAGGAGAAAGATCTCCGACGAAAGTAGATCTAAACGGCAGGAGTAGATAGTAACCGGAAGTAATAGAGGAGCAAGCGATACTTCTTTGACCAAAGTAGATCTAAATGGCGGGATCAGCAGCAGTAGGAACTCAATGTACGGCACACTATCGAGCCAATTACAATCTACATGATCGGCACCATCTCTTCTCGATCATGATTTGCATCTTCGTGCTTCTTAGATTCTACTCTTATTCCAATCTTCAACTTTCAATTTCCTCTCACAGATTTCATAGATTGTCGCCGTGTCAAACCTCTATACAACTCAATACCATCCAAATAATCAAATATGTCAAAGAGAAAATTCGACTTTGAAGGTTTTGGCATAAACATGCTAGCGACTTATATTTTGAGACATCCCAGGCTTTGTGTTTGGGGGATAACATTTCGCAACTGAAGATTCATCAAAGAGTGGAAGACGGGACAGAAAACCCTCAGCATTTCACATCTAGGGTTCATTAAAAGAGTGGAAGATGGAGATGAGATGGAGGTGGAAAACGGAAGTGGAGATAGAAATCAAGGAATAGTGGAGGGGAAATTTGACATTTCATTTTTTCCATTAGCACTTAACGACGATGCCAATTGTCAGAAAAAGTAAGGGTGGTGCAAGACAATAGATTAACAGTAAGGGTATAGTTAGTCAATTAGCTAAACAGTAGGGATAGTTTAAGAAATTTATCCTTATTTTTATTGTTACTTCTCTTGTCTCATTAAATCCCAAATAATATTTATATTTTAAAGGCTAGGTTGTCCAAGCATAATTCTTTCTTTCTGTTTTTTTTTTTTAATTTTCGTTTTTTTCTAAATGCCATTAACTCCAGTCATTACAATGACGACAATGGTCTTGAGTGATTATGAAATGAAATTTATTAATATGTGGCAATTTTGGGCGCTCACAACTTGAAGAGAAACTTTATTAGCTTTTGTGCTTTCTAACAAATCAGTAAGTTGAAAAAGTTTTACCCAAGCTAATACTTTGTTGATAACTTCTTGTTGAATTCTTTTCATAGAAAATATTACAGTAATAGTTATAACAAATATGGGTGGTTGAGATATCTTTTAACTTCTAACATTAGAGTCAGAGAATGACAATTTTGAATATTGACGACAATAAACAAGATATTTATGGTCCTATCCCCATCGTAAATTCCAATAAAAAAAAGTTTTTAATGTTTGATAAGGTAGACAAAACGGATGGTCTAGTGTAAATTGAATGATTAAATTGCAATATAGTATACAGAACAGTATAATAATTTATCTTATAATAAATATTAATTATGATAACAAAGTAATTATTAAAATTAATAATTTTTATTTTATTTTGCCCTTTGGTTTTACTTCCCATCATGATGTTATGATTCGATGTGAAATATCATAAAAATAGTTTAACTGCTGACACAAAAATGATTTTGAACAATTTAATTTGATATGGTCAAATCACATTTTGCATCCTGTTTCGTGCATTGGGTATTTATGGAAGCACAAAGAAGACTTTATTATTTGGGATAGGGTTACAAATGGATGATAGGTAGATTCAAATTTGATTCGAGCAGAGGGCTTCTCCTTTATACAAATAGCACCATTTTTTTAGGGAAATTTTCGATAGTTACCTTGTATTTTAGGCCTATTTTAGGCTAAGTCTCAATTTAATACCGAACTTAAAAATGCGAAAATCTAATATCCGAATTTTCTGCCCCTTAAATTTCATCTAATTTTGTTTATCAAATGAATCTCAAAACTTGTACTTTCAAAAGAGCAATCAACGTACGCAACGATATCAAAATTGATGGCCGGCTATAAAACTGCCTTTCACTGTACGCAATTCCCCATCAAGGCAATAGACATCTTGAAACGAGAAGGCAACACTGTTCATCGTCTCTTAATGCACTGTTCAGAATTATCAGTTGTCACTATTCGTTGAGCCATGACAGAATAAGAAAAATGCTCATTTACGACAAAAAAAAAAAATAAATAATAATATCTCTTTTTCTGGGTACGAATCCCACAAAGGACTATAAAGGCGATGAACTGAACCAGGACCCATTTGAATGGGACGTTGGAGCAGCTAACGAAGCAAAGGAGTTCGATAGGGATTGAAAAATAGGCTACAGTGGTAAGGAAATCAATGAAACCCCGAAAAGGAAAAAAAAAAGAAAGAAAGAGAAAAACCAGAGTTAAAAGAAACCCATTTTCCAGGTCTCAAAGCCTCCAAAGACCAAAATTGAAAATTTCTGCTTCCTCTGTTTTTCCTCTTTTGTTAAATTCTGTTTATCTACTTGAAAGATATATACTTGTTTTCCATCTTCAGTGGTTGCGTATGATAGCGGATTTGAAGAGCACGAGATCTCTACAACTCACGACACCACTAACAAAAAGAATGTCAAGAAGGACCACTACTAACGACCTTTAAAAGCCCAGATACCAACACCAGAAATGCAAGGCAACTAAAAGCAGTACGATTTCAATGTAACACCTTCGGATCTTTCTTTCTTTCTTTCCTCTTCTTCACGAGCCAACCTTTAAGCTTTTAAAACACTGATTGATTTTGATGGTTTTCAGTAGTAGCTTCGCCACCTGCCGCCGTATCCAATCATGCAACGTATAGAACACAGAAACCACCAATCTCCAATGAGAACAGCAGAAACAGAGACAACAACGATAAGAAGAATCAAGACCCCTCCTCTCCTCCTCCACCTCCTTCCTCCAAGAAAACCAAACCCAGTGTCGGAGCACAACCTACAAAACCAGTGTCGTGAACACCACCCTCCACCAGTCTGGTTCTCTGGACATAAAACCGGCCATGTTGCGCCGTGTAGGCCGCTGAAACCCAGCAGAGGAGGAGGAGAAAAGCGGTTTTGGGTTCTGGGTTCTGGGTTCTTTCTGTAGTTCATAGCAGAGCAGATGAACCAAAAATATCCGATTCTCCTATTGTTCTCTTCATTTCTTATTATCCTTTTTTTTTTTCAACTGCGATCACCCTTGTAACTCTCATCCCTCTGCTGCTTAAAGTTAAGGTGGTGAGAGAGCTTTTCTTGAAGAAGGCGGCTTGGGAGCTTGACAGAGAGGTTGATAGGATGATCAGACAGAAGGAAGCTGGCCGCCATGTCCGAATGCTGACGCAAGAGATTCGGAAGTCATTGGATAGGCATACCATCGTGTATACCCCTCTGGTTGAGCTATCTAATACTTTGGGACTGCAGAACTGTGCGATTTGGATGACCAATGAGATCAGAACAGAGATGAACTTGACCCACGAGTTGATAGGGAGGAGTTCTCGTCCTACCGTCCTCATAAACGATCCAGATATAAGGGAGATTAAGGATTACAAGGAAGTGAAGATCTTGATGCCGGGCTCAGCTTTCGGTCTTGCAAGCAGCGGTGGTTCTAGTGAGCCGGGTGCGGTGGCTGCAATACGGATGCCCATGTTGCGGGTGTCAAACTTCAAAGGAGGAACTCCTGAGTTAATACAGCAATGTTATGCACTACTAGTTTTGTTCTTCCAGCATCTGATATTAGAATTTGGAGTGACAATGAATCGGAGATAATTAAGGTGGTTGCTGATTAGTTTTTTCTTGCAGATATTATCAAAACTTGTGCTTCGCCTGCTCCCTCCACGTGTCCATTAGCGCACCTGTCCAGAGCGAAGAGAATGCGAAAAAGCGCCGCCGAAGCAGCAGGAGCAATTGAGCAGGCTTGTATTGCTACGCAACAATAGAACAGGATAGCATTTTGCGCCGACATGAACTTTTTGGTAAAAAGTTCGCTTGTTATACGGGATCCGACGCATCCAGCGGAGCGAAGCAGCCAGCGGCGAGCTAAAGCATGAACTTTAAATGTTAATTACCTAAAAATGGGTTATTATTAACAAATAAAATTTGATTTAATCTCTTAAATCAAATAACAAGTCCAGAAATTTAAAAAAAAAAAATCAACTAAAAAGCTAACCTAAATTTACAATATAATATAAATAATGGGTGATCACACAAAATCGATCAATATAATATAAATAATGGGTGATCATTCTTTAGTCTTGTATTTTAGAATACTTTATAGCATCTATTTTTTCCACAAAACAAATATTCTCCTAGTATTGAGGCCATGTTTTATGTATTTTGTCTTTCTTCTAGTCTTTTCCACTACCCTTGTGGGAGTTTGCATTGTGGGGGCCCTGATTTGAACTCTTGTATCTGACGGAATCCCATTATAAGCCATTATAATGGATATTGGGATGAGGATAACTTTTATTAGTTTCCGTTTTCTGTCTGGTCCAAGCCCAAGCCGGATAACATTGTCTCACGGATGTTTCTTTGCGATGGTGCGGTTTGGTGGTACTTAACGCAATCATGGTTTTCCAAACCGGGTCGGACCGGAAAAATCGATTACTGGCTGTTCGGTTATACTATAAATCAGAAATTCCTTAAATATGTTGAAAAAGTCAGAAAACCACTGAATCGGGGTTGGGCCGCTTAACCATTTAACCCAGGCAGCGGTTCGTGAGTTATCTTTTTTATTTTTATTGTTTTAAATAAATAAAAACAAAATGACTTCAATATCCCTATCCCAAATCGAATGTTTAGACCTGAACCCCATTTTTGTTCTAACCCTTCCCTCCTATCAGCCCTCACACCCAATCGACCACCTGCGACGGTCAGCACCTACAGCGTCCAATGGTCACACAGCTACTGACTGCGATTAATAGCGATCGGTAATGACGAATTTGTAGCAGCAGCCAGTGTATTTTGCAGCACTTCCAGGCTCCAATTGTAACAGTTGTGGCAGGCGAGTTTGCAGCGGCCGGTGGCGAGTTTGCAATGGCTATTCGGCAAATTTGCAACAGCGGGCGGGGAATTTGCAGTCGAAGGTTGAAAAACACTTGAAAAAATTCTTTCATATTCATAGAGATAGGGGACATAATTCACATGGATATAGTAAGTCTCGCTTGGGCTGCTTTAATGGTAGTCTTTACATTTTCTCTTTCGCTCGTAGTATGGGGAAGAAGTGGACTCTAGAAGTACTACTAATTGAGTTGAATAAGAAAACTGTATTAATAAATATCATTTCATTTTTTGATCTAGGAAATACCGAATAGTTACTCTAGGGATAACAGGCTGATCTTCCCCAAGAGTTCACATCGACGGGAAGGTTTGGCACCTCGATGTCGGCTCTTCGCCACCTGGGGCTGTAGTATGTTCCAAGGGAGGAATTGCTATCCCAATGCCAAAAATATTTACGATGTTCAGTAGCTTCTCGATGGCTTCGGAGTTGTGTTGAGGTTCATTCGTTAATCATTAACCTTCCTTCACTCCTTTTTAGTTTTCAGTTTTCACTACTCGCTGGTTGAAAAACAATTGCATCTAAGAAGCTATGCTAATATGCGTAAGGTGCATTAGTATGGTCACGAGATTTATTATTTTTTGTATTTTTTCAGTATTTTTTGTACTTTTTTTTTGTATTTTCTATTTGTATTTGTTATGTAATTTGTTATTTTTGTATTATATATATATATATATATATATATATATATATATAATTTTTTATTTTTATAAAATATTTTTATAATAAAATATTTATAAAATATATAATAAAATATTTTTGTAAAATGTAAAACGAGTTGAGCCGACCGAGATCGAGCTTATGAACTTTTGACTCGAGCCGAGCTCGAGCTCAAACTCGACTCGAGCCAAGCTCGAACATGACACTACTCAGCTCGGCTCGGCTCGAATCCACCCCTACTCACCGTTCTCTCTCATTCTTTCTCTCTCCCAACTCTTACTAACGACTAACAAGTGCCTGCAACTTAACCAGATCCTTTAAAGCTCGAAGAGCCTTTCTTGCCTGAAACAATTTCCAACAGAAAGAAATGATGAACTCTGATAAAATCTAATTACTGAAGTAGGCAAAGCCACGAGTGCTTTAACAGATTAAAGGAATGAAGATCAGTCGAATATGGTCGGATTAGTTACGAGTTTGAGACCAAGTGAGCAACGAAAGTAATACACGAAAAGGAAATCAATCAGCCCAAATTTGAATCAACAACTTCCAAACTCGGAATTAAAGTCAAAAAGAAGAGAGCAATAAAAAAAGGAGATAAACGAAGAACTGGGCAATTTACAAATTCAAACAAAGAAGAGTGTACCTAAATACTAATAACCATTGCTTGCCCCTGATTCAGCTGAGCAATAATGAAGCAGAATAAGATCAGTAAAACTAAATCCTCGGTCGAGAGAGCAAACAATTCCCATTATAAGAATCAAAAGATAAGGGGAAAATCTCTAAATATATCAAAAACCCACTCACCAAATACCCCCGGAAAACAGTCAGAATCTTCGCAGCGACCAAGTTTTCCCGCCTTCCACCAAACGTCATCTCTTTGCCCTGGCTCGTGAGCCTTACAACGGCCGCCGCCGCTTGCGCAGGAGCAACGACAGCATCAGCTGCGGCAGCCGTTGCCGCAACCACAACAATTGCGTGCTTGTTCTGCTCCTTCTTGGTCAGGCTATAATAAGACCTCAGTCAGGCAGCATCTACCGAAGGTACATTGGGCGGGATAATAGCTGGGATCTGGCTCATAGACACCGCATCCCTCCCAGACTTCCCAAAAATCCACATTCTCTTATCTTTCCGGTCGTCGGCATTGGAATTGTCTTTATGGTCCTTATCTTTCTTCAACCCTAACAAGCCCCTCAGCCATCTTGTCGCTCTCCCCATTTCCCGATCAATGAGAAGAACCGAACAAATGGAGAGATACCTCAATAGGCCCAACAGATAGAGAAAACAGTAAGGGGCCACTGCTTGGAGGGGGTTTGGGCGCGTGGGGAAGATGAACAGTGTTTTTCTTATTACAAGGATAGCGTGGGATTAAAAAATATTACAACCGCGGATTTCAACGGAAAGTTAACGGAAGAGCGTTTTTGTCTTACGGAAATAGTAAGGGGAGTCTTTGTCGCAAAACAAAGTACAGGGGGTCTTTGAAATTTACCCTATTTTTATTTAGTTTTATTTTCTGTATTTTTTTTTTGTTTTTTATTTAATTTTATGCTATTTTTTATTATTTATAAATATATTTTTTATTTTATTCGACCCAAACAATTGAACTGCTTAATCAGAAATCGATCCCCCAATCGGTTCTATTTTCGATTTGTTTCTAAAAACCATGAACGCAATACACCAAGTTCTTTACCGACAAACAGTTTTTTGAGAGACTTTTTTTCTTTCCACATTATAATGGTTCAATTGTATTTAATCGACTATGATGATAAAAAATTGATATGGAAAAAAACTTACAACCAATCAAACCGCATTGTAAAACTAGAAATCAATCAATTGGGTTTAAACCAGAATTCATAGAAAATTGTAATTGGTCAAAGCCTTTCCGATATCATAGATTTTGCTTGTGATAAAACAATTTTACGTTCAATCGTGTAAAATTATTATCCAAAATTAGTTCCAACCATCTAGAGTCTCGAGAGGGGGTGGATCAGACGCGAGATTTACTAGGGGTGCAAGTCGACCATTCGATTTAAAGATTTTACACTGCATCGCACCCGAGCTTTCAATTCGAATTCGTTGGAAATTTACCAAAATCCTAATCCAAACCCACGTAAATTGCACCCGTAATGCTCAAATTACAAGTCCAGACAATGCAATCACCAATCAGCAAGTAAACTCGAATCCGCATCCTTACACTTATCAACCCAAGATTTTGATTTTATATCATAAAGAACAAGAAAAAAAAAAAGGTTTTGATTTTATGATTGAACCAAGCAATGGTGCCTTGGAGCTGATTTGGGCACGCCCGATTCTTGATAAACTATACATGTATCAAATATCAAATGGAAAGAATAAGAATTTAAAGAAATTTTGGTTTGGGCAGATAAATTTTATTAACTAACATTGTTTAAATTTGTTGCACACTTTTTCCTATTCCTGTTCCTCTTCCATCAATGATCAATGATCAATCCATAACCAAGCTTAAGTAGGTAACGCGGGTCGTGACGGTCCACTTTTGCCGCCCGCACTGTAGTGGCTAGCGGGATTTTATTTCCTTCGAATTTAATTTAATGTATATAATTAGCGGGGACCTGTGCTATCTACATAAAAATCTGAAAGATTTAATAATTTTATTTAATATTAAATTAATAATAAAAAATTGTTGTTAATTAACCATAAGTATTCAAAGTTATTGTTAATATCTAAAAATTTAATAATTGTATTTTCATTTAATGTTGATTTACAAAAAATAATTATTGTTAATTTAATATGAATAAATATTTTTTAATAAATTTAGTTTTATTACTAATTTATAGTAATTTTGATTAATTTTAAATAAGTAAAAACAGCTACAAAAACTAACATTTTTATTAATTTCACTAGTAATGAACAATTATATATGATTGCCAACGGGGTGGGTTCAGGGTAGGGAACCCCATTCCTGTCCCTGCCCCATAGTCATGATATTCTACCCCATCCCCGCCCCATCCCCAGTGTCAGGTGGGTTCAAGGCAAGGCAACCACTCCTCAATGTCGAGCAAGTTCAAAGGCAAGGCACCCCACTCCTCATCAAGGATGGAAAATCCTCGAATTTTCTTGCCCTGTGTCCAATATTGGGTGGGTTCAAGTAGATGTGTAAATCGGGTCATATTGGGCCGGGTCAGGCCACAGACTGGGCCAAGCTATGAGAGGTCCATTTAAAAAAAAAAATTGAAAAGTATGTTTAAATTTTTATTTCATATGATTTTTGATGTATACAATTGTTTATATATACAATTTTAGGCCACTGACTTGTTATTTTTCAGGCTTGGACGAAATTTTAGGCCTCAAATAAGCCCAACCTGTTATATAAAAAAGTACTTATGCTTCTTAAATTATTAATAAATATCAATTTACTATTAGGAAATATAAATTGGTTTATAAAAGTACCTTAAAAATAAGACATTTTGTGTATAGATTAGGCTTCGGGCTTGGGCTTGAGCTTCGGGCTTTATATAAGGGTTGGGCTTGGACTTGCACATTTTCTGTTGATAAAAAGGCTTGTGTTAATTATAAAACTATGATTTTTTATAAATTTAAAATTTTATTTAATTCTAGTCTAGAATAAAAAAAATGTATAACATATATATATTTATATATTAATATAAAATTTATTATTTAAATATTATATAATAATATTTACCATATATGCATATAACTTCCATGTTGAGCTTATTAGGTTTTTTTTTTTTTTTTTTTTTTTTTTTTAACTTGGGCTCGATCCGCTAAAGCCATCATTAGACTCCAAAAGTTTGATACCCAATTAGACTTCGAATCTGATTAGTGTCCCTGATAATGTGTGGGCATGATAAATATCTCAGCTAAACCTAACTTAAAAGAAAATAGTTGCTTGAGCCTATAAATTTATAGATCTAATTGGGTTAGGTTAAGTTATAAATGACTTATTACTTTTTATCATTAATTATTAAAAAATTGTTAGCTATTAAAATATTATAATTATTAAATTAATGTATTTATTTAAAATACAATAATTTCTAAAAATTATCATATTTCAGAAATATTGCTAATTTCTTGGCTAAAACTAATTAAATGTAATTTTCTATTAATTAAATATAACTTTTTGGAAATTAAATGTAATTTTCTACTATTTATAGCTTAAATTATAATTACTGTTAATTATAGTTTAAAAATAATTATTGTTAATTATATTACTATTAATAATTAAAATACATTATTTTTTTCATTATTATTCATTATTTTTGCAATAAAATACAATTAATTTGATTTCTTTAATTATTTTTAGTATTTTAATTAAGCTTTAGGTTTTTCAGAATTTTCATATTTTAATTATTTTTTGGTTTCTTCGTTATTATTCAGAAATTTTTGCATGAGTATTTTTCAATAATTTGCAGTATTTTCATCATTTATTTTTGTATATTAGTTACTACAAAATTAATTTGCAATTGCTTTCACTAAAAATAAGTTAAATAACTAAATAAATACCATATTTAATAAAAAATACAACTAATTTTCAATAATTTATGGCTTGGTTATTTTTTAATAATAAAATACTATTAGTTGTACTTTTAATTATTTTCAATAAATACCCTTATTAATATAAAATATTGTTAATTTTCCATATTTTATAATTATTTTTAGTATTTTAATTATGTTTATGTTTTTTAGATTTTTAATTAATTTTTGGTATTTTAAAACTAATTAATATTTTTTATTAGCATTTATTAATGTCTTAACTGATAAGTTATCTAATAAGATTATTAAAACTATCAATTAAAATTTTTATATTTAAATTTCTTATTTTTATTAGCGTTTATTAAATTGGATTTGTAAGTGGATTTGAAATACATTTTTAATATTTACTATGTTTTGTTAATATTTACTTTTAGTGAAAGTTTAGTGGATTTTTAAATTAATAATTTTTTGATTGTTTAGTCTCAACCTACTTATATTATTTGATTTATATCATGGTTTTCAAAATCGGACTAGACTGGAAAAACCAAGAGCCGGTTAGGTGATTGGTTTCGTTTTACCCCAGAACCATTAGTTCGCCAAAAACCGTTGATTTGGTCAACAAACTGCTGACCAGAGGGGTTAAACCATTTGAACCGCCCAACGGTTTTGGCCACTTTTTAAAATTTTTTGTCAGAATGGGCCATCCGTTCGGTTCGAATGGTTGGACCGTTCAACTTAGGAACCAAACCTCTGACCAATTCGGTTTTAAAAACCTTGATTCATATTATTACTATTCTCTATCTCTCTCTCTCTCTTAAATGTAATAATAATATGCATTAAAGTAAGAGGCATTTGAAAACCCAAAGGTATCTCTCTCTTAAATGTCTTTTTTAAATGTAATAATGATATGCATTAAAATAAGAGGCTGTAGAAAATCCAAATGTCACTCTCTAATAATGTGCAACTTTATTAATCTAATCAAGATAAACAATGATTATTGTTTTATATTTTAAAACAAAAAAAAAATACAAAAAATAGAGAAAATAGATAAATAGCTTCCTTTAGAGGAGAGACATGCTGACATGGATTGCCTAATTTTAATGTATATATATAATGAGGATGAAAGTTATCCCCCATCCCTAATCCCCAATGGAGATGGATTCCTCATAGGGACCAGACTCCCAGAATATTTTAATTAATTTTTTGAAGATAAATTTACTTAAAATAAAGAAAAAAAATTAAATAATAATAACATTTTAAATATATTTTACTATAGATAAAGTATTCAATATATATAATTGGGATCAGGTTGGGGCAAAAATTGTCATCCCCGACCCTGACGCAGGCTAGATACCCGTAGAACTGCAAGCTTTATGTGATAGGATTAATGTATTTCATAAGCACCCTGCTCCGTTCCCCATTTCTTAATCCCCCGTCCGTCAACCTCTTAATCCCCTTACAATGTTTAATAATGTAATACCAAAAAATAGGTCTAAATCAAGTTTTAATAATTTTAATGTAAGCTCAACTACTTCACATTAGAAGTGGATAATCAAGAAAGACCAAGATATGAATATAACCCACACAAGTTAGATAAGGTTGACATGCAAACCTACTGCTAATGGTTGAACTTGGAACCGAACATTCTCAAGTCTTAATTAAAAAACTAGGTTGTCACAATTAACGAAAACCACAATTAACTCTTTATTAGCTTCTGAGAGGATTAGGTTGAGTGCGCATCCACGAATGGATGACGACTTCCTAACCTACTATCAAATCTTTGACTTTCGTACCTACCATTGTTATCTAATTCTGAATTTTTAATCTTTGATTAATTCTTCTTCTTGGTTTTCTCAGCATTAGACGTGTTCATGGTTGGGTCGGGTCAGGCTTTGCCTCTTTATCAATAGAAAATGTGGGTCAGAGCCCGGTATGACCATTGGATTTAGATATGGGTGGCCATGAGTTGAGTCCTTTACGAGCTACGCGAGCTTGGCTTGGCTCGACTTCAATCGAGTTTGAGCTCGAGCTTGAGCCCAGATTATAGATTCGATTAATAAACGAGCCGAGCTTGAGCTTGATAGAGCTCAGCTCGTGAGCCGGCTCGAATATATATATCTTTGCAAAACGATAAAACAATTTCATTTTTAGTCGGTTATAAATTATGTATTTCATTTTCATTACCAATTAAAATCATTCTTCTTTGTTACACTTATTTTTTTAATTTGATTAATAAAAATATCATAAATGTGTACATTTTTGTGAATTTCTATTTTAAAAATTTTATTACCTAACTATGACTTTGTAGGTTGATCAATTTGATTTGGAGGGTTGAATTGCTTAACCACTACTCGAATTAAACATATGAGTTTATATTGTTAAAAACATTGTCATAGATCTAATTTAATAAGAGAAAATAGGAGTTAATAATTTAAGTATAAGACTTAATGAGAGGGGATTAAATGAGGTGTGATGTAATAATTGAATTTACATTTTCAACCCTTACCATTAGAGATGGACTATATACACAATTATGTGTATTTTAATAGCCATTAAAACGGGCATAAAGATGCAACAAAAAGGCTTTTATACCCTTTTTCAAACAAAGAAGTAGAGGGTAATTTCAGTAAAAAAAATTATATTGCATTTCCACTTTTATATATAGTACTAGTAAGCATGCATGTGCTTTGCACATGGAAATTCTAGATGATGATAATGATAATAATAATATATATAATATTTCTATAAACCTTTATAGTTTTTTTTTGTTTTTATATTTTATATTTTCTATCATTAATCGGATGTAGATTGTAAAATCCAAATCTTATTATATAAACATCTCATCCAAATATGTGATAATCGGGTTGAGTTGTGAAGTTTTAAGCATCATTAACATGTCTACCTGTTTGGTAGGGATGCAAATGGATTGGATCATATTCGAATTATGATATATCTGAATCTGATCAAATACTATTAACAACCGATCTGATTGCATCTCACAAAAATGGATTTGAATACGAATCCAATGAGGAAGTCAGATATTTGGATCTAATTCGTTCCAATTTAATTTAAAAAATAATAAAATATTAAAAGAAAATTAAAATATAATGATTTAAATAAAGAAAAACAAAAAATACAAGTATCTTTTCAATTATTTTCATCATATATATAAATTCTTATAAAACAATAAATAATATAACAAATTTACAAAAATGCAATATAAATAATATACTTTTAAATAAATAAATAGCATGACACACACACACACACACACACATCAGATTGGATAGGAAGTGATTTGAATTCGATCTAGTTCTTTGATTGGATCCTATTATTTGACCCGATTCGATCTGAAGATCCGGACTGGGGATTCCCGAATTCGACAAAAAGGACCGGATCAAATTATGATCTGTTCCATTTGCACCCCTACTATTTGGCTAGATTCTTCATTTTGTAAATTTTATTCTTTTGGTGTATTCCTTTGTTCATTTATAAAAAAAAAGTAAGATTTAAATAGAGTGAATTGAATGTGGTGAAAAGTAGTAGTTCAATTTACAACTTAAACCTCACAATTAAATAGGGACTAAATTCAAAAATGAGTATTTTAGTCAAAGGAAACTTCCATAATTTTATTCATTTTTTTTACAATAGTGTAAATATAGAATTATAGATGTGTTCAATTTTTACTATAGTTTTTTTTTTGTATTTTTATGTGTAAAATTAATTATGATATTTTACACCTACTTTTTGTTTAATATGATAAATATATGATATTACACATGTGTCTAAATGCTTTTTTTGCAAAACATATGTATTTATTATTTTTTATGTTTATATTTTATTAATTTTTATTATTTATTATAATTCTAATAGAGCTTGGCTCGTGAGGCTCGCAAGGCAGCTCAAATATATATATATATATATGGGATTTAATACCTTAAGTATAAGATTTAATTAACTAGAGGAGATTAAATGGGTAATTGAAATTATATTTTCAACCCTTACTATTAGAGATGGATTAAATACACAAATATGGGCATTTAATAGCCATTAAAGCTATAATAAAATGACTTTTATACCCTTACTCAAACAAAGAAATAGAGGATAATTTTAGTCCAAAAAAACTTCCACACATTCACACTTTTTTATATAGTATAGACATTATGTTTGGATAAGCTTCTGCTTTTGAGCTTTGGGCTGCTGTGATAAGAAGTGTTTTAAGCCTTTGATAAGTATTTCTTTTGAAAAAAAGTTAATTTAAAGTTAGCCAAGAAGTACAAAGCCTAAAATTGGAGTTATGTGGTTTGGGTTTTAAAGGCACAAATCCTCAAGCTTATTAAAACACAACTTTGTAATTTTGTTCTAGACTTATTAGAAAATTCATCATCTTTAACGGGCCTGAAAAATGCAAAATCGCAAAAAGAGGTAGGGGTGTCAATGGACCAGGTTTGGGTTGGAACCAATTTGAACAAATTGGACAATTCAGACTTTGAATTGGACTGGTCCAAAATAGTCTAATTCATCAGATTGGATTGGACCTGGTCCATATGTAATGAGTCCACAGTGGACCAGATCAAATTGGACCAAATCCCATCAATAACCAAAACGCCCTTCCATTGAATCGCCTATTACATTGTTGGGCCTGGCTATGGCTTTGAAGGCAAAATATTGTCCAAAGGAGGATGTGCTTCATAAAAATTTGACATGATCCCCGGATTCCCACAATCCCAAGAGTTAGAAGTCCAGATTGATAAACCATCTCCTTGTCTAGTGATCTCAGTTAGTGGTTTCATCAATCACCATGATCATATTTGTAATAGCAGTCTTCTTTAACAGCTAGCTTATTTCGTCAAGGCATAGCCAAGGAAGTTAAAAGAATCTATATGCCTTATAGTAAGCAAAATGATAGCATGATATGGTTTTAAAGCAACTTTTGCAAATTCTTTCTGTTAGAATTGCTTATTACTTTTGGCAGTTGAAGAGAAAGATTGTTGTGGATCCTCAGCTAGTGGATCTATTGCTGGATGAAGCTAAAAATCCTTTGGAAGCACTTATGGTAGTTCAGAGTAATGCCCAAGGCTTTCCCGTGGAAATCCTGTGATTATAGCCTTCTAGTGATGAATCTATGGCCCATGCATCGATCTCTTGTGAGATTGCTTGGGTTTAATCTAGGCATTAGAGTGGTTATTTTAGGGGGGTGTCCCACAAAATGGTTTTTTTTTTCTCCCAAAACAACTGCCACATCAGTAAAAACATATTGGGTCTGTTTGTTTGCAGTTAGAATTGGAAACGAAATGCCCTATTTCCCCGCCTGTTTGGTTCAGATGGGAATTGGAATTGGAATCAGTTAGAATGAGATTTTCACTCCCAACTCCTAAGGGGTGAAGAGGGAATGGTCATTCCTTAAATGGGAAAATACCATTTCATCAAGAATCGGAATTGGATTCTGATTCCACCCAATCAAACAGTTGAAATTGTATATTTTTAGGATTGAAAACTATATAGTGCATTTAGGGGGGTTTTACAACATGGATGGTTTGTTTTCGAAAATCATCCACCTTGTCGAACACCCCCTTAATTCCTGGCCAGCTCTTCTTGTATTACGGACAAATAGTTGTGGCCCCCTCCCTTGTGATTAGCTGCTTGTTTGGAAGATGTTTTGTTACTGATGGCTAACTTTAATTTTGTTACTGTATAAATCATAAAAGTGGTTTTCTTCTTTGCTTTCTAATGTGTCAGATTATAAGAGAGAGAGAGAGAGAGAGGATAATAAATGGATTAGATTTTTTGCATCATAAAGCCAAGGCAAATATTGACAATATATGCTAAAGATAAAGAGGCATAGACAAACATAACTTTTGCTCATCTGTGCTAAAATGATGATGCAACTAATTATTTTATGGGTCATTTACTAAAGCAATCCGTATGGATTTACTAAAACCCATGCTATAGTTTAAGTTTTACTAAAAGTCCCATTTTAGTTTGCAACCGATTTATTTAATCGACCTTCTATCAAGAATCTTTTATATTGTTGTCTGAAAATAGTAACTTGACCACCTATACTGAGTGAAAAATGTTCGAAGGCATGAACCTATAGAATCTTATTTCGACAGTAGCCCTAACTATTTATAATGAGTTTTTAAAATTAACCTATGTTTGATTTTCAGATCTACCACATGTTTGATTTCAATAAAACGAAGAAGAAGACAGAAGAATGCATCCTAGGTTATTGGTTTGCAACAACATGTCTTCCTTTTTCAAATATAAAATAAAATTGATTGAAAAGAGTTGTTGCCCATGTTTTACTACGGGCAAGAATGACATTCCCATTTATATTAAACTGGTCACCATAACAGATGCTAAGGTTAAAATTGTCACTTTTTATTTCAATCTAATGAAACATCGATTAAGTAATTCAGTTGTGAACTATAGGATAAGTTTTAGTAAAACCATTAAACTACAGGGGATGTTTTAATAAATGACCCTTATTATTTTATCTCAAAATTTAGAAAAACAATGCCCTCATATTTTCTTATGATGAAGAGATATTCCCCATACATGATTGGATTATGCTGTGGGCCTTTCATGTGAAGTCCCCTTGCATTCCTTGTCTATTACATATAATTATTACTATCAACCACTTTGTGCCGGGTGGGCCGGCCAGCATCTGCAGTGTAACATTTAAATTAATTTATTAGCTCATTAACATTTAAATTAATTTAAAGCATTAGAAGATGATTAATTTAATAAAATCTGACCATATTTTTGGAATAACATAAATATCAGCAAAGTATAAGAATCTTCCCACTTCATTGGTGGAGATGAAAGGAGGTCGCCCAAAGTTTTCTGCACCTAAAATTAGATACAAGTTTGGTATTGAATATTGATGGGCAGATAAAAGAAGAAACTTGTTTCTTTCTTTGGTTGTTGAAGTGGGTTGGTGAAAGAAATTCCACATAAAACTACAAAAAACAGCCAAGAAAAAAGCTTGTTTTGGCATTAATTTAATCTCTTTGAGTAAAACTGTAATACCAAACAAGTTCGTATACATACTTGGTGGCCTCCTCAGCTTTTGTCTCCAATTTCTCGTGGGATGATTGAAATTGGGTCGTCCTTAAAAAAAACCGAGTCACTGTTTTGAAAAAGCAGTGGACGTGGTCTTAAAAGAAAGCCGGGCCCAGGAGGACAGGGACCGAGTCGGAATTATAATGGACTCGCGGCTAGACTCACCAATAATTTCTTTCTTACCTTCTACAGGTTTATTTTATTCGGAGATCACATCTCCGCCCACAAGGAGCTCCCCCTCAAACGCCCCGCAGCACATCCCGCCGTTTATGGGGCGGAGATGTGAACTCTTTTATTCGAGGAAAATTAATCACTAATTTTTCTTTTTTTTGGTTATGGACTTGATCTTGCGCCTCACGACTATTCTACCCACCCCCTACTCACGTAGCATCGCAACCACACATGCGAAACATCCCATCTGGGAGATGTTTGATGTTTTCAAATTTTAATTCAAAGAGGTAGTGTTTTGTGGATAGGCGTGGATTGAGTTTTTAAAGGGTGTAGTGCGACTATATTAAGCTTGACTACTAGGTTATGGACAAGTAATTAAGGTAATGTTTGAGAGTGATTGTTGTTTAACTAAGTGCTTATTAAATAAGTAGTTTATGAGTGTTTGGTGAAAAAAGTGTTTTTATTCAAATGGGGTTATATAGGTATTTTGATAATTAGGTGGCAGGCCAAGATGGGTCAGAAACACAATAAGTGTTTTTAATTTTAAAAAATGCTTATTAAAAGTTCAAAAATTTGGGCTTCTTCCCCAAAATAGGTTTATTGTCTTGAAAAAACACTTATTGGATATATATTTTTTACCAAATGCTCAAAAGTATGTTTTTTGGGTGCTTTTCGAATCTTTTAAAAACTTTTTCCAATGAGCACTAAAAAAGAAGCATTAAAACGGGGTAAGGTTAGCAATGGGACATATTCCATAGGTGTTTTGTAAATTCCAAACCGTCCCCACCTCCACAAACTTTGCAACCTCTACTCTACTCAAAATCCAAAATGGATTGGACTTTTAAAACCCAAATTCTCCGGAAATGTACAATTCTCTCCATAGTGTTTTCAAACCATCATTGACCTAGACGATCAGATCATTTGGCATAGGAACCCTCCAGGCATGCAACTGGTTCTATTTCACCCTTAATCAGTTCATTGACAAGGAAACTGTTGACTTGGTCACAACTCGCTGACCTGGGCAGTGAAACTGTTGGCCTCTTCAACCCGAACAATGATTTTTGACCATTTTTATTTTAATTATTTTTATTTTTAAAATTGGAATCAATTGATTGTTCAAACTGGACAATCAAACCGTTAACTTGAAAACCAATGGCCAAAAGCAATTCTGGTGTTGGCTTGCTCGTTAGCCATTTGCTCATCACATTTGAGGGTGAGGTGGGTTAGGTTGAAAGTTCTGGTCCAGAACCCATATCTAATAAAACTAGTAAAATTACTAAAAAACTTAAATTAGTAAGAATTAATAAAGTTCTAAACTTAATAACAATTTAGCAATAAACAAATAAACAATCAAAATATCATAAGTTTATCAAAAAAATCAAAATAACATAGATAAACATAAAAAATTCAATAATTAAAATAATTTCTAATTATTTTAAATATTAGAGGCATTTTAATAAATTCAACATACAGATTAGGGAGGGTTGGATTAAGCCAAAACTTGTACCTATTTATGTCCGTACAGGTTTTAAAATACCACATCTCCGTCCCAAAATTATTATTATTTTTTTCTCAACAAAAGGAAAACCCATTCCATTGTGTGGAAATTGCCATTCCTAAGGGTCAAATCCATTCAATCTTCAGTAGATTGCACGCTATTTCTGTGGGCTCTGGACAGCCATGTGTATGTGGTCCTCTCTTGACATCACTTGTTTTCATTTACGTACACACGTTGGGATATATCTCCAATTTTTTTGTACCTTCTTACATGGAAGAAGTGAAAACTAATAAAAAATTATTTAGGTTCAGTTTGGAAGGTGTATAAACACAAATACCCAGAGTGCAAAATTTTATAGTTTATATTATTTTATATATATTTATTGTATATATATTTGTATTTATTATATTTTTCTCAAATTTAAGGAAAAACATCTATTCAAATACCAAAAAAGTGCCTTTTTCAAAAAAAAAAAAGGATTTCTTTAAATGCATGTATAGATGCAAATGCATTTCCAAATCAATGTTTTAAAAATCTATCTGGAATCAGAACCGTTTTGGTTACTAGTTTTTGAATTAATGGTTTGATCATCCGATTCAAATGAATGATCTATTTTAAATTAAAAAATAATTAAAACAAAATAACAGCTAAAACCGTTGTTTAGGTTGAATAGATTGATTATTCAACCACCCGACTTAGTAAATTGCTGATGGAATCAACAGTTTTTTTTGCCAAATAACAAGTTAAAGAGTGATATGGAACCGAGTACCTGAATAATTCATGCGCCGCATGGTCCAATCATTCAGGGCCAATGACGGTTCAAAAACACTGTCCCAAACACGGTTCACGAATAGGTAGGTGGTCAATCCATCAATGGTTTTAGGTATTAACAAAACTAAGTTGATAATTAACAAATAGAAACCACGTCGTGCCCCACGAAAAATTTCTTGAACGTCTCGTAGCTTTTGAGTGAGTCCTGAGTCCTGACTCCTGACCAGACCAGCCGTTAACTACCTACCCTGAATCACAAGTTCACAACGAGGGGGTCGGTAGGAGTAAGCATCAATCCGTGTTAGCTCAACAACACCTATTCTTATCTTATTCTACTTTGTTTGTCTTTTAATTAATTGACTCCCTCATCTGGTCTCAATTTGGATGCGCTCCCTCTCACACACACATTTAACAACTATTGGTATGCTTTCTCAGTCAAATCTTTAAAAAATAATAACAATAACAATAAAAACAGCTTAATTTGTTTTAATTCTTTTCGTTAGTCACCAATGGACTTGCGCTACTTAAATTTGACATTTTATTTAATTGGAGAATAGCTTCTTCACACGTTCGTGTGGATCAGGTAGCAACCTATCTGATCACGTGGCAAATGAGAGCATTAGTTGAAGAGTCCAATACAAGGTGCGGCACATTGATCGATGACCACATAATCAATTTCGGCAGAATCGAGCCGTATAATAACAGCTGAAGTTGCTGAACTGAATGGCTTATTGTTTTGCTTTGAATAAAATAATTAAATAATAAATATTTAAGACTGTAATATTTGTATTTGTACTCCTTCCAAACTGAGCTTGATGCGCTTTATTTGATTGCAGTATAAAATTATTTGCATTAATACAAATGAATGGAAGTGTAAATTGAAAAAATGTAAATTATTGTTTAATTTTATTTTATTTTGCTGAATAACTTAATTTATTTCATTTATACTGCAATCAAATAAAATAAATTAAAATTTGAAATAAAAATAGATCAGAATTTACACTAAATCATTTGCACTGTCATGGTTTTGCATCAGTGTGAATTTATTTGTATTAAAACCAAATACAGCATAAAAGACAAATCGAATAGGCTTCTTAGTTTAATTCCAGCCATTATCAGAGGGCCCCCCCTCTCTCTCTCTCTCTCTCTCTCTTTCATAAAGATGCCATTATTTATTGGGAGAATAACTGATCAGTCCAAATCAAAATTTTTTAGCCCTACATACAGGAAGGATGAATCCTAAACGTGGATTGATGTTAAACCTACGGTCAAGATGCAATTTAGGGGGATGGGGGAGAGGCTATTATTTATTTTAGTTGTTTCATTGAACTAAAATAGGACAATATAAGGATGCCCTAATCAGCCCCACTGAGTCTAAGGGGCAATCAGCAACCATGAGTGGATCGATACTTTTTTTTTTTTTAAATTACATGGCCGCATTACAAGGGTAATCGACGCTAAGGGATGGTAGGATTCACGTGAGGTCCACTGGCCATATCATGAAAGGTCTGTGCGCCAAGGAGTTTGATTCCAAACTTGCTATTTTGAGGGATGCTGTCTCACCAATGACCATCTTAACTACTGGATCATCCGCGACCGTAGATAGGATTTTAACTTAAGAGGGCTGGAAGAGTTTATATATAATAAGGAATAATATTGGGAATGATAAGAAATAACAAATTGTTAAAATACTGGTGCAATCAATTAGGCAATCAAATATGATAAACTAATAATGTTATGCTAATTCAAATATTTACAATGTTAGAAAAAAGAAAAATCTATTCAAGAACTTTATTTAACAATTTCAGCAACTATTCAATCATAATAGAAGGGGATTCTAATACATTGTCTCAAAGGTTTGATCTCTCCTCATGAAATCTAAGGAATATTATGTTGGACTGCTTGCAGATGAATGTGAAACTAGAAGGTGGCGTTAGCTACAGATATGTGTATAGAGAATCGAACCAAGCGGCGAACTAACCTGCAAATCGGGCTGATGGTTTTATCTACCTCAATCTTTGTAATCTCATTAGGGGTCTGGATTTTATTTGTTTGGGTGATGTTGGGGGGCGTATTACCCCGTGTTGTATAGCACCACTTTTTCCTATAAAAATAAATAAAGAAATAATAAATAACCTTTTAGGTTGATGAGATGATATCATAACCTATTTGATTAAGTGGTTTACTGTTCATTTCTCTTCACTCCCATTATAATTAATTAAATTTAAGCACAATATATGAGTGGGCCTTTGCTTATTTACATTTTAAGCCCAATGGGCTTTTTTGTGAAGGGGTTGAACCCCCCTCCCCCCAACCAAATAAATAATATATGCTCTAAATATATTACCAAACAATGCAGTAGGTGAAAGCTTATATGCCTAAGAAAAAGGAGAAGAAATTGGAATTATCCTTCCCAACTAATTTGTAATTGAACGATGGTTTGAAATGGTCTCTCCCCAAGCGAAATGGATTCTTCCACTTTGAAAATTCTTTTTTTTTACTTTTGGCTTTTTCTCCAGGTGATCATTAAACTCCAAACAACGCCCAATCATGTTTACTTTTTTCCCCCTTATTTAATTGAAATTGAAGTTATTAAGTGATTCTTAAAGCTTGAGTAGGAAGCTAGGAGCTCTTTGTCAACCATCAGATGAGAACGAATCTGATGACACCGGTGTGATGTTATCTGGATTCCAGTCTGATGGTTGACATTTCAATCGTAGGACCACGATCGTTTTTGAATTATTCACGCCAAGAAAATGATTAAACTACCCCCCGTAATAAAAAAACTATTAAAGAAAACCCCGTTCTTCTTGGTGTATGGAGGCCGTAGGCAGCAGGTTGGTCCTTTTTGGTTGGTGCCCGGTGGACTTTTCATTGGTGGGGCCAATTTTTGTCTGAAGGAGCTTTTGGTAATTTCAATCAAGCAAAGGGGGCAAATTAGTAATGACGTCAGGCTGCCGTTCGGGTTCGCTCGCGCTCACCAACCACCACCTCGTTTAGTCGTTCTTTTCATGTTTGACGAGTAAAACCAAAATCCCGCGTTTGGTCCTCATGTCATGCGCTTGTTAATTGTTATGCAATGCTTCGTATTTTAGCCACGTGGCAACATCGTAATGACCGTATGAGTGAACAATCCAGCGGCCAGCAAATGTTTTCAACTAACCCGTTGTGCCATCCCACCCAACACAGTGAGACCAGACCTCTATTTAAAGCAACCAAAAACTGGTGACCAACTCAGGAAATTCCTTCTCCCAAAGATTTCCTCACTCAAATCAAATCTCATAAGCTCTCTGTTTCTACTTTGTTGCTCCTCCCCACCATTACCTCCTCCGGCTTAATCTGCAGTTTCTCACAAAAAGACAGGAGCAGCTCTTGTCCTCGGAATCGCTTAGTCTTTTCTGTCGGGGTTTAGGCTATCTACTGAGAAAATGGAATTCGCCCACGAGAACTGCAATGGCAACGGCAGCATCAAAAGCTTCTGCGTCCAACAAGACCCACTGAACTGGCAAATGGCCGCCGAGTCTCTCAAGGGAAGCCACCTGGATGAGGTTAAGCGCATGGTGCAAGAGTACCGGAAGCCGGTGGTAAAGCTAGGCGGCGAGACCCTTACCATCTCCCAAGTGGCGGCCATCGCCACTCACGACGCCGGTGTCAAGGTGGAGCTGGCGGAGTCGGCAAGGGCCGGAGTGAAAGCGAGCAGCGATTGGGTCATGGAGAGCATGAACAAGGGCACGGACAGTTATGGTGTCACGACCGGTTTCGGTGCAACTTCACACAGAAGAACCAAACAAGGAGGAGCCCTTCAGAAAGAGCTTATTAGGTAAATACATTAATCATCCCCACTTTCCCCAGATTTATCATTTCTTAATGAATTGAACCATTCTAATTCTTGGTAGGATTAAGTGG
Source organism: Nelumbo lutea (assembly GCF_056320005.1). NCBI lineage: Eukaryota > Viridiplantae > Streptophyta > Magnoliopsida > Proteales > Nelumbonaceae > Nelumbo > Nelumbo lutea. The sequence goes on from NC_142685.1 coordinate 55,518,469, forward strand.
TTGGCCACCGATTTTTCCCTGTTCCAACGTATTTGGGCTGAGGCGTTTAAGTGGTTGGCCACCGATTCCCATGCACAGCTGAGCCGACAGAATTTTTACCTGGTGGTTCGTTCAGGGGATGCTAGCCTAATCTTGCTACCTTTACGAAAGGTGGTGGTAGTGGTAGCCTGGTAGGTACTAGATAGTTGTAACTTGTGGGCCAGGAAATACCCGACAACGGGTAGGAAAAGAGTCGGAGCTATTTTCATATACCCGGATCGGGTCTGGGTTTGAACCACGAAATTGACCACTGTGTAGTGTGTACAATTTATCTTAATTATCCATCAAAGGGTTGTGCCCCTGATCCATTACTGGACTCCAGATCTCTACCCACCACTACAGCTGTGCATGGGAATTTCTCTCCATGCATAATAACATACAAGCATAATAGGAGATGCTCTGTATGTGTGGGTGCGAATGGTAAATCCGAACTGCCATTAATGGGTTAATGAAAAGGTAAAATTATTGAATTGCCCATTTAAGATTTTATGAGTTGAGAGCAATAAATATTAAAAGGGTAAATTTTTTAAATTATCTTTATTATTTAGTTAATTGATAAATTTTACCTTTACTAGAAGTTTTTAAGATATATAAACTCTATTGAAAAAAAGTTGAGAAAAATATGTGAGAGTTTAGGAATTTAGAAGAAAAACTGAGTTTAAGGGGCAAAATGGTCTCAATAAGGGTAGTTTGGGAGAATATTTCATAAAGTTAAATGACGGAATAAAATGTTGGAATCCAAAAGTTTACCGTTCGAATACTGTTCGAAAAGCCTTTTCAACCTTGCATCGAAAACATCTCTTCCGTGGGAAAGATATTCCCAATACGAGGCTATAATGATTGTTCGAACGGGCCTTGCAGTGAATGAATCCCATCACCTTAGTTTAGCTCCAAGGGACAATATAACTAGAAAATCTCAACTGCCCATGCTCATTAATTTTATACTAAAATAAATGGGCGGCTGTGATTATATGATCGGACCAATTCATGGGAAGGGGACTCGGCTCTGTAGTGATAGGGCTCACAAATCACAAAGTTTATTTTTGGTAAATAATAATACATTAGAATTTGTTTGTTTTTTTCAGCAGAAAATTGAATTATAAAAAAAATGGCTTTGGGTCTTTGGACCAGTATATAACTAACAATTAATTAATATTTTGTTGCACCAACCAGATTCTTGAATGCTGGAATCTTTGGGAACGGAACGGAATCGTGCCACACATTGCCTCACTCGGCGACCAGAGCGGCCATGCTGGTGAGGATCAACACCCTCCTCCAAGGATACTCTGGCATCCGATTTGAGATCTTAGAAGCCATCACTAAATTCCTCAATAATAACATCACCCCATGCTTGCCCCTGAGAGGCACCATCACCGCCTCCGGCGATCTCGTCCCTCTCTCCTACATCGCCGGCCTCCTCACCGGCCGCCCCAACTCCAAAGCCGTGGGACCCGATGGCCACATCCTTAATGCCAGCGAATCCTTCAACCTTGCCGGGGTCAATGGTGGATTCTTTGAGTTGCAGCCCAAGGAAGGTCTTGCACTTGTTAATGGCACCGCTGTGGGGTCTGGTTTGGCCTCAATGGTTCTCTTCGAGGCCAACATCCTCGCTGTCTTGTCCGAGGTCTTATCCGCCATCTTCGCCGAAGTGATGCAAGGCAAACCGGAGTTCACCGACCATCTGACTCACAAACTGAAGCATCACCCCGGACAGATCGAGGCTGCAGCTATCATGGAACACATCTTGGACGGAAGCTCTTACGTCAAGGCAGCTCAGAAGATACACGAGATTGATCCTCTCCAGAAGCCCAAGCAAGACAGATACGCTCTCCGTACATCTCCCCAGTGGTTGGGCCCCCAAATTGAAGTGATCCGATCGGCGACCAAGATGATCGAGCGGGAGATCAACTCCGTGAATGACAACCCATTGATCGATGTGTCGAGGAACAAGGCCCTCCACGGTGGTAACTTCCAGGGGACCCCCATTGGCGTTTCCATGGACAACACTCGCTTGGCGATTGCCTCCATTGGGAAGCTCATGTTTGCTCAGTTCTCCGAGCTTGTTAACGATTTCTACAATAACGGGTTGCCTTCCAATCTATCAGGCGGTCGCAACCCCAGCTTAGATTATGGGTTCAAGGGTGCCGAGATCGCCATGGCTTCTTACTGTTCTGAACTCCAGTTCCTCGCCAATCCGGTCACGAACCACGTCCAAAGTGCAGAGCAACACAACCAGGACGTCAACTCCTTGGGCTTGATCTCTTCCAGAAAGACAGCCGAAGCCGTCGACATCCTGAAGCTCATGTCTGCAACATACATGGTTGCACTGTGCCAAGCAATCGATTTGAGGCACTTGGAGGAGACACTGAAGAGCACAGTCAAGAACACAGTGAGCCAACTGGCCAAGAGGGTTCTCACCATGGGCGTCAACGGGGAGCTTCACCCATCCAGGTTCTGCGAGAAGGATTTGCTCAAGGTCGTCGACCGCGAGTACGTCTTCGCCTACATCGACGACCCATGCAGCGCGACGTACCCACTTATGCAAAATCTCAGGCGAGTTCTCGTCGAGCATGCACTCCTCAACGGCGAGAATGAAAAGAACTCCAACACCTCAATATTCCAGAAGATCACCGCCTTTGAGGAAGAACTGAAGGCCCTTCTGCCCAAGGAAGTCGAGGGTGCCAGAATCGCGTACGAGAGTGGGAGCCCAGCAGTCCCCAACCGCATCAAGGAATGCAGATCCTACCCGATATACAAGTTTGTGAGGGAACAGCTACACACAGGGTTGCTGACCGGCGAGAAGGTCCGATCACCGGGCGAGGAATTCGACAAGGTGTTCTCAGCAATGTGCGAGGGGAAAATGATCGACCCACTATTGGATTGTCTCAGGGATTGGAACGGTGCTCCTCTCCCAATCTGCTAAGACTACTATTTGCTGTTTATTGCATTAATACGTCGTACTTCTGTTCTTTATCTAAGTTTCTTTGTAATATTTTCATGGAATCGCCACAGTGGCGATGCCGGCATATTGTGATTTTCGAACCGTTTCTGTTACTTCTTTGCTTTACTTTATTTTATTTTTATTTTTTTGGGGTTTGTTCTGTACCCTCTCGACGAGTTTGATGCAACATCAAATGTAAAATATATAAGCTGATAAGCAGTTCTTCACTTTCTTCATCTCCCTGCGCCACCTTTCTTTTATTATCGTTTCCATTTCTGTTTTTCTCGTTTTCTACTCGTTTCCTTTAATTTCTACTTGGTAAATTCATAATTCAGTCCTTTCTACTTGTCGGCCAGATCTTTGGTGGGTCGTAGTCCGAAAATGAACAGACAATTTGATGGTTGTGGGGGCTTGGGACCCATTTACATGTAAACGTTAAGCCCAATAATTGAAATAGAATTTCAATTTTAAATGGCGTAATTGGAGAGGAAAGGAGTTGTGGTCACCACCAGACCACAAAATTGATGGTAGGTGGTGATGGTGGTAGAGGGTGGAGTGTGCATGGCTTCACTCTTCCTTGCTGACTTTGTCACCAACCAAACAGTCACCAAAATTTTCTTTTTCCTTTTTGTCAATTGGCTGTGTCTAGAAGGAGGTCTCACAATCTCCTTATGACTTGAAATCAGGAAAGGGGAGTCTAGTGATTTGTCAAATGCTAGAAAAAATTAAAAGCCACCAACCCAAGCAAAAGTCTCCAAGCATCTAGACTGAATTTTTAATTTGATTTAACAGACTGAATTGGGTCGATTTTGTAAAGGAAAAAAAACCCCACTTTATCTAAAAAGAATGGGAGCCACACCAATGAAAGATCTTGAAAGGTTTTTGATGTAGCACAATCCGGTTATTCCTAATTGGCGCTCGCGTGGCTCCTGAGAGATACCTAAGACGAGAGGAAAGAGGAAGAACTCTCGAGGGGTTTCCCGGCGGGAACGCTCCGATGCTTAAGTTAGTTTTGGGTGCAAGAAGCAAAAGAAGAACGAAGGCTAAGAGTGAGGATAGCGTTAGATCACTGTGCTCGCGAGGTTAGCTCGTGAGCAAGTAAGGCAATTCAAGTTCATATGAAAATCTCAGAGTGAGTGAATGTGTGAGAGTGTCCTCTCCCATTCACCTAAAAGGCTTTTATAGGGGCATTCTTGTCAAATCGGGCATAACCGCCACTGGGCTCCTGTCGCAGCCGTTACCTGCCAGGTCTGTGCAAGTGATCGTTATAGTGTACTATCCGCTTGGATGAGTGACACGTCCCAAAGGGACAGGCACGCCTCCATTTGTCGAGAGACGTGGGTACAGACTATCGAAAGGACAAGGACTGCGTAGCTAGTCAAGAGACGTAGCGTAGTTTGTCCGGTATGGTCTTGTCAGATGGAAGTTTCCTAAGAGCGTCGCATCACTCAGTTGCAAGTTACCTAGTAGCGAGCTATTCTTGCCACGAGCTACTTTGTAGCAAGCTCTTAGGGGTACTTCGAGGTGATCCTCGTCAAGGTTGGTCTTTGGGGCAGTTCTTTTGCCCATGTGTTGGAGCGAGCTAGTTTCCTTGGCTCGCGAGCTGAAATAGTCTTGGAGTATTCCCTTCTCGGTAGCTCGGGGAACCTGAAGCTCGCGTTGTAGCGAGCTCCCCTTATAGCAAGTTATGATGTAGCGAGCTGCTCTACAGACTCGATACTTAGCTGTGGTCAGGCCATGATGCTGAGTTGTTGCTCGTACTGAGTCAGATCCACATGTCATCGTCTCAGTAGGTCGTGTCAAATCATCCTCCATCAATTTCAATGACGGTTATTTATTTAAGCATTTGAACTAAGATGCTAAATTTAAATTTTATATATAAATAGTGAGGTAAAATGCCTTGTCAAGAGAATAAGACAAGTGTCAATTCATTCAATTATCTGTTCAAAATACAATCATGGTGCACATTTACAAGAAAGTTGGGTACAACTGATCACACTTATAAATATGAGAAATAGATAGAGCATGTAGTGCAATCAGATGGGCCACAAAATTAATAGGAGCAATTTATGAAGCTGAGCAGTGGGAGAGAGAAATTACTAGGAGTTTTTAAGTATTGGAAGTGTGGGAGTAGTGATTGATCATGTGGTATAAAAAGATTGAAAGCAAAGCAAAAATATATAGAAAAATCAGAGGGAACACAAGTGAACTAGATTCCACAACAATAAAGACATGAAAAATCAAATAGAGTCAATCATTTCCCTATTGCAATAATATAGTATAGATATATTAAATTTGGGGACTGTTTGGGCATGGTTTTGAATACCGGATCAGACTGTTGGACTAGTTGATTTGGCAATCAGGCAGGCAACCAATTTCATTTCACCCTAAAATTGCTCCAGAGCCAAAAACCATTGATTTGGTTAGTAAACTGTTGAATCAGACCGTTGAATTGTTGACCCGAACAACAGTTTTTTGGCCATTTTTTATTTTATTTATTTTTACTTATTTTTTTAAATTATAATGGACTATCCGTTCAAACCGGACAGTCAATACCATTCAACCCAAGAACCAGTCCCCAAAACAGTTGTGTGTCTAATCCGATTTTTAAAACCTTGGTCTAAAATCTAATCCGAGACGGTTGCTATTTCAATGGGTTGGTTTTGGGTTAGAGGTATAAGTCGGCTGCCTGATTTTGAAGAATTTACACTGTTTTGTGGTAGATATTTAAGTCATATATATGAATTTCATCTGATATATCAAATGGATATTAAAATCCAATAGTTATCCAAATGAATTCGAATTGGATTAGATCCGACTGATTTGCAGTCCTACCCCTTAAAAGGAGCAAAAGTTTTCTCGTGTATATGTATTTACTGATATATAAATTCTTAAAATTAAATGACAGCTACTTAAACCTCCTCTCCCACGCTTCTAAAATAACCCTAATAGACCTTCATCTTAGCTGATGTTCTATGACAAAAATCACACTTCATTTAATAAATACGTATACACAAAACTTTTTTAAATTATACAAGTATCGTTATTTCAATCCTGCTAACTTAAATTTATTTCTATTAAAAAAACATTAAAGATTTAACATAAAAACAATAGACCCAGTTTATAGGGTTATAAATGGATCGAATCAGATTTAGTAATGGGTAAATTCGATTAGATTCAATAAGAAATCTGACTGACAAGAAAACAAATTTTCAAGATTATGATTTGAATTTGAGTTTAAATATCTTATCAAATATCGATTCGAATTCAATTTATATGTATATTTCATAACTAATAGGCCAGATATATTTGGATTCAATCCATTAACTAAACAGATGAACTTTCTCAATTCGATCTAATTTGTTAGGAGTTGACTTATTAAATCAAATTCGGATTCAAATGGAATCTGACCTTTCTCCATGGAATCATCTCACCAAATTAGGTAATCGGACCAAATTTGATGATGTGATGTATATAATAAACTCGTGTTTATTTTTCCCAAGATGAGCCCACCAAATGAATGGGATAACAAGACTTGATCAGGGGTGATTTGGCCCAGCCTAATAAGTAAGAGACACGTGGATGCGATTTGTTAGTAGGATGACAATTCAGTAAGGAGAGCCTTGCCAGTAGTTCGGGAGCCTGGATGTTTGGGCACCTTGGTACCAAAGCCACTTCGGCACCCTAGTACCGAAGTGACACGTAATCGACTCCAGAAGTTTCTCAGCGAACTCCAAATCTACCGGGTTCACGTCGCATAACAGCAGGCCTTATTCTCTCCTCGCCTAGATCAGATGGTAATGATAGACTTTATTGACTGGTACATTACTCTCCTTCTAAAGCGGAACGGATCCCATCTACGCGGGCCGAGGATCTCAGAGCTGTTTCGTAAGACCCACGACAACTCAACTATATAAGGACATCAACCCCCCAAGACCCAGGTATGCGCGGTTAAGTGCATTCTATCTCTCCTATTTCTCAACTCTTAGCTCACATCTCATAGTTACTAACTTAAGCATCGGATCGACCTTGCCGGGTTAGCCACCCCGAGTTCTTTGATTCCTCATTTTCTTTGTAGTTTGAGCAACCTACTTGGCAACAGACGTCCAAGTTGCCCTACAGCTAGGAGCATCCAGATCGTGCACCATCAACTGGTGCCGTCTGTGGGAAATGATTGAAAGGTCATTCCACACCTCACTTTCTATTTACCTTATCTCGACATCGATGTCAATCTTGACATCGACATCAAGGGTGTAGATTAAAACATCTAGGGTTGAAGGGTTAAGATTAAAAGAATATGTGGTGCAATAGATTGAATGGTTGGGGTATAAGATGGAGGGAGTGGCTGAAATTTAATGGTGGGGGCTGAATGGCGAGGATTAGCAGAATATGTGGCACCCTAAGGTTTAAAAGTTATAAAGGAGAGCCCTAAAATGAATGGTTGAGATGAAAAGAGGTGGAGGGTGGAGATTAAACACCTAGAGGTAGCTAGGTTTGCTAAGAGTGAAAAGATTAGGTTAAAAAGGCTCCCTAGGGTTTGCTAAGGAGAGGGGAATATGGTAATATAATAAGATGGGCGCCAACTGGCTTTAGTAGATAGGAAGTGCCCTCCTGTTCTCAGTTCTTTACAAAAACACCCCCTCTCTCAGTTGGACTTCACACCAGCTTCTAAAAAACAGCATTTTAGCCATAAAAACTTCCCAATTTTTTACCTAATTTGAACACAGACCCTCAGAGGTTTCATTATTGATTTTAACTGGGAAAATGACAAATTTTGACTTTTTTTAAGGCCGAAAATACCCCTGAACTGATTCCCTTAAGGCATCAAAATGTAGGATTATAACACCCCCAACTTAAATATTACTAGTCCCTTAGCAACGCAGCCTTAAAATTACACTGAGTATATAGATCTTTCCCATTACAAGGTCATCCCTAACAAAATTAATCAAGCATCCTGATTCCAACATTCTCAAACTCTATATAAATCGGTATTGGGCTTTAGGGGTAAAGCTGTCTTATTTTGAATATTACCGAAACATGGCTTAAAAATCTTATTTACCCTTCCATTTGCAAACTGTCTTGATAAGATGAGATTGATTTTAAAATCAAACAGGTATTCTTCTTATTATTTTTGATAGTGGATTTCTACCCTTGAACTTATTTTTATTGTTATGTTTCACCGTTTTACACGAATCTCGACACTTGACTTAGGTGAAGAGACCCGGTTAATAAGTCTATGGTGTCCATTGACCTTTTATTCTCTCTCTTTTCTTTTTTTTTTTTGCAACATTATTCAGGGTAGTCCACTGTTTCTTAACAATTTGAAGAATTTTGTCTAATTTCTCAATCTTTTTCTTCCTATCTTGATAGGGGCAAATTTGGGAGTATTTTCTAATTTCTAAACGGTTTCGACAATATTTAAGCAAGACCAATTTTTGACTCCTATCACTTGCTACCAATTTCTACATAATTTAATATTCTTTTATCATTTTGCTTAACTTTTTCTATTTGGGAATTTCCTTTAATGGAAAATTTTAAAAATTTCAATGAAATTTTAATTCTCCATCTTTAAAGGCTTAGCTTCACAAATTTTTTCAATTTTTCTCTCTCTTTCCTCACCCCCAATTTAAATGCCATTGTCCGTAATGGCATGATTAGAATGATGCAAAGAAGATTTGGGCCAAAGGGAACAACGGGTAGGGTTTTCCTGAGGGGTTCAATGTATGCCACCGGGTCTCGAATCAAGAAAATAAAATAAAAAACTCTAATCCTAAAATTAACTGAAAAAAAAAGCTACGTTGGGTTGCCTCCCAACCAGCGCTAAGTTTAACGTCTTCAGTCGGACACATTCAAGCACTTTGTCCATCTACACTCTCTGACTCACTTTCTTCTTCTGACAGACAGGACTCAAATTGGGGTAACCAAGGGGTAGACAGGTCATTTAAAAACTTATCCACTATATCTACCTTGAACTCATCTTCCCCTAGGTTTGGATACTTAGAGGCACAACAAATGTTTAACCGGACTTTTTGCTTCCCTAATGAAGTGTCCATTTCTTCCATTTTACCATTGATGGTCGTTGCTAGGAACAAACATCTTAAGATTATCGGGATATGGTTCGACTCCTCGATTGGAGTCATGTCTAGGATAAAATCCAATAGAAAGTGACAACCTTCTACCCTGACCTTAATAACATTTCGAAGAGTGTTGACTGACCGATCAACAATCTATAGAATTATCGGGGTTGATTTTAACTCGTTGGTCCTGAACCTATCATAAATTGATGGAAGTGGAGTTATACTGGCCCTAAGATCCACTAGTGCCCGATCAAAGGTGATTCCAGTGATGCCACAACTTGTGAGAGGAGCACTAAGGTCTTTCACATTCCTGGGGAGTTGATTTAGGAAAGATGCATTAACATTTGCCGAGAGCATCATTTTTTGTGGGGCCGATTGTGGCTCCATCATTTGAATACACGGCTCTTTCAAGAACTTGGCATAGGCCAGGACGTGTTGGATCGCATTGAGGAGAGAGATGTTAATATGGACTTTCCGACTCTCCTCGTTGAGACTTTCTTTGTTCTTTAGCACCGACCCAACTGTAAGTGTAGTTGGAAAGGGAACTATGGGTTGGTTTACTATAGGCTTTTTTTTTTTTTTAAGTTTCCTTCCCTTCTTCTTCTTCCCCCAACTTAGGGTCTTCCTTCTCCTTTTTTTCTTCTTCAATTTTCTTTTTCTCACATAGGTCCTCTAAAATCCTCACTCATTAAGGTTGTAATAGCCTTGGTATTTTCAAGCTGAGGGTCCTTAGGAGGTGGTTGAACTTGTTGTGGAGGAAAACCCGGTGGTCGATTTCCAGGACTCACAACCGGTTGACTTGGTAATTACCCTACTCCTCTCCTCTTCTTGGCTTCAGCTAGCTGTCCTATTTAGCTTTCTAATCTATCAATGGACTACTTCTGATTTAGGATCATCTGCTGAAGCTTCATGAATTGGTCATCGATGGTACAGGTTTGAGGAGGTTGTGGGTAAACCTGACACGGTTGAACTGGTTGGTTCCTAGGGTAAACCTGCTGGAATGAACTCTATACTTGTGTCCACTGAAAATTTTGGGCCAATAAGTTAGATGGGTGGTATTGCTGTTGGGACTGTGCATAGGTTTGACATGGTTGAGCCATTTGAGTCCCAAGGTAATCATTGTACTCACAATGAGTTTGGGCTCCAGACCATTGAGAGTGCATATCTGGTAGGGGGTTTTCTTGGACTTGGGCCCTATAATTGATGTTGGGTTGATATTCCCACCCAGGGTTATATGGACTAGAGAATGGGTTAGCATTGGGTTGGAAAAATCTATTGGCCACATGTACTTGGTTTGGAATAGCTGGTTGACATGGGCCCGTCGCAGGGCACTGGCTGACATGATGGGCCGGGCTTGCACAGATGGAACATGATGGATGTGATGACAAGGTTGGGTATGAGCCACTTTGTTGACGACGTGCAAGGACTTTGTCAAGTCTTTGGGCCATACCATTAATCTTGTCCAGTTGTCGAGACACGTGGTTCCAATCTATTTGTGGCTGAGGTTGGAAGTAATTTTTCATTCCATAACTCTGGCCATTGAATTCATTTTTTTAACCTCCTTTTTCTTCTTTTTTTTTTTGAAATTTGAAATTTAAAATTTGAATTTGAATTTCAAATTTAGATCTTGAAATTTAAAATTTGAAATTTAAACTCAATTTTGAAAATTTTATTTTTATTATTATTTTTTTTAGTTTTTGAAATTTAAAATTTATATTTTTGAAATTTAAATTCAAATTCAGATTTTGAAATTTAAATTCCTAAAATCTAAATTCAAATTGGAATTTTACAAATTTTTTCTTCTTTTTTTTAAGGCAAACAAATCAACCACATGACCTAGGGTTTCCTAAACTAGTGGTTCAATCAATGTGAATCCTTTTAGGTTCACTTGGAATTGCATCACTTCCTTTGGTTAGCCAGGTAAGAGTTGGGGATGTGGGAGGCCCCCCTTGCTCTCGCAAGGACCTAATTAAGTAACCACAAAACCCGCTTAGGCTTAGCTGTTTAACCTCTTTCCTTAGACACCAACCACCGGTTATGGAAAGTTATTTCAAGCTTTCCTAAAATTCAGCACACCTTTGAACCAAATGTTAGGCTTCCCTAAAGGATCTTTCTATCCAAATTTTAACTTAGGGTTAGGGTGAACCGCACGTGAAGGGTGGTGATTTTTGGGCTAAGGAAGGGTGATGAAATCCCCACCTTATCTTATTTAAGTTGGATGCCCTTAAATGGACTAACGAAACAAAAACAATCAACCAAAATGAATGCAACTAATTACAATTTATGAACAATTAATTCTAATATGCAATTCAGCAATTAAACATAAAAGAATAAAGCAAACAACTAAGAAAAAGGAACAACTAAAATAATAAAAAGAACACCTGGCACATTAACAACTAACAATAATAATTTCAGCAATTAAATAAACATATATGATGCATGCTCTAGAATATCAAACCCTAAATAATGGAATGAAAATGCAAGAGAAATATTAAATTGTTTTTGATTTTTTATTCAAAATTTAAATTTTTGGAAATTTAAATTCAAATTCCGATTTTGAGATTTAAATTCCTAAAATTTAAATTTGTTTTTTTTTAATTTTAATTTTTTTTTCTTTTCAATTTTTTTTTAATTCGAAATTTTAAAATTTGAAATTTAAATTCAAATTCGAAAATTTCAATAATTTCCTATTTAGCAACTAATTATTCAATTAAACAACTAAAAGAAAAGAAATTAAATAAAGCAACAAATAATAATTGCAAACAGAAAATAAAACAACCATTAATTGTGCTAAACAGAATTAACACTACCAAAAATAAATTCTAACAAACCAATTGCTAATCTAAAAATTAAATTGAAAATAAAATGATCAAAAAGAAAATTATGCAAGAAATAGATAAAATAAAAGAAAAAAATACCAATCTAAAAAAATGAAACCAAAAATAAAATAAAAAAAGAAAAAATATGCTGAATTATTTTTATTTATATTTTTTTCGTTTTTTTAATAAAAGAAGAACACAAATCTAAAAATGAATTCGAAAATAAAATTAGCAAAAGACAAATATGCTGCAAAAATAAATAAAATAAAATAAACGAAATTTTTTTTATTTCTTTTTTTTTGTTTTATTTATCTGAAATAAAGGAAAAAAATGAATGTGAAATTTAAACCAAAAATAAAATAATATAAAATAAACAAAAGAAAATTATGCTGCAAGAAATAAAATAAAGTAAAATAAACATTTTTTTTGTTTTTTTTAATCTGAAATAAAATAAAAACACAAACCTATTAAAGAAAAAAAAAATCGAACAAGAAATTAAAATAAAGAAAGAAGAATAGATCTAGAAACAAAATGGAAGAAAAATATTACTTAAAAAATAAATCGGATCAAGAGAAAAAAATTAATTAAAAATTCAAAAATAACTATTCTTAAAAAAAAAGAGTTTGAAAATAAAAATAAGAAAATTAAAAATAAAATGAAACGACTACACCTGAAACACAATCCAATTTCTCCTCTTCTCTTTCGTCTCGCAGCCCCGCAACGCTCCGGAACCCCACATTTCACTATTCCGTCCTGCAGAATCAAAGAGAAATAAGAATTAAACTCAGATAATGGATCAAGTAATAAAATGAAAAAGAAAAAAATAATGAAATTGATCCAGAAAAAAGGTAAATAAAAAATTTTCTCCGTGCTTCCCCGGCAACGATGCCAAAAACTTGGTGTGTCCGAAAGTGCATCGTTAAACACTCCGGAACACCAGTTTAAACATTTATTGAATTTTACCGATTGTCAAACAACTATTTACGTAGTAAATCGGTGAGAATGGGTCATCTCCATAGGGAAGCAAGGGAAAATTAATATTTTCTTAGATCCAGGAGAAGAGAACGCAAGTGGGAGTTGCAGAAATAAAAAAAAAAACAATTAATTAAAAAATAGAATTCATTAAAACCAAATTCAAACAATACTAAGAATAGCAAGTGCATAAAAATAAATAAATAACATAAATAACTAAATAAAATAAATAAAATATAAATATCTAAAAATCCGATCAGAGGTAGTAGTTTCTGGACCGCTCCTTCCACCCTTGAACTTCTCGAGCTAGGCCTTCCGTCTTACCTGGCCGAATTTCAGATTTACAGAAAAGAAATAAAACACAAATTATATCTAATAAAAATAAATTTGCAGGAAGGAAAAATTAAACTGGAAAACTAAAGAAAAAATGGTTGGGATTCAAATCCAGAGGTGTTAGTAGTGGTGTTAGCGAACTACAAGTAGGAATCCCTCCTCTTGCTTGGGCATCCTCCTATTTCTCTACCCTTGAACTTCTCAAGATCAACCTTCCTTCTTACCTGGGTGAATTCCTACCCATTCTACAGGGCCCTTGGGACCCTTTTTATGGAGAAGGGTGAATACTACTGGAAATAGGGAGAAAGATGGGGGCGACAATTGGGATTTAGCAATTTTAGGGATACCCTAGGGTTTCTAATGGATGGTTAGGATGGTTTTGAGGTGATCCTATGGCTGAAAATAGAAGGAGAGGGCACCCAATATTATGTAGGGCTGAGATTTGGGCGCCCAGAAATGGAAGGTGTAGATTAAAACATCTACGGTTGAAGGGTTAGGATTAAAAGAATATATGGTGCCCTAGATTGAATGGCTGGGATATAAGATGGAGGGAGTGACTGGCATTTAATGGTGGGGGAATGAATGGTGAGGATTAGCAAAATAGGTGGAACCCTAGGGTTTAAAAGCTATAAAGGAGAGCCCTAAAATGAGTGGTTGAGATTAAAAGAGTGGAGGGTGGAGATTAAACACCTAGGGGCGGCTAGGGTTTGATAAGAGTGAAAAGATTAGGTTAAAAAGTCTCCTTAGGGTTTGCTAAGGAGGGAGGAGCATGGTAATTCAATAGGATGGTCACCAACTGGGTTTAGCAAATAGGAGGCGCCCTCCTGTTCTCAGTTATTTACAAAAACACCCTCTCTCTCAACTGGACTTCACACCAGCTTCCCAAAAACCGCTATTCAGCCATAAAAACTTCCCGATTTTCTACCTAATTTGCATAGAGACCCTTAGAGGTTACACAATTGATTTTAATTAGGAAAAGGACACATTTTGACTTTTTATTAAGGCCAAAAATACCCATGAATTAATGCCCTTAAGGCATCAAAGTGCAGGGTTATCAAGGCCCACCAGAACGTCCACCGATATCCTCATCGAGGTGGAGGGGACCTTACAAGTACCGGTCCCTTCTAGGGCTAAACCCCACCTTGGGGTCAGACGGATGGGCAGCATACTCCCCCGGTCTCTCAAGGGGGGAACCCGAAGGATAGGCCCGAGCCCAGCCAGCCCGAGAGGAACAGCCAGCAGCATACGTGGCCGAAGAACGATGATCGTCAGCTCGGGGCCCAAGGAGCGGGCTTAAGGCAAGACCCCTCAGCACCCTGTGATAACCAATGCTAGTTTCGCGATGAAGAAGAAGTGAGAAGAAGGACTCTTGATCCACCTCGCCATAGCATTTGGAGCAAGATATAAATACCTGATAACACTGAAGTCGTCAGCACAAATGCAGGGCCAATGAAGAAGCAACAGCGGCGACATCGCAAGACTTGCCATTCCTTAGCCAGGAACGGCCTACCGGTGGAGCAAAGCAAGGAAAGAGAAGAGGTATGCTCGGTGGCAACGACAACGGCGCCTGCTCTATTGAGCTGGCCATCCCCCTATCACCCGAGCTCCTAGTGGCCCCAATGCCAAAAGACTTTAAAGTACCACTATTGGACAAGTACGATGTATCTTTCGACCCTAATGATCAGGTGGATGTTTTCTAGTTTTAGATGCATCTTGTTGGGGCCGACGAAGCTTGTATGTGCGTGGCTTTCTCCACCAGATTCAGTGATGTAGTCCGGACCTAGTACAGGAACCTCGTGCCGGTCTCCATCAAAGCTAGGTGTAGTTGCAAACATGTTCACGGCCCATTTCATCACTAGTAAGAAGTGCCCGAAGTCATAGGAGAGCCTTCTAAACGTGGTGCAAAGGGAAGGAGAATCAGCCCGGAGCTATATCAAGCGCTTCAACGAGACGTGTTGTAGATACCGGACCTTGATCCAGCAGTGCACCTTACCGCAGCTCGACAGGGAATCACTCACAAGGAATTCAAGTGGCATGTCATAGAAAATAAGCCAAAGAACATCACTGAGTTCCTCAAGTTGGTTGATCACTTCATAAGCACTCAAGAAGAGATCAACCAGAAGACAGAAAACTAGCAAGGCGAAAAGAGGAAGAGAGAAGAAGAAGGAATGAGCAACGACAAGCAGAAAAGGAAAAAGAGCAAGTCCCCGAGGAGAAGAAGCAAATCACCGCGCTCGAGGTGTATGTCCCCATCCCGAAGCTATAGGTCGGGTTGGCATTCCAGGACCCCTCCTGTAGAGAGAACCAACTACACTCCCCTTAACGCGAAGTGAAGAGAGATCTTAATGGCCATTAAGGATCAGATGGCCACCCAGGCTACAAGGAGACCCAATGACCAGGAACCCAAATGTTTACTACCACTTTCATTGGGATCTTGGTCATAGCACGGAGAACTACAGAAACCTCTGCAACGAGATCGAAGAACTCATCTGTCGCGGGTATTTGAAAAATTATATTTTGCGTGAGGAGAAAGGGCAGGGGGACCGACAGGGAGATTGGAAGAAAGATGCCCTAGAGGCTACCAGATAGAACGAGCAACCACCTCGGCAGCTTCTAGAAGAAAGACCAATCTGCGAAGTGATCAATATGATCACAGGTGGATCCATTGTAGTGGGGTGCAAAACAGTAGTAGGGAAGACTTCGGTCCGAGAACTGGAGCACGAGGTAGAGAACCCACCAAAGTAACCTTGGATAAAAGAACCCATCTACTTAATCGAGGACGATGCTTGTGGGATTCAGTACCCTCATGATGATGTCCTTGTCGTGAAGCTCATCATCACTGATTTCGAAGTGAAGCGAATCTTGGTGGACTTAGGCAATTCGGCCGACATCATCTTCAAAGGGACCTTTGACAAGTTACAACTGCAGCAAAGCAATTTGAAACCGACGGATATCCCCCTACTCGGGTTCAACGGAGAAGAAGTCAGACCTCTCGGTCGGGTCATAGTAACAGTGGAGGCGGGCACATGGCCGAAGATCGTGCGATTCGAGCATACCTTCCTGGTGGTCGCAACTCCAACCCCCAACAACGTGATCATAGGTTGGCCCATCACGCACACTTTACGTGCGATAGTATCAACCTACTATCTTGCAATGAAGTTCCCGATAGATTACAGAGTAGGGGTTATACTAGGTGATCTGTTTGAGTCCCGTAAATGCTATGTGGCTGCCCTTAAGGGCAAAGCAAAGTTGGCGGAAGACGTCAAACTAGAGCAACCAGCGGACTACACCAAGGAGCGAGCTGCTCTGATGGAGGAGACAACGTACCGGTTTCTAAGACTGAGCCAACCAAGATTCTCCAAATCAGTGCCCTAATAAGCGAAGTACTATGGACACAACTAGTAAGTTTCTTACTCAATAACTTAGATGTTTTTGCTTAGTCTACAATAGAAATGCCCGGAATCGACTGTAAAGTGATAACTCACAAATTAAATGTGGACCCTTTAGTCAGACCAATTAGACAAAGAAAATGTAACCTCATCCTGGAGCAGAGGAGGGTAGTCGATGAGGAGGTCGGGAAGCTCCTCGCCCCAGATTTTGTCAGGGAGGTCCATTACACAAGCTGGGTTTCCAACCCCGTGCTGGTGAAGAAGGTCAACGGCAAGTGGCGCATGTACGTCAATTACACCGACCTGAATAGAGCTTGCCCGAAAGACTGTTTCCCCTTGCCCAGAGTAGACTGCCTGGTAGATGCGACCTCGGGCATGAGTTGCTGAGTTTCATGGATGCCTATTCCATCTAAAACCAGATTAGGATGGACATAACCGACCAGGAAAAAACTGCTTTTGTAATTGAACTCGAGCTGTACTGTTATAAAGTCATGCCCTTTGGTTTGAAAAACGTTGGAGCAACTTTCCAACGACTTGTAAATAAGATTTTTGAGCCTTTGATTGGCAATAAGATGGAATGTTACATTGATGACATGGTCATGAAGATCCAGTTTGCAAATTCCTTAATTGATGATTTAAGTGTTGTTTTTCAAATCTTGAGGAAGTATAATATGAAACTAAACCTGAACAAGTGTGTCTTCGGAGTCATGTCGGGCAAGTTCCTTAGATACATTGTAAACCGACATGGCATCGAAGCCAATCTAGATAAAATTGAAGCCATTTGAGATATGCGACCACCCCAAAAAATAAAGGAAGTCCAATGGCTAATTGGTTGGGTAGTTACCCTAAACCGGTTTATGTCTAAATTGGTGGGTTGGTACCTACCCTTCTTTAAGGCGATAAAAAAGAACGAAAACTTTGAATGAATCGAAGAGTGTCAACTCGCGTTCGATGAGCTGAAAAAATATCTAAGTACTACCCCGGTTTTAACCCGACCTGAGGAAGGAGATGAATTGAACTTGTACTTCTCGGCGAACGACGAAGTGGTCAGCTCGGTACTGATCAGAGAAGTAGACTGGGTCCCACGACCAGTCTACTACATAAGTAAAGTTTTGTTGGATGTGGAGACCATGTATCCCGACATTGAGAAAATGGCATACGCGTTAGTAGTAGCAGCTCGAAAACTATGCCCGTACTTCCAAGCCCACACCATTATTGTCCTCACCAATGGACCTCTGAGCCATATTTTGCTTAAAACCAAGGTGTCAAGGAGATTGGCGAAGTGGTCTATCGAGCTGAGCGAGTACAACATCCGTTTCGAGCCACGTCTAGTGATCAAAGCCCAAGGCTTGGCAAACTTTGTGGCAGAATGCACGTTTAGCATGTTGGTCCCAGAACTGATTGAGCTAGCTAGCACGTCGGAGGCATCAACCAATGCGGCACCAGTCCCGGTTGGAGTAAGATTGACTTGGGACGAGGAGCCCTAGATCCTCCACGTGGACGGATCGTCTATCCTATGAGGAAGCGGTGTTGGACTAATATTGTATAGCCCAAGCGAGGTGAAACTGAAGCACACTCTCCGGTTTGGATTCAAGGCATCGAACAACGAGCGGAGTACGTGGCACTAATTACTAGGCTCAACTTAGCGAAGGAGATGGGTGTTAAACACCTTGTAGTATGCAGCGATTCGTAACTAGTAGTAAAGCAAGTCAATGGTGATTATGAAGCTCGTGATGCAACTATGGAGACCTACTTAGCCAAAGTCAGAGAAGTCTTACCGGGCTTCCGCTATTGCTTCATCAGGTAGATACCAAGGTTCGAGAATGCTGAAACTGACACTTTGTCACTATTAGAAAGTACTAGCGATAACACCATGCGAACTATGTATATAGAAGACTTGTCTTGGCCCATCATTCTCGAGGGGGGCAGAAGAGGTCGCTCCCGTGTTACAAGCAGAACCGAGCTGGACTGTTCCGCTCATCGATTATTTGCTCCACGGGACCCTACCTGCATAACACAATGCAACTCATAGGGTAAAGCGTCAATCAGCTTGGTACGTCCTTATAGACGGACGACTGTATAGGAGGTCGTTCACTCTGCCCTACCTACGTTGCTTGCGACCATCAGAAGTCGAGCTCGTACTTTGCGACATTCATGAAGGGCTACTAGAGGCCCACTATGAAGGCAGACACACTCGAGCTCGTCAAGAAATGTGATAGATGTCAGAGGCATGCTAACATCCTCGATCAACTTGCTGCTGATCTGAAGTACCTGAGTAGACCATGGCCCTTCGTGCAACGGGGAATTGACATCCTTGGTCCATTTCCGCTGGCAACTGGGTAGAGGAAGTTCTTGGTCGTGGTAGTGGACTACTTCACGAAGTGGGTGGAGGCCAAACCATTAGTAAGTATCACAGCCCGGAACGTGCAAAATTTCTTTTGGAAAAACATCGTGTGTCATTTCAGACTGCCCAGAGTTTTGATATCGGATAACGAGAAGCAATTCGAGGACATCAAATTCCAAAATTGGTGTGCCAAGATGGGGATTCAACAAAACTTCACTTCAGTAGCACACCGGCAAGCAAACGGACATGCCGAAGTGATGAACATGGCTATTCTCCATGGACTGAAAGCACTCCTTGAGTGAGCTAAAGGGTTGTGGGTGGACGAGCTGCCCAGTGTCCTTTGGGCCTACCGGACTACCATCAAGACAGCGATCGACGAAACACCCTTCAAGCTCACATATGGAACGGAAGCTATTATTCCGACAGAGATTGAAGTACCGGCGTTACAGCTCAAAGCGTACAATGCAGAGGCGAACAATGACGAGCTCCAGACCAACTTAGACTTGGTTGAAGAGGTATGCGACCTAGCTTACATTCAGATTACGACTTACCAATAGCTAGTAGCTCAGTATTATAACGCTCGGGTCAGGAAATGACTATTCCAAGTCGGCGACCTAGTCCTCCGTAAGGTAATGGTACCTGAGCCCGGCATGGGTAAGCTTGGCCCAAACTGGTAAGGTCCATACTGGGTGAGATGGGTGTTCGGAGAAGGGACCTACGAGCTTGAGACCATGGAAAGAAAATAGGTACCCCGACTTGGAACATTGACAACCTAAGGAGATAGTATATGTGAAGCTCCAACGTAACTGAAAAATTACAAAGTCCACAAGATCATCGAGCTGATCCAAAGGACAACGAATTGGAGAGAGGACCCCGAGTCACTCCCAAATAACTGAGGGTTATGGTGCCGAGCGGATAAGAGACTTTGGCAAAATATAAGACCTAGTCGCCTCTTCGGCATGGGCAGAGAAGTCCTAGTCACCTCTTCGGCATAAGCAACCTAAGACCTAGTCGCCTCTTCGGCATGGGCTTACTAAGACCTAGTCACTTCGGCATAGGCACCCTAAAAACCCAAGCCACTTTGGCATGGGTAAGACAAAAGTAGACTACGTACAGATAGGTCGGGCATATACCCTACAGTGTCTATTCACCCTGCTGTACAACATTGAATTATTCCTACTCGAGTCTAACTCGTCAGCTCGACGCTTCGGGAGTAATCTATAGTTAGAAAAATTTTTGTGCACAAGAAGTTTTTGAACTATTGTATTTCATTAATGAGATACTTCGAGTACATGCCAAAAAAAAAAGAACAAGAACAAAAGATTACAACTATTTGACTAAGCTCGGAGCCTTGACATATCAAGGTACAGGGGGTCCAAGAAAAGAGGCTAGTTACATCAATCAACCTGGGGTTCCTCGTCTCCAACAGAAGCATCGGCAAGCTGGTCTGTCTCCATGTGATCCTCGGTAGCACCATCTCCTTCTCCCTCTTCTGCTGCCTCATCATCGAGGAGGTCGTCGTTGCTCACCTCTTTGGAGTCTAGGTCATTTGCAGCCTTGGCAGCCATCTCCTTGGTGATCTTTGACGTCATGAGGCACTAAGGTCGAGATGGGAGAACTCACGCTAGGTTAACCATTTGCTGAGCTTGAAGCCCTTCGGTAGCCCACTGTCTTGACTTCGATCAACAACTCATGCTGCTCCACCGAAGACTTTTAATCCTCATCTGCCTTGACCTTGGCCTCCTATATCGCCTCGAGTAGAATGTCAGTTCGCTCCTTCACAAGCGCTTCGAGGTTCTCCTTCTCCCTCTTGAGAACCTCCTCCCGCTCCTCCAACTCCTTCTCTGCCATCAGTAGAGTCAGCAATTCCTTCCTAGCTTGCGCATCCTTTAGCAACTTGTTGATTTCGCTGCGAGTTAGGTTCAGTTTGGCGTGAGCATTTCGAGAGGACTCCTTGGCTTCCAGAGCTCGCTTCAGGTTCACCTTGAACTGGTAGGCTAGAGCATGGATTGTAGAGTTCACCTGCCAAAAGAAGAAATAAAATTTAAGTATTGAGAAATGGTGGACTCCTCGACCACCATGCAGTGAGTCGCCGCTTTGGCCTCGAGCTGAGCTATCGACAGATCAGCCCAGTGAGCAACCTCCTTGGCGAAAACTACGTCCTTGCTCTTGAGGATACCGAACTTCAGAGTCAAAATACTCCGATCTGCCCCGGAGGTGTCACCTCTCGAAGGGGTGGCCGCCTAAGTGTGTTGAGGCTCGGATGTCATGGTCTCCTAGGGCAGGTGGGGCGGAGAAGCTTTGCCTTGGTCTTCCTCAACCAAGTCAATGAATGGCAGGTGCTTGAAAATCGAAGGATACTTGGGGACGGCAGTGTCGATGCTGGAGGAGGTGGTGTCTTCATGGAGACAAGCCTTTTTGGAGGCCCTCTTCTTCTTCCCCCTCTTCATACTACCGAAGAGCTTGGCGGTAGGAATATTGGCCATGGATACTGCAAAAGGTAATGAGCGGAGTAAGTCACAAGATCAAGACAAAACAAGACGAAGAAAGCAAGTACAACAATTGTAATGATGACCTACTAGGAGGACTTAGCCCGACTTGTACGAGCTTCTCTTCGGTCATGAAGTTCTCAAACTTCAGCCGAAACTTCACCCATGATCGAACTTCCTCTCGCATCTTTTGGTCCAATCTGATGTCGGGGTCCTAAATGGCAAGCCTCTAGTGAGTTGGAAATGGCCACTTCGCAGTGTTATGAACTACGAAGTAGCACCTCTTGTCATGGCCGTGATCCCAAGGAAAATTGCCCAAGGGAATGCCTTACACAAAGTTATTGGGCAGCCTATACCAAGCTACCAGGGATAAGAGCCTATTAGCTGTCATTGAAGACGGGCCGAAGCTGTCCAGCGGCTGACCCTGACACAAAGTGGAGGTTGACTTGTCAAAAGCCTCGTGTTCTTGCTGAGGTGAGTTCGCCTCGAACAAGTTGGAGTCCACATCCCACGCAGAGGTATCCACCTCGACGGGATGGGACTCTGCGGCCTGCGCCGAGGTGCCCACCTCGGCCGTAGTGGACTCACCACTCCCATCTAAAAGGCTATCTAAACCAACACTAGACATGCTGAGCTAAAGGAATAGGACAACGAAGTTGGAAACAAGGAAAGGCGAACTCACCAAGAAGACCGAAGAAAGCAGGACGACCTCAGACACGGGGATAGTTGACACCAAGCTGGGAGACTTGGACGCGATCTCTAGGGCTGTTCACGGGTCGGGTTGGGTTGGTTTACTGGCGCTTTTCCAACTGACCCGACCTAGTTAGTTTACCTAGAAATGAAACCGAAACCGACCCAGTACTAAGTAAAACCGACCTGGTCAGTTTGAGTCGATTTTGTGAATGATTCTCTCGGTGTGAACGGTAAAGGATTCAAGTCTAAGAAGCAAAGGCTGGATGCCTAGAAATTAAAAATGATTTGATGGATTAAAGCTGAAATTTTATATATAATATGTATATTTCCAAAATAAAGCTGATATGTATATATATAATATCTAAAATATATTATATATATAATATATATCTAAGTCGGTTCGGTTTCGGTTTTCATGAACCGAACCATCGGTTTATATTTTTTTGTAACCCAAAACCGACTGGTGCTGAAGAAAAACCGACCAACTCGGGTTGGATCAGACTGGGTTGATCGGTTTGGTTGGTCTAGGTCTTGTTATGAACAGCCCTAGCGATCTCAAGGAACTCAAACACGCGGTTTGTGGCGAGGAAAATGGGCCCTTCGGCCCCTATTTATTGCCACCATATCTGAGGTTAAATGGCTAAGATCTACATGATCCAACGACTCCTATGAAAACCGGTTGCACGCCACCCGAGGTTGAATTTGGTTGAGCACACATTTTGACATCTGTGGAGTTCATAAGTGGTGTGACGTCCACGCGTACCTGATACGCGATCTTGGTCATTTTCTGGTTGAGCCAAGTGGTCATACAGGTCCGACCAAAAATCCGACCTCCGCACCACCCCGACACCATGCCAAATCCACCTGGGCTCGTCATGAACTCCCTACGCCTAGTCAGGATCCCTGGCACGAGGAATGGGGGGCAATTGATGAGGGGTGATTTGGCTCGACCTAATTAGTAAGAGACACGTGGACGTGACTTGCCAGCAGGAGGACAACTTAGCAAGGAGAGCTTTGTCAGTAGTTCAGGAGCCTGGGTGTTCGGGCACCTCGGTACCAAAGCCACTTCGGCACTCGAGTATTGAACTGACACGTAATCGACTCCAGAAGTTTCTCAGCGGACTCCGAATCTCTCGGGATCACGCCGCATAACAGCAGGCATTATCCTCTCCCTACCCGGATCGGATGGTAACGATAGACTTCATTGATTGGTACGTTACTCTCCTAAAGCAGAACGAATCCCATCTACGCGAGCCGAGGATTTGGGAGCCGTTTCGTAAGACCCACGACAGCTCAACTATATAAGGACATCAACCCCCCAAGACCCAAGTACGCGTGATTAAGTGCATTCTAGCTCTCCTATTTCTCAACTCTCAGCTCGCATATCATAGTTACTGACTTAAGCATCTGAGTGACCTCGCCGGGTTAGCCACCTTGGGTTCTTTGATTCCTGCTTTTCTTTGCAGTTCGAATGACCTACTTGGCAACAGACGTCTGAGCTACCCTACAACTAGGAGCATCCAGATCGCAAACCATCAAGACTAATTAAGAAAAGAATCTCCTAAGCATGTGTTCCATATACATAATAGTGCTACAAACAGATGGAATAAAATCAGATATTAATTTGATCCAAATGGGGTCTGTTTAAAAGTATTGGTAAAAAGCATAAACGAAAAGCAAAATCAAAAGCATGTTCTTGGAAAACGTTTTTGTTTGAACAGAAACATGTTGGTTTTGTGAAAAAAAAATCATGTCTTTTAAACCATCAAAATGTGTTTATCTAAACAAAAACAAATTTTGGAATACAAATGTTTTATGATTTTCAAACCGTAAATTCAATAACATATATTTTTTTTCAGTTTTAGAAAAAAAAAAGAAAAATACATTTACAACCAAGAACATGTTTCCATATTTTTGTTTTGAGAAACAATTTGTTTTAAAACGAGATGGCTTTAATTTGTTTTTGAAACTCACAACAAGAAATTAAAAATAATCAAATTGGAGAGCACCTCTTATTTTTTTCAGTAATTTGGATTTAAATTGAATTTTATTTGTTAGATTCTGACCGAATTAAGATAAATAATAGGGTAAATTACAGACAACCACCTTGTATTTAGGTGATAGTGACACTTAGCCCCCAAAATTTGTTTTGGGACAAGGAAATTAATCTAATAATTTTACTTTCACTATCAACTCCGTTACAGTTAGTGAGTCAGAGGGCAAAGTGCTAGAATTTTAAAGTTAGGGGGGCTAAGTTTTACCACTCCTTAAATATAGGGTGATTATCTCTAATTTACCCTAAAAATATTATTGATACTTGATAAATTGAACTACAAGTGATTAAAATATTGTATATTATCAATAAAATTCACTAGAAACGACTTTCTTATTGCTTATTGATGTAACCGTTTTCGGCCACGTATCAATGTTTTGTGATGTAGAATTTTTTGGCTAAGTACCTCATTATTTGACCCGATGGTGGCGTGCCTTAGTGATGAGCTACTTGGTGGTGAACTGCCTACTGGCGACTGCTTGGTGGAGAACTGCCTGGGGGTGAACTGTCTGGTGGCGAACTACCAAGTGGCGAACTGCCCGGTGACAAACTGCCTGGTGGCGAGTAGCCTGGTGGTGAACTGCCAGGGGGTGAACTGTCTGGTGGCGAACTGCTTGGTGGCGAGCTCCCTGGTGGTGAACTCCTTGGTGGCGAACTCCCTAGTGGCGAACTGCTTGGTGGCGAATTGCCTGGTGGCGAACTGCTCAGTGGCGAACTGCTGATGGCGAGCTGCTTGGTGGCGAACTGCCTGGTGGTGAACTGCTCGGTGGCGAACTGCTCGGTGGCGAACTGCCTGGTGGTGAGCTGTTCGGTGGCGAACTGCCTACTAGGCGGCCGATGACTTAGAGAATCTGGAGCTCCCTGGTGCGACGCGATCCGATTGCCCTTAGCATGAGGTGGTCTTCTTTCCTTTGTAGGCAGCGGGAGCTGAGGGACCTGCGAGAACTCCATCTTTTTCTCCTCTTTGTAGGTGGCGGGAGTTGAGGGACCTGCGAGAACTCCATCTTTTCCTCCTCTTTGTAGGCGGCGGGAGCTGAGGGACCTACGAGAACTGAATCAGAGGTCCCGGGGGTATTTCCCCGACGGGGGCTCTCTGACGCTTAAGTTAGCACTCTTATTGTAGAGAGCTTTGAAGATAATATGAGAGAGCTAGAGACAAGGGTTACTTCCCTTTTTTCATCCTCTTCCCCTTTGGGGGGTGAGGTCTTTATATACCGGAGTCCTCGCGGGTTAGGTGGGTGAAAAGCCTCCAAACGGTAAGACTCATCACATCCTGTCAGAACCGAGGTACGGTGGTGAACTCCTCGAGGTCGTCAGGTTGGCGCTTGTGTCAGGTGGCCAGGTCGGCGCCTGAGCTGGATTGTTAGGGGGCGCCTGCGTCAGTTGGCGGATCGGTGTCTAGGCCAGGTCGTCAGGTTGGTGCCTGTGTTAATCGGCGAGTCAGTGTCTGGGCCAGGTCGTCAAGTTGGTGCCTGTGTCAGTCGGCGGGTCATTGTCTAGGCTAGGTTTGTCGGTGGGCGTCTTAGCCGGATCATGTGCTAGGCTGGTCCAGGTCGGTCAGGTCGCGCAGGCTGCGTGCCAGGCCGCGCGCAGTTCGCGCGGGCTGCGCGCCAGGCTGCGCAGAGTTCACACGCAGTTCGTGCGGGCCGCGCGTAGTTTGCGCGTCAGGCCGTAGGTCGTGCGCCCTCTCACAGGTTGCGCAGGCGCACGTTAAGCCACGCGTAGGTCACGCCAGGCCGGCCAGACTGATGCCCGGGTGGGTCACCAATTTCGTAAGTTTATTAGCTGGATGTTTACCTAGTTGTCACGAGGTGCCACATGTCACAATTTCACTGGAGGGCCAAATCTGCCCTCATCACTTATCATCGACAAAATGATTGAAAACAATTTATAGGAGTTTTGAACTTATGACTCTTTAGTAACATACAACATTAGAACCATGTAATATTCAATTGGGTGGATCCATATTCAAATTGGACCAAAGTTGATTTGGATATTCGGACAAACAAATATAACTTGCAGCCTAATTTACATTTCTGTTCTTAGTCAACTCGACCAACATGAATAGACTGTTCAGGAATGGCCACCTCCAGTCCTTGATAAGTTTATCGTCCGTCACCAAAACCTCTCTCCTTCTCCTTCATTCCCACCAAAAACTGCAACGTTTCCATCAAAGGAGTGTTTGGAACCATGGACTTTCCATTTAGAATTGATTAAGCATCGTTTATTCGTTTAGGCGATTTGACTTTATCACATTGAAATAACGTCTGGTTTATACTACCCAAGGTTCAAAGTATTGATATGTATTGACCGATACATATTGCAATAAAGGGTGTATTGGGGTTCTGATCAGGGGGTGGAAGAGCCTTAAATCGGCCCCCTGAACTGGTTTTGAAAAAAATTAAAAAGAGT
Organism: Nelumbo lutea; assembly: GCF_056320005.1. NCBI lineage: Eukaryota > Viridiplantae > Streptophyta > Magnoliopsida > Proteales > Nelumbonaceae > Nelumbo > Nelumbo lutea. The sequence continues at coordinate 55,545,030 of NC_142685.1, forward strand.
AAAAAAAAAAAGGTCTGATATTGCCTAATATGTCCCTACCGACGTATCAGGCATATTGATAGTTAGAATCTTGATACCTCCCTTTACATCGTGTTATTTGCATGGGGGCATTTGAGCAAAGGTGGATCACATGATAGGGATATTCATTAAACTGATGAAATCGACCAATTCAATCGAACTTGATTCAAGTAGGTCAGTTTTCTAGTATTTTTGGCTGGTTTCGGTTCAGTTATTATGTTGACCCAGAGGTTAAATTGGTTTCCATTTGGTCATTTGTAAACCAATCAAAACCAATACGATCCAAGCAAACTGATCCACTAAACTGAAAACTGACCCAAACCAATACAACCCAAATTAATATAATTTTCAATAATGGTCAGTCAGTTTCAAGTACCAACTCCCTAAATTGATCAAATCAGTTCAGTTGGCCAAACAATCTACAACCAAACGGTAAACAAATCCTAGAGATAATGATGTTAGGAGGAAATATCAAAATGATAATATGGTATTTCCTCGAAGAGGGGGTACTCTTACTTCAGTTGTCTTATGTGGCATCCGAAGCACCTAGTGTTTTTACTTCAGTTCTCTCTCTCCGCATTACCACTCCCCAATCTCAAAAGTCAAAACCCTAAATTCTCAAATGGTCTTGAATAATGTACAGGATTGGTTGAATAAATGGGACCAACCAGGTTTTTAGAAAGGGACAAAGGGTCCTGAACTTCCTTAATACAATAAGGCTGTCCTCTTCAATCTGAAAGCACAGAATTGGGGTTTATTTTTCTTATGGGCGCTCGATAGAAACTTCTTTGAGTAACATCAGAGATTTCAAAGCAATGGTGTTTAATTTGTACAAGGCCTAGAATTAATCTTAAATTCTGCACCTAACCTTATTAATATCACTTATTCTAGGACTTATTTTTCAATTGACAATAGCTTATAAATGAACCAATCAAAGAGCTGGTCTTCCCTCACTATTTTCTTAGTTTTTTTTTTAATCTTACAAAGCACATAGAATTTATTGAGTGGGGTTCCCATCTTGATTAATGTTAGATAAGACTGTTGAGTGGAAAGCAAATAAATCAAAACTAGATCTATTTAAGAAGTTTCTATTCTCATAAAAGTCCTTAATTTTCTTTGCCTCCCACCAGAAGAAAATCATCCACTTATCCGAGTGGTCTCAAAAGCAGTCTCAAATGAAGATGACTAAATTTATTGCATCCACAATAGAACTAAGGTGGGGCATTGAAGACATGACCAATTAAAGATATTCATGCTCTGAATTGATCACATCTTCTCTCCATTTGGTTGAATTAGGACATTCTCTAATAGAGAAATCCGGGCAAGCATTCATTCAATTAAGGGATTCGGATTTGTAGGAGCCCAAAGCTAAGGTTGTTAATGACAATATCCGATTTGACATCTGATCCAACCGGATTTGGATGTTAGAAGTTGAATCTGATTAATAATAAAATTGAATGCAGATTTAATCACATTTGAGTTGGATGGGATCCAAGATCCCTATCCGATCCTAGCCTAACCTTTTGCACGGTTTGGGCTTGGGCTTTTGGGTTGTAGTCTGGGCCTAGGTCTGGAAACTTAGTCATGACTTAGGGGGCATTCTATACCATGAATTGTTTTTTTTGTTGCCTGGCTCCAAAACAAATCAAACCCATCTTGTTTAAAAACAGATTGTTTCATAGAACAAAAACAGAAGAAACAGGTTCTTGGTTGTGTATGTATTTTCTGTTTTTAAAGCTGAAACCAAAAACATGTTTTTGAATCTGATTTCTAAAACATATTTTCCTTTGATTATTCAACATTGTGTTCCATAGGTCATATAATTTCTATATTAGAAACCAATATTTTGTAGATTCCAAAAACATATATTGTTTTTTTTTTTTGAAAAAAAATCAACTTGTTTCTTCTTTTGAAAACAAAAACAGAGTGATTCTAAAAACATTCATGTTGTAGAACGCCCCCTTAATCTTAGTAGGTTGATGCCTCGCATAGCTCAAGATTGAACTTGGATGGGCCCAATCCAACCGGATCGTACTCAACCTTTTATATATTTATTTCCTGTATATGTGCATTGGGTCTTCATGTTGTTTTGTTACGATTTATCTTGGGTCCACACACATGAAAAAACATAAATATTTGGAATAAGTAATAAATATAAATATGTATTATGTAATAAGTAATAAGATTTCCACACCAAATCACCCACCCAGTCCCAAACATAAATATTGAGCACTTACCTTGATTTTATTTTGGATTTTACTTCATTTATTTGCACCCATATCATTTATGTTGCAATAGTTTTGCATCAATGCAAATAAATTCACACTACAATTAAACACAGCCTAAGGCTCAATTTAGAAAGAGTATAAATACAAATATATACAAAATAATACAAAACATAAGGTTTTGCACTGTGCATATTTATATTTGTACTCCTTCCAAACTGAGCCTAAGGGTGTATTGGGTTGCAGTGCAATTTTATTTGCACTAGTATAAATGTATGGAAGTGCAAATGAAAAACCATGCAAATTCTCATTTAATTTTATTTTGGGTTTTACTTTATTCTGCTTCATATCTTAATTTACTTCATTTGTACTACAATCAAACAATATAGGCTAAAATTTGAAACAAAATATGTCAGAATTTTCACTCAAACCATTTGCACTGTTATAGTTTTATATCAGTGCAAATTTATTTGCATTGCAACCAAATACAGCCTAAGTGAATAAGTTTTTAAGTTGTGGATTCATTAGTGGCTGATGCTGAAATTGAGCAGATAAAAACACCAAATCATTCATTTCAGCAACTCCAACCTTTATCAAACTGCCCCTCATTAAGTTTAGATGAAAAGGCCTTAGCTTAAGAAACATGAAAAGTTGAAAACCTTCACAGGAAGACTGAGAAAAGAAATTGTCAGTAACATTTAGAAATTCAAACACTGAACTGAATTGACAAGAGGAGATCAAAATAATGAGGGAAAAAACTTCAAAATAACATTAATTAATAATAATTTCATCTTTGAACACAGAAATGTTCCATGAAACAAATCTCACTTTCATCTTTGAGCAAAAAAGAAAAAAAAACATTTTTTTTTGTATGTGGTACATGTGAAGCACATGAACATACTTTCTGTTGTTCCCTTTTGGAAGGAAGTGAGCTTCTATTACTATAAAAGCTCTGGTGAAAAAGATATTTCAATTTATGTTTGTATGTGGTAAAAGGTATCCTACCTGTGTGGGAAACTCCCTAGACAAACCCACCAAATTTGCATGTGGACGTATCATCTAGGCCCTGGCTTACCAACACTATTCATTCTGGCATCTGTAAATTGAAATGTTGCTTTATTATAAATAACTCCAAATTTTTATTTTTATTTATTAGGTTGGCGTAAGAGACGATATACCTTCGCCGACTTGACCGGGATCCAATTGGCGACTTGTACGATATGGCAAGTGGCCTACTTCATGAGCGGGTTATCATCTTCGACTCCTTTGACTCATGTAGCCACGTCAATAGAACTGACTCCCATCCTGCCCACTTTGAAGGCAATGAGATAAGCGTTATCACTTTGTGCAGAGTCCGCTTCCGGGCGTGAAACCTCCTCGATCTGAACCAGATGGGTCGGTGAGCTCAAACACACTACATGAAGCCCATGACAAGCTGCGCCTATAATAAAGACGTCCCATTCCTCAAGAAAGTTACACACGATTCAACTCTCAAGCATATTAATTCTCTCTTTTTAGCTCTCCAAAAATTTATCACTGACTTAAACATCGGAGTGCCTGATGAAGGATGATTTGACCCAATTTATGAAACGGTGACACGTAGACACTGATCCAACGTAAGCGACAACTCAGCATTGTGGCCCGGTACAGCTAAGTAACGGGCCCATAAAAGTAGCTCGCCACGACGCAAGCTCCGGGTTCCCCGAGCTACCCCCAAAGGGATATTCCGAGGCAACTTCAGCTCGCCAGCTATGAAAACCAGCTCGCTCGAACTCCCAAGCAGACAAGTCATCCCGAGGACTAATTCTACTAAGGGTACTCCCGAAGTATTCTGAGCTCGTTGCAAAGTAGCTCGGGAGTGGGTCGCACGAGCATTCCACAGGAAGCTTCTATCTGACAGGCCGTGCCAATCAGACTGCGCCATATCCCTTACTGACGGCGCAGTCCATGTCCTTTCGACGATTTGCGCCCACGTCTCTCAATAGGCGGAGGCGTGCATATCACTTTGGAGACGTGTCACTTGCCCGGGTAAGGAGTACGTCACAACGGCCACTTACACAGCCCTGGCAGGTAACGGCTGTGGCAGAGGGTCCAGTGGCGGTTATGTCCGATCTCCCCAGGGAGTATAAAAGCCCTCAGGGCAGAGGAGAAACTTTTTCTTGAAACCTCAGATCTCTCGAATACAGAAAAACTGCGCGACCCCCACTCTTAACCTTCGTTTTTCCCTTTATTTCCCATACATAGTACTAACTTAAGCATCGGAGTATTCCCACCGGGTAAATCTCTGGGAATCTTTCCTTTCATCTTCTCAGATGCCGTTCGTTGCCAGTAAGGAGCCAGTCAACGGTCAGCTAGGAGTGCTCGGATCGCACTACATCAGTGCTCACCCTAGATAAAGCAACCCAAACACTCTGATCTCTCTCCTTACAACTCAACCACATGACCTCACGGAGTCTGAAATCCGATCACGTAACATCACAGTCCTTCCAAAGTTAGCCTTTGTTACAAATGTTATTATAGATTTTCGCTATGATTGTTGAGATGAATTTTAAAATTTCAATCTATTAAATCGTCCTAACCATAAGTATTCAATGTGTAGTGACCCTGAAAACCGGTAAATATTATATGATATACACCAATATATTGTGATACTCGGAACCTTGCATATGATATGTTCAGCTGAAACCTGCTACACGGTTGAGATCAACCACAAATTTTCCTCTTTTGACCCCCCAGGAGAACCTTCTACTTTGACTCCTTTTGGTTGATATAAAATAAGAGAGCAACAGAAACCAAACACCACAATAGTGCATATTTATATTGGAATCGGAATTACAGTTGGAAGCCTTGTAATGGCGATCAGCTGGGCTGGTCTGGGCCGAGCCAACCACTAGGCACAAAAGACATTTTCAGGCCTGAAGTACGTTGCCATTATGGGCCTAACAGCTATTGACTAATGAATGAGTTTATGCAGGTGAAAATAGCTCTAGGAGTCCTGGAGATATCAATTACAACATACAAGTTTTGGGTTTTGTGCTTGGGGCGGTGTTTGGTATTAGAGTCATTTTTGGCGTGTCAGTAATCAGTATAGGCGTTTTGCTCTCTTTCTTATTATTATTTTTTTTTTGTTTGATGATTGAACGTCTTCAAACCATTTCAGGTAAAACGAATTATGTGAAAATAACCTTTAAGCCCCGTTGGTTTATTAGTAAATAAAAGAGGAAAGTTGGTCAATGGTATCTGTTTCCCATTGGCCAATTTTACGGTGTTCTTTTTTTATTAATTTTATAAAACATGATGAACAAATTGATCCTTTTTAATATTATTTTTTTATGAATAAAAATGTCATTATATTACTTATCGGGAATCATATGAGTAAATAAATTTTAGAAATTTGTAAATAAATGGGACATTGGATGAAACATCATTTTAACATTTCTTGTAATGAAAATGATGTTTTATTTCAACATTTTAATCTATATAAACCTGTAATTATTTTGTATGTATTTGGTTCTGTGGGCATTTATGGTAGGATATTTATTTATACTTTTTTCACTTTAAATTAGGGGTATAAACGGATGAGTCAATATCCAAATCCAAATCCGATTAAAAAATCTGATACCCGAATTCGATTCGATATCCGATAGATATTGAAAATTAATATTTGAATTCAAATCCGATAAAATATTTGAATATTTGATTTGATTCCAATTCGACTAAATATTTTTTTAGGTAATTAATAATTGTTTATATAAAGTATATAAATTATTTATATAATTTAATTGTTATATATATAAATTATATGAAACATTTAAAAATTTTATATATTATATATAAGAATTAAATAATCGGTTGAATTTGGATATTTGTCGAATTAAATCACGTCATATCCAAATTCGACTGATTGGATATTCGAATTATCCAAATTTGATTCGATTACGCTGAATCTCGAATTCGAAATCGGATTTTCGAATACCATTGACACCCCTACTTTAAATGTTTATTTTTACCTTTTCACTTTAAATGTTTTTAATTTAAATGTTTCTTGTTTTTATTGTTTGATTGGACTTCACTTTAAATGTTTTTTTCTTTTTCATCTCAAATTAATACCCATTAAAGTGTGCCACATTAGCATTTGGTTTCAAAAAACGCTAGGGCGTTGGGGGAAACAAGAATTTGACGTCTCCCCAAATGCCCCATGCACAAAAATCAAAACGTTAAAATCAAATCATTTCAGTTTTCTACTATTTATTTGAATTGATAAACGGTGAAAAGAAACAATTGTTTCATTTTGCTTCATCTGCAATTAACGCTAACGTCTATGTGGTGTTGATGTGGTGACATTTTTTCAATAAACGCCAACATAACAAAACACATACTTTATTGAATTACAAGACATGACTATTGGATGAGAAAACGTCAATGATACCAAACATCACGTAGAGGTGTAAATTGGGCCAGGCCACCCATGGCCTGCGTGCCGGCACAGCCCAGCGCATAGCCTGGCCCAGCACAGCCCGCGACACGGCCCATATATATATATTTTATATATATTTATATAATATTATATAAATTATAATTGTATAATAATATATAGTATATAATATATTAATAAAATAAATATATTTTTTAATTTTATTATACTAATTTATTTAATTATTACATATATAAACAATTTTATACACAAAATTCATATAAAATTAAGATTTTAAGTTTTTTTGTCAATTTTTTAAATAAATAGCTTTAGTCTGATGCACGGCCCGACCTGGCCCAAGGCTCAACCCATGGGCCAGCCCGACCCACGACACGGGCCCAGGCCATGGGCCGTGCTGGGCTGACCCCCAAATTTTTCATTGGAGAGGACGGCACGGCCCAACACGGCCCAGTTTACACCTCTAACATCACCCAAGGAGATGCCTGAAACACAAATTGAGCCAGCCGCACAAGAATGGTTCAAGGCTTATTGGATCGGGGAAGAAACCGGAAAATCGGGTGAAAAAGGAGGGAGATTTGGATCCGGTCCGGTTCATAAGACTTCTGGGCCGGCTGGCAAGTGGCAAACCGCAAACCCTTAAGAGAGACTGTTTTCTTGCACGTGCCGCCATGCACTTTTAATTGTTCTGGGTTCTGAGGTTCTCCTTCAATGTCCAGAGTCCAAACGCAGCGTCCCTCTCATCACTTCATTCATGGCTTCCCAAATTCTCGGACGCGCTCTCAGACACCGTTCCACGGAACTGTTGTCGACGAAGTTGGGGAAGAACCTCAATCCGAACAGTAAGGTTTTCTCGTCTCTCGATCGGAGCCTTTCTTCTTTTGCTTCTCCTTCTAATCCAATCCGAGCTACTCTGTTTCCGGGTGACGGAATTGGCCCGGAGATTGCTGAATCCGTGAGACAGGTTAACTCTCGAAATCATAATTCAGATTGTTTATTTCAGTTTCTTTCTGTTTACAATTTGTGATGCATTGGATTCCTGGTAAAGCTTCTCCTTTTTTTTTTTTCTTTTTAATACCATACCATTAATGGAAATTACAATTTGATCGGTTTCATTCTCTCTGTCTGGGCTCAGTTTTCTCTCACTCGATCGATCAATTGAATATTTTAAGTTAAACAGAAAATAAAGAAGGGATAAAAAAATCTATTGTTTTCATTGTTCTCCTGATTTCCCCGTGATGAGTTTTCCTGTTATTTAATTGATTGAATTCGCATAAAGTTCAATAATAAAAGCGATAGGGATAGTAGATCGGAATTTGGATTTGGAGAAGATACCTAATGAGTTTTTTTTTCCTTTTTCTTTTCGTGAATCATCTTATCTGTGATAGACTGATAGTTGAAACTACCCAAGCATTTATTTGAATTAATAATGGTCTACCTCATGGACAAGCCATTGATGCTTTTCAATTAGTTAAATCTGATACTTCCTTTAATACAAAAAAAAAAAAAAAAAAAAAGAAAAAAACTATACTTTCCTTGAACAAATTTGAAATGTTGAATGCATCTTTGAGAGATATAGCAGAGTCTTGCATTATTTGAACAAATGCAGGTTTTCAGAGCAGCTGATGTACCAATTGAATGGGAAGAACACCATGTAGGAACTGAAATCGACCCTAGAACACAGAGTTTCCTAACATGGGAAAGTCTGGAATCAGTCCGTAGAAATGGTGTGGGCTTGAAAGGTCCCATGGCCACACCCATTGGAAAGGGTCACCGGTCACTGAACCTTACTCTCAGGAAAGAACTTGGTTTGTATGCCAATGTTAGACCTTGCAACAGCCTTCCTGGCTACAAAACACGATATGATGATGTCAATCTCATCACTATCCGTGAAAATACAGAAGGAGAGTACAGTGGTCTTGAACACCAAGTAAGTCTGCTTCAGTGGTTTTAACATGTGAATGGGCATGTATCCATCAGAAACATTTAGACGTGTGCCTGTGATGCTAGGTAGTTAGAGGTGTAGTCGAAAGTCTCAAGATCATCACACGCCAGGCAAGTTTGAGGGTGGCTGAGTATGCTTTCCTCTATGCCAAGACTCATGGTCGACAGAAGGTATCTGCCATACACAAGGCCAACATTATGAGGAAGACTGATGGTCTCTTTCTCAAGGTCAGCTGTTGTAGAAATTCGAACTCCAGATTACCTCATCAACTTGACTGTTTCATCTTAAGTTTTATATTTTTCTAATGCTCTTTTCTTTCAGTGTTGCCGGGAAGTTGCGGAGAAATACCCTGATATACAGTATGAGGAAGTTATCATTGATAATTGTTGCATGATGGTATGTTTTCTGTTCACACATGAATGTATTAACTGTTTTTGTGGGTCAAACAGTGCAGCACTAGCTGTGTATAGAGGTATACCCTCACATTAATGTCATGGTTTCAAGACCCCATCTTGCAGTACCAACATAGATACAAAAGTAGCCTTCATAGGCATATGGAATCAAGAGAAGCTATTTATGAAAAGAAAATTTGAAAGAACCAAGTATAAACTCTGACTGTCTTGTGGTGCTTTAAACAGCTTGTGAAGAATCCAGCACTCTTTGATGTATTGGTGATGCCAAACCTCTATGGTGATATCATCAGTGACCTCTGTGCAGGCTTGATTGGGGGATTGGGATTAACACCTAGGTTTCTACCTTTATATCATCATCTTCAGTTAGAATATTACTAAGTATATTATCCATCCATAAAGATCCTCTTACGTCCATAAACTTTATATGCAGTTGCAATATTGGTGAGGGAGGTATTGCTTTGGCTGAAGCTGTGCATGGATCAGCACCTGATATTGCCGGAAAGGTTAGCTGTTAAACCTAGATGATATTTTGCACTCTTGTTCCCATCAATTCGTTGTCCTATTTATCATCACAATCATCATCGTCATAATCATCATCCAAGGGTTATCCCAACTATATGGGGTTGTTTACATGAACCCTGTTTCACCATTCCTTGTCCAATTTATGAACAACTTAAAATTTCCACTATGGTTCTCATTCATTACTGGCTTTCTTATTTTTGTTTCTAATTGGGTATTAATCAAACCAATCTAGAATCTTGCCAATCCAACTGCTCTACTTTTGAGTTCTGTTGCAATGCTGCGCCATCTGAAACTCCATGATAAAGCGGATCAAATCCAAGATGCCATCCTCAATACTATTGCAGAAGGGAAGCACCGAACTATGGACCTTGGTGGCACTTCAACAACTTCGGATTTCACAAAGGCAGTTTGTGATCGTCTCTAAGAATATTTACAGAAAGCTGGTTTTTCTATGGCAGTATACACTTTGTCCACCCCATGGAGCTATGTCTACAAGTTCTTCCATGCAGAGGTTTTATGGATTGGTTCTAGATGGCTTCAACAGAGAGGAAGAGAATATTTATATTATGGATTGCTTCTAGCCATTGAATTACTCAGCCTTACTGATTTTGGCTATTAGCTTACAAGGCATCTACTAGAAAATATCCAGCGGCAACTAGGCAAAAATAAATGTGGCCTCTGGCTCATGATTATCATGTAATCTTTACTTCTTTGAACATTTTCAATAAATTTTTTGTTACTACTCCAACAAAAAGAAAAGAAATAGCACCCTGATCTAAAACTGTAATCTTTTTTTTTTTCATAAAATATAATTTTCATAAAATTCTTTCCTTTACTTTTCTTACCCTTTTCTAAATAAAAAAAGTACAATATTTCTGTTAAAACAGTGAGTCAATGACTGCAACTAATGTGAGGCAAATAGTGACTTCAGATTGCAATCGTTAAGAGAAGTAGAGGAACAGTCATCTTTTGGTATTCCATTGCTTTTCAAGGTTCTTTTTCTCATGTGTATTGGCTTTCTTATGTTTGAACATAATTGTTTTTGGCAGTTTATCAAATGGTTGCATTGGCTTTATGTGCTTTATTTGGATTATGTTCTTTATTTTTTAGACAAAATCTATGGTACATGAATTGCACCATGAAGCAATAAAACTTGAGTCATTGACAAACTAATACATCTAAAAAGTAAATAGACCATATGAGATTTAACGTGTAGTAAATGTTCAAAATGCATCATAGTTGGACTCTTATTTTGGGCTTTAGTTATAACAGTATTTCCCAAAGTCTTCAAACCTGTTTCCTTTCAAAACACAAACTTGATTGGGCTTCAAGTTATCCATATCAGGTATTGATGATAGTATATATATATCATTCTTTCATATGCATCCTTGTAGTTGTCTGATTATATTGGATGTTATGTCCTCATTAAAATTCACTAAAATGAAGGTGCTTGCTAACTTTCTGGTAAAGTTTCTAACTGGTTGTAGCAGAGACATGTCCTTCCTTTACCAGGGTTGAGGGGACTCAGTCCTGAGTCCGGATCTCCTGCCCATGAGAACTTTGCCCACATTTATCGCAGCCACACATAGAGAACATCTCATCGCATAGTATTATGCAAGAGGAGATGTTTCCAATTCACGGGGGTAGTATATTGTGGGTAGGCGTGGACAGAGTTCTCATGGGCAGGAGATCCGGAGTTCTCAGTCCCAGGTCTCTACTAAAATGGATTAGAGTAAATAGTGTTTGATAACTGCTGAAATGACTGAACTGAATGATTTATCAATTTGTCTTTTTCTGAAAAAATTAACTAAACAACAATAACAACAACAATAATAAAAAAATAATAATAAAAATAAAAATAATAATAAAATATTTGAACTCAACTGTTATCAGATGGCGCCTAAAACTATCCCTCATCTTATCTTTTATTCAGTAAAACATAACTCGAACCCTACCCCACCAGTATTAATAAAAGATAAAGAATATAAAATCCTAGACAGGCTACCCACCTGCATGTAAATGCTATAACTCTTAGACTCTCAAGAAAATTATACACTTTCAGTTTTCAACACCTGCCACTTGAATCATTTTTCACTTTTTTCAGTCCCCACCAAAAATAAAAACAAAAGAAATTTTTAATCCTTGTTCTGTGTAATCATCAATTTCATTAGAGAAAGACAGCAGATGAAAGGAAAACCAGACCAAGCAAAACAAAGTAATAAATTACATATAACCAAAAAGCTACTGCTCAAATGTATCTCTCTCTTTTTCTTTGAGAAAAATATATTTTTTAACTTTTTTCTCAAGTAAAATATTCCTGCATTTTTAATTTGGCCCCTCTCTTTTGTGAGGACGTAAAACATAATTCAAATGACTACTTTTTACTTCATTAGTTCTTTCTCACTAAGTCTTATATTTAATGCATTAATTTCTTTCTCTCTCATTAAATCTGATGGTTAAGATATCTTTTGTTTCTCTCTATTTAATTCTATTAATTAAATCCTTTTTACAAGGAAAATTCTACTAATTAAATCTATACACAATAATCTTATTAGTATAAAGACTTAATGACTAAAAATGAAGCTGTTTTTAATTCATTAGGATGATGGGTAAATAATTCAACCATCAAAGTCAAATGGAGCAACTCATGATGCGATAATCAAATAATAAAATTTTAAAAATTAGATAAAAAAATTGTGGAGAAAATTTTGACATATCTCTAATGTTATATAATCAACATACTAAATAAAAGTATGTATGGTAGATAAAAAAATATTTTTATTGATGATGAAATGGAATAAAAAATTTAAAATCAACCCTGAAAGGAAAATCATTTTCCTGTTTGGATGGTAGGTTAGTGGGTCAGCCGCTTAAGTCAAATGGGTCAAGCCATGACACCATAATTGAACAATAGAAATTAAAAAAGTCCATAGAAAAATTAATACTCAAGTTTTATAGAAAACATTTGGGCACGTCCCTAATATTTATATTTATCATATTAATAAAAAATAAGTGAAAAATATTTTATTGACGATGAAAATATAATACAAACTTTAAAATCGACCAAAAAATCAACCTTTATACACCTAGATGGTGGGTTAGTGGTTTAGTTGTCAAGGTCAAATAGGTCGACCCATGATGTCATAATTAAAAAAGTAAAAATAAAAAAATAAAAAACTATAAAAATAGAGAGTTTGTAAAAAAAATATGGCAATTCTCTAATATGAAATATTCATCATATTAAAAAAGTGTGTTAAATAAGAATTTGTTAGTAATAATGGAAATGGAATAGATCCCATGACCCCACCAAGTCAAACAATTCAATGGTTCAAATAGCCAAGTTCTCATATTGTTGACCATGTCACAGTTTTATTTTTGTTTCTTTTCTTCTTTTTTTTTTTTTTTGCAAGCAGTTTGTTTGTGAATAGGAAGTCAATAATTCAACCAATCAAGCTATCTTGTTGACCAAGCAAACAGTTTTCACCTTTTATAAAAAGTGATTTGGGTTGAGAAAACTTGAAAATGTCTAGGTGACATGTCAATTAGTCTGAGTGACTGATTCAACTAAACATCGAAGCCATTAATAATTTAATATGAATTACAAGTATAATGATTTTAAGTTAGGTCTTTAGGTCGAAAGGTCACAAATCCACTGAAATACTTGATCACTTGTCTTACGTCAGTTCTAAATAATGATATTATTATTATTATTATTATTATTATTATTTGAAATTGTCAATACATTTACTAGTCAAACTAAATTACTCAAAACTTGACTTTGTCAAACACTGGCTAACAAAAACAATTAGGAGAATGACGTTCAGCCCAGGGTCAAAATTTATAGGCACAAAGTACATTTGGGGTAGGTGTCAATTTGGAATGATCCCAATTCACGGGTGAGTATAGGTGCATAGAGTATGATCTTTTGACCTTTTGAATATTTATAGATTTGCAGTGAAAATAAAAAATCTACTTTAGGCCCATCCGTGCTTTTCCAAAACAATTAATCCCATGATAAGAAAATGATCCTTTTGGCAATCTGAAGGATTTGTTAAACAGAAACTAACCCTTGCAGTAAGTTTCAAAAGATATTCTTTTTAGATGGGATTTCAAATCAAAGCCATCGAAGTTCCTTTAGGCTGTATTTGGTTTGAAGGAAAAGGTAGGGAAAGATAGAAAAACCTTTACAAACCTTGTATAGGTTTCCCTGTCCTTCCCTTCCTTTCCCTACCTTTTCCTTCAAAACAAGCATTGCCTTAAATGAAATCGCCTCAGCCAGCTGTGGAAATGAGTTACACAAAAACCTGAAGCTAATCCTATAGTACTTTATAGCAGGCACAACCTAATACTGAGACAGGCTATTTGGTTACAATCCTGCTACAAAGAATCACTATTTGATTAATGAATTCCTAGGCAAAATGATTCTTTGCTAAATTTTTTAAATACAAAAGATTCAACTCTTAGAATGAGTTTTGAGCCCAGAAAAAGGAATTTCTCCAATAACTTTCATACGCTCAAACTTACAAGCGATTATTAGATTCAAAAATTCATCAAAATTGGATGTCTGAAAGCATGCCAAATCAGCATGAAGCATCTTTTCAATAATTGGAAATCATCCTTTAGATCCTATGCATTTTTTTTGTACTATAAAATAAAAATGTTATTAAAATATATAAAAATAAGAGAAAAGATTGCAACAGAGCCCAAACGCCCAACCTGTATCGCAACCCAACTCAGATTGAAACACCAAGCCAACTGAACAATGAAGCGAAAATCCAGCCCAAAATACCAAATTACATAATGAAACAAAATACCCCAGATTCAGTCTGATCCTATGCATGCTCATGTACAAAAATACATTGAGGCTGCACCTGCACATCATGCATTATTCTCCATATTTTTAAGGCTCGTATCCAAAAATTGGTATAGGGATAATTATCAAAAGAAATATAGCATCGACCAGGACAAAAACAGAATAGGATTCCACTAAAGAGAAATGAAGGGGAAAAACAGAAAGAACACAAGGAATATGGATTTATAAGCAATATGCTAGAACTATGCGGGGTTTGAAGTTAAATACAATGACATGTTATGGACAAAAATGATCAGTTCCATCCACCAGCAAAAATTGAAAATGTTAGCAGCTCATTCCTGTGAGTTGTAGTCTTCATTACACAATTCCCGGTTATCAGCACTCTTTGATAGTAAGGCTCAGAAAGATGTCATACAATAATGGGACTATGTGCAATATGTTACAATATTATACAAGGACCCTTTCCCTCCCATCCCAAAATAGCACTTGTCTTCCATAGATAATCAATCATCATCAGACAAATAAACAACATCAGCCATCATACAATTTCCGGTTCCAGCTCCCTGTACCGTACCTCCAGTTGCAAGTTCAGAGGTGCCCCTTGTGCTCAAGGTTTCTTGGCAAGTTTGTAACAGTTGCAATGGATTTGCAATCTGGTGGTTGTCAATATCCATGAGATGATCACGAGAAGGCATGGAAGTGTCAACTAACAATGGAGAGCCACCTGCAGCATCAGGTTGGTGACTTCTGCTAAAATGCCCCACTGCATTGATAGGCAATTGGGGAAATGGATGCTGAATGGAAGAAGTGGCCGAAGGATTACCAAGGGACTGCTGCTGACTGGGCATTGCACAAACACCAGATGTAAGATTGGCTGCCAACGAAGGTGTAGCAGCAGGAGTAGCAAGGAACTGATGACTAGGCATTGGACGAGGAACAGGAGAGTTGGGTATTGACACAGATACAGATGGTCTACAGGATTGGAGATGTGGGGCTGGGGCTCTTTGTTCTGTGCCAGCTTGGAGATTTCCTGTGGTAGGGACAATGGAGCTGAAGTGTGATCTGGCAGGGTTGCTTGAGAAAAGTGCTGAAGAATGGTGGACAACATGCCCTGGTGCGGCTGCAGACGAGCCTGCTGTAATGGGAGGTCTTGGCACTTGTTGCTGCCCTGAAAGGAAAAGTAACTGTTGAATGAAGCTAGAGGACACACCTGAAAACAAAAATAAAGGTCAGAAGCTCCATTGCATAAGAAATAAAAGATCAATGCAAGAAAGTTGTGCTAACTTAAATGCTAAGAGTAACCACCTTGATGTATTAAAATGCATTTCCATACTTACATGTTGAGCTTAGATCATTCTGCATTTCCATACTCAATTAATTGCTAATTTGGGTTGTTAGGATCAAAGTAAATCTAATTTTTTTCTAGTAGTGTAATGAAAATCAACATGTCAGTTCTAATTATGTGCATCTCCTGGCCCTAGTAGTTATAACATGGTCCTTTTTTGTGAGTTGAGAGGCCCCAGGATTAATCCTGAGGTGGTAGATTTCTGTGGATTCAAGGCTGCATCTTTCTCATGTTAATCGAGCCAGCTGGTTAGAACAGTAGGCCCAGAATTTAAAACATCTTCCTACTAAGAAAAAGTAGTCATCAGGGAATGCAGCTGGAGAAGAAAAAAATGGTTCAGGTAAAAAGGAGAAAAGAACCAGTTACAAATATGGACACAGACATGGATAGGGATAACAAGGATAAAAATCTCCATTTTCTAAAATCGGTGACACAGATAAGGGCATGGGTGTCCCATGTAATATGCTTATATCACATGTTTATATTTAGCTTTTGAAGCTAATGTCGTTTTTTAGTGAAAAAAAAAAGAAGCAAAATGTCGTTTCACAAGACTTGTGTCTTTCCAGATTTAATTAAATTTCTAATATATGTAGATTTTTATAGTAAAATCTGTTAAGCATACAGGTTTACATATTTTAAAAGAGTTGATGATATGAGTACATCTACAAGTATCCATGTAGTATATGGTATCATATCCAACACTGATGTTCTAGACAAATACAGGTATCTGGATATCATAGCTCTGATGTAGATCTCCATCTGTCCACTTCTCTAGTTTACTAGAACAGAAATGGGCAAATTCTTCCAAATAGAATAACAGATCTAGACACCTGAAATTTTGTTACCATTAAACCTTCTTGATGTCAATGTTTCCTTATCCGTCAACACATGAACAGCTGTTGCAAACTTGCAATCATTTTTGCAACCTTAGTTTTATATAAAGAGATCATATCCATTTGTTTAACTAGAATAATTAACAAAATCCAATTATTCATGCCATTCTGTTTCCCCCATATTGAAGTTTTATATAAAGAGATCATATCCATTTGTTTAACTAGAATAGTTAACAAAATCCAAAATCCAACTAGATCATATCCAAGTTTCCCCCATAAATCTTATCCCAACTATATGGGGTCAGCTACATGAATCCTGTTTTTCCATTCTGTTCTGTTCAAAACCTGAGTAGATATCATTTACGAGATTTTTTTAGGTGCTTCTATCTGCTTTTTAAATTGTCCAGTGTGTCATGTGGCACTAAGGTCACAACTTCCCCAAGTTATCATCATTTTTTCTTCATTAGTTTTCTTCATATTGCATAGAATGCCTTATTTCCCTAATCCAAATGATCTATTGTCACAGGAAATTGCTGATATTTCCAGGAAAGAAGAAATCGTTTTTTATCATACAAGCATCGCTTAGGAAAATAGAACCACACAACCAACATTTCAAGTATGAATTCCAAGGATCAACTCCCAAACCATGGACTCTTCAACACGGTTGTCTAGAAGTTCAAAAGCAAACCATTAGACATTTAAAGAATAAACAAGTTGGTTCATGAAAGGATCCTAAATGAGCTATATACCTTGCTGTGCTCCCTGTCTTCCACCGTATTGGGTTCTGAAAGTCTCAGCCAATACTAGGTTCATATAAACTTTATTATAATTTACTTCAAGTTCTTTCTTTTTCCGCACCATTGCTGTCTCAACCTCATGAAGTTTGGTTGCATACTTCTTATTTATCTCTTCTATCTCCTTGTCACGTTGAAATTGAAGCCACAATTTCTAATCAAACAATCAGAAGTTATTTTGAATAAGAAAAATATGACAATTGGTAAAACTCCTTGGAACAACACTAGAGAGTTCAGGCACAAACCACATCTTCATGTTTCTTAATGGTTTGCTCCTCCTCTTTGCATAGTCTTTCCAGTTCATCTTGAAGTGGGGACCAGTTCTGAGGCATCCGTGAAATCAGAGTAGTTTGTGGAGGGCGACTACTGGATTCGGGAGCAGTGGTAGTGCTTCTGGTATCTGAAACATGTATTCCACTCCCACCTGAAGGTAGAATTTGTGAACAGCTATTGGATTCAGGACAAATGCCCATGCATCTGGGATCAGACACGTGTGAACCACTTCTACCCAAAGGTGTTTCTGTAGGGGGTTGTGGTAATGACCGTGAGGGTTGTGGAACAGAATGGTTAGGTGGCTCAGCTGGGTTCTTGATTTGTGATTGATCCGGTTCAGAAGAAGTACCCCTTTCATTACTTTGGCTATGTTGTTTTCCTGTAACTGCAGCTACATTGGGTTGATTGTGTTCAGAGGCTGGATCCGTAGATTGAGGCAGCTGCAATTGCACAGCAGGTGCTACAGCCAAGTTATCATGATTAGATTGTTCAGGTGGTACAGCATCTTCAGTGTTTAGTGGAACTTCAACTTGTTGAGGACTCCTCCACACAGCAGAATTTGATGGGCCATCAATTTGCAACCCAGTTGAAATGGGTGGTTCAGGATGCTCAACAGAGAGTACCTGACAATGCACTGAACCAAGTAAGACTGCAATTTCACCAATCCTCTTTCATAGAAGTAATGTAATGGGAGAGAATTGTTCCAAATAGATAATGCATACAAGCCATTTTTTACCAATAGCACAGTCAGTATATACGGAAAATCATTCTTACATGAGATGGAAACAGAAATCTATTGGACTAGGTAAAATGTCCGGAAGACATGATTTGTTCGTAAACATGGTTTAAAATGTCCCTTGTTTCCCTAATATTTTTACAACATATTTCCATTTCCATGGGTAGTGACACAAAATTTTACCAGAATCGACATATTCACAATGAACACTACAAGCACTATGTGGAGTATAAGAGATAGTTTCCACAACATATTTCCATTTCCACTTCCATGGGTAGCAACAAGAAATTTTACTGGAATCAACACATTCCTTAGTGAACACTACCAGCACTATTGTAGAGTACAAGAGAAAGTATTATAGCATAAGTTGGTGACAATATTGTTGATATGTGGAGTAACAATGTTATTGCCCGCCTAACTTAGTGACAATATTATAGCATAAGTTGGTGACAATATTCCTTAGTGAACACTACTAGCTCAATATTCATTTGAAGTTAAATATTAGTTTTTGTTGTGTAATATACTATTTGGCTGATCTATTACCAACTGTTTATATTTTTTGAGTTTAAATTTTGCTGTAACTCATTCTATCATGAATCTCCGAATGTATTCTTTTGTCTATAACCTTAGTTTCTTAGCTTTGTTTAATGATTTGGAACAAGATAATAATTTAAACACATGTGCTTATGCTTCTTTTATCATTTCATGCAATATCATTCTATATTTTGCATATTTTACAATGTTTCCACCATGTTTATAATTTTTACAATATTTCCCTATGACATCTCTGACATTTCTGACGTGTTTCTTATATTTGGACGGCCAACATTAACACCGATATCGACATTTTAAACCTTGGTTAAAAATATACTTGTTAATCTTACATTATCATCATCATATTCCATGCATTATCCCAACCATATGGGTTCACTTGTTAATCTTACATAATATCCAGAAATATTTAAACAACTTTTACCAAGAAATAGCATTGCAGGAGTTGATGCTTCAGAGGTGACTCTGGCTGTATCCTCTTCAAATGCAACAGTTTCCAGAACTTCCGGCAGTACCACTCCACCTGGCACTAATGGTACATCCAACCCACTTGACTGCACTTCAGGAATTGATGTTTCCATGGGGATGCTGCCCCTATCAACTTGATTTTGAACAATTTCCGTACTTTCTGATGGAATTACTCCATCTGACATAACCAGTACATCCGGCCCACTGGTTTCCATTTGTATGAAGCTGAACCCCGTATCTGGAAAAGGAAGCTTAGCAACTGCCTCTATTGGTCTCCCAGACCTAGCTTCTTCCAACCAATGAGCCTTCATCTGCTTCTCCTCATTCCTTGCTGCCAGCTGCAAATTCTCAAGTTTTTTCTGATTTACCTCCATAAGACGAATGAATTCTTTCATTTTTCTTGAAAAGTCAACATCCAGAATATTCAACTTATCTAATCTAGCTACTATATTAGTATTTATAGTTCGTATAAGAGCAGCTTCCAACTTGTATTCCTTTTCCAGATCTTCTTTTTGCTTCTCCTTAATTTTATTGAACTTTTGAACTTCCTCCTGTTGCTTTCGAAGGAGCATCTTTATTCTCTTTGCAAAAATTTTCTCAACTTTTATAGTATCATTTGAGAAGTTGTTACTGAGTGATTCATTGGCTTTTTCAGAGTCAGATGCATATCCTTTTTTGGTAGAGACTTGTTGATTAAAGTCACTACTATGAGAGCTCTCTCTGATCTCTCCTTCTTCCAACTCTTGCTGATCAGATGCTATGGATTGTGAAGCCCTTACAGGCAAAACGCTTTCTCCAACATCCTTAGTTCTTGGTATATTATCTTTTGTAGAATTAGATTTCTTCACATTATCCTCTCGGCTAGAATATATTTTTCCCAGTACACGCAATTTAGGGTAGACATGTTCTGCTTCTTCCTCCTTGCAGTAAAAATTCATTAGCTGTTTTGCACGTTCAAGTGAATCCTTATGGTCGATTTTGTGCCT
This sequence comes from Nelumbo lutea, assembly GCF_056320005.1. Lineage (NCBI taxonomy): Eukaryota > Viridiplantae > Streptophyta > Magnoliopsida > Proteales > Nelumbonaceae > Nelumbo > Nelumbo lutea. The sequence goes on from NC_142685.1 coordinate 55,565,385, forward strand.
TAGCAAAGAAGCTGCTGTCCAACACTGAATAATGCAAAGACTAAAAGTAAAATGGATATGCAATATGCACACACAGAAGAGAGATTCCACATGAAATAAAGATACAAATACAGTAGTACTCAGCCAAGATTGACCAGATTAAGATTTCTTTCACAATGCCTAAATCACAAATTCATAAAATCAAACGAGAGAACATATAGCAGAGAGGCTAATACATCAGATATCTCTTGAATGAAGTATAGTTAGAAGTTGTGTATGATTGAGGCTATTAATAGGGATATCTCAAAAGTCCAGCTCACAGGATAACCCTGCAGACAATAAAATTGGTACTTAGCTTTTCAGGTTCTGCACATTTTCCCTTCTTCTGCAAAAGCTTAAGACGACAGATCCATGTAACTTTTTAGTCTGTCCAGTGCAAGCGGCAGACCATGGTTATGAAGGAAATGAGTATTTGGATGCCTAAGCAATGCCTACACAACAAGGCAATGACAAGTCGTACATGTCTACACATATTCAATAAATTATAGGACTTATCAAAAAACCACCATCTAATCAAGTCCCTAGAGTCCTAAGATGACGCTCAGGTGACTGCTAAAGCACTACTTTGGATTGAATATCCTGTTCAAAGGTTACCACCACAAAAAGACAGTAATGTAGATAGAACATCCTTCATTGGAAGGGAAAAAATATAGAATCTAAGGTCTACCACAAGGGAAGATTCTATAAAACAGTTGAAAGACTAGTATGGAGCAGTGTTGCACATTCAAGAAACATGCCCTAAAAATCAGTATGGTAGAAATGCATATTCTGAAATGGATGAATGGAAAAACTAGAAAGGATAGGGTCAGAAATGAAGTCATTCAAAGGAACCTAGTAGTAGCTACAATAGGTATAAAATGAGAGAAAGTAGACTAAGATGGCCACATGCGTAGAAAGACCACCTACAGCACTTGTAAGAATAAGCAATCTGTTGCAAGTTGAAGGGGCTAGAAGGGCTAGGAGCAGGCCAAAAAGGATGTGGGTTCAAGTAGTAAGAAATTATTTAAGTGATAAGGTGATGATGATGAAGGTCTACCACAAGATTTTAAAAGAATCAAAAGTCTATGGAGACACAAGTACTCAGGGTAGGACTATAATCCAGTCATGCTAGCTTTAATTACTCATCCAGCTCACAAGAAGATGAGCATGAATTTAAAGCTCATTGAACAGTGTCCAAATAGAGACCAGGTTCACTCATCTGAAAGTGCCTTATAAATAGTAAAGGATATTGTACTGCTATAAAGAGGGCAAGACACCCTCAAAAAATGATAGAACTTCATCTGAAAGTGCCTATTAGAAGTGAGTTGTCTTTGGCAAGCCCATAAATCAGCTTGTTTCTATATAAAACAACTCTAGAAAAAGTAGAACTGTAGAAAAGAATACTATTCTTATATATGCACAACCTTCCATCTCCCATATCTTAACCCCACAAAACCCCAATACCTATGTTTCATCCCTCACCAAAACCAAAAATCCTTTTCTTTTCTTCCCCCACATCCACAAAGACCCACCTCTGCTCATTACAAAAAGAATATAAAAAACACTCTAGTGGGTTGGCCTGGCCCAGCATGTTCTATACCGGGCTAGGACAAATTTTTAACCCCGCAGCTGGGGCTCGGTCTCCAAACACCAGGCCCAACTATTTTTCGGGCCACGCTTGGCCTTTCCCAAATAAGCCCGGCCTGAGCCCAAGCCCAACTCGATAATACTATATATATATATAATAAAAAATATATTTTTATACTAATAATATATAATATATAATATATTATATAATACTATTAGTAGCAAAAAAAGCATGTATAATATATAATTAATATATTATAAAATTTTCTGCTCAGGCTGGGCTTTGGGCTTTATATAGGGTTGGGCTCGGGCTCGGACCTTGTCATCTTTTGTTTATAAAGAGGCAAAGCCCAGCCCAAACCTGACCCGGCCCGGCCTGTGAACAGGTTTAATCCTCAGGAGTTGGTCAAGTCAACATGGTGGTTGGCATTGAGGCCCACATATAATCAAATGATATCTGTTTTTCTCTAAATTAATCAAACCAGGTCTTGTTCAACATCTCAGTCATGGAACACCTTAACCCCATGAACTAACATTCCCCAAGATTCCATATCTTAGATATCCAGTCTTGTTTCCATAGTTTTGTAATCAGAGGCTCAAATTAATAATTTTACTGTTGTTTCTCTAAATCCATGAGCTTCACAGACATTGAGCTGATCAAGACAGTTAAGTTCAATTTTCAGATCGTAGCAATCAAGAATTGTCAACAAGCAAAGGTAGTGTTATCAAATGTAATAAACAGTTTTTTTTTCTTTATCAAAGGATATATAGTAATTAAGGTGTACATGTGATTCTAGGAGAGAGCAGAGAACCTAGTCGCCTAGGTGATGAAATTTGAAAAAGAAGAAAACATAATTTCTAAATCAATCTTTAGTCTTGTATACAAACAAGAAATCATATAAATTGAAACATAGCAACACTTTTACTGAATAACAATGGATTTCATATGGTAACATGCTAAACACAGTCTCATTCCAATCTAATAGGATTACAACATAATAAGTACTTAATACCATGCTTCGCAATATGGGCAAGAAGTGATGCAAAGTATTCTAAGAATCATTTTTTTCCAAATATCTCTGATACATTGGCAATATTTTAAATTTCACTAGTAAACTATATATCTGAGAGTTAACATGGACTAATAACCAGGAACCCCGACATTGGTGAGGTTTTACAGGTTTCTGTTGTCAAGTGACTGAGAGGATAGACAGAGGCTCTCCCTCACCCATTGTTGGGCCATGTTACAGTTAAGTTGAGTTGTCATAAATGAGAGACAAAACCTCCCCCTCTCAGGTTTGAGCACATGTGGTTTGGGATGGATGGATTTATAAACATGTTGGAGAATTGGTGGGATTCGATGGAGGTTGAGGGCTCAGCAAGTTATGTGACAAGCTGGAAATTAAAAGGTTCTAAGGAGAAGATTAGAAGGTGGAATAAGGTGGTGTTTAAAGAAGCTGAAAACAAAAAAAGGATGAGATAGATTTTAAACATAATTCAAGGGCTAGACAGAGGAGAAAAGGATGCTGAATGAAGATGAAAGAAAGAAAAAAGTGACAGAAAGGCAGCAATATGATAAATTGGCTTATCAGAAGGAAATAAATGGAGGCAGAGGTCAAAGGCATTGTCGTTGAAGGCCAGAGATTAAAACAGTTTTTTTTCTCCCATAAAGTAACAAATGCTAGAAGGGATAGCACAATTTCAAAAGTAGAGGTGAATGGTCAAGTGGTCGAGGAGAACAGAATTAAAAAGACTATAATTAACTTTTATGAAAATCTGTTTAAGGAAAAATAGGTCCACAGGCCAAAGTTGGATGATATTCAGTTTAATGGCTTATCTGATAGTGATAACCAAATGGAGCTTGAAAAAGAATTCTTTGAGGAAGAGATCTATTAAGCAATCTGCGAGACAGAAGTTGATAAAGCTCTAGGCCCTAGTTGTTTCACATTTGTTTTTATTTTTTTAACTAATTGGCATTTTCTGAAGAAAGATTTAGTGAGAGTGTTTGAGAATTCCATGAGAGATCAAGCTCAAGTAGGAGCTTGAACTCAACATTTATCACTCTCATCCCTCAGAAAGGTGGGGCGGTAAATCTGAGAGATTTTAGACCTATAAATCTAATTGCAAGAAGAATGAAGAAAGTTTTGGGGAGTACTCTCTCTCAAAATCAAGGGGCTTTGTTGAAGGTAGGAAAATTGCTAATGAATTGATTGACTCAAGGGTGAGAAGCAAGAAAGGGGTGCCTTTTAATGTGGATTTGGAGTTCCTTTATCACCTTTTTTTATGGTTTGCTGAGAGCCTGATGTCACAGAGGTAGTTCTACAGCGGAAGAAACCCGTTCGACGTCCAGGCCAAGGTAGGCCAAGACAAGCCTTTGTGTGCTGCAAGGCTAGGAGTTGCCCGATGAGATGGCATCACCAAGGTCAGTAGCACTGGATCATGACCTCAAGTCGCATGGTCGGGGCACTCGGCTGGCTCTAGCCGGTCCATGGGAGGCGCCGCTTACGTGCTAAAGGGGGAAGGCCATGAAGTGAGGCGACTATGTGCAGAAGAGGTGACTTGGCACCGATGTGAAGGGTCTCCTGTATGCCGATGATGTGGGCACCTGTGTGCCATGTTGATAGGCAATCGCTTGGGCCGGAACACACCCGTGCGCTAGGGGCAACGGGATAGCTCATTCAGCTTGGGCAAGGTGCTGGCATAGTGAAGGGTCATGCTTGAGCCAGGCCCGCATGCCAAGCCTCCCTTGAGTGTCGGTAGCGCAATGCCGGTGCACTGTCCCCATGAGCATGTGTGCGCCCATGAGGAACCCTGGTAGCCATGCTATCCATTAACCAAGGCCGCCCTGCAAGGGAAGTTGGTCTAGGAGTGCCAAGGTTAGGCACCCAAGGAGGTCGACCACCCCTCCTCAAAGAGTACGTTAAGCTTTTGGTGGTCTGCTTGAAGATAACATCAATTCTCCCAAAAATCTTACGGGCGAAAATGACGGTGATGTCCCTTAATGTAAGCCTGCCAAGCATAGGCAAGGCTAAACTTGTGTCAGATCGTAACACTGAGGCATTTTTTAAGATGACAGAGAAGGTTATGTTGGTTGGTGTGCTGAAAAGTTTTAATGGGGGAATTTAAGTTGGAGATATCGGGTTCTTGCATTTTGCAGTTGACACTTGTGATCTCACAATGGAGAACAGTGAGGCTTTGAAATACATTCTAGGCTGTAGGGCAGGTTGAAAACTTAGCAAAGTTGGGGATAAAGTGAGGTTTGGCATGGGACTTCCCACAAAATATTTGGGCTTTCTGTTGGGAGATAATTGCAGATCTAGCAGCATTTGGAAATTCCATTACTGAAAGTGAACAGAAAATTGGCCTTGTGGAGGGAGGGAGGGAGAGAGATTTTGTGGGAAGAGGGGTTGATTTTTGAAATCTTAAAGAAATTCAATGTTGCCTTGCTTGGGAAGTGGTGATGGAGATTCTGTGAGGAGCCCACCAGTTTGTCAAGGAGGGTAATTAAATCAAAGTTTGGTGCTAGAGAGTTGGATTGGGAGGCTGATCTGGGGGTTCACTCCCATGGAATCTTATAGAAGTCTTTTTTTTATCAATAACAGAAACTCATATTATTAATAAAAATAGGATTACATACAGCACTCCGGGAAGAGATAAAGTGACTTAACTCTCCCCAAGAGAACAAGAAGGAAATTACAAAATAGCCCAAAGCATTTGCTCCCTTCCCACCCCCTGCTTTGCCAATGTATCTGCAAATGCATTTGCAGTTCTCTTCACCCAATGAAACTGAAATTCCAACCCCCTGGATAACCATTAACCACTTAACGTCCCTCCTTTCATTGGAAAATTTCCAGAATCCACTGCCCTTCCTTAACCAGTTTACAACCAATTTTAAGTCTCCTTCAACAACTAGCTTTTGAATATTCAGCTCCTTTGCCTTCCTTAACCCTTCCCAAACAGCATACATCTCAGCTCAAAGAGAGTCACCAACCCCAATGGGGCCTGAGTACAGAGCAACCACCTTCCCATTTTCATCTCTGAATACACCTCCAACTCCTGAGGCCGAGTTTTGAAGGAGTACAAATACAAATATGTAGAGTGCAAAACGTTATATTTTCTATGTATTTACGCTGTACATATTTGCATTTGTACTCTTTCCAAACTCAGCCTGAAGGTCTTGGATTTCCCTCACTACTACCATAAAAGTTTAATTTTATAAAACCAGGAACTGGTGGTGACCACTGAGGGCACACAGCTGAAAGAGATGATTCAGAATTTGCCACCTCCTTCCAGCTACTAAGCAACATACCTGTGGAGACATCAGCAAACAACTCCAATGATTTTACCCACTGTACCACCCTAACTGTTATAACTTCAACAATATCTTCTTTCTTCCTTCCTTCTTAGAGAAAATCCTTAATTTCTTTCCTCCCATAGGGTCCAACATATGGCAGCTCTCAAACATCTCCACAAGATATTCCCCCTCTTTTTCGGCCACCTAAAGAAAGAAGCAGCAAACAACCCTTGTAATACTTGGAGGGGTCCACCTATAACCAATAAAGCCATAAACCACTCCCAAATAACAGAACCAAATGGGCAAGTGATTAATAAGTGGTAGGGGCTTTCACCACTAGCCTTGTGTAGAGAACACTGTGTTCGTATGACAGCATGTGTAACCTTTGTTAGTCATGTCAGTGTTAGTTGGTAGTTATCTTAGACAGCTTGTTAGTTCAGTTTGTTATTTATTTCAGTCTTTTATTTGTTTTATTTGCCATGTATGTATTAAGGGCAATTCTGTCCTTTCCTACATTTAGTGAACATAACCTATAAATATTAAGAGAGTGGCGGCGGCAGACTCATTCAATCTGTCCCTCCTTTCAAAACCCTTGTGCACTTCTACTTCTTCTCCTTTCTTCTTCCTCTTCCTTCTATTTTTCTCAATCCGAAATCAGTTGGGATTCAAGACTGATTGTAGTCTTGATCGACTACTTGGTATCAGAGCCTATCTAAGGTTTCTCATGTGAATCTAGTCCAGTCGACCACATGAGAACTATCTAGGGGTGGAAGCTTACAAAGGACTGTTCGTTGGCTGATTCTTGGAGGTTACCAGAAAAGTTTAGCAGCTGTTCGAAGACTTGTCGTGGCTTGCAGGGTGTTTTGGTAATCAGGAAGAACCAGAGGAGGTTAGGGTTCAGGCCACAATTGAAGGTAGCGATCAGAATTCTCTGGGTAAGTCTTTATTTTTCCCTAGAGATTGCTGTCAGTCAAGATAGGTTGGACCTATCTAGGAGGAGCGGCCGAACCCTCCTATTTTCTCTCAGAGGTGATCAACTTTTTTTAGGGTTTGTCATTAACCCTACGGCTAGACTTGACTGTGAATTCTCTTGGAAAGTGCGGCTGAGCACTGTTTATGTTCTCACAAGGGTCTTCCTAACCCTAATTCTGCTTCAGCTCTACAGAGTGCTTTCTAAGTGAGTTTCAGACCTGGTTTTGGCTTCCGAGCCTATTTTGAGAGTGAGAACTGTTATCAGACTGCATATATTCTGATTGTCGATTGGTTTCAGATCAGATCTGAACTGATTTCATACAGTTTTCTGATTGTGATCAATTGCTTCAGTGCTGTTTTCTAGTGTGGAAACCCTAATAGTTCTTAACTACTGATTCTTGACCAAGAATGGAGTTCAAAAATCAGGGAGAAGGTGAGTTTGGGAACGACAGTTCTGATGGTATGTCTAAGACTACATTTCAGATTACAACTGTGAAATTTGATGGATCCAATTACTTGGAATGGGCCCAATCAACCATGATGGCTATTGGGGGAAGGGGAAAACTTAGCTATCTATTGGGAGATGTGAAAGAGCCTTCCGATGAGGACCCAATGTATACCAAGTGGGTTCAGGAGAACTACTTGGTTATGACATGGCTGTGCAACTCGATGCAGTCACATATCAGCCGAAATTACTCGTGGGCAAAGACAGCCAAGGAGATATGGGATGTCGTGAAGGAGACCTACTCCCAACCCCTTAATGTTGCTAGGGCCTATGAACTAAAGTGTGAAGTGAATAACCTTAAACAAGGAGAGAAACCAGTTTCCGTGTATTTCTCTACACTGAAATCACAGTGGCATGAAATTGACCATCTGGAGACTCTTGAGTGGGAAAGTCCAAAAGATGCACAGACACATAGAAAGCAAGTCGAGACCAACAGGGTGTTTGAATTTCTGGCTGGCCTGAATTCAGATTATGACATTGTGAGACAGCAGATACTGACAAGAGACAGTGTGACCCTTTCTCAAGCATACTCCCTGGTGCATAGTGAAGAGACCAGGAGGAAGGTTATGATGCAACATCAGCCCTTTCCCCCAGCCCTGGCAGCAGTTAAACCTAAGTCTAGGGGTGATACAGAAAGAGACATGAAGAAGGAAGACAAACGGGATCTGGCACGTGAACATTGCAAGAAACCCAAACATACAAAAGATACATGTTGGAAGCTCCATCCTCATTTAGTCCCAGCAAAACTGAGGAATAAAAGGGGTAATGCTCATATGGATGTGAATATTGATTTTGCATCCTCGTCAGGCACAAAAGGCACATCCCTGGATACCTTAGCTGTTGTTCGGGCTGCCTTGATACAGTTGGAAAAGGAGGTTGGGAATCCGGCCCAGTCATCTCAGTCACCATCAGCCTCTGCCACATCTGCATTTGCTCATTCAGGTACCCGGGCCTCAGCCTACCATGCTTCAGCTCTAGGTAATACTGAACACTGTTGGGTAATAGACTCGGGAGCATCTGACCATATGACTAGCTTGCCATCATTGTTCACTACTTACCACTTGTCTTCTGGTAGAGATAAAGTATCCAATGTTGATGGCTCTCTTGTCCTCATTTCTGGCAAGGGTGACATCAAGTTATCTGATACTATCTCTTTATCCTCTATCTTGCATGTTCCTAAACTTGATACTAATTTGCTTTCAGTTAGTAGTATTACCAAACTTCGAAACTGTTCAGTAACCTTTTTCCCTAACCGATTTGTTTTTCAAGACTTGGAGACGAGGAAGGTGATCGGGACTGGCCGTGAGAAGTCTTTTGTTTCTCAGTGTGTTAGTCCGATTATGCTTTGGCATAATCGATTAGGTCATTTATCTTTTCGGTCTTTGAAGAGTCTGTTTCCTACTTTATTTGAGTCTGTTGAGATGTCAAATTTGAGATGTGAGAGTTGTGAGCTTGCCAAACATTGTAGAACATCTTATTCCTTGAGTAATAAAAGAAGTAATAATTCTTTTGATATTATGTATACTGATGTTTGGGGGCCATATCACATCCCTTCTATGGGCACAGGTATTTTCTGTTGTTTGTTGATGACCATACCCGTTTTTCTTGGGTTTACCTTATGCGTTCTCGAGATGAGGTTCCCGCTCTGACCCAAAACTTTCATCAGATGATTTTAACCCAGTTTGGGGTCAAAATCAAAGTCCTCAGATCTGATAATGCAAAAGAATACTTAGCTAAGTCACTGACCTCTTATCTACTTGATCATGGGGTTATTCACCAGAGCACTTGTCCTCATACACCACAGCAGAATGGGGTTGTCGAGAGGAAGAATAGGCACATTTTGGAGGTGGCTAGAAGCATTATGTTTACCTCCAATGTGCCTATCCATTTCTGGGGTGATGCTATAATCATGACAGTGTATCTCATTAATCGGGTTCCTTCACGGGTTCTTGATATGAAGCCTCTGTTTACCCTTCTATACCCAGATGAGGAGTTGTTTATTGTTCCTCTTAAAACCTTTGGGTGCACCTATTTTGTTCAGCTTCTTGGACCTCATCTTTCCAAATTTGACCCTAAGGCAACAAAATGCATTTTTCTCGGTTACGCACAAACTCAAAAGGGTTATTGCTGCTATGATCCTGTTTCAGGGAGGAGATTTGTCTCGATGGATGTCACCTTCTTTGAAGAGGCACCCTATTATCCTAGGGTTTCTCCTCAGGGGGAGAGTAGTGAGAATGAGAATTTGAATTTGGGTCTTTTTCCTCAGGGGGAAGTGTAGTGAAAGTGGGGTTAACTCATCTGAGGTTGTTCCTTTACCCTGTCCATTGAGTGATGAAGGTTGTACTGGTGAGGGTTGTTAGATGGATCGGGAGTTGAAAGTCTATCACAGGCGATGCAGGCAAGTTGATCTTGGTCATCAGCAACCCAGGCCAGTCCCAGCTCCTTCTGCGGATCCAGATCCAGGTACTACAATCCTAGGGCCCACTGAGATACCTTCCACTGTTGCTACTTCCCCTCCTTTTTCTGATGATCTTGACCTCCCTATTATGGTCCATAAAGGGAAACGGCGATGCACCACATCCGCAGCTCACTGCATTTCCCAGTTTCTATCCTATGATCGCCTATCTCCCTCTTACATGTCCTATCTCACTTCCATTGCTGATATCCCTATCCCCAGAACAGTGCAAGAAGCCTTATTAGTTCCAGAGTGGAAAGATGCAATGAAAGTTGAAATGGATGCCCTTTTGAAAAATAATACTTGGGAGCTAGTTGACCTACCCAAAGGAAAGAAACCAATTGGATGTAGATGGGTATTCACTATGAAACATAATGTTGATGGTTCTATTGAAAAGTACAAAGCCGAGTTGGTTGCAAAAGGGTTCACTCAGACTTATGGTATAGACTACTTAGAGACCTTTGCCCCAGTAGCCAAGATGGCCACTATCCGAGTCCTATTAGCCCTTGCAGCAAGTTATTCTTGGCCCTTGTTCCAGATGGACGTTAAAAATGCTTTTCTGAATGGAGACTTACAGGAAGAGGTCTACATGCAGTTGCCCCCTAGATTCTATGATACAGAGACAGGTAAGAAGGTTTGCCGACTGAATAAGGCATTGTATGGATTAAAGCAGTCCCCTAGAGCTTGGTTTGATAGATTCAGACTAGCCCTTGGAAAATTTGGTTATGTACAGGCCTAGTCAGATCATACATTGTTCATTAAAAGGGTGGACTCTTCTTTGACCCTGCTTGTTGTATATGTGGATGATATTATAGTGATAGGGAATAATACTAGTGAGATTGAGTCCCTCAAACAGCTCCTTCATCAAGAGTTTGAAGTGAAAGATCTTGGTGCACTGCGATATTTTTTGAGTATTGAGGTTGCTAGATCTAAATAGGGGATCTTTATCTCTTAGAGGAAATATGTTCTAGATCTGTTGGCGGAAACCGGAAAGTTAGGTGTCAAGCCTGCCGATACACCCATTGAACAGAATCCCAAGATCAGTGTAGAGGGTGGGGAGCCTCTTGAAGACAAAGTTATGTTCCAACGGTTGGTTGGAAAACTCCTATATCTCTGCCTCACTCGGCTAGATATCAGTTATGCAGTCAGTGTTGTCAGCTAGTACATGCATTCCCCTAGAACTACTTATCTTCTTGCAGTAGAGAGAATATTAGCATACTTGAAGAGATACCCAAGTAGAAGTATACTATTCAAGAACAATAATCACATGAAGGTGGAGGTCTATACAGATGCCGATTGGGCTAGGAGTGTTAATGACAGGAGGTCTACCTTTGGATATTGTGCCCTTGTGGGAGGTAACCTTGTCTCTTGGAGGAGTAAGAAACAAAGTGTTGTTTCCCGCTCCAGTGCCGAAGCTGAATACAGGTCAATGGCTAACGGAGTGGCTGAAATCACTACTTGAAGAGTTGGGTATTGATTATGAGAAGCCCTTAATGTTGTATTGTGATAATCAGGCGGCTATTAATATAGCTCACAATCCGGTTCAGCATGATAGAACTAAGCATATTGAAGTTGATCGACATTTTATCAGAGAGAGGGTCTCATCACAGGAAGTGTGTCTCCCGTATATCACCTCCAACATGCAGCTCGTAGATCTTCTCACAAAGGTTGTACCAAGGAAGAAGTTAGAGGCAGACCTATTCAAGTTGGGAATGACAAATATCTATTCCCAACTTGAGGGAGTGTAGAGAACACTGGTGTGGGCCCCACGGCTGTGGTCCCCACTGTGTTCGTATGACAGCATGTGTAACCTTTGTTAGTCATGTCAGTGTTAGTTGGTAGTTATCTTAGACAGCTTGTTATTTCAGTTTGTTATTTATTTCAGTCTTTTATTTGTTTTATTTTCCATGTATGTATTAAGGGCAGTTCTGTCCTTTCCTACATTTAGTGAACATAACCTATAAATATTAAGAAAGTGGCAGCGGCAGACTCATCCAATCTGTCCCTCCTTTCAAAACCCTTGTGCATTTCTGCTTCTTCTCCTTTCTTCTTCCTCTTCCTTCTATTTTTCTCAATCCGAAATCAGTTGGGATTCAAGACTGATTGTAGTCTTGATCGACTACTCCTTGCACAAAATGCACCAGTTTGGGGACAAGCACCAATTAGGCATCTTCCTTTGGAGTACGTCACAAGTATTACATCTTTCCAAGAAGGCTTCCCAACAAAAACTCCAATCCTTAGAGGGATCGGTTTACCCCATACTTCTTTTACTGTATAGAAGTCTTTGTAATGAAGATCTTGGTAATTTCACAGCTAACAGAATCTGGCATAGTGAAGCCCCATCCAAAATGAAGCATTTTGTTTGGACTACTATAGAAAAATGTTTAACTTGGGACAAATTGTTGCCCAGGGAATGGCTCTGGATCAGCAAGGGTGTGCTTTTGTTCTGGAGAACTGAAAACTGCCAATCATTTGTTCTTGCACTTCCCAAATGTTTTCAAAATTTGGAGTGTTCTTTTGAATACTTTTAGTTGGGTTGGCTGTTTTTGTCATTCCAACTGAGCTTTAATATGGAGCTGGCAGATCAGTGGTGTCGGCAGCAGGGGGAAAGTTGTATGGAGGATGATTCCTGTGGCTCCTTTGTAGTCTATATGGGAGGAAAGGAACTCTCAAGCTTTTGAACTATGCAGATAGTAATATTCTGCTGAACAGAACTAAAGGAAGGCTGTTCTTGGTTGGCTGTCCATAAGGATTCCTGGAGGTTGAGCTATAACAGATATTTTGACAGATGTTAAGAGAAATATTGTATTTGGCTGTATTTGGGTATATATGTAATATTGTGGCCTGTAGGGACATCTATGTATTTATGAGAGAAAAAAGGAGCTTCTGTGTAATTCAGATATTTGTTGCTTATTTAAGCTAGTGGTTGTGTGAGATCAAGGTTTGAGGGAAAGTGAGGAAGAGAGTAAGTGTGAGAATGAGAAAGAGTTCTCATAGTGGATATGTTTCCTCTCCTCTCATGGATGTAGGCTACCAAGCCGAAGCACGTTAAACCTTGGTGTTTCTCTATTTCTTCTTCTTGTTTCTCCTTGAGTAGCTATTCTATTTTATATTGGCTGACAATAGAGATCTTATTTTGTTGTTAATTTCTTGCTAACAAGTTCTATAGTCCTATACACAATGTGCGTACATGGTCTATAATTGTAGATCTTTTTGACTTTACAGTTAATACAATGTTTTACCTTTTAAAAAAGAACATACATTTAAAATTTAGAATTTTAGAACACAATTGAAGCTTTCCGATATTTCATTAAAATCATCAAACTTTTGTGAAAATACAAATGGATAATTTGTTTACTATTCTGATATGATTCACTTACCAAGTTGCTATAATACAAATGAAAAAGGAAAGGACATACAACTACAAAAGAGGATTCTCAATCTAATCAAAACATATAGTAGCAAAATAAAAGTCAAGATGGCAAGCAAAAGACATACGGATTATGGAAAGAAGAAAACATGGATAAAAGACTAAAAGAGAGACAAAGAGAGATACTATTTAAGTCGCTTAATCTTCTTTTATTTGATATACGTAATAGTTTCTAGAAAAGTTACTTAAATTTCCTCATACCTACAATTCTACATGGCTAAATGTTTGCCGATATCAAAATTACAAATCATACTTATTAGTAGTGTAATTCTATGTCAAAAAATCTTAGCAACTATAGAAGGGTATAATTTTTAATATAAGATATTTAGAGAGGGAAATAAAGAGCAATTAAAGAAAAACAAGGGGGTGAAGACCCCACACCCATTCAATTTAGTGAAACAAAGAGAGAATAATTGCAGGAAAAAGAAAACGAAGCCCTCTACATTCATCCTTCTCTCTCTCTAAAACCCTTGGCTCCTTTGTCCATCAACAGTAAAACCCTCAAACAAAACAGAAGTAATAAATATAGCACATGATAGAATGCATCAACACACAAACTAATATGATGCAACAATAGTAATAATATAATAAGCTGTCCACCTTTTATTTTTCTGCCTAAGCAACAGGGCAGCATGTCACCTAGACAGACATCTTTTTCATATAATATGAAATTCAAGCTAGGCATCTCTCAAGGGCATGTTGTTGCCTAAACAATGCCTTGACAATTATTTGAGGTATCTAGGGATGATGTAGAGTCCATCCCCCAACTTACCCCCACAAAAGGAAATCTTAAGAGGAAGAAAGAATTTGAAGGTCGATCAACAGCTGAGTGCAAGAATGAAGACTAATGAAAAGGATCCACCCCAATCAAAAATAAAAAAAAAAAAAGAAGAAGAAAAAAAATTGTAATACTGCAAGGAACTACGTAGAAAAATGTGCCCAACATTTTCAAAGAAAAATACTGATAGTGAGTACTGATCTTAGAAATGTGTCATCTGGGCCATGTGCTTAAAAATTTTGAAGAATGCATAGTTCAAACTAGTGAACTCAATAATTAGTTGTTTGCACAAAAAACTCAAGAATGGAATGCTAGAACACAGTAATACAGGAAGACACTAACCAGAGATATCTGAAAAGCCTGTAATATGGTTGCTGGCTCTCTAGGAACATGATGATTGTTCATTATGTATTCAAGAAATCTTGCAGCCACTCCTTTGACATCCTCCTGCATTTAAGGCCAAAAAGATTAAAAAAAATACTATTCCAATTTCCACCTACCAAAAAAAAGTATTAATATTTCATGTCCAAGATCCCACAATTCATCAAAGTCTCAGGGAAGACACAGACATACATAAACAATACAACTACATGCCAAAAAAACAAAAAACAACAAAGCTGCATTTGTTTCAATATAAGGAGAGTGCAGAAGATTTTAGAGCAAAACAAATCACTTATGTTTTCACCCACATTATGATAAAGACTACACTTTCCACTTTACATTGAAACAAAACCAGCCTACAAGTAAATGGATGCATGAACCAATAATGTAGTTGAGGCAAACCAAATGATGGTATAAATCAATGACAAAGAAAACAAACTGATAGAGCTATCTTAAGAAGTCTATCTAGTCAATCAATGGTGCTCTAATACCATGTAGAATTGTAGATATACAGAAAAATTCAATACATAGAAAAACTCTATGCTCACTTGCTCAGGGCTGTAAAAAATCTAAAATCTATCTAGTCAATTAATGGTGCTCTGATTCCATGTGATCAACTTAGAATAGATTTGAGAAATAAAGAAAATAGGAGAGAAACAGACCTCAAACGAGTATAGATTGAAAGAGGAAGAAATAACAGAAAAGAGAAGAATCTTTCATCTTTTCTAGTTTGTCAAGCATATTGTATGTTTGAAAGTAAGATATCTGATTGGTGAAGCATGGCAATTGATGATTGAAACTTCATGCTGAAGAGATGGCATCAGTAGGAGTGACTGAACTCACTGAAGATTTTAGAGCAAATTGCGGGAGAGATTTGGTTTGGTTGAAAGAATGTCTCGTAGGAAGATTCATCAACACATCCTCAAGACATTGATGTCCTATGAGGGGCAACAAGAGAGTGGAGGATGAAACAATTGGGAGTTAGAAGGCTAACTGGAGGACTGCTTCTTTTCATGTTTCAAACAAATCAGATGCAGATAATGTGCTGATGAACGAAGACGATGAATCACAGCAGAATCCTAACTAGGGGTTGGGAAGGTGACCCCTGCAGTCGGATTGATAGAGGCTTCACTTAGATTAATGCGTTTGGTATATCATTACACGTGCTGTTTTTAAACCTTCATAGCCATTGGAGACATGTGGTTTGTAAAGAGACAGGGCCGAATGGGCCCTAGCCCATTAGTGTCTTTCTTATTAGTTCTTTTTTGTTTATGTTTTCTAAGTATAGTGCTGATCTGGACGCCTACTTAAGAGCAATCTTGTAAATTATGCAACTTAAGTAAGTTTTTAAAAGATTAGTGGGGGAAAAGAGGAGATTATCGAACTCCTCCTTTCTTCTCCAATCTTTCTTCTTCTTCTTCATTACTTTCTTTTGCTTTAATCTAAAATATTCTGATAATTTTATTGGTTTGAATCACATCTTGGTATCAGAGCCACTTCTGACCAAGTAGTAGTTGAAAAACAGCCCACTTGATGTATGGAACTGTTTGAGATTAGATGCAAACCAGAAAATGAACAAACAGGAGAAGAAGAGAAGAGAGAGTTGGCGGCAATGAGTGTTAGAGAGTAAGAAGTTTGAACATAACCTCTCTCTATCACTCTAAACATCTTATTAATAAGTTAATCTTTGACAAATTACAGAGAGGCCCTTGAGTGAGCAGGAAAATACAAAAAACAGAATATTACAAAGTATGGGCCCAGAATAAGGCCCACAACAGAGAGAAACATAACATAACATGAAATGACAGTCTATGGGCCATTCGGCCCATCTTCTCTACACTCCCCCTCAAGCTGAGCATAGATGTTAATCATGCCCAGCTTGCCAGTGTCATGTTGAAGCCTTGCCTTGGAAATGCCCTTGGTGAGAAAATCTGCCAGTTGTCCTTCAGAAGTAATGAATGGAAGACACACTTCACCGGAGGAGACTCTTTCACGAATAAAGTGTCTATCAACCTCAATATGTTTGGTTCTATCATGTTGTACCGGGTTGTGAGCAATGTTGATGGCAGCCTGATTATCACAGTACAACATCATGGGTTTGTCATGATCTACCCCAAGTTCTTCCATTGAGGACCTTAGCCACAATAATTCCGAGACTCCATGTGCCATGGCTCTATATTCTGCTTCTGCGGAGGATCGAGCCACAACTGTTTGTTTCTTACTCCTCCAAGAGACAACATTACCAGCCACCAGACTGCAATACCTTGAAGTAGATCTTCTATCATCAATATTTCCAGCCCAATCAGCATCAGTATAGGCTCCAAGTTTCAGATGACCATGTTTGGCAAATAGAATTCCTTTTCCTGGAGAGCCTTTCAGATAGCACAAAATCCGTTCTGCTGCTGCCATATGGGTATCTCTAGGAGCATGCATGAACTGGCTAATGCAACTAACAGCATACGCGATATCTGGCCTAGTCATGCACAGGTACAAAAGCTTCCCAAGAAGTCTCTGAAAGACCCCTTTGTCTTCCAACAAAGTTCCATCCGAAGCTGAAAGTTTGTGACTCATATCAATAGGAGTTGCAGCTGGTCTTGCACCCAATTTTCCAGTTTCAGACAACAAATCAATGACATATTTCCTCTGGGAAATAAGAATCCCATCCCTGGATCTGGCAAATTCTATGCCAAGGAAACATCTCAACTCCCCCAGATCCTTAATCTCAAATTCTGTACGGAGGAAAGACTTAAGGCCCAGAATGCCAGAGGCATCATCACCAGTCACTATAATGTCATCAACATACACAATGAGATACACTGCTAGAGACCCACTTTTCTTCACAAAAAGAGTATGATCTGACTGTGTCTGAACATAGCCGAATTTAACAAGTGCAGCTCTAAATCTCTCAAACCAAGCTCTAGGAGATTGTTTGAGGCCATAAAGAGATTTCTTCAGTTTACATACCTTTCCTTGCATATCTTTCCCATACATTCCTGGAGGAAGACACATGTAGACCTCCTCATGTAAGTCACCATTCAGAAATGCATTCTTTACATCTAACTGATAGAGAGGCCAATCAAAGTGAGCTACCAGAGATAAAAGAACTCTCACAGATGTCATCTTAGCAACTGGGGCAAAAGTCTCCAGATAGTCAATCCCATATGTCTGTGTGTAGCCCTTTGCAACAAGTCTAGCCTTGTAACTCTCAATAGTCCCATCTGCCCTGTATTTAATGGTAAAAACCCACTTGCATCCAACTGGATCCTTCCCTTCAGGCAAATCCACCACCTCCCAAGTACCATTTTCATGTAGAGCATCCATTTCAGCCTGCATGGCATCTCTCCATTCTGGAATCCCAAGAGCTTCTGATACAGACCTAGGAATGGGGTTAGAAGCAACTGAAGAGAGGTAGGCACAATATGAAGGGGAAAGTAGGTCATAAGAAAGGTGTTTGGAAATGCAGTGTGCAGTACACTTCCGCTTTCCTTTCCTAACAGCAATGGGGACATCAAGATCTGGGAAGGGGGATTCCAAGGGAGCTGAAGCAATACCTGTTATCTCATCTGTGATTGGGAGGGTATGAGCCTCATCTGTTGTAAGGGAAACCACTTGCTCATTCCTGGATCTCTGCCTTTGATACACTTTGGGATTATGGGTAGGACGAGGAGGTAAAGAAATAGGAGCACTAGGACAAGAGGAATGAAGTGGCTGATCCTCCTTTGATTCATTTTGTGAGGATACAGATTTGTCAAGAGACTAAACTGGGACAGGAAGGGGAAGAGCAAAAACTTGTGACAGACTCTCCCCCTGTTGACAATGTCCTTCCTGAGAGGAACCATAAAAAGGAGAAAGTTCATCAAAGGTAACATCCATAGAGACATGTCTGGTGCCAGTCTTTGGATCAAAACAACAATAACCCTTTTGTGTGGGGGAGTAACCGAGGAAGATGCATTTGTGGGCTTTTGGTTCAAACTTGTGTCTCTGCACACTTGGAATGTGAACATAACAGGTACAACCAAACACACGAAGAGGAATTGGGAAGAGATCCTTATCTGGATGAAGAAGACTGAAGGGGGATTTAAACCCTAAAACCCTGGATGGCATACGGTTTATGAGATAGGTAGCAGTAAGTACAGCATCACCCCAAAATCTTGTGGGAACATGTGAGGCAAATAAAAGGCTCCTTGCAACTTCAACAATATGTCTATTTTTTCTCTCAGCAACTCCATTTTGTTCAGGGGTTCTAACACAGGAGCTTTGGTGAATAACCCCCATGTCAGAGATATACAAGGATAAGCTCTTCTCAAAATACTCTTTTGCATTGTCAGATCTGAAAACCTTAATTCTGGTACCAAATTGAGTCAAAACAAGCTCATGAAATTGCCTCACAAGTCTCGGGACTTCGTCTCGGGATTTCATTAAGTATATCCAAGTGAATCTAGAAAAGTCATCAATGAACAGGATAAAGTATTTGTAGCCCCCCATAGAGGATAAGTGGAAAGGCCCCCACACATCAGAGTGTACAATATGAAAAAGAAAAGAGGATCTTTTATTGCTCACAGGGTAATTTTTTCTACAATGCTTTGACAACTGACATGACTCACAATTGAGACTGGACACACTGACTCCCTTAAACAGTTTGGGAAGCAAATGACTTAAAGCAGAAAAAGGTAAATGACCCAACCGACAATGACTCAACATAATTTGACTGACTGACTCTGAAGAAGTAGAACCAAAAGCAGCATTCTTGGGATGATCAAAGCATTGGCCAGGGGTGTCGAGCAAGTATATTCCATTCGCTTCATGGCCACTCCCAATCACCTTCCGAGACTTCAGGTCCTGAAACACACAGTGAGAAGGAAAAAAGGTTACACAATAATTCAATGACTTGGTCAAGCTACTTACAGATAACAAGTTGGTATTTAACTTAGGTACATGAAGAGTGGAAGATAAAAGTAAAGAGCCTGAAGGCTTGACAGTTCCCTTGCCAGAAATGGGGGCAAGAGAACCATTAGCTAAGGTGATTTTGTCACGACCAGGAAGCAAATCATATGACACAAACAAAGTGGAAAGGTTGGTCATGTGATCAGAAGCACCTGAGTCAATGATCCAAGGGGTCTTGGGATTACCTGAGGTAGATGCATGGTTAGCAGAAGCCCTTATACCTGAGTGAGCAAAT
Source organism: Nelumbo lutea (assembly GCF_056320005.1). Classification (NCBI taxonomy): domain Eukaryota; kingdom Viridiplantae; phylum Streptophyta; class Magnoliopsida; order Proteales; family Nelumbonaceae; genus Nelumbo; species Nelumbo lutea. The sequence continues at coordinate 55,584,984 of NC_142685.1, forward strand.
GCAGAGGTGGCTGGACTTCCAGAAGGGTTGGATGATGAAGTTACACCTTCAAACTGGCTGATCATCCTTCCAAACTTCTCATAATCAGCTTTCATGGCTTCCAATTGTGCACTTGCAGACTCAAACTCTGTATTTGTACTTGTGGCTGTATGTGCACTTCCTGTCTTTCTACTGTCATTCTTCTTCTAGAATCGGATAGGGACAAGACTGGGATGCAATTTCCAGCACTTGTCCTTAGTGTGTTTCGGCTTCTTGCAATATTCACACACCACCTCCTTCTTTCCTGTGCCACTGGGGGCTCCTGTAACCCCTTTGGGTTTGATTCCCATATTTGCAAAATGATCATTGATACTGACCCCTTGAACCTGCACTTGCCTCCTGCTTTCTTCACTGCTGACCAAAGCATATGCTTGAGACAATGAAACATCTTCCTTGGACAAGATGTTTTGCTTTGTAATGTCATATTCAGAATTCAGCCCTGTCAAGAACTCAAAGACCCTATTCCTTTCAACCAATTTCCTATATGTTTCAGCATCCTTAGGGGTATCCCATGTCACGGCCTCTATCAAATCAATCTCTTGCCATATAGATTTTAGGGCTGAGAAGTATGCTGCAAGTGACTTCTCCCCCTGTCTTAGATTCTTCACATCACTTCTCAGTTTGTAAGCTCTGGCAACATTCAACTTCTGGGAGTAAGTTTCTGCAACACTATCCCAGATTTCTTTAGCCGAGTTCATCCACAAGTAATGTTGGCTAATTTGTGGCTGCATTGAGTTCACAAGCCACCCAATCACTGTGTAATTCTCCTGCACCCATTTCCCATAAGAGGGATCCTCCTCTGGGGGAGCTTTCTTGCTCCCAGAGATAAACCCCCACTTTCCTCTACTGCAAATATGAATTTTTATGGATTGTGACCAGGCCAAATAATTGGTTCCATCCAATTTAACTGTAGTTACAGCCAACAAGGAATCAGTTGTAGTTCCCAAATTATGTCCATATTCAGCAGTGCTCTTGTTCTCAATTTCTGAAGAGTCCATTATGTAACAACTTCAATTAGGGTTTCGGTAGGCCTTTAAAAGTGATCTGATTTCAAAGAACTCAGATTGAGTTGAAACAATAGCAAACACAACAACACACAAACTCAGTTCAGAACTGACAGCCGTGAGAACCAAGTTCGGTGGCAGCACTTTCAAAGAGGAGAAACTCTGATTCAGCCTTCAAGGAACAATCAGTAGGCCTCCAAACAATATGTATTCTTGGTTCCCAACAATAATTTCCCAAGGAACACAAAGAAAACAGTCCACAGTACCTAAGAGGACTTTTTACAAACACTATGTATGCAACAGTCAACACTTCACTGTTAACAAACAGAAATCACTTCAAGAACACTTTGTCTAAGTCCAAGAAGCAGCTGAACTAAAGTAGAGGCTTGTACCACTCAATTTAGATTAGCTTTTTTGGCAGTTTGGAAGCCCAATAACAACCGAACCACACTTCCAGAATAACCCAGAAATCAGTCCAGCAACAGTGCGCCGAATGGAGGTGTTTTGAATGCTTTAACAGTCCTCCCAAATAACAAAAAATAACTCAGTAAAGAACTGAGAAAAGACTTACAGCAAGAGAGCCTCTGGTTTGAACTATAAACCAGGCCGAACACTTGTTCTCTAAGATAACTTCGAAAGTCCTTTTCTCTGATTTCAAATCAGGCCAAACAACTTGCTCTCTGATTCTTCCTGGTCACCAAACCCTTCTCCAAGTGTATAGAAACTTGGGCACCCTCCAATGACCTCCAAGAACCAGGCGGATGACTGTAAACTTTCAGCCCTAGAACCTCCTCATGTAGTTGGCTGAACTAGAACCACATGAGGTACACGCCAAGCAATGGCCCGCTCTGATACCAAGTTGAAAAATAGCCCACTTGATGTATGGAACTGTTTGAGATTAGATGCAAACCAGAAAATGAACAAACAGCAGAAGAAGAGAAGAGAGAGCTGGCGGCAATGAGTGTTAGAGAGTAAGAAGTTTGAACATAACCTCTCTCTAACACTCTAAACATCTTATTAATAAGTTAATCTTTGACAAATTACAGAGAGGCCCTTGAGTGAGCAGGAAAATACAAAAAACAGAATATTACAAAGTATGGGCCCAGAATAAGGCCCACAACAGAGAGAAACATAACATAACATGAAATGACAGTCTATGGGCCATTCGGCCCATCTTCTCTACAGTAGTCAAGTGTTCGATCCTCATTACCCCCATTATAATTAATTAAATTTCAGCACAAGGTATGAGTGGGCCTATGCTTGTTCACACTTCAAGCCCAGTGGACTTTCGTGTGAGGGGGCATGTTGGAAAATATCAACAAGGACCTCATCTAACAGCTTAAGCTTTTAGGTTGAATGGTTCTTTGAGATGGTATCAGAGCAGGAGGAAAGACTTCTCAAAATATTCCTTTGCATTATTAGATTGGAATATTTTGATCTTTGTGTTAAACTGGGAAAGTATAAGTTCATGAAATTTTTTTACAATATTTGGTACTTCATCTCGAGATTTCATAAGGTAAATCCAAGTGTAACGAGAGAAATCATCAATGAAAAGAATGAAATATTTGTAACCCCCCACAGCAGGTAAATGATATGGCCCCCACACATTAGAGTGCACAATATAGAAAGGAGAAATAGATCTTTTATCACTCACTAAAAAAGATTGTCTACAATGTTTTGCAAATTCACATGACTCACAATGAAGACCCGATAGGGATATTCTCTTAAACATTTCTGGAAACAAATGACTTAAAGCTGAAAAAGACAAATGACCAAATCTGAAATGACATATCATGACTCTATTAACTGACTCTGATAAAACAGACTCCAAAGCTACTCCACTAGATAATCCAAGACTTTGATCTGATACATCTAGCAAGTATATCCCATTCGCCTCATGGCCACTCCCAATCGTCTTCTGAGACTTCAGGTCTTGAAAAACACAATAAGTATGAAAGAAGGTTATGTTGCAGTTCATTGATTTTGTTAAACTACTAACAAATAAAATGTTAGTGTTAAGTTTGGGAACATGAAGGATAGAGGATAATACTAGTGAGTTAGAGGCTTTAATATTCCCCTTTCCAGAGATGGGAGCAAGAGACCCATCGGCAAGAGAAATCTTCTCTCTACCCGAGAAGAGCCGGTATGAACAAAAAAGGTGGGGTATGCTAGTCATATGGTCTGATGCACCAGAATCTATGATACAAGGGATTCTACGATTACCTGAGGCTATAGCATGATTTGTAGAAGCACGAATACCTGAATGGGCAAAAGTAGATGTAGAGGGGGTGCCTGAGGAGGAAGAAGCAACAATAGACTCCAAGTGGTTTATCAACTTCCCATATCTCTCAAATTCTGCCTTCACTGCTGCCAGTTGTTCCACAGCAGATTTTTCTTCACATTCAGATATTGTAGCAACAATTGCATTCTTGGGCTTTCCAGAAGGTCTGGATGAAGCTTCAAACAAGAATCCTTAGTATGTTTCAGCTTTTTGCAGTATTCACATATCACCTCCTTTTTTTTCATTTAGCCCCATTGGTTTTATTCCAACATGTGCAAAATGTTCTGGAGGAGGTGGGGTCTGTAGCTGTACCTGTCGCCTGCTCTTTTCACTACTCACCATAGAGTATGCCTGAGCAAGTGACACATCATCCTTGGCCAGGATATTCTGCCTTGTAATATCAAATTCAGGATTGAGTCCTGTAAGGAACTCAAACACCCTGTTTCTTTCCACAAATTTATTGAAAGTTTCTGCATCTTCAATGCTTTCCCATAGATGTCACAAAAGGGGTATTGCTGTTTTGATCTAGTTTGTGGCACTCGCTTTGTTTCTAGAGATGTCACATTTGTAAAGTCTATTCCTTTCTTTGGTACTTTTCTTGAGAGGGAGCATTCAGAGGAGTTTTTTGCATTGTCACCATCTGGTCCTCTTCCAATTCCCATTGAATCTTCTATAGAGTCTCCTCCAGTCGAGTCATTTATCCTTGCTCCCCCTCCTACTCATCCTCCTACTTTTCCTTCCCATCCTATTATCCAAAGGTGATACCAGAGACAACAACTCAAAGGCATGCAAGTTGTTTTTTCAGAAGTGCCTCTTGCTCCTTTCATCACTACTGAGGTAACAAGTCAGCCCTCTTCTACCACTTCGGATACCTTCCCCCTGACCTTGATCTCCCTATTGCCCTTCGCAAAGGCAAACAGAAATGTACAGCTCGTTGCATTTCCAAACACTTGTCCTATAGCCTTCTTTCCCCTTCCTACTATTCCTTCCTTGCCTCTGTTTCTAGACATGTGATTCCCAGATCTGTCCTAAATGCCTTGTCCAAACCAAAATGGAGGGATGCTATGATGATTGAACTAGATGCTTTGCATGAGAACAATACTTGGGAAATTGTGGATTTAACTGAGGGAAAGGAACCGGTTGGTAGTAAGTGGGTGTTCACTATTAAGTATCATTTTGATGGTATTGTTGAAAGATATAAGGCCCGTTTGGTTGCTAAAGGATATACCCAGATGTATGGTATTGATTACTTAGAAACTTTTGCCCCAGAGGTCAAGATGACTTCAGTTCAAGTTTTGCTATCTTTAGCTACTGCTTTTGATTGGCCTATTCATCAGTTTGATGTAAAGAATGCTTTTTTGAATGGGGACCTACATGAAGAGGTCTATATGTCTTTACCTCCAGGGGTGTATGGGAAGGAGATGCAAGGAAAGGTCTGTAAACTAAAGAAGTCTCTTTATGGCCTTAAGCAATCTCCTAGAGTCTGGTTTGACAGATTTTGGGCTGCTCTTGTTGCTTTTGGGTACACACAGACTCGGTCGGATCATACTTTGTTTGTTAAGAGGAGAGATTCCTTAGTGACCCTTCTGATTGTCTATGTTGATGATATTGTGGTTACTGGTAATGATACTCAAGAAATTGTTCATCTCAAAAGCTTTCTTAACACTGAGTTTGAAATTAAAGACTTGGGAGAACTCAAATATTTCTTGGGAATTGAAGTTGCCAGATCTAAGGATGGTATCTTCATTTCTCAGCGGAAGTATGTTCTTGATCTCTTTGCAGAGACTGGCAAACAGGGGGCTCAACTTGCTTCTACTCCTATAGACTTAAATCATAAGCTGCTAGCTACTAAAGGTGAACTGTTGCCTGATAAGGGAGTGTTCCAGAGACTAGCCGGGAAGTTATTATACCTTTGCATGACTCGGCCAAATATTTCCTATGCAGTTAGTGTAATCAGACAGTTTATGCATTCTCCCAAAGATACACATTTAGCAGCTGCTAAGAGAGTTATGTGCTATCTAAAAGGAACTCCAGGGAAAGGTATCTTGTTTGCTAAGCATGGACATATTGAAGCTGGAAGCATACACTGATGCTGACTGGGCCGAATGTATTGATGATAGGAGGTCCACTTCAAGTTACTATGCTATGGTAGCAAGGAACGTTGTATCATGGAGGAGTAAGAAGCAATCTCTAGTGGTAAGATCCTCAGTTGAAGCAGAGTACAGAACAATGGCACATGAAGTTTCTGAACTTTTGTGGTTGAGATCACTTTTACATGAATTGGGTATAGACTGTGAGAAGCCAATGATGTTATATTGTGACAATCAAGCTGCTATCAAAATTGCACATAATCCTATTCAACATGACAGAACTAAGCACATTGAAGTTGGTAGGCATTTTATACGAGAGAGAGTTGCCTTAGGAGAAGTTTGTCTACCATTTGTTGCTTCTAAAGAACAATTGGCTGATGTTTGACAAAAGGTGTTCCTAAAGGAAAGTTGGTTCACTATATAAAGCAAGTTGGGCATGATGGATATCTATGCTCAGTTTGAGGGGGAGTGTAGAGAGACTGGGCCGATGGGCCCTAGCCCATTAGTGTGTTTCTTATTAGTTCTTTCTTATTATGTTTTCTTATTGGGCCTTTTCTTTATGGGCCTTTAGCTCTTGTTTATGTTTTCTAGGTATAGTGCTAATGTGGACGCCTACTTAAGGGCAATCTTGTAAACTATGTAACATAAGTAAGTTTATTAAAAGATTAGTGGGAGAAAAGAGGAGATTATCGAACTCCTTTATTTCTCCTTTCTTCTCCAATCTTTCTTCTTCCTTACTTTCTTTTGCTTTAGTCTAAAATATTCTGCTAATTTTATTGGTTTGAATCACATCTTGGTTAATTCAAGAGATTTGATGTGTGTAATAGGACCTAGAAGCAGCTTCAGTTTGCAAGGTTGTTGACTGAAGTGAAATATGTGTCAGAGTACGTATGAGCAAGAGAAGAAAGAAAAGAGAGAACTGTACAGGTTTGTCAAAAAGTGACTCCCCACACCCAAAAAAAATATTTATATTAAAAGGTAAAAGAACGATTTTGAACTCAAGATACAATTACTGTACAGCGAGTATACAAGAAAAAAGACATAATTAGCCCTCCTCTTTGTCTCTACAACCAATGTCTCTATACTCCCCCTCAAACTGATGCCAAGGAATGAGTTTGTCCATAAGAAAAGTGTGTTGGGCCTGTGTCATAGCCTTGGTAAGCAAACCTGCTAGCAGTAGCCCAGATGAGATATGAGGAAGGGAAATTTGACCTACAAGGATATCTCTGATAAAATGATAATCCATATGAATATGCTTAGACCGCTCATGGAAAACAAGGTTGGATGCAATCTTCATAGCACTGAGATTGTCAGAAAGGAGTGAAACTAGAGATGGGAGATCAATATGAAGGTCAGAGAGGAGTGCCTTGAGCCATATAATCTCACTACAAACCAAGGACATGGCACTATACTCAGCTTCAATTGAAGATTTACAAACTATAGATTGCTTTTTACATTTCCAAGAAATAAGAAAGTCACCCAAGAAAATGCACCAACCCATGGTAGACTGCCCTAGTGTCTAGACAACCAGCCCAATTAGCATCAGCATAGGCAAAAAGCTGGATTAAGTGTAAATGTAAAGTATAGGGCAATGGCTCATGGATTTCAAAACTATTGTGGTTGCACACCATCCTAACTGAATTGTGTATCAACCATTATATCCCCCATTAAACTATATTGTAACAAACATGGTGCCATGGACATTGCCAACAACCCAATCTGACATGACTGCAATAAACACATTTGAGATTGATAGACACTTCATTCAAGAGAAGGTTACAAGTGGAGAAATTGATCCTCCTTTTATCAAGTCTGAAGAGCAGCTAGTCAATTGCTTCACAAAAAGTGTTCCAAAGTATAACTTAGAGGCAAACTTATCCAAGTTGTGCATGCATGGCATATATGCTCAGCTTGAGAGGGAAATTTGAGAGCACGTTTTCCAATGTAAGGATAGCCTAGTAGGGCAGCTCAGTAAATGAGGCTCCTCCAATGCGGAGTCTGGAGGGGGACAAACGTACACAGCCTTACCCCTGCACATATAGAGAGGCTGTTTCCAAGATTTGAACCCTTGTCATCCAGGTATGCAATGAAGCAATCCAACCATTGTGCCAAGGCCCTCCATAGTAAGGATATCCTAGTCATAATCATTATTTATGTACTGTTACATATATAATAGTTGAGCTGTTGAGGGCCACAACTAAAATTATTCTGACAACATATTAATATTTATTTTCTTCCTCCCCCTCTTCCCATTGTTCTTCATTCTATTCTTGTTTCTTTTACTCTCCAAATTCACAACACATATAATAATCATAACTTAAGAGATCCGGACCCTTCTCTTGGGTGATACCCTATCACATAATCTTGTACCTTTTTTTCTTTTTTTTCTAATAATGAATTTTTTACCACAAAAAAAGATTGCCCAAGCAATGAAAGAAAGAAATCCACAATAAGGATATATACATGCTAATTAAGAATTTATTTTTTAATTTCTTTCCCTTTCTTTTTTTTCTTTTTTTTGAATGGGGGTGGGGGCTGGTGTTTATATTGTTCAGAGTGCAAGAAAGACAAGCAATCTATCAACAATAACAAATTAAAATAGAAAAGATAACCACCAAAGCAAAATGAACTAAAATGTTATCAAGAAAAGAAGACAATTGTATGATTATGTTATCCAAGACATATACTGGAAAGTGAAGGATTTCACAAAGTTTTGAAATCTCTGGCTTCAATAAGAGGTGAAGACTCTTCTGTGAATCTCGTAATGTTCTTCCTTCATCAGATTCAGAGGGCTGAACTTCAGGCACTTTTGTGGTATCATTAGCTATTTTGGAGAGATCATGCATTATGTGACTGGCGCTATTCATATTAATTGCTGACTGTTGCAACACTTGGGATCCAGAACCACATTGAATTGTGGTCATTTCTATAGGGAAAACAAAAGATGCCATCAGTTTTTAAAATAGAAACTTAAGCAAATCAAAGATAATAGCTGGAAAGCTAAATCAGTCAACTGTCCCTTCATTCCACAGCCAATAAACTAGAAATGTTTCAGAACAAAATAATGGATGATCCATAATTATGAAATACCAGCACAGCCCAAAGTTTTACCTTTCTTTCCCACGGGAGTTTCTTTTCTCTTATCTTCTACCCAAGGTCTGAGCAAGATTGGATCAATCATGTTGTTGACTACCTTCTTGCGCTTCTTTGTAATTTCATCACTTTCAACTTCAGCTTTTTTGGGTGATTCCTCAAAATATTGAACTTTTTTCCGAATTCTCTGAGTAGGCCGAGAGGAGTATCTCCACTGAGGTTCCTTTCGCTCCAGTATCTTTGCCCAAAATACATGTGGGCTTTCGTCAAACAACTGCCTTTCTGACTCACCAGGTAAAGTACTATCTACAGAATAGGTTGTTCCACTCTGCTGAACTTTTGCAATGATAGAGCAGTTTCTTGTTTCGTTGTCTTCATTATCACTAGGTAACAGCTTCAGCAGTTCCCTAACCACATCATTCATGATTGACTGCTCAAAAGAAACATTTGACTCTGATGCTAATGTTGTACAACCATGAAATTCATCCAATTTCTTGAACAAATAGGATGCACCCCAAATGAGCAGCATATGACTAGTACTACGGTTTATATTCTGTACATTGATATCAAGAGTCATATCTTGCTTTGACAGAATTAGAACTTTTTCTTCCACAGTGCAACATGAATATAAACGGAATACTTTTAACTGTTCAAACTCTGAATCAATTGAGATCCTTTGTAGGGCTCTTAAATCATTTAATGGATTCCAATCACTACCAAATAAAATAACAGTATCAACAGAACACAGTTTAATGCTTGGATGACAAGCACGATTTTCTAGTAAGAAAACGAATCTCCCTTGTTCCTTGTTGTTAAATATGTTTAAGGCAGCTTGCCTTTTTGAACTGAGCAATCCACTATCAACACGTTCATAAGAATCTGCACCAAATCTTTGGCGCAGGAAGTCATCTAAAATATCTCCAATAGAATTCCGTCCAGATCCACCAATTGACTGCCATATGAAAAGCATCCAAGTGAGAACAAAGTCATACCAACAAATATTTGTTTGCCTTCAGTATAACCACTCTAGTAAGCATTATGAGAAACAAATGAATATAAAGAAAAAAAAATATTGAACAAAATTCAGCAGTGCTACCCTCTATAAATTCATTAACCATCTCAATCAAACTTTAACCGCAACACACCACAATGAGAAATAGAATAAATTCTAAAGAAAACCTGTATATAAAACAGGCACCTGAAAAAGGATCAGCACTCTTAACCCTCGATCTTTAATCTCTGAAAGGATCCGATCAAGAAGTTGTAGCTTCCCACTTGCCTTCACACCAACATCCAAGTACTCTATCTCTGGAAGACCTCTTGTCAGAAAAGTTTGCAAAGACTGATCTACAAGATAGGGATGATCACAGCACTGCAAAAAGATCAACAACAACATAAGCAATATCAACTAGAAAGAATGAGGAAATCTACCAAACAAAAGTAGCCATAAACTTATGCATAATAAAAAGTGATAAACAAAATAATCATAAAAAATCATACAAATACAAAAGGTGACCCTATTAAAGTACACAGGTGCATAGTGGTGCTTGACTTTTTCAAAGCATAACTTGTCGTTTCTTCACTAGGATTGTGCCCCTTTTTCAAAAATGGGTTGTGCTTTAATCACAAATGAACACAAAAATGTTAAACATTCAGCTAAAACAAAGCAAACAAGCCCATTCTAATGCAATGGCATTAAATTTGTCCTAACCTTCCTGACAGAAATAACAATCTCACGAAGGGCACCAACAGGATCACTTTTTGAATTTGAACGAAGTGACATGGAGTTTGTGAGAAGAGTAGCACAGTACTGCTCAAGCTGCACATTGGAAAGGTGTATAGGAACCCAATATTCTATAAACTTAGAGGAGTCGGACTTATGCTCAAATGCAACAAACTGTGCCAACCGCTTCTTCAGTTTACTCATGTTGTCAATGGAGTCAGTTTTCAAACTGTCACTGTTGATCTCCTCGCTTCCAGGATCAAGGAATGAGAGCAGATTGAGATACTCAGCTATACTATCCTGGAGAATGCCAGAGAAAGTTAATAATCAGACCTACAATCACTGTTATAAAGACATCACCTGCTGACCAGGTCAAGATATGCTCTGGAAATCACCTCAAGTAGACACTTGATATGGTATAATTTCTCATACACCTACACCTAGGCAACAAGGCACCTGTCCGGGCTGGGCATGCAACACGACAAGGCAGGTGTCTTATGTTAATGCTATGAAATTTAAGATTATGGGTGTTGATATACCATATGATCCATATTAAATAGTGCACAAATTGAGTCACTATAGCTAATAGATAAGGTAAGACTGTTGCCAAATGCCAAGGCAGGTGGGAGCCTAATGGTGTGCTGCGCAACTTAATATTATAGATGCCATATGAAAGGGCATACAAAGTTACTGATACATAAGATCAAGTGTTTACAATAAAAGAAATCCATTGAACCACCACAATTTTGAACTCTAAAGAAGGAATTGTTGCAACTCTTCTCTTTTCTGCCTTATGCTTCTTCCACTCCTTATTCTAATGACAGGAAGAAAAGGTGGTAATGTAGTACAGAGAAATATAAAAATATATATATAAAAAAGTGACCCTTCAATTTTACACCCTCTCTTTCTATCTAAACAGAGGTTCCACTAATAAAGTTGTCTTTTTCATTTTTATCCATCATCCCTTCCCCTTTTTCTATCCCTCTCTAGTTTCTTTTGCTCTGAACAGGAGCATCACCCTTAGGGATATTTTTCATTTTTTATTTTACCATTTTTCCCTCGCCGCCCTCCCCTTTTTCTTTTTTCTTTCTTTTTTATTTTTTATAGACAAACAGGACTTATTTCATTAATAAAAACAATAATGTACACTTGTACAGTGAGGATTAAAAGGGGTAAAGATACTCCCAAAAGTACAGATATTAATTACACTTGAGCCCAGTACAGTTGTTCCCTAACCACCACTTGCCTAGCTAATAAATCAGCCAATCCATTGGCCTCCCTTGGAACCCATTGATAAATTACTGTTAATCCCATTAGAAGGCATTTGATTTGTATGATTGCAAATATAATTGATATTCGAAGTTTCGAACCTCCATTATTTTTGCTAGTTTTGTATTTAAGTTTTAAAACTACCCTAGCACCTAGATGAGTCTTGCCTTGGTACCTTAATTATTATGCCTGTAACAGAGAAAATCAATAGAAAAACATGAAGAAACAAACACCTTTACTTGACCACTAGCAACAAGAAGCCTAAAATCAGTTGTTAGCATCTTAATTTGTTCCATGTGCTTCGACACTCTAATTTGTTGGCACTCATCAACTATTATAGCCTCCCATTCCAAGCATTCCAATGCTTCTAAATCCTGCAGAAAATATGCATAAGTAAATTAGATCTCCATCAATTACGAAGAAAACAATTCCAAAAACATTTCAGATAACACTAGTAAAGAGAACTGAAACAAAATCCATTAGTCCTAATTAAAGCATCAAGACAGCACCACTTCTGATAGACCACTATGCACCTTTACTTGCTGTTTACCAGTGGTAAATCAAACACCTGAGAATAATGGTTTCTTGGCCCAAGTCAACCAGAAAAAAAGACACCTAAAGGAACACATCTTTTCCTCTCCTCATCCTAAAGTCACTCATCCATGAGGGAACTAGATTTCTTTTTCATATCCTAAACCATTTTAAAGCAACAAAAATAAATCCATAAGTACCTCAACTATAGCCTCTGGCAGTGATAAAAGTGCTTGGAACATTATGCAACCACCTTCCTCATAAAATTCTAGTGACTGTATACTCTTCCGGATGTCTTTGCTCCCATTGTAGACCACAACATTGAAACAAGGTGCCAAACGCAAGAACTCGGCCTCCCATACAGAAAGGGCAGTTGGGGTAGTAATAATGAGGAAAGGACGGTGTACATCAGATTGCAGTGATAAGATAAATAAGATAACCTTCATAACCCTCTCCTGCAAACATAAAATACATCAGGACCTGTTGGAGTTGACGATTCTAAGTCATGTCATTAAGAATCTGGATTTCTGGGAATATTCAATTAGTATTCTGGTCCTGGAGTACAGCAGACCCATGACCCATGTCCAGAATCACTATCCATGACCCATTTGCCAACCCATAAACCTTGGAACCATCTATAGAGAAATGAATGCACCTTTTAGTCATTACCTTTAACATACCCATGCAAAACACACAAATATTTAATCTTATTATTTCCATCATATGTCACACCTACAACATAAAAACAATCGGGGGAAAGAAAAGCCAATTCTATGTGCAAGGTAGTCTTATAAATGCAGAGAGGTGATAACTAGTCATTTGGCCTCTCTAGCCAATGCAATGACCAGTTGATGCCTAGGCACTGACTAATCAATGAAAAGAAGATATGTTCTAAATTTAAGATATTGATGCAATCTCAGAAATAAGTCAATATAGACTATAACTATGCAAAAAAAAATGATATGGAACATTTAGTTTAGGGCCTTTGTTTTTGGAACATAAAATAAAGTTAAGCATAGCCAGACTAGGTTTGCATGAGATCTTTGATCAGGTATCATGCAAATCTTCCTTGGGCAGCAATCTTTAATCACCAAAAGTCTCCAAAAATCCGGCCAATCACATCAAGCAACCCAACTCTCCTATCTCATGCAATCAGTTGGACTAGGTTTGCATGAGATCTAAACATAGCTGAATTTAGTTCTGATACCAACTTGTCGAGTAGAATCACACCAAAAAATACATATTTTAGAATAAATAAATAAAGAAAGCATAGTAGAGAAATTAAGAAGAATACAGAACAAGAGAAGAGTGAAGACAGAATGAGAGAAGCACAAAGATTGTGCTGCCACTGCTTATCCAGGTATTTATATCAATAAATCAATGTACAATGACAATATTGCCCCTTCCAAAAATATAACAGAAAAAAACATAATAGCAGCTAATCAAAACTATAAGAAACATATATGAAATAAAATAAAAACTCATCAACATCAAAAACAGTCCAATGCATCATCTCAAACAAATAAATAGAGATTTAAAACTTTAAGGTTAACAAGGTTGACTAGTTTTCAATATCTGGATAACAAAGTTGACTAGTTTTCAGTTTGGGAGGGACTGTTTCTGGGGTGTTACCTTAACACATGTTTAATTGGTTGTATTCAATTTGCATTTCTTTAATAAATTTTCCTTTTACTTATTAATCAACTTGTCACACGTTTAGTCGTACTAGGCAACTACATCATTAGTATCAATCAACTAGTTAGGGATGCAGTCACTCCAGTACTCAAGAAAGGGACTAGTCAACACTTTGATAACTAAGGCAATGCAAAATAAACACTTAGAAAGCCAATACAATAAAATTTGGATAACAACTTGACTGAACAAGCATCTACCTGATCATCAATGGCAACAGCATTATGGCCCTTGTGCCAATACTCACAAAGCTTGTTGACGTAATTTAGATAACTATCACCTAGTCCAGTAGGGACTCCACTGGGTAGCCTTGACAGTTTGGCAAATGACCCTTTCCTCTCATGTGGTACCTGCAAATTGTTAATTGCAAATGAACAAGGAGCTCAGACAGATAAAAACAGAAATACAAGATAAAAATCCTCACACAATACAACCAGTTAAATATCTGAAACCCCCTGAAGGAGAAAATAAAGAACGTGGCATGCAGTTGATCAGAAGTTGAAATAAAACCAGAAAGCGTAATCTGAAACAAAAACACCTTGAAACTGAGAAGCAAATAGCATAAACAAGATAGATACTGAAAACACAACATGTTTCAACTTTCAAATAGTAATGACAAAAATTGGTACATTCTCTTTTACAATTCAAGCTTGAATGCAAGGTTTAAAATGTAGAAGTTGGTGGAAATGTCAGTCACCCAAATAGAAGAAACATGAGGAAATGTTGGAAATATCGTATGGAAATATTGTAAAAATTATAGGCATGGTGGAAACATTGTGAAATATGCAAAATATAGAATTATATTTTATAAAATGATAAAAGAAACATAGGCAAACCTCTTTAAATTAATGTCTTATTCCAAATCATTAAACAAAGCTAACAAATAACAAAAGAATATGTTCTGGAAACTGTCACGTTTGAAATGAATATTGAGCTAGCTCCAAGTGGTAATCATGTAAGTTAGGCAGACAATAACATTGTTACTTCACATATCTACAATATTGTCACCAACTTATGTTATAATACTATCTCTTGGACTCCACATAGTACTTGGCAGTGTTCACTGGGAAATATGTCAATTCTAGTAAAATTTCATGTTGCTACCCATGGAAGTCAAAATGGAAATATGTCATGGAAACTAGCTCTTGTACTCCACATAGTGTTGGTAGTGTTCATTGGGGAAATGTCGATTCCGGTAAAATTTTATGTCACTACCCATGGAAATGGAAATATGTCGTGGAAATATTAGGAAAATTCGGGACATTTTAGACCATGCTTGAAAGAATATGAAAATATATATGGAATTATGTGCTAGAATGTTAGCAGTTTGCTCCCAATCACAAATTAAACATTTCCTAGCAATTTGTTTTGTTTATAGTGAATTATGATGATTGGTCTATTTATATCAACATATTTCTAGAGCTAATTAGTATGCATTATAACCAGCATTGTCTTGTTCACATGCTTTAAACATATAGTTATCAAAACCTTACAATTTATGATGGATTCACACTTTGAATTGTTCTCATGGGTTCCAATTGACTGAAAGGTGAGACTAATACAATATGATGGACAAACCACCAACCCAAGAACAAGAAGTTTAAAATAATGCCCAAAACAGTTGTTGTCTCCCTATCTCCAATTCAAATCTTTTAATCGAATTCCTTTTTGAATAAAAATCTTATTATTGCTATTTGAATCATATGATTAGATTCGTGAACCTTACAGTTTATCCGATTCAAGTAACTCAAACCAAATTGAATTGAATCAACTTCTTTGTCATATCATTCTAATATTGTTCAAGGGGCTTTTGTTCAAAAATAGTTTCTGGATGAAATCCCATTTGGGTTACTCAAAATCTATTTAAAGACATGTTGGAGTTAATTTTACCACTTCTATAAGTTAAAGGACCATTATGTATGGGTCGCTTGACTATGTAGTCAAACATGAATATATCATCTTTTATAGTATAGAATCGGTACATTTCGTTATATTAATTATTTATGCAGGGAGTGCGGACCAAAAAGGTGCAAAAATACATTTCCATATATTTAAGTTCTTAGTGTATAGCATTTTAATAATTTTGACTAATTTTCAAAATATAGAAACAACATTATGATTTACAATAGGATCATGATTACATTCAATTTAACCTTCTCAAAAACTTATGATTACAAGTAAAGTAGCCAACAGACACCTGAGAGAAGAAAGAAAAAACACCCAAACCACCCACTCACAACTCTGCTAAAGACTCACCATCACAAACAATAGAGAACAGTACAAAAGCATAACTCTCCAAATCAACAAGAAAGGCAACAAACTACCATCAAAAACCAAGCACAAGACTTGAAAAACACAAATCTTAACTTCAACCAAACAGACTTCACAAATTGACAGCCTATCGCCAATTGGACCTTTTTTATTTTCCTCATCTAAACCCTTCTACCAATGGAACCAGGTACACCCTTTGAAATTATTATCTTGTTCAAAATCACTAAACAAAGCTTAGAAACTAAAGTTATAAACAAAAGAATACATTTAGAAGTTGCTCTGTATACCTTAAGATTCAAAGTTTTATGATAGAATGAGTTAAAGAAAATTTTGAACTTATAGAAAATCTAAATGGTTGTAATATATCAACCAAATAATCTATTACACAAAAGACAAACTAATATTTAACTTCATACTTGAAATGAATATTGAGCTAGCTCAAAGTGGTAATCGTGTAAGTTAGGCGAGCAATAACATTGTTAATCCACATATCTATAATATTATCACCAACTTATGTTATAATACTATCTCTTGTACTTAGAGGTATAAATTAGGTCGTGCCACCCATGGCCTGGCACGATTTTGAACCAGCCTGGCCCAGCTCGACACGATGATTCATGGGCTATGTCGGGCATGGCACACTTGTATGGGTCATGTCAAGCTAGGGGTTTCAGGTCTGTGGGTTGGGCCAGGCCGGCACGATCGAGCAGGTATTTACATATATTTTATTAATATATTATATATTTATATATAATACATCAAAAAATAAACAATTGTTTTCAATTTTATTATACTATTTTATTTAATTATTGTATATATAAACAATTGTATACGTCAAAATTCACTGGGCCAGCACGCCTTACAGGTTTCCCTATGGACACGTGTCAAGGGAAAGACCTAGATCTCACTAGTGTGCTCGGATGTTCTATTCGATCGCCTCTGAGACGCCTCGTTATAACTGGCTATGAACAATGTTTTAAAACACGGAAGCGTGACGCGAGGCATTCCACTACCTAGAGGTGTGAGGCATAGTTCAGAAGGCAAGAGGCGTAAGCCTCTCGAACACAAGGAGGCATAAGGGGTAAATTTAGGGTTATGAAGAAGTTTAATGAACATGTAAAACAGCCCTAAATGTTCATTTAACGGTTGGATTCTTCATGTTACATGGAGCCATCATACCAGGTATATCCAAGTAGCTTTGCAAATAAGAGGGATAGTATTTTGATCAAACTATGGGGGACATTAATCCTACCAGCGTTTAACTTCCTAACCTCCATAAAGTTATTCAAAACCCCGTTCTTTCCTTGCCACCATAGTACATCGACTTCTAAAAGATCCAAGCTGGAAAATCTTCCCACAATACAAGCCTCTAAACATGCTGAAACCTCCCTTAGTTTCCCACTCTCCCTCACGTTAACACTTATTGTCACCATTTCACTCATCGTCTCAAACACATTGATCCAAACTAGAATTTTTTAGGGCCAAAGGACATAAAAGTTGAGTGCAATTTAAGCATTACAAAGTTCAAGTTTAAGATAATAAAGCATATATTACTAACTTAAGTATTAAAAATGCTGAAAATGTCTTCCTTAGACTAGTCTCAAACTAAACTGAAGTGAAGCCATTTCACAAGAAGCTCCAAAACAGGCATTGTAATTTAACACTCATTTTTAGGTATAACTTATAAGTGCCACACCAATGACAAAAGTATATACTTCTCTATTCTATATTTTTTACTTTCTGCTGATAACCTACATTTTTCCAAAATCTGTAGCCCTTCCATCTTGCAAATACCTGCTATTGCTTCCACCAATCCTTGACACTACTATTTACCAACCTTTACTCAAATTGAAAGAGAATTGGTCCATTACAAGCCTTTCTTGATCTAACATTATGGACAATGATTTGAAATTAAAGCCCTACAGGATGAACCAATCCAAAATAGGGGTGAGCAAGAAAAACCAAACCAAACCAGAAATCTAGTTAACTGAACCGGTCGGTTTGGTTACAGTTCGGTAATTTTAAAAAACCAAAGGTACTGGTTCGGTTTCAATTAACCAATATAGAAAACTGGCGGTTAACCGAACCAACCAATTCGGTTCGGTTTCAGTTAACAAATATATATTTTATATTTTCTATATATTATAAATTAATAAGCATGCATGATATATAAATATATAATTATAATATATAATATATTATTTATTATTTAAAATATAATATTTTATATATATTCATAGTTTTTATTATATATTTATAAATTTTTATAATATATATTGTAAATTTAAAAAAACCGAAAAACCGAAAAACCGATGAATCAAACCCACGCCCCACGGTTAACCGATTGGCTTCGGTTCGGTTTCAATATTAGGCCCACAATTCGGTTAACCAAACCATGAGCACCCCTATTGATCAATTGTAAAAAAAAAAAAAATTGTCTGGTTTGAAGCAAGAGGATTCACTTGGAAGTTAGAACAAGTGATACTAGTTCTTCTTTACGCTCACAGCAATTGATAAACTGATTAAATTTCCTCAAACTTATTGCAATTGACTAATTGGGATTGTTTGTATCATGCTTGTATGAAAACAGAAAAAGTAGAGGGAAAAGGGAAAAGATTTTTGATACAGTAGAGAACAAGAAGAAAAGAAGACGAGAAAAGGGTCTCAGAGGAAGATCCAAACCAATCTCTTTCCCTTGTCAACCTAAACTTTTATTTCCTTTGAAATACATGTGCAAATTACAGAAATGCCCCTATTAATTGATTCTTAACAAGGAATTTTAAAAGCTATATTCAAAATACAAAAATACTCCTAGGAAATAGGAAAATATGAATTGTTCCATCAATACAATGTCTTCTCTTTTCATTCATCTGGTTACACATTGAAAACAAGGAACTTACAAAGCCATATTCAAAAGACAACCAGCCTACTTCTAAATGCACTAATCGGATTACTCATCAAAAATATGAACTACTACTCTACCTATAAGTAGAAATCTGATGAATTAAATAATATGAAAGAAAAGACTATTTTCTTGAAGAGAGAAGGAAGAGAGAAGAGAATAAGAGAACTTGAGAAAGAAAAGAGAGCAATGATTTGGCACCCCCTTCAGTTAATGTTTATATTAGAATTATAAGATAAGTATAAAGACTACTATGCCCTTACAGGGTGGTAAAACATTGAAAGACACATAAATGACTCAAAAAAATAATAAAATTGGGATCACATAACTATTGTAGTCCCCACTTCCCATCTAACAATTAACATAAATCGGCTACTCTTAAAATAACACAAAACTGACTAATCTTCAACACTCCCCCTCAAGTTGGGAGTAAATTTCACACATTCCCAACTTGCACAGGTCATGTTCAAGATTGTTCTTTGCAACCCCTTTCGTGAGAACATCAGCCAATTGCAACTCTGAAGAGACATAAGGCAAACAAACTTCTCTAATTGTTACTCTTTCTCTTATGAAGTGCCTATCAACTTCAATGTGCTTTGTCCTATCATGCTGAATTGGATTGTGGACAATATTGATTACAGCCTGATTGTCACAATATAGCATCATAGGTTCCTCTACTTTTACCACAATCTCACTCAATAGGGATCTAACCCAAAATAGTTATGAGACACCATGAGCCAAGGATCTATACTCAGCCTCTGCACTTGACCTAGCCACAACTGCTTGTTTCTTACTCATCCATGAGATCAAGTTTCCACCTACAAAGGTACATACTCCTGATATAGATCTCCCATCACCTAAACAACCTGCCCAGACAGCATCTATAGGATTTCAGCTTTAGATTTTCATGATTTGAGAAAAGAATACCTCTGTCGGGTTGCTTCTTTAGGTATGCAAGTATTCTCTCAATAGCTTCCCAGTGTTGAACCCAATGTGCATGCATGTACTAACTCACAACACTGACAGCATAGGAAATATCAGGTTGTGTCATACAAAAATATAGCAATCGGCCCACCATTCTTTAATATCTTCCCACATCTTTTACCAACTCACCATCCACAACATTAATTCTATGATTTGGAACAATAGGAGTGTCGGTTGGTTTGGTTCCCAATTTCCCAGTCTCCCGTAGTAGTTCAAGTACATACTTTCTCTGAGAAATGAAGATCCCATGCTTAGATCTTGCAATCGCAACC
The DNA here is from genome assembly GCF_056320005.1 of Nelumbo lutea. Lineage (NCBI taxonomy): Eukaryota > Viridiplantae > Streptophyta > Magnoliopsida > Proteales > Nelumbonaceae > Nelumbo > Nelumbo lutea. The sequence continues at coordinate 55,605,135 of NC_142685.1, forward strand.
CCTAGGAAGTATTTGAGTTCACCAAGATTTTTTATCTCAAATTCCTGCTGCAATAATTTTTTGAGAGCGTCAATCTCGACCAGATCATTTCCTGTAATCACTATATGATCCACATACACAATCAAAATTGAGACAAGAGAATCTCTCCTCTTCGCAAAGAGGGTGTGATCAAACTGGGTTTGTGTATACCCAAAACGGATAAGTGCCCCTTTGAACCTATCAAACCACACCCTAAGAGACTGTTTTAGACCATACAATGATTTTCTGAGTTTACACATGTTTCCTTTACCAACATTTCCATAAAAACCTATTTCCCAAGTTTGGTTTTTAACCAGGGCTTCCATCTCTTCTTGAATTGCTGCTTTCCACTCAAGTTTGGAGAGAGCCTCAATAACATTCCTGGGTATTGACACAGAACCCAGGGAAGAAAGGAAAGCTCGGTAGGAGGGTGATAAGGCACTGTAGGAGAAATGGTGTGAAATGCAATGGGTTGTACACTTTCTCTTCCCTTTGCTGAATCTGGAGCTTCGAAAGGAGTGATGGAGAGTGGTAAGGGTTGAGCATGTGTGGAGTCAACCATCGCCTGCCTGCGTTGATATTTCAGTGAGGCTGCCCGTAGTGGCTCAGGTAATGGAACTGATGGAGGCACAAAGGAAACAAGAAGAGGAACAGACCGTGAGTTCTCCTCCCCAAGACTCTCCCCCTGAGGAGAACCACTCGAAAAAAGGTGGACTCAAAAAACGTAACATCAATAGTGGCAAATCTATTCCTTGACACAGGATCATAGCAACAATACCCCTTTTGGTTTTGAGCATACCCAAGGAAAACACATTTCTTGGCCTTAGGATCCAATTTCTTGCAATGGGGGCCAAGAATGTGAATAAAGGAAACACAACCAAAAACCCTCAGAGGTATGTGAAATATCTCTCCATCCAGAAAAAAAAAAGACTAAATAGTACCTTAAACCCCAAAGTTCGTGAAGGAACACGGTTAATCAAGTGTACGGCTGTAAGAACTGCATCTCCTCAGAAATGTAGAGGAATTGAAGCACACACCATAAGACTTCTTGCCACCTCTACAATGTGTCTATTTTTTCTCTCTGCTTCTCCATTCTGTTGCGGTGTATATGCACAACTGCTCTGATGAACTATGCCATGCTCCAAAAAATATGTGCTCAAATCCTTCTCAAAATACTTTTTGGCATTATCTGATCTGAAGGCCTTAGTTCTCACTCCAAATTGTGTGAGAATCATCTGGTAAAACTACCGTACCAAGTTAGGAACCTCATCACGGGATCTCATAAAATATGCCCAAGAATATTGTGTATAATCATCCGCGAACAAGAGGAAATAACGGTAACCACCCATGGAAGGAATATAATATGGTCCCCATACATCAGTGTGAATATCAAAAGCAAAAGCACTTCTTTTATTACTTGGTTTAAAAGAATGTCTACAATGTTTTCCCAACTAACAACTTTCACACTCCAAGGCAGATAATTGGACAGACTCAAACAACTTTAGAAAAAGAAATTTTAATGAACTAAAAGAAAGATGACCCAACCGATTATGCCAAAGCATAATCTGACTTACTGACTCTGATCCACTACTACTGTTGTTGTTAACATGATGGCTCTAATGTCTCGGAATCTCATCCATAAAGTAAGACTCCCTTCACCTCACAACCACTCTCAATCATCTTCTTTGACTCCAGATCCTACAAAACACAATTACCAGGAAGGAAGGTCATTGAACAATTCAAATTTTTTGTTAAAGAACTAACAGAAATTAGGTTAGTATGCAGTTTAAAGACATGTAAGGCAAAAGATAAGTAATGTCATTGGTCACTCTAATTGTCCCCTTCCCAGCAACGGGAATATGTGAACCATCTACTGTAGTGACTCTCTCTCTACCAAAGCACAACTAATAAGAACTGAAAAAGGGTAGGTACATTAGTCATGTGCTCAAATGCAAGATTTGCAATTGCATATGAACTACCTGTATGAGCAAAAAAAGTGGTGTAGTTGGCTCCTGCACTCTGTTGTCCATTTGAAAGGCTAGAACTAGTTGTATCTTTCTTACTCATAAGTTGTCCAAACCTCTCCAATTTTGTTCTAACTGCTGCTACTGCAATGGATTCCCAATCAGTTTGGAAAAGTGGGGTTGAAGAGTCTCCTGTAGTGGCCACATTTGTATTTCCCTTATTGTTCTTGATCCGAGCAGGCATGAGATGTGAATGGAGCTTCAAACAAGTGTCTCTGGTATGCTTAGGCTTCTTACAATAATCACACATCAAGTCCCTATCCTCCCTCCTAGTCTCATTGCTTCCCTTGTCTCCATTCAGCTTAGGTTTGGTTGTACTAATCATAGCAGATCGATCAATCTCAAGCTGTCTCATCATGACATTCCTCATGCTCTCTTCTCTAGAAACAAAGGCATAGGCTTGAGAAAGTGTCACTCTCCCTAGAAAGGATATGCGGCCTAGCAATGTCAAATTCAGGGTTTAGTCCTGCCAAGAACTCAAAAATCTTATTTTTCTCTACCAATTTTTGATAGGTTGTTGCATCATTTACACTTTCCCACACCACAGTTTCTAAGTGATCTATCTCCTTCCAAACAGCATGGAGAAATACATGGCAAGAGGTTAATCTCCTTGTTTTATACTAATCACCTGATTCCTAAATTGATAGGCTCTGGCTACATTCTGCTTCTAAGAATAGGTTTTAGTCACTCCATCCCAAATCTCCTTTGCAATATTAGCCCATAGAAAATTTTTGCCAATGTGAGGCAACATAGAATTACACAACCAAGACATTACCATGTAATTCTCCTGTACCCATCAAGAAGAATCTATATCAAGTTTCTTCTCCTCCCTAGTGATTAACCCTAATTTTCCACAAGCACCAATGGCCATCTTGGCTAATTGTGCCCATTCTAAGTAGTTTGTACCATCAAGCTTTACTGTAGTAATGATTCCATACCCAAAAATATCACCACTACCTCCAACGCCCAATCCCATAGTACCGGTGGAACTTAGCTCAGTACTCCAACTCTCCATCTTACTTCAAACAGTTCAACAGTAAGAAAGGAAGAGGTTGAGAACCTCCAAGAACAATTCAGACTCACACACAAAGGAAAAAACCCTTCTGGAAGAAGAAAAAAACTTATCCGGAGAGAAATCTCTCTCCTCCCAGCGTCTCCCAACAGAGAGGAGTGAATCGGCCACTCCAGGAGGCCCAAAAAACTCCAGAAACCTAGCCACCCCTAAAGAAAAACAAAAGAAATCTAATGATACCTGAGCACCCAAGATTAGATAAAAAACCAAGAGTCCAACTTTTCCAGGACTCTTCCTTGTACTCCAGTTCTTTCTGATTTTGATGCCAAAACGTAGATCACCTTCCTGATGACTAGATCCCACCAAAAAATCCAAGAACTTTGCAATCTATAGCAGATCGATCAGCCCTTTATTACTTCATGCAGTCAGTTGGTCTACAACTGGCATGAGAAAGCTTCAAGAACCCTAGCCGAGGCTCTGATACCAAGTAGAAATCTGCTGAATTAAATAGTATGAAAGAAAAGACTGTTTTCTTGAAGAGAGAAGGGAGAGAGAAGAAGAGAAGAAGAGAACTTGAGAAAGAAAAGAGAGCAATGATCTGCCCGCCCCCTTCAGTTAATATTTATATTAGAATTATAAGAGAAGTACAAAGACTACTCTGCCCTTATAGGGCAACAAAACATTAAAAGACACATAAATGACTCAAAAAAATAATAAAATTTGGACTCACATAACTTCTGTGGTCCGCACTTCCTATCTAACAATTGACATAAAACAGCTACTCTTAAAATAACACAAAACTGACTAATCTTCAACACAGTATAATTGCAACTAGCCTATTTCAAAGTACATTGATTTCTACAGTTTCAGATTAGGAACAGCAATTCAATTTATTCTCTTTTCTTTGATGAATAGGAAAAAGAAAAACAATTTTATAAAGCACTTTCAATGAAATGAGTTCATGGACCAAGAAAAAAATCCAAATATAAACACTACACCAGTATTCTAGCCTTGGTCCTATGTGTTGTGGGACTTAACAGTATTGGCTTCGGCCATTTATGTTATAATATACTATATTCTGTTGGGCTGTACTGTTATTAAGTGCTAATGGGCTTCAGCCCATTACTGTTTACTAGTGGGGGTAAAGTTGTCATCTCATTTATTATTGTTTCCCTAATATAAATACCATTTTTAATGGGCTGGTTAGAGTGTGCCATCCTATTCCCTATCTCTCCTTTCTCTGTTTCTCTTCTTTTCTTCAAGAATCTGAATACTAATATGGTATCAGAGCAATAACCTGCTCTTATTCTGCTCGCCTACTCTTGCATTCACCTTTTCTCTCTTCTTCTTAAGTTAGTTGTTGGAGTAACAAGAAAGAACCCTACTGCTGGTCGCGGTTAGTTGAAGTTGTTTCTAGGTTTCTTTCCTTGGGAGAATCTGCAAGGAAGCCCAGAATAGTTGCTGGAATACCCAGGTAGGGCAAGAAGCTGAGTAGTCGTATGGACTACTAGAGAGACCTATTTAACAGGTCAAGCCACTGCACTGCAAGAAGTGTCAGTCTAGAGGATCCTTGTGGGCCCTAATCCAGGTTATATCTAGAGTTCGAGCAAAGGGAGATGCTGTTTGACCTGTTCTACCTGCTAAATATTAGTTTGTGCGAGTTCAAGATGTCTTCCAACACAAGTGAAGTCTCATCTTGAGGTTCCAGGACTGTGGATAATGTTATTCATATTGAAAATCCTATGATACAAATTACCAATGTAAAACTAGATGAATACAATTATAGGAAATGAGTCATTTCAGCAAGATGGTCCAAAGTAAGTCATATGAGAAGATTAAGAGCCCGAGGAAGAGGAACCAGGTTATACGACTTGGTATAGGGAAAATGCAACTGCGATGTCATGGTTGCTAACTTCTTTGACTCCCAAAACCGCGTTGGGCTGTTTCGCACTATACTACAGCCCACAAGATTTGAGAAAACTACACAACACTTAAGTCAAAAGAAAAACATAGCAAGGATTTATAGGCTGAACCAAAACATTCAAGTAAGACTCAAGGGGACAACATGACTGTTGCAACTTACTTTGCTACACTGAAGACATATGGGAAGAGCTTGATCATCATTTAGGGTCTGTTTGATTCGTAGTTGGAATCGGAATTGGAATCGAAATCGAAATCCTCCGGAATTGGAATCGGAATGGTCCATTCCCATACTCTGTTTGGTTCAGACAGGAATGGAAATGGGAATTTAAATCAACAGGAATGAGATTTCATTCCTAAGGGAGGGGCAGGGAATAGTCATTCCCTCAAATGGGGGAATGCCATTCCAGCAGGAATGGGAATGGGATTCTGATTCCACCGAACCAAACAGTTGGAATCGGAATAGCCCATTCCGATTCCGATTCCAGACCCTATTCCCACGAACCAAACAGGGCCTTAGTCTTTAAATGGGACAGCACCAAAGACAAAGAAAGGCATGACAAAAAAAAATGAAGGAAGAATAATCAAGTTCCTGGCTGGTTTAGACTGCTCATATGAAAACATTAGAGCACAAATCTTAGGGAGAGATGAATTTCCATACCTGCATGTGTTTTACCTAATTAGGAATGAGGAGATGAAGAGGAAAGATATGGGAATTCATGTTTATTTTCAACCTAGTGAGCAGTCTGCTCTAAGGGTGGAAAAGGGGTGGATAAGAAGAACTTTAAGTATTCACACTGTGAAGAAGAGAAGCACATTAAGGCTATGTTCGATTTGAAGCAAAAGGTAGGGAAAGGAAAGACAGGGAAATCAATACAAGGTTTGTAAAGGTTTCCCTACCTTTGCCTTCCTTTCACTACATTTTCCTTCAAACCAAACATAGCCTAAAGATACTTGTCGGATTCTTCATACTCACTTAAAACCGGCAGCCTTGAGAAAGGACAAGAATCCAAACAAAGGTCCTAACCGAAACTTAGGTTATATAGCCAGCCCAAATGTTGCAAATTGTGTTTCCAAGGGTAACAGTACCAACTCTTCCAACTTGGGACAGACCTCCACTCCACCAAGTAGCTTCCCAGAATTTACACCCAAAGAGGTAGATCTACCTCAACTGGGTTATGGCTCGGTTATATAATCAATTATTTGGTTACAGCCATTTACATTTTCTGAGTCTAAATTTTATTTTAACTCATTCTATCACAAAGCTTTCAATCTTAAGGTTTACAGAGCAACGCCAAAACATATTCTTTTTTCTATAACCTTAGTTTCTTAGCTTTGTTTAGTGATTTGGAACAATAAAATAATTTAAAAAGGCATGCCTATGCTTCTTTTATCATTTCATAGAATATCATTCTACATTTTGCATATTGTACAATGTTTTCACCATTTCTATAATTTTATAAAATTTTCATACGATATTTCTGATATTTCCGACATGTTTCTTATATTTGGACGGCCGACATTTCCACCAATACCAACATTTTAAACCTTGGTCTTACCACAAAACCTACGCAGACACTAATGAATGCATAAACATGTGAGGTAATGGCATTGCTACAAGAAACAAATACTAGTTTTCAATTGTAACTATGTCTCAGGACTCAGGAGTACCTCATCTGTTCTTGAAGGATCAGATGCTCTTTTTGCCTTCTTGCGACGCATATGATAGTTTCCTATGAGTGCCATAGCTTCATGTGTTTTCAGAAATGGTTCATTCTCCAACTCCCAAGTAGCATGCTCATAACCAAGACCAGTCCACTTTACAAACCACTCATAATAGCAATCAGAGATTTCAATGCCTCCCTTACTAATATACTCAGAACGCAGCTTTTGGGACATCAATAATCTCTTCCGTAAAAGTCGATGTGGCACCACCCACTCCGGTTTCCACCTAACACACTGACAAAAAAAAGGAATTGAAACAGAGAAACTGTAAACGAGGGAAACACTGCTCATGTAGTGCAGAAATCCAACACCAAACACATGCTTCTACTTCAGAAAACTAAATGAATGGCATATTGACTTCTGAAACATTATATCAAGAGAAAGAAGACCTGATTTTTTCTATTAAATTTTGCAACAAGCATCGGAGCTTCAAGAATCAGCTCACTCTCTGAAACCCAACGGTTGTGAACATGAGCAAGCCCTTTGTACTTAACAAGATATTGCTTCTGCCTCTGCAACCCTAGCACCACAAGTAATAATTACCACCGACAGCCCTATATGCAAAATTTAAAACACAGTAGGAAGGGAGAACTTTGGAGTTTAGCAAACAATTCATAGGAGATATTCCAAAAATTATCTGCGCATGCATACTACCATCATTATCTGAAATATCCACTTCTCTGGCATCCCAAATTGATTCCACTCCATCAGATACCGCATGCACACCATACTCAATCTTTTTCTTCACACATGAAATACAGTGCCAATTCCCAGCTGGAACATCCTTCAAGGGAGGATCAAGACACATGAGATGGAAGTTCCTTTTACACCCTTTGCCAACACAGCACCTGATACAGATAAAGCAGTGAAAAACACCTAGCCCCAAACACCAAAATATAAAAATTATAAAGGAAAAAGAAATGGAACTCAAAAAAAGAACTTCCAAGAAAAACCATTATTAGCCAATGTCAACAAGACAACCATAACTGACAAATTTGAAAATAAATGAGCTTCATCACAACTCAACACAACAGAAGCATTTTCAATTTGCCCTTTCATGTCATATCGTGACAGTACCATATTTGAAAGTGGAATGACAAAGGAGGATATTTGTAGCCAACTCCAATGGAATAGTATCAGCTTTCAGCAAGATGCATACATAAGGGTATAGCTATAATAGGGTAGGATTTGAATCAGATCTATGCAAATCCAAATCCAATCTGATCATTGAATTTTCAAATATAAATCCAATAAGAAAACAGATATGACAGTCCTGAATTGGTTTCAGATTTAATCCACTTTATTTATTGTCTTAAAATAAAGAAAATATTTTAAAAATTTTTGAAGAAATTAATTATCTTTTAACTTCTACATTCATAATAAATCAATATAAATATAAAGTATTGAATTTATTAATTATAAACTTTATATAATTGTATATTGAAGAAATAGTTACTAAGTCACGAGTACGTGGTTCCATACCCACACCTAGTTATTTCCTAGTTGTTTTATTTTTTTTTTTTTTTTCTGTTAAGATTGGGCCGGCTGGCCTTATTATGTTTATCCATATTATTTTTGCCTTACTAGGATTAGGACTTTATGTATTTCTATCCTATTCTTATAAGGAATCAAAGGCTATAAATAATAAAGAATATGGGGCAGCAGAGATCAACAACCGAACCCCTTCTTTATCTTCCTCCTCTCTTCTTTCACTCACTCACTCTCTCTCTCTCTCCTTCTCTTCGAACCTGTGTATCTCTTCTCAGTTTACACAGCAGCAGTTCTAGTTCATCCAAGTTTGTATCAGAAAGGTTAGAAGAATCAAGATTGGATTTCTTACCAAGATCAAAGGAGGCGATCAGAGTTTTTCTGGGTAAGATCTCTTTCTTTCTTGAAACAGCAGTAGTAAGAAATTAGTTGGTCTCTTTCAGAAGATACAACAGAGAAAAATCTGATTTTTCCTAGGATTTGTTCTTAACCCTATGAACCTTTCTTTAACTTTCTTGACTGAGAGTCTTTCTTGAAGGGATCGGCTAAAAAAAGGGGGGTCTGATCTTGATCTTAAACTGTGAATTTTGGACTGAGCACAGTCCAGGAGTTAATCCTTGACTGAGATTACCTTCTTTTTGAAAGAATTTGACTGTGTTTGCACTAGGTCTGGTAGAGTGAGCCGAATAAGGGTAATTTAGTAATCTTATGTCAGTTAAGTACTTTGCTTATGTGGCTGTTTTATTAGAGTACTCTGCCCCACACTTAAGTGAGGGCAGTTTAGTCTTTGTAAGTGTAATTAGAACCTAATAAACACAAGGGGGTCGACTGAATGGGAGTCTAATCAGTTCGACTAAACCCTCCTGTTCTCTCTTTCTCTTGTCTTCTTCCTCATCTTCTTCTTCCTTCTTCACTGGTTCGGACTACTGTAGCTGCTCCAAAACATGGTATCAGAGCAAGGTTTCTGACATGCTTCCGCTTGCAAAGCATCTCATCTGTGTTCGTGACACCCTCCTCTTCGTTTCTAGTTGGTTAATGGAGAGAGCTGGTTCGCCCTAGGTCTGAGACATCACAGTTCGTTGCTCTCTGCTGTGCACAGTTTTCTTCATCAAGGAAGGTGATTTCAGCAGTGAATGGTTGGCTGATACTCTCAAAGGAAGGTTGGTTATTTAGTCCTCTTGTGTTGCTGGTATTTCTGGGTAGGAACCCTTCAAGAATCAGTTAGTACTGATTAGAACCTAGAGAACTAGGTTCATTGTTGCCCTAAAAAGGGCTGTGTGTGCAGTAGCCGAATGGTGTAGGGCTGCTGTGAGTTGTTGAGTGGTGTTAGGGCTGCTGTAGGTGGCCGAGTGGTGTAAGGTGGAATGCAGTGACCTTGCCAAGCTCCTTGTGGTCGTGTAATGCCCTCTTAAGTGTGTTAAACAAAGCTGAACTTGGTGTAGCAGTTTGACTGTGTTGTGGTGCTTGTGATGCACAATTTTTTTTATTGAGTGCTTGTAAGAGGGCCTACTGTTGTGTTGTGGTGCTTGTGATGCTTATGTGGGTCGTAGGTGTGTGAAGTCAGCAGTAGTGTAAAGAAGAACAAGTGTGTGCTCCCACTGTTGTGTTTAGGGGCTGCAATAGGTGCTGAAGTATCAAACTGTGAACAACATCAATCAGCTTGTAGCTGAGAAGTAAGGTTAGACGCAACTGTGAAAGAGTACAATGGCAGCAATAGGAGATGGCTACAATGATCAGAAACCTAATGTGGTAATTTCCTCCGACTACCTAGGGGTACAAATGACCTCAATTAAGCTGAATGGGGAGAACTATGTTCCATGGGCCAAATCAGTGGAAGTGTTTCTCAAGGCAAAGAAGAAAGTAAAGCATGTAAGAGATGAAAAGCCATCGGAGGACTCTCCAGGGTTTGATGATTGGGAGCAAGAAGATGCTCAAATCATGACTTGGCTGTGGAATAGTATGGAACCTAAAATTAGTGCCAACTTCATGTTTCTTGATACGGCTAAGGATATATGGGAGCATGCTAAGAAGCTATATTCTGGACAAGATAACACAACAAGAGTGTATCAGCTTTATCAGGAGTATTTTGATTTACAACAAGGAACCAAAACACTAGAAGAGTACTATGCCAACATGAAGAATATAAGGAATGAACTCAATGTCTATCACCCCCTTACTCCAGATATTAAAGTTCAGCAACAGCAAAGGGAGCAACTAGATGTTACAAGATTTTTAGTGGGGCTGAAGTCGGAATATGAACCAGTTAGAGCCCAAATATTGGGGGGCTCTACTCTTCCTACACTTGAGGAAGTATTCTCAAGGCTTCGTAGAATCTCTTTGGGACAGACAGAGAACTCCACACAGTCTGATAGATCAGCACTTCTGACAGCTCGAGGGGTTGGATATAGTACAAGAGGGGGAGGTCATGCTCCCCGAGGAGTCCGTGGCAGTTCCATGATTAGTCGGGGTGGTCGTGACTCAGGGGGAGGCCGTGGCAGAGGGAAGAATAACTCTACAAGGAAATGCACTCATTGTGGTAGAGAGGGACACACAGTGAATTTCTGTTATGATCTACATGGCCCTCCCTCTAAATGGGCTAATCATGCTATAGCGGGTGAGGTTGATATCAGTGACAGTAAACCGACAGACCGAACTCATCCCACATCTACATCTACCTCTGGGAGGGAAATGGTGAGCGTACCGCGTGATGAGTATGAACGGTTCATTCAAACTACTTCACAGCATACCACTGCCACACTTGCCCAATCAGGTATTGCTTGCATGTCATCTAAAACCTCTCCCTGGATTATTGACTCTGGAGCCTCAGATCATATGACCGGGACTCCAGGTGTGTTCTCTTCTCTCTCTAAAACCTCCACATCACAAACTGTTACACTTGCCAATGGGTCCTCATCTCCCATATGTGGTGTTGGTAATATTGACATGGCTCCTGTGCCCTTATCATCTGTTTTATATGTCCCTAAGTTTCCATTCAATCTTATGTCTGTTAATAAAATAACCAAAGCTCTTAACTGTTCCGTTACCTTCTTTCCTTCCACCTGTGTTTTTCAGGATCTCAAGACGGGGAAGAAGATTGGTGGGGGGCATGAAGCTGGTGGACTGTACTATCTTGACGGTGGTGGATCTTCAATTGCTCTTCAGACTTCGCTTACTCCTCTACAATGGCATTGCCGACTGGGACATCCATCTCTCAAGGCTCTCAAGATTTTGGTCCCGTCATTGAGTCATTTGTCAGTTTTGCAATGTGAGTCATGTCAGTTTGGGACACATCGTCGTGTGTCCTTCAGTCCAAGAGTTGAGAGTCGTATGTTGAGTCCTTTTTCTTTGGTTCATTCAGATGTTTGGGGTCCAATCAAAATAGAGTCTTATAATGGGTACAAGTATTTTGTCTCCTTTATTGATGATTGTTCAAGAATGACATGGATTTACTTAATGAAAGAAAGAAGTGAATTGTTTTCTATTTTTCAAAAATTCCATGCTGAAATACGCACACAATTTGGTGTTCCAATCAAAATTCTCCGTTCAGATAATGGTCGTGAATACTTTCTTACTTCATTTCAACAGTATTTAGAACAGCATGGCATTATTCATCAGACATCATGTGCATACACCCCTCAACAAAATGGGGTAGCTGAACAGAAGAACCGTCAGCTTCTTGAAACTGCACGGTCTATTCTTCACCACATGAATGTTCCTAAACGTTTTTGGAGTGATGCTGTACTCACTGCATGTTTTCTCATTAATCGGATGCCCTCCTTCATTCTTCATGGTCGGTCCCCCTTCTCTATCTTGTTTCCCACTTTATCTCCATTCCCATTAATTCCTCGTGTCTTTGGTTGTGTGTGATTTGTCCACAATCTGATCCTTGGAATAGACAAGCTAGATGCACGCTCAATTAAATGTGTTTTCCTTGGCTACTCACGGACTCAGAAAGGGTACAAGTGTTATAATCCCATTACCCGGAAGTGCTATGTATGTCCTAATGTCACCTTTTTTGAGTCAGTCCCCTTCTTCTCAAGTCCTGAAGCACCCTCGTCTCCACCCGCACTTCCTCTTCCTCTCCCTGTCAGTGATCCAGTTCCAGATGTTGTTGTTGGAGTAGACTCATCACCTCATCCCATGCAGATCACCACCGAACGTCCACCAATCCGGCAAGTGTATACACGTCGAACGGCACCGGCCCCTCCTCCAGCTTCTACCTCATCTGCGGATCCTCTCATGGCTCCTATTGTTGAACCCTCAAACCTTGATCTACCCATTGCCTTACGGAAAGGTAAACGCAGTTCTACCCTCCATCCCATTTCCAATTTCGTTTCATTATCTTGTCTTTCTACATCACATCGCCAATTTGTTTCCCTTTTATCCTCTATTTCCATACCTAACAATGTCCAAGAAGCTCTCAGTTCACCAGATTGGCGACAGGCAATGGAGGAGGAACTTTCTACTCTTCAACATACTCAAACGTGGGAACTTACTACTCTCCCACCTGGTAAGCATGCTGTGGGATGTAAATGGGTGTATACTGTGAAATACTTGCCAGATGGTAGTGTAGAGCGTCTGAAGGCCAGACTTGTTGCTAAAGGTTACTCCCAGTTGTATGGAGTAGACTACATGGAGACATTCTCTCCGGTGGCTAAGATTGGTTCTGTTCGTGTACTAATTTCCCTGACAGTTATGTATGATTGGCCTCTGTTTCAGCTTGATATCAAGAATGCCTTTCTCCATGGTGATCTTGTGGAGGAGGTATATATGGAGCAACCACCTGGGTTTGTTGCTCAGGGGGAGGATGGTAAAGTGCAAATTGAAAAAGGCAATTTATGGGTTGAAACAATCGCCGCGTGCTTGGTTTGGGAAGTTCAGTGAAGTGGTGAAGAGTTTTGGAATGAAACAGTGCCAGGTAGATCACTCAGTGTTCAGCTATGACTTAGAAGCTGGGAAGATTCTATTAGTGGTCTATGTGGATGATATTGTCATTACTGGCAGTGATAAATTGGGGATTGGCAAATTAAAGGTATTTTTGCAAAATCATTTCCAAACAAAAGATCTTGGAACATTGAAATATTTCTTGGGAATAGAGGTTGCCAGGTCAAAACAAGGTGTAAATCTGTGCCAAAGAAAATATGTTCTTGATCTATTGGAAGAAACAGGACTGTTAGGTGCAAAACCGGCTGAGACCCCTATGGAACCAAATGTTAAGTTGAGCAGTGATACAGGAGAAGTATTTGAAGATCCTGGAAGGTATAGACGACTAGTGGGGAAGCTGAACTATCTAACTATCACGAGACCCGACATATCCTTTGCAGTCAGTGTGGTGAGCCAATTCATGCAGGACCCTCGTATACCTCACTGGGATGCAATTCTTAGAATTGTGAGGTATCTGAAAGGAGCTCCAGGCCGTGGACTATTGTATAAACCAGGAGGAAAACTTGAAGTAGTGGGGTATACAGATGCAGACTGGGCAGGCTCAGTGAATGATAGAAGATCTACTACGGGCTATTGCACATTTCTTGGAGGAAATCTTGTGACGTGGAAGAGTAAAAAGCAGATGGTTGTGGCCAGAAGTAGTGTTGAAGCTGAGTATAGGGCCATGGCACATACTACCTGTGAGTTAGTGTGGTTGAGGAATCTTCTACAAGAAATTGGATAAACCTATGAGACTGTATTGTGACAACCAAGCTGCACTCCATATCTCATCCAATCCTGTATTTCATGAGAGAACAAAACACATAGAGGTTGATTGCCACTTTGTGAGGGAGAAGGTCCTTGCTGGAGAGATAAACACAGAACATGTGGGCTCGAATGATCAATGGGCAGATTTGTTTACAAAAGCTCTAAACTCAGGGAAAGTGAATCATCTATGTAACAAGCTGGGATTATATGACATATACTCTCCAGCTTGAGGGGGAGTGTTAGAGTGAGCCGAATAAGGGTAATTTAGTAATCTTATGTCAGTTAAGTACTTTGCTTATGTGGCTGTTTTATTAGAGTACTCTGCCCCACACTTAAGTGAGGGCAGTTTAGTCTTTGTAAGTGTAATTAGAACCTAATAAACACAAGGGGGTCGACTGAATGGGAGTCTAATCAGTTCGACTAAACCCTCCTGTTCTCTCTTTCTCTTGTCTTCTTCCTCATCTTCTTCTTCCTTCTTCACTGGTTCGGACTACTGTAGCTGCTCCAAAACAAGGTCAAATTCTGGACTGTTAAAAGATATCTTTTTGGCTCTTGTTCTTGGCTGAAACCAGCATCTGGACTGTTAATATCTGATTTTTTTTGTAGTTATAGTTTTTAAGGAGAAACTATCAACCAAAACTGAGTTCTAGTACTTATTTTTGCTGAGATCAGATTGTTTTTCTTAAAAAAAAATAGTCTTTTTCTTGGAACTCTGAGATCTACTTAGTATGGAAAAGGCTGGAAGTGAAGTAAAAGCTCAAGGGGAAGTTTTTGGGACTGGTAATATGACTGAAAATACGTTCCAAATTACCACTGTTAGGTTTGATGGAACAAATTACTTGGAATAGGCCCAATCGGCAATGATGGCCATTGGAGGCAGAGGAAAATTAGGGTATGTAACCGGAGACACAAAAGAACCAGCCAAGGCGGATATACCCCAACCAAGATGGATTCAAGAGAACTACTTGGTGATGACCTGGCTATGCAACTCTATACAGCCCCACATCAGCCGAAATCATCTCTGGGCAAACACAGCCAAGGAGATTTGGGACAGCATAAAGGGGAGTGTGACCCTAAACACAGTATATTTTTCTACCCTAAAATCCCTTTGGCATGAAACTGATCACTTAGAAACCATTGAATGGGAAAAGCCAGAAGGATGCAGCAACATATAGAAAACTGCTTGAAACAAACAAGGTTTTCGAGTTCTTAGCCGGCCTAAACTCATATTTTGATATTACAAGACAGCAACTTCTCATTAGGGAGAATGTGACCCTAAACACAGAAGCAGCCTTGGCAGCAACAAAATTCAAAGCTGGAGGAGAGAAGGAAAAAGAAGTTAAGAAGGAAGACAAAAAATATATTTTTTGTGATTGCAAGAAGCCCAAACATACTAGGGAGACCTGCTGGTAGTTGCATCCGCACCTAATGCCAACTAGACCCAGAAACAAGAAGGGAAGTGTTAATACAGCAACTAATACTGACAGTACATCCTCTTCCAGCACTGACACAGTTAGAAAAGGAAGCTGGTATTTCTAGATCTTCAGCTACTACACCAGCTCAGCCTACTTCAGTCCTTCCTCATACAGGTACAAGAGCTACTACATGTCATGCTTTTGTCCCGGGTAATACTAGATCTTTCTAGGTAATAGATTCAGGTGCTTCAAACCATATGACCAGCATATCTAGTTTAATCAGCACCTATTGTTTATCCTCTGGGAGAGACAAAGTTTCCATTGTCGATGGCTCTCTTATACCAATTTCTAGCAAGGGAGACATCGGATTGTCAGATACCATCACCCTATCCCCAGTTTTGCAAGCTCCCAAGCTTAGTGCTAATTTACTTTCAGTTAGTAGTATTACTAAAAATCAAAACTGTTCGGTAACCTTTTTCCTTGATCGGTGTATTTTTCAGGATCTGGAAACGACGAAGGTGATTGGGATTGGCCGTGAGATGAATGGAGTCTACCTGCTTCATCATTCATAGGGGGAGAAGAGTGAAGTAGGTAAATTGTTTGTTTCACAGTCTTGCAGTAAGATTATACTTTGGCACAACCGCTTAGGTCATTTATCTTTTGGGCCTTTGAAGAGTCTTTATCCAAACTTGTTTGAGACAGTAGAAGTGTCTGGGTTAAATTGTGAAAGTTGTGAGCTTACAAAACACAATAGATCATCTTATCCTTTAAGTAATAAAAGAAGCAACCTTCCTTTTGAGATTGTGCATACCGATGCTTGGGGACCATATCATACTCCCACCATAGGGGGGTATAGATATTTCTTATTATTTGTTGATGATTATACCCGCTTTTCATGGATCTACCTTATCCCTTCTCTGACCCAGGCTTTCCATTAGATGGTTCTAACTCAATTTGAAACCAAGATCAAAACTCTTAGATCTGATAATGCCAAGGAAAACTTTGCAAAACCCTTGGCATCCTATCTCCTTGATCATGGGGTCATTCATCAGAGCACCTGTCCTCACACACCTCAACAAAACGAGGACGTTGAGAGAAAAAACAGGCATATCTTAGAGGTAGTCAGAAGCGTCATGCTCAACTCTAATTTTCCCATATGCTTCTGGGGGAATGCAATCCGTACAACCATGTACCTAATTAACAGGGATCCTTCACAAGTTCTAAACATGCAAACCCCATTCAGTCTTCTATATTCAGATAAGGACCTATTCACTATTACCCTCAAAACTTTTGGGTGTACTTGTTTTGTTCAAATCCTTGGACCTCATCACTCCAAGTTTGATCCCAAAGCCACTAAGTGTATTTTCCTTGGGTATGCACAAAATCAAAAGGGATATTACTCTTATGAGCCAATTTCAAGGAAGTGCTTTGTGTCCATGGATGTCACCTTCTTTGAGGATATGCCCTACTATCATAAGGCTTCTCCTCAGGGAGAGAATAGTGAGGAAGGGATTTCAGTTTCAGCCCCAAAAGTTCCTTTACATGTCCCAGATATTGAGGGGGGAGTTGTGAAGGTCGTCAAAAATGCAAAGAATTAAGAGTATCACAAAAAGTGGTGGAGGCAAGTTGACTCTCGTACTCAACAGCAATCCAGGCAAGTTCCAGCACCTTCTACAGCCCCAGATCCAAACACTACTACTCTCACTGTTGACCCCACTATTACAGATGCTCAGCCTCCACAGTCAGATGACCTTGATCTCCCAATTGCTATTTGTAAAGGGAAGCGCCGTTACACTTAATCCACTGCCCATTGCATCTCCAAGTTCCTTTCCTATAATTGTCTCTCAGAATCCTATAGGTCATATACTTGACATCTATTTTTGTTGTTCCTACACCCAAAAAAGTGCAAGAAGCCCTTTGATACCTAAATGGAAGGAAGCAATGGAAGTAGAGATGGAAGCTCTTGTCAAAAAGAACACATGGGAACTAATTAACCAACCTGAAGGAAAAAAACCTGTTGGATGCAGATGGGTGTTTACTGTGAAATAAAATGTTGATGGTACTATAGAGAGATATAAGGCAGATTGGTTGCAAAGGGATTCACACAAACTTATGGCATAAACTATACAGAAACCTTTGCACCTGTTGCAAAAATGAACACTGTCAAAGTTCTTCTATCCATTGTTGCAAACTACTCCTGGCCACTATTTCAACTAGATGTTAAGAATGCCTTTCTCAACGGAGACTTACAAGAGGAAGTTTACATGGAGTTACCCCCTAGCTTTTATAGTGCAGAAGAAAGAAAGAAAGTTTGCCTTTTGAAAAAGGCCTTGTACGGGCTAAAACAATCTCCAAGAGCTTGGTTTGATAGGTTTAGACTGGCTTTGGACAAATTCGGATACATACAGGCTCAGTCAAATCATACTCTCTTCTTTAAGAAGACAGGTCATTCCCTGACTCTATTTGCAGCCTATGTAAGTAACATTGTGATAACAGGAAGTGACACTAGTGAAACTGAAACCCTTAAACAGCACCTTCACAAATATTTGAAGTAAAAAACCTAGGAAATTTACACTATTTCCTAAGAATTGAGGTAGTTCGATCTAAGCATGGCATTTTCATCTCCGAAAGGAAGTATGTTCTGGACTTATTGGAAGAAGCTGGCAAGTTAGGAGTGAAACTTGCTGATACTCCCATTGAGACTAACCATAAGATAAGTGCAAAAAGTGGAAAACTCCTCAAGGACAGGACTATGTACCAAAGGCTAGTCGGGAAATTTCTTTATCTCTACCTAACTCGACCAGATATTTCTTATGTTGTTAGTGTTGTCAGTCAATGCATACATTCTCCCAGGACCACCCACCTCCTTGCAGTAGAAAGGATTCTTGCCTACTTAAAGAGATGTGCAGGAAGAGGTATACTCTTCAAGAATCATGGTCATATGAAACTATAAGTGTATACAGATGCGGATTGGGCTGGATGTGTTGATGACATGAGATCTACTTTTGGATATTGTGCGTTTGTGTGTGTGTGTGTGTGGGGGGGGGGGGGGGGGGGAGGGGGGGGGAACCTTTCATGGAGAAGCAAGAAACAGAATGTTATTGCCCACTCCAGTGCAGAAGCAAAATACAAATCCATGGCCAATGGTGTTGCAGAAGTGTTATGGCTGAAATCCTTGCTTAATGAGTTGGAGATTGATTATGAGAAGCCTTTGATGCTATATTGTGATAACTAATCTGCAATTAATATTGTCCACAACCCAATACGGCATGACAAGACTAAGCATATCGAGGTTCACAGACATTTTATCCAAAAGTGAGTTGCATCTCAAGAAGTATGCCTTCCTTACATTGCCTCATACATGCAGTTAGCTGATCTCTTCACCAAAACTGTCACAAAAATCAATTGGAGACAGATTTATGCAAGTTCAGCATGACAAATATCTACTCCCAACTTGAGGGGGAGTGAAGAAATAGCTACTAAGTCACGAGTGTGTGGTTCCATACCCACACTCAGGCTCTAGTGTGTATGGTTCCATACCCACACCTAGTTATTTCCTAGTTGTTTTATTTTGTTTTATTTTTTTTCTTTTAAGATTGGACTGGCTGGCCTTATTATGTTTATCCATATTATTTTTGCCTTACTAGGATTAGGACTTTATGTATTTCTATCCTATTCTTATAAGGAATCAAAGGCTATAAATAATAAAGAATATGGGGCGGCAGAGATCAACAACCGAACCCCTTCTTTCTCTTCCTCCTCTCTTCTTTCACCCTCTCTCTCTCCTTCTCTTTGAATCTGTGTATCTCTTCTCAGTTTACACAGCAGCAGTTCTAGTTCATCCAAGTTATATAATATATAACCATCCAATTATTAAACAAATGCAGGTTGTAAGATTATTAAATAGATGGGGTCAAATCCATATGTGGTCATTTGTTTTTTTTTTTTTTTGATCGGTAACTTTCAATTTTATCAATTACAAAATCGTATGATGTACATAGATGCATGAACCCTTCTAAAAATAAAGAATCTTATCTGATTATCTCCTCCCCTTCCCTTTTTCCATCCTTTAGAACTGCACCCAAAACATTTGATTTCTCCCCACTCCCAATCCCCCATTGAAATTTACTTCAACATCTCTAATTAGCCACCAAATCTTCTTTGTTTCATTTCTGTATACCCAGAGCATCCTCTCTTTTCTACAGCAACATTATCACCAATTTTGAATCTCCTTCAACAATCATTTTGTTCACATTCATATCCTGTGGCCTTTGAACACTCTCCATTACAGCAATAATCCCAGCCTTTAATGAATCTCCTATTCCAAATGGACCAAAGAATAATGCAATAATGCTGCCTTCCTCATTTTTGAACACACCTCCCACCCCTAATACTGCTGCTATCAAAGTTAAGTTTTATGAACCCTCTTTTTGGTGGCACCCAACACCCACAAAGAATAGCTTTTTCTATAATGTCCCAGCCACTTCCATTTTCTAACAATATCATCTGTTGAAAAGGATTAGAGGACTTCCAGAGCTTTTACCCAATGAGCCACCAAAATAGCAATGTACTCTATTATTACCTCCTTACTTCTTTCTCATTGAAAGTTCTTGCCTTTGTTTTTTCCCATATTGTCCATATGATTGCAGCCTTGATGCTTCTCCACATGATCCGCCACCTTTTCATTGGCCAAACAAATGTAGTAGGAGATGATAAGCTTGACATACTAGTCCAGGGACCTACCTGCGCCCAAGAAAAAGAAAAAACCAATCCCAAATGGACAGGAGATTAGTAAGTGATAACAGGTCACCATTTGCTTTGCATAGGACACATCAATTAGGAGATAAACAGTAGGTAAGTCTCCTTTTCTGTAGCAAGTCACATGTGTTAATTCTCTCATGAAAAACAACACAACTGAAAGTTATGTTTTTAGGTGGGATAGACATGCACCAAACCACTTTTATATAAAAAGGTTGCAATGGGAGGAAGGTTGTGTTAAGAAATTAAGAAAGGAAGCACAGGAGCTAAAAGGAGACCAAATCCAACCATCTGATTTAAGGGGGCCCAGATACACTCTCTCAAGATTTATGGGAGCCAAGCACACTAGGAGGTTTAGTATCCCTTCTACCCCTTCTAGAACTCAAATCCCAATCAAAGCCAATATTTAAAACAAGGGGTACAACAGGTTACCCTTTGAAAGAGGATAGTGCAAACAAGACAGGGGATAGTGCAAACAAGACAAAAAAAAATGGTCCTAAGGAGATTGCCACACTCATTTATGCCCCCAAAATTTAATTTTATTACCCACACAAACATCATACTCGATACAAGGGTGGAAGACTAGAATGGAGTATATTGCTTTCAAAGGAGAAACAACCCTAGTACCCCTAGAAGATAATCCAGCACCCCATCAACTGTCCATCTCCCCATGTATGCTAATCACCACCTCATGCCACAATTTGTCACTATCTTGTAGTGTCCATAACCATTTCCCAACATAGCTAAATTCTTCTGTTCTAAATTTCCTATTACAAACCCTCCCTACTTTTTGCACCTAAATATCATTTCCCATTTCATCAAGTGATCCTCCCTTCCCTCCCCTGGTCCCACAAAAAAGTCTCTTATTATTTCCCCATTTTCTTGCCCACTTCCTAGGGAATCTTAAATACAAACATGTAGTACACTGGGAGATTGGCCAAATTTGACTTGATTAGAGTATTTCTCCCCTAAAAAGATATATCCTTTTTCTTTCCAAGCAGCTTGTTTTTTAGAAAATCTTTCTATAACCAGGTCCCAAAAGCTATGACACTTAGAATTAGCCCATAAAGGCAGACCTAGGTATTTCATTGCCTAAGAACTGGCAGAACAACCAACAATTTACGCATATTCAACTATTTCTCTCTCCTCCAAATCTATGCAACTTTTTGTCAAAATTACCTTGAAATTTGTTCAAGCAGTTGCACTATCAGCCCCATATTTCTAATCCATTAAGCCCCACCTCCACCACAAAACAAAATGATGTCATCTGTTAGAATTGTTAAAATTAATTAACAAGGACATTATTGTCTTTTTAATGTTATTTCTCTCTCTTATGTTTTCTGTAGCTTACCTAAGGGTATTGTACTCATTTCAGCTTTAGTAGAATGCTAATACAACTTGGGTCGACACTAAGGAGGTGTGGATTAGATTTCTCCTTGCTAGTCTTCCCTCTTTTCTTCTCATTTTTCTTCTCTTTCCCTTCTCTTTCTCTTCCTATCTTCTTCTCTTTCTTTCTTCTATCCTTTTCTTCACCATTTCTTTTCTTCATTGAAGTTGGAGGCTTGGAGAATGGTATCAGAGCCTTGAGGTCGACTTTACTGTTCACGGCACTATTCATGTCTCAACTTTTTATGCCTTAGGAATAGAGAATATTCTCTAATCTTTGTTGGAGAGGAAAAGGACTTAAGAGGACTGATCGCCCACTTGGGAAAGAGGCTTTAATGCCTCAAGTTGCAGTGTTGTGTGTGTTGGTGGTGTTTTTCTAAAAGCCCTCTATTCGGCAGTTCGAAGAGTGCAGCCTTGTGATGCCTCAAGTTGTGAGGTAGGTGTTGTTCAACGTGTGGCGATTTTGTAGTGGTTTGTAGTGTGGTGACACCTTGTGGTAAGTGTGTAATCTTTCTCAAGTGTTTCTAAAGTAGAGGGCTGATGATTTTTGGTGTTTTTCCTAAAGATAAAGGCATGTTACAAACAGTAGTTGCATACCAGCTGTTTGACAGTTTGCCTAGGTGACAAATCAGTGATCTCTTCTCACTCATGGCTTCATCAAATAGTAGCACTAAACCTACAGTAGTTGTGCAATCAGATTTCATGACTTCTCAATTAACTACGGTCAAACTCAATGGTACTAATTATATCCCATGGGCCAACTGGGTTGAGGCATCTCTTATTACAAGAGGCAAGTTGAAGTACATCAAGGAGAGTCCACTGAAAAGTGAATCAGAAGGGTACAATGAATGGGTATAAGAGAATGCCCAAATTATGACATCCCTTTGGAATAGTATGGAGAATCACATTAGTGTGAACCTTATGTTTCTAGACACGGCCAAGGAGATTTCAGACCATGCCAAGCGACCCAAATTGTGAACAAAACACATACAACCAAACACACGAGGAGGAAGAGAGAAAGGCGAAGTGGAAGGAAACAAGATAAAGAAAGGTGCCTGACCATCTTGGACTGAAGAGGGCATACGGTTTATGAGAAAACAAGAGGTGAGAACCGCATCATTCCAATAGATTTTAGGGACTGACATTTGAATCAACAAGGCCCAAGTAGTTTCAATCACATAATGATTTTTCCTCTCAGCCACACCATTTTGTTGAGGAGTGTATGAACATGAGGGCTGATGTATAATACCATGAGAGTGGAAATAAGACTGAAAATTATTATGAAATTATTCCTTGGCATTATCAGAACGAAACACTTTAATGCCTACACCAAACTGATTCCTTATCTCTGCATGAAAAGATAGAAAAATAGAGAACAATTATGAAAAATCCATCATTAAGTAAATCCATGTCATTCTTGAATAGTCATTAATAAATGCTACAAAATATTTGAATCCATTATAAGATGACATATGACTAGGACCCCAAACATTTGAGTGGACTAAAACAAAAGGACTCAGGACTCTCTTATTATCCCTAGGAACAAAAGACACTCTATGATGTTTACTCAATTGACATGACTCACAATCTAGTTGAGTTACAAAGTCCAAAGTTGGGACTTGCTTTTCCAAAACACATAGAGAAGGATGACCAAGATGACAATGCCACTGATGTGGTGTAAGAGAGGAATGAAGATCCTTTTGAGGAAACTTGACTGCAAAGCTATAAGATGTGTTTTTCTTGGTTACTCACATACTCAAATAGGTTACAAGTGCTATGATCCTATTTTACGAAAAACTTTTGCTGCTCCGAATGTTACCTTCTTTGAGAGTTTACCTTATTTCTCTGGATGTGAACCTTCTCCTTCTATTCCTCTTCCCTCCGACTCTAGTGATGTCTTTATTCCCATGCCAACCATGGAGGAACCTATTTGACCATCTATTCTCAGAATGTACTCTAGACATGATAGATAACTAGAATTGTCGCTATTAGTTGATACAGCTCCAACTTCTAGCATGCCACCAGAGTCTTTGTCGTTGACAGATCCACCATCCTCAGATCTTGATCTTCCTATTGCTCTTCGTAAGGGTAAGCATACTTGCACAAATCACCCCCTTTCTCGGTATGTCTCCTTTGCTCAGTAGTCTCCTTCACATCAACGTTTCATTTCACTTCTATCCTCTGTTTCTCTACCATGTTCTCTACAGGAAGCCCTCTCATCTCCTAACTGGAAGAAAACGATGGATGAAAAATTTCATACTCTTCAATCCAATAATACTTGGGATCTCACTTCATTACCACCTAGGAAGTAGGTTCTTGGTTGTCAATGGGTCTATACAGTGAAACACCGTCAAGATGGCAGTATTGAGCGGTTCGAAGCTCAATTTGTTCCTAAAGGGTATACTCAAGCCTATGGTGTGGACTATTCAGAAACCTGCTCTCCTATGGCTAAAATAGGTTATGTACGAGTTCTCATTTCTTTAGCTGCCGACTTTAATTGGCCCCTATTTCAGCATGATGTTAAAAATGCTTTTCTCCATGGTGATCTTCAAAAGGAGGTATATATGGAGCAACCCCCTAGGTATGTTGCTCAGGGGGAGTCAGGAAATGTGTGTCAATTGAAGAAGGCTGCCTATGGGCTGAAGCAATCACTGCGGGCATGGTTCGGTCGGTTTAGTAGTGTAGTGCAAGATTTTGGCTTGAAACAATGCAGTAGTGATCACTCTGTGTTTAGTAGGGACTCGACATCTTGGAAAATCATTCTAGCAGCAACATATGGAATTGATGAGTTTAAACAGTTCCAACAGCAACACTTTCAAACTAAAGATCTAGGAACCTTGAAGTACTTTCTCGGAATTGAGGTAGCTCGATCGAAGTGGGAAATCTCTTGTCCCAACAAAAGTATGTTTTGGATATGTTGGATGAAACTAGATCCCAATGTAAAGATGACCGATAATCAAGGGCAGCCATTAGAAGGCCCTAGTCAATTCATGCAGAATCCAACAATTGCTCATTGGGACGATGTTATGAGGGTGCTGAAGTATCTAAAGGGTGCTTATTGGGATGGTGTTATGAGGGAGATATGTCACTCGTAGGGTACTTAGATGCATATTGGGCAGTCTCCAATGGACAAAAAGTCTACTACAAGTTATTGTACCTTCTTGTGTGCAAATTTTGTTACTTGGAAGAGCAAGAAACAAAGTGTGGTTGCTAGGAGTAGTGTTGAAGCTGAATATAAGGCAATGGCCCATGCTACATGTGACTTGTGAGTTAGTTTGGTTGAAGCACCTTTACTGGGAGAAGAATATCACAATTTGTCAACCCATTAAATTGTTTTGTGACAACCAAACTGCAACACATATTGCCTCCAATCCAATGTTTCATGAAAGGACTAAACACATTGAAATTGATTGCCATTTTGTGAGAGAGAAAGTGACAAGTGGAGAGGCCGTTACTCCCTATGTCAAATCTGAAGACCAAGTAGCTGATATTTTTACTAAAAGTGTGAGTTGCTCAAAGATGGATTATATTTGTAACAAGCTAGAACTTTATGATATATATGCTCCGTCTTGAAGGGGAGTGTTAGATATGTCAGAATTAGTTAACAAGAGCATTATTATCTTTTTCATGTTATTTTTCTCTTTTATGTTTGCTATAACTTACCTAAGGGTACTGTAGCCATTTCAGCTTTAGTAAAACGCTAATACAACCTGGGTTGACGGTAAGGAGGTGTGGATTAGATTTCTCCTTGCTAGTTTTCCTTTTTTTCTTCTTATTTTTCTTCTCTTTCCCTTCTCTTTCTCTTCCTATCTTCTTCTCTTTCTTTCTTCTATCATTTTCTTTTCTTTATTAAAGTTGGAACATCATCCACAAAACTGTGAGTAACTACCTTTTCTTTCCCCATCTGCCCTAGAGATTAATCTATTGAAGACACTGAAGGAATGGGAGATCCATCATATGGATGGCCGAACCATGCAGGGTGGTTGGGCGAAATTTCAAAAATTTTCTTCCTCCCATCCGGGAATCATTTCCCTAATTTAGAAAACTGCATTTTCAAGGTTCGTTCTTGAAACAAATCGGACCAAATCTGAAACCAAGATTAGGGAGATGAATACCTGATACAAAATCCACGCAAAAACCTCCTCCCAACGTAGGTATTCACGCCCAAAGAGAGCATCAAATCCTTCATCCACTAAATATGACACAGCTTAGGGTGAGGCAAGATCAGCAATAACTTCAGATTCTTCAACAAAAATCGAACAGGGTAGTGAGCACAGCTTTAAAATTGTTTCCACGACCAAGAAACAATATCAAGATCGAATCTTGATCACTCCAAGAGGTGGAGATCGAACAGGGTAGGGAGGCAAGAGAAGAGAGAGAGAACTGAAAGCAGAAAGCAGTAGAACTGCGTGTCTATTTTCCAATTCGCCCTCCTCTTTATATATAACCCTTAAATAGTCAATCTCCTAATCTAATTAGGAGTTTCTTGATCCAAATCTTTATTTGGATCTGAACTCTTTAAGTGATAAGGATAATCCCTTATCTTATTTGCAGATCAAGATCAGCTACTCCTAATCAAATTAGAAGTTTCCTGATCCAAATCTCTATTTGGATCTGGACTCTTTAAGTGGACAAGAGTTATCCTCTTATCCTTATCTGCTGATCCATACCCAGATTCGCCCCCTATTTAATTAATCCAATTAACCTAGTTCGAAATGGGCTCTAGGCCCATTAAGCTTTCAGGCCCAGTTCCTTTTAATGTTGGCTAGCTTGGATATCTTTGTATGGCGTGGGACCCTATCATTGATCTCCACATAAGCCACATGAGTTCAACCTAGCCTCTGCTACAAGGCCTGGTCGAATTCACTACTGAATACAGTGAACCCCTGAGTCCATCAGTATGGGCTCTTAATGGGCCCAACATTTACACTAAATGGTCTTTGGGTCCAACTATCTTATGAAGGCCCAAGGACTGTGGGCAGATGTGAGATTAGTCCATCAGGTTTATTATCCATAAATGGTCTTACACTTAACCTCGCAGCCCTTAATGATCAAACACTGTCCAACAAGAGAGGACCTCTTCCTCGGCTATAAGGTACAGTTTTGCACTCTCTACTCACATGGATCCTGACAATTAAAACATTTTGCAAACTCTTTGTAAAACCACAATATATATGTATATCTCTATATAAATATATTTTGCAAAACAAATTTCAACAAGTTTGAAATCAACTGCCTGTAGTTAAGGTTTCCATCAGAGAGAGTGCATTCCCCGATCATTCTCTTTGTCCAACAAAGGGGCTGATCCTGCTACTATAATCACTCACTCAGGTGAATTCTCAGACTGTTGCAACATACCCAAGTTTTGACCCCCTCTAAGGATCTCACTGATTGGCATATCAAAGACAACCAAATCCAACACTTAGTGTAGTACCATAATCGAGTCTAGGGGTCAGGTGTAACATTCCAGTTTTGCCCATCTATCTCCAAGGTCCAATGCTATATTAGAATTTGGTCTGGCTCAGGGTTTCAAGAAAACCCACACTACATGTACCTCAGGTATCACCCTAGCAGTCGAGACAAGCCACCCCAACCAACTAGGCAGCACATCAGTGTCAGCCTTGGCAAGATAAATCTCCCCAGATCTATCCAACGGCTGTGAAGATTCTAAACTAACACGAGACTCATAAGTGTCCAGTTTAAGGGTATTACATAGAAACACACCAAAATCACATGAATCAATTATGTACTTTATTCATTTACAATAAATGTCATAATGTACATCAAACTGATTGGAGCTAAGGGCATAACTGTCTAACAGGCACCAGCTACAAGAGTGAACAAGAACAGGGAAAGAGGTGTCCAAGACTTCTACATTCTAGGATAGGTTTGAAATCACCCCATTATCCATTTATGCCATCACTCCCCAAACCCACACTTCATCTAATGCAATTACTAAACAGATGCAAGTTCCAAGCTCTAAGGTCCAATTATTGCTTCCACTATCCAATATCCAATTTTTCTTCACGACTCTTTTTGTCTTCTTCATCGTCTTGTTAACTTCAACCCAAAATACAGCTCCTCATAATCTAGCAAAAACCTTAAAGACTGGCACAATTAGCTTTTTTTATTTTGGTGTCTAAATCTTTTAACTATGTTGGGAATGACCTCGAAACTCCTCTTCTCCCCAAAATTATCACTAATCCTTTCAAGTTCTAGAACCACATTCTTCCTAAATGCCCCACATCATGACATGGATAGTAGCTTTTCCAAAAATCTTCCTCTTTTTCCCAGTCTGTTGTTGTGTCATTGAACAACAAACTCTCAAACTGAAGTACGGTGGTGGGAAACTATAGCTGCCACTACGAATTGAATCTAAAAAAAAATGCCGAAGTTTATGCAACCCAACAGTTAATAAGTAGGTGGCCAATCGATTTATATAGCATAAGACACATACATGGGATGAGATGCATTGTCCGTGTAGCTTCTACACGATATCACAAGTATTCAACTTGCCACAAGCTGCTTCCCAAACAAGCGGAAAAAAGCAACTCTGGGGTACGAAGGAGAGCCAAATCCTTTTTTTTGTCAAGGAAGGAGGAGAGGGGTTGGCTAAAAGTTTATGAAAGTAAGAACTGGTGGAGAACTGGACAGTTGGGTTGAGGGAAGGACTAAATTAGTTTATCTTGGGTGGAGGGGAAAAACGAAGGCATCAGAAATGGAGGTTATAACTAAAGAAATATCCAAAATTTTGAACCATGAAAGATGAAGTTTCAGGAGAAGATCTGGTTTTCCCTGAGAATGGTTGAGGAGACAAGGGCTTGTTTTATCATGGGCAAGCAAGAATAGGGAAGGAGACAAGGGCTTGTTTTATTGCCCCACCAGAGGCCAATCCAGAATCTAATTTGATTACCATTGCCTAGCCAAAATCTAGTGAAGGGAGTGAAAGTGTCTAAGCCTTCAAGGGTTTGTAGGGTACCTTTCCAAGGGTTTGCAAGAGAGTAGCTCAATAAAGTTGGAGTGCTGCCCTTGATTAGGGGTTGGACGGTGGGTAGAGATGAGGTGACAATCACTCGCATACTATTTGCTGATGATACAACCCTTTTCTGCATAGGAGGTAATCCTAGTTGGGTGAGAAATTTAATTTGGTTGTGGAAACTTTTGAGCAAATCACCAATTTGAAAATCAATTTTGGTAAAATTTGCTTTATGGGACTGATTATGGAGGAGACGGAGATCTCAGAGGGAGCAAAAATTTTGGGTTCTGTGGCTTCACAATGACCCATGACTTACTTGGGGCTGCCTCTGGGGGCTAATCAGAAAGGTAGTAATTTCATGAACCCGGTAATTGAAAGATTTACAAAGAGAATGGTTTCATGAAAGAAGAGTTATTTGTGGTAGGATCACATTAATTAGGTCTACACCAGCTAACCTACATGTATGCTTCTTGCCAGTCTTTAGAATTCTAGTGGGGGTTAGTAAGAGACGGAAGAAGTTGATGGAGAGATTTTTTATGGGAGCCATGGGAGAAGGACTATAGAGTAAGTCAGGATGGCATGTAGAAGTAAGAGGTTTGGTTGTTTGTGTAGGTTTTCAAGACTGCTATTCAGTCTTGATCACTAAGAGATTTTAGGTTCGATGAGAAGAGAGTGAAGAAGATGTAGAAGAAAGAGTGATGGAAGAGCAATAGAACACAGATTTTGAGAAGAAGAACAGAATGTCAATTATTCTGCCGCTGCCACTTTAAGTTAATATATATAGGTTATGCTAGTTACATGAAAGGACATATCTGCCCTTGGTGTTTACATCATAAATGCTAACAAATAACAACCAATATAAAACTGAAACTAGAAATAACAAAACAACAAAATAACCACAGCTGTGACTAGATACATTCTACCCTACAGACAGAGTGGTACCACAGCTGTGGGGCCCACATCAATGTTCTCTACACTCCCCCTCAAGTTGGGAGTATATGTTCATCATTCCCAACATGGATAGATCCGCCACTAGCTTCTTTCTTGATACGGCTTTAGTAAGAATGTCGGCTAGTTGCATAATGGAAGTGATGCAAGGGAGGCATACTTCTTGAGATGAGACCCTCTCTCACACAAAATGGCGGTCAACTTCAATGTGTTTGGTTCTGTCATGTTGTACTGGATTATGTGCTATATTAATGGCGGCTTGATTATCACAGTACAGCATCAGGGGTTTCTCATACTCAATACCCAACTCCTCAAGTAGAGATCTTAGCCATAGGATTTCAGCCACTCCATTGGCCATGGACCTGTATTCTGCTTCAGCACTTGACCGGGAGACCACACTTTGTTTCTTACTTCTCCAGGAGACAAGGTTTCCTCCCACAAGGGCACAATATCCCGAGGTAGACCTTCTGTCATCAACACTCCCAGCCCAATCTGCATCAGTATAAACATCCACCATCATGTGATTGTTGTTCTTGAAAAGTATACCCCTACCTGGGCATCTCTTCAAGTAGGCTAAGATTCTTTCTGCCGCAAGAAGATGTGTGGTTCTAGGAGAATGCATGTACTGGCTGAGAACACTAACAGCATAAGTAATATCTGGCCGAGTGAGGCAGAGATATAGGAGCTTTCCTACCAGTTGTTGGAACATAACTTTGTCTTCAAGAAGCTCCCCACTCTCGGCACTAATCCTGTGATTCTGTTCAATTGGTGTATCTGCAGGCTTGACACCTAACTTTCTAGTTTCTGCCAACAGGTCTAGGACATATTTCCTCTGAGATATAAAGATCCCCTGTTTGGATCTAGCAACCTCAATACCCAAAAAATACCGGAGTACACCAAGGTCCTTCACCTCAAATTCTTGGTGAAGAGGCTGTTTAAGAGACTCAATCTCATGGCTATCATTCCCTGTGACCATAATATCATCAACATATACTGCCAATAGTGTCAAAGAGGACTCCACCCTCTTGATGAATAGGGTATGATCTGACTGGGCCTGTACATATCCAAACTTCACAAATGCTAGTCTGAATCTATCGAACCAAGCCCTAGGTGACTATTTCAAACCATACAAAGCCTTGTTGAACGGGCAGACCTTCTTACCTACTTCTGCATCATAGAAGCCAGGAGGCAAACGCATGTAAACTTCTTCCTGCAGATCTCCATTCAGAAAGGCATTTTTCACGTCCATTTGGTATAGAGGCCAAGTGTGACTTGCTGCAAGGGACAAGAGAACTCGAATAGTAGTCATCTTGGCTACCAGTGCAAATGTCTCCAAGTAATCTATGCCATAAGTCTGTGTAAACCCTCTTGCAACTAACCGAGCTTTATACCTCTCAATAGATCCATCTGCATTATGCTTCACCATAAATAACCATCTGCACCCAACTGGTTTCTTTCCTTTTGGAAAATCAACTACCTCCCAGGTGTTGTTTTGCAACAGAACATCCATCTCAACTTGCATTGCATCTTTCCATTCAGGGACGGATAGGGCTTCTTGCACTGTTCTTGGAATAGGGACATTGGAAATGGAGCTAAGGTAGGACCTGTAGGTAGGAGATAGGCGATCATAGGATAAAAATGGGAAATACAATGGGTTGTGGATGTGGTACAATGTTGTTTCCCTTTACGGACTACAATTGAAAGGTCAAGATCATCTGTAGGGGAAGACTTTGTGGGCTCTGGGACTAAAGTATCTGGACCTGGAGCTGCAGATGAGATTGGAGCTGGTCTGGACTGCTGATGATCAGGATCAACCTGCCTGCACCGCCTGTGATAAACCCTCAACTCCTGATCCCTCTGACCACCCTCACCATTGCAGCTTTCCCTCAACTCCTGATCCCTCTGACCACCCTCACAATTGCAGTTCTCATCACCCAATGGAATAGGTAAAGGAACTGCCCCACTCTCACTGCTCTCCCCCTGAAGACAAGAACTCAAACCCCCACTCTCACTACTCTCCCCCTGAGGGGCAACCCGAGGATAATAGGGTGTCCCCTCAAAGAAAGTGACATCCATGGAGACAAACTTCCTCCCGGAGACAGGATCATAACAGCAATAACCCTTTTGAGTTTGTGCATAACCAAGGAAGATGCATTTGGAGTCTTTGGGTTCGAACTTGGAGGGATGGGGTCCGAGAAGCTGAACAAAGCAAGTGCAACCGAATGTCTTAAGGGGAATAGAAAACAAGTCCTCACGTGGGTGTAGAAGCGAAAAAGAAGATCGCATATCAAGGACCCTGGAAGGGACCCGATTAATAAGGTATACTGCCGTGAGGAAAGCGTCCCCCCAGAAGCGAATAGGGACATTAGAAGTAAACATGAGGCTTCTAGCCACTTCCAAAATATGCCTATTCTTTCTCTCGGCAACTCCATTCTGCTGAGGTGTATGAGGGCAAGAGCTCTGGAGGATAACCCCATGAGGAAGAAGATAAGATATCAATGATTTAGCGAAGTATTCCTTTGCGTTACCAGATCGGAGAACTTTGATCTTGGCATCAAACTGGGTTAGGATCATTTGGTGAAAATTTTGGGTCAGGGAAGGTACCTCATCTTGTGAACGCATGAGATAAACCCAAGAAAAGCGGGTATGGTCATCAACAAATAACAAAAAATATCTGTACCCACCCATGGAAGGGATATGATAAGGCCCCCAAACGTCAGTATGCACAATATCAAAAGAATTATCACTCCTTTTATTACTCAATAAATAAGGCTTTCTACAATGCTTAGCAAACTCACAACTTTCACATTGTAGCTGAGACAACTCAATAGACTCAAATAAAGTAGGAAACAGACTCTGTAAAGATCGAAAAGACAAATGACCTAATCGGTTATGCCAAAGCATAACCGGACTCACACTCTTAGAAACGAAAGACAACTTCTCTACTGACTCTCCCTGACGAAACTGCTCCCCGAGCAGATAGATCCCATTCGTCTCACAGCCAGTCCCAATCACCTTCTGCGTCTCCAAGTTCTGAAAAACACATCGGTCAGGGAAGAAGGTTACTGAGCAGTTCATATGCTTGGTAATACTACTGACTGAAAGAAGGTTAATATCAAGCTTAGGAACATGCAAAACAGATGATAGGGAGATAGTATCTGAAAACTTGATGTCACCCTTCCCAGAAATAGGAACCAGGGAGCCATCAGCAATAGATACCTTATCCCTACCAGAAGACAAATGGTAAGTAGTAAACAGTGAAGGCAAGCTAGTCATGTGATCAGATGCACCTGAATCTATTACCCAACAAGGTTCAATAGTACCTGGAGCTGAGGCATGATAGGCTGAAGCTCGAGTACCTGAATGGGCGAAGGCAGATGTGACAGGGGCTGATGGAGGCTGCGGTGGCTGAGCTGAATTTCCAACCTTCTTTTCTAGCTGTATTAGGGCAGCCCGAACTGCAACTAAGGTCTCCAAAGATGTTCCTTTTGTGCCAGATGAGGATGCTGAATCAGTGTTCATGGCTACATGAGCAGTGCCCTTCTTGTTTCTTAACTTCGCAGGAACCAAGTGGGGATGTAGTTTCCAACATGTCTCTTTTGTATTTTTGGGTTTCTTACAATGTTCACATACTAAATCCTTCTTGTCTTCCTTCCTCCTGTCCTTCTCTGAATCACCCCCTGATTTGGGTGTAGCCGCTACAAAGGCTGATATGGGTTGCATCATAACCTTCCTTCTGGTTCTTCACTATGTACAAATGAGTAAGCCTGAGAGAGAGTCACATTGTCTCTAGTCAAAAACTGCTGCCTCACAATATCATATTCTGAGTTCAGTCCCGCCAGGAACTCAAACACTATGTTTGTCTCGATGTGCTTTCTATGGGTCTGAGCATCTTTGGGACTCTCCCACTCAAGAGTCTCTAAGTGATCAATCTCATGCCACAGGGACTTCAAGGTAGAGAAGTAGACCGATACCGGTTTCTCTCCTTGTTTAAGGGTGTTCACTTCACATTTCAATTCATATGCTCTGGCAACATTAAGGGGTTGGGAGTAAGTTTCTTTCATAACATCCCATATCTCCTTAGCTGTTTTTGCCCACAAATAATTCCGGCTAATATGAGGCTGCATAGAATTACACAGCCATGTCATAACCAAGTAGTTTTCTTGCATCCACTTGGTATATGTCGGGTCTCCCTTCGAAGGTTCTTTCATATCTCCCAGGAGGTACCCTAATTTACCACTTCCACCAATAGCCATCATGGCTGATTGGGCCCATTCCAAATAGTTTGATCCATCAAACTTTATGGTCGTAATCTGACCACCCATCTCAGAAATACCACCATAACTGATGTTCCCAAGACTGCCTTCTGCCTAAATTTTAGACTCCATTTCTGTCAAGTCTCAAAACAGTACTTGAATCACCAATCACAATCAAAATAGTATAGGCCTGATCTGTATTCTCAGTGTATGTGCACAAAACCGAAGTACTTCTAATCTGAAACCAACTAGCCAACACAGCAGTAGCTGTCCGTAGATCTCTAACCCCCTTAGAACTCTGAGAACAGCTTTAAAACAAAACTGATATGCTAGGGAAAGTTAGGGTTTTAATCAGTCCTGAAAGGAAGCAATTCAGTCGCACAGTCCAAACTATATAGATGAACTTTCAGTAGGGTTTTAATCAGTCCTGAGAGGAAGCAATTCAGTCGCACAGTCCAAACTGTATAGATGAGCTTGCAGTAGGGTTAATAAGAAACCCTAGAATCTGATCGGATCTACCAATCAACTTAAGAGTAGCTCTAGGTAGATCACAGAGTTCGGTCAACCACTAGGGCTTGCCGCAGATCACTTTCGAACCCTAGAGTAGAGAGGAACACAGTTCGGTCCAGGGTTTGATGTAAAACCCTAGGAAATCGAAGAGAGAAAGGGCTAGTGGTTCGGCCTTCCCCTCCAGATAGGTCCAACCTATCTTCTCTGAAAGAACTTCTATTAAAAAGTAACAAATTACAAGGAAAAAATAGTTCGCTGCCTTCTAGGGTTACCTAAACCCTAGTCTTCTCTGATCCTTCCTGACCACCAACACTCTGCAACCCTAGCAAGTTTCCAACAGCTGCTAGTACCTCTGGCGATCTCCAAGAATCAGTCTGCGAACTCCTCCTTTTCAGCTTTCAGTCCTAGGAGATTCTCATGTGGCCGGCTGGTATTAGACTCACATGAAAAACCTTAACTTGGCTCTGATACCATGTAGGTTTTCAAGACTGCTATTCAGTCTTGATCACTAAGAGATTTTAGGTTCGATGAGAAGAGAAAGTGAAGAAGATGTAGAAGAAAGAGTGATGGAAGAGCAATAGAACACAGATTTTGAGGAGAAGAACAGAATGTCAATTATTCTGCCGCCGCCACTTTAAATTAATATATATAGGTTATGCTAGTTACATGAAAGGACATATCTGCCCTTGGTGTTTACATCATAACTGCTAACAAATAACAACCAATATAAAACTGAAACTAGAAATAACAGAACAACAAAATAACCACAGCTGTGACTAGATACATTCTACCCTACGGACAGAGTGGTACCACAGCTGTGGGGCCCACATCAATGTTCTCTACAGTTTGGATCTTGGGAACATTTAGGAGAGGAACATTGCCTGTTAGGGAAGTGGTTGTGGAGATTGACAATGGATAGAGATAAATTGTGGGCAAAGGCGGTAATAAGTATTCATGGGTTTGCAACTGATGGGTGGTTGAGCTAAAAGAGAGAGGACGTTGGGTGGTGGAGCTACATTTATGAGAAGAGGAGAATTAGGTGGCTATTACAAGAAATGAAGGTCTATTTTCAGTGGGTAAAGAGAGGCTAATTTCTTTTCCAATACATTCGCTAAACAAGGGATGGGAAGGAATCAATTATTTTGGGTTTTGTTGTAACCCTGCTTCTTTTATGGGACAGCTAAGAGAGTTTATCCCTCCCTTCTTTGTACCTCCTTATCTTTAATTTAATGAATCTGTTTCAGTTATTGGTCTAGAAAACAAAAAGGCTGAGTGCTGCCTCTTTCACCATTGTTTCTTTCAGCACCCCTTTTCCAAATCTAAGCTGCAAAATCTTTCTTTTTAATACAGGTTAACAATGGTAGTGACAATACTGAGTTTTTATAATGCAATCCCGTGCATATTTACTCGTCATAAAACCTGGTGTAAGTATACATTGCAAACTGAACTAGGCAAAATGAACGAAGTCTGAGATAGAAGGTTAACAACCAAATAATGCAACAGTATAACAAGCTAATAGCAGGAAAAATTTTTGCCTTCATCTTAATTTCAACACTTGATACCAAGTAAAAACAAAGTCAACAAAAACCAAAGTAGGGTTACCCACAAGAGCTTTCCACCAAGCTTACAGATGACACATGCATTATCGTCACTATCAGTTTGAAATCCCAATGGAAACTGATCTTGCTGGGTATCAATGCTGACTTCTTCAATACATCTTGTGCCAACCCTACCTTCAGGTTCCCCTCTATCCTGATGTGATGCATTATGAAAAGATCAAAAAATGTCAAATCAAAATTTACAAGTCATCTGGGATAAATATAACAATAAGCATCGAGTGAATCTTTTTTCAATTACTCACCGCATTAGTTTACAAGAAGATACAGATAAGTAGATAAAAACACAAATACCTTTGGGGGAACCAAGATCTCAACTTCAGTATGCAAACCACTCAAACCATGCCCAATTTCCCTAAAGAAGAAAACAATGGCATATACCTTTTAAAAAGCATATAATAAATAAGAACCACTAGGCCCACTACATGAAAAACAATTCAATGATCAACAAAAAAGTAATTAGTGCAAGATTCCTTGCTGTTAAACTGTCATCTTTTTATTCTTTAGTGCAGTAGGGGCACTTTTGTAATTCTCTTTATTTTTTTATACTTTAGGTTGCCCCTAGTATAAATACTAAAGCGACACCACCAGACTATTCTTTTGACTCCAAATCATTCTTTACTATTTTCTCTCTTCTGACTTTCTAACACTTGCTACTAAGAAAACATGGTATCAGAGCATCAATTTTGGGATCAAATCTGACTTTCTTCAGACTTCATTTCTTTTTGGATCAAATCTAGAGGGAAGTGCATCGGCTGAACTGTAAGTAGTTCCTTTGTGGTTTTTCCCTTTTTTTCTTGGTTGTGTACCAAGAAATCATCTGTAAGAGGGGTGAATAGATGCTCTGACCTGTGAAGTTGTTTTTTCAGTTCCATGTGAATCGTGTGATCCTTTTGTACCCAGGTAGGGTGGCTGTATAGGTCTGGATGATTTGTTTCTGGTGATCGCAGTGAATGTGTGGCCTAAAATAGGGTAAAGTGATACTCGTAGGGGCAATCGAGACCAGGAATAGACTGTTTTTTACTTCTGGAATTTTTTCAGCAATGTGGTAGTGTGTGATTCTTTGGTGTGAACAGAAAGGAATGATTCTATAGTGCTGGTTTGTGTGAGGCCAAGCGTTCTTGTGACAGTTTCTCTTATTTCTACTGTTCTTTCTGGCTGAATAGTGAA
This sequence comes from Nelumbo lutea, assembly GCF_056320005.1. NCBI lineage: Eukaryota > Viridiplantae > Streptophyta > Magnoliopsida > Proteales > Nelumbonaceae > Nelumbo > Nelumbo lutea. Next base: position 55,642,048 of record NC_142685.1, read on the forward strand.
ATCAGACCTTTCCCATCAAGTCTTCTAAGGATTCAGCTGTCTCTGGTGTGTCCTCTAGTAACGGTGGAGTGAGTGGGGGATTTGATATGAACTTTCCTATCAGTTGCAAGCTGCATCCTCAACCTGCAAGAGTGGGAGAGGAATCTCTCCATATACTCCTCAAATTTGACCTCAATTTGGAAGGAGTTGGATCACTATCAGAATATGGATTGGAAATGTGAGGTGGATGCTAAGGTCTACAAGTCTCTAATTGCCCAACAACGGGTTTTTGCTTTTCTTTTGGGTTGAACCCTATGTATGAGTCTATTAGGGTTCAAATATTGGTAAGTACAGAGTTGATGGCATAGTGAAAAGGTATAAAGCCCAGTTAGTGGCAAAAGGGTTTACTCAAGTGTACGAAGTAAATTAGCAAAGACACTTGTTTCAGTGGTTAATATGAATTCTATCAGAGTCCTCTTTTCTCTAGCCACTAACCTTGATTGAGGTCTTCATCAGTTAGATATCAAAAATGCTTTATTGAATGGTGATCTTAAATAAGAGGTGTATATGGTGCAACCCCTAGTTTTCATGCGGAAAGCAGTAAGCAAAAAGTGTGCAGGCAAAAGAAGTCCTTGTATGGACTAAAACAATCACCAAGGCCTTCGTTCAGCAAGTTTCATTTAGCTATGTAGTACAAAGGTTGTAAACAATGCCAAATTGATCATAAATTGTTTGCGAAAAAAGGGGAAGGAAAAATTGCAGCACCGGTAGTGTATGTTGATGACATAGTAATAACTAGTGATTGGAAAGTTGAAATTCAGAAACTAAAGGAGTTCCTAACGATTCAATTTGAGGTGAAAGATCTAGATCCCTTTCGGTATTTTCTTGGAATTGAAGTTGCCCGCTCACAAAAGGGGATCTTCATTTCTTAGAGAAAATACATCCTAGATCTATTACAAGATTCAAAAAAAAAAACTAGGATCAAAGCCAAACAATTCTCCCATTGATCCAAATCACTGGTCAAGTGACTGCTGTGGTGAGACTATCAAAGATGTGAAGAAATTCCAGAGGCTTGTGGGAAGGCTCTTGTACATGTCCATGGCCGGACCAGACATTGCTTATGTCACGGGTGTTCTTAGCAAGGTCATGCATGCCCCTAAGACCACTCACTTAGAGGCAGTCAAAAGAATCCTCAAGTATCTCAAGAAGTTTCCAGGGGCTAGTTTATTGTTCCGAAAAAAATGGGCATTTGAAGGTTAAGGTGTACACAAATGTTGATTGGGTCGGATCAATTGATGACAAAAAGTCCACCAGTGGTTATTGTACCTTTGTGGGTGGGGGGAACCTAGTCACATGGAGAAGCAAAAAACAAAATGTAGTGGCTAGGTCCAGTGCTGAAGTTGAGTACAGAGCAATGTCCCAAGGAGTGGTCGAAATAATGTGAATAAAAAAATTGGTGGGTGAGTTGGGATTTTCTATTGATAGCCCTTGTCCTTGTATTTTGATAACAAGGTTGCCATCAATATTGCAACAATCCACTTTATTAGAGAGAAACTTGTTAATGGGGAAGCGTGTACTCCCTATGTTAGTTTTGAGGAGCAACTTGTGGACATCTTTACAAAGGGTCTACATCACTTGAAACACAATGACTTGTGTGACAAGTTGAGCATGATTGACATCCATGTCCCAACATGAGGGGGAGTGTTAAAACTATCATCTGTTTATTCTTTAGTGTTGTAGGGGCACTTTTGTAATTTTTTCTTTATTTTTTTATATTTTGGGTCGCCCTAGTATAAATACTAGAGTTGGTACCGCCAACCTATTCTTTTGACTCCAAATCATTATTTTCTCTCTTCTTTCTTCTTTCTTCTGATTTTGTAACACATTCTACTAGGAAAACACTTGCCAAAGCCTAACAAAAAAGTATGAAGAGAATATATCAGTCAATAGCATAAAAAGGGAGACAAAGTACCTTTGAACAACAGGCAAGTGCTCAACAAGATTGATATTGGTATCTTCGTTGATCCCATCATCCCTATCCTTCGGGATGGGACTGAGCACTGGTTCAACTACTTGAGGACTTGTTAATGTCTCTAACTGCACAGAGACTTCCTATAAAATGAACAAGCAATAAGACCAATTAAAAGATAGAAGTTTCAAGTGATAAGAAGAAAGCTCTAAAGATAATTAAAACACCAAATAGGAAAAAAAAATTAAACAAGTTAAATCAAGACAACCAAGCATAATGTAAAAATAGTTATTCATCCTCTTCATCCATGCCTTATTCCAACTATATCTGACTACATGAATTCTGTTTTGCCGATCCATTCTATTTAGAGCAACGTTTTAGCATGAGCACAAAAAGACAAATCAGGATCCATATTCATAAGGGTAAGGAAAACATCTAGTGCTGGCTGCCAACCTGATGCAACCCTCTTGCTTTTTCCAAGCTTGGGAGCAGCAGTGTAAGAGAAGCTCACATTGGCAGATAATCTAATAATAGTTATAATCTCTATATCTCCATCCCCTTCTCAATTTATGTGCACTGTTATTTTCTCAATTTATATGCATGATAGTATACAAAACTAGGGAATTAATTTTTTTTTACTTTGTAAAATTCTATGCACTTGCCTAGGCAACTAGGAACTTCACTACCACCTAGAATCACCTATATGCCACTATGGCCTTCACCTTCCTCCATATTAAGAGGCATATGTTTAGTGAATCAACAAAAGTAGATTCAGTGCAAAAGTGAACATCACTCAACCAAGATGTAATCCAAGAATAAGGTTGAAGGTAAACAAACAAAGAGTTCGTGCAAAAGTAGACCTTGAAATGCCGAAAAAGAAATAAAAGAAAAAATGAAAAGAAAGGAAAAGGCACTACATGCAGTTAGAAAATTGTAAAAAAAATAATCATAGACAACTAAAAGGAATACAAGCCAACTAACAAGTAACAACATTGACAATGATGACTATACATAAAGGATTTTCTATAGGGAAGCAATAAAATCAAATAAAATAAAATAACAAGTCTATCGCAAAGGTTTAACTTGCAGCACCATTGCATTAGCCATTCACACGAGAAGAGAAAACACCATTACTTCCGATTTCTGATGCCATCAAGGATTTGATTAAGGAATCCTAAAGGGGTAGACTAGACATCTGCAACTCAACAAATAATTGCCTGTGACAAGCTTATCCCCAAGAAAATCAGCAAAGAAATAAACAAACATGACATAACCAAAAATTTCCAAAACATTAATTCTTCCCAAATTTATTATGACATGAAACGAAAGATGCACCTAGTAGACAAAGGACTATCTACTCCAACACAGAAGAAAAATATCAGCTCAACTACTTCTAAAAGAGCTCCATAACTTTTACAACCATATCCATGTTCTGAGATAATGATGGCAACCTTTTGAGGGGTTTAAGAAACAAAATGAAACATGTTCTAGCTAATGAATCAAATCAAATTGTATGGTTGTAATTTAATATATATAGTTAAGGCTCTATGTGGATAAAGAAGAGACGGAAGAAGGTGAGTTCCACTCAGTAACCAGTTGGAAGAAGACAGTCATGGCAAAAGCAAAATCATGTGTTTAAGAAAATTATATTAAGAGGAGTTCCATCATTAAAGATTTGAAAAGCAAAGCAATGGTAATGTCAACAGGTGAAGCAGTTCTATGGTTCAAAGGTATTTTTGGGTGGACCAATTATCACAAACAGAAATCTGGAATGGAATAACACCATAAATCAAAGGTCAAGACAGGAAAACTTTTTCTACGAAGAGAAGAAAGAATAACAAATAACTACCTTTGAGTGGATCAATAAGTTAAGATAAAATTTATAAATGATTTTCATTGCAGAAAAGAACTATAAATGGATCTATCTATGATCTTTAAACTCATTGATCTAACAATATTTTATGCCAATAATGAATTTTTATCTTAATTTTTAGGAAAATTTTGAAAAATAAAAGAACATTTATTTAATGATTTTCATGGTAAGGAAGAACTATAAAATGGACTTATCAATAATCTATCAAACTCATTGATCCAATAATAATTTAATGTGTCTTGTAGTGAACTTTTAATAGATTGAAAGCCCAAACACTGATGTATTATTAGTAAAATTATTGTATGATGTGCATCTTTTCTAGACTTCCAGTGTTGTAGATTGTAAGTATCACTTCATATAAACTATAAAAGTTTGCATTTCTTATATGTTTATAACTTACTCATAATTATATCAGTTTTAGATATTATTAGTGATGTAGTTGTGGATTTGTAAGAGCTTCCTCAATGTATCCAAGCATATCCATTTCTTTCCACTATATCCATGTGTATCCAAAGCGTATCATGACACATATCTGTATCCAAGCTTATAAATAGAATAAATGGTAAAAATACTTTGGACCTTGGTTGGAATAAGGTGGGGGAAGGTGTCATTAAATTACAATTTTAAGGAACTATGGTGATAACACCTTTTATGAAGCAAGAAGGCAATACTGGAAGTGGTAGAAGATGAAGTGAAAGTTGCAATAGTTTCAATTGAGACAGAAGAGGAAATGATAATGATGGAAAGGTGGTGTCTAATGATTTATCAAAAAAAAAGGTGGTGTCTAATGAGTAAAATCATACTATATAAGAAGACAGCTGTCGAGATACAACATACAAGGGTTTAGCCTACTTTCTCACCTATGGACAGAGGAGGTGTTTGAAATAATGGTGACACTCTGCAGATGAGCTCTAAAACAAATTGATAGCGAAAATTTACAGTAGTAACCATAACACTGGTTGGAACACAACCTGAACTGATTCCTCAAATGATCAAGGTTCACACAGAAGGAATGATATTTAGAATGTAGCTTGCATCCTTTGTAGGAGTTACACTCTAGAAGGAAAGCTGGTACGCATACGACTATGACGTGGCAATGTTGAGGCCATGTGTCATGGTAGGAGACGAGAAATGGGAAGGTAGATGGAGTAATGTGGAAATGGAAACCGAAAGTTAATAGGAGGGTTGGTCTATCATCACTTAGATTTGGCAGGCACATCTAAGCCAAAGAATGGAGATCAAATGATAGAGTTCAAATCTTAAGCTGAGGTTGTTGCTCAGAAAGTTAATAACGAGCTGACCAAGATGTCATGGATTGTAAGTGGGAAAGAGGAAGATGACAACGCAGGGTCAAGTGAACTGGTTCTGTCCATACCCATCCAACCAGAAGGGCCAACTTCTGGCATAATATGAAACTAAACCACTCACGTGGCAAATTAAAAGACCATGTGAGAGAGGGTTCCACTCAAGCGATGATAGACCAAACAGTGGGTTTATCAGTCTTCCTCATCTGTGGCAGCAGTGAACGGGAGAAATCAAAAGAGAAATGAAGCGATGTTGAATTTGAAATGGGTTCCAAAGAAAGAGAAAAAAAGCATGCTAGACAAACCAAATCCAAGATATACAAGGGATAAAAAGAAGGGATGAGATGAGGATAATGATGACGTGAGTTAGAATCATAAGATGCTTTGATGTTCTAATAAAAGGTAGAAGTACAATTACGACCTTTCTTAGGCAGCAGAAACAAGACCAATAAAAATTGGCAATAAATCTCTTTGAAAGGATGTCAAACGTGAAAGTTGTGTGTTTGGTATTAATATGGCTGAGAATGAGAAAATTCAAAACACAAACATTTTGGGGTGCACGGTTTCTCAATGGCCATTGAAGTACTTGGGGTTGCCATTAGGGGATAATCCTTATAAAACCAACTTTTGGAGCCAGTGGTGGACAGATTTACATAGAGATTAGCCACATGGAAGAAGAATTACCTCTCTTTGGGGGGCATGATTACTTTGATCAAGTCCACATTGGCTAGTCTACCAATATATTTCCTGTCAGTGTTTAAGATACCAAGGGAGTGAGTAGATGATTGGAGAAATTGATGAGGGACTTCTTGTGGTAACCAAGGGAGGAGAAGAAAGACCATAGAGGCATAGAGTTAGATGGGAAGTGGTTAATAGGAGCAAAAGTGAAAGGGGGACTAGGTTTGGGCAATATTCAAAAAAAGAATGAGGCATTGTTGGGAAAAAGGTTATGGAGATTAACAACAGAGAAGGATAAGTTTTGGCCTAAGGTAATTGTAAGCATACACAAACAAGCAGTTAATGGCTGAGACACTGGAGTGTTGGCAAGGGACACAAGAACCTATCCTTGGAAGTAGGGGTGCAAATGGATTGGATCAAGATATGATCCCATTTGGTCGGATTCGGATCACCCTTGTTTTGATCTTCCGATCAGATCGGATTCGAATCAACCCCCTATCCGATCCGACATATATTATATACTTATAAATATAAATATAATATATATGTTATTTATTTATTTATAAATATATTTTTATTTTATTTTTATAAATTTGTTATATTATTATTTTTTATAAAAAAATAGCATGTATGTATGACGAACAGTGTCGGATCAGATTAAGATATACCCTGATTCGAATCCGGTCCGATCTGTTTGCATCCCTAGTTGGAAGTCAGTTCAAGCCATTTTTCTGTCATTCTTGCCTTTCATCAGTTATGAGTTATGCTCTGGTAACCTAGTGAAGTTCTGGGAACATGTTTGGGTGGGGGAGTCGGCTCTGAAAGAACAACTTACCTCTTTATTTTCTCTCTCAAGATTTAAAAATGAGCTCATATCTTCTCTTCTAGTTCCTTCCAATTCTGTTTTTGGGTTTGACTGGAAGTTGGGTTTTAGAAGGGAATCTAAGGGGTTCTGAATTGCACTTTGTATAGCTTTAAATAAAATCCTGGATGGGGTGGTTTTAGACCCATCAAAATGGGATAAAAGGATTTGGATCTTGTCTCTCTCTACTGCTTTCTCTCGTGTCTCTTTCTTTAGAAGCTCTCTCACAGTCTTCTGTTGGCCTGGGGCAATCTTTTCCAATAAAGGAAGTTTGGGGTAAACCAATTCCTCCTACAATAGGAGCTTTCGGTTGGGAAACTATTCTAGAAAGGTGTAACACTTGTAACCTTCTCCAAAAGAAGAGAACTAATTGGTATTTATCTCCACATTGATGCATTCTTTGTAAAGCTAATGATGAGAGTTGCTATCACTTTTTAATATTATGTCCATTTGTTTCTGTGATTTGGGATTGGTTTCTCTCTATTTGGTTGCAGATGGAGTCCCCCCTCCAGATGTACAAAGTTTGTTTACCTCCCTCTCTGTTAGAGGGTTAAAGAAAAGAGGTAAAATTTTGTAGAGATGTACAAGGTCATCTATTTGTTGGACAATATGGGAAGAAAGGAACAGAAGAATATTCTCTGAAAAGGAAAGAAGTGTAGCATCCACCATTAAAAGTATCATTGTTAGGGTGGTTCATTGGGTGATGAAAGCATTTCCTCAAATGATCCGTTCAAGAATTGGAAGGAAGTGGTTGATTCAGTTCCACTTAAGTCTGTGGCTTGTCCAATATGCTCTCCACAGGTTGCTGGTATCACTAAATTGAATTTTAGTGGAAGTAGAAAAGGTAACCCGAGTCCATCTGGGATAGGTGGTGATTCACTTAGAGTTGAGGTTATGGCAGTAAATGGAAGGGATTAAAAGAGCAAAGGAGTTGAATATTAACAAGTTGACTGTGGAGGAAGATTCTAAACTTGTTATAGGCTGGCTACTAAAGGAGGAAAATGAAATATAGAAATTTGCTAAGAAAAAAAGGATGTACAGATAGCTGACCAAGGACATGGAAGTTATTAGTGTTTAGGAGGTCTTTTCTCAAACCACATAAGTGTTTATTTGTGTTGCACTGTGTCGTGCATCACTTATCTCATAAGCAAGGTTCCAAATTTTGCAACATAAAGGATCGTATCAGTGGGTCACCAATATGGCACTTTAGGCAACACTTTAGGGGTTGACCTATTTCAGGGGGTAGAAAGGCCTTATATCAATCCCCCTGAACAGGTTTGGAAAAAAAACTAAAGGCGCCCAAAGACATAGGTCGATATGCCCCATTTGACATATCGGCCTGTATCGACATTTAGAACCTCATCTATAAGTACTTAAATTTGTGGAAATGATAATTATAGCTCTAACTTAACATAACCAATAAGCACTAAAAATAAGCCACCCAATTTTAACTTATTTTTTACGTGCTTATTTTCAAAATAAGCATTTATTCTGGGCTTTTCGCCAAACACGAATAAGTGCTTATTGTGTGGTACCACCACTTAAAATAAATACTTATTCAAATAAGTACTTATTTTAAGTGTTCCAAAACAGGGACTTACAACATGAACAGCATAAGCAATATCCAATCTGATAAGTGACAAATAAGTGTAAGAAAACACAAGGGGAGAGATGATTTCCAGCATGCACTCTGAACACCAAGTGAAAAATCTGTACATAACTATTGTTTTTAATTAATAAAGCAAATGGTTATTGATCATAAAAATTGAACATATATAGTTGTCAACACACAAAAACCAGAATGTATACCAAACACTAAATGCAACATATAATCATGCTCCTTTCGTTTCAGAGCTCTAGGACTCCTTCCATGCCAGAGCCCCTTCCCTACCACATTGAGAAGGTTGGCCAACTGTTTTACTTACTTACTTCTTTCTCTTTTGATCACTATAACGCTTAACTTCATAAAAAATAGTTGAGAGAGAAGATTCCATTGTTTTTCTCCATTTCCAAAAATTATCCCAAAAGAACATCCAATATGAAATCAGAATCAAGTGAAAAAAAAGGTCTAGTATCCAGAAATATATATTAATGCACCTCAACGGATAAAAAATTTACATGATTCACCTTGTCAAGTGCAGCCATAATTAGCCACCCATGATGTTCTAGCATAAAGGCAGTAAACATAAAACAGCAAAGCGAGTTTGATAGACACCCACTTCAGAAATTGCAAGCACTTTCATTCTAGAAAATGATGTTCTGAATAGGGCCATGCTTTTCCTATTTCCTTTACGTCTTATCGATCACTATGAGCATTTATTAGAATGAAATATACATTGGTACTATGAACTTTCATTAGAGGGTAATAGATATTGGATTATATACAAATAAGCCAAACATCCCACTTTTTAGGTTAGAGTCTGCCACCTAACCCAACATTTTTTCTAGTTACATTTCATGCTCCAGAAGTCCCCAAAACAACTCAACCAATCATTTTTTCCACTTTCTTTTGATAATTAGGGTATGTAGTTTAGTTCTTCGCCAATAGCTTTAGATATGAACAAGATTTTCTGTTAGACCAATCTTCAATAGTTGAGACCCCCCCCTGTACAAAAGAATAGATTGTAGAAACATTAGGGAATAGCAATAAGAAAGAGGGAAGGGCTGCATGTTGATTGGAGCTCCCAAAAGGCCCTTTCTCAAAATAGCAGGAAATGGAACCTGTGGCTAGGCTGTCCAACATTTTTTTAGTAGAATTATGACCTTAAAATTAACATCCAGGTATTGAATGTGATGTGCCTAAACAAAAGAAATATTCTTATATTTCGTAGCCTTCTCAGAAGAAGAAATGTGTTAACATATATTAAAATGATTAATAAATTCAAAGTCATGCACTACCTCCCAAAAAAGAAATGAGTAGCAGGAGATAGACTAACGGCCCCAAACAGAGAAAGGAAAGCAGAAAAGAAGAAAACAAAAGAAAAGTAAGGGGAAAAAAAGAAAGACATCAGGAAAGAGGTGAACATCACTTATGCCTTACCTTTTCTTTGCATGAACAGACTTCCCAACTTTGTGCATCATTGTCCAACCTGTCCAAATCAAATATCAGCATCAGTCAGTCACAAGTTAGTTATTTATATAAGCTTTTCAATTGCTATGACAGGTGTTACATAACAATGCATTTAATAATACCATTATAATGGCTAAGTAGTTCATAATACATAATGGTCATTATACTGTTAAGGAGTACTGAATAATGCCTAATCAACATGTATGACTGAACCCATAGTGTCATTAATGTTATAGACTTATAGACCGACCATTATCTCAAGTTTGGTACACTAAGCTAAAAAGTTTAACCCAATTGGCATCAAGTAACTGACCATAGTTGTCAAAGCGATGCCTAGGCGACGCCTAGGCGACAAGGCGTCCTTTGAGGCTCGCCTCGCCTAATCGCCTAGCAGTTTTATACTTCCTACTATAAAATACTATTTTATTCATTCTTTTTTGAGATTATAATTATAAAAAGACATTGTTAAACTAAAATAATCATTTTGTGTGTTTATAAACTAATTTCTTTTTATTATTTTCTTATTTATTAGGGTTTAATCAACACAAACATTGCTAAATGCTGTATTGAACCCTCAAAGACTTAAAAACCTGAACCAATAAGGAAGAACTTAAAATTTTATCTAATCAAGCACATTTTCCTCTTCCATATATTCTTCTTCTACTACTACTACCACTACCGATACTTTTTATTTTCTTCTTTTCTTATAACAAAAATAAGGGTTCAGCCCCGATATTTTTTGAATTTTATTTTCCTTCTTCCTTTTCTTCTCATGAATATGTTGATTTTCTATACTTTAATATGAAATGTATACTTTTCTTATGAAAATCATGAATATTTATTAAAGATGTATGGTTATGGTACCTAGGGAACTATCCTAGGATCTATAATTTTAACATAAAAAATCCATCGCCTAGGCGACTAGGCGACAAGGCGCCCCCCAGTCGCCTAGCCTTGCCTTGGCGCCTTGAAAACTATGTAACTGACTAATGATTTTCTATGCTCTGCTGGATGTAGAAGGACCAGGTAGAATGTTGACCTAGCCAATTGACATTGGGGAATGAATATGCTTGTTCAAATTTTTCACATTTCCTTTTGGTTAGCCTACTAACAAAGAGATTGTATTAAAAAAAAAAAAAAAGTTAATAAGTAACATAAAGCTAAGGCAGCCTTAAGGAAGAAAGTACAAAAGAACCCAATGAGACAAAGTGAAGGTGACTCACTTGCAGTTCGCAGATGATCTAATTATTCTGTATCAGGATAATGGGGCACAAGGCACAAGGCACAAGGAATCTTATACCTCTGATGAAGTGCTTTGTATTGATCTCAACCAAAAAGCTACCTTGACAAAAAGTTGCTTGGCAAGAATTAATTTGGAGGAAGAGGAGGAAGAAATCGCTAGGGTGTTGGATTGTTAATGTAACCAAGAAATTAGATACCATACCAAATCCACTCAGCTAATTTACCCCATCTCATTTTAACACCTATGAGTAGCTCCAATAGGAGATAAATAAATGACTTGTTATAAGTTGAAGTGGTTAGAAAAGCTAGGAGCAAGCCAAAAAGTACTTGGGTGGAAGTAATAAGAAATTATGTAAGTGCCCATACAACAATGGATATGGCACTGAACAGAACAGAATAGAAAAACAGGATTCATGTATGCAGTGTTTGGAACCAATACCGTTTACGAGAGGCATTTCCTCAGAAAATGATGCTGCATAAACATGCTGCTTTCTCTGGTTTTCTATTTGGTACCATTGTTGTTGCTGCCACATAGGCATTTTTAAATGCCATGTCAGCATACTGTTGCTAGAAACAGTAGAAAAAACGGGAAAACACCAAAAAGGGCATTTTCTCAGACCACACCTTTCCCGATTTCCAAGGCATGGTTTGAGAAAACATTTTTCAGAAAAACGGCTAACCAAACAGCAGACATTTTCCCAAAAAACGGCTTTCTGATATGGCACCGTTTTCTGAGGAAAAGGCATTGATGCCAAACACCTATGTAGCCAACTCCATAGAGTTGGGACAAGGATTAGATGCTGATGACTACTTGTCAATTTTTTTGGATCCTTGTGTCAGTGGCAAAAATATTTAAAACGTTTACGAGGGGGTTCTAAAAGAGATCGCCTCATGAACTGGAACATGGTGTGCAAAAGTTAAAAGGGAAGGTGGTCTTGGAGTGGGGAGATTGGTGCTTAGGAATTCTGCTCTTGTTCTCTTCTTAGGAAATGGTTGTAGAGATTGCACAGATAGCAAAACAATATGTGGCATTACGTTGTTGGAAGTATTCATAGCTAACTAACAACGGGTAGTATGTTGGGTTGGCAAATAGAGCAATATTATCTTCCCCATGAAAAGCTATTTAGGAACTCTAACTATGATCAAGTTATTGGTGCCCATTGTTTCATGGAGGGAGTTTTGTTAGACACTTCTAAAACCAGAATTCGGACCCTCGCCCCTTCATGTTCTTTCTTTACAATAAATAAAAAATATAATCAGAGAAGAAAATAAATAAATACACAAGAGGTAATAAGGAATCACAAACAAGCATAGAAAAAACCAATAAATGTACCTCCACCAACTAATCAAAACTCAACAAAGAAAGAAGCCCCCAATTGAAAAACACAAAAAAACCTTACATCTGTACAAGTTTAACCCATACCCCAAACAAACAATAAAACCCAATCCAGACCAAATCAGAAAACCATCCAGGCTTCCCACCACTCCTATCCACTACTCAGATCATGCTTTCACTTGAACGAAATCCCCTCTAATTCTCTTGTTGAGGTTCTTTGTTTTCTTCACTTTCTTATTTGGCTCAATCCCATATAAACCCATCTTCAACCTGGCAAAAACTTTCGATGCTTGTACAGTATGAAAGTTCCTTTTGTTTCAAAACCATCTTACTACATTAATAGTCTTTACATTATCCTTCGGATCCAAAGAAATATCATTTAAGGAGAAAGGAGTGAGCAAGCTAAAGGTTAGCCTTCAAGAACTCAGCAATATGTTGCAGAGGGCTGAAGAACTGATAAAGAAGGATAAGCCGGTAGCCATGTTTGTTGAAGGTGGCAAATCTAGAAAGAGAAAGAGGAAAAGCAAGAAGAGGCCTCAAAAGAAAGCAGGCAAGCCGAAAAGGCAAAAGAGAGACAAGTCATTGAATGAATGTCACTTCTGCAAACAGACTGGACACTAGAAGAGGAATTGTCCTCAGTATCTAGAACACCGCAAGAACAAAGAAGGTAATTTCAAATCTCTTGTCATAGAGACCAATATGTTGGTCACTTCTGCATCCTGGTGTATTGACTCTGGGGCTTCCACTCGTGCATATAACACATTGCAGGGGTTAAAGGAAAGCATAAGGTTGAATGACGACAAAGTGGTGCTCTACTTGGGGTCTTCTGCAACAGTCGCAACTACTGCTATAGGAACAGTAGATTTAATTTTCAGAGAAGGAATTGGAACAAGTGGGTGAGTGGATGCATAACATCTTGCCAATTTTCAGTTCTAGTTAATGGAGGGGTCAAGGACTTCTTCCCAACTTGAAGAGGGCTCAAGCAGAGAGATCCTCTTTCCCCCTTTTTGTTCACACTTGTGGCAGATGTGCTCAGTAGAATGATTTCTAAAGCAGATTGGGAAGGGCTAATAAGAGGTTGGAGGATGGGTAGGAATAATGTCACGGTGACTCATCTTCAATTTGTTGATGATATCATCATCTTTTGTGAAGGGGGAGACTTAGGGAGAGTGAGGAACCTAAAAGATCTTATTAAATTCTTTGAGTCTGCATCAAACCTATCGATTAACTTTGAAAAAAGTTGTGTGGTGGGAATCAATTTGGAAGATTGGGAGGTAGAAGCTATAGCAGGTTCTCTAGAGTGTTCCATGTTTGATTGCCCTTTAACCTACTTGGGTCTTCGTTAGGAGCTAACCCAAAAGAAAGTCGGTTCTGGCATCCAATTGTGGAAAAGTTTGAAAAGAGGCTAGCTGCTTGGAAAAAAGTTACATTTCAATAAGGGGTAGAGTGGCCTTGATTAGGGCGACACTTGCTAGTCTTCCGATTTATTTTCTTTCTGTATTCAAGATACCCTCCAGGGAAGCTAAGAAGCTGGTAAAGCTAATGAGGGATTTCTTGTGGAAGCCAAGGGAAGAGAAGAAGTATCATTTGATTAGGTGGGAGATAGTCAGGAAGAGTGACGATGAAGGGGGATTAGGATTAGGAAATCAAGTTATTAAGAATGAAGCTCTACTAGGGAAGTGGCTTTGGAGATGGCCGTTAAAGAGAGAGAGGTTGTAGCACAAGGTGGTGAATAGCATTCATGGCTGTATGAAGAACGGTTGGGATGTCGGCGTATCTCGGCGGGCAACTCATGCAACACCCTGGAAAGCCATTCACGGAATTCTACCCCATTTTATCAATATGGTCAGGTATGATGTTAATTCTAGACACAATACTCTTTTCTAGGAAGACATTTGGGTGGGCAACCAACCTCTTAAAGACCTTTTTTCCCTCTCTTTACTCCCTTTCCCCTTATAAGGAAGAGTCGGTTTCCAGTTTTGATTCCTACTCAAATTCTTCCGAGGCCCTAAACTAGGATTTTGGTTTCCGTAGAGGGTTACGTGATGATGAAAGTGCTTGTGTTTCAGTTTCATTGTCTTCACTTGAGGCTATTTGTTTAGATCACCTCAAACCTGACACGAGAATTTGGAACCCTAACCTGCAAGGTTTTTTCACTTGCTCCTCTTTCTTCAAGTCCCTTTGTTCCACTTCTACACCTCAGAATTTCCCAGTTAAAGAATTTTGGACTAGGCCCATTCCCCCAAAGATTGTTGTTTTTTGTTGGGAAGTATATTATGGTAAGATTAACACCTTTGAAAAGCTACAAAAGAGAAGACCAAATCGGTGCTTATCCCCTAATTGGTGTGTTCTTTGTAAATCTAAGAATGAGGAATGTCACCATTTATTGATCTCTTGCTTCTTTGCTACAGCTTTATGGAATTGAGTTCTTACGTTGTTTGAGTGTAGGTGGAACCTGCCATCTGATACTAGCTTGTTTGTTTAGTCCATCTATTTTTTAATGGCACACAAAGAGAGGGAGAATTATGTGGAAGTGCATAAGAGCAGCTTTGTTGTGGACAGTATGGGAAGAAAGGAACACCATAATCTTTTGTGAAAAAGAAAGAAGCTTCTCGGAAGTTAAAGAATGTATTCTGACAAGGGCAATTCAGTGGTTGAAAACTCTAAAGATCTTTAATGCATACTCTTTTGATGACCTATGGAGAAGCTGGTTAGCAGTGGCTAATACTTCTACCAGGAAAGACAGACAAGGGGTTGAACGGATACCACCAGGGGAGGAGTTTATCAAGATGAACTTTGATGGAAGTAGCCGAGGAAATCCAGGACCTTCAGGCATAGGAGAAGTGCTGAGAAACAAAGATAGTAACATTATATCTCTGTACTTAGGTCATGCGGGTGTGGGAGACTCTTTAAGGGCCAATTACTTGCTACTATACAAGGAATCCAGCTTGCAAATCAGCTAGGTGTAGAGCACCTGATTATTGAAGGAGATTCCCAGGTGATAGTGGGTTGGCTGAAGGATTCGGACACTGTGATTTGAGGTTTTAGAGATCTTCTCAAAAAGGTTAAATGATTAAAAAGGAATATGACAATCAGAGTTCAGTGGGTAAGCATATTAGCAAACTCATTGGCTGATTCACTTGCAAAACAAGGGGTACTTCGAGATACTTTATTTTGGGCTTTAGTGTAATTTCTTTTATGGTCGTATCTCGCACCTTTCCTCGGGTTGCATGTAACTCTTATTTGCTGGTTTAATAAAATTTCACTCATTTATCAAAAAAAGAAAAAGAAATTTGATTTCAGTTTCTAAGTTGTGTAAGGATGGTTATTTTGTTTTATTCAGTGATAAGATTACAATTAAATTGAATAACAAATTCCTTACTTATGAAGAACTTGAGAATGGTCTCTATGTCCTCCGTCCATCTCTAGAAACAAATATAATTGAAACTACGTCAGAACGTATATCCAAGAAAAGAACACGGGATACGGTTAATTCCACGTGCATGTGGCATTACCGACTTGGCCATATCAATATAGAACGTATCACAGGATTGGTGAATGATGGTCCTTTGGATTTTCTAACTATAGAAGATCTACCAACTTGTGAGCCTCGCCTTTAAGATAAGATGACAAAACGACCATTTACGGGTAAGTCTGAAAGATCTACGGGCACACTTGGCCTAATACATATTGATGTATATGGTCCCATGAATGTTAGGACACGCAACCGGCATTGTTATTTCATAACTTTCGCCAATGATTATTCTCGGTATGGTTACGTGTACCTAATTAGACATAAGTCTGAATCCTTCGAAAAGTTCAAAGAGTTTAGACAAGAAATCGAAAAACAAATGGAGAAACACATCAAAACCCTTCGATCAGATCGAGGAGGTGAATATCTCTCCAACGAATTCAGGGACTACCTAAAGGACAATGGGATTATATAACAGTTGTCTCCTCCTGCTACACTATAATTAAACGGTGTGTCTGAGAGAAAAAATCAGACTCTATTAGATATGGCTTGATCACTCCTCATGCATTCAGAACTACCTATATCCTTTTCGGGACATGCTGAATTGGGTTCCAACCAAATCCATTCCTAAAACTCCTTATGAGCTATGGACCGGTAAGAAACCATGTGTGAGACACTTGAAAATTTGGGGTTGTCTACCACATGTTAAAAGAACATGTGCAAACTAATTGGAATCCAAGACAAATCGTTGCCTATTTATAGGCTACCCCAAGGGCTCTTAAGGTACCTTTTCTATCCTTTTCTATAACCCAAGAGAACAAAAGGTGTTTGTTAGTCAAAATGCCTATTTCTTGGAAGAAGATTACATCTTGAACGATCACTGTCAGGAAATTGTTCTTAATGAAGAGAGCTCAAGAGTAGTGAAAGATGTCCCACAGATTCTAGAAAACACCCAACTTAGAAGATCTACCCGGGTGTCTAGACCTCTAGTTCGTTACGGCTATGATCAAGAAAGTTACTTGATGGAAGCCATGAACAGAGTGGAAGATCCTATGACTTATACGAAAGCTATGTTGGATATAGATTCCTTGAAGTGGGTAGATGCCATGAAAGTCAAGATGAACTCAATGAAAACCAACAGAGTCTAGACTCTCGTAGACCCACCCACTGGAGTGAAAGCAATTGATTGCAAATGGATCTACAAGAGGAAGAAGGGCCCTGATGGAAAGGTTGAGACCTATAAACCTCATCTTATAGCGAAATGGTACACTCAGAAAGGAGTCGATTATGAGGAAACCTTTTCGCCTGTGGCCAATGCTCAAATCCATTAGGATTTCGTTAACTATAGCAGTACACTATGATTATGAGATTTGGCATATGGATGTCAAAACAGCATTCCTGAATGGAAATCTTACTGAAGATATCTATATGCAGCAGTCGCAAGTCTTCATTGCATCTAGTCAGGAACACATGGTGTGCAAAATGAACAGATCCATTTATGGATTAAAGCAAGCTTCCAGAAATTGGAACATCCAATTTGACTCTAGGTCAAACAATTTGACTTTGACCAAAATCCGGATGAACCCTTTGTTTACAGAAAGACTGTGGGAGAAAAGGTTGCGTTCCTGATTTTGTATCTAGACGACATTCTACTCATTGGAAATGATGTAAGAATGTTGACTACGGTGAAGGTATAGCTTTCGCAACAATTCTCCATGAAAGATCTTGGAGATGCCTCCTACACCTTTGGACTTCGACTCTATAGAGATAGATCAAAAAAGATGATAGGACAGTCCTAATCTACTTACATTGACAAAATCGTCAACAGGTACAACATGGAGAACTCCAAGAAGGGATTTGTCCCTTTCAGACACGAAGTCACTCTCTCCAAAGGTATGTCTCCCAAGACACCTAAGGAGATTGAGGGCATGAAAAGGGTTCCCTATGCCTCTACCATAAGGAGAATCATGTATGCCATGTTGTGCACTCGGTCAAACATTGCTCAGGCTGTGAGTGTGGTAAGTAGATACCAATCAAACCTAGGACAGGAGCTTGGACCGTTGTGAAAAACATATTCAAATACCTACGACGGATTAAAGAATAATGTCTTGTCTCCGATGGTAATTCACAAAAGATGATCGGGTATACTGATGTCGACTTCCAATCAAACCCAGATAATAGAAAATCTACATCTAGTTACATCTTCACAATGGAAAAGCAACAAACAAGGGTCCACAACAGATTCCACAACCGAGGCCGAGTAAATTGCCGCAAGTGAAACTGCCAAGGAAACAGTTTGGATTAAGAAGTTTATCTAGGAATTAGAAGTTGTTCCATCCAACACATCACCCACTCTACTGTTGTGCGACAACAATGGAGCCATTGCTCAAGCTAAGGAGCCAAGAGCCCACTCGAAGACCAAGCACATCGAGAGGAAGTATTACATACTATGGGAGATTGTTGGTAGAGGGGTCATCCAGATTCAGAAAGTAGCATCAGCGGAGAATGTGGCAAACCCATTGACTAAGCCACTAACATAGAAAGTGTTTAAAAAACACGTGGACAATATGGGACTGAGGCTTATACCAGATTGGACCTGAGCGCAAGTGGGAACAGTAAGATAGTGTATGCCCTTAGCTCCAATCAGATTGATGTACAGATAAGATACATTTATTGTAAAGGAATAAAAGTACATAATTGTTTCATATTATCATTGGTGTGTTTCTATGTAATTACCCCTTAAACTGGACACTTATGAGACTCGTATTAATTTAGAATGTTCACAATCGTTGGATAGACTTGGAGAATTTATCCTACCAAGGCTGACACTAATGTACTGCCAAAGAAGTTGGGGCAAATTGTCTCAACTACTAGGATTAGACCCGAAGCACAGGTAGTGTGTGTTTGTTTGAAGCACTGAACCCAAACCATTTTCCAGTTATTCCCTAGACCTTGGAGACTGATGGACAAAACTGGAAAGTTACACCTAGCCCATGGACTTGATTATGGTACTACACTGGGTGTTGGATCGGGCTGTCCTTGATATGCCAATCAGTGATATCCTTCGGGGGTCAAAACCTGGGTATGTTGGGGCAGTCTGAGAATTCACTCGAGTGGGTGATCATAGTGATAGGATCAACCCCTTTGTCAGACAAAGTAAATGATTGGGACTGCACTCTCTCTAATGGAATCCAAAACTCTCGGCGGTCGATTTCAATCGTGTTTGACATTTGTTTTGCAAAAATATTTATATGATAATATATATTATGTTTTTAAGAAAAAGGATTTACAAAAGGTTTTAATTCTCAGAACCCATCCGAGCAGAGTGTGCAACACTGCACCTTGCAGTCAGGGGATAGGTCAGTCCCTATTGGGTAGTGTTTGATCATTATTGGGTGAGAGGTTAAGTGTAAGAGACCATTAAGGGTTGTTTACCTGATGGGCAATATCTTACTTAAGTCCATTATCCTTGGGCCTTCATAGGATGGCTAGACTCAGGGATCATTTAACTGTAAATGTTGAGCCCGTTAAGAGCCCATACTAATGGACTCAGGGGTTCACTGCATTTGGTAGTGAATTTGGCCGGTCTTTTCACAAAGGCTGGGTCGAACCCATATGGGCTTATGTGAGGTCATTGTTGGGGTCCCAAGCCATACAAATTGAACCTAAATGGGTCATCAACTATCTTGGGACGTGAGCCACTTGCTTAATGGGCATAAAGCCCATGATTAATGAGATTAATCAAGTGGTCACATGACTGCTTCAGGTGTCATGTGACTTGGGCGAATATGGGTTTGGATATGGGTCAAGAGCACCCATTCTCATAAGAGGATAACTCTTATCCACTAACAAAGACCAAATCCAAATAAAGATTTGGATTAGGAACCTCCTAATTCAATTAGGAGTGGTGCTCCTTAAGGCTTATAAAAGGAGAGATCAAACTGCTCCAATTATCATTCTGCTTTAAGCTCTCTCTGCTCTTGCCACCCCAAAAACCTAATTCGATCTTCCCTTCTTGTGACTGATCTTGATCAGTTTGATCTCTTATCTTTGCAACAAAATATCAAAGGAAAAACTGTGGTCACCTCCCTTGTTCGACCCAAGGTGTTGGATTGCAGTTTTGCTAAAAACTGTGTTGCTAAAACGGCTTCATTCCAAGTTGTGGCATCTTCAGTTGGAAGCTAGTTTTGGCATTCAATTTGGGCGTGAACTACCACTTTGGGAGCTACATTTGTGGAATCCGTATCAGTAGAAGATCAAGACTGTAATCAGTCTTGAATCCTAATAGGTTTTATGCTTACAAAACAGAAGAAAAGTGAGAGAAAGGAGAAGGAATAGAAGAGAAACAGAACACAAGGGGTTGAAAGGATCGGCAGATTCTAACAAATCTGCCGCCGCCACTCTCTTATTATTTATAGGTTATGTTCAATACAAAATGGAAAAGACACATCTGCCCTTAATACTTACATGATAAATGAAGTAATAAAAAATGAAATAAATAGCAACTGAATTAACAAACTGACTCAAAACTGACACTACTATAACTAAAACAAATAACTACACATGTTGTCCTACGAACACAGTGGGGACCACTGTAGTGGGGCCCACATCAGTGTTCTCTACAATCCCCCTCAAGTTGGGAGTAGATATCTATCATTCCCAACTTGGATAGGTCTGTCTCTAACTTCTTCCTTGGTACAACGATGGTGAGGATATCTGCGAGCTGCATATTAGATGTGATGTACGAAAAACACACTTCATGTGAGATGACCCTCTCTCGCACAAAATGTCGATCAACTTCGATATGTTTAGTTCTATCATGTTGCATTGGGTTGTGGGATATATTAATAGCTGCCTGAGTATCACAATACAGCATTAAGGGCTTTTCATAGTCAATACCCAACTCTTCAAATCGTGATCTCAGCCATAAGATTTCGGCCACTCCGTTAGCCATTCACCTATATTCCGCTTCAGCACTGGAGCGGTGGCATAATTTGGACGTGAGGATAGCATCACCCCAGAAGCGAATAGATACATTGAAGGTGAACATAATGCTTCTAGCCACCTCCAAAATATGCCTATTCTTCCTTTCGAAAACGACGAGAACTCTCTCCGAGAACTCTCTCCAAGAAGATAGATCTCGTTCGTCTCACGAACAGTCCCAATCACCTTCCTCGTCTCCAAATCCTGAAAAACACATCGGTCAGGGAAAAAGGTTACTGAACAGTTCATGTGTTTGGTAATACTACTAACTAAAAGCAGGTTAGTATCAAGCTTAGGAACATGCAAGACAGAAGAAAAAGAGATAGTATCCGATAACTTGATGTCCCCCTTGCCCGAAATGGGAACAAGAGATCCATCAGCAATGGATACTCTATCTCATCCAGAGGACAAGTGATAAGAGGTGAACAATGATGGCAAGCTAGTCATATGGTCGGATGCAACTGAATCTATTACCTAGCAGTGGTCAGTATTACCTGGAGCTGAAGCATGGTAAACTGAGGCTCGAGTACCTGAATGTGCAAATGTAGATGTGGCAGGAGCTGATGGTGACTGAGATGGCTGAGCTGAATTCCCAACTTCCTTTTCCAACTGTATGAGGGCAGCCCAAACAACAGCTAAAGACTCTAGGGATGTGCCTGATGAGGATGTTGAATCAGTGTTCACGGCCACATGTGCATTACCCTTCTTATTTCTTAGTTTTGTTGGGACCAAGTGATGATGTAGCTTCCAACAAGTATCTTTTGTGTACTTGGGTTTCTTGCAATGTTCACATACCAGATCCCATTTATCTTCCTTCTTCCGGTCCCTTTCTGGATCACCCCCTAGCTTAGGTTTAATAGCTGTCAAGGCTAGGAAAAGGGGCTAAGGCTGCATCATGACTTTCCTCCTGGTCTCTTCACTATGCACCAGGGAGTATGCTTGAGAAAGGGTCACACTATCTCTTGTCAATATCTGTTGTCGCACAATGTCATATTCTGAATTCAAACCAGCCAGAAACTCAAATACCCTATTCGTCTCAACTTGTTTTTTGTGAATCTGTGCATCTTTGGGACTCTCCCACTCAAGGGTCTCCAAATGGTCAATCTCATGCCACAAGGATTTCAATGTAGAGAAGTAGACAGAAACTGACTTCTCTCCTTGTTTAAGGTTGTTCACCTCACACTTCAGTTCATAGGCTCTAGCAACATTGAGGGCTTGGGAATAGGTTTCTTTCACAACATCCCATATTTCTTTGGCTGTCTTTGCCCACAAGTAATTCCGGATGATATGTGGTTGCATGGAATTACACAGCCATGCCATAACCAAATACTTCTCTTGAACCCACTTGGTGTATGTTGGGTCCTCCTTAGAAGGTTCTTTCACACCTCCCAAGAGGTAACCCAGTTTTCCCCTTCCTCCAATAGCCATCATGGCTGATTGAGCCCACTCCAAGTAATTTGACCCATCAAATCTCATAGTTGTAATCTGAAACCCGGTTTCAGATACACTACCATGACTGTTGTTTCCAAAACTACTTTCTCCCTGACCCTTAAACTCCATCTTTGATCAAGAATCAGTGGCTACAAACTGGTAGAGCCACTAAACCAGAAAACAGAGTAAAACAAGCAGGTCTGAAATCTGATATGAAACCAACACAAATCGGATCTGAAATGTGATATGATCTGAAACCAACCCAAATCTGATATGAAATCAATCGCCTATCACAGTATATGCAAAAAATCAACTCAAATCTGATCTGAAATCAATCAACATGCACAGTACCAGGCAGCCTGTCAATCTGAGATGCTATTTTTCTGAAATCACTACTGTGGGGCCCACTGCTGCGAGAGCAAAATTAGGGTTTCAACTGTAGGTCTGAAGTGCTCAGTTGCACTCTCCAAGCAGTTCACACAAGTGGGACTTGTCGTAGGGCAATATGAAACCCTAAAAACTGATCACCTTTGAGGGAGGGGGAGTTTCGGCCCAACAGTCAAACCCTATAAACAAACTTAAAAACAGTTCGGCCTCTCTTTCTAGATAGGTCCAACTTATCTCGACTAATTGCAGTCTTTGAAACTCTATAATAAAAAACTTACTTAGGGATTTCGGTTTACTGCCTTCCAGGGTTACCTAAACCCTAACCTTTGTTGCTACTTCCTGATTACCAACTCTCTGCAAGCCGCAACAAGTCTTCAACTGCTGCAAACCTCTTCTGGTGATCTCCAAGATTCAGCCACCGAATACTTCATAAGCTTCCAGCCCTAGCTAGTCCTCATGTGGTCGGCTGGACTAGACACACATGAGAAGCCCTAGATAGGCTCTGATACCAAGAAGAAGATCAAAACTGTAATCAGTCTTGAATCCTAATAGGTTTTAGGTTTACAAAATAGAAGAAAAGTGAGAGAAAGGAGAAGGAATAGAAGAGAAACAGGAGAACACAAGGGGTTGAAAGGAGGGACAGATTCTAACAGATCTGCCACCGCCACTCTCTTATTATTTATAGGTTATGTTCAGTACATAATGGAAAGGACACATCTGCCCTTAGTACTTACATGATAAATAAAGTAAATAAAAACTGAAATAAATAACAACTAAATTAACAAACTGACTCAAAACTGACACTACTATAACTGAAACAAATAACTACACATGCTGTCCTACGAACACAGTGGGGACCACTGTAGTGGGGCCCACATCAGTGTTCTCTACAGTATCAAGTATACTTCTCCCTCCTCTTGGTTTCAGATCTGGTTCGGTTTCGGTGCAAGAACGGTCCTTATTCATCAATGCTTACAATGTTGATAGCACATTAGTCAACCTAAATGACATGACCAAATCAAACTTCATACCTGATAAAATTGAGGAATTGAAGAAGGGTGTTGTGAATGGCCTTCCAAGGTGCTGCTAGGTTAGCTTGCCTTGATACACCAGCATCCCATCCATTCTCTAACCTCCCATGAATGCTTCCCACCACCTCATGCCACAATCTCTCTCTTTCCAATGGCCATCGCCACAACCATTTCCCTAACAGAGCTTGATTTTTTTTTTAGTTACCCTCCCAAGTCCCAAACCCCCCTCTTCTTTACTTCTGCACACAATTTCCCAATTAACCAAGATTATTGCTCTCTTTTCTTTCAACTTCTCTTCTTATCCTTCTCTCTTCCTTCTCTCTTCAAGAAACTACTTTCTTTCATATTTTTTAATTCAGCAGATTTCTACTAAATGCATTATAGTAGAGCACCGGGTAATGTTTTTTATAGCAAAAACATAGGGTGAAGATAAACAAATAAAACACTTGCATGAAAACATGAAACTAAAAACTACGTACTCTAAACAAATAAAGCATGACATAGAAAAATACTTCATAATTTCTAGGAATTTTACATCAATTGCTAAAACATCCCCAATGTCCATCCATCCACCAAAGGTGCTTGATACTTGATACTCAGTATGACAAGTGGGAGCATGCCTATAAAAGCACAAGGCGTAAAAAAAGCGCAAGGGCCAATTTGCGCCTGAGGTGCAATGCAAGGTGCACGCCTTTTTGAAGCAAGGCACAAATTTACAAAAAAAAATGTAAGAAAATTCAAAAAATGCCAAAATTTTCAAAAAATACTAAACAAGTAAACATAATGTTAATAAAAAATATAAACTTAAACTTTAAAATAAATGTTTTAAAAAACCTATTATCTAAAACTAAAATACATAAACATAACATATAAAGCATATTCAAATGAAAATTTAAAAATAAAAGCAAAAATATAAAGCATTTTCAAGCATGTAAAACCCACAATCTCTTTTTTTCCTCAATTGCATTATTTCAAGTAGCTAATGTGATGTAAAACATATTGCATTCTTGATTCTATGAGTCGCCTTTGTACCACACCCCTCGAGGCAAAGCCCGAACAAGTCCATGTTAGGGTCTTAAATTCTTAGTTCTCATACATGCATATTGCATTCTTGATTTTATAACTTTAATTGCTTTTTATGAAGAAATTTTATTGGAATGAATGAATGAACAACATTACAAATAGGGAGTTACGCCTGGCTAAGGCGCAAGGCGCATCAAGCATGTGCCTTTTAAAAGGGGTGTGCCTAGGGGTGCCACGAGTTGAGCTTCTCACGAGCTATTCGAGCTCGCCTCAGTTTACATCGAGCTTCAAGCCAAGCTCGAGCCCCGTGAGGCTCACGAGCCTAGTAAAATAAATAAATAATTTTTTATTATATGCATACATACAATTACATATAAATATAAATATATATAACAAATAATTTTTGTTATATATAATAATATTTTTATTTTTATGTACAATAGTAAATAATTTTTATAATTCTTATTTTTGTTTGTAAAATAAAAACATTTTTATATGTATATTTTTATTTTTTATGTATTCTAATAAATATTTTTTATAATTCTTAATTTTTTGTATGTAAAATAAAAAATATTTTTATATGCATAAATTTTATTTTTTAGAAAAAAACATGGCTTGCAGTCGAGCTCGAGCTCAAGTCTCTGTCTCGAATCGAGCTCGAGCCTAACACAGTTTCAGCGAACCAAGCTCGAATAGCCAAGTATTTGGCTCTGCTCCACTCGGCTCGGCTCCACCCCTAGGTGCGTCTAGGACCTAGGCGAGGCACAAACCCTAAAATACACCTCGCCTGTGCGCCTACCTTGTAAATCACTGCTTGGCACAAAGGTTGGGTTGCTCCATTTCGACTTGCATGGTCAAGGTCTAAATCTTGGAAACAGCCTATCTGTATGTGCAGGGGTAAGGCTGCATAAATCTTTCCCTCTCCAGACCACGCATTGGCAGAAGACTCGTGCACTAGGCTGCCTTTTATGCAGTGATGTGATAGAACTTCTTTCTCATAACAACAAAGACTATCAAGTATAGTTTACATGATTATTCTTTTATTTTTTTCTTCAAATTAGAAGGGATGTCACATATATGAAGTGTGTAATTAACATCAAAAAACAAGACATATACTTTATGGATAAGGATACCTTTGTCTTTTAGAACAGACACTACATTTCTCAAAAGTGCAATTCCTTTTGCTGCCAGGTTGTGATGAAGAAACTATATCAGCAGTGGAACAGCAAATCTCTTTACTTGCTCCTGAAGCATAAGCATCAGAATCCATATTCATTGCATTCCTCTTTCTTTTAACAGAACCAAGTTTGTCAGTCCTTCCCCCATCAGCCTCACTAGTAAGTGATCTCCCCTCGGAAGTAGATTCAATTAGTTCTTGATTTTGCAAGTCTTCCCCTGATGAGTTCTCCATATGGACACTTTTACCATCATCAACAATTTCCTTGCCCACTATTTCATTAGGGGATGATTGAAGAGAACTACCACTATACTTGGACTCTGGTGAACCATCTCCATTTTCAGACTTCTGAACCTCTTCAGGATGAATTTTACGCTTCCGGATAAATGAAGATAGTTCTCCTTTCTTGTGATATCTTGTTGTCCCCTTGGGAAATTTTCTCAAATCATAATTGGATTCCTGTGCAGAACTTTCACACCCTCCTACAATATCTTCTCTTCTCAGTTCCTCACCATTTTCGTCATTGCACTGTTCTGCAACGTCCTCAACTTCTTTGGAATCACTAGTCCCTGTTCTGTTGCTATCCCCTTGAGACAACTTATCCTGTCTTCTCAGCTGCTCACCAAGATCTGAGCCAAACAGAGAAAAAGTACTTCAGTATGTATACAAAATAGCAACCATTAGTTTTTCTTTTCCAATAATATGCTGGGACATGGACATCAAGAACAGATATTGCTGGTTGTACATAGTTGTTTTAAGAGTTCAGACATACAGTAAGATCCCATAGGTCAAATCCTTAAGACGTCTTTACCATGGCAAAGAATGCTTGGTGATTTAGAAGTCAACTTTTTTCCGCATGTTCACCAGATTCTAATATTAGAGCACATCAACTTTCTTATATACCATCTAGTAATAATGTGAAACCAGATGGCATAATTAATCACAAAAAAAAAATCTTTAAACATCAATTAATCAAAAAGGAATCAAAAAAAATTAATGAATATTCATTTCAAATGAGGTACACTATACCTGTTTCTTTGGCCATTTTAGTCTTGGAGCTGAGTAATGCCCTGTAACTACGGGCATCTAATCTCTTCTTTTTCAATACTACATGTGTGGATTTTGAATCCTGCTTCTCACTTCTATTCTGTTCTCTGACATCTAGTGCCTGCTGCTTCCTACTTTTTTCTCCCTTTCTCTTTTTAAATTTGGTATCTGATGTACTCAAGCCTTTTGCATGCCTTTTTGACTCCGAAGAGCTCAAAGAGCGTTGCTTCTCACTCCTTTCAGACTTCTTTAAAGGACTTGGCATTTTTTTCTTCTCAACTCGGTCAGATTTCTTCTTAAGTGGAGTTGATGGAGTTTGTTTTTCGAGTCTTTCAGACTTTCGTGTGTTTGAAGGACTTGATAACGTCTTCTTCTTGGAAGGTAGTTCTCTGGTAGACCTTCTTAAACCAGATGTATCTGTTGTTGCAGAGCCTGAAGCAGTTGAACCTTTGGCACCAATTTCCCCTCTCTTTGAGTTGTTGCTATAGCCATCCTTAATTTTGCGACGGGATCGAGTATCATTTACCATCTCTTAACTGTAAAATGTAAATCTTAGTTAAATGAATATCTTATGTTACACTAGATAATAAGATAAAATCCAGACCCAATAATGCAAGATGTTTTAATACAACATCAATAGTAAAGATCAAGTTTTTTACTGAACCAATGAGGAAAGAGACAGAACAATAGAGCCAGTTTCCGATGTGAAATTAAAGCATTAAACACAGACTAATGTTTTTAATTAGATACTTATCAAAGAAAAAGGGACACATTGCTTGGTCCAATGGTAAAAGATCAGGCTGACAAGCATGAGAGTGCATGTTCAAGTCTGAGAGTAGCCATTTTGTTCAAAAAAATGCCTAAAATCAGGTCCACATCCAGTCCACCCATCCCAAGAGATCAGATAGCTAGGACCAATGTCAGGTAATATATTATTGACCCTTTATACTTATCAACATAAAAGTTATTGAATTTTAAATAAAAGACAAAAAGATCCAGCAACTCCATCCAAATAATGTTACCACACAATGGCCCCCCATTCCCAGCCAATGCAAGTTGATATCCAATTTATCCTTTTATTAGAAGAGATAAAGTATGATTTGATTAAGAACTCTCTCATCCTTTTTGCAATTAAAGTTGCCATCCTTGCTCGAATTGGATACATAAACAAGGAGAGATGAGAAGACACTCTTGATTGGAATGAGTGTATCACCTTTTATTGTAACTAGTAAACATGTACGTGCATTTGCGCGTGGCAATATCTCTAAGAGAAAACTATTTATAATTCATGGATAGTTTCTAAATAATTATAAGTGGATAGTTTCTGAACGGTTATAAGTGGGCAATTTCTACAGTGAGAGTAAAGGACATATATACCCTCTTTATGCCTGTTGTATGCTTAGACAAGAGGGATATAAAGCATCCAATGAAAATTCCAGAAAGAAGGGGCATTCGCTCTTTTATAGGTAATATAGATTCCTTTTATTCTCTGTAAATAAATTTTCTTTTTTTATTTATTACCACAAAAAAATTGCTTTCCAACCAGCCAATCTCTTCCATCCTTTCCACTATAGTTTCTGATAAGACTACTTTGAATTCTGAGAATCTGAGCTTGTTCGAGGGAGCTCACCCTCCTGAAACAGAGTAGAAGAGAGGAAGAAGAGAAAGGAAGGAGTAGAAGAGGAAGGAAGGAGGAGAATGGTAGGGTTTTCTTTTCATGCCCCATAGCTGGGGGGTTACAATTATTTATACTCTCCCTTCAGTCTCTCCTGCACATGGCATCGACTGTGACTGCTAACTAACTGGAGGGACGTGGCCTCCTCACATAAACGAACCTCAGTGGAGGCTGCACATGGGTGATTGGGTGTTTCTCTCGTGTCGGGCCTGGTTGCTGCATGTCTTAGGCCTGGGTCTCCTGTTGTGGGCCCGAATGGGTAGTTGAGGGCCTATCAGTCCCACCCTCTTCAAGAAACACCTTGTCCTCAAGGTTCATGTGGGGATACTGATCTTGTAGTTTGTCATAGTCCTCCCAAGTGGCATCTTCTGGTGGCAAATTTTTCCATATGACTAAGGCCTGATTGTGTAACTTCTTGCCTATCTTGACCCATCTCACATTTCTGATTTGTTGTGGTTCAATCAATATGTCCCCGTCTTCTGTGAACTGTGGAAGGGTCGGGCTGACCTTAGTTGTAGGACTTAGGCAAGGCTTAAGCATACTGACATGGAAAACCAGGTGTAATTTTGAGGAAGCAGGAAGCTCCAATTTGTAAGCTACCTGTCCCACTATTTCAATCACCATGAATGGGCCAAAATACTTAGGGGCTAGCTTCTGCCAAACTCATCGGGCTACTGAAGTTTGTTGGTAGGGCTGGAGCTTCAAATAGACCCAATTGCCAACTGCAAATTCAAGTTTCCAGTGATTGTGGTCGTAGGCCAACTTCATGCGCTGTTGTGCTCTCTGCAAATGCAGTTTAAGGGATCTCAATATCTCATCCCTGTTCAACAACTGATTCTCTACCTCAGCCACTGTAGAAGTCCCCTTTTCATATGGCAGCACTGCTGGAGGTTCTCTCCCATATACTATCTTAAATGGAGTGGTTCCTGCTGAAGCCTGATATGTGGTGTTGTACCAATATTCTGCCCATGGCAGCCAAAAGGCCCACTGTTTGGGCTTCTCCCCAATGAAGCAACGCAAATACGTTTCGAGGCACCGGTTGACCACCTCAGACTGCCCATCAGTCTGGGGGTGGTAGCTCGTTGTGTGAAGCATGTGTACCCCTTGAGTGGAAAAGTAAGAGTCCCAGAATTTGCTCATGAAGAAGGGGTCCCTGTCGGTCAAGATGGAATTCGGAGTGCCATGTAATTTGGCTACCTCCTGTACATAGGCCTGAGCCACTGTGGAAGCCGTATATGGTTGTGGTAATGCTAAAAAATGAGCATATTTGTTCAAGCAGTCCACAATCACCAGAATCACAGACTTCCCTGCTGATTTAGGTAATCCAGTAATAAAATTCATTGTTATGTCTTACCACACTCATTCTGGAATTGGTAAGGGCTGAAGTAGACCTGCAGGAGATTGGGTGTTATACTTATGTTGCTGGCATACATCACAACGGGCCACATAACTCTGAATCATACGTCTCACCCCACCCTAGTAATAATGGCTCGCTATCCTCTTGTACATTCTGAGAAATCCAGAATGCCCCCCAACAGCTGAGTCGTGAAAGAGTTGGAGCAACTCCTTCTGATAATCTGATTTACTGGCCACCACCACACGACCCTTATACAAGAGTGTAGTACCTGTTACAGAATAACCGAGAACTAAAGCTGGATCCCTGTTCCATTGGGCTCGGATCCAACTGAGTTATCCCTCATACAAGGGATAACTAGACTTGGACAGCCCATCAGCTGAAATTCTTCTATCCTGGATAGTGCATCTGCAACAACGTTTCAAGGCCCAGGTTTGTATTCAATATGGAAATCATAGCCCAAAAGTTTGTAAGTAATTTCTGTTGTTCAGGACTGAGAATACTTTGCTCCAATAAGTGTTTAATACTTCGGTGATCAGTTCGCACCATGAATCTCCGGCCCAGAAGGCACGCTCTCCACTTCTGTACTGCCAGTGTAATCGCCATTAATTCTTTCTCATATGTGGGCTTTGCTTGGGCCTGAGCTGAAGAGCTCAGATGAAGAAAGCTAGGGGTTGTCCATTCTGCACTAGAACTGCCCCAATTCCCTTCCCGGAAGCATCAGTTTCAACTACAAATTCCTTATTGAAATCTGGGAGAGCCAAGGTGGGGGGTGTTGTGACTGCCCTCTTAAGAAATTGGAAGGCCTGTTCAGCGGACTAGTCCCACTCAAAAGCTTGTTTCTTCAACAACTTAGTGAGAGGTGCGGCCAACATGCCATAACCTGCTATGAAACGTCAGTAATACCCGGTCAGCCCAAGGAATCCTCTGAGAGACTTGATTCCGGGATCTAGGCTAGTTCGCCATGCTTGAAACCATGTCCGGGTCCGTACAAACTTTACCACCAGCTATTATGTGCCCAAGATAATTAACATGGGTTTGCCCAAATGAACATTTAGTGGGCTTGGCAAACAAGCAATGTTGCCTAAGTAGGTCTAGAGTGTGACGCAAATGTGTCATGTGTGAGGCTCAGGAAGGACTGTAAATAAGTATATCATCAAAAAAAACAATATATAACGCTGCAAATAGGGTCTGAAAATTGGGCCTGGTTGCTGCGTGTCTTGGGCCTGGGTCTCCTGTTGTGGGCCCAAATGGGTAGTTGAGGGCCTATCAGGTTCCCAAGTGGATTTTAATTTGCATTTAGCCCCCAAAAGCATCCCCAAATATTTGACTGGTAGCTTTCCTACCTTGAAACCCCACCAGTCTACTCATTGTTGTAATTCTCATATCTCTCCCACAGTCACACTGCCACCAATTCACTCTTATGAACATTTACATGTAACCCTGAAACCACCTCAAACCACTACAGGGTAGCCATCAAGTAATCCAACTGATCCTGGGATGAATTACAGAAGAACAAAGA
Source organism: Nelumbo lutea (assembly GCF_056320005.1). Taxonomy (NCBI): domain Eukaryota; kingdom Viridiplantae; phylum Streptophyta; class Magnoliopsida; order Proteales; family Nelumbonaceae; genus Nelumbo; species Nelumbo lutea. The sequence continues at coordinate 55,673,463 of NC_142685.1, forward strand.
ATAATCAGCAAATTGTAACGAAGGAATCTCTACTCTTTCCTCTCCATCTGCAAAGCCCTTCAAAAAACCACCAGTAACTTCTCTCGTCACCATTCTACACAAAGCCTCCATCACACATATGAATAACAAGGGAGATAATGGGTTTCCTCGACTTAACCCCCTTTGAATGCCTGATATGTCAACAAGCCACAACAACATTACAAAACCCAAAAATCTATCACAACCCAGAAAAAACAATCAGTAATCGTTTCTAACAAAATCCATGACCTAAAAGCACATCCATTTACTCAAAATTTATAACACAGAAATCAAGTTTTCCTTCCAAGCTCCTTAAAACTTATCCCTGGCCTCCACCCTATCTCCACATTCTCAAATCTTCAAATAGCAGCCACTTCACCAAGGATGATAAGGCTAGGACTGAGAAGGTACCAGGGAGAGGAGTCGAGTATGTAAGAAAAGGCCACATCAAATCACCAAGGACCTGTAACTAACAATAACAAACTGTAACAAGATGTACAAGTGGGTGCAAGTGGATGAAACAGAGTAACCAATTACCAATTTATTGCATTACGAATATAAATAATAGAAGAAGAGCAAAGAAGGGAAAGCATTTCCCTCTACAATTTCTCTCTTTTCTCTCTCATTCATTTCAGGAGGTTGGCTCCCTCGAAGAGCCTTGAGTTAGCTAGGAACCTAACAATTTGGTATCAAAGCCATGCCAAACACACAAACGTCATCATCATCACTTGACACTTGAGTAGACCAAGTGGAAGGAGAAATCCACCGAATGCCGGCTGATATTAAGGAAATCAAAGAGGGTTCCGTGGCCTTACTGATAAGATTGGAGCAGGGGTTGTCAAACCAGGCCAGAGAGGAACAAGAAGAGTGCAACAACTCCAGCCGTCGACGAGGACCAGGAGCAACCAGGGCAGCGAGGGTAGAGATTCCAATGTTCTCCAACTGTGATCCAACACCATGGCTTCTCCGCGTGGAACATTACTTCGATCATCGCAAAACTTTAGGCCAAGATCGGGTTTCCCTCGCCTCTACAATCCAGAAGGTGAAGCAATATTATGGTACCAACAAGGACATCCACGATAACATGGGCGGACTTCACCGATGCCCTGACCATAAGATTCAGATCATTGGCCTTTGAAGACTATGACGAGTGCCTAGCCAAACTATGACAAACAGGATCAGTCGATTACCAAATGGCCTTTGAGAAGCTGGTCGTGTGCGTTCATGGATGATTGGAAAGGCCATTGGTGGTGGGTAGCTTCGTTGGCAGCCTAAAGGATGAACTAAGATTGGAGGTCAAGGTAATGCAATCGACCTCCATTCTTGATGCAGCAGCCTTAGCCTGATTATATGAAGACAAGATAACTCGAGCAATAAGAATTAATAGACCAGTGGAACACACAACCAGGGTAGGACCGAATCAAGAACCTATAATTTTGGGTAAGCTAGAGCTAGAAATCTTGGACAAAGTAGGGAGCTCTGACCCAAGCCCAATGATGCCACCGAAGATGGGACAAAGGCCTCTGTTATGCCTATGGGGAGAAATTCGGGCCTAGACATCATTGCAAAGGCCAATAGGTGTTCCTTCTTCAACTTGAGACTAAGGACACCAAGTTGTATTGCTAGTTTTAGTCCTGTAAGAGAGCCATTATTTCAGCATTAACTGAGTCTCCAAAACCAATTGGCCCCGAGAATAAGGCCACTACTACTCCTTGATAGTTTCTAAAGACTCCCCAGATTGCCAAAAGAGCTGCCATCAAAATTTTGGTTTCAGCTTATTTGGCCCCAGAGGTTTCCATACCACTCTCACTGCTTCTTTGTGTGTATTTGTTTGTGCCACTTCAGCTCATTTCCATAATAAATCATTTGTAGAGACATCTCTAAAGAGATCCACTGTTTAAGAGTTCTGCTGTTTTTGCCCAATGTGCAGATCTGATCTTTATGGTTTCAATCACTTCCTCCTTTGATTTATTCTTCTTATGGAAGACAGTCCCTACCAGGGCTGCTCGTGTTATTTTCCACAAACATCTTTTCCTTTTATTCTGTTGCCTCAAGAAACTAAATTTGAATAAACTAACCACATCCTGTGAGGGAACCCATCTGCAGCCAAAGAGAGAACGAAAGTAATCCCAAATACAAGTCACCAAAAAACAGGAGATTAGTAAATGAGGAAGGGTCTCACCACTAGCCTTACAAAGGAGACACACATGAGGAGAAAGGCAATTATTTTCCTTCTTTTCTATAGCACATCACACATGTTAATCTTTCCAAGGAAAACTTCTCAACAAAGAACCTATACTTTAGAAAGGATTGATTTGCACCAGATTTCTCTCACCAGGAAATTCACCCCAAAGGATCTAAGCTGATTAGAAGGTTAAAGAAAGAAGCACAAGAAAAGAGGCCATCAGGTGAGGGGTACCAAACTCTACCATCCATAAGATTTTGATCCAAAAAACCTTTTCCAAAAGTGAGAGTAGGATGATAAGGGATTCATACTCCATACTCATTATCCCTCAAACCCCTTCTGAAACCAAAGTCCTAGTTCAATCCATGTTCTAACTTCTAAGGAGCAACCCAAATCTAGAAACATGTTCATTCTTAAGGTTTGTTAACGAGTACAAGTACAGGGAATTGTGATTTGAATGGCAAATCCCCAAGCAATTGTTCTCCCACATCCCACATCAAAACGGAGAAAGTTGAGAAAGGTAGGCAGTACCTCAGAGATTGCTTTCCAAGGGGAATTTGAAGCAGTGTGAGGCACAAGTTTTGCATCCTAGCCATTTTCCACTACATGAATGCTTCCATGAACCTTGTTCCATAGTCTGTCTTCCTCTATGGGAAATTTCTAAAGCAACTTTCCTAGAAGAGTTGTATTCCTTTTAATCAGATTCCCAATTCCCAAACCTCCTTGTTCCTTAAATTTACACGCATGCTCCCACTTCACCAAATGATCTTTCTCTTCATCTCCTAGCTCCCACAAAAAATCCTTCATCATTTTTTCTAGCTACTTAGCTATTTTGATCAAGATTCTAAAGGTGGATAGGTAGAAAATAGGCAAATTTGCTAGAGTGGATTTGATCAAAGTGATTCTTCCTCCTAAAAAAAAATGTAGCTTCTCTTCCAAAAGGCTAACTTTTTAAGCAAACCTTTCCACTATTGGTTTCCAGAGCTATCTGCTCTAAGGTTTCCTCCCCCAATGGCATACCAAGATACTCTAGGGGAAAATTTCTCACCTCACAACCTAAGATTTCATCCAACAAAGAAATGCAATTGTCTCCCAAGTTTATCCCCGCCACACAACTTTTTCCTCAATTGACTTTCAAGTTTGATATTCTTTGGAAGCAATCAACTAAGGCTTTCAAGTTTCTTAAGTTGAGCCTTGTAAATTCCTCACAAAAAATGATTACGTCATTAGCAAATTGCAAGTGAGTCACCATAACCTCATTTCTGCAGATTCTCCACCCTCTAAATTGGTTTTCAAAGTCATCCTTACTGATCATTCTACTCAAGACCTCCGCAATAAGGGTGAACAAGAAAGGGGATAAAGGATCTACATGCCTTAGGTGATGCTTTAGCTAAACAAGAAGTGGGAAAGGCTCAACTACTTAGGGCACAACTGTAGAAAGAAAAAAGAGTTATTTGGGGATAGTAGAAGATCAAGATTGTAATCAGTCTTGAATCCTAAAAGGTTTTAGGTTTGTAAAACAAAAAAGAAGATGAGAGAAAAGGGAGAGAATAGAAGAGAAGCAAGAGAACACAAGTTGCTGAAAGGAGGGACAAATTCTAACAGATCTGCCGCCGCCACTCTCTTAATATTTATAGGTTTATGTTTAGTACATGATGAAAGGACACATCTGCCCTTGGTACTTACATAATAAAGTAAATAAAACTGAAATAAATAATAGCTGAAATAGCAAATTGACTCAAACTGACACTACTATAACTGAAACAAATGCTGCTGTCCTACAAACACAGTGGGGACCACTGCAGTGGGGCCCACATCAGTATTCTCTACACTCCCCCTCAAGTTCGGAATAGATATCTATCATGCCCAACTTGGATAGGTCTGTCTCTAACTTCTTCCTCGTTACAGCCTTGGTGAGGTTATCCGCGAGCTGCATATTGCATGTGATGTACGGAAGACACACTTCTTGTGATATAACTCTTTCTCGCACAAAATGTCGATCAACTTCGATATGTTTAGTTCTATCATGTTGCATTGGGTTGTGGGATATATTAATAGCTGCCTGAGTATCACAATACAGCATTAAGGGCTTTTCATAGTCAATACCCAACTCTTCAAATCGTGATCTCAGCCATAAGATTTCGGCCACTCCGTTAGCCATTGACATGTATTCCGCTTCAGCACTGGAGCGGGAAACAGCACTCTACTTCTTACTCCTCCAAGAGACAAGGTTACATCCCACAAGGGCACAATATACAGAGGTAGACCTTCAGTCATCAACACTTCCAGCCCAATCTGCATCTGTATAGACTTCCACCCTCATGTGATTATTGTTCTTGAGTAATATATACCTCTACCCGGGCATCTCTTCAAATATGCTAATATTCGTTCTGCCGCAAGAAGATGAGAAGTTCTAGGGGAGTGCATGTACTGGCTGACAACACTAACTGCATAGCTGATATCCGGCCGAGTGAGACAGAGATATAGAAGCTTTCCAACCAACCGTTGGAACATAACTTTGTCCTCAAGAGGGTCCCCACCCTCTGCACTAATCTTGTGATTTTGTTCGATGGGTGTATCGGCCAGCTTAACACCTAGCTTTCCAGTTTCCGCCAACAGATCTAGAACATATTTTCTCTGAGAGATAAAAATCCCCGGCTTGGATCTAGCAACCTCAATACCCAAAAAATACCGTAGTGCACCAAGATCTTTTACTTCAAACTCTTGATGAAGGAGCTGCTTGAGAGACTCAATCTCATGACTGTCATTTCTTGTCACCACAATATCATCTACATATACTGCTAGTAGTGTCAAAGAGGACTCCATCCTTTTGATGAATAGTGTATGATCTGACTAGGCCTGTACATAACCAAACCTTCCAAGGGCTAATCTGAACCTATCAAACCAGGCTATAGGTGACTGCTTCAGACCATACAATGCCTTGTTCAGTCGGCAAACCTTCTTACCTGTCTCTGTATCATAGAATCCAGGAGGCAACTGCATGTAAACCTCTTCTTGTAAGTCTCCATTCAGAAAGGCATTTTTAACATCCATCTAAAACAGGGGCCAAGAATGATTTGCTGCAAGGGATAACAAAACTCGAATGGTGGTCATCTTGGCTACTGGGGCAAAAGTCTCCAAATAGTCTATACCATAAGTCTGAGTGAATCCCTTTGCAACCAGTCGGGCTTTGTATCTTTCAATAGAGCCATTAGCATTATGCTTCACAGTGAATACCCATCTGCATCCCACCGGTTTCTTTCATTTTAGTGGGTCAACCAGTGTCCAAATATTATTCTTCAACAGGGCATCCATTTCGACTTGCATTGCATCTTTCCATTCTGGAACCGATAAGGCTTCTTGCACTGTTCTTGGAATAGGGACATTGGCAATGGAAGTGAGATAGGACCGGTAAGATGGTGATAGACGATCATAGGATAGGAACTGTAAGATGCTGTGAGTTGTAGAAGTGGTGCAATGTCGTTTCCCTTTGCGAATGGCAATAGGGAGATCAAGGTCATCCATAGGAGGGGAAGTGGCAACAGCGAGAGGTATCTCATTAGGCCCTGGATCTGGAGACGCAGAAGGAACTGGATCTGGCCGGGACTGCCGAAGACTAGGATCAACCTGCTTGCATCGCCTGTGATAGACTCTCAACTCCGGCTCCCTCTTACCACCCTCACCACTACAACCTTCATTACCCAGTGGAATAGGTAAAGGAACAGCCCCACTTCCACTCTCACTGCTCTCCCCCTGAGGAAAGAAACTCAAAACAGCCCCACTCTCACTGCTCTCCCCCTGAGGAGAAACCCTAGGATAATAGGGTGTCTCCTCAAAGAAGGTGACATCCATGGAGACGAACCTTTTCCCTGAAACCGGATCATAGCAACAATAACCCTTTTGAGTTTGTGCATAACCAAGGAAAATGCATTTAGAGGCCTTAGGTTCAAACTAGGAATGATGAGGCCCGAGAAGCTGGACAAAATAAGTACAACCAAAGGTTTTAAGGGGAACAATGAACAACTCCTTGTCTGGGTAAAGAAGGGAAAGGGGGGTTCTCATATCAAGGACCCGGGAAGGAACTCGATTAATGAGATAAACTGCCATGAGGATAGCATCACCCCAAAAGCGAATAGGTACATTGGAGGTAAACATAATGCTTCTAGCCACCTTCAAAATATGCCTATTCTTCCTTTCGGCAATGCCGTTCTGCTGTGGTGTATAAGGGCAAGTGCTCTGGTGAATAACTCCATGGCTACGAAGGTAGGAGGTCAATGGTTGAGCAAAGTATTCCTTTGCATTATCAGATTTGAGGACTTTGATTTTAGTTTCAAACTGAGTGAGAATCATCTGATGGAAGTTTTGGGTCAAAGCAGGAACCTCATCCCGAGAACGCATAAGATATACCCAAGAAAACCGGGTATGGTCATCAACAAACAGTAGAAAATATCTGTACCCACCCATAGAAAGATATGATATGGCTCCCAAACATCAGTATGCACAATATCAAAAGGGAAATTACTCCTTTTATTACGTAAAGAATAAGAGGTTCTACAATGTTTGGCAAGCTCACAACTCTCACACCTCAACTCTGATAGCTCAACAGACTCAAATAAAGCAGGAAACAGACTCTTCAAAAACTTAAAAGACAAATGACCTAATCGGTTATGCCAAAGCATAACCAAACTCACAAACTGGGAAACAAAAGACTTCTTATCCACTGACTCTTCCCGTCGAGTACTCTCCCCAAGCAGATAGATCCCGTTCGTCTCACGGCCAGTTCCAATCACCTTCCTCGTCTCCAAATCCTGAAAAACACATCGGTCAGGGAAAAAGGTTACTGAACAGTTCATGTGTTTGGTAATACTACTAACTGAAAGGAGGTTGGTATCAAGCTTAGGAACATGCAAAACATAAGATAAAGAGATAGTATCCGATAACTTGATGTCACCCTTGCCCGAAATGGGAACAAGAGATCCATCAGCAATGGATACTCTATCTCGGCCAGAGGACAAGTGATAAGAAGTAAACAAAGATGGCAAGCTAGTCATATGGCCGGATGCACCTGAATCTATTACCTAGCAGTGGTCAGTATTACCTGGAGCTGAAGCATGGTAAACTGAGGCTCGAGTACCTGAATGTGCAAATGTAGATGTAGCAGGAGCTGATGGTGACTGAGATGGCTGAGCTGAATTCCCAACTTCCTTTTCCAACTGTATGAGGGCAGCCCAAACAACAGCTAAAGACTCTAGGGATGTGCCTGATGAGGATGTTGAATCAGTGTTCACGGCCACATGTGCATTACCCTTCTTATTTCTTAGTTTTGTTGGGACCAAGTGATGATGTAGCTTCCAACAAGTATCTTTTGTGTACTTGGGTTTCTTGCAATGTTCACATACCAGATCCCATTTATCTTCCTTCTTCCGGTCCCTTTCTGGATCACCCCCTAGCTTAGGTTTAATAGCTGTCAAGGCTAGGAAAAGGGGCTAAGGCTGCATCATGACTTTCCTCCTGGTCTCTTCACTATGCACCAGGGAGTATGCTTGAGAAAGGGTCACACTATCTCTTGTCAATATCTGTTGTCGCACAATGTCATATTCTGAATTCAAACCAGCCAGAAACTCAAATACCCTATTCGTCTCAACTTGTTTTTTGTGAATCTGTGCATCTTTGGGACTCTCCCACTCAAGGGTCTCCAAATGGTCAATCTCATGCCACAAGGATTTCAATGTAGAGAAGTAGACAGAAACTGACTTCTCTCCTTGTTTAAGGTTGTTCACCTCACACTTCAGTTCATAGGCTCTAGCAACATTGAGGGCTTGGGAATAGGTTTCTTTCACAACATCCCATATTTCTTTGGCTGTCTTTGCCCACAAGTAATTCCGGATGATATGTGGTTGCATGGAATTACACAGCCATGCCATAACTAAATAGTTCTCTTGAACCCACTTGATGTATATTGGGTCCTCCTTGGAAGGTTCTTTCACATCTCCCAAGAGGTAACCCAGTTTTCCCCTTCCTCCAATAGCCATCATGGCTGATTGAGCCCACTCCAAATAATTTGACCCATCAAATCTCATAGTTGTAATCTGAAACCCAGTTTCAGGTACATTACCATAACTGTGGTTTCCAAAACTACTATCTCCCTGACCCTTGAACTCCATCTTTGATCAAGATTCAGTGGCTACAAACTGTTAGAACAATTATACCAGAAAACAGAGTCAAGGAAGTAAGTCTGAAAGCTGATCCGAAACTGATCTGATCTGAAACTGATCTGATCCGATCAGAAATACCAACACAAAACCGATCTGAAACTTATCTAAAACTGGTCTAATCCAATCAGGAATACCAACACAAAACTGATCTGAAATCAATTGCCTATCAATCTGAGATGCTGTTCTTTGAAACCACTACTGTGGGGCCTACTACTGTGAGAGCAAAAATAGGGTTTCAACTGTAGATTTGAAGAAAGTTAGTGATCTGAAATCACTAAAGTGCTCAGCTGCACTCTCCAAGCAGTCCGCACCAGTAGGACTTGTCGTAGGGCACCGTGAAACCCTAAAAACTAATCCCCTTTGAAGAGGAGGGTTCGGCCCAACAATCAAACCCTAGACACAAACTTAATCACAGTTCGGCAAGCCAAACCCTAGAGCAAACTTGAACACAGTTCGGCCCCTCTTTCTAGATAGGTCCAACCTATCTCGGTTGATTGCAATCTCTAAAAATCAGTAAAGAAACCAACTTACTTATTGATTACCTGCCTTCGGTGTACTGTCTTCTAGGGTTACCTGAACCCTAGCCTTCGCTACCTCTTCCTGATTACCAACTCTCTGCAAGCTGCGACAAGTCTTCAACTGCTGCGAACCTCTCCTGGTAATCTCCAAGATTCAGCCGCCGAAAAACTTCTTCAAGGCTTCCAGCCCTAGCTAGTTCTCATGTGATCGGTTGGACTAGATACACATGAGAAGCCCTAGATGGGCTCTAATACCAAGTAGAAGATCAAGACTGTAATCAGTCTTGAATCCTAAAAGGTTTTAGGTTTGTAAAACATAAAAGAAGATGAGAGAAAAGGGAGAGAATAGAAGAGAAGCAAGAGAACACAAGTTGCTGAAAGGAGGGACAGATTCTAACAGATCTGCCGCCGCCACTCTCTTAATATTTATAGGTTTATGTTTAGTACAAGATGAAAAGACACATCTGCCCTTGGTACTTACATAATAAAGAAAGTAAATAAAACTGAAATAAATAACAGCTGAATTAGCAAATTGACTCAAACTGACACTACTATAACTGAAACAAATACTGCTGTCCTACGAACACAGTGGGGACCACTGCAGTGGGGCCCACATCAGTGTTCTCTACAGAGATAATAAGAGTGTTTATCTCTCTTTGTTTGTTTTCAGTGGGTTGCAAAAACGTTTTAAGAAAAGAAGCACGCCCATAAAAGAATGGGGGCTTGGGGATTAGAAGATTGAGAACTTTCAATAAAGCATTGCTGGGTAAGTGGGTGTGGAGGGTCAGCTTAGAGAATGAGAGGGAATTTTTATGGAGGATGGCGGTTAGAATGTATAGGGTCGTTGGATTTGGATGGGAATCAAGAGAAGTCCCGTCTTCATATGGGGTGAGTGTGTGGAAAGGAATCATGAAGTTCAACCAAGAAATAAAAAATCTCACTTGTTTCTTGGTGTTAGGTTGTTGGAAGTCTTGGAAAAATCAAAGATGTCAAGTTCATCAAGGGATGAACAATGGTGGAAGGAATGTTTGAAGATAAGCAGTGGGAGACAGCTATTGAAATCTACTCTAAGTGGCCGTCATATAGGGGGAGTTAGAAAGCTAAAATAGTGTAGAGTTGCTTACCATTAGCTGTCTGCTGGTCCATTTGGAGAGAAAGAAACAGATGAGTGTTTGAGGATAAATAGTGGAAGACAGAGAAGATTGTGGCATCTATTGGAACTTGGAAGGGCTGTCATTAATTGGGTGCTCAAGTAAATGCTTCAGACTAGTGTCTAATTTCTGGGATGTTCATGAAATTCAAGAATGTAATCTTGAGAATGCTCTGTAATTGGTCTTTGCTTTCCTCTCAACACCTGACTCTGTAATCAATATTTTTTATTTTAATGAAATTTTCTTCTTGTTATCAAAAAAAAAAAAAAGGATTACCCAAAGTGGTTGGTACCCAAGCCCTTTCATATCCCCCCATGGGAAAAATCGACCTCCTGAAGTAAATTCAAAAGGAGAATCAGATCAATTGTTTCATGGTCCCTCAAAGGTGTTCTCAAACCCAAATCCCAAAATAGTCCCTCCTCACCTAGAACTACCATATCAGCAATTGGTTTGTTCTTGTAATTGGATAGGTTATAGATTCTAGGGAAAGATTGAAGCAAAGGACAATCCCCCCACCACGTTCTGCCCAAAACTTCACCTCAAGTCCAGAAATTGCATCATATCTTAATATTGCCCTCTAGCTGGTTCAGAGTCCCAGTCATTCAGGTGTAAGCAATAAATACTATTAATTACCAAATGTCATAAAGGCTTTCTTCCCTCAGGAACCTCCAAAGCCATTTCCTTAGCAAAGCTCAGTTCCTTTCCTAGATCCTACCTATTTCTAATCCACCCAACTCTTTTGGTTTACACACCTCCTTCCACTTCAGCAAATGACTACCTTGACTCTCCCATGGGTCCCACAAGAAGTCACTTTTTAATCCTTTTCAACCGGGGCTTTAAAAACAGACAAAAAGTACACCAGAAGTTTGGACAGAGTGTATTTGATCAAAGTCACCCCCCCCCCCTTGAAATATAATTCTTTTTCCATGATGCCAACCTCTCAACAAACATTTCTATTACACCCTCCAAAAACTCCCCTCTCTTGGATTTCCTCCCAGAGGCAACCCTAAATATTTGGCAGGTCATTCCCTAACTTCACATCCTAAAACCACTGCTGCCTCCTTCAATACCCCCCTCTCCAAACCAATACCCAGCGGCCTACATTTCCTTAAGTTGATTTTCAACCCAGTTACCCTCTTCAGCTATCTCAGAAATCTGCCTTAAAGTTCTCACATCTTGGGTTCCCCTAAATTCACCTAAAAATAAGGTGTCATCTGCAAACTGTAGATGGGACACTACTTGGTTTCCCTCCCTCACTCTAAAACCTCGAAAAATGTTTCTTTCATCAGCCCTCTTCAGCAATCTGCTAAATCAGCCACTAAGGTAAACAACATTGGGGATAAAGGGTCCCCCTGTCACAAACCCCTAGATGTCTCAAAAAAAAAATCTCTAGGAGAACCATTGATGATGATTGAGAAATGGGTATTCTTCAAACAGCCCATCGTCCAATTTACCCACCTTTGCCCAAAACCCATTTTCTTCAAAACCCACTGCAAGAAACCCCAATCAGCATGAACATAAGCCTTCTCCAGGTCCTAATGAAAAACAAAACCTTTCCTTCCTTATTTGAACTAAAAGAATGTTTTCTAAATATAGAAATTCAAGCACCATATCATGGAAAACAACAGGAAAGCCACTAACAGATCCCAACAAATACTGCAGGACAACTTGGATTGCCTGTTACTTTCCCCATGTCCTTAAAGCTCAAAATAACAATCCAACAAACCAAAAAAAAAGAAATCGATACAAGTATTAGCATCCGCAGAAAGAAGAACAACGTTACCGTTTTTCACCAAACAACCCTCCAACCACCTAAACCTCCTGATTGAGGATGCAAAGGTTGCCTAGAGAAAACGAATAAAAAACTTTCCATTTCTAACTTCTTAAATAATCAACCAAACATCTTTCTATTTGACATTTTATTTTCACACTCATATACATTTAGTAGGAAAAGATAAGAAGTGGGTTATTCTTCACTCTGCCATATATACAAGTTATATGGTAGAACACTCATCAGCAATCAAAGCCTGCTCTGAATTTCTTCTTCCCCTTCACGATACCTGAAAAGGGCCCATTACTTAAAGTAGATGTTACTTCTATTTACAAGTGCAATGATTTCCTATATAACCAAAAATCTTCTATCTCTTGATTTTAATTCCTTGAATTGATTTTAATTCTTTGAATATTCCTTCTTTTTTGTCTTCTAAATTTGAGCTACATTGACTTTAAAATAACCCTAGCAACGGGGGATCTCAGTCTAAGCAATGCGGCAGCTCTGAACTACAATTACACTCACAAATCGCTCCATGAAACCCCTTTTTATATTTAGCACATACAGAAATGGTTTGAATCAACAACAGAACAATAGAGAAGAAATAATGACCTGAACTCATCGCAAAGTAATAACAGAAAATATATATATATCAATAACAAATATAGACAGTTGGTAAAATTTTCAAGATGAAATTCGTCTTAAACTAAGAGAAATAGAGGAAAACATACTCGTGACAAGAAATCCCAGTTGGGAACAAGAAAACTGAAAGATCGAAATGAAAGACTAGTTTCATCGAATGATAAAAATTTCTAATAAATAACAGTACCTTTAAAACCAAAGAAATACCAAAAATATTGCATGAAAGCGATATTGTAACCAAGTTTCTGCAGAAGAAAAAGTGCACGAGATTCCCGCTCTTACAGTGGTTTTAGCATCGACCTTTGTCTCCAACAACAGAAGCTCTGCGAAGAGGCCCAAGTCCTCAGAGGTAAAGAAAATAAAACGAAACCAAAAATAAAAACGACGGAGAGAAAAATTAGAAATAACAAGAAAAATTATGATTAAGCGTCGTTTAAAGGATCTCGAATTCTCTATTACTTTGGTAATAGGGAGGATATATTCGCACCAATAGAATTCAAACACGTCGCCAAAACGCCTTAAACAAATGGGTATTATTGGGTTCCAGAGAGGAAAGAGACCAGACTACCCTTTCAGGAATTGGCGCGAACGGCGAACGTGAGAAGTGAGAACCGAATAGCTATTTGCCTAAACGGAGTGGATTCTGATCCAACGGAGCCAATGTAACGTTGACAGATTCAACTATGCTAACTCTGATCCGTCCGTGTTTCAGAGTTTTGCCCAGTGAACGAAAGCAGTAGAGGTTACAGGCGAGAACGAACTGATGAACACTTGGTCTAAGATGTAGGACTGGATTTGGACAAGTGTTAGTTCTATGCTTGCTTCCAAGAGCAAATGCCAAGCACACGAGCTATTTTCTTGTATATCTTACAAATGCATAATAGGCCATAGGTTTGGAACATGGCATCAATCAATGTAGAACGTATTGCATTTTATCAAGTCCTCCAACTGTTGACCTATTTCCCAAAAAAGGAAACCGTCCTCCAGCCGCATACCATATGGGGTGGTCGGATGTTTGTTGGACTGTATGACCCGAACCGACTACATACATGTGTGGTTATCTATGGCTGTTTGGCGTAATGGATGTTTCTAGTTGAAATGCTGATACGTCAGTATCATTTAGATATTTTGAGTTTAGATGTCAATTTTTATTGAGATTGTTTTGAGTTAAAATAGTCATAAAATGTTTATACTAAATATAGTTGTTGGGGAAACGTCCAATTGATAGTATCCTTTGATGATTACATATTAAAAGAAACAGCCAATGACCTACTTCTTAGTTGTCTCTATTATGTAGCAATGTAGAGATATATTCCGGTGTATGGAGTACCTATGCACTTCCAAAACAAAGGTTAAATAAAGTTAAAAAAAAAACATTTCTAAAAATTTAAATAATGTTTTCTCCTTAAATTTTGAGCATGGTTTTCAAAATTGAACCAGATCAGATGGTCGGACCAAAATCTGGGAATAGGTGATCGGTTCCGTTTTACCCTATAATTGTTATTCCCCTAAAATCATTGATTTGGTCAGCAAATTGTTGACCCGAGCAGTCGATTCGTTCAACGGTTTGGTTGATTTTTTTTTTAATTTTTTTGTCATAACGAACAGAACCTTCTGTTCGGTTCGAACTGTCAGACTATTTGACCCAGGAACCATACCCCTAACCAGTTCATTGTCCATGTTGATAACCTTGATTTTGAGAATGTTCTTCAAAAATAACTTGATAAACTATTAGAAAGGGATGGGGGTTATTGGGCTCAAATAGCAAGAATTGACTGAATCAATTTGGGAGACAAGAATAATAAGTTATTTCATACAATGGCCACTATTAGAAAAACATCAAAATAGAATTATTAAAATAAAAAATGATGAGGACGATTGGATTAATGACCAACAAAGAATAACATCTCACTCCACCAAAAAAATATAGGCAATGGTTAAAATCAGGTGGTACTTATGGAATCAAAAATTTCATAAACGAAATTGATCAATGTGTTACTAGGGAGCAGAATGTTGAGATCTCTAGAAATGTTACTAATTATAAGATTCATGAGGCTATTGATTCTATGAAGGATCTCAAGGCTCCAAGTCCAAATGGTTTAAATGTATTATTTTTTCAAAAAATTTTGGAGTATTATAGGATATTTAGTGTGTGATGTAGTTAAAGGTTTCTTCCATAGTGGAAAACTATTTGGGATTTTAAACCAAACTTTTATCACTCTCATCCCAAAAAAGAAGAACCCTAAAATTGTGAATGGTTACAGGCCTATCAGTCTCTGTAATGTCATTTATAAAATCATTACTAAAATCCTTGTCAATAGGATTAAACATCTCCTAGACAAAATTATATCCCCTTATCAGAGTGCCTTTGTGTCGAATAGATAAATAAATGATAATATCCTAATTGCACGTGAGATGATACATACTATGAAAAATAATAAATGAGACTCAGGGATTATGACCTATAAAATTGATATGGAGGAGGTCTTTGATAAACTGGAATGGGAATTTGTTGAGAAAATTCTAAAGAAATTTGGCTTTCATGAGAAATGGATTGCATAGGTTATGGATTGTATAAAAACGGTCTCCTATAAGATTTTAATCAATGGGAGTCTGGCAGATGAATTTTAAACCAAGTAGAGGCATTAGGCAAGGGGACTCTCTATCTCCTTACATTTTTTGTCCTATGTGCCGAAGTGCTTTTAAATAAACTAGAAAAGGAAGCAAGGGAAAATGAAAAGCAAAATGGATGTAGAGTCTCAAGAGGGGGTCCAAAGGTTCCCATCCTACAATTTGCAGATGGTTGCTTCATCTTTACAAATACTACAATTCCTACGTGCATGAAAATTAAGGAAATCATTACAAATTATGCAAAGGCCTCATGCCAATGTCCAAATTTTAACAAATTTGCTGTTTGTTTTTCAAAGAATACTCCTCGTATATTCCAGAAGATGCTCTCTAAAATGCTCAATATCTTTCTAGAGGCTAAATCTAATTCTTGTTTAGGAGCTTCCATTATCACTAGAAGAATTACAAATAACATATTTACTCATACTAAAGAGAAAATGATGAATAAATTGGCAAGTTGGAAAAAAAAAAGCATTCCCTATCAATTGCAGGTAGATTAACCTTCATTAACTCAACAATAAACACGATGCCTCAATACATAATGAGTTAATTCAAACTCCCTAAAAATGCTATAGATGAATTGGATAAAATTCAAATAGAATTTCGTTGGGGCAACACTAATGGTAATAAAACCCTCCACTTGATGAATTTAGAAAAAATCTGCACTCCTAAAAGGTGGGGAGGTATGGGAGTAACAAGACTCTATTGGGTCAATGAGGTCAGCTTGGCTAAGTTAGGGTGGAGGATACAGAATGGGAAAAATAACTTGTGGGTAAAAATTATTAAGAGCAAATATTTGAGAAGAGAAAACATTTTGAACATTAAAATTAAAAAGGGAATCTGATGAATCAACTTTTGGTGATGTATCAATTTTTTTGTGCTAAGTACCTCGTCATTTGGTTTGAGATGGGGGCTGATTAGGTGTCGAGTTAATTGGGCCAAGCTGTGCAGGTTAGGTGTCGAACTGACTGGGCCGAGCTAGGCAGGTTAGGTGACGAGCTGACTGAGCCGAGCTAGGCAGGTTAGGTGATGAGTTAACCAGAGTGTCGAGCTGCCTATTAGGTGTCGAGCTGACCAAAGGGCTGAGCTACCCTAGCTCGGCCCAATCAGCTTGTCACCTAACCTACCTAACTCGGCCCAGTCAGTTCAGCACCTAACCTGTAGCTCGGCCCAGTCAGCTTGTCACCTAACCTGCCTAACTCGGCCCAGTCAGTTCGGCGCCTAACCTACCCAGCTTGACCCAGTTAACTCGGCACCTAATCTACCCCCAGCTCAGACCAAATGACGAGGTACTTAGCACAAAAAATTGTTACATCACCAAAAATTGATTCATCAATTGGCGCAATCTGTGAGCCTCACTACTGAATCTAGATCGGGGATCTGCAAGCAGGTGTCATTGAAGCGTTTGATATAGCTCCTAATTGACTCCCCTTCTCTCTGAACTATGTTTATGAGGCTTTCTTGGGACCTCAGACACTTCTTTCTGGTGATGAAGTGCGAGGTGAACAACTCTATGAACTGCGCCCAACTTTTGGTCATCCCTGGTGCGAGGTTCCTGTACCACGTGCGAGCTATTCCTTTAAATGTTGTGGAGAAGGCTACGCACATGTAGGACTCGTTAGCCCCAGCTAGGTGCATCTAGGACTGGAAGGAGTTTACATGATCATTTGGATCGAAGGACCCATCGTACTTGTCCAGATGAGGCATTTTAAAATATTTTGGCATTGAGGCCACTAGGAGCTCGGAGGATAGAGGAGATGACCCTGACAGGAGAGGAGCAGTCTTAATGCTGCTGACTTCTGTATGATCGGGTATTGTTTTGGCGCAGAGTGGCTCTGGGTGCTGAGGTTGGCTACCATGAATGGAAGGGCCTTGCTTTGAGTCCGCAGCCAGGGGCCCGAACTGGTTGCCTGCGAGTGAGCCCTCTTGATGAGAAGGCCGAGGTAACATGGCCCTGGTGGGTTGAGTATCTCTTGATATGTTCAAGTTCTGCGAAGCGGGCAAAGTGATCTGCCCGTCCCTCGTACCGCGAGATGAGACCTAGCTCTTGAGAGGAAGTGGCACCTAGAAGGTCTCACCTCGACAGAGCGAGTGTTCTGCTGACGGGGTTGATTCTGCTACACTATCGAGTGTTAAGGGGGAACCGACTGCTGACTCAGCTGCAGCGGAGGGAACTGTTGTTGGTAGAAATGATGGAGGAGTTGTTGATAGTGTTGGAACTATTGGACCTGTTGCATTTGGACCTAAATGGCCCGAACACAATGTACCAAATTGTCAAGCTGGGATTGCGTGACTCCAGGGGGAACCACAGATGGTTCAGCGAATGTCGTGCTGACTACAGGAGGGAGTGGTGCGTTCACTTGTGCAGTCGCTTGGGGCATGGTCAATGTTGAGACCCCAGCCGCAGTAAGCGGTATGGTAAACTAACCTATGCAAACAGACGAGATTTGAGACTGCCCCTAGAGACGTTCGCCTCATTGTTTTGTCCGGAGTTGCTGGAAGATGCCATTGCTGTTGTTGTTGGTGGAAAAGGCTTTCCTGTAATGTTTCCCACAGACGACGCCAAATGATGTAGCATGATCTAACTGCTCCCTATTGTAGGTGACCTGGCTTCCAGTCAGACGACGGACGGGGTTGATTTACAAGGAGACGATTAGAGAACCCGAGGTGGCTAGCTCGACGAGGTCGCTCCGATGCTTAAGTTAGTATATTTGTTGCGAGCTAAAATAGCTTGAGAATATAGAGAGTTGGAGAGTAGAGAAATCACGCGTGCCTTGTGCCCTCGGGATTGGAGCCTTTAAATAGTGAAGTCCTCGCGGGTTTCGCGTAGCAGTTATGGGATCCTCGTTATGACGAGATCCGTTTCCGCGTTAATTGTGGGATAACATTGTCAACTGATAAGGCTTATCTATTCCACCAAACCAGGCGGGGAGGAAGATAAGGCTTACAGTTACGAGGCATGATCTCGTAAGGTTTGGAGTCTGATGGCGAGGTTTTTGGGGTCATCAAGTAGTGGTCTGAGTTGGTATCCCCAAACTGATGCTCTTCAGTCCCGAACTAGAGTGAACCCCAAAGTGCCTTGGGACCGAGGTGGTCCCGAAGTGACCTTGTACCATGGTGACCCATGCTGAGGTGGTTTGATTATCCGAATTCTATTTGTTGCGGTCTTGGTATGTCGAGCTGAGCTGTCATCTATTAGTTAGGTCGTGTCCACGTGTCCCCCTATTGCTAGGTCAGGCCAAATCACCCTTCATCATAATGTATTGGGCCTGGAGAGACATCTTCCTTGCTAGAGATCTCATTAATATGGGATCTCGTTGGCAAATGGGTGATGAAAGTTCTATAAATTTATGGCTCGGTAATTGGGTATATGAAAAACCTCTAGTTGAAACTTTGAACCATGAAAATATCACAAATATTAATATTAAACTAGCAAAAATAATTGATTTTGAGAGGGATTGTTAGAAGGAGGACAAAATTAAAAATGAGGTATCTGAAAATGTTTGGCAAGACATTAAGACTATTCATATTGCCCCTAGCTACATGAAGGATAAAAGAGTTTGGGGGTGTAATTCTAAGGGGACTTTTTCTATAAAAACAACTTATTTACTTAAATGTTCTTTTATTTCAAACCCACTTAGCAACTTTAATTGGTTGAGTAGCATTTAGAACTTGAAATGCCTCCAATGATTAAATTATTTCTATTATTTATATTTAATAATATACTACCTACTAAAAGTCATTTGAGGAAAAGATGATTCAATATTGATATCTCTGCAATTTTTTTTTGGGTTTAAGGAGAAGATACTTAACATATTTTTAAAATTTGTGATCACACAAAGCAAATTTGGCTTACTTTAAACACACCCTTAGAGGGCCCAAATGAAAATGAAAATATAATTGATTGGTGGACAATAATGTGCATTAAAAAAGAAAGCAAAACTCTATTTGTAAAAAGAAATAGTAGCTTTTGTTCTATGGGTGGTATGGAAAAATAGGAACTCCAAAACCTTTAATGATGGTACTACTCCCATTCCAATAGTGTTAGATAGAGCTCTTAATATGTTTATGGAAACTTTTGATGGGAATAAATTTAGTACCTCTACCACATCTCACAAGTTTTGGAAACAAATTAATTGGAATGCTCCAAATTATGGTTGTATTAAAATAAATTTTGATGCCTTTTTGCAATAGTGATAGAAAATGTTTAGTGGCCTTTATAGTTCGGGACCATCTTGATAAGGTACTAGCGGTCAAAGCATATAAACTTGGTACCTATTCTATCAACCAAGTTGAAGCATGGGCTGCATGGGAAGCCCACATCCAAGCTACAAACTACTAGGAGTTTCCTATCATCATATAGGGAGATTCGTCTCTTGTCATCTCCTACCTCAAAAGAAAGGTGGATATTCCTTAGAAGCTGAAAGGTACTATCTCAAGCTGCTTGTGGAAGAGAGATTTGTTCGAAGGAGATCTTCATTATCAACATGTTTTTAGAAAAGCAAACTAGGCGGATGATTGGTTGGCTCGGGAGGCTCTTTCTTATTCTTCATCATCATCTCCTTCTTCTTCTCTAGATTTTAGAATCTCATTTCTTCCCTTTTCTCTTCTTCTTATTTGTTCTGCTAACTTTTGGGGAAGTACTACTCCCTGTTGTTGTGTCTAGTACGTTTCTATGTCTTTTCAAAAAATAAAAAATAAATAAAGGTTATTTTATTGGTTCTATACATCTAAAGCCATTATATCTACTTATAAATGTTAATCTATGTGTAATAACAAGATGAGCATTTAAGCATTATATCTACATATCTAAAGCCATTATATCTACATATCTACACTAGGTGGTATCACATAGAATATAAACGTCTCATTTAAGCATTTAGGTAGTAATGCCCATATCAATCGTTTAAATTTGCACACATGCTCTTACACTAGTATGAGAAACAATAATGAGTGTGAGGTGAAGAGTTTCTAACTATATTATTCAATACATTCTCTTTGCTTCACTCACTATAAACGTGTGAAAAAAAGTAGAAAGTAGAAAAAAAAATTGAACATTACCTTTTATATTAGTATTAATCGAGTTTAGCTGTTAAAGGAAGTTGATATCCATTTAAGTTTCCATAATCTAATTTTATTACTTATCAATCTTGACTCATTAAGCATGGTCATTTGAGTCATTCATAATGCACTATAAATTAGTTATTGTCATAAATTTATATTTCACCACTTTCATGTATTGCATACGGGAAAAAAACCATCAAATTCAACTAATCCATTCTCTCTCTCTTTATTGTCTTTTATTTTTTTGTAAACACCTTATCACCAATTACTTACACTCCATCTCTTTCATATTACTAGCAAGCAAACCCATGCAAATGAATGGGGTTAAACAAAAAAAAAAAAAAAAAAAAAACAAAAAAGAGAGGATGAGTTTGGATTGGCAAATTTTGGTTTTGATATCATATTCCAAGCCAATGTCCTTGTTGGCCTATGGTTGGCACTTAACCCCATCCAACCCATCTAATTTGTACCCATGCTTTATAGATAATGTCAAAAAAATATCAAAGATATTTAGGCCCTGTTCGTTTTTTGGTAAGTTACTTACCCGGGTAGATGCAATTACTTGGGTAAGTGCATTTACCCATGTTCTTTTATTTATCATGTAAATAAAACAATGACTACTTTAGCCATAAAAATCAATTATTAAAAGGGGCATTTTTGTTCCATTCAAGTGTTGGTAACTTTCCCCCTAGGTGGGAAGTTATTTACCCACCTAGGAGATGGGTATCACTTATTCGGCTAAGTGGCACCTAGGAAAATAAACTTTCCCTGGCCCCCACATAATTTTGAAAAAATAACATGAGATTCTCGGTCAATGGGATCCCATTGACCAACTTTCCCCTCTCTCAAAATCCAAAAAAATAGAACACCCCCTTAATAGGAAATAAGGGATTTAGTGTGGCAAGGGAAGATGTTACAAACATTGATTATTGAAAAGAGGGAGAAAATTAAGAACAATTTTATTAGAAAATAGCAACAATAGATTTTAATAGGGAATTAAGACATAAGAGGGTCTTTAATATTTGTTGTGTATAAAGGATAGACTTCGACAGTCCATGTGAGGTTTGTGGTCAAAGAGCGTTGGCCTCCGCACATTCCTCTTTCTATTATATACCAAAAAATGACCCTTGCATTAAGTACAAGGCTGGTATATTATGATTCATTTTATTCATGTATTTTAACAAATTTTGTTTAACACCCATTTTTTATGTTGTAAATGCAGGTTACTATTTTATTTGATATTTTTGATAGATAGATTTGTTATTTACTTAGAGAGATTAAATCAAGTTTTGTGGTCTTTTAATTTGCTTTGCAGTTGGAATTGCAATCAAAATTGGAATCAAAACCCATTGAAATCATAATCGAAACGATCTACATAGTATTCACCTCTTGTTTGGTTCAGGTTGGAATTGAAATTGTAATCAAAATTGGATGGAATATATTTTCATTCCCAAGGGAGGGGGAAATGGCATGGCCATTTCAGCAATTGTGTGTGTGTAGGGGGGGGGGTGCCATTCCACTAGGAGTGGGAATCGGATTCCAATCTTGCCTAACATGGCCCATTCCTATCTCGCCCAACATGGCCTGATCATATTCCAAACTTCTTGTTAGAAACAATTGGGATAATGTCCGTCAAATTTCAAACTGTAAGGGTATACTTAATCAATTAGCTAAACCATAAGAGTAGTTTAAGAAATTTACCGTTTATTTAATGGGAAAATCTATGATAAAAAAAATGATATGAAAAGAGTTTTGACCAATCAAAACCCACCCATGAAATGAAACCCACGAGGGTTAGTGAAGTGAAGGGATGGAGTTGGTTATAGCGCACCAGCCATTCCCAATAAAACACCGTGTACCCTTTGTTTTAGGGTCCGATTTGTCCATGTCCAAACAAAGGAGAAACCATTTTGAAAGTAGGTAGTGTTTGAAAACACTTAAAAAGAAGTACTTATTTTAAGACATGGGACCACACATTAAGTGGTTTTTAAGTACTTATGGGTGTTTGGTAAAAAAGTGGGGAAGATGTATTTTTTTAAGTACTCTAAAAAAATAGGACGAACCAACCCCTAATAATTTGTATAATACCTAAAATACCCTCGCAAGGATTATACCTCATCCTCCATTCATTTGAACCTCAAACCCACCAGTTGCAGGTCCACTAGTGAGACAATTCCAAGGAGCATTGTATATATGTATGAGTGAAGTGAGGGCTAAAATTGTCATTTGTGTCAATATAAACACTTGTGGAGAAAACAAATTATGAAACATTCCCATCCCAATAAGTGTTTAATAACATAATAAGTGATTTAGAAAGTAGGTTATCAAACAATCTTAAGAAATTGTTAAAATAATTCTTTTAACAAATATTTAATCATGAAACAGGGCGCCTCACACACCTCACAATCACATCCCGTTCCCTTCTGAAACCGAAGTCAAGGAATCCAGTGTGTCTGACGAGCTGAGTCGCCGTGAAGCAAATGGGAGTACTAGAGACGACCGTCTGCTGAAGTGAGGCTATCAAAAACCGAATATTATTCGAAATGCATTGTAGTTGCACTCAACTGCACTGCACTGTGGTTAGACTCAACCATAAATATTTACAGGTTGTGTTGTGCCAATATTGGTGGTGGTGGTGGTGATTATAAACTGAAACATGGAAGATGAATCGGAAGTATAGAACTGATGCCCGGCAAACCTCACTCATCGCACCAACCTCACAGCACGTTGCAGCCGTGCATTTCGAATACCTCCCCATGAAGTTGGTGTTGCCGGTGTGCAGCTACAACTGCTGTGAGGTTGGTTTGAGGAGCAAAGCCGGCGGCCGGATTCCCCCTAAGCAGAGCCTTTGAGAATTAGCCCTAGCTATGTGGTCGCTGCCATGGCAGCAAAATCATAACCGCTAGCAACGATGCTGTTGAGAAGTCTGCAACGATTGAACTTGAAATTGAATGGAGGAAGAGATTCTTCACTTTTCACTTCTCTCCTTTATGAATCTCTATTTTACTCTTTTTTTTTATTTAAAGAAGGTTCGCCACTTCGCCTTGCATTTAATGAACCATATATGCCCTCGTCTCTTCACAAAAGCCACAACATAGTTTGACCAAGTGTAAAGGGTAATCATGTCTTTCCACATTACTTTCTCGTCATCTCCTCTCCTCTCCTCTCCTCTCCTCTCCGCACAAAGTTGAAACGAAGAAGACTTTCGGTGAAAACGGAGTTGCAGGCAGAATATCAACATAGAGAGAGATAAAAATAGATAGCGTAAAAGAAAGGAAGATTCGGCAATGGCCATGACTGCTCCTCGCCTTTACCTACGCACCACGGCGCAAATTATCAAGCAGTCCTCTGCATCCTTTCTCTCCAGCCTTTACGTATTCCTCTTCCTCTCTCTCCTCCTTTTCTCCTTCCGTACTGTTGTCGAGAACGGCACCCTTCTCGTCACTTCCTTCATCGATCGGGATCCTTCCTTGAAGGCATTACTTTCACGCCTTGATCTCTCCGGCCAGAATGTACGATCTCCGGAAAGTTTCAGATCTCCGACCGCCTTGAGCCGTCGGCGCCGCCCGTTCCTTCATTTGAGCCGCGTTGGCACTCTTGAGGATGATTTCTTCTCCGGCGATGACGACGATGATCGGGGTTTGTTTGGACTTGCTCTTCCAGATCCTGTGAATGGTAGTGTTGTGAATCTGAGCCATTTCTTCCGGAGCGAAGGGAAACTAGGGTTTTTGGATTCGGAGAAGGGTTATGGGATTACGTTTTCGGAGATTGTTGGTTCAGGATTTCTGTTCAAGGCGGAGGGTTTCTCCTTGACTGATGATGATGATGGCGATGGTAGCAGTGAGAAGAATGAAGCAGCGGTTGGAGAAAAGGGGGAGGAAGGGGATCGGCCTACGGATTTTAAACTATTAGCTAAGGGTTTGGAATTCGGTCGCAGGGACGCGGCGACTTTGTTTTTTCTGGTCAGTTTCTTGTCGGCAGCTTATGGTTGGGTGATTCTAGGGTTCTTGATAACACATTCTTGCCTTCTTGGTGTCGTTTTTTATGCTGTGGTTAACGACCATTTGAGGAAGTATCGTTCGTTTGTGAGGACGATTTGGGCTGGCTCGTGGATAGGAATCAGGAGGATTTCTGGATTTGTGCTCATGAAATGGGCTGTCAGAGATGCGCTGACGCAACTCCTCGGTCTGTGGTACTTCGGTGAAATTGAAGACCAGTACTCGTTTTTTAAGTTGTTTGTGAGATTGAAATTGATGCCATTGTCCATCTCTTCTCCTTGGATCCGTGGATTTGAGACAGAGATCTCGGGGTTCCTGTCTACGTGGTTTTTCTTGGATGTGTTTGTAGCTTTTGTGTTCGCAGTGGACTGCTGGGTTGCAGTTATGGATACAAGGAGGAGTGGGAGGGAAGTCATTAAGGAAGGGTGTTACTTGATATCTACAATGTTAACACACTCAGTTAACTTAAAATGCTTGGAAATCCTCTTTGTGTCTGTTCTGAGATGGGTTGTGGCTCGATTTTTTGGGGAATTGTTTGCTTCATTTTTCCAATCGATTGTAGAAGTCTATTTTATGGTAGCTTGGTTGATTTTATACTTTGCTGCTAGGTGCAAGGTTGCCAATTCAGATGGAAGGACGTTTGGCCTGGGAGACTTGGAGGATTATATTAGTGGTCTCAGATGATTGTGGCTGTGACAGGGTGACAGTTCACTTGGAAGCTCCGAATGCATCTGTAAAATATTGGTGACCTTTTGATGCTTTAGGTATTCTTGTTTAGCGCAGTTGGTGTGGATTGATTTCTGCCAATTTTTTTGGTGTATTCACCAAGCCTTCTGCCTTGTATGTACCTTATCAGTGAGTATATGAAGTTGTGTATATTTCCACCGGAAGGCTTTTTTGTATAAATGTTCTGTCCTGTTTTCTTGGTGATAGTGACATAACAAATTGAGAATGGTCATGACTTACTTTGCTCAAAGCCAATCTTCATGATCCTTATATGTTACTTTGCTCAAAGCAATTTGGTTCTATCTTCTATTGCCAGTTTTTAGTTTCTTTGCTTTCTTTTACATTTCTTGCACAGATGAAAGCACCTTTGGTGTACTGGGCTAAAAGGGTTGTTGTATAATTGCATTTTTTGTGCAAAATACTGCATTCTATGAAGTCCATGTTTATGTACATGGTTTGCCAAATGTATTGGAAAGCAGATTTTCTCCATTGTATAATTCATTGAAACGTTTTTATCAAGAGTAAACCAATTGGTTTGCCTTTTGATGCTTTAGGTAGGTTTTATTGGGAGTTCTCTTTAGTTTGCCTTTTCATGGGTTAGTATATACCCAGAAGGGTGTAAAGGGAGCATGTGGAGGATCTTTAAAAATGAAACCTTATTAGGAGCAGCACTCAGTACCAAGAAGAATAATCTTTATGGTTTTTTTTTGAACATATTTACAGCTGATTGTCATTGAGGGTTCTTGAAATGATGTTGGTCCTTTATGATTTTCGGGATGATCAACTATCAAATGATTCAATGAACCTCCTTGGAAGTGGTTACTATCTATTTTGTGTTTTGCCAGATATGGATGTTAAGATGAACACAGATATGGGGAACTAGAATATGATTGATTCTCTGATCTATTTCCTAAGATTCTGGACATGGACATGGACATGGATACAGGCATACCATTTAATATGCTTGTGCCATGTTTTTATATCTAGCTTTTGAAGCTAAATGCCGTTTCTCAATACTTTTATTTTGCCAAGTTACTTAAAATTTCTAACGTATGCAGAGTTTTACATATGTATTTTTGAAGTGAAATGCTAGTAAACAATGACCTTATACAACTCTTGGTTTTCTTTGCCCTACAGATATGGTGGGACCCATGCAAAGAACCTAAGAGTTGCATAAACTTGTTGTTTACTGGCATGTTAAGACATACAATTTTACATATTTTACAACTTTACAAGTGCTAATGCCATATAAGATACTCTACAGTAGATGTACGGGTAAAGATATTCTGTGGTCAACTTGTACATCTATTTGGAAAATGAACCCTATAAATTAGATATTCAGCAAAAGAATGCCTGTTTATGTGAAATCCTACTAAAGCTAAAACTGCTAGAACAAATCCCCCTCCCCCTCATAGAAAAGGGAATTAATAGCTGTAGTAATGGTATGCAAATTTAACAATGGATATGGCACTGAACAGAATGGAATGGTGAACAGGATTATCCCCCCTTCCCCTCAGAAAAGGGAAATAATAGCCATAATAATGGGTATGCAAATTTAACAATGAATATGGCACTAAGCAGAATGGAATGGCAAACAGGATTCATGTAGCTGACACCATTAAGTTGGGACAAGGCTTAGATGATGATGTGATGATTGATGAATTGTACGCAATAGTGAGAAACCCCTGTACTTCTGTTACCCTGTTATTAGTTACAGTTCCCAGACTTAGAGCCTGGACAAATGATGACTCATCAAGTCACCCCATGTTGCTTTCTTCCAAAGCTTGAAAGGTTTGAAGCACGAGAAAGAGAATTCTCTTTTTTCTTAAATTTATTTATTTTTCATTTATCAAAAAAATTATTTGCTTTTGCTCTACTTATTTATTTAATTTTTCTTGAATGATTCTTCTGAGCTTGTGTAGGTGCTTGGTGCTCCAACAAAGGCTTGTTACCAAAGGCAGTATATATGGTGGTTGCTTGAGTGGGGACTGCTTGTGATTAGAAACCAAAAATATACAGGGAACGTGGGGTGTCATGGTGATGATGGACATTTCCTATTTGTTCCTGCAACTAAATTTGGAGGCAACTTATATTGAAGCATTTACCCAGGTGAGGATCAAGTTCAGAATTTGGAGGATTATTGCCGTCTTGACCTTATTTTTGACTTATTTGTTACAATCCTGTCCTGTCATTACATGTCTGCTTGAAGGCAAAATACTACTATTAGATAGTGGGCAAGCTCAACCCTGTTTGTGTGTGTGCCAAGTCTGAAACCAGCAATGATGATATGATTGGAAGTTTACTTGGGATTTTGTTAATGCACTAAACCCTTGAAATGATGTATATATTTGTCTTTGGTTACCGCTCTGTAAAATTGATGCAAAATCCAATTCTTATGATGTTCCTTTCATTCTGTTGCACATTTTTGTGGGACAATATTAACTCGAGGACCTTATGGAATATATTATTGAGGAAAAGAGAACCTCAAGGGTTACATTGCAATGTCAATGGTACTTCGGTGCTAGAACACTTTTGGAGGTGTTTGGTCCAACTTGATCCAACTCCTTAAGCCAGGCCCAGAGGACAATGAAGCAGAGAGCTCACGTGAGAGAGCTAAAGGACAACTGGTTTTTCACATGAGGCCACATCAGCCATGACAACAGAAGTTAGTGCAGATCCCTAAGCCTAACTGAAATGATTTTATTTGTAATAATGTCTATATAAGAGGTTTCATGTATGGGAAAGGCATGGAAAAACATATCTGAGTTTTCTCTTCCTTTCTTCTTCCTCTCTCCATTTCTGTTTTGGAGGGTGGTTCCTCGAAAAGACCCTGGTTAGGCAGTTCCTAACATCTGATTTCAGAGTGAGGTCATTGCCCAGTATCAGAGCAACGACCATGGATTCACGTAGATCAGATGGAAGTCGAGTTTCACAAGGTAACATCAGAGATCAAGGAAATCAAAGAGGCCTGTCAACGGTGGTGGTGCGATTCGATCAGATGACTCAAAGCTCCAGCAGAAAGGTGGAACAAGGAGAATCAAGCCACAACGGTTTCAGGAGAAATGGAGCTGGATTTGGTAAAGGCACTAAACTTGATTTTCCTGTTTTCACCAGAGATGATCCAACCCCCAGGACCTATCGAGCTGAGAAATACTTTGAATATAATGAGACCCCTGAACTTGATTGATTTTAGATAGCTGTCATCCATTTGGATGGAGAAGCCATCCTATGGTACCAATGGTACTGCCATTCTCACCCTCGGATGACCTGGGCTGAATTTACTAATGCTCTTTGCATCCGCTTTGGACCTTCTGGGTATGAACCAGACTGAAGCAACAAAGGTTGCACAAGAGTACTAGGCGGAGTTTGAAAAATTGGCCACTCGGGCCCAGGACTGGCCTGAGAAGGCATTGGTTGGATGTTTGGTACAAGAGTACTATCCTACCACCATTGGGTTAGCTCAGTTTTTTGAAGAGAAGAACCAAGCGAAGAAGGCCGTTAAAACTTAAAACCCCTAGTATAAATAACCAAACCCTACCGCTGAACAAAGGGGAATACTGGGCAAACCTAATCCCTGCCCTAATAGGCCATCTGGGCCAGTAGTACCCCTTAAAAAACTGATGGGCCGAAATGCAGGCCCACAGAAAAAAGGGTTTCTGCTACAATTGTGACGGAAAATTTGGTCCAGGCTACAAATCAAGATCCAACAGACTTTCCTACTTGAGACCAATGGACCTGATGAGGATAATGAAGATTTAGGTCCAATTCTAGACACTGGAGGTACCGAAATGGGCCAAAGCCTGGTTCAACCAAAGATTTCACTATAGGCCTTGAGCGGGCTGTTCTCACTACCGACCATGAGGGTCTTAGGATTTATTTCAGGCCGCCACATGTCCATATTAGTTGACAGTGGCAGCACCATAGATTTTATTTTGTGCACATTGGTTAAACAATTGGGGCTGACAGTTCTACCCACCACAATATTTTTGGTTTGGGTGGCTAATGGAGAACAGTTGACATGTGATGGTATTTGTGCCTACTTGACCCTCAAGGTGCAAAGTTACAGGTTCAAAGTAGACCTACCCCTTGGTGTTTAGTGGGTTAGACATAGTTGTGGGGATCCAGTGGTTAAGACGCCTAGGCCCCATGATATGTGACTGGAGCTGTTTAACCATGGATTTCCAATTTGGGGAACACTATGGTCCACCTACAAGGCTATGATGTCAGATCTCCCAAACCGGTGGACTTGGCGATGATCAGCTGAATTGGGCCTGACCCAGACCTGCCTTCCTTCATGTGTCTTGGAGCTAGTAATGGGGATCCATTTATGTCACAATCAACTGGGCCGAATGGGCATGATGACTTTTAGCAGAGATTAAACAGCCTCTTAAAGCAATATGATGTGGTTTTCAGTGAGCTCAGCTGTTTGCCACCTCAAAGAGCCCACAATCACAGAATTCCCTTGGCACTTGGGAGCCCACCAATTTTCGACCCTATCGCTACCCACACTACCAGAAGCAAGAGATCTAGAACTTGGTCTAGGATCTCTTGGATAAGGGTTTCATACAACTCAGTCATAGCCCATTCTCATTACTAATTTTATTAGTAAAAAAGGATTGTTACCCTAATTGAAAAAGTCCTAGAAGTATGGGACTGTGCTAGAAAATTAGAAAAACAAACAAGAGAAGATGAGAGAGAGAGAGAGAGAGAGCTGCGGCAAGGAGAGTTAGAGGATGAGGTGTTTGAACTTAACCTCCCTCTAACACTCTAATACTCTTTTATTAAGTTAATCTTTTAGTAATTACAAGAGAGGTCTTTAGTTGGACAAGAAATTACAAAAAAGGAACATAGAAGAGTATGGGCCCAAAATAAGGCCAATTATAGAGAAGAACATAAAGATAATATATAGTAACAGCCTATGGGCCATTCAACCCATCTTCTCTACACAACCCCTCAAGCTGAGCATAGATGTCAATCATGCTCAGCTTGCCAGTGTCATGCTGAAGCCTTGCCTTGGGAAGTCCTCTGGTGAGGAAATCTGCCAATTGTCTTTCAGAGGTAATGAATGGAAGACACTTCACCTGAAGAGACTCTTTATCGAATAAAGTGTTTATCAACCTCAATATGTTTAGTTCTATCATGTTGTACGGGGTTGTGGGCAATGTTGATGGTAGCCTGATTATCACAGTACAACATCATTGGCTTGTCATAATCAATCCTAAGTTCTTCCATCAATGACCTTAGCCACAATAGTTCAGAGACTCCATGTGCCATGGCCCTGTATTCTACTTCTGCTGAGGATCAGGCCACAACTGATTGTTTCTTGCTCCTCCAAGAACAACATTACCAGCCACTAGACTGCAATACCCTGAAGTGGATCTTCTGTCATCCATATTTCCAGCCCAGTCAGCATTAGTATAGGCTTCGAGTTTCAGATGTCCATGCTTGGTAAACAGAATCCCTTTTCCCGGAGAACTTTTCAAATAACACAGAACTCGTTCTGCATCTGCCATATGAGTATCTCTAGGTGCATGCATGTACTGGCTAATATAACTAACAACATATGCAATATCTGGCCGAATCATGCACAGGTACAGAAGCTTCCCAAGAAGTCTCTGAAAAATCCCTTTGTCTTCCAACAATGTCTCATCTGAAGCAAACAGTTTGTGACTCATATCAATAGGAGTAGCAGCTGGTCTAGCACCCATCTTCCCAGTTTCAGAGAGCAAGTCAATGACATACTTCCCTTGGGAGATAAGAATCCCATTCTTGGATCTAGCAACTTCTATGCCAAGGAAGTATCTCAATTCCCCCAGATCCTTAATCTCAAATTCAGTAAGAAGGAAATACTTCAAAGCACGAATTCCTGAGGCATCATTACCAGTCACAACAATGTCATCAACATACACAATGAGATAGACTGCCAGGGAATCACTTCTCTTCACAAAGAGAGTATGATCTGACTGTGTCTGAGTGTAGCCAAATTTAACAAGTGTTGTTCTAAATTTCTCAAACCATGCTCTAAGAGACTGTTTGAGGCCATAAAGAGATTTCTTCAATTTGCATACCTTTCCTTGCATCTCATTTCCATACATTCCTGGAGGGAGAGACATAGACTTCCTCATGTAAGTCACCATTCAAAACTGCATTCTTTACATCCAACTGATAAAGGGGCCAATCAAAGTGAGCTGCCAGAGATAAGAGAACTCTCACAGATGTCATCTTCGCAATTGGAGCAAAGGTTTCCAAGTAATCAATCCCATACGTCTATGTGTACCCTTTGGCAACCAGTCTGGCCTTATACTTCTCAATAGTCCCATCAGCCCGGTATTTAATGGTAAAGACACACTTGCAACCAACCGGATCCTTCCCTTTAGGCAAATCCACTACTTCCCAAGTATCATTTTTGTGTAGGGCATCCATCTCAGATTGCATGACATCTCTCCATTTTGGAATCTCAAGAGCTTCTGACATAGATCTAGGAATAGGGTTAGAAGCAACTGAAGAGAGATGGGCAAAGTATGAAGTAGAAAGTAGGCCATAAGAAAGGTGTTTGGAAATGCAGTGTGCAATGCACTTCTGTTTTCCTTTCCTAACAGCGATAGGAACATCAAGATCCAGGAAGGATGGTTCCAAAGAGGTTAAAACAACACCTGTTGTCTCATCTGCGTTTGGAAGTGTATGAGACTCATCTGCAGCAAGAGAAACAACCTGCTCATTCCTGGACCTTTGCCTTTGATACACCTTGGGATTGTGGGTAGGACGAGGAGGTAAAGAGATAGAAGTACTAGGACAAGAAGAATGAAGTGACTGGTCCCCCCCTGATTCATTTTGTGAGGACACGGGCCCATCAAGAGACTCAACTGGGACAGGGAGAGGAAGACCAAACACTTGTGACAAACTCTCTCCCTGTCGATAATGTCCTTCCTGAGAGGACTCATAAAAGGAGAAAGTTCATCAAAGGTAACATCCATGGAGACATATCGAGTGCCAGTCTTTGGATCAAAACAACAGTAACCCTTTTGTGTGGGGGAATAACCAAGAAAGATGCATTTGTGGGGTTTTGGTTCAAACTTATGTCTCTGGACACTTGGAATGTGAACATAACAGGTGCAGCCAAACACACAGAGAGGAATAGGGAAGAGATCCTTGTTTGGATGAAGAAGACTGAAGGGGGATTTAAACCCTAGAACCCTAGATGGCATACGGTTTATGAGATAGGTAGCGGTGAGAACAGCATCACCCCAAAATCTTGTGGGAACATGTGAGGCAAGTAAAAGGCTCATTGCAACTTCGACAATATGCCTATTTTTTCTTTCAGCAACTCCATTCTGTTCAGGGGTTCTAACACAGGAATTTTGATGAACAACTCCCATGTCAGAGAGATACAAGGATAAACTCTTATCAAAATACTCTTTTGCATTGTCAGATATGAAAATATTGGTTCTAGTATAAAACTGAGTTAAAATAAATTCATGAAATTGCCTCACAAGTCTTGGAACTTCTTCACGAGATTTCATTAGGTATATCCAAGTGAATCTAAAAAAGTCATCAATAAACAGGATGAAATATCTGTAGCCCCCCATAGAAGATAAGTGGTAAGGCCCCCACACATCAGAGTGCACAATATTAAAAGGAGAAGAAGATCTTTTATTGCCCAAAGGGTAACTGTTTCTACAATGCTTTGATAACTGACAAGACTCACAATTAAGACTAGACACACTGACTCCCTTAAACAGTTCAGGAAATAGATGATTTAAAGCAGAAAAAAACAAATGACCCAAACGACAATGACTCAACATGATTCGACTGACAGACTCTGACAAGGTAGATCCAAAGGCAACATTCTTAGGATGATCAATGCATTGTCCAGGAGTGTCAAGCAGGTATATTCCATTGCTTCATGGCCACTCCCAATCACTTTCCGAGACTCCAGGTCCTGAAAAATACAATGAGAAGGAAAAAGTGTTACACAACAATTCAATGATTTGGTTAAGCTATTTACAGATAACAAATTAGTATTCAATCTAGGTACATGAAGGGTGGATGATAGGACTAAGGAGTTCGTAGCCTTGACAGTTCCCTTGCCAGAAATAGGGGCAAGAGAGCCATCAGCTAAGGTGATTTTGTCACGGCCAGGAAGCAAATCATATGAAACAAACAAAGTGGAAAGATTGGTCATGTGATTAGAAGCACCCGAGTCTATGATCCAAAGGATCTTAGGATTACCTGAGGTGGTTGCATGGTTAGCAAAAGCCCTTATACCTGAGTGAGCAAATGCAGTGGTGATTGAATTTTCTGAAGGGTTGGATGATGAGGTCACTCCTTCAAGATGGCTGATCATCTTTCCAAACTTTTCATACTCAGCCTTCATGGCTACCAATTGTGCACAAGCAGACTCAATTTCAGCATCTGTACCCGTGGCTACATTTCCACTCCCTGTCTTCCTACCATCATTTTTCTTCTGAAATCGAGCAAGAACAAGTTCGGGATGTAATTTCCAGTACTTGTCCTTGTTGTGCTTTGGCTTCTTGCAATACTCACAGACAACCTCTTTATTTCCAGCTCCACTAGGAGCCCCTATAACTCTTTTGGGTTTAACCCCCATATTTGCAAATGCATTAGTGCCAACTCCTTGTACCTGTACCTGTCTTCTGCTTTCTTCACTACTGACTAAAGCATATGCTTGTGATAGTGAGACACTTTCCTTGGACAGAATATTTTGTTTTGTGATGTCATATTCAGGGTTTAGCCCAGTTAGGAACTCAAAAATCCTGTTCCTTTCAACTAATTTCCGGTAGGTCTCTGCATCATTGGGAGTATCCCATGTCACTGCCTCTATTAGATCAATTTCTTGCCACAGAGATTTCAAGGTGGAGAAATATGCTGGATGGGATTTCTCCCCCCGTCTCAGATTCTTGACATCACTCCTTAGTTGATAGGTTATGGCTACATTCAGTTTCTGGGAGTACGTTTCTACAACACTATCCCAGATTTCCTTAGCCGAATTCATCCAGAGATAATGCTGACTAATCTGTGGCTGCATTGAATTCACAAGCCACCCAATCACTGTGTAATTCTCTTGCACCCATTTCTCATAAGAGGGATCATCCACTGGGGGAGCTTTCTTGCTCCCAGAGATATACCCCCACTTCCCTCTGCTGCAAATATGAATTTTTACGGATTGTGACCAGGCCAAATAATTGGTTCCATCCAGTTTAACTGTAGTTACAGCCAACAAGGAATCAGTTGTAGTTCCCGAAGTATGTCCATATTCAGCAGTACTCTTGTTCTCAATTTCTGAGAAGTCCATTATGTAACAACTCCAATTAGGGTTTCTGCAAGCTACCAATAGTATACTAATTTTAAAGAACTCAGATTGAGTTGAATCAACAACAAACACAGCAACTCACAAACTCAGTTCAGGCCTAACAGCCGTGAGAACCAAGTTCGGTGGCAGCACTTTCAAGAAGAAGAAAGCCTGATTCAGCCTTCAAGGAACAATCAACCGACCTCCAAACACTATGTATTCTTGGTTCCCAACAATATTTTCCCAAAGAGAACAAAAAATATAATCCACAGTACTTAAGAGGCCTTTTTACAAACACTATGTATGCAGCAGTCAACACTCCACTGTTAACAAGTAGAAATCACTTCAAGAACACTCCGTAAAGGTCCAAGAAGTAGCTGAACTAAAGTGGAGGCTTGTACCACTTAGTTTAGATCAGTTTTCAGCAGTTTGGAAGTCTAATAACAGCCGAACCACACTTCCAGAATAACCCAGAAATTTCTAAGTAGAATCAGTCCAGCAACAGTGGGCCGAATGGAGGTGTGCTTTGAATGCTTTAACAATCCTCCCAAATAACAAAAATAACTCAGCAAAGAACTGAGAAAACAACTTACAGTATCTCTGATTTCGAACACTTTGCTCTCTGAGCTAGCTTCGAAATCCCTTTTCTCTGATTTCAAATCAAGCTGAAAAAACTTGCTCTCTGATTCTTCCTAGTCACCGAACCCTTCTCCAAGTGTATAGAAACTTGGGCACCCTCCAATGACCTTCAAGAACCAGGCGAATGACTGTAAACATTCAGCCCTAGAACCTCCTCATGCAGTTGGCTGAACTAGAACCACATGAGGGACACGCCAAGCAGTGACCCGCTTTGATACCAGTTAAAAAGCAGTCCTAGAAGTATGGGACTGTGCTAGAAAACCAGAAAAACAAACAAGAGAAGATTAGAGAAGGAGAGAGAGAGAGCTGTGGCAAGGAGAGTTGGAGGATGAGGTGTTCGAACTTAACCTCCCTCTAACACTCTAATACTCTTTTATGAAGTTAATCTTTTAGTAATTACAAGAGAGGTCCTTAGTTGGACAAGAAATTACAAAAAAGGAACATAGAAGAGTATGGGCCCGGAATAAGGCCCATTACAGAGAAGAACATAAAGATAATATATAGTAACAGCCTATGGGCCATTCGGCCCATCTTCTCTACAACCCTAAACAATATTACCATGAAGGATTGTTACCCTATTCCAGTGATTGATGAATTGATGGATGAGCTCCAACAAGTTTGGGTATTCTCCAAGCTTGATCTGAGATTGGGGTGGAAGTTGGGCGGGTTGGGCTGGGTTTATGGTCAACCCAGGCCTGGCCCTAAAACTTGGGCTTAAGTCCTGAGCCTGAGGTCAAGCCTGATTTTCCCAACCCGAGCCCAGCCAGCACTGTAATTTGATGCACTCGGGTTGGGCTTGGGCCCGGGTCGGGCTCGGGTTGGTCAATGAACACACTCTAAAATTATACATATTTAAATATATTTATGCAAATATATATACATATATATATGTAAATATGTATGCAACATTTACAAACTACTCTTGAAGTTCTCAAACAAAATAAGCTCTTTGCAAAGGGGAGCAAATGCAGTTTTGGTCAAACCAGGGTCCACACATAGTGGAGGACGACAAGGCCATGGTAGATCCAAAGAAGGTTTCATGTGTGGCCAACTGGCCCAGGCCCAAAACAGTGAAGGAATTGCGGGGGTTTCTCGGATTGACCGGGTACTATAGGTGGTTTATCCGAGACTATGGTTGGATAGCAACCCCATTGACACAACTGCTCAATAAAGATTCCTTTGCTTGAAGTCCCATGGTCCGGGAAGCCTTGGAATGATTAAAAGAGGCTGTGTTGCCCCCCCTTCTCTGGTAACTGGTATTACTGGATTTCAGTAAAGAATTTGTGATTGAAAGTGATGCTTCTCATGGTGGAATATGGGCCGTTTTGATGCAAGAAGGGAGGCCCATAGCCTTTTTCAGCAAGGTATTATTTGATTGAACCTCATCAAAATCTGCATATGAATTGGAGCTCATGACAGTAGTTTTCAGTCCTAAGATGGAGGTCTTATTTGATGGACCGGCAGTTCACCATTCGTACGGACCACTAGAGCCTGAGATATCTCATGGAGCAACAGATTCTATCCATAGAACCACAGAATGGGTATCTATCTACTTGGGTTATTGATAAAAAAAAACTACTTGGGTTTGACTACAAGATAGAATATTGGGTTGGAGCTCAAAACAGAGCAGTTAGACACCCTATCCAAGAAGAGCTTAGGTCCATCCTCGTATCCCAGCCCATTTATTCCTTCACAGCTGAATTACAGAAGGAGGCAGCCCAGAGTCCAAAATTACAAGCTATCTGAGAGAAGTGGGCAGAATAGCCAGAGTTCACCCCAAGGTACAAGGTCCAAGGGACCACCTTATTTTACAAGGGGTGGCTAGTTATACCTGATGACTTGGCCCATAGTTGTCAAGGCGACGCCTAGGCGACAAGGTGCCCTTTGAGTCTTGCCTCGCCTAATCGCCAAGCAGTTTTCTATAGCGTGTTATAACAAACTTTTATATTCTTAATTCTTTGAGGTTATAATTATAAATAGTCATTTTTAAACTAAAATATTCATTTTGTGTGTTTATATACTAATTGAGTAATTTCTTTTTGCTATTTTCTTATTTGTTAGGGTTTAATCAACACAAACATTGCTAAATGCTGTATTGAACCCTCAAAGACTTCAAAACCTGAACCAATAAGTAAGAAAGAACATAAAATGTTGTCCGATCAACACATTTTTTCTTTTTCTTTACTAATTTTTGTTTTTATATACTAATTTTTCTTCTTCTTCTTCTTCCACCTTTTATTTTTCTTGTTTTCCTGTAACAGAAATAGGGGTTCAACCTCTATATTTTTTCAAATTTTGTTTTCTTTCTTCTTTTTCTTCTCATGAATATGTTGGAATATGTTGATTTTCTATACTTTAACATGAGGTTTATACTTTTCTTATGAAAATTATGGATATTTATTAAGGAAATATGATTATGGAACCTAGGGAACTACCCTAGGATACATGTTTTTACTTAAAAATATCCATCGCCTAGGAGACGCCTAGGCCCCCACCTAGGTGACTAGGCACTCCCCTGTTGCCTAGCCTCGCCTTGGTGCCTTGAAAACTATGACTTGGTCCACATCCCCATACTTTTGGAGCAATATCACAACACTGTCAGAGGGGGCCACTCTAGAGCTCTATGCACCTACAAAAAGCTAGCTTCTCAGTTTTCTGGAAGGGGATGAAGGCCAAGGTGCAGGAGTTTGTAGCTAACTGCTTCATTTGCAAGCAACAGAAGTATGATACTTAGCTCCCATCTGGATTATTACACCCCCTGCCCATTCTGGACCATGTATGGAGTGATCTCTCTATGGACTTCGTATTTGGACTTCCAAAATCACAAAGTTAGTCATATTGGTCATTGTGGATTGATTCACCAAGTATGGCCATTTTGTGGGTTTTCCACACCCCTACAATGCCTCTATGGGTGCCGAGGTCTTTATCAAGGAAGTTTCCAAGCTCCATGGCACCCCCAGTTCATTGTTTCAGATAGAGACCCAGCATTTATGAGCAAATTTTTGGAGAAGTTTTTTAGGCTACAAGGCACAAAACTGAAGAAATCCACCAGCTACCACTCACGGACTGCCGGGCAAACTGAAGTGGTAAACCAGTGCCTAGAAACTTATCTGAGATGCTTTGTTGGGGGACCTCTCTAAATCATGGATGAAGTGGTTACCTTGGGCTGAATGGTGGTACAGCACCACCTATCATGCAGCAGCAGGTATGACCCCCTTCAAGGCCCTGTATGGGACTATGGGTGGAATCCACCCCCTATCATTCCATATGAAGGGGGCTCCACATCAGTGGCCACCTTAGAAGAACATCTACTGAAGAGGGATTCCATCCTCAAGGAACTCAAGGCAAACTTACTAAGGCTCAATAGCTTAATGAAAAAAGCCTATGATCACAGGCATAAAGATGTGGAGTACCAAGTGGGGAATTGGATCTTCCTCAAATTGCATCCTTAAAGACAGGTTTCAGTGGCTTGCTGTGCATAGAGCAAACTAGTCCCTAGATATTTTGGGCCTTTCTGGGAATCTTACCTGAAGCTGCAAGACTTTCCTCAGATTTTGATGCCAAGGTCTGTCTAAACTGGGAGGGGATTGTTAGGACCAACTCGATTGAGCTTGATGAGTTGCTGCTCACCTCAGGAGTCTCTTCGAGGGAGACCCTTCCTCCTAAGCAGAGATGAAGAGAAAAGAGGGAGAGAGGATTCAATCTTGCATGCTTCATTCATTCGGCCAACCCATTCTTATAATGATTTTGGTTACAAAATATCTCAACAAACTCTGAGCTCTAACGAATTCATGCAGAGGGACCAGCTGACGTGTTGGGTGTTGAAACTACTTGCGTGCCTTCTTCCTCAGGTAGGTGCGAGTAAGTGGAGGTTTGGGCCTCGGGTTTGGATCTGGATCTTGGTTCCCAATAGTTCCCCCTCCCTCAAAATGGAGCTTGTCCTCAAGGTCCAATTCTGGGAACTGATTTTTTAGCTGCCAATACGGTTCCCACATGGAGTCATGGAGGGGAAGCCCAGTCCAGGTTACTAAAGCTTCCTTCACTATGTTCTTCCCGCGATGGACTGAACGGTAATCCAATATCTTGGCGGGTGTGATGGTAATACCTCCTTCCTCTGTAAATGTTGGTAGGCCGTTGCTAACTTTGGTCATATCCCCCACTGACTTCTTAAGCAAGGAGATGTGAAGAACTGGGTGAAGGCGAGCTGTTTTGGGGAGGTCCAATCGGTAGGCAACATTGCCTATCTTCTCAATTATCTTGAACGGCTCAAAGTAGCGAGGAGAGAGCTTATGCCAAGCCCTTTTTGCTACTGAGGACTGTCGATAGGGCTGCAGCTTGAGGTAGACATAGTCCTCCTCCACCTGAAAGTCGACGGCCCGATGTTTTTTGTCATATTGCCTCTTCATGAGTTGTTGGGCCTTGTGCAAAGTCTCCTTCAGGAGGTTGAGTACCTCATCTCGTGCCAGCAACTGGGCTTCAACTTCTGTTACTGCGGTTGAACCCATTTCATATGGAAGAATGTGGGGTGGTTCCCTTCCATACACAGCTTTGAATGGTGTCATGCCTGCTGTCACCTGGAATGTAGTGTTGTACCAGTATTCAACCCATGGAAGCCACTTTGTCCAGTGTTTGGGCTTGGAACCCACAAAACGTAGGTAAGTTTCCAAACATCTATTCAACATTTCAGTCTGTCCGTTGGATTGGGGGCGATAGCTAGTAGATTGATGAAGCATTGCCCCCTGTAAACGGAAATACTTCTTCCAGAACTGACTGAGGAAGGCTGGATCCTGATCTAAGACGATTGATTTGGGAGTACCATGGAGTCTTGTCACCTCTTTGATGAAGGTTTCAGCTACTGATGCTGCGGTGTAGGGATGGGATAGGGCAATGAAGTGTCCATACTTAGAGAGCCTGTCGACAACCACCAAAATCGCCGTCTTGCCCCCAGCGGATGGAAGACCAGTGATGAAGTCCAGGGATATATCTTCCCAAATTGGGAATGGAATTGGGAGGGGTTGCAGGATCCCAGGGGGAAATTGGGCCGAGTATTTTTGTTGCTGGCATACGGTGCACTATGCTACGTGTTGCTCGACTGCCTTCCTCATGTTGGGCCAATAAAAATGTGAAGATAACCTCTTGTATGTCTGGAGAACACCTGAATGTCCACCCAGCACCGATTCATGATAGAGCTCTAATAGGGTCTTCTGATGTGCTGAAGTAGGAGAGAGGACACATCTTCCTTTAAAAAACAAGTCTGGTCCCTTCATGGTGTACCCTGGTGTGGAGGAGGGGTCTTGCAAATAGCTTTGCCGTACTTTTTTGAGGCTGGGGTCATTTCTGGCCTCCTCTCGCAGAGCTTCAAATAGAGGGTAATCGGCCTTTCGAGATAATGCATCCACAGCTCTGTTGGTGATTCCAGGCTTGTATTCGATTAAGAAATCAAAGCCCATTAATTTCATTATCCATTTTTGCTGATCTGGAGTGAGAGGCTTTTGGTCCAATATATACTTCAAGCTTCTCTGATCAGTCCGGATTGTGAACCTTCGATCCAACAAGTATGGTCGCCATTTATGGACTGCCATAACTATTGCCATCAGCTCCTTTGTGTATGTTGACTGATTCTGGGCTCTGGTGGAGAGGGCCTTGCTGAAATAAAATATGGGCTTTCCATTTTGCATGAGCACTGCTCCAACTCCCACACCTGATGCATCACATTCAACCATGAAGGTCTCTTCGAATTTTGGTAAGGTTAGGACTGGTGGGCTGATCATGGCCTGCTTTAGAGCATCAAAAGCCTTTTGGGTCTGCTCCATCCAAATGAAGCAGTCTTTTTTGAGAAGCCCAGTTAATGGGGCTGCCAGTGACCCATAGTTGCATATGAATCTCTGGTAGTAGCCAGTAAGGCCCAAAAACCCATGTAGGGCTTTGACTGTTTTGGG
This sequence comes from Nelumbo lutea, assembly GCF_056320005.1. Classification (NCBI taxonomy): domain Eukaryota; kingdom Viridiplantae; phylum Streptophyta; class Magnoliopsida; order Proteales; family Nelumbonaceae; genus Nelumbo; species Nelumbo lutea. Next base: position 55,714,267 of record NC_142685.1, read on the forward strand.
CGTGGGCCAGTCTTGTATACAATTTATTTTTTCTGGGTCAGCCATGACCCGTCCCGCTGCAACCACATGGCCCAAGTAATGGACTTCAGTTTGCCCAAAAACACATTTTGAAAGCTTGGCAAACAGTTGATGCTGTTTTAGCAAACTCAATGTTTGTCCCAAGTGTTGGAGGTGGGAATTCCAATCCTTGCATTTGTACCAGAATGTCATCAAAGAAGACCAAAATAAAACGCTAGAGATAAGGCCTGAAAATGTCATTCATGATGGCCTGAAAGGTAGAAGGGGTGTTGGACAGCCCAAACGGCATAACCAGGAACCCATAGTGTCCATCTTGGGTTCTGAAGGCTGTCTTGTATACATCTTCAGAGTTTGGTGATAGCCGGATCGGAGGTCCATTTTGGAAAAATACTTGGCTTGCCCCAGCTCGTCTAATAGCTCATCCACCACCGGGACCGGTAACTTATCCTTGACTGTGATATGGTTCAGGGCCCGGTAATCAACACAAAAATGCCAGGACCCATCTTTCTTCTTTACTAGGAGCATTGGGGACGAAAATGGGCTTGTACTAGGCTGTATCCAGCCCTTATGCAGGAGCTCCTTAACGAGCCTCTCAATCTTAGTTTTTTGGAAATGCGGGTATCTGTAGGGCTGCACGTTAGTAGGGGCTGCCCCTGGGATTAGAGGTATACGGTGGTCTTGGAACCGGGTTGGAGGAAGCTGGTCCGGGTCTCTAAAGACTTCTGGAAATTGGCCTATCACCTTTTGGATATCTTCTTGGTCCTTCTCAGATGATTGGACCTCATTTTCCAACTTTAGTAAAGGCCCAATAGGCAATGGGCCCATTTGCATCAGCAGCAAGTGTTCCTTTCCAAACCCTCCTTTTAGCATGGAGTGTAGACCTTCCACTATTGGGCTGGGTACCTCCTGACCTTCCAGGTGGCAGCGGAGCTAATCACAACAGAAGTCCATGGTCATGTGTCCCCAATCACAAAGGACCGGGCCCAGTTGGCTCAGCCATTGTACACCCAACACTACATCAGCCCCGCTGAAATCCAATGGGTGCGAGTCCACGATGAAAGTGTGGTCTTGGATTACCAGCTTTTCATGTTTGCAAATACTTTCACATTCAATGTGATTACCATCCGTCACTCTAATAGCAAAAGGTGAGGTTTAGAGAACTGTCATACCTAGTTGGCGAGCCAATACTTGTGTGATGAAATTTAGTGTGCTTTCGCTATCTATGAGTACGGATACCCGGCGGCCTCTGAATTTCCCTTCAACCCTCTTAGACTTGGGTGATGCCAGCCCTGTTAAAGCTTGCAAGGAAATCTTGGGGTTGTCGTATTGAGTCTGGTCCAGTTCCCTTTCCTCCTCAGCCAGCTCCTCCTCCTCACATTCCTGCCCAGTCTCCTCCCATTGCAGCAAGAACATCCGCTGGGTTTTGCATCGGTGGCCAGGCCCAAACTTCTCACCACAGTTGTAGCACAGGCCCTTCTCACGCCGGGCCTGCATTTCGGCCCAGGAGAGGCGTTTGAAGGGGACTAGGCTCCTAGTTGGCAGTGAGGGTCCCTGGGTGGGCCGAGTGGGTTCCCCTACAGTTCGGCTAGGTTCTGTCATGGGCCGAGGGAGAAGCCCATCTTGGCGGGACGGGATTTTTAACAGGGGCCCTGAAGGTCGAGTCGTCATCTTCCTTAGTTGGTCGAGTCGCTCCTCTTGCAGCCTTGCCACTCCTGCTGCCGCAGACAGAGAAGTGGGCTGAAGAGCCTTCACCTCTACTTTGATGTTGTCCCTCAGTCCTCCAACAAAGCAGCCGACCAATGCCTTCTCCGGCCACCCATGTATTTTGGTGGCTGGCCGTTCAAACTCAACTTGGTAGTCTCTCACCATTCCCGTCTGCCTTACCTGAGATAGCATCTCGTCGTAATCGTCGTACCCGGTAGGACCAAATCTTATGCACAATGCCTCCGTGAATTCTTGCCATGAGATTTGGGGTTGGGAGTGCCGGAACCACTAAAACCACAGAATCACCTCCCCTTCTAGATGGAAAGAGGTGATGGTCATGCGCTGGAGTCCCTGTACATCATGATACTCAAAATACTCTTCAGCCTTGAAGATCCAAGGAATCGGATCTCCCTCGTAGAATGTTGGGAAATCCAGTTTGGTGAGTTTTCCTGGGACAAAATTCCCCCTTCTGTTGCTGCCCCAGCTGGATTCCTCGTTGTCGCTTTCTCGGCCGGCGGTGGGAGGAGTTTTCTCCTTCTGAGATGCCATTACTGACATGGCTTCCTTGATCTCCTTAAGCCCCGTGACCACCTGGTGGAGATCGACTTCGATCTTGTCCACCCTCGTCCAGCGTCACCGATCTGGTATTGGTGAGTTGCTGCTCACCTCAGGAGTCTCTTTGAGGGAGACCTTTCCTCCTAAGCAGAGATGAAGAGAAAAGAGGGAGAGAGGATTCAATCTTGCATGGTTCATTCATTCGGCCAACCCATTCTTATAACGATTTCGGTTACAAAATATCTCAACAAACTCTGAGCTCTAACGAATTCATGCAGAGGGACCAGCTGACATGTTGCTTGCTGCAGTTGGGTGCTGAAACTGCTTGCGTGCCTTCTTCCTCAGGTAGGTGCGAGTAAGTGGAGGTCTGGGCCTTGGGTTTGGATCTTGGTCTTGGTTCCCAACAGAGCCCCTTAAGCCAGGTGAGCTACAGGACAGCTGTTTTTTCACAGCAGGCTACATCAGCCATGACAGAGCACATATCCCCAAGCCTAACCGAAATGATTTTATTGTAATAATGTCTATATAAGGGTGGGTTCATGTTTGGGGAAGGCATGGAAAAGCATATCTAAGTTTTCTCTTCCAATCTTCTTCTTCTTCTTTCCCTCTCTGTTCTGGAGGGTGGTTCCTTGAAAAAGACTCTGGTTAGGCATTTCCTAACAGGAGGCTTGTGATTAGTTCTTCTATGTTCAAGTAATTTGAACATCAGACAGTGAGCTCATGAAGAATTCAGGAGAAATTTAGCAAGACAGAACACTATCAGAGTTAGGCTCCAGATATTTGTTATTGATTACCTGAATTTTTCCTAAGCTTTCTCTTGCCCTTTTCTTGCTATTACACCGAGAAACCTTCTTAATCAACCTTGTATATCACCTATTGGGCCACTTTCTGTGTGTATTTTCTTTTGGGTTTGGTTTAGAGCTAAAAAACCATATCCTTGTTTGTCTATCATGCTAGAAAACAAGGAAATAGGCAGACAAGTGGAGATATATCAGATTAACAATTGCAGGAAGCTAGATAGCAAACAAAATCACTTATCTACGTTTACACTGAAGATGAATGAATATCAATTTAAAGAGCTTCTGAGCTTGAGACATAAAGATCAATGGAAAGAATTAACTCTGAGAAAAAAGGACTAAATCAAGCAACCAAAAATCATGAATTAATATATTGATAAAAAATCATGAATAAAAATAAACAACCATTGTTAGCTGATTAAAGAGAGACATGGATGGCTCTTGGAGCCTTAGACATAAAGTAAGGGAAGCAAGGTCAGTAAAATATCCGAAATACATCTTGCCCAAGAAGGGGTGAACATACAGGATCTGTTGTTTTCAATTTACTTCTGGACTTGTGATTATATAATGTTTTATATCCGAAATACATCTTGCACATTATTTTGTATCAATAAGCTATCATCTTTTACTGATAAAAAAAAGAAAAAAACCTATAAACTAAGTGAGGTCAGTGGAGATTGCAGCAAAAAAGAAAAAAAAGTGAGGTTAGCGGAGAGACTGCCTACCTCCCTCTTTTCATCAGCTTTGATTATGTGTTTGACGTGCATGGTGGAAGCCCCTACAAGGCATCACAGTTCTGTTTGAAAGTATCTTTTCCCCCTCCGGAAGAGGGAAAAATTTGGAGATTTGCTAGGCCTGTGAGCTTTTGGGGTATTTGGGAGGTAAAAAAGATATACAAAGCCAGTTAGCTTATGGGGTATTTAGGAAGAAAGAAAAGTAGGGACCTTCTCAGGCATACCACAGTGGCCAAATTTAATTATTGATTTTATCACTCTTGACTTTCATGTTAGAGTAGAGATGAGTTCAGAGACTGCTATGCATGATATTGTCAGAAATGAATTCAGAGACCTTTAAGCCCTATCATTGACATCAAAAACTAAGAAGGCATTAGAGATAACACTTACCACTAAAACTCCCTTCCCAGACCACCCTTGGAATAGTTATTTATTTGTAGAGAGGGCAAATAGGAACACTGAAATTGTAGAAAATATTTAGAGGTATTAAGAAAAAGAGGAATAACTCTTCAATTATGCTATGATGTTTTGCTTAGTCTCAGTCAAATACTAACATTTTATGAGATCTTGCTAGCAAGCAACAAAACTGAAACTCCACCTTTGCTTCCTTGCTAGAGGACAATTTATATTCAGCAGCTCTCTCCTCTGTCATCATTATTTTAATTAGAAATAAAGGTGAGGTCCACTTTGTCCTAAAGCAATCACCTTATTCTACATATGGCATCTGTTAGCAATAGTAAGAAAACCATAAAGATGGAAGTTTTTCTATCTATCTGATCAGTAATGAGACAGGAATATCCAGTAGAAAATTCTAAAATCACAAGTATTTTTTTTAATAAGCTAAATATCACAGGTATTTAGTTGCAAGTATCGTGTTTGCATTGCAGCTGACCTTTTGTGAGGTTGGCCTAGGATCTGGTTCTGGAGGAGTTAGTTCCTTTACTTTTTTTATCAGAGTATTTTTGTTGGCTGTTAATTAGTGCAAGAAGTGTCTAAGCTAGTCTTCTCTTCTCTTGGGTGATATATTTATCACCTTCCTTCTGTATTCTCTTTTTATTTTAATGAAAATTTCATTTTACTCTTCAAAAAAATTGTTAATGTGCATGTAAAAATTGCATTTTTTTTTCAGTTTGTCTATTTGTCTGATTCTTTAACACCAACTGGCCATAACATGATTTAAAAGAGTATTCTGTCTAGTGCTTGTCCTGGGATCATGTTGAATGATGGCTCCCAGTTTCTGCAGCTCCATGAATCTTTGGAAAGATGTATTCTGGTTTCTACATGCAAATCCATTAATGGGAACAACCTGATGCGTGCCCTGTTCATTATCCATGAGATCCCATCTACACCAGTGTGTGTCTAAATCATTACATATCAGGTGTTCTGTGCTAAATATGGGCAATCTAGTACAAATACATCAATATGCAGGCAGTAGAAAAAGAAAAGGCATCTGGAGATACTGTTAAAATTTGGATACTTGGTAGAAACTTGTGAATAGAATGATGGGAAAAACTTGTTCCTATGCATTTGGCTCAGGCCCAGAAGACCCTGAGATTATTCATTGGCCGTTGTTATATTTTACTAATAGTATTAAAAATATTGCTAAGTTAATTTCTGCAGATTCATGCTGAGCTAACTGATCAGAATTCAGAAGAAAAAGAATGCTGAGCAAGTTAGAAAGCCTTTTCCCTCTTCAAGCATTTAAATTTTTCAAAGCGCTTTTTAGTTAGAGCAGGATCTTTTTGTCTAATGGTGTAATCACATTCAGAGTAGAATAATTAACCCATTACCCAGGCATGTTTTCCTGAGGAGCTACAATCCTGTAGTCAAGAAACTGGGAAATTGCAAAGCTAAAAATGCTGGAAGTTACAATCTTGTCCTGAAGAGCTAAAAATGCTGAATTAGTTAGATATGCAGCTGTTATCTGGTGAAACTGGGAAGACAGACTTTTCCTAGTTACTGTTTATCTTTATATTCAAATCATGCACTCAAAACCTGCTTTTCATTCTGTTCTAAGGAAAGCTCGTTCCTCTTCAAAAATTCAAGTTTTTCTAGTCAGTATTATTTAGAGCAGAATCTTTTTTTTTTCAATGGTGTAATAACATCAAATGTGCAGCAATTAATCTGTAACCTGGCCTTTTGTCCTGGGGAGTTACAATCTTGTAGTAGGGAATCTGGTTCCTTGCTGATAAAAAAAAAAAAAAAAAATCTGGTTCCTTCCAGTGCAGCAGAACTGTCAGATATCAATATGATTCTTGGTATTTGTCATGGATATTCAATTTGTGATGATATTTTGGCATTACTACAGGGACTTGGGTTGATGTTCCCTTGCGTTCCTCTCATGTGGAGATGGAATTGTAAGATTGTTTTAGAGTGGATCGGAAAGAAGGTGGTGAGGGTTGCTACTTGGATTATTTCATATGTGCCAGATCCTTATCTTCTAGCTTGGTCCTAATATCTGTTAATTTGCTAGCAGATATGTTGTCTAGGGAGGGGATGAAGAGATGTGAGCTTTATTGAGTCCCAGTCCTCCTTGATTATTTCTTTTGCCTTTTGTATTTCTGAGACATTGCTTGGTTCCTGCCATGTATTTTTGGATCACCTTAATTTTTTGATGATGCACATAAATGAAAATCATTATTCCCCCATTTAATAGTGTGGGTTGCATTCAAGTCAATACCTCTAAACTAGGGTTATAACTTTATCCAATCTTTGTTTCCATTGTGATTTAAAGGAATGTAGGAGTAAAGGACTGTGTGTGTGGAGTAAAAGGCAGGACTTTTGTTCTTATCTTTTTTTTTTCTCTTTATTTTATAATTCTATCAATCTATAGGGTTCCACTACCATTTCTTTTGTTACCTTTTCATTACTTCACTTGGGTGTCTATATGTTCTACATACCCTTTTATGTTTGTGTGGTTAATTTTCTGATTTGGTTTTTCCTGATTTTTTCCCTCAAAGTTATTGACATTTCTATGAGCTAGGATTCGCTATTGATTATTTTTAGTTATATTTGAATCAGTTACTCATGTTGGTCCACTGAATGATGTTTATTGACCTGATATATGCTTGTTTCTGTTTTATAATATAATAGCTACTTGTGTTAGTCCATACATTACGTTTTAGAACTAATTAAATATCTCTTCAAATTATGAGTTCTGATTTTCTTCCCCAAGGAATTCACTTAGTTTGAGAAAAGCCCGATCCAACAGAGCTGAATGGCCTTGTGCTGGTGCACACTATTGATACATAAATAGAACATGCTCTTAAATTGGTGTTTCAATCTTTCTGTCCAAAATCACACTAATCTCATTGGACATTAGTGTGATTCTTTTTAACTGAAAGCTGCATCTGAGTTACTACTTTACTAGGACACGCAACTGCTGAATTAGAATATGGGGAAGATGATATCTTTTATATTTGGTTTGATTTCCCTATTGTTGAAACTAGTTTATTGAAATGCCATTTATCGTTTTGAGAACGAACTTGAGGGATCTGGTCTGACAATGGGGGCACTGGAGCACACCTTCCAAAACAGGAAGTGAGTTGGATATTTGAGGTGCATAAGCAGAAATAAGAGTACCAAGACAAACATATTAGCTCCTTTGTCAAGTCAGGGATTCATTTGGTAGATAAACCGATGTTTATCTCCATAGGCTTTAGCTTTAGTTAGCTTTACTAGAATAAAACTTTCTATAGCTTGTTTTCAATGCAATTTCATTTGCACGGGTGCAAAGGTATGGGAGTGCAAATGAGTTGAATGCAAATTCTGGTTTATTTTTATTTTGAATTTCACTTTGTTTTGTTTCTTTGACGTGTATAGTAAAATAAAATCTTAAAGCAAAGTAAAACCTGAAACAGAATTTACAATCTTCTGATTTGTATTCCCATGCATTTGTATTTTGTACTAGTGTAAATGAAATTGCAATTGCAAATAAACGGTATGGTTTTACATATGAAGAACAGTTTTGCTGTACGTTGCAATTTTGTTTGACTATATTATATTTTACTAGTTTTTTTTGATAGGATTCTGTGGTGTCGTGAAGGCATCTAAATGATTAATTTTTAGGAAAAAGACCGAAACCTCATTTGAAATTTCACGTAAAAAATACTGAAACATCCCCTCTTTTCAAAATGGATTAATACCTCCCCTCCTCTGTAAGGTGATGTCATCAATCATCCAACAAAGACCTCCCTTCATGAAGAACTGGTGAGGATATGTCCCACTGCAATCTGTAAGGTGACTCATTGGAATATTGCCTGCAGTTCAGCCTCCTCTACTGAGCTCTGACTCTGAGCCTTACCATCCACTACACCTAGGCAAGACAAAGAGTTGGATAAACAAATTGCTCTAAACTACAGGAATTTGCAGATAAAGATCCTCCATCAGTAAACAAAATAAGTTGTATGTAAGGTTCTAGACGCAGGTTAAACTTAAGTTGAGGATGTGGTATTGTGTTGTCTCCATGAACAGGATTTTGGATTGAATTAAATAAACTATTTATCCTCATTAATATCCATTGCACAGAAACTTGATGTCAGTGCTTCTTAGGTCAAAGATAAGGACACCCTAAAGTTGGGAAATCTTTGGAGTCGTCAACTAGACAACTAGGTAGTTGGCATTACATCCAATACTCCCTTATCCATGCAAAAAACAATACGGTTTAGCCCTTCTTATGCCTCACTCTTCCTTGAAGTTGCGTTAGTCATAATCCCGACCGACACCAAAAAGATACAAAGATTTTATCAGTTTGGGGTGATATTGTACGGGTTGCTTGAAATCTTAGGAGAGATTGCTGTAGTAGAGGCCATCAATTGTATGTCATAGAAAACTACCAATGAAAGAAGTCATTCTTAGTTGTAAGAAGATATAGGCACATAGGAAACCCCGGTTCAATGATTTCTTGGCTGTGTTCAGATGCTATTATTGGCTAGGGGTGTTCATGGTCCAGTTCAGAAGATTGCAGACCAACCAAATTAATATATATATATATATATATATATATATATATATATATATATATACCAAACCAAGGTCCAACCAAACTGTTTATGGTATGAGAAATTCCTAGACCAAACCAAACTGTATTGGTATGGAAACCAAACCATACCAAACCAAACTGTATTGGTATGGAAACCAAGCCAGACCAAACCATTTTATTATGGTTTGGTGTGGTTTCTAATACGGTTTAGAGACTTTGGGCCATTTTATGATTCTCTTGGTTTTAATCCAATTAGAAAACCTAAACAATAACACCCCTAAAAGTTAACATTTAATTTTTTTTTATATAATATTATATGTATTGTTGTGGTTTAGAACAGATTGAACCAAACTGTCTTTAAGTACAGATTGAACCAAACCACAAATTAGGTTGGGTTGGTTTGGTTTTGTGCTTTGGACCATTACAATGAACACCCCTATTATTAGCTCAATAGAGAACTAAATATGTTATGTAGAATCAAATATGATCAGCTTGCTCAAAGTTTCCATGTATAATAATCGATCCCATGTTTTCTTTAGAAAAGAACATATAGTTATTGTTCTCGTGTCATTTTGTATACCATTTTCCTTTTCAATTTATAATTAGTGCATCTTCTTTTCCCTCTTAAAGGCTCGGATCAATTATGGCCAACGTACTTTAAAGCTATAGTCATAAATGAAATTTGAAACCTAAGGATCATCAGCCGTCGACCCTTCACTTCAATATCTCTTTCCTGTTCCAGATAGCTGAGCTTGTTGAAATTCCTATCATCTAGATCATTGTTGTTTCTTTGATAGATGGAACTAATCGAAACACTGTTGGAAGGGCCAAGTGCTCCCTGGTAATTGGGTTGCATATCCAAAGGGCCTCTGGTTCATCTTAGTCCACTAAAACACATCAACCAATTATAGATATTGCTGTTACCCGAAGCTTATGACGCCCTCCTCAATGGTACAGGTTGTTGATGGCAATGATCACGAGCTTCGTCAGAAGCTTTAGCTTTTTCTTCCCAGATGCAGCAGTCTCTACTGCTTGTTCAGCAAAGGTGAGGTTTACCATTGGGTCATCTATTGAAGTGGAATATCTCAAGGAGGGAGACATGCTTTTACGAATTGATCTAAGACAAAAGGGTGCATGCTTATGAATTAAACTGAAAATATGATTGTGCAACACTGAGTAACATCACATGACATCATCTGTTGCTTCAAAAACAAGTAGAACAGTGATCGATAGTAACAGCGATAGGAAAATGGCAACAGTCTCAGCGCAGGACATTTGATGGAGGGTGTACGTCTTGAAATGGCACATCGTGAAGATAGATAGTTACCAACCCCTTAGCCCGCATCTATTTCTCTCTTGTGCTTTTCTAGTTTTCTTTCTATCCAAACCCAACATTTCTCAACTTTCTATGAGACAAAAAAATAAAAACACGGGAATGTTTGCCTTTTGAAACTATTAACATGAAAGGTTGTTTGGGTTTGAATCCTTCTTTATAAGTTTTTTTTTTTTAGGTGTGGTGAGTGGTCTTCTCACCACAAAGCTCACAAGTGCCTTCTCCTACTCAAGACAAAATTAAAACCCTCATGGGTCTTCATTGTATCTCATAAAATCCATATTTACTCATTAATAAGACTTTCTCTCTCTCTCTCTCTCTCTCTCTCTCCCACACACACATACACACACACTCCCTTTTTCTCCTCACTTTAATAGTCAATGCTTGTAACATCTCCCCTCCTCCATTAAATTCCTTTTTTCTTTTAAATCTCTTTAATCCTTTTGTCTCTAACAAAGTAGGGGGTGTTAATTAGATGGATTGGGTTAAATTAAGGGTCAACCTAAATATGAACCTTAGTTTTGACCCAAACTAATGTCAAAACCCAAATTTACTCACCAAGACATGGGGTGAACCAATTTTCTTCTTATATAAATAGTATAAAGAAACCATTTCTCCTTTTCATGGGTTATTAGGTTTTTCTCTATTTTTTTTATCAATTTAGTGTATATTTGTTTTATGGATTCTTTTAGTTCAACAATAAAATGTGGTAAGAAAGCACTTAACATGGGCCTTTGGTTATCTTCATTAGTTCAATTTTGTAATTGTCTTCTAACTTGGTTATTGATCTCATGCTAAGCACTTTTTTTTGGTTTTGTAGAACTATAACAAGGGTAGTCGAAAATTATTTTTTGTATTATTTTATATGTAAGGAGATACAATTTAAAATTAAAACTTTATGGGTCTTCATTGTCTCTTATAAAATCCATATTTACTTTATAATTAGACAATTCTTAAATCTCTCTCTCTCTCTCTCTCTCTGACCTTAATAGTCAATGTTTGTAACATCTCCGCTCCCCAAGGTTCAAAGTATTGATACAATACGCCCCGTATTGGGCGTATCATATCTTATCTTTTGGTCTCAATACACCTATTTACAGGTGTTTCGAGACTCCCATTTATTTCAATAAAAAACACTTAAAAATCAGCTCCAGGAATCAAGTTTTGAAAAAAAAACTAAAAAAAAACATTGAGCGGCGAGTTTTTAATACCGATACGCCCCTATTGATACTTTGAACTATGCCACTCCCCATTAAATCCCTATTTCCTCTTAAATATCTCTTAATCCCTTTTGGCTTTTTAAGTAGGGGTGTAAATTAGATGGGTTAGGTCAGGTTAAGGGTTAATCTAAATATGAATCTTAGCTTGGACCCAAATTTTCCCACCATTACATGCGGTGAACAAATTTAAAGAAATCATCACTCCTTTCCTTGGGTTATTAGGCTTTTCCCTCTATCTTTATTAATTTAACTTAATGTAGATTTATTCCATGGATTCTTCTAGGTCAATAATAAAATGTAGTAAGGAAGAACTTAATGTGAGTATTTGGTTATCTTCATTAGTTCAATTTTGAATTTTTTAACTTGGTTATTAATTTCATGCTAAGCACATTTTTTGGCCTTATATAGGGCTATACAATTGGGGGAGGGGGTAGCTCATCCCCCAACCTAGGTATTTGATACAACTAGCTAGATGACGTATAAACTAAGCCACCATTAGTTGGTTTATGTGATTCTCATAATATATAATCTATATGAAAAAGGAAAGTTTGAAGCTCAATAATTAAAAAAGAATAAATTATTATTTTTCTACTATTCTATATATAAAAAATAGAAATATATAAAAAAATTGGTAAATAACTGTTACTTCATTTTTTTCCTTAAAAAAGTAAATTTTTAAACATCATCTTGTACATTGCATGGGTCATTGCAAGAGAACCTATCAACTGAGCCACCATCAGTTGGTTCTCATGTTAAACTATTGATTTATGTACTTATAATATATAAGCTATATAAAAAGGAATAAGTTTGAAACTCAATAACTTAAAAGGTAAAGAAAATTATATTTTCTATTATTTTATATGTAAAGAACTAAAAATATAAAAGAACATTAATTTGGTGAATTGATGCCATTCTTCATTTATTTTTTCCCTTAAAAATATATTTTTAAACAACATCGGTCAAATGGGTCACTACCAGTTAACAAGGAATTGTCAAATAATACTTGCAAGTACAGGTAGAAGAAGCAGAACCATTGGACCAGAAGATGCTGAGCTACAGGCCGTGATAAATGGTCCTCATCATTCTCATGAATTAGGTTCAGTTCAGAATGCATATTTTCTGCAAAATCTTTGTTAACTATGGCATCTTAATTAAGCTACTTGTGGATGATCAACTAAGGGATGTATGTGAAAAACTTTTTGTGTTGTAAATATTACATCTATAAGTAGGATGTATAATAATGTATATAATGGCTCATAACTTGATACATTTTGCTTGTAAAAACCATATGGATATAGTACATGAACGCCAATATATATATATTGATAAAAAATGAATGAATTGAAGATTCTGTTTATTTTGCTAAAAGAATTATTTTATTTAAAAAATGAGGCCTATAGAGACTGGTAAAAATAAGAGCTTTGGTGTAAAGAGAGAAAATGATTGGTGAGTGGTTCTATCATTTTCATCCTTTGTACCATTCTGATATATACTATAATGGTTTTATCATAGATAATACAGACTAATAAAAGAGATTTCTATGAACAAAAAAATTTTACTGGATGAGAGTGATTTGAAGAGACGTAATATACAGTACAATTTTAAAAGGTGAAGCTCATGATTTCATCCTTATAGTAGCTGGGTAAAATGATCGGCTATCTTTGGTTAAAATTCTGCTCAGAAGAATCATATAAGAGAGAATTTGGAGCTAAAAATGATTCTTTTTTTCAAACTAATACTTCTATTTCCAATGTATTGATTTTTGGGAAGTTGGAATAAATTCTGAGCCTGAGGATGGAATTAGTTCCTCCGGCCATTTTCCTACATTCAAACTTAGAATCATAAAATTCATCATAATTAATTATCTGAAATTATGACAAACGCAGCTTAATATTGTTCTGTCCACCCCATAAATTTTAGTACAATTTTGTACACTTGGAAATAAAACCCAAAAACCTAGGGTGGACTCGACTGAACTCTAAATTTCCCTATAAAATATTTTGTTTTCCTTAATATTTTACTGGTAATGAAATAAAAAGGATTATTATTATTTTTCTGAAATAACTGCTGTGCAAGTACAACATATTCAACGTTTAGCAAAACACAGCCGACGTACAGAAATAGGAAAGGGAAAAGTAGGAAACACACGACGCAGAATTCTGAATTCCAGCCCCCCCTACAAGTAGCCTTCTCCCCCTATAAACCACATCCTGTCAGTGAATTTGACATCAATTCATGGTTAGAATGCATTTTCTCAGTACTTTGGGCCTAGTAAATTCTCATCTGGGCTGATTGGTACTTCTCCCAAGAGAAAAGTGTCTGAGAGAATGAACATGTAAGAGTGCTCCAAAAGGAAAATAATGAGATCACTTTCTGCTGTACGCCTCTACGTGGCCACTTAACTCTCCACAGGGGAGATGGGTGATCCAAGGTGGTGAAGTTTGTGCTTGGAAGCTGGGTTCATGGTAGCGAGAAGAGGAGAGAGAAGAGAACAATTTGGCGAGGGTCCAAATTTATATATATAGCTTGAGAGCAAGCGCGACTCTCTCTTTCTCCTCAGATGGAGACAGTGGAAGCCATAAAGCCTAGCCTAGGCTTGTGGGTCTATGGCGATGGATGTGGTCACTGGTCAGAACAACAAGCTAAAGTGGTACAGTTGTGATCGATTGGTGTAGTAAAGTTGTGAAGATCCAATGGAGTTGGTTCTCATCAAGAGAGACGACTACTTGGGTCTCCTGGCTTTTGCTCAGGAGGGGATGTACATCTCTCCTTGGTCATGTGCTCCGTTGCTATCATCATAAATTTCAGATTTGGACATTTCTGTGCTTTGAGGCGCCATTTAAAGTCTAAAGTTCAAACCAGTAAAAATGAAATTAAGTAATATCATGTTTTGGCTACAGACTACAGTAGTTGGTTCTTTACGCCAAACAGCTGTCCCAATTTTCACAGCAGATCCCAGCTCGGCTCTCTGTGCATGGCGAGGAGGAACCTGGTTTAGTTTTCTACCTTGCCTCTCTGGCCAACAAGTTGACAATCTCATCTCTTAGGGTTTTAGAAGCCAACTCAGAATCCAACCCATTAACCTTAACCAAACCGCTCTCCTCAAAAAGAAAAGAACGTTTCAGTCTTTGAACAATCAGTTTCAAGATGATAACCCAACTGGTAGTGGGTATTTTAGAGCAGATTTTAGTTTATATTCTTTTTCTTTCTTTTTGCTTGCTTCTCTATAGTCTATACAGTTGGTCTCAGGTTGCCCATTTCCATGGGGCAATGTGACACCTCATTAATATGGGGTGGTATATATTGAGAGGTGAAGCTCTGATCAATTCCATTAATAATCTTGTACGTCCAAATTATGTACTTTTTTTTTTGTTTTTTTACTGGTCATTTTTACTAGCTAGGAGCATGCCTTGTGTATAGTTATATATAAAACTGAGATGTGCCCATATCACCTAAGGGTCATATTGACTAATGAGCAGTCAAAAAGTATATCTAGACACCACTGATCAAAAGAATTGATGAGTTACAGAGATTGAAGGGTCTATAAAATTGAGTCTAGCTATACCGAAAATGATTTTCTAGGACTCACGCAATTTGACCATGGATACAGGAATCGATTTGAAGTAACTAATAGTTATAGGAAATAAGGCTTTAATTTGGTCATATATTGTTTTGACTTTTCCTTACATATTTAAGGAATAAAGCAATACAAGATACTGTGCGTACAAATTCCCCTCAAGAACTGTCTGCTGGGAACTCTGGATAAATTTCTGTTTCTGGTTTCTTGCCAGTGCACCTAATTTATTAAACAACAAATACTAAACAGACGCCTGTGTTTTTGGTGCATCTAACTGAAGCAGATAATAGATGCTTGTAATTAAACCAGAAACGTTGGATTGCATGCATGTTTTAACTGGCTCTGGGCTAGCGTTTCAGGGCTAACCTTTAATTAAATGCAGGAGAGCAAGAGAGGAGTTCAGTACTTGGATGAGTTCATCACCATAACAGCCTCAATTCGCTAGCTCCTTATATATTTTTCACACTGTAACTAAATTTGTTGCAGAAGTGAAAAGTAATATTAATCCTTAATTATCTCGTAATTGCACCATAGATGTATAATTGATTTCGTGAATCGGTAATCTTCTGAATGCTGCTCCTGCAGGTCTCATATAGGTCTGATATCTCCTCCTAATTTCTTCCATGTTAGACACAGAAACTATTGTCTGTCTGATTGCTTTTTCTGACGGAGAAAGTGAATCCCAAGGCTACCCATGAACATAAGCCATTAGAAAAATTCAGATCGATCGAGAAGAATCAAATGGGCAGCTATGTATAATTAATAATATAAAAAAAGTGAAGTGATCAAATAGATTTAGAAGCTGCGGCAGGAGGATCCTATATGAGATCTTATTACAATCTGTACAAAATACAGAGATTATATGATTAATTACTTAATTATCACTCGCTACACCCTGAACTTAACTAGATGTCATGACTCATGAGTCTCCTCTCCTATGTTCAGTTTTGACCTCGTGGTGTCCATGGAAAAAATTGAAGGAAAAAAATGGATGATTCTCTCTGTTCAAATTTGCTGAAGAGATATCGGATATGATCGATCAACTGAGAAAACAAGGAATGCAGCAAGTCTCAGATGGAGACTTGGCACAGCGAACGACGTCCAGAAACATGCTTTCATCACAGGGGATGCAGAGCTTGGAGTCGGCAGTGAAGTCGTACTCGTCCCGAGCTTGATCCAGCAATGCTTTGAAGAGGGGATGCTTGAGCAAGGTCACCTTAATCACAAACCTCTTACACTCTTCGCCCACATAGACTACCAAGTGACCCTTTGGAACATCTTTAGGGATGGATCTCTCCTCTTGATCATTCAAGCATGATGACCACAGAGCCCATTGACAACAGTAGTTGGAGGTCGCAGAGGGAAACACTCTACTGCCCATCTTTCTCCATCTTCTTAGGCAGGCACTGAAGAGCTTCCCCGTCATAGTCTTCATGTTTATCTTTACGTCGAGAGAGCTAGAGCCGAGAGAGAGGGAGTTTTAGAGAGCTAGAGCCGTAGAGCGTGAGAGAGAGAGAGAGAGATATAGAGAGGAACGTGGTGTGGGAAAAAGTGAAGCGGGGTTGGGTTATATATATAGGTGAGGGAGTGTGGTAAAGGAACCATCAGAATCAGAATGGTTGAAGTGATGGATGGATGGCTGAAAGTATGAGTGTATGGGTATGATGCTTGTGCGCGTGTCTGATTGTTACGTCTTTGTCTCTCTGTTTCCTTGTCATCTTCATTCATTAGGCAGTAAAAAAATATACCATTGCGCTTTTATACGAAATTGTACGAACATGCAACCAACCCAATGATCGGAGAGACCGTGAAGCACAAAAACCAGAGTCTTTATTTGAACAGAAAAGAAGGAAAGGAAAACTATTCTCTCTCTCTCTCTGGTTCTCTGTAGAATCGAGAATTCTAAGCTAGCTTCTCAGGTTGAGATTCTTGTAGGGGCTTCATTTGGGCAAAGCACTTCATCTAGCTACTTCTGTGGAAAGTGGAATTTGGAACACTTAATTTACAGTTTACAGTGGTAGATTTCAGCTTCATTTAGATATTTTAGGCTATACATCGTCGACCCAGTGGTAGATTTCCATGCTAACGCTAGCAGATATTCCAGTGCTAAGTTTTAATTAATGGATGGACCATCAAAAAGGAAAAGATCAATAGGTGATACTAAACAGTGGATGTTATAAAATATGTCCACTTCTGAAGTGAAAGAAGGAAGGAGGGATACAGCTGAGGTTGGGAGCGAAAGAGAGCCAACAGTTTTTTTGATCAAAATCCTCCAAGGTCTCTGATTCAAACGGAGTCTTTCACGTTTAAGAAATGGAAGTCCCCACCCAGCATGGAATAGGGATAACCTCAACTATTCATGCATGCAAAATCTCTCTCTCTTTCTCTCTCTCTCTCTCTCTCTCTATATATATATATATAACTGGTTCAAACACAATAACCCACCTGCAACTCCATACACGTAACAGATCAACTCATCAACCTGATTAATATACACAATGGCTCAATTAATTTAAACGTGAATTATATTGTTTTCATGTTTTGGGCTACTGGGGATTAATTGGTCCATGGAAGCTCGTACTGGGAGATCCATTCACTATTCCACTGTTGTAACACTGGAATAGATTATCTTTCTTTGGCAGTGGATATTGGAAGGATATCTACATTAAATTCATAGTGGGCCAACGAGGTGAACTGACAACCACTTTTAGTATAATATAAATAGGGATTTGTGGGTTCCCTCTTAATACTTTTGATGTTTAAAGAGAAGAACGCTTTTCAGAGAAGATATACATGAGAGTCATGATCAATATAGAGGCATGAGTTGATGAATTGGGATTGTTCTTCATCATCATTCTTCTCTGAAGTCTGATCTGAATCAGAGAATGCTGATCAATATGGGTTTTCTTAATTAGGCTGATTCCAAATATCAGCCCCTCCAATATAAAAATATCATACAAGGTTCCATATTGTGTTGAAGGACAGGTGAAGTCTCTGCTACCAGAAGACATCAGGGATAGATGCCTTTTTAACCAACTCCTGATCAATGTCAATGCAAGGTGGGGCATGGGTGTTGATTAATTATATTAGATTCTGATCTGACATCAAAATAAGTGATAATCAACTTTCCCATGTGAGAGACTCTTCATTAAATCAAAATGCATATAAAGGTGTAGTTAAACCATCCCTAAGTGAAGCTTAGTTGATTATCACTTATCTGATACGCACTTTCTAAAAGCACTCAAGTATTAAATTGATAAGGACCATGTCATGGCACCTTTACTTACTTCATCATACACCTTTAATCTCCACTTAATATAAGATATTATGTGCACTACACATACGGAAATGCCCTCTTTCTTTCTTTTAGCATATCCAGTATACTTTGGATATGCATTAGCACATAATCTCCTAAAGTTTGCTTGAATTAAAATATTGCTGAGGACCTCGAGGTCATGAATGAATGTAATAAAAGTACATTGATTGAGAAGAAATTTGTTACTGAGTTGGGAATTGGGATAAGGCTATCAAAATCCTTGATAGAGTGATGAAATGGGTTTCCTGTAGCCAGCCTAATACAGTTGGGATAGGACTCTGTTGAGTGAAGAAGTTAGGGTTATCAAGGTAATGGCTCAATAAAAACATTTTAAACCATGAATACTTTATTTTAAGTAAATGGGTCCATGTGAAATTGAATTGGGTTGGTTGAGGGGGAAATGTGAATATAAAAAAGGAACAAAACACTGACCCAGACCTGATTTGTTGGAAAATCAATGTGAGTGACTGGGTCGGGTTGCCGGGTCCTCTCAATAATTGTTACCCTTTAATAGTACCTGAATCCTGATGTAACAGTATGGAATGGCACAAATGCAGAGGAGAATGAAAGGCCAACCCCCTACCCCCCAATTGTTCGGATGGTTGCAACATCATCTCTCCTGAGTGGTGATTAATTAGTGAATATTCTGAATGAAGTTCTGAGAGGATACAGAGGTTTAAACCACAGGAAAGTAGGGGAAGAAAGAACAGAAAGAACGATTAGTTCCTTATCCAAACTGTGAGACATGGCCATGTTAAAGAATCAGGCTGGTCCCCAAAAGCTTCTGCTCAATTTCTATGTTCAAATATCTTCTTGAGATATTTCATGGAAGGAGGCTGGTTGGGGGGTTTCTTTTTCTTTTAAATGGTTTGGTTTCTTGATTATTATATTGTCTCAAAAGATGACAGTCAGCCCACAGTATTAGTGAGAGAGAGGGACCAATTTGGGAAAGAGGAAAACAGAGAAGAAGAGATCCACATTAGGACACATCATCATTCGGATGAAGAACCAACTGATTTGACAAACATGAATCCTCTTTATACTCACACATTCACAAACTGGAGCCGTCAATGGGTCGGGTCTATCCGACAGAACTAATTATGTTGGTTCTGGTTTTATGGTTTTGTCCCCAATGATTAATAATTGGGCCAGTACCGGTTTTTGCTGTTCTGAAAGCCCTAAAAACACTTGTTTTATCAACGTATAAACAATTCACTCATTCTAAAATGCAGCTGTCCATGTCAACCTACTCTCTCTTGCTTCGATACCCTTTAGAACTTTGTATTTTTTATTTAAAAAAATAAAAAATAAAACACGGGATACTCAACCGATTTGGTTTATTTTTTATTAGGAAACCTGTAATAATTCTTGGTAAAAAATGGTGATCTTTTAACAAAGCCTATACATCGCACAAGACTCTTCTAATATTATAAAAATGAAGTTGTAAATTGTTTTTATCATAGGTAATTATATATGTCAATCAGAAATTGGTCTAACCGGTTTATCCCGATTTATGATTGGTTCGGTTCTGATTCTATCATGTAAAACCGATAAACGGTTCTGGATTGATCCACACTTTCCCGACCCAGATCCGACCATTGACAGCTAGCTATTGTACACAATTACCAACCGTGCAACTGCACATTCTATCACCTTTTGCCTCCTCCAGATTTGTCTCTGGTCAAGGAAAAGACACAAAGAAAGGCACAATTCTGTACGCTGTACCTACATTTACTCCCCTTGGCATACAAATGGTGAGAGGGACTAATCAGCGTTGCAAAGCAAGCATGTAGGTGTCAAATCTTTGATCTTATAATAATGGGGCATTGGGAGTTTGGGACCAACTGGGATAAAAAAGGGTCCTAGTAAGGGGATATTTTCTGGTAACTGGATCTACTTTAGTAATCATTTTGTCTCTGTAAGGGGTCCAGCTCGTGTCTGTGGAACCCACCAAGTATTGGCATTGATGCCACCTGGCAAGTAACAACAACCAATTGGTTAAAGCGCCCGGACCCTTTTGGCTATTACCATTTGTCCACACAAGTACCCCTTTGTTGTGTCACATTTTCATGACACAAATGGTCTTCACACAGTTTTCACAACTCTGTATTGGAACCATCTCCCTATATTTTTGTTTCTGGAAGATGTTGCCAATACATGCTGTAAAGTGCTGTGAGGACATTTTTGCAGGGACAAAATCCGGATTCCACTTTCGTTGGTCCCAAATTCATGGTAAGAATATAATTGTGTAGATCAAAATATCAATAAAATGGCCCACATTAGGGAAAAACAGCTACATTGTTGGCTCTCCGTTGCAGTAGAGGTAAAATTCAGTGTTTGGTACCATTATTGTTAATACCTGAAATGTTAGTTTGATGTTTCTATAAACAATGTCTCATATATACATCGTTCAACCTAAAAGTTTAAGGGTCTGTTTGGTTTGCAGGAATAGGGGTTTGGAATCGGAATTGGAATGGGCTATTCCGATTCCAACTGTTTGGTTGGGTAGAATTGAAATTTCCTTCCTATTTCCATTTCTGATGGAATGCCATTCTCCCATTTGAGGGAGTGGCTATTCTCTATCCCTCCCTTGGGAATGGAATTCCGTTCCTGCTGATTTTAATTCCCATTCTCATTTCTGTCTGAACCAAATAGATTATGAGAATGGACCATTCCGATTCCGACTTCGATTCTAACTACAAACGGATCCTTGCAGTCAGAATTGGAACCGAAATGAGAATGATCCATTCCCATAATCTGTTTGATTTAGACAGGAATAAGAATGAAAATTAAAAACAACAGGAATGAGATTTTATTCCCAAGGGAAAAGCACGGAATGATCATTCCCTCAAATGAGGGAATGCCATTCCAGCAAAAACATGAATAAAATTCCGATTCTACCCAACTAAACAGTTGAAATCAGAATAGACCATTGCGAATCTGATTTCAGACCCTTATTCCATGAACCAAAGGAGGCCTAAGTTATTTGATGGATGCAGCTACGTTTTTATATATTAGGTCAAGCACGGGTTGGAAAATTACAACCTGCAATATCGTTGGATTCTATAATTCGGGTTAAGGAGGTAATTGGGCCCTGACCCATGTGAACTTTTGTCCTTCGTCCTTAATGTGAGTTCAGAAACTTGGAATAATGTCTCTCATTTATTCATCTTAAAATTCAACAGCTAGCAATAATTGAATCGATGTATGATGAAAATGAAAATTGTGGCAGGCACAAGGTCAGGTTTTACTGTTCACTGTCCATCAGAAAGCAAATCTGAAATGAAATTGAAAATTATAAATGGATTCGTTTATTTGAACTCTTAAGATAACCTTACTTCAATTTCTATTATCATTTATTTATCAAAAAGGAATTTCTATTATCATTAATGATATATGTTTGGCATATATGAACCCTTACAACTGAATCAAAATAATTTCATATTTTAATTATATGTTTGGCATAGAAGTTATATATACAATACTCTTTTCTGATGTGTGAGTTGGAAGTACGGTTTTATGATGGTGTTTTTTTTTTTTTTGTTTGGAAACATTGATGTCAGGTAGTACGTTTCTTGGAGCAACAATAACACTTTCTGTTTAATACTACTTGATGTAGTACGATCCGGGCATTTCTAGCTAGCTGCTGACTGGCTCCTTGTTGGCAACGAGCGGCACCTGAGAAGATGAAAGGAAGGATTCCCGAGGATTTACCCGGTGGGAATATTCCGATGCTTAAGTTACTATTGTGTACGGGAAGTAAAGAGAAAAACGAAGGCTAAGAGTGGAGGTCGCGCTTTATCAATATATCCGAGAGATTAGAGGCTTTTTTCAGAAGAAGTTTCTCCTCTGCCCTGAGGGCTTTTATAGGGGCGCTCTTGCGAGATCGGGCATAACCGCCACTGGGCCCTTGCCACAACCGTTACCTGCCAAGGCTGCGTTGGTGGCCGTTGTGATGTACTCCTTACTCGGGCGAGTGACACGTCTCCAAAGTGACAGGCATGCCTCCGCCTACTGAGAGACGTGGGCGCAGACTGTTGAAAGGACATGGACTGCGCCATCAGTTAGGGACGTGGCACAGTCTGACTGGTACGACCTGTTAAATAGAAGCTTCCTAAGGAATTCTCAATCGGCCCACTCACGAGCTACTTTACAGCGAGCTTGGAATACTTCAGGAGTACCCTTTGTAGAATTGGTCCTCGGGATGACTTGTTTGTTTGGGAGCTCAGAGAAGTTGGTTTTCTTAGCTCGCAAGTTAAAGTTGCCTCGGAATATCCCTTTAGAGGTAGCTCGGGGAACTCGGAGCTCGTGTTGTGGTGAGCCCCTCCTTTAGCTCGCTACGATGTAGCGAACTGCTTTATGGGCCCATTATTTAGTTGTACTGGACCACAATGTTGAGCTGTCACTTACGTTGAGTTAGCGTCCACGTGTCGCCGTTTCATAGGTCGGGTCAAATCATCCTTCATCAATTGCCCCCACTCCTCGGGCTAAGAGCATCGCCTTAGCGCGGGGAGTTTATGAAGCGCGATGAACTAATTTGACCGAAATTCAAACTTGATTGACCATCCCCATTAAATGCATTTGCGGGAATCAAGAGATCTTCTTACTCCTTTGATTTTTTGGATTCCAAAAACATGCTGAGGTGGCCTTTAGTTCCGAACGTCATTCGATTGCGACTACCTTAATCGTGGAAGATGTGCCGCCAATTGCCTTCAATTTTCAGAAGGCGTGTGGTCAGGGTGCCGGTGGACCGTTGGATCTGCTTTGATCTAGGCCGTCAGTTTGAAAGGATGGGGACTATAAATAGGGGCCCCCTCGGGCCCTATCTCCTTCCACGCCATCTTGCTGTCTTTGGATTCTGAGGTCACGTACTTCACCTAGTCTACTCGAGTTCCTTAGTCTGCTCCATTCCGTCTACTCTATTGAGTCCCAATCGCCGTCAGCCATGTCTGGGTACCCACGCCATACCTATCACAGGGGCGATAGCCAGGATGATGATGCTCCCTCGAGCTCGGGAGGAGCCTGGGAGCAGATCCCGGAGGCTTGGGAGGCCTTTGGCGACATGGCGTCTACTTCTAGGGGGAGGGAGCCTGATACCTTTGGCCCTTCCTTAATGACAGCGGAGAGACTGAGGTCTCTGATCCTCTACTTTTGCCTCCCTGGGGACCTGGTTTACAACCTCCCTAGTGGCAACTTCCCTTGGGAGCATGGTCCCAATGACATAGTAATCTTTCAGGAACAACTCAAGGCTGGCCTGCACCTTCCCCTGCACCCCTTGATAGTGGAGGTGCTAAATCACTTCAACGTCACTATTGACCGGCTTCATCCCAACGCCGTTCGAAACATGGTTGGGACTATATTCCTGTGTCATGAGTACTGCCTCCATTTGGACCTTGACATTTTCGTCTCTATCCTTTGTATAAAGAATGCTGCTCCTGGGGTTACGAGCTACCGAATAAGATTCCCGCCTAGAAGCGGGACTACTTTGTGGTCCGTAACCCCGAGGGGTGGCCCTTTCCCACTGCTTGGAGGAGCACCATCTAGGACCCCAGGGCCGAGCTGAACCCTGAGATTCGGAAAACGATGCTATCCTGGGCATCGGTAGGCTTCCTTTGCTCGGACTACTTGGCCGAGGAGAAGCTTGTGCAGGTAGGCTTGAGCCCAGGTAGGTTGGCCTTTTAGGTCGCGTAGTGTCTTGTGACTATTGTGTACACATGTATTTTGTTTCTTGTTGGACTAATATCTTGTGGTCTTTTGGCAGCCATCATGTCTAGTGTCGATTCGTGCCACCTTCTTTCGTGCAGCCAGAGACGCTAGGTAAAGAGCAAGCGCCCCGACCAGATCCCTCCTTCGGAAAGCACTGAGTTCGGGTCTACCGAGCCAGTCCTGCCCTCTCCTTCGCCCGAGGTTCCAATGCTCCCTCCTAAGGGGACTAGTGGGATTAACCTTGGGGGAAGCGAGCTCTCTCAACCGGGGGAGATCACCTTTAACCCCCTTCAGCCTGTCCTTACCCACGGTTCTCAGTGGGAAATTGGGAAGGGGTAAACGATTATCTGGTAGCTCACCGGAGGAGTCGGAAGGCAATCAATAATGACGAGATCGCTTAGTGGGGAAACATGGAGCCCGTGGATCTCTCCGCGTTCGCCTCTGCCCACTGCATGGTGGTAAGTGACCTTTTTCCCTTTTTCTCTCTTGTTTTGCCATTTTCCGTTGTCTTCTGATTTTCTTTTTCATCGATAGGTAAATTCCACCATCCATACCATGGCTCTCCAGATGCGCATCCATTGCGTCGACGCCCTCAACCAACGTGCTGCCAACTAGAAGCTCCAGGTCGAGCTCGATCAGATCCGGGGCGAGCTCCATCACACCCGCAAGGGGAGCGAGTCTCAAGTGCTGCTCGTCCACAACTAGGAGGCTCAAATCACTTGGCTTACTGAAGAGAACGCATGCTATAGGGAGGAATCATCGAGGATGGTGGGGGAGAGGGAGCTCCTCAGGCAGCAGGTGCGGGACTTGGAGTCCACTCTTCTGAATCGGACCCAAAACTTTGGTCAGATGGTGGAGGTTGAGCGAGAGAAAGCGGTCTGGGATTTTAAAGACTCCCAGGAATTTCATGAACTCCAGGCGGATTATGGTTCGGGTTCGTACCGCTCAGGGTTTAAGCTCTGCCGGTGGCTGGTTCGGAAGAAGTTCTCTGGGCTCAACCTTGACGGCATTACTATGAAGGGTCTGACCAAGCGGATGAAGAGGAGCTTGACTCTCCGGAGGATGAGGAGGCGGATCCTTGAGGTGGCATTTCTCTGGGCTTCTGTGGCTTCCGGGTGCCGTAAACCCGATCTTTCACAAGTTTTTCGGTTGGGCGATTGAGCCCTGTGATGATCAAACCTTTCCCGAGCTGTTTAGCTCGGTTACTGCACTTGTTATTTTCCTTTTCTGCTCTTTCTTCTTCTTCTTTTTTTTTTTGACAATGAAAGTTTCTTCCTTCTTCTGAGTATGATGAACTCCCTTTATTTTTGCTAAAGTAATTTCATCATTTGAGCTATTGAAGTTACATACCCGAAGTAGGACTCTTTGTCATGTTTAAGGCCTCTATGGTACACCGTTAAGCGATTACTACGTATGTCCGAACTAAGCATTGGTTGGTTATTCCTCAGTTCAACCAACGTATCGAGACGAGCTATGCTTTGTAGGGTTTGAACCCGAGCTGCTTACGCCTTTAATATTTTGAACCTTGCCTTCGCCACTGAAGTGGCTGTCTTTCTTTACGCCGAGGTCTTTGTTAGCTCGGTGTTTTGCCCCTTGGGCTGAAGGAGTGGCTCGTGGCCCACTTGCGGAGTTTGCCCATGCCATAGAGGCGGCTGGGTCCTGTTGTGCCGAGGTCATATTAGCTCGGTATTCTGACCCTTAGGCTTTGGGAGTGGCTCGTGGCCCACTCTCGGAGTTTGCCCATGCCATAGAGGCGACTGGGTCCTCTTGTGGCTCTCAGGCTTAGGGAGGGACCCGTCGTTCGCTCCTGGATTTCTCCCAGGTCGAAGTGGCAACTGGGGTCTTCTTGTGCCAAGGTCATGTTAGCTCGATTTTCCGGCCCTTAGGCTTTGGGAGTGGCTCGTGGCCTACTTGATTCTTATAGATAATATTGCCTTAGTTTGACAATATTCCATGCTCGAGGTACTTGTTTACCTTCGAGGGTCTCAAGCTCCTATGTTCCTTCCCTGAGCACTCGTTTCACTCAGTAAGGACCTTCCCAGTTGGACCCGAGCTTACAAATGCCGGGCTCAGGCACCATAACTTTGCGAAGGACCAGGTCGCCAACGCGGAGGTTTCGCTTCTTGACCCTGGCGTTATAGTACCAAGCTACTCTCTGCTGGTAGGTTGCGGTCCTAATGTATGCGAGGTCCCTTACATCGTCGAGTAGGTCGAGGTTGGCACGTAGCTCATCTTTGTTTGTTTGATCACTGTATGCTTCTAGGTGCAACGTAGGTACTTCGATCTCTGCGGGGATCACTGCTTCAGTGCCGTAGGTGAGATTGAAGGGTGTTTCTCCCATGGCGGTCTT
Source organism: Nelumbo lutea (assembly GCF_056320005.1). NCBI lineage: Eukaryota > Viridiplantae > Streptophyta > Magnoliopsida > Proteales > Nelumbonaceae > Nelumbo > Nelumbo lutea. The sequence goes on from NC_142685.1 coordinate 55,740,558, forward strand.
CTCCGTGGTCCGGTAGGCCCATAGGACACTGGGTAGTTCGTCTGCCCACAATCCTTTAGCTCGGTCTAGCCGTGCTTTTAGTCCGCGAAGGATGGCTTTGTTCGTGACTTTTGCCTGACCGTTTGCTTGAGGGTGCGCGACTGAAGTAAAATTCTGTTGGATCCCCATGTCTCAGCACCAGTCTTGAAATTTGATGTCCTCGAATTGCTTTCCGTTGTTAGAGATCAACACCCGAGGTAATTCGAAGCGGCACACGATGTTCTTCCAAAAGAAGTTTTGGACATTTCAGACTGTGATCCTCACGAGGGGCTCGGCTTCTACCCACATGGTAAAATAGTCCACTGCAACTACTAAGAACTTTCTTCCACTCATTGCCGGCGGAAATGGCCCGAGTAGATCGATGCCCCACTGCGCAAAGGGCCACGGGCTGGTGAGATACTTGAGGTCGGCAACGGGTTGGTGGTTAATATTGGCATGTCTTTGGCATTTGTCACATTTTCTGACAAGCTCAATAGCGTCTGCCTTCATTGTTGGCCAATAATACCCTTGTCGGAGTGCCTTTTGGGCAAGGGCCCTGCCCCCCAAGTGCCCACCACATAGACCCTCATGGGTGTCGCAGAGTACGAGCTTGGCTTCGGTAGGTCGTAAGCAATGTAAGTAGGAGAGTGTGTAAGATCTCCGGTATAGTTGTTCGTTTATCATGACGTATTTGGTTGCCTGGTGCTGCACCCTTCTAGCTACGTTGCGGTCTGCCGGGAGGGTCCCGTGTAGCAAGAAGCTCGCGAGCGGGTCAATCCAGCTCGGCTCTGCTTGAATGACTGGAGCGACCTCCTCTGCCCCCCTGAGAATGCTAGGTCGAGATAGGTCCTCTACGTACACAGTTCTCATAGTGATGTTACTGGTGCTGACTAACTTGGACAGGGCATTGGCCTCGGCGTTCTCTGACCTAAGGATTTGTTTGATAAAGTGTGACTAGAAGTTGGGCAGGGCCTCTCTGACTTTGGCTAAGTAGGCGATCATGGTTGGCTGGCGAGCTTCGTACTCGCCGGTGACCTGGTTGACCACAAGCTGGGAGTCACTGCAGATAACGATGTTCTTGGCTTTTGATTCTCTGGCTAGATCTAGTCCAGCTATCAACGTCTCATACTCCGCTTCGTTTTTAGATGCCGCGAACTTGAAGCATAGTGCGTACTCCAGTTTCGTGCCAATTGGGCCGTGCAGAACTATTCCAGCTCCGCTGCCCTACTGGTTTGAGGAGCCATCTACGTGAAGGATCCAGGGCCCCTCATCCCAGCTCGGGCTTGGCCGAACTAGGAGAGATGCCACGCTGGCTACTACCTCACGAGGCTCAGACTCAACCGGCTTGGGGGCTTTGGGCTCAGCTGAATTGGGAACCTCATGCTCAACCGGCCTGGTGGCTTCAGAGCTGAATGTGCACTCGGCGATGAAATCTGCTAGGGCTTGGGCCTTAATGGCAGCTCGTAGCTTGTACTGGAGGTCGTACTCGCTGAGCTCAACGGCCCACTTCGTCAACCGACCAGAGACCTCGGGCTTAAGTAAGACTTGCCTCAGAGGTTTGTCAGTGAGAATGATAACAGTGTGAGCCTAGAAGTACGGGTGGAACTTCCGAGCTGCAATTACCAGTGTGTACGCTAGCTTTTCTATCTCCGGGTATCTCGTCTCTGCTCCCTGCAATACTTTACTAGCATAATAGATGGGTCATTGGACCTGATCTACTTCCTTTATTAGTACCGATTTGACCAATTCGTCACTCGTCGAGAGGTGCAATTCTAAAATGTTGCCCTCTTTGGGCCGGGTTAAGATCGGCACACTAGTGAGGTATTTCTTGAGCTCGTCAAATGCGAGCTAACAGTTTTGGGTCCACTCGAACCCTTTGCTCTTGATTGACTTAAAGAACGGAAGATAGCGGTCCACCGATTTGGACATGAAGCGGCTCAAGGCGGCTATGCGGCCATTCAATCTCTGAACCTCCTTCAATTTACGGGGTGGTCTCATGTCTAAGATGGCCTTAACCTTATCCGAGTTGGCTTCAATGCTGCGCTGGTTAACGATGTACCCTAGGAATTTACCCGAGGTTATACCGAACACACACTTGTTTGGATTCAGCTTGTGAGTTATGAGTTCGGGGTCTATATCGGACATTTCTGCCGCGGACCATGCAAAAATATCTAAATTTTGAAGTAAAAAGCTTATCGGTTCGGATCGTAGGGGCTCCTGGATGGAAGCATCGATCTGAAGCGTCCAAGCTGGGTCTGCTATTGAGGTTGGGATTGCGACTATTTCTTCCATGGGTGCGGCTCGCTCTTCGCCTCGCTCCGTGGGTCGTTCCAGTTCAAGGTCATTGGCCACCTTGGTTTTCCCCTTTAGGGCGGCAGCATAGCACTTGCGGGATTCGAGTTGGTCACCCCGCACTACTCCCACACAGAAGTCTATTGGGAACTTCATAGCCAAGTGGTAAGTGGAGACTACTGCCCGTAGGACATGGGTGATCGGTCGACCTACTATGGCGTTGTAGGGGGAGGGGGTCGCGACCACCAAGAAGTCGTGCTTGAACCTGGCCACACAAGGCCATGTGCCGACTTCCACAAATACTGTTATTTTCCCAAGGGGTCGGACTTTTTCTCCGCTGAAGCCTACCAAAGGAGTCTCTACGGGCTTTAGGTCGCTTCTCTGCAATTGGAGCTTGTCAAACGCAGCTTTGAACAGAATGTCGGCTGAGCTACCTGAGTCGACGAGTACACGCCTGACCTCAAAGTCGTTCATTCTTAGCTTTATTAAGAGCGCGTCGTCATGGGGGTATTGGACTCCTCACGCACCATCTTCTTTGAAGAAAATTGGCTCTTCTATCCTCGGCCGCTTCGGGGGGTTCTGCTTCTCCCGAGTGACTTCACAAACTGAAGTCCGAGCTGCTGCTGAAGTGCAACCCGTGACGATAGAACCTCCCACTATCATGTGGATGGTTCCCCGGACTGGCCTCTCCTCTAGAGGTTGCCTCTGCGGTTGTTCGGCCGGCTTGCTGCTGGACTCGGGAGTGCCATGCTCCCCTTGCCGATCTGTTCTATAACTATTGTTATTATTATTATTTTGTACAAAATTTCTCAAATATCCGCGATGGATGAGCTCCTCTATCTCGTCGTGGAGGTTTTTACAATTCTCGATACTGTGACCGTGGTCTTTGTGAAAACTACAATACAGACTCTTATTTCTTTTAATTGGGATTCCCCCTCAGACAGGGTGGCCGCTTCACGTACAGAGCGTCCTTGATCGCCATCAGGATTTTGGCCCACTTCGCGTTCAGTGGGGTGTAGTCTACTCGGTCCGGTGCAAGAGCTCGGAACAATTGACCTGGCTTTGCCCCCCGAACTGTTTCTTTTTTCCTTCGGGTGTCCCATTGACTGGAAGACTTTCCTTCTCTCTTTCTTTTTTCGGGTGTGCCCTCGCCTTCTGGTTGATCTCCTCTTCGATGGCTATGAACTTCTCCGCAAGTTTCAAAAACTCGGTTATGGTCGCGGGTTGGTTGACGACCATGTGCCACTTGAAGTCTTTGTGCTTCACGCCCTTCTTGGATTCTACAAGGCGTACGGCACGGTATCTGCAAACAAGCGTCGTTGAACCGCTTGATGTAGCTCTAGATGGGTTCTCCCTCTCTTTGTGCTACGTTGAAGATGCTTTCTTCAGTTCGCGGGCACTGCTTGCTGGTGACAAAGTGGGATGTGAAGGCTTGTGCGAATTGCCCCCAACTTCTTATTGACCTGGGTGCCAAGTTCCGGTACCACGTGCGGGCTGCTCCCCTGATAGTATTGGAGAAGGCCATGCACATGCACGACTCACTGGCTCGCGCCAGGTGCATCTGTGACTGAAAGCCATCTACATGATCATTCGGGTCGAACGACCCGTCATACTTGTCAAGAGGGGGGAGCTTGAAGTCCTTGGGCATCGGGATTGCTAGGAGTTTGGAAGACAGGGGGGATGGAACCGAGAGGAGAGGAGCTTTGGCTTCGGCCAGGCCTACCTCTTCTTTGCCCATGAGCTCGGGCAAGTCGCGGGTGACAGATTGGCGAGCTCGGTGGCGGCGTCTCTACTTCTTGATGGACTCGGCGTTCGTGCTGCTCACCTCCGCGCTGTCCAGAATGGATTGCGCCGGGAGTAGCCCGGTCTGCTGGTGGTGGCTACGGACAAAAGGATCCTGCTTGGAATCTGTTGCTAGGATCTCGAACTGGTTTTCAATGATCGGGGTTCCAAACTTCGATTGTCGAGGCAGCGTAGACTTGCCGAGCCTGGGTTCTCCTGACCTATCCGCCCGCGGCGAGATCGGGGTAGCCGGTCTCTCATGTTTGCCATCGGAGGAGGCCTGGTTTTTTGGGAGATTTTGGGGGGCCTTTCCTCGGCCAGAGTGCTCACTCTGGCTGCGAGATTTGGCTTGCTGCGAGGCTAGGCACTGAGGCGGGAGTTGAGACTGCTGAAGATGAGGTTGGGGCAGCTGGGGGAACTGCTGCTGATACTGGTATTGGGAGACCTGGTGCAGTACGTGCTGTTGATAGAGTTGAAATTGTTGGAACTGTTGCATTTGAGCCTGCATGGCCCTCATGCACTGCACTAGGTCCTCCACCTGGTTCAGGCTGGCCGCGGGGGCACGATCGAAGGTTCGGCGAACATCGTTCCGATTGTAGCAGGGAGTGGGGTGATGAAGGGTGCCATTGTGAGGGGCACGTTCAAGCTGGGGATTCCGTCCACTGAGAGGGGGACGGTGAACTGTCCGATACAGACGGTAGGAAACTGGGGTTGTTCCCTGGAGTTATCCATTTCCGTGCTTCGTCCGACGTTGCTAGAGGAAGCCATGAGCGTTGGATCATTGAAGGAACTGAAAAAGTTTAGAGAGAAAGGCTTTTTGAAGCAATTCCCACAGACAACGCCAAATGATGTAGCACGATCCGGGCACTCCTAGCTGGCTGCTGACTGGCTCCTTATTGGCAATGAGCGGCATCTGAGAAGATGAAAGGAAGGATTCTTGGGGATTTACCCGGTGGGAATACTCCGATGCTTAAGTTAGTATTGTGTACGTGAAGTAAAGAGAAAAATGAAGGTTAAGAGTGGAGGTCGTGCTTAATCACTATATTTGAGAGATTAGAGGCTTTTTTCAGAAGAAGTTTCTCCTCTGCCCTAAGGGCTTTTATAGGGGCTCTCTTGCGAGATCGGGCATAACCGCCACTGGGCCTCTGCCACAGCCGTTACCTGCCAGGGCTGCGCAGGTGGCCATTGTGACGTACTCCTTACTCGGGCAAGTGACACATCCCCAAAGTGACAGGCACGCCTCCGCCTACTAAGAGATGTGGGCGTAGATTGTTGAAAGGACAGGGACTGCGCAGTCAGTTAGGGACGTGGCGCAGTCTGACTGGTACGACCTGTTAAATAGAAGCTTCTTGAGGAATGCTCGATCGGCCCACTCGCGAACTACTTTGCAGCGAGTTTGGAATACTTCGGGAATACCCTTAGTAGAATTGGTCCTTGGGATGACTTGTTTGTTTGGGAGCTCGGGCAAGCTGGTTTTCTTAGCTCGCAAGATAAAGTTGCCTCAGAATATCCATTTAGAAGTAGCTCGGGGAACCCGGAGCTCGCGTTGTGGCGAGCCCCTCCTTTAGCTCGCTATGATGTAGCGAGCTGCTTTATGGGCCCATTATTTAGTTGTACTGGACCACAATGTTGAGCTGTCGCTTACGTTGAGTTAGTGTTCACGTGTCGCCGTTTCATAGGTTGGGTCGTATCATCCTTCATCACCACTGGTATCCATTATAGGAAGTTCACATCACTACCACATCACGTCTTCATTGGCAGCAATGAACTGCAATCTGAGAAAATGCCAAATTTAGCATTACTCCAAACCATGCCTTATCGATTTCCAAGGTATGGCTTGGTGCACCATTTTTTATAGAAAAATGATTTCAAACAAACAGTCAGTTCTTGGAGTATCATTTTTTCCGACGTGGCGCTGATGCATCACCGTTTTCTCGAACAATGGATGCAAAACAAACGCTTAAAGGTTTCTCAAACGTCATTAAATTATTTTGGTTGAATTTTCAAATTTCAATATATACAAGCTTCATTAAATTATTTTCAATTTGTACTCTTCACAAATAATATAATTATTTTTACATTTGCAGTTAACAAAAATAATCCCATCACACTACAATTCTAAATAAATAACATCAGGGTATATAATTGTATAGGCACAACTTTGGTTAAACTATTTTTTTACATTAAGTGCAACATAAAGCCCTTAATGGAAGGACCCAACCTTAAAGGCTTCAGACCATTTGCAAGTCATGTTGCCACATATTCAAACTTTTGCCTTCCCATATGTGGTATTAGTTTTATGTGGGTAGGTTACGATTTTTCTCACAAGCTTCCCGATTGATAGATAAATACATACAAGAGTTGGTTTTATGTGTTTCATCTCTTACAGGCTTCTTAATTTTATATATTAACTTTGAGACACACATGCATTTTGCTTGCTCTACTCAGATTCATCCCGGACCCCTCGAACTGAGCTTGCTTTCTCAACCTGTACACTTCTAGTTTGGACTTTCAAGGATGGTAGAGTAATAGACAATCACTAGTGAGTAGTGAGAGAAAGGGTTGTTAGTTGCATGGCACTGCAATTAACCCCCCCTCCCCCCCCCCAAATCCAGTGGTAGTGAGATTTGAATCCCCAGCTATGCATTGGATGTGGATTTAATCTCATTTGATTCGATTAAAATTCGATTGATAAAAAATTATTATTTTATATATATATGTGGTGTAGTTATATATATAAAGTTTATAATTGATAAATTTAATATTTAATATTTATATATTAAATATTTGGTTGCAGATTGAATTTGGAACTAGAAGTTTTGTAATCAGATGCAAATGGATCCAATCTGGATATAATATATTTACAGCCCTGTGAGAGATTGATGAAGTAGGGCTTATGAGCATGGTTTAAAGTATCGATACAATATGCCCCATGTCCTGTATCGGGCGTATTGTATCGTATCTTTTGAAAAATATATGTTCCGAAATACCTGTTTCCAAGTGTTTTAGAATTCTAACATTTTCTAATAATAAAAAACATATTTTTAGCTTCTCAAAAAATCAAAATTTGAAAAAAAACAAAACAAAAAAAGATTTTTGACCGTTTCTAAATACCGATATTATACTGCTGATATACGTATCATATCGATACTTTGAACCTTACTTAATGAGGGGTATTTTGTGAGTAGGCAAGCAATTCGGGTTGGCTTGAGCTACTAGTTTTACGCTGCTTTGGGTTCGGGTCTTCGAAGCCAGACCCATTTCCAATCCAAGCCTTCCTAACTTGCAACCGTATTTGTGGGTCTTGCCTTTTCCACTTGGTTTGCTTCAATTTAGACCTTTCCTTCAATATTGCAAAGCCAGTAGAGACAAAACAAATGCACAAACCATCAGAAGCTCAAGTGTTCTTGGAGGAAGCATTTGTCCAACTTGTTGGCAAGATCAATCCATCAACACGTATATAATATATATATATATATATATATATATATATATATATATATATATATATATATATGGTTGATGTGGGCCGTGACATGATTTGTTGCTTTCTTGTGTATATATAGGCTCGGTAGGGGTGTATCAGGCAAATTGATACCTTTTTATTATATTTATATATATTTTTTTTTTTCAAAACCGGTTCAGGGGGACTAATTTAGAGCTCCTCCGCCCCCTGAACCAGTCACTCCCAATACACCCACTGTAGGGGCATATCGGAGGGGTCCCGAAATGATTTGTATCGGCCGATACAGACCAACATGTATCGATACTTTGAACTTTGTTTGTGAGAAGTGAATTAGGAAGTAAAATAATATGGTCTTTACTTTATATGAATGAGCACGAAGGAGAATTATTTGTTTGAAAGCAAGGTTTAAAATATCGATATGCCTGATATGGTGGTACGGGCGTATTGGGCGAATTGATATTGTTTTTGGTGTTTTTTTTTTTATTTTTTGCAACCGGTTCAGGGAGGCTGGTTTAGGGCTCCTCCACCCCCGAACCGGGCCAATACTTTGAGCCTTGTTTGAGAGTGAGATAAGGAGCAAGATGATGTACTCTCCACTTCAGAAAAAAGGTGATGCAAAATTTGTATCAGTTTTAGGGATGCAAAATGTGCACTTCCAATAAGTTAAAATGAGACAAAAAAGACTAGCCTTATGGTGGAGTTTGCGAGTGCTTATTTGTCAAATAAGTATGTGATTTAATAAGTGTTCATGAGTGTTTGGTAAAAAAACACTTATTTCAAACAAGCAAATGCAAATAAGCAGATATTAGTGTGGCCCCGCCGTCTCCATACAAAAACAAGTAATTATTTAATCACTCCCAAACTTATTCTACATGTCAGATATAGATGCAAATTAATGCAAAACCAGATTTGTAGTGCAAACAAAAACAAATGGAGCCACGATAACAAATCATATCCATTGAGGTTGTAATGAGATGGCCCACAAGACAGCAAGAGATGGTACCACAATGAAGCAGAAGAGCATGAGCATGGTGAGAGCTCTCGTAAGTCGTAATTAGGAGGACTCTTTCTGTACGATTCGAAACACTGAAACGTGAGAGGATTCCATTTCTGCTCACCAGGAAGACAAAAGGAATTAAACGTGGTAAGGTGAGGTGGTGGGCTTGGGTAGTGACGTGGGAAGGGAACACATGTTGGACGGCCCTCAGGCCTCAACGTTGCAGCCCGGTTCATGATTGGGCCTGACTTAGCACGTGTCCATCACTGGCCCATTTAATCCCAACTAACTACGGACGTGGTTGGTTCAGGATCTCATAAAACCTTTCCTAGTTCCTTCTGTCTGTGCTTCGTTCCTACTGACTGTCGCAGTCACAGTCAACGTAATTCCTCGTGAATCCCTCGCCAATTCCTAGTCTTTCCCTGATACTGAAATCATCAATCATACGCTGATTCTGTTGTTGTGGAGTGTGGACTCGTGGTTGTGGGCCATCTCTTGATGACAGATCGTTTTTTTAGTCGACAAGCTCCAATTTAATGGGTTTTTGAATCGCACAAGGCCCAACAAATTTCCTACCCACTTGCTTGAAACATAAGGAAACTATATGCAAGGGACCCAATTAGGGATATCAATGGATCGGCTCTACCCAGTGGATCCGAATCGTCCAACTCAATTATAGCGATTCTGGTTTCATGATTTTGTTTTAATGGATCAATTTTGGTTCTTGTTTGTCCTAAATTGATAAATTCAAAATTAGAATTTAATTTATTAATATATAAATAGTTTAGCATTTTTCTATCATTTTTTTAAAGTTATATTATCAAAATTTAAATTTCAAATTATTATTTAAATAAACAAATATAGACCTGACTATTATTAATCAGGATGGTTCTGGGTATGTGATTTTGTCCCTATTAATAATTAGTTCGGAAATTGGAACTGTTTCTAGGCCGACCTGTTGACAGCTCTAATTATTTGGCTTCTCTCTTTCACTATCCAATTTTTATAATCTTTGATATATCATTTGCTAAAGTAAAGCCTTAGAATTAACTTAATGGACATTATCATCGTCATCGTTATCACCTGGTTCCAATTATATGCATTAGATTACATGAATCCCATTTGTCCATTTCATATTATTTAACGTCATGTTATGTTTAAACTGATTGTCGACATCCTTTCTGATTTTTCTATTTCAGATTTCAGTGAAAGAATTCGATGTATGTATGCTGCTGTGCAGTTGATGGAGATATGGGCAATTAAATGAAAGGATATGGACAAACAGTTTAAGGGACCAATTTCCATAAATACATGGAGTCAATACACAAGAAAGATAGACATGTGAGGCCAAATGAAGGGAGCAAAACCACTTGGGAAACTGGGAGCCTCAGAGTGGACGACATTGCAACTTACGTAGTGGTCCGAAAGGGGTCCACATGTTTACCACGTCACCATGTCGTTACGTGGCGTGTCTCAATACGAATAGCCAATTTTCCGAGTTTAGTAAATGGCTTTGCAGGATTGGACGCCATGCATCATGCATGTATCCTGTAAAAGGAGGGCGATTGACAGTGAAAAGGACGTAGGGAAGGAATTGTGTTTAGAATTCTCTGCATTATGGACATGTTTATGAACAATGTTTTCAAACCGTTGTCGAGCTGGATGAATGCTCCAACCAGCAGTGACCATGACATCTGATCGGGTTCCGGGTTTAATTACAATGTACAATGGGTTGGGTTGCTGGTTTCAGTGATGTAGACAGCTGAGAAATTAATATCACTGGACACTGGTTTTGAAGCTACTTAGCTATGAGGTGGCAAAGTTAGGGCTTTTCGTTGATTCTCCTTAATAATACTTTCTTTCCATGTGCAAATTGTAGCCAACCATGTGCGTTTTGTTTGTATTTCTTCAAAATATTCAAGAAAATTTAAGAATTATCCATTCATACGACTAAGGAGATATGTGAATGCGATACATGGTATTAGGGTGTATTTTTTATCAGATTTGGTTATGCGTGATCATTTCAGGCCCACCCGGTCCTCTGGGCCCGCACCATGCCCGTAATTTTTATGATCGGGTTAGACCTGGGCCTAATACTCGAAGTCATGCTCGGTTTGCTCATATTTAAATATATATATATATATATATTATATTATATTTTATATATAAATATGATAATATGATACTTATAATAAGTATTATATATAGCATTTTATATAATATAATTATATATAAAAGACCTAAGCACGGAAATTGGGCCCTAGATTTGGTTTTGTGTTTAGGTCCGAGCTGAGCTGAACCTAGTTAAAGATCTAACCAGTAAATCAGGCCTGACCAAAATCAAGCTCAACCCGAACTGTCCATTTCTTAACCCAAACTTTAATGGGGTTGTGGCGGGTTAGTTTATTAGTTTTGAGTCCGGATCCGCTCCTCACAGCATGCCCTGGCCATACATCAAGAACATCTCCTGTACTTGTATTCATTATTCATGGAAAGATGTTCCTAATACAGGGTGGTGGGATGTGGCTGTGAGGTCAGTATGAGGCGCACTCTATGATAAACAGATCCCAATTCATTAGCTTTGGCTGGGCTACGTTAGATTTGGCTTCAGATCCTATGCTATATGTATAACATCCATCCATCCATTTGGGTTATATTTGGTTTGATATCAAATAGGAAAGAAACAGAAGGTTGAGGGATATTTATCAAACCAAACAAACACAACCTTAAATAATTGCTTATGGCTTAATATGCAATAAGGCATCGGCCATCATCTGTGTGTCTGTATCGTTAACTATCTGAGCAATGAAGTTTAAGGCAGTTACAAGGTTGGGGGTCTATTCGAAAACCTTTTTATTTTGCTTTATGCTGCACTTTTACAAACCTTTACAAATCTTAACCTGTAAAGGTTTCCTTACGTTTTCCTTCCTTTTCCTATCTTTTCCTTCAAGCCAAACATATCCTTAATGAAGACAAGACACCAAGCCTCAAGACAAGCCCAACTTACTTATTACTTGTGTTGTATCCGGCTGGGTTTCAAGAGGCCCAATCCAAGACAAGCCCAACTTACCTATAACTTGTATTATCTGGTACGATTAAAAATTAGACTTGTCTAATCCATAGTCATTTTTTTTTACGAAAAAGTACAGACAGGTTCATTGTAGATTTCTAAATTTCACTGTAGATCTATAAAACTTCAAAATGTCCAATACCCCCATTCTATACACTAATGCCCACCCATGATTTAACATCAATTCCCAGCTGTCACCTACCCAACTGTAATTTGGGCTTAAAAATTTTGACCCTGCACTGAACAAACCAATCTAAATTAACAGAAATTTGAACAGATTGAACAGTCTCTGAACCTATCTAAAATGGTCCAAAATATTCATTGGACTTGATTAGACCAAGTCCATTTGTAATGGACCCACATTGGACTGGACCGGATTGGACCAAATCCAGTCCAATTGACACCCCTAGCTACGATTACATCTCACCATGAGATTGGAAATTGGGAGTTGGGATCACCTGCCAACCAGATACCTTCCAAGGAGATGTTTCCTGTAAGGCTGTAATGGCTGAACAGCGTTGGGAGCGTTTTGTTGATGGCAGATCACTGCCCTAGTGCCCTCCCTCGTCACCCTTTTCTGATTCCAGACTCTCGTAATCAGACAAATTAACCGATCTCCATGTCCATTTTCTCCCTCTACGTACCCTCTTCTCACTAGCTCCTCTGCATCTCAATCTCGTGACTGCTGTCACCACCGCCACCACCGCCACCACCACGAACAGATATGTAACTCGGTTGCCGAGGTGCGACCTTAGGACTGATACTACTCTTATCAAGCATATATACCACCCATCTCTCCAAATACTACAAAATAACGTTGGAAAGAAGAGCTTAAGAGAGCATACGAATCTGCGTTGTCCCAACCGGACTGGACGAAGATAGACCAAAAGAAGAAGATGAGGAGGAGCTTCAGAGGTTGATTGGTCGGAGATGCGTCGACGACGTCCGGATGCTCATTGTGGATTCAGTGCAGAACGTGAAAACCGGACACCCAGGGATGGCCCAAGTAGGCTACCTTCTTGTATCGATCGGCATGTAATTCGGTACAATCCAGACAACCTCAAGTGGTTTAATAGGGACAGGTTTGTTTCGAGCGCCGACCACGGATGTCTGTCTTCATCTTGCTGGTTTTCGATTGGTTCAGGTATATATATATTTTTTCATTTTTACCTTGCTTCCATGCAAATTGAGACTGGTCGGTCTCTCTGCTAGGGGTGGATCAGTTTTGGCCTTTTGGGTTGGACCCGTCCAAATCAAAATCAATTTCAACGGATTGGACGGATCAATATGTCATTGAATCAAAATCTATCCATAATAGATTCCATTTGTAGAAAATAAGAATACAGGTGTTGGTTGATATCAATTGACGGAAAATAAGAATATTAGTGTCATGTTTGGATTGAAACAAATCTAAATTAAAATCAATTTGAACATATTGATGAACATACAAAATATAATCCTAACTATAATCTTGATCCATTTGTAATGAATTCATATTGGACTGGATTGAATTGAATCAAATTCAGTCCAAAATGATTTGAAATATTCATTGAATTAGATTGGACCTGATCCATTTGTATTGGATCAGATTGGAGCAAATCCGGTCCAATTGACACCTCTACTCTCTGCCAGCCCGTCTGGTCAATTTAATCTAACACTCGTCATCTATTTTCATCCACTGCTCCTCACTGTGCAGAGATTGTGGAACTGTTTTGACATATGAAAGAAAAGAAATAAAGGGCTTTTGTTTGGTTATGGGCTTAGTCATCTTGATCCAAGCCCAAGCCCACGTTGATCAGGTAGTTTGATCTTTGATCTTTATAACAATAGAAGCGGGTGCACTTGGTTTGGTAAAATGAAGCAATCTTGGTTGTTAATAAGGCTGTTTGGTTTGACAGAAAATATTAGAAAAACAGAGAGTTGAAGGAAAGCTCGAAAATTCACAAATTTTGTTGACTAGACCTAAACTTTTTGTTACAAACCAAACATAGTGTACCGGAATGAGGTCTCTATTTCGAGTCGGGATCTCCTGTCCACATAAATTCTGCCCACATTTATCGCAGTCACACATGGAGAACACTTCATCCTCTACATAGTATTATGCAGGGGGAGATGTTCTCAATTCACGGGGAGTAGTGTGTTGTGGGTAGACGTGGACAGGAGATCCAAACTTTCTATTCCAAGTTTTCTTGAGAGTGAAGTATCAAACTTATTCTTAATTTTTCTGTCGCAACTGAAAATGAGTCGTCAGGACCCCCACCAAATTGCCCCCCACAACGTCCCACAGCACATCTCCGTCCTGTATTGGGAACATCTCCCGATGATAATACCAGAAGTGATGATGTCATCATTGGGAGATGTTTACAATACACGGCGGGAATGTGCTGTGGGATGTTGTGGGGGGCTGATTTGAATTCTATTTCTTTTGGTAATCAGCCGTCATTTAAGGTGATGACAATGTAGGCTCAACTACCATAAAACGTTCTATTGACCGATTAATGAAGGGTATGGATCAGTGGCAAATGTCCTCTCAACTTTTACTTTGTGACAAATATCCCTCTAGTAGAATTTGATCCTTTAGTTTAGCTGTATAAGTGTTTTTTTTTTTAATCCGTAAACTATCATTTTCTTATTTATTTGAATGATTTATGATTTGATTGGTTTTTTAAATATAACATTCAAGCCCTTTCAGTTGCTTCAATAGATCCTTGTTGATTTTAGGTTGAATTCAAAATTCAAATGAAATGGTAGAGATTTCTTTTTGATAGATATAAATTTATAGTTTGGTTTGGTTTTTCTTGATTTATGAGTGAAATGAATCAATAATTAAAAAAAAAAAACTTTTTTTTTTTAGAATTGGGATCTGCTCCTCACATAGGGCGTCTCACAACGACCTCACAGGCACATCTCACTGTGAATTGGGAATATCTCCCGTAAATAATAACACAAGTACAAAAGATGTTTCCAATTCACATTCACATGGGATGTGCCTGTGAGGTTGGTGTGAGGCGTTATGTGTGAGGAGCAAATCCGGTCTCCTTTTCCTATGCTTGTAAATTGATTCTTGTAATTTTTAACTAGTTTCGTTTGGATAAAATGAAATTAATTAGTATTTTTTGGTCAATTACAGTTTAAGAGAAAAGGGCAATGGTCAAGTGGTATTTGTCACAAAGTGAAAGCTTGGGGGGATTTGTAGCAAAGTAAAAAGGTTCACAGAGAAATGTGAAGTTGACTAATATGACATCCATAAACCCTTAGGGCTTTTATAAGGAGTTCAGCTTCGATTGTCGAAGGCCCTTTTAAACACCCATTACAGCCTTGTATTGTAAATATCTCCGAACTTGTCTACTTTATCAGTTTATTTTACGGAGAGATATTTACAATGCAAAGGGAGAGGCTGTTTGAACGGCGAGGGCAGTGACTTGCACTGACTGGAGCCGATCTTGTCTGTAAGTGGCTTTTTCTTCTTGTAGAGGTCCACTAGGTCAGTTGTAGACTAGATATGGTATCATGGGTGATAGCTGTGCCATTAGAATTTGGAAGGAATATATATCACATGAAGCTGCTTCATTGGCTCACATTAATTGCAATTGGAAACTCATCACATTATTATTAATCTACGATGATAATCACATCACCATTGATGGAGATAATACCATTGCCGTTTCTCCTCGATCGGTTATGCAGTGCTCTTGGTTGGAATACAATTATAACGGTGGATGATATTCCACATTTACATCAACCCTTCTGCTCAATAGGGTGTGATGGTGCGTGATCTGGACACTCCTTGTTGAAAGATGATCTGAATTTTAGTTGCGTTGCGAGTTGAACCAAGTTGCAAGATAATAGATCAGAGAACCTAGGGTGGCTAACCCGGCGAGGTCACTCCGATGCTTAAGTCAGTACTATATTATAGATGCAACCTGAATACTTGAATGCTTGAGTGCTAGTGAGTAAATAATCGCGCGTACCTTTGCCTTGGGGTTTAATGTCCTTATATAGTGGAGTAGTCGTGGATCTTACGAAAAAGCTCTAGGATTTCCGGACTCAAGGTTGGGGAGGCTTCTAGGGGTCCGTTGGAGAGGCTTCTGGGGTTGATTATGTGGCGCTTTGGCTCTTTAGCTCCGAACTGGTACTTCTGTTCTTTAGCCCCGAACTAGATTGGGTGTCGAGGTGCCTTTACGCCATGGTGGTTTTGGGCCGAGGTGACTGAATACTCGAGCTCTAATTGTTGCGGACTAGGTTCCTTTGGCTGAGTTATCACCCCTCGAGCAGATCACGTCCACGTGACCTCTTCTTACTAGGTCATGCCAAATCACCCTTCATCAATTGCCCCCCACTCCTCGTGCCAGGGGTCTTGACCCGGTGCAAGGAGTTCATGATGAGTCCAGGTGGATTTGGCACGAAGTCTAGGTGACTTGGAGGGCGGACCATTGGTCAAACCTGTTCAATCATCGGGCTCAACCAGGAAATGACCCAAATCGCGTCTCGGTTACATGCGGATGTCACACTGTTTATAAATTTCACGAACATCAAAGGGCACGCTCAACCGATCTCGTCCTCGGGTAGCGTGCAACCGGTTTTCATGGGAGCCGTCGGATCGCACAGATCTCAACTGTCGATTGCCAGATGTGGTGGATTATAAATAGGGGCCAAAGGACCCATTATCCTCACCATAATTTGTGTAACTGAGCTTTCTTGAGATCGCGTCGGAGTCCTTCAGCTCGCCATTCTCTCCCCTTGTGTCCGAGGTCGTTATTGCTTCTTTGGGGAGTTCGTCTTCTTTCACTACTTGTTCCCTTTTCCTTTTCCTGTCCAATATGTCTAGTGCTAGCATAGATAGGTTACTTAGTGATTCTAGTGAGCCTGGGAGTGCCGAGGTGCGATCCTCAGCTCCCGCCGATGAGGTATTTTACCTTGGAGTCATGGGCTCATAAGTAGTACCTTCTTAGGTTCTCGATGTTCTATGCTCGAGGTACCTATTTCCTTTCCAAAGTCTCGAGCTTACATGTGCCTTCCCCGAATACGGTATGAACCTTCCTAGTTTGGTCTGAGCTTACCTACGCCGGGCTCAGGTACCATAACTTTCTAGAGAACCAGGTCGCCGATATGGAACTGTCATTTCCTGACCCAAAATTTATAGTACTGAGCTACTCTCTGCTGGTAGGCCGTGGTTTGAATGTAGGCTAGGTCTTGCACCTCCTCTACTAGGTCCAGGTTGGTACGGAGCTCATCATCATTTGTTTCCTCACCATAAGCCTCAAATCGCTATGTGAGTACCTCGATCTTTGTCGGGATCGCCGCCTCTGTGCCACATGTGAGGTTGAATAGGGTCTCACCCATCGCGATCTTGATAATAGTTCATCGGTAGGCCCAAAGGACATTGGGCAGTTCGTCCACCCACAATCCCTTTGCTCGAGCTAGGCGAGCTTTCAATCTGCGAAGTATCACCCTGCTAGTTACTTCTGCTTGTCCGTTCGCTTGGGGGTGTGCCACCGAGGTGAAGTTTTGCTAGATCCCCATCTTGGCACACTAGTTTTGAAACTTAACATCTTCAAACTGCTTCCCATTGTCGGATATCAACACCTAGGGTAGTCCAAAGCGGCGTACTATGCTTTTTCAAAAGAAATTCTGCATGTTACGGGCTGTGATTGTTACCAGGGGTTCGACTTCCACCCACTTCATAAAATAATCTACTGCTACAACCAAGAACCTCCTCTGCCCTGTTGCTGGCGGGAAAGGACCAAGGATGTCAATTCTCCACTATGCGAAGGGCCACAGGCTGGTGAGGTATTTCAAATCAGCAGCCGGTTGGTGGTGGATATTTGCATGCCTTTGACATTTGTCACACTTTTTGACGAGTTCGAGTGCATCTGCCTTCACTGTGGGCCAATAATAGCCTTGCCTTAACAAATTCTATGCGAGGGCTCTGCCCTCAAGTGTCCACCGTACAAGCCTTCATGGGTGTCACAAAGTACGTGCTCAGCTTCTAAGGGTCGTAGGCAGCACATGTAAGGGAGAGTAAAGGATCTTCTGTATAGCTGTTCGTCTATGAGGACGTATTTGGCTGACTGATGCTCTACCCTCCGTGGAGCAGATAACCAGCGAGTGGGTCAATCCAGCTCGGTTCCGCTTGCGACATGGGAGCGACCTCTTCAGCCCCCTTGAGAATGCTGGGCTGAGGTAAGTCCTCTATGTACACAATTTGCATAGTGTTGTCGCTCATGCTCCCTAGACATGAGAAGGCATCGGCCTCAGTGTTCTCGGACCTCAGAATTTGCTTGATAAAGTAGGAGATGAAGCTATGTAGGATATCTCTGACTTTGGCCAGGTAAGCTGCCATGGTTGGGGCGTGGGCTTCGTACTTGCCAGTGACTTGGTTGACCACTAGTTATGAATCGGTGCATACAATGATGTGCTTTGCTTTCATTTCCTTTGCTAAGGTTAGCCCGACGATCAGTGTTTCAGAATTTGCCTCGTTGTTTGATGCCTCAAATCCGAACCGGAGAGCATACTCCAGCTTCACCTCGCTTGGGCCGTACATTATCAGTTCTGCACCGCTTCCTCGCTAGTTGGATTAGCTGTCAACATAGAGGATGTAGGGCTCCTCATCCTAGGTCGGTACCACTCTGACAGGGCCTGGTGCTGAAGGAATAGGATATGCATCACATGGATGCCCAAAGATTGTAGAATAAGGGGGCGAATTTAAAAATTTTTTCTCTCCCTTCAACTGGGAATCGAATTCCCTATTTAGAAAATCATATTTTCAAGGATCATTCTTGAACCATAAACTGAACCAGATCTGAACCAAAAGGAGTAGGGAAAGATAATACCTGATACAGAAAAGCAGTATCTCCCAATGGAGGTGTTCACGCCCAAGGAAGGATCCAAAATCTGCTCCCACTGAAGATGGGGCAATGTAGGGTAGAGCAGAATCGACAGTGTTCTTCCAAAAGAACTTGACCCTTCGCAAGAATCAACTGGATGGCTTGTGAATACAACTCCAACTAATCTTTTCTCCAAAAGATTGGTATCAAGATCAAATCTTGATTTCTCCCAAGAACTGGAGATCGAACTGCTGGAGGCAGTGGCTGCAGGAAGGAGGCGACAAGAGAGTATTTGCACGGTGCAGAATTCTCTCTTTTAGTAATCTCAGCTCTGAAGACAAGGATCTGTGGATTGCATTGCATGTCTAAAGACTGCCGCCCCCTCATCCTTTTATAATCTCAAAGGGATCAGCTGCTAATCCCATTAGGAGTTGCTAACCCAAATCATATTTGGATTAGAAGTCCCTTTAAATGATAAGGGATAACCCTTATCTTATTTGCAGATTAGATCAGCCATCTTCTAATCTAATTAGGAGGCTTTCAGATCTAAATCTTATTTAGATCTTGGACTCTCTAAGTGGATAGGGTCTGGGCCCAATCCTATCACTTGATCCATCTCAGAATTCGCCCCATAAGTGACTAATCAAATTAGCCCAGTTCGAAATGGGCTTAAGGCCCATTTAACGTTATGTATTCATTTAGCCTTCCAAACTGCTGCCTAGTTGGGCTTCCTTGTATGGCGTGGGACCCAAACATTGATCTACACATCAGCCACATGGGTTCAACCCAGCCTTTGTTACAAGGCCTGGCCGAATACACTGTTATGTACAGTGCACCCCTTGAAAACCATCTCATGGTCTCTATGGGCCCAACACTTATCCTAAGTGGTCCCTGGGCCAAATCACCTTGTAACACCTAGGGACTGTGGGCAGATGCAAGATTAGCCCATCGGGTATTATCGTCAATGGTCTTACACTTAACCTCTCAGCCCATAATGATCATACACTGCCCGACAAGAGAAGACCTCTCCCTCGGCTACAAGGGATAGTGTTGCACTCTTTGCTTATATGGATCCCAGGAATTAAAACCTTTTTGCAAACATTTTAGAAACCATAATATATATACTTTTATATCTCATATAAAATATATTTTGCAAAACAAATCTCAACGATTGAAATCGGCTGCCGGCAGTCTTGGTTTCCATTAGTGAGAGTGCATCCCCGACCATTACCTTTGTCCGACAAAGGGGCTGATCCTGACACTATGATCACCCACTCAGATGAATTTCAGACTGTCCCAACATACCCAGGTTTTGACCCCCGATAAGGATCTCACTGATTGGTACATCAAAGACAGCCCAATCTGACACCTAGTGCAGTATCATAATCGAATGTAGGGGTCGGGTGTAACTTTCAAGTTTTGCCCATCAATCTCCAAGGTCCAGGGCAATACTGGAAATCGGTCCAGTTCAAAGATTCAATTAATCCTACACTGTATGTGCCTAGGGTCTCACCCTGGTAGCTGAGACAGGCCACCCCAACCGACTTGGTGGCACCACAGTGTGAGCCTTGTCAGGATAGGTCTCCCTAGACCGACCTACTGGCTGTGAATATTCTAAACTGACACGAGTCTCATTAAGTGTCTAGCTTAAGGGTATTACACAGAAACATACCAAGGGAACATGAATAAAATATGCACTTTTATTCATTTACAATAAACTCATAAAGTACATCATTTTGATTGAAGCTATGGGCATACAAAACTGTCTAACAGGTGTCGCACTAGTTGACGCTCCCGTCGTGTGGGCAAACTCGGTCAATTCGGGGGTCATTGCGTTGGACGTGCACTCTGCTACGAAGTCTGCCAAGACTTGGGCTTTGACTGCTGGTCGTGGCTCATACCGGATATTGTATTCGCTCAGCTTGATGAACCACTTTGTTAATCTTTCAGATACCTCGGGCTTAAGCAGATTCTGGCTCAGGGGTTTGTTGGTGAGAACAACAATAGTGTGGGCCTGAAAGTATGGGCAAAGTTTTTGGGCTGCTATGAACAACGCATACGCTAGTTTCTCGATCTTCGAATATGTAGTCTTTGCATCGTACAAAACCTTACTAACATAGTAGATGGGTCGTTGAACCTGATCTACTTCTTTGATCAGTACCGAACTAACTATTTTGTCATTTGTGGAGAGGTATTGTTTTAACGCGTCCCCTTCTTTAGGCCGAGTTAAAACTGGAGCGATACTTAAGTACCTTTTCAGCTTGTCAAAAGTGAGTTGGCACTTTTCGGTCTATTCGAAGTTCTTGCTCTTTTTTATAGATTTATAAAAGAGTAGGCATCGGTATGCCAATTTAGACATGAAGCGGCTTAGGGTAGTTATCCAGTCAGTCAGCCTCTGGACTTCTTTTATTTTCCGAGGTCGTCTCATATCTAGGGTCGGCTTTATTTTTTCTGGGTTGGCCTCGGTGCCATGTCAGTTGAGTATATAGCCTAGGAATTTACCCAAAGTGACTCTGAAGACACATTTATTTGGATTTAATTTCATGTTATATCTTCTTAAAATTTGAAAACATCATTTAAATCATTCAACAAAGAGTTTGAAAACTGGGTCTTTACGACCATGTCATCATGATAACATTCTACTTTTTTGCTGATCAACGACTCAAAAACTTTGTTTACAAGGCGCTGGAATGTTGCCCCAACATTTTTCAATCCAAAGGGCATGACCTTGTAACAATATAGCCCGAGCTCAGTTATGAAAGCGGTTTTGTCTTCGTTAGCGGGATCCATCATAATCTAGTTGTAACCAGAATAGGCATCCAGAAAACTCAGCAACTTGTGCCCTAAGGTCGCATCCACTAGGCGGTCGATCTTGGGCGGCGGGAATCAGTCTTTCGGGCACGGTCTGTTCAGGTCGGTGTAGTCGACGCACATGCACCACTTTCCATTGGCCTTCTTCACCAAAACTAGGTTGGCCACCCAGCTCGGGTAATGGACTTCCCTGATGAAGTCTGCCGCAAGAAGCTTTCTGACCTCCTCATCGACTACCCTCCAACGTTCAGGGGCGAGGTTCCATTTCTTTTGTCTTACTAGCTTGACTAAAGGGTCTACATTAAGCTTGTGAGTTACACTTTTTGGATCAATCTCGGGCATATCTAAATTTTCAAGTAAGAAACTTACTAGCTGGGTTCGAAGTGGTTCGTTGGTCGAGGCATCGATCTGAAGAGTTTTGGCTGGTTCGGCGATAGAGGCTGGTATGTGGACCATTTCGTCTGTTGGGGCAGCTTGCTTGTCGGCATACTCAGCCGGTTGCTCGAGTTTGACGTCCTTTGTCAGTTTTGCTTTTCCTTTCAAGGCGGCCACGTAGCACTTATGGGATTCGAGCTAGTCACCTTGCACGACTCCCACCCCGTAGTCAGTTGGGAACTTCATCGCTAAGTAGTAAGTAGACACTATCGCATGCAGAACGTGCGTGATAGGCCGACTTACTATCACATTGTAGGGGGAGGGAGTCGTGACTACCAAGAACGTGAGCTCAAATCGAATAATGTTTGGCCACGTGCCGACTTCCACGGGTACTGTAATAGTATTCCCCCATTTGAGGGGATGGTCATTCTTTCTCCATTCCTGAATGAGATCCCATTCAAGTTGATTATAATTCCCATTCCAATTCATCAATACATTATGGGAATAGACCTTTTCAATTCTGATTCCGGTTTTGGGTTTGACTACAAATGAAATGAACTCTTAGGGTCCGTTTGGTTCATAATTGGAATTGGAATCGGAATCAAGATTCTCCAGAATCGGAATCAAAATCAGAATTGAAATCGAAATCCTCCAGAATCGGAATCGGAATGGTCCATTCCCATAGTCTGTTTGGTTCAAATAGGAATGGGAATGAGAATTAAAATCAGCAGGAATGGGATTTTATTCCCAAGGGAGGGGTAGAGAATGGCCATTCCCTCGAATGGGGGAATGCCATTCCAGCAGGAATGAGAATGGGATTCCAACTAAACAGTTGGAATCGGAATAGTCCATTCTGATTCCGATTCCAGACCCCTATTCCTGCAAACCAAACGGACCCTTAATTTTCTTTCAAATTTATAAGATGTTTATAGAAAAATGGGCACTACCCAAGTTTTAGAACATTGCACCATGGTTTTCAAAATCGAATTGGACCGGACAGTCACCTGACCGGTTCTGTTTTCCCCAAAACCACTTTTTTCCCCAAAACCGTTGATTTTGGTCAGCAAACCATTGAACTGACTGGTTAACTGTTCAAACGGTTTTTATCGTTTTCCAATTTTTTTTAATTTTTTTTGTCAGAATGGGAATGGTCGGACCATTTGAACCAGTAACCGGACCCCTAGCCGGTTCGGTCATCGGTTCATTTTTAAAAACCATGCATCGCATTGTGTAGCTGAAGTTTTTTTTCTCTTTGTTGAGGATGAGTAAGGGTGAAGAGCCTATACTTGCTTTGCGGGATTACATGTTTTTTCTTCTGAATGCTCTGTTCCATTGGCGATATCTTCTTATCTGATGATGAGTTCGCGCTCTCCGTCCGTCTGCTTGTTCTCTGGTTTCGGGCCACGTATCGTAAACACCTGGGTTTCGGCTTGAGTGTTACATTGATGCTTCAACCGACGCTGAGCCAGGACGATCTTCATCGGCTGCCAGAGCCCCAATAACATCCCTCTCCGTGACTATTATGACCTGAGTCTGGTACCGAAAGTATTTCCAGTCCCGCGGGAGTACCACAGATACCATTCGGTACATCTCATCTAAGTATAAATTAATTAAAACTATGCTTAATAAACCCACAGGTAAAACTATGCTTAATAAACCCACAGGTGGGATCCCCCGACCTTTATTAATTGAACTGCACTTTCCATTTTTATCATAAACTTTATTTATTTGTAGCCAATTTTTATCTTTATTAATTAAAAAAAAATAGAGAGTACATAGTCCTTCAAAGAAGAAGAAGAGTCCCTCTCTATCTCTAGATCCGCGACATAATCAATAACAACAATTTAATTAATTGTCTAGGCGAACCCTTGGTCTATAGAGGTGAACTGAACGCTCGTTAATTGGTTGCACTGGTCTGGCATTATTTTCTGCATCCTGCAGCAAATTAATCAAAGTAATTAAGTTGAGTTTTATATATGTTGCAAGAACACAATAAGCAGATTAGTATAATTAATGCTAGCTTGTTTTGGTGCATATATGGAGTTAATTATCTATATCCACGCTCTCTGCTACAACCTGTCTGTATTTGCTCAAACAATTAATGCTACAAAACAACGACCTTATGCAACTCCTCCATTCTTCTCTCCCTAGTCCCTACAGATATGTGCTAGCTGGAACCCATAAAAGGCACATCACATATATCTATTGGGTCCCGCATTTTCTGTAGTGAGAATTAGAAATGCAAGAGCGTTGCATATGAATGCTGTATGCATATATATAGTGTCTTTGATTAATTCCTGGCATGCATTTCGATATCCTAGTGTGTGTGTCTATCAGTAGGGATAAGTAGCTACTCACATCATCAACAGCCTCTCGCAGCAACCGCACTTGTTCTCTTGAAACCGTCCTAACCTGATGAAAATAATATAGAAATTAATGAAATGGTTAGAATGAACAAGTTAATTAGCCACATATAGAGTAAGTAATAGAGAGTGGAATGATGAATATATATATAGGAGACGAACCTTTCTCACAATGGTCCAAACCACGTCTTGAGTGCAAGGAGGAACTGTGAGGGAGCCCATGTATCTGTAATACTTCCTACTACCTAGCTTTATATTCTTTGGGTCAACCACACCCACAACTGTCTCCTTTTCTTTTGTTTCAGCTATGCTATTTATGTATCCCATTATCTGATCATAACAGAAAGCAGTTTACCTTAGACAAAGAGAGAGAGAGAGAAAGGTTTTCTTGTTGTATTGGGTGAAGTTTACCTTGGATAGAAACGTATCAGGTCGTCCGATTTTGTACATAATTCCAACCACAGAAGTCTTGTTGTCGGAGATGCTTTGGTGAACCATGTGCACTTCTAGGTCGAACCTGTAAAAATGTAATTAAATTGAGAGTCGTATTTCCACTTCTGTTCTGTTCCGACTATGGACTAGAAACATCAGCCGTACCAAATATCAAAACGTTCATATATATATGGTCAATTTGCCTTCAACCCATTTGATGGTTTTAAGCATCTATATGTATTGAATCTTTGTTTACAATGCAAAATAATAAGAACCATACTAGGCGATTGAGATTTTCATCAAATAGTTCTGATTTTTGGTGTGGGTGATCCTCTAGAAGGGACCCCTGCATCCTTTGGGATCTTGTGCATAGATTCATCAGTAAATAAATGGATATACAAGTTAATTAGGGAACTATAGTTTTAGTAGAGATAAAGAAAACTGGATTAAATCGGTGCATAATCCGTTTAAACACCTATTATAGCCTTACATTGAGAATATCTCCTTATAAAATAAAATCACCGAAACCGATCTCGAGATAGAGAGGATAAGAAAATCACCTCTTTCCATTAATGGTGTGCTCAGATGGTGAGTGCCAGTGGCACTGTTGGAGCACATATTGAGTACCGTTGATTTCAATCCATCCTGCGCCATCCACCCACTTCAACTGCAGCATAACCCAAAGAAAATAGGCAAAAGAAAAAAAATCATTATTATTTATTACTATTATCTGCAGACACCTTAATTAAGATTAATAATTCAAAAAAGTGTAACTGAGAAATTGGAAAAAAATATTACTTTTGTATAGAATAAAGTCTTCATATCGGAATGGTCGTGTTAGGTTAAATAATTTGGATTCCTTTACGCTTTAGTATATAATAAAATCTGTACAAGTATTCTTGATAAAGTGGGTCGGTCCAACCAAACTCCATGGTGGTTGGTTGAAAAACTCAAACCCAGAAGAAGTTAGTCAAGGCCTGCTTTGGGTAGCTGGAGATGATAGATTAATTGCGTACGTGTTTGCTTCTTATTTGTGATTTTGATGGTTTGTCTCCATGTGCATATATGATGATTTACACCTACTAAACAAAATAATATTTATATTTCTCTTCCAAGCCTTTTTATGATGAGCATTGGGAGAAAGATGAATTTTAAGGCTGTGTTTGGAATTGGTGTAAATCAAGAATGATGTAAATGTGTAATCATGATCAATATAAAATTCTATTCCCATTTAGTTTTGTGTGCATTTAGATGAAGTGAAATTTTATGTTATAAATCAGTATAAGATGTCATCAAATGTAAAGTTCTACATTGATTATGAACGCAAAGTTTACATTGATCACATCACACTTTTCAAAAATACAACGATCAGTAATCACAATTTAGTATAAAACATCATCGGTGTAGTTTTACACCAAGATCCTAAGAGGACAGAAACATGTACTATAGAGCTGTAAATCTTGTACTCTTGGGCTCTGAATGTTCTACCCCAAATCCTAAGAGGAGTTTGGGTTAAAGAGATTTCATAAGTACTTAATAAAATGCATATAAAGAAATAAGGGTCTGTTTAGTTTGCAATAAGAATCGGAATCAAAATCAAAATCAAAATTTTTTAGAATTGGAATCAAAATGATCTATTCCCATAATCTGTATGGTTAAGACAGGAAATTGAAATGCTATTTGATTCCCAAAGGAGGGGGAGGGAGTGGTCATTCCACCAGAAATGGGAATGAGATTCCTATTCCACCCAACCAAATAGTTGAAATTGGAATGGCTGATTCGGATTTCCATTCCAGACCCCTATTCCCACGAACCAAATGGGCCCTAAGTTAATTTCGTTACCATTATGTCATGGCCTCTATTCTTAATGGTTGCAT
Organism: Nelumbo lutea; assembly: GCF_056320005.1. Classification (NCBI taxonomy): domain Eukaryota; kingdom Viridiplantae; phylum Streptophyta; class Magnoliopsida; order Proteales; family Nelumbonaceae; genus Nelumbo; species Nelumbo lutea. Next base: position 55,766,868 of record NC_142685.1, read on the forward strand.
TGGAAGGCCTATAATTCCTCTTAAGTCTCCCCAAATGTGACACTATCTGCACCCTCTTATTCAAGAGATCAATTGGAGACTGCGTTTCTCCATTCTTGCACAAGGCCCATTCAGGATGAATTTCTCCCCATTGTTCTGGTCCTTTGCCACTCCCTTCAACATAATCAAATTCCTGCTCGTCCTCTGCAAGCACCACAAATCAAAAAGGTTAATTAGCTACAAATATCAAACACTAAAAGGCATTAGGTTTTCTCCAGGCTCAACAATGTCTCACCAACTTCCTGAGATGTGGTTGGGCCTGAATGCAAGATAAAAACAAGGAGGAAGACAGAAAGTAAGATCTGGATCCTTAGCTTCTCCATATTCCACTCCCTAGGATTTGATTTGCAGAGAAACTTTCATGATATAAGCCTTATATAGCTCATGAATCATCTTAAAATCAGAACTACATGATGTAATGAAGAGTGTATTTTCGCATTCCAAGCTTCTAGCTTTTCAACTAGCTCGTGTGAATAGCTTGAATCCATAAAAAACTTGCCTCCCAAGAGTCTAACTGCTTAGATTAATAGATTAACTAAACAATATAAAGATGACCCCAACTGGTCTTCTTTCCAAAACTTTTCAATTTAGAATTCAACCCATTTGACACATGTCCATGGTGACGTTGCTTTGTTTCTGGAACAAAATCCAGATTTTGTCTGTAATCATCTAAAATATATATATATTACTCATTTAATTTATAGAGATCTGAGAAGACCCCTTTGGAGATATCCAGAAATTTCGACTAAGTTATGAGCAGACTGTGTTTGTTTGAATTTCCAAGCTGCCTGTAGTTGTCGCCTCTCCTGTTCTGAGAAATCTCTGTCATGTCTATATTAAATAATGTTTCGATGACACAATTTGGTTGAACATTTGGTGTTGTGTCTGTTGGCTGATGCTTACAGTGCGAAGAAAATTACATCAGATTAGGTAGGATGAAATTCATTCAAATATGTTGTTGAAATTAAATACAACACATGCATAAAGAAAGGAGTTGCTTGGGTCCAAGCTGCAGGGGACCCAACAATCGTTTCCTATTTCATATCTTCATGTTCAGAGTCTTTAGACAACTTTCGTGTCTTGACCAAAAGTTGTCATGTTTGGCCGATTCTCGGCTTTTTAAGAGTTTCCATGAACTCTTTCCACCTTCTAAATATAAAAAAAAATGGGTTCAAAAATAAACACAATAGGAACACCCATCTGCTATTTGGCTATTTGACCAAGTGGCCTATGTATATGATTCTAGTTCCTCCATTATAATTAATTAAATTTCGTCACAAGGGTTACGGGTGGTTCTGTGCTTGTCCACACTTTAAGTTTGATGGACTTTTGTATGAGGGGGCATATTAGAGAATAAGAACGGATTTAGGAATCTTACCAAACCAATTTAATTATGGGTTCTGTAGCCCAGGCACAACTTATGCTCATGTAGAAACATGTTATTCCAATGAACCTATTTAACTTAAAAGAATAATTTTTTCATAAGAACCTGTTCAAAGACCTCGCTTATTAGCTTAAGCTTTTAGGTTGAATAGTTCCTTGAGACTTGAATCAGTTTAATTTTGGGTTTTATAGCCCAAATCTAACTTTTGCTCATAGAGAAATAGGCTATTTCGATGAATATATATACCTTAAAAAAGTTTTTGCTATTGCTGTGTCGGGCCTTGAATTCCAGTTGTGATATTATTCTATGATTCAATTGACCCAAACAAAATAAAGAAAAACTTGAAAGCAAAATTTCATAGTGGTTTATGGGAAAAGCGAACGCCTTGGGCCAACATATTTGGATGTCGTATACATGTGGATCTTGCAGCATAACTGATCTCCCAGGACTCCGGACTCATAGTAGCCTGGTATCATATGCTGATCTTACAGCATCGTTTTTCTTGCTAGCTAAACTCAGACGTGTGATTTTACGAGAGGTGCAAGATCAGTTTCTTAATAGTTTATGTGGCCAATCTGGTTTAGGGGTTTTATCATATTAATAGCTTTGTGCCTTGAACATAAAATCTTGTATAGGGGAGAGTCAATTTCACCTACAACCACCGTTTCTCTTATCAATTTCACCTTTGATTCCATGTGGCTAACAAAGAAATTGCCATTCTATTTGTGATCATACTGTTGTTTTAATGAAACCATGTTCTTCATGAAAATATCTATATTTGGTTTTATAGAAAATAGGAGAGATGCAGAAAATTGAGCAAAGTTAGTAAGGCTGTGTTTGGTTGCAATGCAAATAAATTTGTACTGATGCAAAGCTATGGCAGTGCAAATGATTTGAATGTAAATTCTGACCTATTTTACCTATTTTTGTCTCAAAATTCAATTTATTTTGTTTGATTGCTGTACAAATGAAGTAAATTAAGACATAAAACAGAATAAAGTAAAATCTAAAACAAAATTAAACAAGAATTTGCATTTTTTACATTTACACTCCCATGCATTTCTACAAATTTGCACTGCAACCAACCACAAATTAAGAATTTTCACAAAATTTCATCAACAAGAATTAATGAACTTTTCTCTTACTACCAAGAAAGTTGTATAATTATTATAATAATAGACTTGAGAACATTACTTGCATTGTTTATGCCAAATTCTCCCAAGCCCCACAAGCTTCAGGCACACAACCGAGAAAGACTAGTGGTGGACTTTGGTATCATTGCCGTTTCCTTAAAGACATTTTCTAGAAAATGACCATGAAATGGTAGCTCATTTTCTCGAAAAATGGTGATGTATCTTGTTAGTGGTGTTGCTGCTCCTTAAGTAGATGCAACAACACTAAATAGCATTTGTTGTTTGGCAAGGCGTTTTTTACCACCATTTTTCCAAAAACAGCTGCCACATTTCATAAAAACAAAAAAAGAAAACATCAAGAAGAGCATTTTCACAGGAGGAAGGTTTTGTGATTTATCAGATGAGGCATTTTCCTAGTGTTTTTTCATGGAAAATTTCTTAAGTGGTTAAATATACCTTACTAATGGAAAAACAAAATGTCAAATTTATCCTCTACTATTTCTCAAATTTTCAAAATAAAACCCAACTGATGAAAAGTTTACTATCCCCTCTTCCCTTCCATCTTTCTTTCTTTCCCCTTGTAAGACCTATGTTCATTGATGGATTTGTGCCATTCTTTGATGGTTTAGAGGTTAAAGAACCGTGCTGGGGGGAGAGGAGAGTTGCCAATATATACAGGCAAAGTTGAAGTTTTTTGGGAGCGGTATTTTCATTTCTTTGGCATATTTATCATGGACGACAGTGACGCAGCACCAGATCAGCTTTCCGTAGCTAACAGACTACCAGTCGGACTCCAAACCTTCTGCACTTTTTTCTCAACATTAATCCTACATTTGCATTCATCTTGTGACAGGTGCCCATTAGTGACACATAGTAGATTGATCTCATGCATCATCAATTTGTCATTTTGACTCAGTTTGGAAGGAGTATAAATACAAAATCTTATATTTAGTATTATTTTGTATATATTTGCATATCTGTACTCTTTCCAAACTAAGCCTAAGCCATGCTTAGTTTTTTATAACTTGTGCCCTCCTCTTTCTTATTTGTCCCTTTCCTTTTCTCTCTCTCATCCCCTTTTTCTGATCATGTCTGTTCAAGTGATGCCAGAGAAAACAGTACTACTCCAAGGAACCCATGTCTTGGGTTAAGAAAATAACTCTCTCTCCTCCACTAGACGGCTGGAGGGTAAAGTTGCAATCGTGACCGGAGGTGCGAGAGGGATCAGAGAAGCGACGATGAGGCTCTTTGCAAGACAAGGTGCCAAGGTGGTCATTGCCGACGTTAAGGATGAGTTGAGAATTGTTCTTGCTAGCTCCTTAGCCCCATCTGTGACATATGTTCATTGTGATGTTAGCCTGGAAAAGATGTTGACAAGTTTCTAAATTCCACGGTTTCACCACACGGCCATCTTGACATCCTCTTCAACAAAGCACAAAAACATCAACTTTGATGCAGATGAATTTTGACCTCGTATGGGCACTTCACCAGCTATATTTGCCATTAATTCTTTCTGCAGATTTCGGCGATTGGATGAGGTGTCGATCAGCTGAAGATACTCGAGGAGAATCCGGAGATTCCATTAGCCCCAATTCTGTTTCAAGTTCCAATTCCGTCGTCAGTCTGAAAGCATAATTGATAATTCAGATACAGAATTATATGCTCGAAATCGAAGCTCCCCTCCTTTGTCCTCTCTACAAATGGCCATTTGGATTTTTTTTGTCGTTTTCTACAAATTCTTTCTGGTTAATGGTATTTGATTTGAGCAGGGAGTCAGCCTACTGTAATGGGACTGATATTCCATTACTGTTTCTTTTCTGTAATGATACTGATATTCCATTAGATTCTGGGGGAATTGAGATTGATATTTAGTTCTAGGAAGTGGGTGTGGCCGGCGGGACCAAAGAGAGTCGAGGCATACTTTTGAGATTGGAGTAGCATTTGGTTTATTTGGTTAAAAATCGAACAGAATAAATCAAATTTTTAAAAATCGAATTCATAAAATATAAAATTGAATCGAAACCGAATTATTAAAAAATGAAGCTGAATTTTTCGGTTCGGTTTTCCATTTTTTTAGTTAAAACCGAATTTTATTAATATTATAGTAATACATGCTATATATATTATGTATATTAATATATTTATATATATTAATATATTTATGTATATTATAATATATGTATATGCTAATGTGTTTTATATATTTTAATATTTTATATAATATATTATATACATATTATAATATGATATATTATGTTTTACATATTAATAATATATATTATATTATGTATATAATAAATTTTGGTTAGTTCGATTTTTTTGATTAATTGAATTTCCAATCTTGAAAACCGAAACCGAAGCCAAAATTTTTAAAATTGAATTAATCGAACCGAAAAAACCAAACCAAACAAACCAAAATAAAAAAATTCGGTTTGGTTTTTCGGTTTTAACCGAACAACGCACACCCCTAAGTATCTATCATTTTTACCCGGCTTACATAAGAAGTTTTGCTATCATTTTTACATAAGAGGGATGGAGGGTAATATTGCTGATGTGGCACTGTTTTTCTAATGAACAGCAATTGTTCCACTCCAAACACCTCCCATGTAAGTCACTAGTTATAACTTTCTAGAATTCAACAAATCCAATCATGCTTCTCTTCTCCTAATATAATAATATATATGGATGATGAATGTTGGATTTTAATCACATTAGAGATGGGTGTTTGGTTGATTAATTACATAGTTGAGTACATCTAACACATGCACTTAATGGTTTTTAAAATTCCTACCAAAATTCTTGTATTGTATTGTTTTTTCTATTTTTCAAGTCTTGTTTTATATTGAAAAATTATAAAACTTGTCTTGGGTTTTTAAGTAAGAGCTTAATATGAAGAGGAGAGTTTAGAGACTTGCTACTGCACAACTCATGCACATGTGTACAGTGTAATGAGGCACTTTAGAGGTATGCCAAAGTCACAGATGAGATGCAACGAGATGGGATGTAATGAGACAATATAGGATGAGATGATGCGAGATGGATGACTACCATAGGTGAGATGATCATCACAACCTCCTCATCACAAATTGCAACTTTCTCATCATAAATCAGTAGATCCTCATCACAAGTGAGATTGCCATCACAACTTGTGAATTACAAATTGTAAATCTCAAATTGTATCTAACTTGGGTGGTGAATTGCACATACTTATGTAAGGGTGCAACCAAATACTTTCGGGAGGTCAAAATATGGCCATTGCTGTTTTAAATTAAATCAAATGATTATGACTTAATCAATTGTGATAAAGAGACATCATTTAAACTTTAATAGTCATTAACTGTTCACTAAATATGAAGAATCACATAATATTTAAATACGTGACTATAAAAGAGCCTCTTCAAACAAATATGTTCCTTCTCTTGATGACATTTTAAAATCTATAAAAGGGTGTAAATTAAGATATTTTACACACAAGTTCATAACATAGCACACTTTTGTCTCTTTCAAATTGAATTGCTCTTGTTTCGCAAAACTTTTCATAGGAAATTCTTCAACTTTATTGGTTGTAGTTTTTCACCTGAGGTTTTATTATATTTGAGAACAAATTTACTTCATCATAGCTTCTCATCTGAACTTTTGAAAGTACATTTCTAACAATGAATATAAAAGCAGGGATGCAAGTTAATATTTGCAATGAAAAAAAAAGATGGCTTATTAAGATGGTCTATGTCTCGGATTCCATGTCTCCATCCGACGCTAAGTAACATGAGACTAACTTATGTGCAAGAACATTTAGAGTTCTGGGAATACAGGAAACAGAGACCAACTATAAACTATTAAAAGTAGAAGAGCATCTTCAATTAAACCACTGCACATCCACGATAAGAACCTTGAGTCACTTGAGTCCAACATTGGATGTTAGAACTTGGAATTTTGCATCAGATGGAATGGATATGGCTCTCATGGGATTAGGGATGGCAATTTTTGCCCAGGTACCCACCCCTGTAATGCAAATATTTAGGTTGTGTTTGGAATTGATGTAAAAGTACATTGATGATGTTTTACACCGAACCATAAAAAAGTGATCGTTAACTTCAAAAAGCGTGGAGTTTTACATCAATTTTATCGATATAGTATTTACATCAATAATCGATGTAAAACTCTACTTTGATGAGGTTTTACATCGATTTACGACGTAGAATTTTACTCCATCCAAATACTGATAAATCTAAACCAAGTGAAGTTTTACATCAATCTTGATTTACACTCCTTCTAAACACCAACAAAACCAAACTGACATAAATATTTACGTATCTATCTCGACTTACATTGCTTCTAAACGCAACCTTAATAATGAAAAAAAAAAACACTACAATAAAGAAAAAAAAAAAAATAATTCGGCCGATACATAGAAAAGTTCCAAAACGAAAACTCTAAAAAAATGATGACTTTTCAAGTGATATGACCTGATCTAAGAGATTCAGAAGAGAATATTAAACAAGAAAAGACCAACAAAAGGAGAAAGCAGGGCTTGGTGCCAAATAGAGGTCCAGTAATCATCTTCACCTACACGCACATTTGGAGAGATCTAAGAATTTCCTTGCATCAGTGTTTGAACGCCCAAGTATGTACTGGTCCACATAGAGGAAGTTATATATTCTTTGAGGTTGATCACCAGTAAACATACGTGTTTGAATTACAAACTGCAATCTTCTGTTTGCCTTGAGGTGGTAACAATTAATTAATGTACAATTAAAATTAAAATTTACACTCTGAATTAATTAATGTACAAGAAAAAAAAATACTAAGTATAATTTTCCATATATGCCTCCATGTTGGGGACTTTCAAACCAAGTTATTTTCTTCCACTTGATAATTTCTTCACCTGATGAAAGCACATGATGTTGACCCATCAATTGGTTCAACCGAATCAGTTCTAATTTAATTGACCCCCACCTAAAAGGGAAATGGGTCAATCAAACCTTTTTATTTGTTTTATAATTAATTAGGTTTGGGTTGTAGATAACCCAAGTTGCACTCTTAATTGTATATATTTCTAAGTTGGTAGCATTATCCATTTACTATATATCTCAAAAAACCAGTTCAACTTAAAAAGCTTAAGCTTAGGTTAAGTATTCAAAGTGCTTTCGCCTAATTAGAGGAACCTCAAGATTCAACTCAGTATTAATTCCTTGGGTTCGTGAAATTGATTCTTCAATTTTTAGGATGTCATCTAACAAATTTACAGTATCTAGTTGTTATTTTCCTCAGTTTTGGTATTTCAACCTGTGGAACCAATATTTTCAAACTCAAACCGGCCGGACTGGACAGCTGGGCCACTCGAAAGTTTTGATTATTGGTCAAAACCTGTTAAAGTAAATGTGTAGTAGGTAAATCATATAGTTAATACGTTATTATTTTAAACTTAATCGTCAGCTGGGGCCCTCATATCTTGCCACCTGTCTAAATGATTCAAGGATTGAGACCTAACATTGGGTAGGTCCCAACTAAAACTGTAACTGCGTAAATATCTATTTAAGCTGAAGAGTTTTAACCATCTGACTGGGACATCATTTTTAGAACTACAATTTAACTTACAAGAGAAACATTCGTTCACCATCCAGACCCTAGCTTCCTATGGGTCCTGTCTCCAGACCCTACCTTTATCCATTATTTAATATGGATAATGGATTTTAGGGTTTGTTTGTCAATACAATAGCCACTCCTAGAGGCTGAAGGGTTAAGTAAAAAAAGCCTACTTCAATTATTTCCAATAATGTTTATTTATTCAAGCCACTTGGAGCAACAAACTCAGTGGGATTACACCCATCAACAAAAAAAAAAAAATGGCTCAGTGGAATTACTTTTGAGAAATAATTAATAATAATAGGAAAAAAAAGTAGAAAACCTAACCATCATTAACTTCTCAAATGACTTAATCAAGATTAAACACGAATGGACTTGGCTCAGTTTCAGTCCACAATTACCTAAATGGTTTCAAGAATGTCGAAATGTACATATAAAACTGAGGCTCAACCATTTCTGTACTCTTAGTCACTTTATTGGTGCCTAGATCTAGAGGCTGCATAGGTTTAAATAAGCAATTAGGGTTTGGGTCATCTCAATGGTCTGTCCCCCAAGAAGGGCACAAACCAAAAAAATTTCCTAAAGAATTTCAAAAGGTAGAAACGCGAATTGTTTAAAAAACTGGGCCCAACCCTCCAGTCAGACCGTTGAACCAGGGAATGGTTTGGTCTAATCAGGCCTCACATTTATAAGACCTAGATTGTAAGGTTCTAAATATCGATATGCCTGATACGCTGATAGGAATGTATCAATACTTTTTTAATATATTTTCAAAATCGGTTCAAGGGGGCGGTTTAAGGTTCCTCCACATAAATATGGGCAGCACGGTGCATGAGGCTCCCATCAATGTGAGATTTGAGGAGGGACATGTATGCAGCCTTGCCCCTATAGATGCAAAGAGACTGTTTCCAAGATTTAAACACCGCTCACCCAGGTCACAATGGAACAACCCAACCATTGTGCCAAAACCTACCCTCATAAATTTAAGGGAAAATTCCCGATCATTACCTTGTACTTTGGCTTGAGTGACAATTTGGTCCCCAAACTTTAAAATGCGACAATCAAGTATCTGATTCAAAATGTGACAATGCATTAGCTGTCGTTAATCAGTCTGTTAATCAACCATTAAGTGACATTTGAAAAGTAAAAAATGTCCTTCGAATGCCATCTAGTTCTCTTTATCAACCATCCAAATGCCGAAAAGAAATTAAATAATCCCAAATTCTAGCCTCTTCTATTAAAAAAAGTTAGTGACTGTTCAGAAGAATCTAGAATTTGGGACTATTCATTTTATTGTCAATGTTTGGATGGTTGATGAAGAGAATTAAATGACATTCGAAGGGCATTTTTGACTTTTCAAATGTCATTTAACAATTGATTAACAACAGGTATTGGATTGTCACATTTTGAAAATTTGGGTATTACATTGTCACATTCCAAATTGTCACTCGAGCAAAAGTACATGGAACTGATCGGGAATTTTCCCTAAATTTAACATAAATGTATGGGAGATATTCCCAATATATGAATGGATTCTAGGTGAGCAGAGTGTTTACTTGCGGAAGATCCCAGCTTGAACTCGTACAAATTGGCCCTTGTAAGTTGTAATGCTCTCGCTATGCTTTGGTATGCAGCAGCATTGGCAAAATTATCGCTGGTGGAATAGAAATTCTGTCCAATAGCCATCACAGCGCATTAGCATCAATATCATGTCAGCATGAGCTAGAAGAAGCTGATTGTGTTGAAAAGACCTCACCAGAAGAAAAAAATGGTGCGACATATTTAAGACAATGATCAAGGAGTGGCGTTTTAGGGCGACAAGCGTGCCATCATCTGGTTGCGTGTTATCACACACAAGGCTGTGATGTTGTTAGAGGTTGAGGTGGACGTGCAAGCCTATGAAGCACAAGCTTTGTGGATTCTTTTGGTAAAGCATCGATCGTCACATCTTTTTCAGTTGAGATCCTGGAAATCTTTGTTAAACAGGAACCTGTGTTCAACAAACGTTTCTTATTTGAAATCTAATAAACAATCAACTATCAGGGGAGAGAATATGCCTAAATGGTAGGGTTTCAGAGAGTTGTTTTCTAGCAGCATTAAAGTCATTGAAGCATAAATTTTCTCTGTTTAGCCCTTTGGGAAGAAATGCTAACAAGTCAAGAAATAGCATTTCAGTGCATATTTCTTTGATGGCAGTGTCTGATCTCTTTTTAAGATATTGAAGCAAATAATGAAATTTACAAGGCATAGAATCATTGAATTGAGAGAAGGGAAGATGAAATAAATTCAAACTTTCCAATATCTGCTGTTTGATAGTAGTAATATAAAGAAAATTAACAAGGTAAGATAGGACTCTGTCTATTGTCTCTCTCACACACATATACGTGCTCAAGGATGATTTGGCTCTAAGCAGATATACGTGCTCAAGGATGATTTGGCTCTAAAAAGATCATAAATAACTGAACCACTGAACAATCAACAGGTGATGCCTATATTGTTCATCACTGACAGGCCCAAAAATCTGAAAAGCTAAGCATTCCCATGTACCTCAATTTTCAGGCCAATGAATGGCAGACACGATGGGCTCACACAGTTATACTCAAAATGACTGCTCACGCATGATCATTAACCAGAGAGTTCCTCTGCAACCATGCTTGACATCACAAAGCAATGCAACAGGTAATCCACTTTTCTTTGTTGACTTTGTTTTGCCTAGCTACTTCCACTGATTAGTGCTAAATCTCCATGAATTGCCAGTGCTAATTAATGTGGGCAAACAGTTTCCTCAACACCCATCATTTAAATGTCATTAAAAACAATTTAATGAACTAATATGTCCAACCCACTCAATCTTTATTTATTTTAGTGGAGTACTCACCGTATGCAATTTCTTTATATATATATCAACTGTAATCAGAATGTCAGTACAGTATTCCAACCATTTGTCTATATAAAGATCTTACATTTTCTCTCTATGCCACTAACTCACACAAAGTACTCCACCATCTTCTCTTGGCCAATCTTCCTGATATGTAAGTAATTAATCATGTTTCTTCTGACTTATAAACTATATTCTTTGATATTTAATCAGACCACCTAGTTCTTGTGTATATATATAAGGGTGTTTGTTGTTTAACCCCAGAGGCCGGCTTTCTGTCAGGGGATCTTGGTTGGCTGATCCCAACTTGTTTAAGCTAAGGTTGGATTCAGGATTTCAGGGTAGGCAGTCACCAACCGGGCCAAGACTGAGACCCCATGGACTGGACCACCCAATGGTTTTCAGCTAATTGGGGTTCTTGCACTCCTCTCAAGTCTCAACCCCACTCACCGGTTCAGCTTTATTTAATTTCACAGCAGATCTAACTGGAACCCCATTTTTTCGTATGCTCAATATAATCAAGCTTCACCTATAAATGTTTTTCTTTGTCATATGTGCAACAGCAACAACATGAAGCTGTTAGCTCTTCTTCTTCTCATCCTATTGACGGTGAACCTGTGCGTTGCCGTGCAAAGGAAAGCTCTGATCAGTGAAGCAAATGGGCAGGAACAGCAACAAGAAAGAAAGAATCAAGTAGGAGGAAAGGATGATAAGAACAGCATTTCTGGGTACTACGGAAGCGGTATCAACAACCACCACAGTATACCTAGGCAAGATTTTAACAACTATGGCAACAGCCCTAGTAATGGAGATGAAGGTAATAACACGGGAAACAATGGCGGGTGATAGAGACTGATAAACGGGCTTGTGCTAGCTCTTCTTTGATATGGGTATTGCTTGCATAATCATTATACGAGTTTGATTAGTGATATTGTATTGTAAGATGTTAAGGACCGTAAGCAGATTATAAATAGTAATACATGTTATGAAGCAGAGCATATATGACTTACATTTCAATGGAGTCTGAGAAGGATCCAATAAACGAAGCAGTTGGAGCAAGGAAATCTACGTTTTCTCCTTTTCTCTCTTTAATACAAACAAAGCATATCCACATTAAGTCCATGGATTAAGAATTTGAACGATCTGCTTTCATATTCGTTTATCAAACGCGTGGAGATGAAGAAATGTTGGGGTCAGGTCTTAAATTGAGTTGAAGATGGACAAATCTGTTAAGGCACTTAGGTTGAAGTAGGGAGATACATTCAGGTGAGACGGAGAAGTTCATTCGTAGAGCGGCAGTAAAGCACTCTGAGAAACGAAAAAGTTCGGAAAGGCAAGAGTAGAGGAGATCTTCAAGTACAAAGCCTCGGTGGTGATTACACCATTGACTCCTGACAAGAAGAAGGATTTTCCCGTTGCTAAAGGCAGGTGATGTATGCGCCTTTTCTCGGAGGTGGCCAGCATGGTGCAAGAGTTTGGTCCCTTAGATCTCGAAGAGCAGTCAAAGAGTAAGGTGCCAAGACCATCATGCCTGTTGCAAGTGTTAGACAGTGTATGCCCTTATCTCCAATCAGAATGATGTACATTATGACATTTAATGTAAATGAATAAAGTGTATATTTGATTCATGTTATTATGATGTGTTTCTATGTAAAACCCTTAAATTGGATACTTATGAGACTCGTGTTAGTTTAGAATCTTCACAGCCGTTGGATAGATCTGGGGAGATTTATCCTGCCAAGGCTGACACTGATGTACTGCCTAGTTGGTTGGGGTGGCTTGTCTCAGCTGCTAGAGTGAGAGCTGAGGTACATGCAGTGGGTTTTCTTGAAACCCTGAACCGGACCAGAATTCCAGTATTGCCCTGGACCTTGGAGATAGATGGGCAAAACTGGAATGTTACACTTGACCCCTAGACTCGATTATGATACTACACTAGGTGTTGGATTGGGCTGTCTTTGATATGCCAATCAGTAAGATCCTTAGAGAGGGTCAAAACCTGAGTATGTTGGGACAGTCCGAAAATTCATCTGAGTGGGTGATCACAGTGACAAGATCAACCCCTTTGTCAGACAAAGTGAATGATTGGTGATGCACTATCTCTGATGGAAACCAAAACTACCGGTAGTCGATTTCAACCGTTGAAATTTGTTTTGCAATATATATATATATATATTATGATTTCAAAATATTTGCAAAATGTTTTAATTCCCGGGATCCATGTGAGTAGAGAGTGCAACACTATACTTTGCAGCCGAGGGAGAGGTCCTCTCTTGTCAAGCAGTGTTTGATCATTATGGGCTGAGAGGTTGAGTGTAAAACCATTGAGGGTAATACCTAATGGGCTAATCTTGCGTCTGCCCACAGTCCTTGGGTTTTTATAAGGTGGCTTGACCCAAGGACCATTTAGTGTAAATGCTGGGCCCATTAAGAGCCCATGGTGATGGACTCATGGGTTAATTGTCCCCTACAGTGGATTCGGCTAGGCCTTGTAACAGAGGCTAAGTTGAACCCATGTGGCTGATGTGTAGATCAATGTTTATGACCCAGGCAATACAAGGATATCGAACTGGGCAACAGTTTGAAGGATAAGTGAGCACATAGACTTAATGGGCCTAAAGCCCAATTCAAACTGGCTTAATGAGATTAATTAAAGAGGGGTGGTTCTGGGATTTAGATTAGCAGATAGGATAAGGTATTGTCTCTATCCACTCAGAGAATCCAGATCCAAATAGAGATTTGGATAAGGAAACTCCTAATTAGATTAGGAGGGCTGATCTTTATCTGCAGATAAGATAAGAGATTATCCTTGTCTCTTAAAGAGAGTCCAGATCCAAATATAAGATTTGGATTAGGAAACTCCTAATGGGATTAGAAGAATATCTCTTTAAGGCTATAAATAGAGAAGCAAGGTGAACCTATAGTTCATCCATCAATCTACTGATTTAAGAGAGAGGACAACATATAGTTTGACTGTTTCTACCTTATGCTCTTGCTCTCTCTTGCTATTGCCGCCATACTAGTTCGATCTCCACTGTGGGAGTGATCAAGAAGGGTTCTTGGTATTACCTTTTGGCAGAAAAGGTAATCAGAAGTCGTGCTCATTGTCCCTTCATCAGATTCTTGCTGAAGAATCAGGTTCTTGCTAAAGAGCCATCTTGCTGATTCTGCTTCATCATGTACCGTGTCATCTTTGGTGGGAGCAATCTTTAGATCTTTCCTTGGGCGTGAACACCTTCATTGGAGGTTTTTGTTACTTCGTATTAGGTATAACCCTCCACTCCCTTTTAGTTATAGATTTGGTTTGGCTTAGGTTCAAGATTGATCATTGAAAATGCAGTTTTCTAAAATAGGGAATGTGATTCCCATGTGGGAGAGAGAGAAATTTTTGAAATTTTGCCCAACCTTCTTGCCGGGTTCGGCCATCCATATGATGGATCTCTCATTCCTTCAGTAGGCACTGAAGGCCAGATCTGTGTTGAGGACAGAACCCTCTTGTCCAAGGGTGGTACTTCTCCATTTTTTTATATCTAATGTACAAATCGGTATGCCAAGCTTTCGCCATTGTAATTTGTAAATAACATTTTGAATTGGATCAAGGACAAGTTTCTGCTTTTGGCATCTTACTATGCAATTTATATATATATGCCCGTTGGACTGACGTCGTCCTCCATCCCCTAGTGATCAAGGACTTCTGTCGTCGGCAAGGATCATTCCATAAGACCACTTCTGGTTGTGGTTGTTGAGGTGCTTTTGAGTTCTCAAAGTACAGAGGACTCGATTGTTGTTATGCTCGAAACTTATTACAATTTTCAATGCTCGAGTTCCTTCGTATCTGTTTTCCATCAAGGCCTTCTAATTTATACGAGTTCAGTCTGAGCACTCTAGTAATCTTTTATGGCCCTTCCCAGTTGGGTCCAAGCTATCCTTCACCAGGGTTCAGGTACGACGACCTTGCGAAGGATGAGGTCCTTGGTCTTAAACTCTCTTCGGTGAATCTTGGCGTCGTAATATTTGGCTATCTTTTGTTGATGTGTTGGCACCAGAACGTGTGCACGGTCCTGGCTTCTTCCAAGAGGTTAAGCTCAATCCATAGATTGTCATTTTTGTTTCCACATTGTAGAGCTTGGTTTGGAGTGTGGGGGACTCGATATCCATGGGATCACTGCCTTGGCTCTGAACGCCAAGTTGAATGGGGTCTCTAGTGGCAATTCTCGGCGTGGTTCAATAAGTTGAGGGAATGCTCGACAACTCTTTGACTCCACTACTACTAGCCTAATCGAGCCTTGTCTTTAGGCCGTGCAACGAGATGTGGTTGGTGTATCGATGTGTGTGATGATCTATCTCGAGTTCGACGCAGAATGCTTTGAACTTTTTATCAACAAACTGTGAGCCTTTGTTGGTAATGAGCACCCGAGGAATGCTGAAGAAGCAGATGGTGTTCCTCCACACAAAGCCTTGTGTGTTTCGAGCGGTGATGTGGGCTAAGGGCTTGGCAAAGTCTTTGAGGAACTTCTTCCAGTCAGCGGCATTGGGGAACACTTCGAGGATGTCCATGCCCCACTAGGCGAAGGACCATGAACTAGGAATTGGTGTTAGTGAGACTGCTGCTTGATGGTGTAGATTGGATGTGAAGACTCGACAGTGATGATACCAAAATGCGTGCAATGAAGATTGTGACGTCGGTGTCGAAGTCATTGAATTGGATGTTGCACTAGTATTTCAAAGCAGAATTTGCTTTAGGGGCTGGTTAATTAGTACCCGGACAGTATGTATTTGAAATTAGGGTCAAAGCTTTCTTGTTGAGGTCCCAAGGTCTAGGGCGACCCTTTCTATGTTTGAGTATTGCATTTCCACGTCCACGAAGACATTGTTGGTGTAGTAGATTGATTTTTATACCAATGCGAAGGTTTGGGCACTAGGGTGGTCACTACAGATGCCTTCATGTATTTTCCTAAGGACATAATCAGCTTTGGTCGGAGGAAGGCACCTCAAGCATGGATGGTGATGATACAGAAATGCGTGCAATGAGGAATGTGACATCGGCATTGAAGCCACTAAACTGAATGTGAAGACGCAATGTTGATGATACCAAAATGCGTGCAATGAAGAATGTGACATTGATGTCAAAGTCACTAAGTTGGACGTGAAGTCTCGAGGGTGATGATACCAGAAATTGTGCTATGGGGAGGCAAAGTCACTAAAATGGATGCGGCATCTAGTACTCTAAAGCAATATCTATTTCAAGGGCTGATTGGTGAGTACCTGAACATTGTGTGTTTGAAAATAGGGCCTGAGCTTCCTTGCTGAGATCATGAAGCTAGGCGACAATTTCTACATTTGAATACCACATTTATGCATTCATAAGGACCTTGCTGGTGTAGTAGATTGGTTTCTGTGCCAAAACATCCTTTTTCACTAGGCCCGAGCTGACCACCTCATCGTCGGATGAGGGATAGAGAAAGAGTTGATCACCGAGATTTGTCTTCATTAGTAGGTGCCGCAAGCTTAGGTACTACTTCAACTCCTAGAAGGACAATTCACACTTCTCGGTCCAATGAAAGTTCTTTACCTGCTTCAGGGATTTGAAGAAGGGGAAGTAGTGGTCCTTGGATTTTGACATGAATCTGTTGAGTGCGTCAATCCATTTTGTGAGTCGTTGCACTCCTTATATGTCTGCAATGACTACATTTCTATGATGGCTTGGATTTTTTCTATATTTAATTTGATCCCTCTTTCCATCACCATAAAACCCAAGAATTTTCCTGAGTTGACATAGAATGAACACTTTGTTTGGTTTAGTTACATCTTGTACTACCTATGGCTTTGTCCTAATGCCAGTTGGGTGGGTGATCGGGAGTACTCGATGGTGCTTTCAACTCCAAGTGTGGACTTCAACTGCTTTCCACTAGCTATAGGTGTCGGGGACGTCATTCCCGATATGGATGGCTAAGGTTGGGCCATTGTTGAACCTCGATCATTAGAGGACGGTTGGGTCTTCGTGCATGGTGTGGTATCTGGGCCTCGACTGTTGGTGGTCGGCCAGGTTCTTGTGTGTGTGTGCAATTGTGGGGTGCTTGATTGGTACACTGAAGAGAAATCACCTTTCTTTATTATTCTAAATGCAAAGTACAGAGGGCTCGACTGTCATTACACTCGACATTGATTATTGGTAATACATTCTTAGATTATCCATGTTACAGCTCTTCAGTATTGGTTTGTCGTTGAGGTCTTTTAATTTATACGTTCTTGGTTCGAGCACTCTAATAACCTTGTAAGACCCTTCCCACTCGCGTCCAAACTTTCCCTCACCAGGTTCAAGTACGATGACCTTGCGAAGGATGAAGTCCCCTGTCTTAAACTTTCTTCGGTATACCTTGATGTCCTAGTACTTGGCTACCTTTCGTGGAAGCATTGCCACCCAAATGTGTGCTTAATCTCATGCTTCTTCCAAGATGTCAAGCTCATTCTGTTGGATCCTCATTGTTTGTTTCCTCACAGAAGAGCTCATTTTAGAGTATGGGGGACCCGATCTTTGCAGGATCGCTGCCTCGGCTTTAAATGCCAGGCTGAACGAGGTCTCTGGTGGCTGTTCTCGGCATGGTTTGGTAAGCCCGAAGAATACTCGACAACTCTGCTACCCGCCTACCCTTGGCCTTATTGAGCCTTGTCTTTAGGTTGTGCAAGAAGGTCCAGTGGGTTACCTCGGTTTGTTGGTTAATTTGGGGTCAGAGTACCAATATCATGTGATGATCTATCTCGAGTTCGACGCAGGAGGTTTTGAACTTTTTATCCCTGAACTACGAGTTGTTGTCGGTAGTGAGTTCTTGAGGAATGCCGATGTTGTAGATGATGTTCTTTCATGGAAAGCCTTAAGCATTTTGAGTGTGATGTGGGATAGGAGCTCAACCTCCACTCACATGGCGAAGTAATATACGGTGATAAGGTGGAACTTCTTCTATCCGATGGTAATGGGCAAGGCTTCGAAGATGTCCATTTCACACTAGGCAAAGAGCCACAGACTAGGAATTGGTGTTAGTGGGACCACTAGTTGATCGTGTCAATTGGAATGCCTTTGGTAGTGGTTGAACTTCTGGACAAGCTTGGATAAGTTCTGCTTCATGGTCGACCAAAAGTTTCAGTGTTGGAGAGCTTTGTGCACCAAGGTCCAGGCACTGGGGTGATCACTACAGATGCCTTCATGTATTTTCTAGAGGGCATAATCGGCTTTGGTCATAGGGAAGCACCTCAGGTACGACTAGGTACTGATACCAGAATGCATCCAATGAGGAATGTGACACGCACTAGGTGTTCACGCCCAACATAGGTGTTCAATTGATTTCAAAAGAGTTGAGGTTTTGATTTTTTTTTTGAACTGAAATAAAATCCTATACTCCCCCCCCCCCCCACCCACACCACACACACACACAAACACTTAGTCTACGTATTGTCTGCAATGTAAGGTAAAAAGAAAAGGTGGAAATAACTTAACTATAAATGCAAAAAAAAAAAAGAAAAAAAAGAAAAACAAACTTCCCTGTGTTTAATCATAAACCGGATCCTCCAAGTCTTGTAGTTGCAACTTTCGATGTTTTCCCCTCTCATCCATCATGGGTGGGTTTAAATCTTGAATAGGGGCCTGCACAATGGATGGGAGGAGTTTTGTGTGAGCTGGAGGTGTTTCACCCCTAGTGCGTGTCATACACTAATTAATCTGAACACAACAAGAATTTGAACACATTAAATAAAGAGTAAAATCCAAATTAACCAAGATTAACAAGTTCTAATATTATTTTAGGATTAAATCCCCAGCAACGGTGCCAAAAACCTAATAGCTATAATTATATAACCCTAGCAAATGCACTAGTTATCAAGTAGTATAAAGATATCATTCCCACGAGGATTTAACAAAATAAGTATTAGAACTATAGCTTCCCTCAATTATTTGAACAACCAAATTCTAACAATAGGAACTACTAAAAATTAAAGACAGAAAAAGAAAGAACAGAAATAAAAACAAAGGCAATCAACGAATGAACTTGCAACGATTTAATTGAAAGCGCTAGGACTATTGGTCCACCTAACCATCCCAATGAACATCAATTTATTAAATTAACCAAGATGATTTATTATTTTCATAAGCTAAAGTCTTTCCTAATTTACTTAATATTCCCTTCTAGGATATATCAGACCTACTTCTATCAAGTAACCCTTCGATCCCTCGATTAGAATTCTCGAGATAGAAAGTGCATTAAGTTCTATGAAAAACCTGTATCATCAGATGAATCATGTATATATATTCCTATATACCATTCAATTCACACTTTGAGTAATTTAGTCTATTATATGAATTCCTCTTCCAATTCATTCACATAAACCAAATCAACTAATAGGTGACCAAACTCCTAATCGCGTTATGCATAATAACTCATAGACAATATGAAAATAAAAACAACTTGGTTAAATTAAATAAAAATCAATCCATTGTCGTGGTTAGGCTTTCCATAGCCCTAGCTATAAATAAACTATCATTATAAGGGAATTTAAACAAACAAGGTATAAGAAAGAACTCATGATGTCGTCCTTGAGGTTGAGATCGATGAGCTTGTCTTCTCCTAGCCGCTGCCTTCCTCCTTTTCTCCTCCTGCATTGCTGACTACTTTCTTGAAGGCTGAAGCTTTCTTGGAGGATTTCTCCTTAATTGCTCCAGAGATTGATTGATTGATTGATTGATGCCCTGGTGCTAGTTCGCCCCCCTTTATATAGCTTTAGGAAGAGGGGTTGTTTCCAACTCCTTGGAGTTCTTCCTCAAAAATAGAAAGTCCTAATCTAATCTAATCCTTATCCCTTATCTAGTAATCTCAATCTCCTTTACCATTCTAGAATTACATCAGAAAATTAAATCTATAGGACTCTTTGTTCTTGCATTCGTATTGGGCTTCTTTAATGAATTGGGCCATTGCAAGGCTTCTCTATGAATTTTCTAAGAATTTGGACCCGATTTTGACTTTGATTTAATCTGAATATATCAAAACTCAAAACATGAAAGTTGCATAGTTTTTTCTTATCTTTCCAATTCATCTTGAGTCATATCAATCAGAGTTCGGATGAGAAAGTTATGCCCAGATTACTACGTGGCACCGAAACTTTGCAAAATTACCCGATTAGCCTTGTTTTTCTCCTAACGCCTTCTTTCATGCCCTGAATCGAAATACAAGAATAATGAGTCCAATTAAGTACTAATTAAGTATAAAAGGATGAATATTTAGGGATAAAAATATAATAATTTTTATTCTTATCAATGGGGATGTGAGCATAACTTCAGATCTAATTTTTCTAGTAAAAATTAGAATCAAGAACAATTCTTGATCAGTCAAAGACTTTGGAGATCAAATTGGGTAGGGCAACAAGAACAAAGGAAAGAACTAGATGCAGCAAAAGTGTTTAACAAAAGGAATTCACTCTTTATTTATAACCATTCTGGATCATCTTCCTAATCCTATTAGGAAAGGGTTCTTTGATCCAAATGTTTATTTGGATCTGAACTCTTAAGTGGATAAGACTTTATCCTCTTGCTGATCCAGATTCAGATCTAAACTCAAATTTGCCTATATTTAATTAACCAAATTAACCCATTTCGAAATGGGCTTTAGGCCCATTAAGTTATTAGGCTTAGTTCCCCTTTAATTTGTTGGCTAGCTTGGTTCTCTTTGTATGGCGTGGGGCCCTAACATTGATTTCCACAAAAGCCATATGGGTTCAACCTAGCCTTTGTTATAAGGTCTGGTCGAATTCACTGCTGAACATAGTGAACCCCTGAGCCCATCAATATGGCCTCTTAGTAGGCCCAACACTTACACTAAATGGTCCTTGGCTAGCCATCTTATGAAGGCGCAAGGACTATGTACTTAAGTGACATTAGCCCATTAGGTATATAAGCCCTAAATGGTCTTACACTTAACCTCTTAGCTCATAATGATCAAACACTGCCTGACAAGAGATGACCTCTCCCTTGGCTGCAAGGTACAATTCCACGCTCTCTACTCAGTATGGATATTAGGAATTGAAATCTTTTGTAAACCTTTTCATAAAACATAATATATGTATATCTATGTATAAATATATTTTGCAAAACAAATCTCAAACACGTTTGAAATCAACTACTGACAATTTAAGTTTCCATAAGAGAGAGCACTATCCTCGATCATTCACTTTATCTGACAAAGGGGCTGATTTTGTCATTATGATCATCCACTTAGATGAATTCACAGACTGCCCCAACATACCCAGGTTTTGACCCCCGCTAAGGAGCTCATTGATCTGACATATCAAAGATAGCCCAATCCGACACCTAGTGCAGTACCATAATTGAGTTTAGGGGTTGGGTGTAGCTTTCCAGTTTTGCCTATCTGTCTCCAAGGTCTAGGGCATAACTGAAAAATGGTCTGATTAAAGTTTCAACCAAACCCAAACTACATGTGCTTCAAGTCTCACTCTATTAGCTGAGACAATCCACCCTAACCGACTTGGCAACACATTAGTGTCTACCTTGGTAGGATAAACCTCCCTAGGTCTATCCAATGACTGCGAAGATTCTAAACTAACACGAGTCTCATAAGTGTCCAGTTTAAGGGTATTATACAGAAACATGCCATATATAACATGAATCGATTATGTACTATTATTCATTTACAATAAATGTCAAAAGTACATCAATCTGATTGGAGCTAAGGGCATACACTATCTAACACAAGGTCCAGGCATTGGGGACCGGGGTAGTCACTACAAATGCCTTCATGTATTTTCCCATGGGCATAGTCGGCTTTGGTCGGAGGGAGGCACCTCAGGTACGATTGGGTAATGATACCAGAATGCATGCAATGTGAAATGTGATGTCGATGTCGATATCATTGAATTGGATATGAAGAATCGACAGTGATGATACCATAATGCATGCAATAAGGAATGTGACATTGGTGTTGAAATCACTGAATTTTATACTGCATTGATATCCCAAAGAAGTATCTACTTCAGTGGTTGGTTGGCAAGTAGCCAGAGATTATGTGTCCAAAAATAAATCCCGAGCTTGTTTATTGAGGTCACAAGTGCTAGGACGACCATTTTACGTTTGAGTATTGTATTTCTGCATACGCGAGGACATTGTTGGTGTAGTAGATTGGTTTCTATTACAAACGCGAAGGTCTGGGCACCAAAGTGTTCACCACAGATGCCTTCATGTATTTCCCTGGGGACATATAGTTGGCTTTGGTGGAGGGAGGCAGCTAAGGTGTGGCGCGGTGATGATACCATAATGTGTAAAATGAGGAATGTGACATCTGCTTCAAAGTCACTAAATTGGATGTGAGGACTCGACGGTGATGATCGCAAAATACGTGCAATGAGGAAACTGACATCAACATTGAAGTCATTGAACTGGATGCAACATCGGTATTCCCAAGAAGAATCTGCCTTTGGGTATGGTCGATGAATACTCGGATAGTATGTGTTTGAAAATAAGGCCTGAGCTTCCCTGTTGAGGTCACGAGGTCTAGGGAGACCCTTTTTACATTCGAATAATGCACCTCCACGTCCACGAGGACATTGTTGCTATAGTAGATTGGTTTTTGTATTGACGCAAAAATCTGGGCACCAAGGTGGTCACCGCAAATGCCTTCATGTATTTCCTTAAGGACATAGTCGGTTTTGTTAGAGGGAAGCACTTCATGCACGGATGGGGATGATACAAAAATGCGTGCAATGAGGAATGTGACATTGGCATTGAAGTCACTATACTGGATGTGAAGATTCAATGCTGATGGTACTAGAATGTGTAGTGGGAATTGTGATTATCGACGTCGAATTCACTAAATTGGACGTGAAGTCTCAAGAGTAATGATAGTAGAATTTGTGTAATGGTGAATTTGAGATCAGTAGCGTAGTCACTAAATTGGATGTGAAGTCACTAAAATGGATGCGGCATTTGGTAATCTAAAGCAGTATCTATTTCAAGGGCTGGTTGGTGAGTACCCGAACACTGTGTGCTTGAAAAATAGGGCTTGAACTTCCTTGTTGAGATCATGAAGCTAACTAACCATTTCTACATTCGAACACCATGTTTTTGCATCCAAAGGGATCCTGCTTGTGTAGTAGATTGGTTTCTATGCCCGACCTTCCTTTCTCACTAGGCCCAAGCTGACCACTTCATAAAGGGCTAAGAGATAGAGAAAAAAGTTGATCACTGGGATTCGACATCATTAGTGGGGTCGTTGGTTGATTGTGCCGATTAGGATGCCTCAGGTAGTGGTTTATCTTCTACACAAGACAGGATAAATCTTTCTTCTTGGTCAGATAAAAGTTGTGGTGTTGAAGAGCTTTGTGCACCAATGTCCAAGCACCAGGGACCGAGATAGTCACTACATATGCCTTCATGTATTTCCTAGAGAGCATAGTCGGCTTTGGCCGGAGGGAGTTACCTCTAGTACGACTGGGTAATGATACTAGAATGCATGCAATGAGGAATGTGATGTCGATGTGTTGAAGTCATTGAACTAGATGTGAAGACTGGACAATGATGATACCAGAATGCATGCAATGAGGAATGTGACATCGGAGTTAAAATTAGGGTTGTTCACGGGTTGGGTTGGGTCAGTTTACTAGTGTTTTTTCAACCAACCCAACCTGATCGGATTACCTATAGATCAAACCAGAACCAACCCTCTATTAACTAAAACTGACCTAGTTGATTTGAGTCGATTTGGGTTGGTTTGGTTTTCGACCAACTCCAAGCTTGCACAATGCACATGAAGTCAAAGTGCTAATATTATATATAATATTGGGTCGGTTTGTTTATCTTTGCAACCTGAAACTGACCGGTAGTGATGAAAAATAGGCCAACTAGGGTTGGGTCAGGTTGGGTTGGTCGATTTGGTTGGTTTGGATTTATTTGTGAAAAGCCTTAGTTAAAATCACTAAAAATTGAACTTGAGCTTCTTTATTGAGGTCATAAGGTTTAGGATGACCATTTTACGTTCGAGTGTTGTATTTCTGCATTCGTGAGGACTTTGTTGTTGTAGTAGATTGGTTTCTATATAGAAGCGAAGGTCTGGTTACCAAAGTGGTCACCGTAGATAAGGTACAACGCGGTGATGATACCAAAATGTGTGCAATGAGGATTGCAATATTTGCATCAAAGTCATTGAACTGGATGCAAAGACTCAATGGTGATGATACCAAAATGCATTCAATGAGGAATGTGACATCGACGTCGAAGTCATTGAATTGGATGCTGCACTGGTGTTTCAAAGAATCTGCTTTAGGGTCTGGTCAATGAGTACCCGAACAGTATGTGTTTGAAAATCAGGCCTGAGCTTCCTATTGAAGTCACAAGGTCTAGAGCAACCCTTTATACATCCGAATAATGGATTTCCATGTCTACAAGGACATTATTGGTGTAGTAAATTAGTTTTTGTATTGACATGAAGGTCTGGGCACCAGTGTGGTCACCACAGATGCCTTAAGGTATTTCCCTGAGGACATAATCAGCTTTGGTCAGAGGGAGGCACCTTCGGCACGGATGGTGATGATACGAGAATGCGTGCAATGAGGAATGCGACATTGGTGTTGAAGTTAGTAAACTGGATGTGAAGACTGAATGGTGGTGATACTTGAATGCGCACAATAAGGAATGTGACATTGACGCTGAAGTCCCTAAATTGGACATGAAGTCTCGAGGGTAATGATAGTAGAAATTGCGCAATGGGGAATTTGAGATTAGTGGCGTAGTGACTAAACTGGATGTGAAGTCACTAAAATGGTTGCAAAATTTGGTACTCTAAAGCAGTATCTATTTCGAGGGATGGTCGGTGAGTACCCAAACATTGTGTGCTTGAAACACAAGTCTTTAGCTTCCTTGCTGAGATCATGAAGCTAGGTGAACATTTCTACATTCAAATACCACGTTTGTCATCCACAAGGAACTTGGAAGTGTTGTAGATTGGTTTCTGTACCCGACCTTCCTTTCTCACTTGGCTCGAGTTGACAATCACAAAGTTGGCTGAGAGATAGAGAAAGAGTTGATAACTGAGATTTGACTTCATTAGTGGGACTGTTGGTTGATCATGCCGATTGGGATGCCTCTGGTAGTGGTTGAACTTCTGGACAAGCTAGAATACATCCTCCTCCATGGTCGGGGAAAAGTTGCAGCATTGAAGAGCTTTGTGCACCAAGGTCTTGGCACCGGGGACCGGGGTAGTCATTGAACTTGTCAGAGGGAGGCACCTAAGGTATGAATAGGTAATGATACCAGAATGCATGCAATGAGGAATGTGATGTCGGTGTCAAAGTCATTGAACAAGATGTGTAGACTCAATAGTGATGATACCATAATGCATGCAATAAGGAATGTGACATCGGTGTTGAAATCACTGAATTGGATACTGCATTGGTATTTTGAATAAGTATCTACTTCAACGACTCGTTGGTGAGTAGCCGGGTAGTATGTGCCTGAAAATAAAGGTTGAGCTTGTTTTTTGAGGTCACAATGGCTAGGACGACCATTTTACGTTTGTGTATTGTATTTCTACATTCGTGAGGACATTGCTAGTGTAGTAGATTGGTTTCTATACAAACACGAAGGTCTGGACACCAAAGTGCTCACCACAGATGCCATCATGTATTTCCTTGAGGACATATAGTTGGTTTTGGTGGAAGGAAGCAGCAGAGGTACGACGCTGTAATGATACCAAAATGCGTGCAATGAGGAATGCAACATCCGCGTCAAAGTCACTAAACTGGATGTGAAGACTCGAAGGTGATGATGCCAAAATGCTTGCAATGTGGAATGTGACATCGACGTTGAAGTCATTGAACTGGATGCTGCACCGGTATTCCTAAGAAGAATCTAGTTTAGGGCCTGGTCGATTTGAACCTAGACAGTATGTGTTTGAAAATAAGGCATGAGCTTCCCTATTGAGGTCAGGAGGTTTGGGGCAACCCTCTTTACGTTCGAATAATGCATTTCCATGTCCGTGAGGACATTATTGCTATTGCAGATTGGTTTCTGTATCAATGCAAAAGTCTAGGCACCGGGGTGGTCACCGCAGATGCCTTCATGTATTCCCTTGAGGATAGAGTCGGCTTTGGTCAGAGGGAGGCACCTCAGGCACGGATTGTGATGATACCAAAATAAGTGCAATGAGGAATGTGACATCAACGTTGAAGTTATTGAACTGGATGCTGCACTGGTATTCCTAAGAAGAATATGCTTTAGGGCCTGGTTGATGAGTACCCGGACAGTATGTGTTTGAAAATAGGGTCGAAGCTTCCCTGTTGAGGTCACGAGGTCTAGGGTGACCCTTTCTAAGTTTGAATAATGCATTTCCGCATCTGCGAGGACATTTTTGGTGTAGTAGATTGGTTTCTATACTGACGTGAATGTCTGGACACCAGGGTTGTCACCATATATGCCTTCCTGTATTTCCTTGAGGACATAGTCAGCTTTGGTCAGAGCGAGGCACTTGAGGCACGGATGGTGATGATACAAAAATGCATAAAATGAGGAATACGACATCGGCGTTGATGTCACTATACTAGATGTGAAGACTCAATGGTAATGATACTAGAATGCGCGCAATGAGGAATGCGACATCAACATCGAAGTCTCTAATTGAATGTAAGTCTCAAGGTTTATGATAGCCAAATTCATGCAATGGGGAATTTGAGATTAGTGGAGAAGTCACTAAACTAGATGTGAAGTCAATAAAATGGATGCGACATTTTGTACTATAAACCAATATCTATTTCAAGGGCTGGTCGGTGAGTACCCAAGTGTTGTGTACTTGAAAAATAGGGCTTGGGCTTCTTTGCCGAGGTCATGAAGCTAGGTGACCATTTCTACATTCGAATACCACATTTTTGCATCCACAAGGACCTTGCTGGTGTAGTAGATTGGTTTCTATGCCCGACCTTCTTTTCTCACTAGGCCCGAGTTGACCACCTCGTAGTCAGCTGAGAAAGAGAAAGCGTTGATCTCCAGGATTTGACTTCATTAGTGGGACCACTGGTTGGTTGTGCCAATTGGAATGCTTCTAGTAGTGGTTGAACTTCTAGACAAGCTAGGATACGTCCTATTTCACTATCGGCCAAAAGTTATGGTATTAGAGAGCTTTGTGCACCAAGGTCTAGACATAGGGGACCGGAGTAGTCACTACAAATGCCTTCATGTATTTTCCCAGAGGGCATAGTTGGCTATGGTTGGAGGGAGGCACCTCAGGTATGACTGGGAAATGATACCAGAATGCATGCAATGAGGAATGTTATGTCGGTGTCAAAGTCATTTAGCTGGATGTGAAGAATCGACAGTGATAATACTAGAATGCATGCAATGAGGAATGTGATATTAGTGTTGAAATCACTAAACTAGATACTGCACTGGTATTCCTAAGAAGTATCTACTTCAGGGGATTGTTTGTGAGTACCTAGAGAATATATGCCTAAAAATAGAGCCTGGGCTGCCTTATTGAGGTCACAAGGGCTAGGACTACCATTTTATGTCTGAGTATTGTATTTCTCCATCCGCAAGGACATTTTTGGTGTAGTAGATTGGTTTTTCTGAGAACATAGTTGGCTTTGGTGGAGGGAGACAACTAAGGTATAACACAATGATGATACCAAAATGCGTGCAATGAGGAATGTGACATCGATGTTAATGTCATTGAACTTGATGTTTTACTGGTATTCCCAAGGAGAATTTGCTTTAGGGGTTGGTTGATGAGTACCCATACATTATGTGTTTGAAAATAGGGCATGAGCTTCCCTGTTGAGGTCGCGTGGTCTAAGGCGACCCTTTCTATGTTTTAATAATTCATTTTCTCATCCGCGAGGGCATTGTTGTTGTAGTAGATTGCATTTTTTACCGACGCGAAGGTTTGGGCACCAAGGTGGTCACCATAGATGCCTTCATGTATTTCCCTGAGGACATAGTCGGCTTTGGTCGGAGGGAGGCACCTTAGGCAGGGATGGTGATGATACAAAAATGCGTGCAATGAGGAAAGTGAAATTGACGTTAAAGTCACTAAACTGGATGTGAAGACTCAATGGTGATGATAATAGAATGCACGCAACGTGGAATGTGACATCTACGTCGAAGCCACTAAATTGTACGTGAAGTCTCGAGGTTTATTATTGCAGAATTTGTGCAATGGGGAATTTGAGATTAGGGGCGAAGTCACTAAACTAGATGTGAAGTCAATAAAATGGATGCAACATTTGGTACTCTAAAGCAATATTTGTTTCAAGGGCTGGTCGGTGAGTACCCGAACACTGTGTGCTTGAAAAATAGGGCTTGAGCTTTCTTACCGAGGTCATGAAGCTAGGCGACCATTTCTACATTCGAATACCACGTTTTTGACTTCACAAGGACCTTGTTGGTGTAGTAGATTGGTTTCTGTGCCCAAGCTGTCCCCCTTGTAGTCGTGTAAGAGATAGAGAAAGAGTTGATCATCGGGATTCGACTTCATTAGTGGGACCTCTAGTTGATCATGCTGATTGGAATGCCTTTGGTAGTGACAAGCTAGGATACGTCCTGTTTCATGGTCGGGCAAAAGTTGTTGTGTTTTAGAGCTTTGCGCACTAAGGTCCCAACACTGGGGATAGGGGTAGTGACTATAGATGCCTTCATGTATTTTGTAGAGGGCATAGTTAGCTTTTGTTAGAGGGAGGCACCTCCAATATGATTGGGTAATGATACCAGAATGCATGAAATGAGGAATGTGATGTTGGTGTCGAAGTCATTGAATTGGATGTGTAGACTCGACAGTGATGATACCAGAATGCATGCAATGAGGAATGTGACATCGGTGTTGAACTCGCTGAACTGGATACTGCATTGGTATTTTGAAGCAATATCTACTTTAGGGATTGGTCGATGAGTACTTACACATTATGTGTTTGAAAATAGAGCTTGATCTTCCTTATTGAGGTCTCAAGGGCTTGGACGATCATTTAATGTTTGAGTATTGTATTTCTACATCTACGAGGACATTATTGGTGTAGTAGATTGGTTTCTATACAGACGCGAGGGCCTGGGCACTAAAGTGGTCACGTAGATGCCTTTATGTATTTCCCTAAGGACATAGTTGGCTTCGATGGAGGGAGGCAATTGAGGTACGGTCTGGTGATGATACCAATATGCGAGCAATGATGAATGTGACATTTGCTTCAAAGTCGCTGAACTGGATGTGAAGACTCAACGGTGATGATTCCAAAATGCGTGCAATGAAGAATGTGACGTCGGCATCGAAACCATTGAACTGTATGCTACACCTATATTCTGAAGCAGAATCTGCTTTAGAGGCTGGTCAATGAGTACCTAGACAATATGTTTTGAAAATAGGGCTTGAGCTTCCTTCTTGTGGTCACGAGGTCTACGACGTCCCTTTCTACGTTCCAATATTGCATTTTCACTTACGCGAGGACATTGTTGGTGTAGTTGATTTGTTTTTGTATTGACACAAAGGACTGGGCACTTGGGTGGTCACCATAGATGCCTTCATGTATTTCGCTGAGGACATAGTCGGCTTTGGCCAGTGGGAGGCACCTTCTACATGGATGATGATGATACAAAAATGCGTGCAATGAGGAATACGAGATCAGTGTTGAAGTCACTAAACTAGATGTGAAGACTCAATTGTGATGATAATAGAATGCGTGTAATGACAAATGTGACATTGACATCGAAGTCACTAAATCGGTAGTGAAGTCTCAAGGGTAATGATAACAGAATTCGTGCAATGGGGAATTTGAGATCAGCGGAAAAGTCACTAAACTGGATGTGAAGTCACTAAAATGAATGTGGAATTTGGTACTCTAAAGCAATATCTATTTCAAGGGCTGGTCGATGAGTACTCGAACACTGTGTGCTTGAAAAATAGGACTTGAGCTTCTTTGTTGAGGTGAATAATCTAGGCGACAATTTCTACATTTGAATACCCCATTTTTGTGTTCACAAGGACCTTGCTGGTGTAGTAGATTGCTGGTAACCTCAGTTTGTCCTTTCCTTTGTGGTCGGTGTATCAATTTTGTGTGATGATCTATCTCGAGTTCGATGTATAAGGTTTCAATCTTTTATAAGTGAATTGTGAGCCATTGTCGGTAGTGTGTACCTGAGTAATGATGATGCGGCGGATGGTGTTCCTATACAAGAAGCCTTGAGTGTTTTGAGTGGTGATTCGGGCTAGGGGCTAGGTAGAGTGCACTTGGTGAAGTATTCTCCAGAGACAAGGTGGAACTTTTTTGCCGATGGTAGTGGGGAAAGCTTTGTGGATGTCCATGCCGCACTAGGCGAAGGGCCATTGACTTGGAATTGGTGTTAATGGGATCATTGGTTGATCATGTAGATTGGAATGTCTCTGGTAATGGTCACATTTCTGGACGAGTTGGGACGCATCTTACTTCATGGTCAGCCAAAAGTTGCGTTATTGGAGACCTTTGTGCACAATGGTTTATTCACCGACTGTGGTCATTGCAGATGCCTTCATGTATTTCCAGAGGATATACCAAAATGCATGCAACGAGGAATGTGATATCAACGTCAAAGTCACTTAATTGGATGTAAAGAATTGATGGTGATGATACTAGAATGCATGCAATGAGGGATGCAACGTCAGTGTCAAAGTCACTGAACTAGATGTTGCATTGGTATTCCAAAGCAATATTTGCTTCAAGGGCTGGTTAGTGAGTACCATGACTATTTGTGCCTGAAAATAGGGCCTTAGCTTCCTTGTTGAGGTCACGAGGGAAGGGTGGCCATTTCTATGTTCGAACATGACTATTTCTGCCTCCTTGAGAACCTTGTTGGTGTAGTAGATTGGCTTTTGTGCTTGACATTCCTCTCTTACTAGGACCGAGCCAACCCTTCACACTCATTAGTCCACTGAAAGTTCTTGACCTGCTTCAGGGCTTTAAAGAAAGGGAGGCATTGCACTTTCTAGTATCTCCGCGGTGACTGCATATCCAAAATAATATGGATTTTCTTTGATCCCTCTTTCCGTTACCATGAAACCCAAGAATTCATCCCGTGAGGTGTTTCATTTCCTTGTATCTATATGGCGATTCATCCTGTATTTGCTTGAGGAGACCGAAGACTTCTTCCAAGTCGGCCAGGTGTTGTTC
This sequence comes from Nelumbo lutea, assembly GCF_056320005.1. Lineage (NCBI taxonomy): Eukaryota > Viridiplantae > Streptophyta > Magnoliopsida > Proteales > Nelumbonaceae > Nelumbo > Nelumbo lutea. Next base: position 55,798,057 of record NC_142685.1, read on the forward strand.
TACTTTCTTGCTCTTCACTATCATGTCATCGACGTACACCTCCATATTCTGGCTGAACCACTCCTGGAATATGTGGTTCACAAACCTCTAGTAAGTGGCACTGGAATTTTTGAGCCCGAAGGGCATCACTTTGTAGCAATAGAGACCTTTGTTGGTGATGAGTTGGTCTATCTTCAGCATCTAGATGTGATTATCACTTGAGAAGGCATCCATGAAGCTCATGAGTTCGTTCCATGTCTTTGCGTCGATGAGCTGATCTATTTTTAGTAGAGGGAATCTATCTTTCATACAAGTTTGATTGAGATCGGTGGAGTCGATGCAGATCCTCCACTTTCCATTGGATTTCTTCACCATCACCATCACCACTTTCCATTGTCTTTCATTTTAGATGAAGACAACGCCTGGTAGCTTTTGCACTTCTTCATCTTTCGCTTACCACTGTTGAGAGGCGAAGCTCCTTTTCTTCTGCATCACAAATTGGTAGAGTGGACCAGTGTTGAGCTGATGGGTTATGACCTTGGGGTTGATCTCCATAATATTAGTTGGACAAGGTCCTCTAGATGATGTTGGAGATCCTAACAGTCCTTTGTCTCGTAGTCGTGATCCTGGTGACAAGCATAGTATTTGTGCCAATTTTTTTTGTTACCTTGGGACTTCATCCTCTCTAGCCATTGGGCGAAGCGACAGTCATGAATTTGTGACGGTTCGTGATGTGTTGAGTGAATGAAATTGCAATACGGTAGTGATAGGGTTCTTGGTGTATGGTCTTTGTGACGGTCTCACCTCTTGTTGTCACAGTCCATCATCCCATCATCTCTATCTCGGCTCTTTCTTTCACTGTCATTCTTCCTCCTGTCTATGAGCTAGAGGAGGTTGGATGCTTGTTGCCCATTCATGATTACCTTGATGGCTATGGACTGGTCTAGGTTTTGGACCTTTAGGGTCTCGGCATTGAATCCCATTAAGTATTTCCAAAGGGACTCCCTTTCCTTCTATCGCACTTGCATTTGAGGTCTTCCATAGTCAGTTGTTGGCTTGTTTCTAGTGAAATGCACTAGGAAGTGTTCCTTGAATTGTTCCCAAGTGGTTATTGATCGTAATTGGAGGGCAGGTCTGTTGCGTCGTCATACTTCTCCAATTGTGGAGCTCTCCGTCCTGTTGGGGGCATCTTGTCCATAATTTTCTTCATGAAGATTGGCTCCTATGAGGTGTGCTACTCTTCGATTGGATGAGCTTTTGTAGTGGGACCACCTTGGTCAGTGTGGCTACACTCTAGCTTGCTTAACTGATGCCACATGTTTCTAAGTTTGTTGTTGATGTTGGTGGGCTTTGTCTTGAGGGTAGTTTTGCGATCTTTTACGTTGGTAGACTTGGCATGAGAGGGCTTTGTTCATTGTTGGTTGAGATGTTCTATCATTGGAAGATGCGAACGGTGGGACTGTTAGCACACAGTAGGGGCCTAGGTCTGATCTTGGAACTCAGTCCTTCGGGACTACTAGTGTAGTTTGTGCTCAACCTTGGGTCTTTGTGTGTTGGTGGGATGCCTTTTGGGGTCCTCGGGATGAGGATCGACAACAGTAGGTACCCTCAGGGCTTGCACTGACTGTCCCATAGCATCCATCATCGTGATGCAGTGGTCTGCCTTTTTTGTAGGGCATTGAACTGTTCAGGGTCAACTTGGGCCTATTGTTGAACATTGTGGAGTGGCAAGCTATGGCTTGAGTGATTCCTCCAGGATGGGGATTAGCGCCTTTGCGGTCAGATGAGTTTCTAGGAATGGTTGATTTTGGTGCACGAAAAGAGAGAGAATTAGGAATAGGCTTTTTTTGTGTTTCCCATAAATGACACCAATCTGATGCTTGTTCGATTAGAGGTGTGTTGAGTCAAACGTTTAGCAGATAAGATCCTGCCGAATTGAAAAGGCTGAGGTGGAAGGATATAGATGTGCGTCGAGGTCCCGCAAGCACAAAGAAATATCATAGGCCCAAGGAGATTTTCCTCGGGAAGGCACTCTGACACTCAAGTCAATAAGGGACATGGGTGGTCGGTTAGGACAATTTGAGGAGAACATACTAGTCTGGACCATGGTGGATGCTATGGATGCAATAGTGAGTCAAGAACCAAAAAGTCCCTTATCTCAAGGGAGAGATTCCTTTAAATAGACGAGAGTCCATGTTGTGGTTGGACAGGGACTTTGCGGGGTTATTGTAATGTGGTCGCCCACCTAAGTTTTCGAGTGGCTCCATCCTCGGCGGGGATAAGTCTCCTTTCCCTGTGGGACTTCACCTCCTCATGGTGCCTTTCCATTATGCGGTCCCGAAGAAGTGTGCTGACATGGTTTGCGGACTTTACCACGAAAGCCAACATGTGGTTGCTTTGGCTAGCTAAGACACCACGCAAACAATTTCTAAACAAATTTGTTTGTTTTTAAAACAATTACTTTGTTGGTTTCAAAAACATGTTTGATTTTTTTTTTGAAATAAAACCAATTTACTTTTGCCTTTTGAAACAAAAATGCAATTAAAAAATGTGTTTTTGGTTTTTTGCTGATGTGATAATATAAAAAAAAAGTGAAAACAAAAACATTCATGTTGTAGGACACCCTCTTAGGCTATGTTTGGTTTGATAGAAAATAAGAAATTTCCCTCAACTTTATAAATTTTCTCTTTTTTCTACCAAAGTAGACATGGCCTTAGTGTTTATTTTAGAATTGAAATTATTATTTTTCTAGTAATTTTGGTTGTTTTTGTTTATTTATTTTTCTTGTGATGACTTGATTTTGATTCATTAAAATATATCGATTTTATATGATATGGTTTGGGTCTCATTGGATAATTAGGGGTGAGCATGGGTTGGTTTGGTTTGGTTCCAAAGGTAAAAGTTAAAATCTACCATGTAGTGGTCATTTCCAAGTTTTTAGAAATAAAAACTACCATGTGAAGGTTGGTTCAAGGGTCTAGTTATGGAACTTGTTCTTTCTTTACCCCTTCCCCCCCCCCCCCAAAAAAAAAAAAAAAAAAAAATCGAACATATTGTTTAAAAACTTGATTTTCAATAATAATAATAATAATAATAATAATAATAATATATTGTTCAAAACTTTTATTATCTTTATTGATCAAATTGAATAATTTAATGTGTAGATTACCATAATATATTATTATTATATGATTTAAACTTTATCATTATAATTTAAATTTTGTAAATATTAGCTTTTACATTACTTATTATACGCATTCAAATATTAAAATGAACAAATAATGATTAAATCACTTAAGTGATTTAATGAGTCCATGGCCTTTGTATCCTTGAGTGCTTGGGTTCAGATTTTCACATTCTCAAATTATTTAGGATTTATTTCAAGGCAAATTGGGTTCCAAGGCCAGTTCCAACAAGGTTGATTAACAAAGGCCAACCAAAATGGGTTGAGTAGGGTGAACTCTAAACCTTGTGACCAGCTTGGGTGGGGCCCAGTTCCAAGAATTTGGAACTAGATCGTCCTTGCTAATAGATGGATTGGATCGATTCAAGGTCAATTCAAGATTGATTCCATTGGGTTTCAGGTAAAACCTATCCATTTGTTCACCCCTAATAGAATTAGTTCTTTAGTTAATCATTCAATAAGATCAGTGTTAAATATACAAAACTCCCACATGCATTGAAATCTGTTATTTTCATGGAAAATAAAATTCATGTAAGTGTAAATCCATTTGAATTTCATGTAATCAAACATGTGTAAATCCACTTCTAAATATCCAGATAAATGGTATAAATTGGAACTAATAGTATTCAACTTCCGAAATGGGTGGAATTGAGGGATAATCTCCACTTAATGGAGTTTGAGGTGTTCATGATTGTAGTAGTCGCAGTCTCCCTTATCCTATTCAAATTCATAAATTAACTCAAAGAAATTATAGTCAAATTGTCATCATTATTAATATTTCATTATGTTTTGCATCAATTACTTATATCACATTGTAGTTTGCTATATTCAAAATTATCTTTCTTATTGGGTTTTAGAAGATTGTTGGGCTAGTAATAGCTAAGGTGGCCTATAGGTTAATAGGAATGAATGTTGGAACCCACCAATATGCCTACAACAAGCTAACTTAATTCTTAATGTTTTTTCACCTCCTTTTCTGTTTTTTTTTTTTTTTCATTTCCTTGTCCATAAGTAGGGGTGGATTTACTCATTTAAGCTGAGCCAAACTGAATATTGACTATTTAAGCTCGGTTCGATTTGAGCTTGATCTAACTCAATAATGAGTCAAACTTCATATAAAAAAAAACATATAAAAATTGTTATATAATTAAAAATATTATATATTATATAAGTTCGATTAGAAAAGTTCACTTCGATTAGCAAACAAAAACCTACATATTAGATTCAAAATTTTCACGAACTGAACTTACTCCTGTGATAATTAAATGCAATAAATGGACAGGAATTTCCAAATGTCTCCAAAATAAGACTAGTTCTTCGTAAATGATGGATTGTCAGAAAACTTCTGAGATAATCATCTCAACCTGCTTGCATCATTGGGCAATGCAACAGGAAAACAACTGTATTTGATTGACCTGCTTCGCTGGCTACTTGCAGCATTGAACAAGGATAGGGAAAACCCTATAAGGCTTCCATTAGAGGCAAGGAATTTTCTTAAACCCATCATCTAAATGGCACTAAATTTAATCTAGCTAGTTGAAAAAAATGTACTTCCCACTGAATCTTGACTCAATTTGGTGGAGAGTGAAGATCCCATGATCATGATTTTATGTCAATTGCCACTGGAGTAACCCTAACTTGTTTTCCTATATAAGGAGAATGAATCTCTTTGGTTATACAGAGGCTCATACAATTTACCTTCTCTAGTCTCCTATGAGTTTCTTCTTTGTTGTACGTAAGTAGAAATTTTTTTGTTATATGTTTACAACCATTTTCTGTTCCAGACGTTGGTTAAATGCCGATTTTACTTAAACTGGGGACAGATTCAGATTGGGCATTTTCCATCCTGGGCCATCTGAACTATTAAAAATGAATTTGATCATTATTTATCTGTTATCTCAAACTACATACGTGATATTGTTTGTTTTTCTGGACATTGTATGTGACAGGTACCAAGGCAACAGTTCAGAATGAAGTCCATTACTCTCCTTCTGGTCCTGATGATGGTGATGAACTCTTGTTTAGCTGTGCAAAGGAAATCTCTTATGGCTGAAATATATGGGAAAGACCAGCAACGAGCTGATCAGCTTGTCCAGAATGGAATTGGAAGACGAGAATGGAAACATTCGTGGTGTCTTTTACTCTGAGAACCATAACCCCAACGACCATCATAAATGCAACATAAATGCACAGTGTAATTTGTCTAAGCTTTCTACTAAATAATTCAAGTATATATGTAATTTAGGGTTACTCCCTGATCAGAAGCATCTAATCTCTGTCTCTATATATATATTATATGAACTGCAACTACTGTTGTATGTCAGACTCTGAGAATATATAATATATGTTTTATTTATATATGTAATAAGGGCCTTGTCTTATGTCTCTCATCTCATGTAACCTCATCGTTAGGCATGCACACATGCATGCATGATCATGGGCTCATGGCTATAGTATAGGTAGCGGCAGCATTCAGGGCCAAATAAGACAGACAACATGAAGAGTTTTAGACTTTTAGGCTACGTTTGTTTGTTTGGGGTGGAAAATCGAACCAGGGTAAATTTTACACCCTGGTTCGATTTTACTGGCGTTTCGTAATTACATTTTAATTTAAATTTGTATCGATAATCGGTATATTTATTATATCGCTCTTTCTCTCTCCCCCTTCTCTCTTCTTCTTCTTCTTCTCCTTCTCTCTCTCTCTCTCTCTCTCTCTCTCTCTCTCTCTCTCTCTCCTTCTCTTTTCTTCATAGGTGAATTTCAAGTTTTCCGTTTCCGTTGATGTATCTAACCAAAAGGTTACTTCATCAACATCGTCCACTAAGTCGATGCATTCTACACTAGTTTCGGTTAACTCGTTGAGACGCTTCAATCATCACAATAACTAGCATTATTATCATTCTTCTCCAATGGGGTTTCATCATAATCAGAGGGGGAATGGATTGAATAAGAGGGGAGGGAACAAAGGGGAAGATGGGTTTCGTCGTAATCAGAAGATTCAGAACTATTCAAATACATGTCACCAGCCTCGAGGCTTTGGTGATTGGAATTTCATTCGATGGTTCAATCTCTGGCCGAGAAACCCACATCAGCCATTTCATGGATTTGTTAATGGTCCCATAGGGTTTCTTCCGCCACCTCTTTGGCATTCTTTCCCTCATCCGACTGCAATTGTCAATCCTCCTTATGTCAATGTTCTTCTTCCATCTCCCCCTCCATTTCCAGGCTGCATGCCTCCGTATGGGTATTATAATAATGCTTACTTTCCACATATAGATGCATACTATGGTCCACTGGTGCCACCACCAGCACCTTTTATGGAAGCTGTTAATGGTAGACCACTAGCACCTTTTTCTCTTTTTGTCACCGCCGTTGCAACCAGTTGCAGCGGCAGATTTGAACCCCTATGGCCTGTTGGGTTGTTGTAGAAGTTGTGAGCTTTGTCTTTCATGGTGGATATCCTGTTTTAGGGCTTGTTTTGTGCATTTTACTTTCAAGGGTTTGGTTTGGTAGCAAGGTGAGACACAATGGAGAGGTCAAGAGAACACATCCGGTGTGAAATGGTAGATCTATCTCTCTTCTGGTATGAAATGGTAGATCTCTGGAGAGGTCAATGGAGAGGTGAGACACAACAGCAGATCTGTATCTCTTTCATTCTCTCATTCTCTCTTCTCCTCCTCCTTTTTCTTCTTCTTCTTCCCCGGCTTCCCTCTTCCTCTATATATCATCCCACTGAATTTACATCTTGGCAACCAAACATGGTAGGTGTAAATTTTCAAAATGAACCGGTTTTAATTTCCACCGATCACTAAAACGGTTAATTTTTTCCATGGTGTAAAATTTAAATTTACATGTCAAACAAATGCAGCCTTAGCAGAAAACTGGGTTTGATTATGAGGAGAAGATTTAATATATTATCGACTCTCTCAGCATTGTTGTTACCCTGATTCTCGGTGTGGTTTGAGGGACTTTGACTTGTGCTATATAATTCTCAACGTTATTAGAAAATCAGGATTTTACTAAATGCTTCTTTGGGCTCCATACAATTAAGGGTATAAATGGATCGAATTTGAATTGAATTAGGTAATATCGGAATTCAAATTCCATTGGAAATTTAATGTCTGAATTCGATTCAATATTTGATGGATATTGAAAATATATGTTCCAATTCGAATTTGATTAAATATTTGAACATTTGATTTGATTCGAATTGGATCGGTTAAATATATAAAATAAATATTTTATTTATATAAAGTATATAAATATATAATTTAATTATTATATAAATTATATAAAATATTTAAATATTTTATATATTATATATAAAAAATTAAATAATTGATTGAATTCGAATATTTATCGAATTGAATCAGGTCATATATAAATTTGACCGATTATGATATTCGAATTATTCAAATTCAATTCGATTATGTCAAATCTTGAATTCAAAATCGGATTTTCGAATACCATTGACACCCCTACATACAATTCTCTACATTTTGGGTGGGCTGGTTCGTCTATGATGTAGCCATATATACATAGTTCTCCTTTAGTACTCCTATATTTAGTCCTTAGGCATTCTTCGTTTGGTAGTAAGGCATTTGCAAAAATGTTATTCGGGTAAGTGAGTGAATTTACTAAGGTTGTGTTTGATTGCAATGCAAATAAATTTGCACTGATGCAAAACCATGATAGTGCAAATGATTTGAGTGTAAATTATGACTTATTTCTGTTTCATATTTTAGTTTATTTTGTTTGATTGCTGTACAAATGAAGTAAATTAAGACATGAAATAGGATAAAGTGAAATCCAAAATAAAATTAAACAAAAATTTGCATTTTTTTACATTTGCACTCCCTTGCATTTGTACTAATACAAATAAATTTGCACTGCAACCAAACACAGCCTAAAGGATTCTTATTTTTCTTCTGACATTTTAATCTTATATGGTTTGACCAAATTTTCTCCTCCATATGGTTAAATAACTTATCCACTTTCTAGGTAAGTGAAACTTTCTTAGATAAATCGCCAAAAAACTTATGTGAAAGTCTTAAGTCTTATTTCCATACGACACACAATTCACTGGTAAAAGATCATGAGAAAGTTGATACCTACGTTCTCACGATCGCTACTGCTGTTATCGATGCCTGAGCCCTTTGATCGCATCACCAAGACACCAATCTAGTTTGGCTTAATAGGCCACTACACCACCTGTCAGAATCTGAGTCTTGTTTCCTAGAAACCAAGCTAGACCTTGTTGTTGTGAATGATGGTCGACGTTGTCATCCACATCCGAATAAAGCTGAAAGCCTGAAACTTGAAGACAGTGACTCAATCGGTTGAACCAGTTCGACCCGGTTAACCACCTTAAAACAAATTGGTTCAGATAAATCTGTTTAATACTATTTAATAGTCCTGCTACCCTTTAAAATCTGGCCCAAGGAGGCCCATTTCAAAGTAAAAAACAATAACAATAATAACAAAATTGAGACCAACGAGGCATTTTTTTTCTTGACCGATACTAGCCCATCTTCAATTTAGCCTATTCTGGATTGAACCACTGTGATTTTTATTGGATTGATATGGTCCATTATTGGCTTCAAACCAAATGGCCTGTTTTGTCTCATCATCTTCAGTTTCAGTACAAGCCCGTCAAAGCTCTCTTTCTTGAAAAAAACCGCTGGACCATTAACATGTTATTGTCTATTTGACATGCCATCATCAAAGCAGATTTGGAGCTATGTCAAACACGTAAAGATCCTTGATCCTCATGTCTTTGAGGTGACGTATAAGGGAATACCATGACAAGATGGAGATTAAATGGTTGTTTCTATAAGGATGAGACAATAGATTTAGGAGAGAGTTTGATTTGAATTGGTTTCTCTGCTTCTCAGACCATATATTTGTGATGTTTCTCGGGTTAATCTTTTCCTTCAAATGTTTCTCGGGCTCATTAACGCAATGTTATTAACCACGAGTTTGGACTTTCTCATATAAAATTAGGATGTGAGACTCGCATCTTAATATTGGACTCGAGTTTGGCTCTAAACTTAATTTATACTGAGTTGAATCGAGCTTTTCATGAATTGAGATCAAATGATTTATGAAAAACTTGTTTCATATCCACCCTTATTGTGAGAAACACCTAATAAAGAGCATTTTGAGTAAAGATCACCGAAAGTTCTTTATAATACCATCTTCTACATCATATGGAACAGACATAATCCTTGGCAAGGATATATGTGGATTCCATCTTGATTGGATTAAAAGGATTTATTTTGATCTTAACAAGTGTTTGGTGTTACCTCCGGTTGATTAATTACTTGGTTAAAACATGTTCTAGGTAATTAGTTTATTTGGTATACAAATTGGAGCTACAAATTACAAAAAATGCATGATACATGGTAAATGGAAAATGTGTTCATTTCCTAAAGCATCTGATGACTTGTTCTTGAATTTCAGGCTTAAAGAGCATGTTTCATCTCGCCATTTAATATGCGTTCCATAATATAATTTTTACATTATATAATTTGTTTGTTTTTAAAACAATTATTTTTGATGTAGGGGTATGTGGCAAGGCCTAAGATGGTGCCACGTGACATCGGCCGGAAGCAATCTTGGCCGTTCGCTGCTAGCTAACTTCATGCGAGCCCAAATATAAATATGTGTGTCACTCATGAGGTAATCTATCTTGGCTTTTACTACTCTAAGCTCTCTAGTTTTCTATTGACCTCGTCTGAGCTATCTCTACTCAGGTTTTGCCTGACCCCTTGTTGCGCATTTGACTAACTTAACTATTGGAGTTTCTGCCCCTGGGATAACACCCAGGGCCTCTGACATTCAATTTAATCCTCAAATCGGACCTTGCAGCCTTCAGACACATCAGTCCTCCGATTTGTCAGCCCTCGGCTAAAGGAAGTATAATTACATTGTTGCCCTCAACGCATCCGTGGCAGCATCAATTTTAATGGTTTTAGAAACTTTTTTTTTGAAATAAAACTAACTTATTTTTACATTTCAGAACAAAAAGACAATTCAAAAAGTGAGTTTTTCATTCTCTTGCCGATGTGGTAATTTTAAAATTAAATGAAAAGAAAAACGTTCATGTTGTAGGACACCCTCTTAGTCTGTATTTGGTTTGATGAAAATAAGAACTTATTTCAAAAATAAATGAAAACAAAGAAATTCATGTTGTATGATACCCGCTTAGGCTGTGTACGTTCGGTTTCATAGAGAATAAGAAATTTCAGTCAACCCCCTGTTAAATTCTGTCTTGTTTTCTACCAAAGCAAACATAGCCTTTGTATTTGTTTTAAAATATAATGCTGTTTTCTTGTAATTTTGGCTGTTTTATTTGTTTTTTTTTTTGTGATGACCTGATTTTGATGTATTAAAACGTACCGGTTTTATATGATTTGGTTTGGGTCTCATTGAATTGGATCTTTAGTTATTTATTCAATAAATAAAATTCACTAGCTAGTAGAAAAAGTAGAAAAAATAGAAAAATTTAAAAAATCAAAGACAAAAAATCCCACATGTTCATGATTGTAGTAGTTGCGAGTTCCACACTGGAGTCTAGATCACCTGCCAATAAAATATGTTTTAACACCCTCCCAACATGATCTGGTATACCTGGCTCACATCTCAAACATGACAAGTCCTAGTGTTTTATATGATGGATAAGATGTGCGGTGTAAGATGTTGTTGGGAGGGTATTGGAACGTGTTTTGTTGTCTGATGATCCCAAGTCCCCACCATTCCCCATCCCATCTTCTCTCTGTCTCTCCTCCCTTTTGGCCCACTACCAGAGAAAAGGTCTAAGCCGGCGGTCGAGGAAAGGAATTATATTTTCCACGAAATTCCAATTCACATTCAAAGAGGAAACAAGTATGCATATATGACTTTGGCTGATATAGCATGATAGTAAGCTACTAGCTACTAGCTAGTAATTAGGCATTGGTTATTCGAGGCTAATGTTAGAAATATATAAATCAATAAGCACTCCTGTGATCATCAGATGCGCAGGAATTTCCAAATGTCTCTCCGAAATTAAGACTCTTCTTAAGTGATGGATTGTCAGGAAACTTCTGAGATAAGTATCTGAATTTGCTTGACATTATTGGGCAATGCAACAGGAAAACAACTGTATTTGATTGACCTGCTTCTCAGGCTACTCGTAGGCTGTGGCATTGAACACTGATAGGGTGCCAAAATCCTATAAGGCTTCCATTAGAGATAAGAGATTTTTCTTGAACCCATCATTTAAATGGCACTAAAATCAATCTAGTTGAACAAAATGTGCTTCCCACTTGATCTTGCCTCAATTTCTTGAACCCATCATTTAACCCTAGCTTGTTTTCCTATATTAAGGAGAGCATAAATCTCTCTGGTTATTCAGAAGTTCATACTATTACCCTCTCTAGTCTTCTGGGAGTTTCTTCTTTGTTGGATAAGTAGAAATTTCACAGTTATATGTTTACAACCATTTTCTTCTGGACATGGTATGACAGGTACTGTACCGAGTCAACACAGTCCAGAATGAAGTCCATAACTCTCCTACTGGTCCTGATGATGGTGATGAGCTCTTGTTTGGCGGTGCAAAGGAAATCTCTAATGGCTGAAATATATGGAGAAAACCAGCAACAAGCTGAACAGCTTGTGGAGAATGGAATTGGAAGAGAAGATAATGAGAACATGAATGGTATACTGTACTACGAGAGCATTAATGCCTTCAACGACCATCATACAATAACCAGAAAATGTTATAACAGAAATGGTGGGCAGGGAAACAATGATTGTTACGATGTAAATAGTTCTGCGTAATTTTCCTTAGTACATACTATATATTTAGGGTGTCTATCTGATCAGAAACATATTTGGGTGTTAAATGTTGTATTTTAAGGACTGCAACTACTGTTGTATATCATATATATGTTATCACAATATAATATAATGAGGGTCTGACCTTAGTTTAATTATATCTCTAAAGCAACCTTATCGTTAGGCATATATCATGGCTAGATGTTCCTTATGGTGTGTATAAGAATATGTCCATTCATGAAACTGCAAATTGCAAAAGAATTTGGACCTTATAAGGACTGAACACATAAAATTAGGAATAGAGGTTTGGTTTGGCAGTGCTAGTGAACAAATGGCAAGAAGAAGATGATGAACAATGTTTTTGCCCTTTATTGATATTATTTTTAAAAAGTTAACCTATTTTTTAAATTTTTAAAAAATACTACTTTTATTGATATTAAACCCCAAAAGTTTCCCTTATATGCTATTACCCCTAGCTTTTATTCAATTGAACACTATCTTCATCACCATTAACTTTTGGATCCATACCACTATCTTCATAATTATTATATATAAGAATAAATAACCGATCGAATTCAGATATTTATCGAATTGAATAAGATCATATCCAAATTCGATCGATTATATCGAATGTCAAATTCAAAACTAGATTTTCAAATACCATTGACACCCCTACCCCTGCTTGCCCTGCATGTTGTCACTGCCTCCCTACATCTCTCCTGTAACGCCTTCATTGATTCATGCATAGTTCACTGGAGCGAACATCTCTCTCTTTCTCCAATGGAAGGAAAAGCAAAAACTACTAGCACTGGTTTTAAGGACCCTTCCCAAACCGCCCACCCACAAGCCCGCTCTCTCCTAGAGTGAATCTAAAACTTCATCCCTCTCCGAAACCGCTGAAACTAATCCTCTGAACACTCTCACTGTATGAATAGAACATAGGGATGCTTCGGCCATAACAGCATATGCACGGGAATGGCTTCATATATAAAGGTGATTTCACCTCATGACCTCAAACATATATAACCGGTGAAGGAGAGAGAAGACAGGAAAAGTTAGAGAGAGAGAGAGAAGGGAAGAAAAAGAACTTGATCTGAGTTGATTCACGACGACGATAATGGTGATTTCTCATTAGTTTCTTTTTGATAGTTTGAGGATGATAGTAATAGAAAAAAAAACAGTAAAATATAAGATAGAGAAGAGAAATGAACTTAGTAAATCGAGAGAAAAAATTCTGTAAAAATATTGTATTATTTCTCTCAGATATCCGAACCAGTACAGGAGGGAGATATTTATAATAGCTGGAGTCGGTTGAAGGTGAATCGACTTACATTGAATGAAGACTGATATTAACTCACCTTGGGAATAGAATCAGTTGACTTGGGAACTAACTAATCTTGGGAGATGTAACGACTCATATTGGAAAGAAACGAGCATTGGAAGAAGACTTGACTTACATAGGAAAGTAGCTTTACATTGGAAGAGGACTCGACTTACATTAACATCTCTGTTTCTCAAGGATGACTCGAGAACACTGAATTAATATTCCTGAAAATGTGTAGCAGCATTTAATACTCCTCCTTGGTGCACATTTCAGCAACTCCAATCATGTCTCGTAACAATTAGAACTTGCCTTTTGTTAGTGCCTTTGTGAATGTCTGCTAACTGTTCTTTAGTTTTGCAATGTTTGAGTTCTATTACTTTGTTTCCTTTAGGTTCTCTGATAAAATGATATTTGATGCCAATATGTTTGGTTCTGTTGTGAAATATGGGATTCTTTACCATTGCAATAGCTGATTTGCTATCGCAATAGATTTTAGTAGCACCAACTTGTGGTTCTCCCATGTCATCAAATATCCTTTTGAGCCATATAGCCTGGCTCGTTGTTATTACTGCTGCAATATATTCTGCTTCAACTAATGATTGGGCAACAGTTGTTTGCTTCTTTGAAGCCCAAGAAAATATTCCCGATCCAAGTGTGAAAGCATAATCAGATGTACTTTTCATGTCATCTACCGAACTTGCCTAATCACTGCCTGTGTAGCCAATGAGCTTAGAGTCATGTGTGACTCTATACCAAATTCCATAGCTCTTTGTACCTTGCAAATACCTTAGTATTCTTTTAGCTGCTCCATGGTGGACTTGACTTGGGTTCTGCAAGAATCTTTATAGTAGACTAATTGCATACATGATGTTTGGTATTGTAGCAGTTAAATAGAAAAGACTTCCAATCATACTCTTAAATTGTGATTCATTTGCCTTTGGTGAGCCATCTTCCTTTTTGAATGCTTTAGCATTGTCTAATGGAGTGGAGACTGTTTTGCACCCCTCCATTTTGAATTTCTTCAAATGAGTTTCTGTATACTTCTTTTGTGAGATGAAGATCCCTTCTTCTTCTTGAATTATTTCAATTCCAAGAAAGTAGTGCATTAGGCCCAAATCAGTCATCTCAAAAGTCTTCATCATGTCTTCTTTAAACTTCTTGACCATCTTCTCATTATTTCTAGTATAAATGAGATTATCAACATATAAAGAAATAATGAGAGTGTCATTTGTACCTTGAGTCTTGATGTAGAGTATTGGCTCACTATAGCTCCTCCTGAATCCTTGCTCAAAGAAGTAATTGTCGATTCTGTTGTACCAAGCTCGTGGAGCTCGTTTTAAGCCATATAGTGCCTTCTTTAATCTGAGAATTTTGTCTTCTTGTCCTTGCACCATGAACCCTTGAGGTTGCTCCACATAGATTTTCTCCTTAAGATAGCCATTGAGGAATGCAGATTTTACATAAAGTTGAAAAGTTTTTCATTTCTTCTGTGCAACTAGTGCTATCAATGCCCTAATTGTGTCAAGGTGAGCAACTGGAGCAAATATCTCATTGTAGTCTATAATTAAAATACAATAAATAACTAATAAAAATACAATAAATACCAAAAAATATATTAAATTAGTCAATAAATAATTTAATACCAAATAATAGTTTAATCTCTAATAAAAATTAATCACTAAATTATAACAAAAATAGAGTAAATACAATAAGTACAATAAATTAAATTTAAAAAGTTAAATAACAGTAATTTAATCTTCAATAATTATTGAAAATTTTCTATTAAATAACAAAGCAAAAATAAATTTATACATAATTATTGAAAATATATTTATCACAAAAAAATATAAAATTACTAAAAAACAATAAATATTCTTTTTAGTATAGATAAATATATAATAAATATAGATTAAGATTTTAAAATTATTATTAATAATAAATATTAATTTTTTGATAGTTATTAAGCACTATTAATTAATATAAGTAAAATTAGTTATTTACAATAATATTTAGTTATTTAAATAACATCATTAATTAAATTAGAAAAATATTACTTATTCATCGAATTTAATACTCTGTAAAATTATAATTTATACTATTATTACATAATTTCGTTATTATTTTTGTAAAATATAAAATTATTAGTAATTTTAATATTATTTTTATACTTTTAAAAAAATTTAAGTTTACTACATAATTTCATTATTTTAACTATTTAAAATCAAGTTATATTAAATATTTAATTATTTAAACATTTAGTTTTTTCTTAAATATTTAAATTATATATCAAATATTTAATTTTTTTTATTTTAAAGTTATTACATAATATTAAATAGTTTGTTATATAATTATTTATCTAAGCTTAGTATTTTGTTTTTTAAGATATTTAGTTATTGAAATATTTAAATAATATTTTATTTTTTAATGTTAAATTTTTGTCATTTGAATAATTTGGAAAATCATAATTTATATTGTTTATTTTGAGGAATTTTGTAAAAATATAAAATTATTAATAATACGAATATTATTACACCTATTATAATTAATTTTTGTGTTTTAATAAATATTTTAAAATTATTATATAATTTTGTTAGAATATTAAATAATTTTTAATTTTAAAAATTTTTAAATTCAATCTTTATTTAGATAGAAATAGATAAATGTGGGGAGAGGATAAATAGGAATTTGAGATAATTTAGGAAAAATGGAGGATGTATGGGAGGTAGTTTAGGAGAAATTTTAGGAGAGGATATTATTTAGATTATTGAAAACGTGTGAGAGAAAAAGAGGAAGGGAGAGATTTTAAGTATTTTTTATGGGGAAGGAGAGTATCTCATTGGTTGTTTTAAAATGACATAAAAAATAAAAAATTCAAAAAAAGTAAATATTTTCTAAATTGTTGTGTTTTAAATATATATATATATATATTTCATTATTTACTTTATGTTTCATTATATTAACTTATTCAAAATTAACTCGAGAAGATTGTTTAGCTAGCAATAGGCTAGTCTATGCAGCGTTTTAAAAACTAACCTGGAGGTTGAACCATTTTTGCCTCTAGGTCATTGGTCACTGGTTCGACCGGCCGGGTTGGATCATGCGATATGGAAAATGGGTATGTATATATATATATATATACATACATAAATGTATATATACGTAAATAGGTATGTATAAACATGTATTTATCAATAAATAATGCATAATTATGTTTTACATGTAATATATTTTATATTTTATATTTAATTTATATTTTATTCAATTTTAAATTTTTTATTTATAAAAGAATAGTAAAAATTACAATTTGAGGCTGCTTATCCAAAAAAAAAAAAAAAAAAAAAAAAAAACCTTAGTCGAACATCAGAGTGTAAGGTTATGGTCTCTTGAAGTTTGCATACATAGTTGGTATGCAAACCTGCAACCCGATCACCGGGTCGAATAGGTCAATGGTCCCACCATCTATATCAGACGGTTTTTGACTAAATCAACGAATTTTTTACTTTCTCCTGATTTTACTCAAACCAGACCCAAAATGTTAATCGAGTGACAGTTAGAGCGGTTCAAGCAGCCGGATCAACAGCACTGGGTCTACTATATGGGTTAACTTCATGTTTTTTCACCCCTTTAATTGCCTGGGTTTTCTTTTCATTTTCTTGTCCACAGGGACAACTTATTGCCTGGAAAAGGAGATATATTTTTTATGAAATTTCAGTTCATGTTCAAATACGAAACAAGTGTCGCTATATGGCTAATTGGCTATGCTGATAGCGTGATAGTATAAGCTAGCAGCTAGCAGGGAAATAATTACGTTATTCGAGACTAATTAATCACTTACAAAACACAGCAGGCTTTGAAATTGCAGGGGCCTTTAAGTATTTCTTAGATAGTTTAAGGATACTTTAAATAATTAATCTTTTTCCAAATGACTCTCCAAAATTAAGACTCTTCATAAGTGATGGGTTGTCGTGAAACTTCTGAGATAGTTATCTGAACTGGCTTGCATCATTGGGCAATGCAACAGGAAAACCACTGTATTTGATTGACCTGCTTCTCTCTCTACTTTTGTGGCATTGAACACTGAAGGGTGTCAAAACCCTATAAGGTTACCATTAGAGACGAGGAATTTTTCTTGAACCCATCATTTAATCGGCACTAAAATTAATCAATCTAACTAGCTAATTGAACAAAATGTGCTTCCCACTGAATCTTGCCTCACTTTGGTGCGTGGAGAGTGGAGATCCCATGGTCATGATTTTATGTCAACCGTCAATGAAGTTAACCCTAGCTTGTTTTCCTATATAAGGAAAGCATAAATCTCTCTGGTTATTCAGAAGCTCATCATACAATTACCCTCTCTAGTCTCCTTGGAGTTTCTTCTTTGTTGGGTAAGTAAGAAATTTTATAGTCATATATGCTTACAACCATCTTCTTCTGCTGTAAGTAGGATTGGAAATGCTAGTTTGTATACTAGATAAATTTGTTAATTTCCAGAAGTGGGCTATTATGCCAACTTAATTTACTTAAACTGGGGACAGATTCAGGCTCTTTTGGAAGTTTTCAATCCAACCAGCCTGCTATATATAATTATCCTGTACTGATTAATTACCTCAAACTAGTGAACTACGTACTTACATACGTGAAATTGTTTGTTTTTCTGGACAATGTATGACAGGAACCAAGCCAACAGTTGAGAATGAAGTCCTTAACTCTCCTTCTGGTCCTGATGATGGTGATGAACTCTTGTCTGGCGGTGCAAAGGAAATCTCTAATGGTTGAAATAAATGGGGAAAACCAGCAACAAGAAGAACAGACTGTGAAGAATGGAATTGGAAGAGAAGAGAATGAGAACATGAATGGCTCGTACTCCGGGAGCATTAATGTCGTCAACGACCATCATACAATACCCAGAAAAGATTATAACAATTGCAACAAAAAAGGGGGCAAGTGAGACAAGGGTAGTAACGGTGTAAAAGGTTGATTAGAATTTATATATGTAAGCTTCTTGCTGAGTTAGTATATATGTAAGTTAGGGTGGGTGTGACTATCTGATCACAAAATATATATATATATATATATATATATATATATATATATATATATATATATATATATATATATATATATATATATATATATATATATATATATATATATATATATATATATATATGTGTGTGTGTGTGTATAAGTGTGTGTGTTAATGCTGTATTGTAAGTAGTGCAACTACTGTTGTATGTGGAGAATATAGTAAATATAATAAGGGTGGACCTTGGTTTATATCTCTCAAGCTACCTCATCTTTAAGGCATATGTACCATGGTTACTTACCGTATGGTGTGTATATGAAGCTTATGTATTCTATTCATGGAACTGCAAATTGCAAACAAGTTTGAAACTAAGAAAGAGTATTTTTGAGAAGATCCCTGAAAGCTTTTTACTATCATCAGCTACATCATATAGCCATTGACATAATTAAGGGTGCAACATGGGCCACTCAGGATTTTCTACCCATTCTCTACTCGCCGTGAATTGGTGCTATACATCTCTATTATAAATTGAGAGATGTGTGACTTTAATTTAAAGTGGGTAGAGAGTGGGTAAAAAAAGTGAGTAGGAAATCTGAATTCTTGACAGGCTCAGGTTGGGATTTTGTCAAAATTTATATAAGCCTGGATCAAAAATCTGAGCCTGATGCAATGTTGGTATCCTATTTGTACCTATGAGTTTCGTCTTCATTTGATTAAAGGGGATATACTTTTGAGCTTATTACCAAGTTTTAGGTGTTACCCCATCTGCCCCAGAGCCCATATCTGTTGAAAGTGAAACACGTACAAATACACAGAGAACATTTTCCGTATTTACATGTTATCATTCATGAAGAGATATTCCTAGCGTCATGTGGGTAGCATCTATGTGGTTATGAGATCTGAATTGATTGAGAGCATCATAAGGTTTCGGAGAAAGATAGTTAATTGCATTAATCAAAAAAGGAGAATTGCATCATGTTTATATAAGAAAAAGGATAAGATTCTCAAGACTTTCATTCCTATTCTATCTTAAATGCTCTCATCTCATTTCAAACACTCTACCTTATCTTATTTCAAATCAATAATCATTATTCATCCTTATTCCCTAATAAGCCCTCTCAAATACATTGGGCTCAAGGATTTCATCCATGGGCCAATAGGGGCCAAATAAAGAATGGAAAAACAGGCCAATAATAGGTCTCATTGGGTCAACCAAGGGCTAGGTTCTTGGGCCAATTTGATAATGGGCCACATGGGAGTGAAAATAAACACCACAATCATCATCGTCATCATTCATCTTCATCATCAATGACTTATCCCAACCATATGGGGTCTGTCAGCTACACGAGTCTTGTTTCACCACTATAGACCACAATGGATCAACAAAATGCCTTAATAGGCTATACTGAAGATGTGCCACGTAGACCAGACTGATAATGCCTCAATGTGCTTCTTTAATTTCTTTTAATCGGAATTGGGCCTCTATGGCCCATGTTGAAGAAGAGCAGCAAGTTAACCATTAACCATTTCAGAGCAATGCTGAAACTTGGAACGTTCAACCAACAAAGCTACCCTTAACTCACCATAGGATTCTATGCATTTTAGTCTTTTTTCTTTTGTTTGTTAAAACTCTATGTTTCAGATTTTTCAATTTAAAACTCCAGATTAAATTCCCATAATGGGTAAACAGAACTTAAAAGAAAACTGAAAACACAGTTTTAATTTAAAAAAAAAAAGACATATAATTGATTATATTCCATGCTTTGTATTGAGATAGTAAAGGATAATCTTGTCACCTTGTACTTCGAATTTTGAAGTAATGGTTTTAGGTTGCTTTTGATGATAAATGCATACATAGAATAAGCCAATATATTAAACACAAGGGGATAATTATTGATGAAAATTTGAAAGCCCTAATTCATAAATTAACAAAGGAGCTTCTGATCTTGTATATTTTGTTTCTTTATTTAATGGGGCTATGCAACAACTGGGGTTAACGGCGTAGATCGTCTCCCAAGGCCCAAACCCATAATAACCCTTCAACCCTGGTGGTAGCGAGATTTGATCTCAGGTCTCTACTATAACGAAAAAAAAAAAATTATCAACTGAACCGCTCTTGTATGGTTTGTGTTGATTAGTGATGGGAAGTTCTACTTTAATTTGGGTGGGATGTCCTCATTTCATGGTTGGTATAATAAGAATAGCGATCCAGAGACATTTTCTGCGCCTTATTAGTTCATATCTTCCTCCACACCATTCCACCTACCCCCAAAATGGTTATCCACATCTTTATATAGCACTTAATTCTTTAATCCTCTTCTTCGTCCCTACTCACTTCAGTAGCTGAAGGATCTCAGACCCCAAAAAGAAAAAGAAAAAATTAGGTTAAAGATGGCCTGCAAGAGAGTAGTTGTTGCAATTATCTCTATCTCTGCATTGGTCTTGATGGCAAGCTTCCAAATGGGCGAGGCCCTTTCTCGATGTGGCATGGACTGCATGCCTACGTGTATGCGGCTTGAAGGCGTCACCCTCGGCCTTTGTGAGCAGGCTTGTGAGAGGGGTTGCCTTCATATGGGCGGAAATAGCGAGGCTGTGACAGCCTTGTTTGCATCAAGACGCCGGCCCTGAAAATTGTAGCTTGGTTGCTCCATCCACCTTTTCTTCTTCTTTTTCTTCTTTCTTCTTCTTCTTCTTCTTTAGGTCGATGTTTCGAAAAGATGACTCTTAAAGGTTAAGCTTTTCTGACTCTAATCCTCATGGGCCTTCTATTGGTTAATTAGGCACTTAGGGTATGTAAATATATTAATGCAATTGTTGATGATCCAGTTGCATCCCTCTCAAAATGGATGTGGGGATCAAACCCCTCCATGGTAAGGTGAATGGACCTCACATTTACATTGTTCTGTTCCACTCGATTCCCCTGTAAAGTTTATTGTATAATATGAAAAAAAAAGTATACATTAATAAAGTACTCTTTTTCTTGATAGTCACATGTCTACCACTCTTTCTTGCATTCCTTTATTGTTTCTCTCATGGTTTTATAAAATGATTTGGAAATAGAACCGCTTTAACCACCAGTTTTCAGGTCAAATAGTTGAACCATCCAATCCAAAGCCATGATTAATTCCCAGATCAACTGGTCCGACCATTCAGCAGTCTGATTTAGTTTTCAAAACCATGATTTTTGTATAAAATATAAATTGTAAATAATGAAATGAGTCTTTGGATGAGAAAAATGTGGACTGGTTCATGATAAAAGTCATTGAAGGTTTCATTTCAGTTCTATTTTTATGGATGTGTCCCAAACCAGGGTCTGTAGTTGTGCTGTAGAGTGTAGGCCTGCCTTCTAACTTGAACCTTATATTATTCAGATTTCAGAGAATGAAATTTACGTCAGATAAGGGTTCTAGTTTTTAGTTTTGCTAGTTGGTTGGTGCAAGAAAGAAAGAGAGAGTGGGGTGAGTGGTGGCTGCCTGGCTGGTGAGAGGAAAGCTAATGGATTTATTAAAATTTTTAGTATGATGGTCCGGACGTGAAACCAAAATAACATGTGCAATAGGAGAGGGATGGATTATGAATAGAATGGGGAGATGGGAGTGGCATTTGATTTATTTTGAGTTGAACCAAATTGAAGGTGTTTGATTTTTGACCCAATTTTCAAAGAAATTGATCCAATTAATCTCATTACTCGACTATTATTATCATGTGATAATTTATTTTGCATTAAGGTTTGACCATGATATTAGAAATACATGAATAAAGCTTATAACCAATCAACTGATATCATGGATAGGAAGCGTTTGATTGGTCAACGTTCTTCGTAGGGCTGATCGTGGGTTCAACTATGATACCGGCCAAAAGACTTATAACCAATTCCGAGTGGACCAATTAAAAAGTGGATCCACGTAATTAATTCCTTCCTGGCAGACCTAGACTCTCTTCAGTTTGCAGGCCAACCCATGAATACATATATAGGCTCTTTGTTTTTCCTCCATGGAATCTCATGAGCATCATCCAGGATTTGCATAAGACTAAAGGATCATCTCGAGGGAGTTGTTATTTAGGCTCAGTTTGGAAAGAGTATAAATGTAAATATGTAGAGTGAAAAATCTTATATTTTATATTATTTTATATATATTTGCATTCTATATGTTTGTATCTGTATTCTTTTCAAATTGAGCCTTATAAACATATCTTCGGGGAGGCGAATTAAGTAGCAGATTGGATTGCAAAAGCGATCTCACACCACACTAGACATAAGGCGCGTATGATTCAAAATGGGATTTGATTCTCACAAAATCATATCATTCTCACAGCCCTTTGCATTTGTATTAGTAATATCTCCCCATGAATAAAAAGATAAAGCATGGACTATGGAGCACGACTGTGATGTCTGTGAGAGCACAATTTAGTTTTTGTGAGGACTGAATCCACCCTCATATGGGTTATAACCATTCAGTCTCTCACTTCAAATTTATGACTGAATATACATGGAGAGATATTACTAATTTGCTCTCCTTTTATTCACTTTCATGGTTCCAAGTAGAGTTAAAAGTTAGAAATGTAAGTTGTATTAGACAACAATTTGAAGAGACGTATCATAATAAAATTTGAATATACATGGATATATATATATATTAATAAATTCAAATAAATTCTAAAAATATATATTAATAACATAAAATACAAGTTATATTACTGCAAAAAAGTTATTTAAAGTTTTAGACATAATAAGTCTTTAATGATTTACATCGAATTTGAGATATCAAAACACAATTGATAATCATTGAAAAATAATAGAAAAACTAAAATGTATATGTATATACTTCAATTTTGAAAAATCAATTTAATTTGTATATAAATTTTAATAAATAAATTTTAGTATTTATTAACAAATATGGACTCAAAAGAGAACGCTTACTTTAAAATCAAAATGCATATGATTTTGAAAAGCAAATAGAATTTGGCATGCATAGTGGTAGACTTACCGTTAAATTTGAATTTGATACAAATACGGAGTAGAGTATCGGTTCGTTTTAGGATTTGAAACTACAAGAATCTAAATGGTATATATTGATTCTTCTTTCCTTAAACCTCTCTCTTTTCTCCCTTACCCCTTCCTAGCCCTTTCATGTAGCCATGTGGCAGCCCTCTCTTCTATACTAAAGTGTCACTCCAAATCTCTCTCTCATATTCTCAATCACTCGAGATTTCCTACTCACTTTTTCTACACATTCTCTACCCGCCATGAATTGGATCCACACATCTCTATTATGAATTGAGAGATGTGACTGCAATTCATGGTGGGTAGAGAGTGGGTAGGAAAAGTGAGTAGGAAATCTGGGCTCTTAGCCAACCCCCTCCTAAACTCTCTCTCTCTCTCTCTCTCTCTCTCTCTCATGTTACGAACCAGCTCAACCCCTCCTAAAATTTCTCCAAAACAATCTCTCCCATCTAAAAGCCAAAAACGTGGGTAAATTAATTTGTAAAATCTTTTTATATTTTCAATAATTACTGATATTATTGAATATTATTTAGTAAATGTCAACACCAAAATTATGATTTTTTGTAATTTTGGTAAATTGAAAATTTTAATTACTAAGAATTACTGGTTGAAAATTACTGATTTTGGTAATTTAATTTCAGAATTTTTTGAAAATTAACTATTGAAACCAATAATTAATAAATAATTAAATACAAATTTATATTGATATTTTCAGTAATTAAAAATTTTCAGTAATTTTTTAGTGGAAAATTAATTTCAATAAATATAAATTTATTTTTTATATTTTCAGTAATTTTGATATTTACTATAATTTTTTAGCAATAATTAGTGGTTTTGTTAATTTAGTGAAACTTAAATTACAAAACTTCTAATTTTTCAAATAATTAATTGGAAATTTTTAATAATTTCCATAAGTATTGGATACTACATTTATAATTACCATGATTATTGGAACTATAGTTTTATGGGTTTGGGGAATTTTATATGTTTAGGGGATGGCCCTTAGGGTAGGAAAGACAATGGGTGAGTTTAGGACGGGGATCATAGTCCCCATCCCAACCTCGAGTTTTAAATTAATCCCTATAAAAAATTTTAGCTTGCATCCCTAGTCCTTGATAGAGAGGGCTTTCCCATCGAGGACTTGAATCCCTGAATTTTTTAATTAAAAGTTTATTTTTAGAAAGGTATTTATTTAAAATAAAGGAAAAATTAAAATGCAAATAATATTTTAAATATATTTTGATATATATAATATAAAATTTATTATAAATAATATAAACAATTTTATATATTTAATATAATATATACACATATATTTAATATATATAATTGGGGTTGGGGTGGGGTGTGAACTTCACTCCTCGTCTCCAATTAGGTATTCCTATTAATTCTATCCCCACTAAGGCGATCTCCACCTCATCCTCGTCTGATTGGGGAGGCTGGGTACTAGGCGGGGATGGAGAAAATTGCCATCCCTACCCTCGGATTATGTAACTTCATAAAACAATAACTCCTAATTTCAATTCTATGTATCGCACAGGGGCCCACTAGTTTTAATATATAGCATTTTGGTGATCTTGAAAACCGATACGTGTCTATACTCGAACCAAACCTTTTAATTTGCAGACTATAATAAACCAATACACTTGAGCAGCTTAGTGACAGCAGGCAAGTTATAGGGGTGATCATGGGCCGGGTTTTGAAATTATAATAAGGGCTATAGCTTTGGCCTGGACCCGGCCCGACCTGGGGTATCGGGCCTAAATCATAAGCCCTAGCCCAGGTCTATATGGGCCCGGGCCGGGCCAGGGCTAATTCCGGATTTCCAGGCCAATGTCACTCATATATAAAATATTACATATCTATATATTAAATGACATAATATGCATATCAACATATTTTATGCATTATATAATATAAAATATTACATATAATACAAATTATACATGTCATGTATAATATAATGTAAAATAACATGTATAGATATGTATACATTTACACAAAATGTGTAAGTTTAAATATATGCGGGTCGGGCTGGGCTTGAAGTATTAAGCCCAAGCCCGGCTCTAAAATTTGTAGGCCTGGTGTGGGCCCAAGCCCGAGCTAGACCTGAACACAAAACCCAAGCCCAAGCCCAAAATTTCTAAGTCGAGTCGGGCCGGGCTGAAATGATCACCCCTAGCAGGTTAGTACTTAAGCTATGTTTGGGAGTGCTCAAGTTAAAAATAAGTACTTGAAAACAAGTGCATATTCGAATAAGCACTTATTTGCATTTGGCACCCAACTTTTTCAAGTGCTAATTTTTAAATAAGCATTTGTGACTATTTTGTCTTTTACTTTCTTTCAAATTTTCAAAATATACCCTTTGAAACCACTTTTATTAAAACACTTTTATGTATGAAAGCACTTTTATAGAAGTACTTTTATGAAAGCACCTTTACAAAAGAACTTTTATAAAAATACTTTTACGAAAGCACTTTATGTTTATAGAAGTACATTTATAAAAGTACTTTCACAAAACTGCTTTCTTAGAAGTATTTTTATAAAATTCAACTAGTGGTATTTTAAAATTTAACTAGGGATAATTTTAGAAGAAAAAAATTGAATAAGTGCTTATTGTATAAACACTTAAAAAAACTGGAAATTTAGGTTTAAAAAATAAGTTCTTATTTAAAAAATAAGCACTTATTTCGAACTTATTTCCCAAATACCAATAAATGATTGATGACGCAAATAAACATTTATTTTGAATAAAGACTTATTTTTGAGCACTGCCAAACATGGCCTTAGTAACGCCAAATCTACCGGCCGGTTCCCAAATTCCAATTAAAATCGTAGCTTGAATGAGCAAATCCATGAGTGAGATTCTACATTGCGCAGATTGAACGTTCATACATGATAGAGCCAGACAATCAGCTTTCAGTTGTAAATCCAGAGAAATGGCGCTCTATCTCAGTGCCTCTGAAGTGAGACCAGATTATTCTGAGGCAAAACCGCCAAAACTGTGCATACCTATAGCCATTACAGGTTCTGTTTATCTCTTCTCTGCAATTTAGGCTTTTTCTTCCTGTTCTGTTCTACTTTTTCAATTTAATGTATGTTGAGCCATAAGAAACCCATGTGCAAACTGTCAATAATCTTCACTCCAGGGTTAGAAACACGTACGTGATTCATGTTATCTTTGAGTTTCCGTGGGCAAATTTTACATGGTTTCGCAGTTTAGTTTTGATTTCTTCTATTTCTTCACTGTAAATCTCGGTTGACAATGGATGATGTTAAGATATCCAATTGGTTAAAAGGTTGCCTTTGGCACTTGAATATCACCAAACTGATAAAGCGTTGCAAGGTCGTCCCTCTAGTTGCTTAGGTGGGCGCCTAGGTGACGCTTAGGCAATAAGAATTTCATAAAATAAAAACTAAGTTTTTCCTACTTCTCTAGTTTATATACAATTCAGCATGCATATTAATTGGAAAAATAACAATTTTATTTATTAATAACTTTAATTTCTTCTCAAAACATGGAAAATCAATCTATCTAAGTAATAGTATTTCAATTATAATAATTTCAATACTTCCAAAAATGATACTGAGCTAATAAATATTTAACGGAGCAATTTCATCTCAAATTAGCGACTAAATAAGGCTATAATTTTATATGGTAAAATTTAAGATAGAGAGAGTAAGTAAAATAGAAAAAGAACAATGGTGGAGCTGTTGTTTTATTTAATGTAAGAGACTTCTTTATATTTCTGTTTTGTTTTTCTTTTTCTCTTCTCAAAACCTTTGGATCTTTTAAATTTCAGTAGTAAAACGTTAAAAAAAGTATAAATGATATATATGGTATATTAGTAATTTAGTATATAATAGAATGTAGGAACATAAATAATAGTAAGATATAGCAATATAAATGATACTATAATACTCCATCCTGTCATTTTAGTCTCCTAGGTGGGCACCTTATCGCCTATGCAGGTGCCTAGTTACTATAAACAAGGCGTTTAGGTGAGGCACCCGGCCAAGAGTGCCTAGTTGCCCAGTCAATGCCTAGGTGGAAACCTAGGTGATGCTTGACAGCTATGTCTTCCTCTCAGTTGCATTCTAGAACTAAAGGGAATGGCAAGGAGGTTGGGGTGGTGTTACAGGATAAGGCACCAAGAATTGTGTTAGAATATGAAAAGAACCAAGACCCAACTCAGGTTTATGGCAGTTGGAAACCTTTTAAGTCAAAAAGGCTTTTGTTTGGAATCATTTAGGTATGTTCCAGGAAGTTTCTCTACTTCTTATAGAGGTGTTGTTTTGGAAGGTGGCTTCTGACTAGCTCATATATGTGGAATATGCGAATGATTTTCTTGTGTCTGGTTTTTGGGAACCAGATCAGAAGAACCATTTCTGTATTTCCACACACATTGGCGGAAGAGAAATTTCAATAAAAAATGTCAAGGAAGCTCTAATTGTTGGAATCAGGATGTGGATACTATAAACAATTTCCACAAGGACAGCAAGAAAGATGTCTTCTTCAAGAATGTTTAGGTTTCATCTATGGAGAGTTCTAATCCATTAAGTTCATTGACTTCATTGTCAAATGGTGGAAATATTGACTGACTAGGTACTTGACACAATTTTGCTGAATATTTATATTTAGTCCATAAGATAATCGTTACTCTAAAAATACTCTAAAAAAGCTGTTGAAACTAATATTCAGAAAACATTATGTAGAGTTTACTGTTGAGTCTTGACCTATGATATCCAGATGTCTGCACAAGGGTGTTGTATTATGTTGGATACTTCAATTTTTAGTGTAAATTTCACATCCAATACCATATCCAGCCGTGTCCTTGTCATGCCCTGGTAACATAGGACTTGCCATGAAACAGTGTGAAAATAAAATTCTTAACTTATGATCTGTGTAACTATCTCATTAACATTTCTTCTTTAGTATATTTCTTATTTGTTTTCATATGCTTAAAAGTTTTCACCTTGCCTTTTCTCCCTATCTTCTATAAATATTATTTTATTATCCCCAAAAAATAGCAAGAAATAAACCTTTTTGACCTGGAATAGGGATTCTTTTCATGCATTCACAGATGCTACTTTTTTGCTTCTTGACAAAACAGTACTAACTCAAATCAGTTTCTTTTCTTGCCAGCTGCACTTAGGTTCTTGGGAGAGAAGAAAACTCTATTACCACCTTAAGTGGTCGTTGCATTAGGGATTCCCAGTTGCAGATGGGTGCCTATTCATTTAGGTTTTCATCTTTTACTGGTAGACGAATGTGTAATATGGTATCATTTGATCCGTTTTAGGTTTGAACTCTTCTTGTGATACTTATGGGGATGGTTGACATCAATTCGTTGCCTATTCATTCATTGAATGTACCTTCTAAAGCTTGAGTGATTTTTATGTCTGTGATCTTTATTTCTTTTTTCTGAGGGCTTAACACATAGGATTCAACCGTGGTAATCACTATAGGAATTCTGGCTGTAGTAGTGCCCTAATGCTGAGTATTGATGCATTTTTGTAGAACTTCTTGAGGTTCTGATTTAACAAATGGAAAATACCAACTGTTGATTTCTTTCACCAATTGTATGTGTGTGAATGTATGTATGTATCAGAAGCAGTTCAGAATTTTATTAATGATGAAAACTGAATCTCTTACAACAGAGGAAAACTTATTAGTGATGAAAGGCAAGAGACCCCTACATCAGAAAGATGCCGAAGTGAGAGAAGCAATATACAGCATAAAGCTGAGCTAAAATCTGAATTGATATAGAGAAACACAATCAACCTACTGGATAAATTTGAACTGAAATTTGAATGTCATCATGCTTTCATATGCATTTTTTTTTATCACTTATATGCCAAATTAATACTTTGGTTCATAATGCTGCATTTTCCTTTTACCTTTAACAATGTGCTAATTGCACAAATACATACTTTATGATTTAGCATGTTATCCTAGTTTTTAACCTAATTTTTTTTTTCGGTAATGAACTTAAAGTTTTGAACAAAATTCCCCATGTTAAACAAGTGTTTCTATTACAAATTGTGTAATGCTTTTGTCCGATAAAGAATTAAGATATGTCTAATTTCACAGTGTGACAAACCTGTATACACCCTTTTTCTGCCGTTCTCTCACTATATCTTAAAGGAAGAGAGAAAGGCATGTCAACCTTTGCACTGTTTACATCTACTATTGTTCATTAGCATATGGAGGCAATATCGTAATAGTAACTAGTATGATGATAATTATTTGGGTGAGATCTCACTTACAACCTTCTGTGCTACAGATTGGAATATGCAGGACCGTGTCTCCTTCTGTTCAATATCATGTAGGTCCTGCAGATATTAAGACATTTGGATGTTTTCCAGGCATGCTAATCTATCAAATGATCAATACAAAAGGGGTTATAGTTGCAACCTTTGACATTGTATTTCAGATCTCTATGGACTGACAACTTTTTTTTTTCCTGGAATAAAACAAGGGGAGAGAAAATTTTGAAGGGGTGGGTATGGGTTGTCATCCTTATGGAACCATTTGACTTCTTAAATAAATGAATCAATTTTCTACTTTTAAGAATTTTGATACGTATTCCTTTCTGCTTCAAGAATTTGCATATCAATACAATTTATGTATCTTACCCTTTGAATATAAATATATTATTTCCATCAACTAGAGCTTATCTTTACTCCCAAATGACATTTAGTGCTAGAATACAGGAAAATAAAGTGGGGGTACCTTTTGTCAAGGGGGAGTATCATGATAGAGAAGCCCTTGGGAAGCTTGAGGATCATGATCAAGTGAGGATGAAAGGAGTATCAAGGTGTTTCTAGGCAGTCCTTTGGGTGAGTGTTTTTTCTCTGAGGGTAGCAAGTGTCATGAGAAGTTTAAGGCTTTTATGTGGAAGAGGGGCTTGGGTATGGCAGTTGAAGGTATGTATAACATCAATGGGATTTATTCTTTTTTTGTAATTTTGTTTTTCTTTGTTCAGAGGGTAACTTAGGTGAAGTTATCCCCTGGGAGTAGTGGTGGCAAGGGGTTTTTAGAACTCAGTTTGTGAGGATGAGAGGGGGAGAGTTGTCGGGGAAAATCTAGTCAGTAACTTCTCGGGTGATTTCCTATTCTTGAGGGTTGGGAGTTATTATATTATTTGGTGAGAGATGGGCATTGATCTTAGTGGTTTTACCGGGCTGTCTTTAGCTAGTGAAATCTCTTGGTTGGTGTTGTTCAATATTGATTTTCGCCTTTCTTGTCTTAGTTTTCCTTTTCTATCTCTGCTTTCTCTTTCTCTCTCTAGATAGGGGACTGGTCCTTGTACCTCAGGGTTGGAGATGCTGTGTATTTTGGGATTAGATGTGGTCACAATTCTCTTGTCTTTTTTTTCCCTTCTCAGGAAGGGGAGGGGGTATTTGGGGGAGTTCTGCAGATTTTAGAATATGTAGGGCCGATATTTCTGCCTGGGTGCACATTACAGATTTTGGAAGGCTCAACCTTGGGCACTGTGTGGATCTCAGGAAGGCATCTCCTTCAAACAAAGAAAAGCTCAGGAAGGCATTCCTGGTTCAAGACTCTGAAGCCTAAAGTGGAAGTCGAGAAGACCTTGAACTCATCATAAAGCAAATTGTACAAATAGAGCTAAATTGTGCAAGAAGACACAAATAAAGAGTGGTACATTGGTAAGAAAATCAAATGAAAGCAAAGTTATCAAAGAAAATAAAATCATTAAAAATACAAGAAGAAACCTATAGGCGCTAATTATGTCTTGTGGTTGTGGCCACCCTAGAAAGCACCCTAGACGACACCTGCGGCACCAAGGGAGAAAATGATTTCACACAGTTGTCCATATTACCCACTGATGACAATGGCATGCAGCATGAAACCCAGACAACTGAAGAAGCCAAGAAGATGAGTGAGATTTCTAATCCTTCATAGTCTGCAAGTTTCAATGCCATTATTGTCCTGGTTTGCTAAAGAAGGGGTAGAGGAAAATGTTGAAGAAACTGATGTTAAGGAAAAGATTGTAATTTGTTTACACTTAATGATTCTGAGGAGCGTGAGATGCAGTCTACCAGTGATATGAGTGAGATGAAAATGTTCTCTAACCATCTAATTCTTCCAGGTTCTCCACCTGAAGCTATCCCAATTGATGGAATTTATGAGGCAAAGATTGATGGTAGAACATTGAAGGAAACAAATTAGAAGGCCAAGCCTCACACCAAATGGATCGATTGGGAGGGCAACAGGTTATCCAAAACTAATAGAGATCTTGAATGTAGTAATGATGTCAACTCAACAGGCTGCTCTACTTTTCCTGTCTCAATGGTAGAATTTTATGAAGTTCCAAAAGAGTCTCTAGATATGAAGGAGCCAAGTTCTGGTGCTGATGACCATTCTTTACACTAAAATGGAGTTGGAAGATGCTTTACCTCAGCATTTTAAATTCCAAGCTTAAGGCCAAGGGCAAGTACAGTTGCAACATCTGGTCCTGGAACTGACATCAGCACAAGAGTATAGAAGGTATTTGGTGAAGAAGCTAAAGAGACAAGGGGATGGTGCAGCTGCTTGTAAAGAAAATGAAGATGAAATTGACAGCTTATAAATGTGATGACCTTGAAGGTTTCAGTGGTGTGGCAAACCGATTTCCCACCACCCCTGCAACCTTGAAAGATAGAACGCACGCGTAGGATAAGCCAATCCCAAACCAGGGGTGTAGCAGTAACAAGTGGTTCAGCTGCCACAAGGCCACAAAGTATGCCATGTTTCATCAGCCGGTTCATGTTGAAGAGAATCTCTTCAACCTCAAGTGCCTGTGGAAAGGCTGTAAGATGTCATTCTTTGTCAAGGATGGAGCACATACAAGTTCACAAAGAAAAACTCTGAGAACACGGGATCCAGCTGCAAGTTGGGAAGTCTCCCGTATATGGATCTTAAATTCATGGAGAGATGTTCCCAATGTATGGCTAGATGCCATGCTTGCAGTGTCCACGGGGATTTTGCTTTCAGGAGATCCCGTTGCTTCATAAAAGGGGAGCATCCGTACAAGTGCAAAGTAACAGGGTGTGGGTGAGTCTTTTGACTGAATGTTCAAGTTTTTGTCAGATTTCAGCCGGGCACTCTATGAACTTGCCAACATAATTGACATTATTTTAGCTGATTTGCTTGTGTTTAGACGATGCAGGAGAGAATGAGTGGTTAAATTCCGCATTCACAGACTCAGATACATGAAAATTGTAAATTAGACAGAATTCTTGTTAGGCTTACGTTCTTCATGATTTCATGGACTTGTGCAAAGGGTATGTTGATATGTTATAATTTTGCATTCACTTGGGTTAGGATTGCTCTGCCTGGTTTTTCCAGAGTAGTAATTGCCTCATTGGGTGAAAGATATGGCTTCTACTTAAACTTAACATCAGAGGTTGTGTTTGTTACATTGTTGTTTCTACCTAAACTGAAACGTTTTGGACTGATCAATACAAATTGATGAACGATATGTTTGTCACTTCACGTAAGAGAGTCACTTCAGCTAAAATGATTCCTGAACAATTCTAAAATAAAATCTATTATACAGACGCGGAAAAACAATCCCCATGATATCCATTAATAATAAATATTCATTAATAATAAGCCGAGCTTGGTTTCTCTGAAGCAACCCATTCTCTTGATGCCTCACTTGCAAGCCAGTCCACCACTTGGTTAGTAGGACATATTGATGCTGCATCACTGAACGATCTGCCTGCACTACTCCTTAGCTATTGAGCTTGCCCTCCACCAGTATGGGCTTCCTGTTAAAGCTAGAGTTGTGATTCTTGAATCTCCTATTAGTACCGAGGTGGTTTCTACTTCCTACCTGCTCGCGAGTTTATGGGCTGTGCTATTAGTAGCTTTTCCCATGCTGGTGGAGAATACTATTAACTGGAACGTATGAACAGCTGCCATCACTTTGGTTGAAGCATCAAAGTTCATTTTAATTACATTCTGGGGGTAGCCATTTGATCCACTCAATCATTTTGGGATTGTTTTTTATTTAACTCTCTAGAGCTTGTTAGCATTTTGATAGCCGATCAGTCTTTCATAGTCTTTATTAATTATTTCTTGAATCTTGAGGCCTGTAGCTAAGTTTCTGTTGGCAAAAGTTCTCTGAGCTTGATTTCTCCCAGAATAGATTGAATTCGAGGTCACTTTTATCTTCAGTCATTTTGATCCACCAATTATTTATATTGTGGTTATTATTAAAATTTGGGGTTTATGAGATTATGATTTATATCCTCAATTTCCCCGCACACCACACACTCCGGGTCTATATTCATACCTCTATTAAATAGTCGTTTCTTAATTGGGAGTTTGGTCCTGGGCATTAGACATAAACAAGTTTTAATTTTAGATGTGCATTTGAATTTATCTATAACTTTTAAACAATTTATTAGCTCAGTATTTTCTTCTGAATCTGAGTTTAGAAAACTCATGTGCTGATTTCATTGTGAAGATGCCTTTTGGATTCCTTCTCCATATAACTTGATCCTCTTCATCTTTTCTCGATGGTGGGCTATGCTCGTCAAAGCCCATGAGGCTGCTTCTTTGGCTTTTGTTTTCTACTTTTATTATTAACACCGTAGGATATTTTCCTCGCTCAAAATCTTCTAGCTTAATTTCATCATGCTTGCAGTTAACTAATTCTATTTTCATAACTTCTAGACCACCTTTCGATTTCCTTATGCATATTATGCTCCAACTAAATACAGCTAAGGGTCTTTTTCATGTTGGTTAATAAGGTAGCCACCCCTTCACCTGGAGTAAAGTTTAGGGAGAGAGAGAGAGCATGCTAAGGGTCTTGGGCCATGTTACTAACCACTGATCAACTGCTCTATTTTACCACCAATTGAAAAGGTCTTGCTCTTTCAGTATTATTACTTCTTTTTAATCCTTTCAATGCAGAGCAAGGTTCTAAATATCAACAAGGGCCGATATGCCGGGGCATATCAGCCAGTGTCGGTACTTTTTTTAATGTTTTATTTTTTTTTCAAAACGAGTATGGTCTGACCCGATACAACCCCTGTAGAAGCATATCAGAAAGTCATCGACACGATACGTATCAGCTGATACGGGCCTATACGTATCGATACTTTGAACCTTGATGCAGAGTATTGATTTATTTGTTTTTTTAGCATTGGTGCCCCCAAATATTTTTCTTAATTCAACGTAGGAATTCTAGATATCTTATCTATTATTATTTGTTGAAGCTTGTTACAAAAATTTCTAGAGAATATCATCAATGATATCTGATAACTCAAGAGTTTATCTGCATCTTTTGCATATTTATCAAGAGGATGTCTTGCATTAATTGAAGCCTTTGCAAATAATAGGCAATCTTCAAATTCTAATAAATGAACTATACGCCCATTTTTTGCCAATGACAAATAGGTAGAGGTGCAACTTGGGTGGGTGGATTCAGATTGGGCTTTGATCAAAATTTGAATGGGCCTAGCACAAGGCCTAAGCCCAAGGCTGTGTAAAATGCCAACTGGGGCCAACACAAGTTGCACCCCAACAAGAATAACTATGGCAATAGAGGGTCTCCTTGCCTAATCCCTCTAAAGAAATGAAAATGAGATGCTTCGGATCTGTTTACTATGAATAGATAACTCACCGATAAAATACATTCCATGATCCAGTTTGTCTATTTCTGGTGAAACCGAAAATTAGGGTTTTCCTTATATAGCTCTATCAATTCTTTCATAGGATTGTCCCATATCAATTTTAAAAGCAGTTGATCCTAGTTTCCTATTTTTTATTTTATCAGTGTTCAAAAATATTTCATAGGCTATCAGGATACTATTTGCTATTTGCCTGCCCAAAACAAAGGTAGATTGGTGGGGGAGATTAATTTACCATGCAACGATTTTATATATTATAATAATCACATAAACTTAATAATGGTACAATGTTTCTATTCCAATTTGTAGTGATCAACCCATTTAGGTAGACACAGCAAAGGTAACAACACAATGATAATGACCCAAAAAAGGAACATTGATGATGAGCTTCAAAGCTGGGCCTCTCGTGAAGATTAGCAAAATCCAGCTAGAACCCATTTTTAGGTTTTCAATTGAGGATCAAACATCAAAGGGGTAATTGCAGTCTTGATTTTGGTTCCTTCTGCCGGTCTTTTCTATAGAATTTTTGGCATGTCAAAATCCATCCAATTCAACACTGCAAAGTGGAGCACCACAGCATTCCCAGTACATCTACTCTACTGTAATTAGATTCCTGGACAATGCCTTGGGCAAAGAAGCTGTTGCATAGTTATGGGCATGGTATCAAGATGCTACGAAATTCTCTATTTCCATAATATGGGATTCTATGGCTGAGTGATCTCTCTTGAGCAAAACGCCTTTTCTCAACTTCTGTGTACCTCGATTGTCCATCAACTTGTTCTCTCAACTATTCATTCTGAAAAACGTCTGGGTCAGAAGTCAGAATGGAGGCTCCCCATAACGAGGAAAGAAACCTACAAATATAAAAATCCAAGGTTTTGATAGATGTCATGTAGTACCTAGTACGTCCATAACAAAAGGACACTACTGTTTGATTATTATTTTTTTATTAACTAGGAACAATCGAAGGAGTGTCAACTAGGGAGGAAAATAGAAGGAATAGATGCCCCCCCCTACAAGAGATGCTTGTCTTCTTCCCACTTTAAAAGATTCGACCTCAACTTTTTCAAGAAAGATTCCTAGCTTTGAACTTCATTGGCGTATAGAACTATTAATCTATCTATTGCATTTGTATGTCTTTTGCATCTGCCATCATATCATTCAATTCATTTACAGATTACAGCACAAACAAATCCTCTCTCTCTCTCTCTCTCTCTCTCTCTCTCTCTCTCTCCCCTACCCACAAGTAGTCATCTTCTTCATGTCCAATAATTGTTTATGGTAGCATATATTAATCCATGTTCTTCCTCCTAAACATCAAATCCAAATAAACACAGAAATGAACGAAAACAATTTTGCTCCCGTTCATCCTCAAGTTCCTATCCCCCGAACAAAGCAAACCTACCAGTCCAATCGAGGTCATCCCGCAAAATCATGAATTATCTGATCTCCAAAGTGCTTCATTAGATGATGTTCCTCTTGTTGTGGTTGCTGGTGTTGCTGTAAACCCTCGACGCTGTGCCTCAGTCCTAGGGTAAGGGAGACAGCTCCTAAACCCCCCATGTCTATCCCGTTTTGGTGATGTGGCATGAAACCTATCAATCCATTGTCTATGCCCGATGGAAGCTGGCTGTGTATTCTTGCCCGTTCCCCTTGATTCCATTGATCAGGGTTCCTGCCATTTTCAGTGTTCAGCACAGGACCAGATCCTGAGCATTCTGATTGTTTTTCAGACAATGCCTCTATCATAAGCTTATGGGAGGATTCATCCCCTGCATGCACATTCTCACCACTGCTGACGGGCCGGCCTTCATTCTTGCCTGTATTCAGGTTCATTTCAGCAGAACCTTTGGTTTCAAGCATGTGTATCTCTTCAACCATAGGCTTCCACACTCTTACTCGAGCATTGATGAACCAGTTTGATACCTACATACACAAATCAAATGGAACACGAGATGGCCTTTGTACATTAGTAGTCACTTTATCACCTCTCTACGTGGAAGAAACAAGAAACCAACACAACGTGTTTAGGTTGCGTTTGGATGAGCTTCAGGCTTTCTGCTTTTTATAAGGCCCAAAAGCACAAAGCCCCATTACTTGATGTAATGGTAAAATCCAGGGCAGCCAAGCATGAGAATGGGGGTCTGAGTCTACCCCTCCCAGGGGACTAACATTGGGTAAATGGCCTCTTCGTTTTGAGACATAAAAGTGCTTTGGCTTCAGATAATAATCTTTTAAAAGCAGTACTTTACAAATACCCAAAGCACTTTTTTGGTTCAATGTTGTTTTCCACAACCCAAAGCTCAAAAGCAAAGGCTTATCCAAACAATGGTTGGGCAAGGAAATACGAGTGTGGACCATGCACAGACTTTTTTATTAAACCAGCAGATGCAGCATCATCCAGGGTAAGGCAAAACCAAGGTTGGCACACTTCTACAGGCACCACAATGATTTAGCACCCATGATTTCCGGGCCATTGATCATTTTAAATGCACAGTTCATTGTCTGTGACACACAACAACCATATGATAACAATTCTGCATCCTGACTACATGCTACAAATCCATGAACTAAGATATTAGAATCAGTGTAATGTGGGGTGCACCTGATTCCGAGTTAAGCCAGTTTGAGTAGCTAACATAAGTTTATCTGCGTCAGTTGGATACCTGAACAAATGCAATGAAAAACACCAATGTTGTCGAATACAATCCAATGGGAGAGAATGAAATGCATCAAATATTAGGATGTAAAAAATGAGAGATAGCTAGCGTTGACTCACGGGTGAAGAAAATGATCAAATAACCATGCTCTGAGAATAGCAACAGCACGTTCTGGGAGGCCTCTTTGAGGCCTCCACACATGCTGTTGAGGTTCTAGGAAGCCCAAACCATCTCCAGTAGACTTTGGCTTCTGAAAGCAGTGATTAATAAACTTCATCCTTGGTGCAACTGTATCACCTCTACTATTAGTAGTGCCATTAGTGGGAGATGACAAATCCTCTCCCAGAACCTTTGTTATGTGTCTCAGCTGATCTGAGATGGCACTCTTCAAGCAATGGAAATGCCTAGAGACATTCTTCAAAGCCAATGCAGTGAAAGGGGTAGCAGCACTGAGACCAGCTACTGATTCAAACGATGATACCACCATCTGCATCTGTTCCTGGTATTGCTTGTATCTTCTGCATACCTTCCGATACAATAATGGGAGAGTAAATCAATTACCAAATGGAGTTTATTAACAATAAGCCAACGGAGTGTTCCCAAAAGAAAATTGAAGCTAGAGAACGTTAAAATTGGATCAATTCATCTCTTTGGATTTAAAATTCTTTCAGTAATGGAATTGAGCCAAAATAAAATTGTCCCGGTAGTTGTCAGTTAAAACAGCATTCACTACTGAGTGTCTAAGAGCAACAAAAGGTAGTCAAAAGGATAATGTAAATAAAGTTGGATAAAAGGAGTTAATAGGACATTCCGATCAAGATCAGAGCAAACAACAATGCAGCTGTCAGCCACTTTATATTCATACAAGGATTGTATTGATTGATTCTTTATGATAAGTCACTTTTGGCCTTTGACCTGGAAAATTGAAGTTGGTAGAGGATACTATTAACTGAAAGTATAACACACACAAAGGGGTAAAAAAACAAGTTTGTTTCACACAAAGAATATAACCATATAACATGCTAACACATAATGAATGGGCTTTGGTTTCTATAAGTAATATTAAGCACCAAATAACTATGAAAATAAGAAAAATAATCCAAAACTTAGGTCTGTATCCATTCCACCTCTACCAAGACCCCCCATATATAGTTGGGACCATCATTTGGGCAATGGCCCTTTTACCCCACACCACTGTATATGGCACAACATGGTAAAGATAACACCATACTTCACACAAAGAATTAAATAATTTTCACCATTTACTAGAACTAGAGAAGTATGACTCCATAGTATCCTCTTTCTTTTTTTGAAAAGGTTAAGGTAAAATTTATTAACAAATAAAAAAAAAAACAAGAAAAGAGATTATATAGCAGGAAGATCATCCATTGGACAAAGGAGAGCTGCAAAAAGAGGCTCTAACCCTAACCCAGACCAGGGCCACCCACTGACACCACCAGCCCAAAGACTTTAAACCCAGGTAAGGAGCTAACCCCACCCCATGACACAGCAAACAAGCCAAAATGAAAAAAACTCCACGAGAGACCCTAAGTCCCGCATAAGTATTCAAATGAATAATTGGACAAATTTCATTCAGCTGAAATCACTCTTGTTGCACCTTATATCCAAAACTAATAAACATAGAAAGGTACAGAATTGACCTAAACTATGATAGCTGATTCTACAAACCCATTCAACAACGATTATCATCATCAACATCATCCAAGTCCCAACTATATGGGGTCGGCTACATGAATCCTGTTTCTCCATTCAGTTCTGTTTAATGGTGTGCATTAATGAATTTTTTAATTCACATTGTGTCACACATTCAAGGGCTCAACTAAAAAAAAAAAAAAAAAGATGGCAAGTATCACTTGCATATTAAAATATTTTTATATCAGAACACCAGTGAAGGAGATTACAGAATGTAAATAATGATCTATGCATTCATACAATAAAATTAAATACTCTAATACATATTTAGAACTACAACAATGCCATAATTCTTTTTCTTTGTTTTTTTGTACTTACAATAATGCCACAATTCATATTAACATAAGGTGGTATATCACATCATGGCAGTAATGGTCCTTCAAATATATTCAAGTTAACCAGTTGTAAATTCCATAAAAAAAAATTGAACCAAAGAAGGTGAAAATTTTTCATTGCATGCCAAGACATGTGAATAACAAATTTTACACCCTGAAAAACTTGCACTGTAGAATTGATGTCCCCCTATTCAAGACCCACTGTTCAAAGATGGTCTTTATTGGTATACAATCGACTATGAAATTCACTAAACACAAATTGAGTTGATAAACATAAAAATCAAAGATAAGGTTTGCTGTGGAAAATCAATTTTGTTGTCATCATCTCCACTTTACAAGGATACTTTGAAAGTAGGTGGATCAAAACAAACAAAATTGATTACAAAACTTGTCTATTCTGGTGGATTAAGATTTCTTGCACTTTAGAGGGTGAGTTAGATGTCATCAGTTTCAGAAAAGTAGTGATTAAAAGATGTCACCGCAATGGAAAGACTGAATAGCATAGTTGCTCATATCTAACCCCAAAATGAAACCATATATTTTCCCACCACCCTTCTGTTTCTCTCAAAATTAAACCATTCTAAAATCACGTTTCATAAAGATAAGCATATCAGGAAGTTCCTCTGTAACAGCCCCCAAATCTTTCGCAATCACCAAATACTTCTAATAACAAATGCGCATCTTCTTTAAAGCTCCTAAATTTAAAAGGAAAATATTTTGTTAAGCTATTAAAACTGCAACATAACTTGTCAATTTATATACATAGTGAATTTTCTTGATCAGATTCAGATCGGATATACCCAGATCTTAGGACTGTCGATCTGGATGTTATAAATCACAGAAGTGCTTTGGTATTAGTAAGATAAGTTATAAACTACTCTGGTATTATACATCATTAATAAAAAGTAGGCTAAAATAATTATTCATAAAAAAAGGCTAACATAATTTCCATGGGCCTTGAAATTGTGAACCTTTGGTAAAAATAAAGAACTTGAACCAACTTTTCCCATGAACATACGTTAATTTTACGTAGATGTGTGCATATAGATGGTAATAAATATTGTTGGATTTTTTAATCATAATAAAATCAATGAAAAAAACTGATGTTCTTAGTGATTATCATCTCATAAAAAAGATTGTGGTGGACTTATATTTAATCTGATAAAAAGAATTAATGGAATTGATATTAGATCCAAATCCAGTTTAATTAGACCAGATTTTGGATTCAGACTCTGACTATAATATTTGTTCAGACCCTAATACAAGTAAACATATCATGAACTTTATAATTAAGTTCTGACAAAATCTTCTCGTGGAAGTTGTAAAAGAAGGTTTGAACTTTTCTTTCTTTGACATTACAACATGAATTCCAAGCACTTATCCAAATTATGAAGCATAGTTCATACACTCGCCAGAAAGGACAAAAAAGAATATATAAGTGCTGGTTTTTTTTTTTTTTTTTTGAGAAAACCTATGAACCAGATCATTGACTACAGTACAAAAGACAAGAGTAGGAATAGCCGCCTGATAAACTAAGAAACCCATTTTGGTGGCTGAGCCTCAGCTTGCTCCACCGAGCTCAGTTATTCATGCAAGGATTCCTAAGGCAATACCCAAGATATTTAATACCAATTAGGGAAAAAATGAAAATTCAAATACCCATGGAAATATGTCTAGTGCATCTCCCAAGAAACATTAACCAATCAGTAAGAAAAAGGAGCATAACTAGCTTATATCAACGAACATTAGTATTCAAAAGTGAAAGACTAACCTCCTCCTGCATGTACAAGAGCTTTGCCTTCCTTCTTTGGAACTCAGGATGATACGATTTATAAAATCCACTTCCAACTGCAGCTTCACCACTAGCCTCAATGGAACTATAGAATGAAGAAGAGGAGCCACCAATGTTGCCACCCCTCACAGTCACACTAGTCTCATTTCCAGCATCACTAGTATCACATGGCATGCTTATATCTCCCAACTCCTTCTCAGACGGCTCAGAAGTTTTGACAAGCTTCGGACCAGTCACACTGCAAAATTCATCCAGTAGCTGTTGGGCAGGCTTCAAGAACTTTGAGCTCTTCAAAATTGTTGCATACCCAGTGAAGGGCCCGAGGGGACCTGAACTTCGACGTTCATATGCAGAAGAGCTCATAATGCCTTGAATACTATTTACATAACCTTTATTACCAATCAATGGTTTGGAATAAGCGGAAGTATTACTCCTCAAATCTTGAGAACCATTGAAAATGCCAGTTCTGGGTTGTAAACTTCCAGATCGAAATCTTTCCCCAAACTGAGCTGCATGCAATTCGGAAGGCTGGTGAGAGGAAAGCGACAACGATAGACCTTGCAACGTAGAATCGCTACCAATGGTCTCCAAGTTTCCTTCACTATTCTTGTTTATTCCGAAACCCAGATCAGAATTCCACTGATGACTACCATCTACCGGCCTATGCGCCCAAGCACCGGTAATGTTAAGCCTTGATGCACTGGCCTGACTACCAAAAACCGGCAAAAGAGCGAGCTCATTTCCACCATCCACCCATGAACCAGTTTCCCGAACACCTTGCTGCACAAGAGAAGCCATTTCAAAACCTTGGTTCTCAATATTGGAAGATGTCACGACCTCCTGAAGGGTATTTTGGTAAAACGGGGGAGAACTGTACTGCATTGATTCATACTGCTTTTGGCTATTTTGACTGGATAATTCAGTGGATCGGTTGGTCAAAGAAGATTGGACATCTGGGTACCCACCATGACCAGGCTTCAAATAGAGGGTAGACGCAGAACCGCTGTTATCCTTCACCATGCCGGAAATAACTGCCCCACCAAGTGAGGTGGTCTGATTGCATGCATTACTTGTGGATCCATTCACATAACTCACAAGCCAATCACAGCTCTGCTGTGACCCAAGGCCCTTCCAATACATAGGATTGGGGGTATCTCCGGGTTTAGCCAAAGGATTAAAGTTGGATGAAGTTGGGTTGGAAGAATTAACAAAAGAAGAACCGTCGGTCCCTACCGGCCTACAAGATTGATCCGCACCTGATCCTTCGTGCAGTAGTGAATCCTTGTGAGTTAACAAACAGTGGTTGCTCATTGAGAAGTTGAGCATTTCTGAGGAAACGGTTGTCGGATCATATAGCAGACCGCAGTTTCTAACGTTCCGAGCCTGAATCAGATCTGGGTTGAGTCCGGCGTCTCTGGGTAATTGCACCAAAGGATGGGAGAAATCTTGTGTATGGTGGCTTTGGGAACCGTTGTGCTGAACTCTCAGCTTGTCACGACGGCTTTTCTGTGCGACATGAGATTCAGGTTTGAAGTTGCTTATCCCCAACAGTGAACTCTCTAAATTCGTCGTTGTCGAATTAAAACATTCTGAATCAAATCCCTCAGACATGGACTTCTCTATTATATTCACGGCCTTTGACAATCTGTCACCTTCAGAGCTCCCCAGGGTCTCTTAATCTACTGAAGGACTCGTCAACTACCATGTTGAATTCCTGCAATGCAATTCAATCTTAGCGGGAACAAAAATCTGCATATAATATAAACCAGACTTCCGTATCAACATTAACCATTTAAACACGAAG
Organism: Nelumbo lutea; assembly: GCF_056320005.1. Classification (NCBI taxonomy): domain Eukaryota; kingdom Viridiplantae; phylum Streptophyta; class Magnoliopsida; order Proteales; family Nelumbonaceae; genus Nelumbo; species Nelumbo lutea. The sequence goes on from NC_142685.1 coordinate 55,841,348, forward strand.
AGATTGGAGGGGGGGGGGGGGGAAGAGTATTTATTTGAGGTGACATATTTGTAGCAGTTCAAAAAATCAAACATATAATCAAACCAGAGAAAGAGAGAGGTAGAGAATAAAGGATCCATTAATATAGCTGATAGCCGTAGGCGATGATAGTAAATGAACCAGACGAGAAGAGACTATACCGAGAAGACTTCGAGAATATCACATGGATTGCGAAAAACGAAACAAACAACGAAAGTGTGAGTGAAAGCAAAGCCTACTCCAGAAAAACAGCACATGTCTAAGTGAAAAATTATGGACTGGACAGTCTTCTCTATCTCTGATCACTATGCTTCTGTTTGTTTCTTTTCTCGTTTTCTCTCTTTAAGAATCTTTCGCGCTTTCAGCCAGGCAGCCTCTCTCTCTCTCTCTCTCTCTCTCTCTCTCTCTCTCTCTCTCCTGTGTGTGTGCCTGTTTCTGTCTGTGGCTACGCACAACAGTGCAATTTTACTACTATGGGTAACCTCAACACGGGAAACTCAGAAATCACGAAAAGCATAAAAAAGTTTCAGAAAACAAGAAAAAGGAGCAACTATACAACTGAACCACGAACAGTAAGCACTGCTGAAACCCCAACTTGGGAAGAGATACCGGCTAATCGTGATTGCAAAAGCTCAAGGCAATCGAATTTCATCTACTGAGTTAAAACCTCGGAAATCTCAATTTCATCCGACTCGGAACCAATCGAAACATCCTAAAGGCCGCCGAAGTGGTCATTAACTAAGTAAATTTTCAAGCTCAGAAACTGCTATTTGTAGGATAGTTCCTGCAACCGAAAGGCCTTTTTGTTTTCTCTAACCAGGAAACCACTGAGAACAGAATATTTTCTGCAACGATCGACCAAACCGGAGCGTCAATAATAGAGCCTAAAACTAGATCTAAGAACAAGAAAAACAACACAAGAGTTCCTTACTTTGGTGAAGCAACAAAGAATTTCGATTACCTCTCCCAAAGAAATAATTGTCGATTAGATCCTGGAACCGGAATTCGAGCTTTTTCCGACAAGACTTTACCGGAAATCCAACGGAAAATGGACCGAAATTCCAAGCTCACACGAGCTGGAGCAACGATAATAGCAAAGCGATAATCGCCGTTACCTTTAACGTCCATCACAGTCGGCTTTAACGTCATATCGCCGTCATCTTTAACGTCGAAAAACTCGCCCCTCGTAAATCTTAAAGACGGGAATACTCTCTTCACGCACCTCCCCACTTCTACCTCTCTAGTCTATGAGAGTAGTAACTCATTCCTCACCAGAAAAATGGAGAAAAATAAAGGTCAAAAGACTGAGACTACCCCCGCAAAATCTTCAAATTACGAAAGTACCACTACGTCAACAAAATGACTAGATTCTCCTCGCGGAAATTCTAAATTTACGCAACCGCCATCATGCCGAACAACTGTTGAGGTCGTACGTGTCAGCTGACGATTGGCAGGATTTGGCGGGTAAAACTGTGTACTGCATTGAGGATGCTGATAGATAGAAGACATGTTAATGACGTCAAGTGATGGTCGTACCGGGTCTGATCACTGCGGGGCCGCTTCAATTGTCGACCGCCAGATCTTTTGCTTGGTGAGGTTGGTTTTACCGATTACCGATAAAAAACAAAAAAAATAAAATAAAAAGAAAAGAAAAAAAGCGAGCCTGTCACCGAGTCACGTACGGCCAGGTTCTGTTGTTCCTGCGCTCTTCTGCTCGGAAACTCTCACTCTCGGTTACTCGGAATTACGAGAAAACCGAATATTTAGCAACTATTCAGTGGAATCGGCCTCAGGTTTGAATTCTCAATTAGAACCGTTGGAAGAGAATATTATCAAGTCATCAAGTTGGTCCTAACCATCACATGTACTTCGATTCCTTCGACGCCGACGACACGTTGTTCAATGAATCGGCCCATTTTAGAAAAGATCTCTAGTGAATAAATCTGGGCCGTTAATGAGATCATGACAACCACGTGGCGAGTACATATGCGGAGCGCCACGGGTTTTAGATTGTACCCGTCGACACCGGAATGAAGTACCGGGAAAAGCTTGCCAGACGACAGGACAAATCGACACGTGGGGAGAAGAGCGGCTGCCATGTAAGACTACACGTGGAATATTCCCGGGCACGTGCGGCGCTCTGTACTAAAAATCTTTTCTTTTCTTTTTTTTTTTTTTTCTTATCGAAAAGACTGGGAATATATATCAATATAAGTGTGTTGGAGTACGGAAGTAAAACGGGGGAAGAAGCAAGGATAATTAGGGAAACGAAAGAAAAATATGGTTGAAATCGGGAGGAAAATCTTCTCCGAAGTGTGGATACATAGAGGAGTGGGTCCCATTACATTAAGGGTGGGGATTAATTAAAATAATTAAGAGGGATGGGGAAAATGGGAAGACAAGTGCAGCAGAAGGAACAAGGAAGGAACAATCTCCAACCTGACGACAACCCTTATCTGCTGACGTCAATCTTTCACGTCACTACAGAAACCCTACAGGGCAAAACCTACATGCCCCCCCCCCTAAATTATGCTTTTTAACTTTTTAAGGAAAAAATAGATTTTTGGGGGCAAGTAATTTCTCGTAAGTATTTTCGGACGAAACTGCCCTCTACGTCAATAAAAATCTTCCGCTTGGCCTGTTTTGATTTGACAGAAAGTGAGAGAATTGACAAACCAAACACAGCCTAATCGAAGATGGGTGGACGTTTGGGTGCAAATAGGTGCTGGAGGTGGGAAGTGGTGATATTTGATATCATTATCTATTTTTCAAAAACTCGTGCCAGAGCCACATCGACATTTTAGGAATCGAAAATGAAAATATTGTTTGGTCGGCTGATTTCAATGATTCTCAAAAAATGAAAATGTTGTTTGGTTTGTTTGGTTGCAACCAATTACTTTTTACGAGAGATGACATGGCATTGGATGTGTCACGTGGAGCTTTGGATCCAGTGAAAAAATCACCCTAGAGAATCACTGCCAAACAAAATTTGACTTATATGGTAGGAATGTACCAAACACCAAAAATTGATGAATTTTGAGAAATCAACCACTTTAGAAATCACCAATTTTTGAAAAACATCACCTGTCTTCTTTATTTCTTTAACTGTTAATTTTATAATGATTAGAGGATGACTTCTATTATCCCAATGTCTCAGAACTTTTGAAATATATTTGTTTCGCATGTATATACATGCCTATCACGGTGTATTAATATAGATACCATACATCTAATATGTATTTAGGTATATTGTATTTTTACGCTCAAAGTATCACAATATGTTCATATATATTTTATTATATATATCTTCAGGGTCGTTGATACATAAATACTTTACTTTGAAGAATGATATTACTGTGTTGAATACTTTGCCTCCAACATTCAATGTGTAGATCAAGTGCAAAAGTAGGGGTGGATTTGACTATTCGAGTTTGGTCCCCTGAAACTATGTTAAGCTCGAGTTCAAATTCAAGCTAAAGATTTGAACTAGAATTCGACTATTAGTTAAGTATTTTTTAAAAAATATATATATATATATATATTTTTTTTATTTTATATATAAAAATTTAAGAATTATAAAAATAATTTATTATTAAACATATAAAAAATAAAAATTATACATACAAATAATATTTTTATTTTACATACAAAAAAGTAAGAATTATAAAAATTATTTATCATTATACATAAAAAATAAAAATATTATTATATAATAAAAATTATTTATTCTATATATTTACATGTATATGTATGTATATAATAAAAAATATATTTATTTATTATACTAAGCTCATGAACCTCACGAGCCAAACTTTATTGAACTCGATTAACAAACAAAGCCTATATATCAGGCTCAGGCTCAACTCCGTGCTCAATTTAAACTAAACTTTTCACAAGCCAAACTCGAATAACTCATGAAAAGATAAACTTGTGGCCACCCCTATGCATAAATGAAAGATGAAATGACGGTGGAAATGGGTGATATTAACTTTATAACCAAACTCACAAGAAATTATTTCAATTGGACAAGCCAACCAAATGCCCAACTACATGAAGTGGGGAGCAGCAGTGAGAGTCCACCTAAGCCTTTGAAAAATTTTCTGCATCTCTAATTTTAGTAAATACATCCAAAAAGAATAAATTATATATTATTATATAACTTGGTATAGGCATAGCTTCCAATCAGACAATTAAAAACATAATTAAGTCCTCACTAGCTCCTCCCATGTAACTGATAGGAAATGCATTGATAAAGAAAGATTTAACACCTGCCCACCCTAGAAGGTACATGGCTTTGGGCCCATAAGACGGACAAAGGAAATTATTTATGGAATTGGTGAGTTGGATACTTAATTGGTAAGTGACTTAAATGTATCCAAAATCTGCCAAAACTAACTACGACCTTTTCTAGCCCATATGGAAAATGATTTTTCATGAACTTTAGGGGCTTCACTAGACTTTAACCTGAAACGGATTGGGGTTGTTTCAATGATTTCTAAGATCCAAACCCAAGCGGTTTTTTACTCAAATTTTGATCATCTAACACTATTTAGGCCTTATTGTTTTATCGAAAAGCTATTTATCTGAGTAAGTGAATTTATGTATATTATTTTGATTCCTATGTAAATTATACAATGATTTTTTTTATCTATAAAAAATCATTATTAGAATATGTAAATTTATCCCAATGCATTTTATCAATTTTTTACCAAATGGAAAAGCTACTTGTTCCAATAAATAATAAGTAATACACAGGAAATTTTATTTTTTCATGGATACCACATAAAATTGGAAAACGAACATGAGAAAAGCGAAGCCATCAATGGGAACCATAATTCCATTACCAACTTTCCAACCTTCAGAACCCAGAAAACAAACAGGGCCTCACAGTCCTACTTTCAAAGTAGCCATCACTGTCCAATTAACCCTTGCAGCTTATGCATGGTGCAATTGGAATTGGGCACAAAATTAAAAGAGGTAAAACCCATAATTTTCTTAATTGAATCTACATATTAAAAACTATTGTTTGGATTTTATTTTGTAACATGGAGTATTTACAAAAAAAATGAAGTGTCTTTTTTCTGATTTGAATATCTATGAAGGGTGGAAGATTAATCATTTGAATTTCCACACAATTGGGACAATAGATTTTATTCTATTTCCGTTCATTTAACTGGATCTACATCTCAAAAGAATAAAGTTTATGCCATAGAAATATCTTAATTCATTCCCCATATATAAGTGTCACATAGGCATAGTTGATAGTACTGAAATCATGTTTGGTTTGGGAGAATTTGTACCACTCTTTACATCGGATTATGTGCAAAGGGTGTTTAAGAGAAGTATTAAGGGGGTATTTCTACCTCATTAGGCTTAGTTTGGAAAGAGTATATATAAATACAAATTTTTAGAGTGCAAAACCTTATATTTTGTATATATTTGTATTATTTTTCCAAACCCATACAAACATTGATAATTCAAAGCACAATGGTTTATATAAATGCATAGTTTTTATATTGCTCAAAAAATGAGAATATTTAATTAAAAACTTGGAATTATCTCATTCCGATATTTACAAGAAAATAGAACGACTTCAATTTAAATGGTGGATACATATAGTAAAATATAATGAAAAATCATAATGGAATCATTTCGTTTTTATCTACCATATATCTATATATATATATATATAGCAGCTATCAATAAAATCAATTTAAGATGTTTTTTACTTAATTTAGTTCTCTGTCTTGGAAGAATATTAATGTTAGGCCCTTTTTTCAAATATTAAACTTCTTCCCTGATTCATATATAAAATCAAATATTCTAAAAAAAAATATTGTATTTTTTATAAAATATGGTCTTGAAAACTGGACAGACCGGATGGTCGGACCAGTTGACTTGGGAACCGGTGGTCAGAGTGGTCCATTTCTTGGTTGGTTTTCAAAATATGTTATAGAAGATATCTAAGGAATTTTGTCAAGATACCATTCAACCTAAAAACTTAAGCTGTTAGGTGAGGTCCCTGAATAGGTTTTTATTCTCTAACACACCCTCTCATGGGAATGCTTTAATTATAGGTTGATTGAAATTTAATTAATTATAATGAGGGAGTCCGGATCTTCTACCCACAAGAACTCTATCTATGTCTACTCACATAATATCACAGCCACACATGGGAGCAACAAGGATTGAATAGTACCATTTAGTCAAACAAGATCTGATACCATGTCAAAAAACTGTTCAACTTGAGAGCTTAGACTGTTGGGTGAGGTACCCTTTTTATTCTCTAACAAATTATTCTTGCATTCTTTTTCCGATGGTTATTTGTTATTGGCAAGAGGTATCCTTTAGGATAATACTACATAACTATGTAATCTTGTCAACATCCTAAGGATTAATACTAAGACTTCGAATGTTTAATTTTGTTAAGACCAGCATTCCTAAATCCTAATCAGCACTACAGATTAAAGCAACTACTTAAACTACATTATTGTTTTTCTTGATTTAAATTAACTACATATTATTGATGAATCCAGGAATCATAAAGAATTAACGACCATCAATTTAGAGACCAGTAGACATACTACATTCTTTTTTACCACATAACAAGTATACAAAGATGAAAAATCAGATCATTAGTGATTGTTGTGGTAAAACGTATTGATCTCATCTCTACTTCTCCAGGCAACTTGTCTCATTATGTGGTGCAAACAGAGAAACTATCACATCATGACTGAAATCCTTTATTAATTCAAATGAAAAACCCATCCTTGCTAAATTCAAATTTGACAAAAGTTCTGATGCATCCTCTTCCTTTATTTGAGTTTGGGAGGCATAAAAAAATCAAGAGAAACCTTCTTCAGGCAAAGAACAATTATGAAAGTATTCCTATTTCCAACCACAATAACCTGAAAGGGGATCTTAGTAACTAGGCAAAATCAACATGTAAAGCAGAATGCCATGAGATGGTTCATTTAAAAGTTCCAACCACTAATGGAAAGTAAAAGAGAAATAACCTCAAATTGAATAACAAACAACTTAAAAGCTGAATACAATGGAACACAAAAAACAACTCAAAAGTATATATATATATATATATATATATATATATATATTGAGATGAATATATTCCAATAAGAACATGCTGTGCTCATTTGAGCAATTAAGAGACCAACAGTAACATAAAATGGACAACCCTTTTGATGTTATTTGGCCCATGGAATCTTAGGCTGTTTATCTTGTTTATTATTCCATAAAAAAAAGTACCCACAAATTGATTGAGTTGGCAAAAAAGAATTCGGGTTTGATCCTTTATGTTTATTCTTCAGGGAGCATAAGAAAATGTCTAAGCATTTAACTTTTCACTATGAATTAATATGTCAAAGAAACTTTTAAGTACACAAAAACAAGAATGTCTTAATGGTTAATAACAACTCTCAATGACTTTTGATTACATTTCCAGTGCCTACATGAAAAAATCAAGATAGTAAAATATAGAAATCAAATAATTTATCATTTCTTTTGACAAATCCATAACAATGTAAGAACCAAAAGTTCTTTGGTAATCTTGACTGCAAAACATGCAATGTAAAAGTAATACAAAGCAAAAAAGCAATTGATTAAAGTAGGGAGGAAAGGCTAGAGATTACCTAGAAGCTTCAAAAGGAAGTACTTAATTGCAATGATGTTAAATATACGAAAATGAAATTTTCAATTACATGGAAAATCCAATTTGAGAAGATTAGTTCAAATAAACACTAGCTGCTGTAAATTTACTATTACTACTTTGTTAACTAATGGCCCATAAACCCATTTCTATCTAAAGGATTATCATAAGTAGGAAGAGATAATGGAGAGAGGAAAATAAATGGTATAAATTCTGAAAGTGTAGTCAAGGAAAATATTGGTCATTAATTTATAAAATTTATATTAGTCAATATAATAATTATTTTTAGTTCTGAAAAAATATGTTGAGGGCAAAATGATAAATATATAAACACATAGGTTGAATTTTTGTTTTCTTTAGTAATAACTAATTGTATATTTTTCATTGGGGGGGTGGGGGGATTTAGATCATCTCTACTCCATCTCTGCCACATGGAGTAATAATGAGACTCCTTTGAATTATCATCCGATTGGGGACCCTCTCTATTTATCTCCTGTTCATCACCTTTTCACCATGTCAAACTGTTTTACCTACCTTGTACTAGAGGTTTTCCCAAATGAAAATAAACGACCAAAGGTCTAATGTTTTAATGAGTTCGGCGTTGGATAGTTTACAGTCTTACATTGGGAATATTTTCATATTTATGTGCTTTAGTTCATAAGGAGATATTTTCAATACAAAGTTGCAAGAGGCTGATCTAACAATGTGAGCACGAGCTTGCACCTAAAACCCTATTTTAATTTACAATACCTAAATAAAAAAAATTATTAATTTTCAACAGGCGGCAAAGAGTTAAAGCTGATTTTTCCCAATCAATAAAGACAAGGAAAACATGGGAACTAAACTTTTTGGACAGATGAAAGATTACTAAGTGATTTGAGCTTCTTCTCAAATAAGCTATGGTTCATTTTGGGAGGGCTGAGCTGAAGATTTAACAGCTTTGAATCACTTTAACAATTTATTCAAAGAGACTGAAGCAGATGGCCCTTCAAATGATTAATTATTTTTATTTTTTAGAAGCCTGCTGACAACTGATTTGGGCTTTCAGCTCACCAAACATAGTTTATAGACTATAAGTGTGCCTGCGCCCAACCTCGAAAAGCCAGAAGCCGCTGCACTTGAGCCCTCCGAAAAGGGGACGAAGTGAAGACCATAAAGGCTATAGCTACTTCTATGCACTATGAAATTTGCATCTACTGCAATCATGGTTGTAGCAAAATATTGTGACTTCCTAACAATAAATAAAAGGATAAAATACAGACACACTAGAAATCCAACCAAAAGGTAGGTCAACCAGTGCTTTTGAATTTAGAACAATGGGAAGGTGGGGTGGTCATAAAATTTTCTAAGATCATAAAGCAGAAAATGTGAGCTCCATGAGACCTACTCTATATCTGCCACATAGAGGGATAATGTGGCAGCTCCAAATCATCCATAAGGGAGGGGACCCTACCCTTGAATTGACCATGATTTCACTTCCTTGTCTATCACACAGCCCCACACACCATCATCCATTGGAGCTTTCTGCAAGTATCTTCTTTTCTTTTAATTAAAATCCAAACAACACCTAAAAGAAAGGGGACATATATAGTCTGGACACATGAGAAGGGACTGAAGACTTTTGATCGATCAGAAATGTTGCCCACCATGAACAGAAACTGAACAAGGGAACATGTGGGCCTCCAAAAACATTATGCCATTAGAAGATTCCTGGGCTCCCAACAGCTGAAACTATTCATGGTACCTTTGCTTAAATTGTCATAAAGAGCCATGTGCAAGAGATCTCATGATCATTTACATTCAGGAGGATCCTTGCTGGATATCTCAGGTATGGAAGAAAGCTATAAGACAGAAGCCAATAACTGAACAGAAAGCCCATAAGCTCAAATCCAAGACTATCAAATCCAGTACACTTTGAGTTAACCACATGTATATATGTATAAATATAATGTCTCTGCCTATTTCAATTGGATATATACCTCACTTCTTTATGTTGCAGTACTACTCTTTGCTTTCAAGCAACAGCCTTTGAACTGTGTGGATGTGTTGTTCATAGAAAAGAGGAGAATTGAAAATTTTCTCTTTTTTGAGCAAAAAATGACAGAAAAGTAGGCTCATTTGGTCATACCCTCCCTGACAATGGGGGAAAAGGTGCAAGTAAAATTCTGTGCTTGTTTGGTCTAAACTCCATAATCCCCCCCTTATAATGTTAACCACATTCTTCTTCCCATATACTTTCTATTTATAGATCACAATCTTCATATTCATATGTCATAAAGAGCTCGGATCTCCCCAAACCAAAAAAATGTACAAATACACGTATTCAAAGCTTGATATTCAATCACACATCACAAATATCTCCCATACTTGTATATTAAATTTATAAATATATTTTTGTATTGAAAACAAAACAAATGAATCCAAATTAATCACACTCGAGGACTATGTTAAGAGCTGTTTAATCAATAATAACACCCCGCATCATCCATGCGCCTGAAGTCAGATATTATAATGATTGTGGAGATAATCCAGACTTTAGAAAACTCCTCCTACTTCAGTACCTCCTGTTTCCCATACTTCCACAGTCCCACCTCATATCAAGCATAAAAGTTCTGGAATCACTTCCCTGCTTTTTATATTTGGAAACTCCTGTGCGAAATTTGTCTTCAAGGAGTGGTGGGGTCGTTTGTGGCAATTCACAACGATATAAAACAGAAAGGTATTATTGATTTTGGAGGTTGTAGTCCATTAAACTTCATGTGCCAATGTGGGGTCCTCTCCGAAAGGATATCTAACTTCTTGCTTGCTGGTTGGACGCAGCAGGCCTCCGTTGATGGGATTGATGTGGAAGGGGCGGTTTGATAATGTTTAAAGGTGCTGAACTGAATGACTTATTGTTTCGTTTTTAGTGAATAAAATATTTAAAGGTATGGTAATTTATCTAACTTTATCTTTTGGCTGTTAAAAAACTCATTAATCACAACCTTCTCGAAAACCTATTCACCAAAAGACAAAAAAAAAAAAAACAACAAAAAAAGCTCTCAAATTTAGTCATTTCAGCTACAACCAAACAGCTTCTAAGATTCCTACTACTACACTCCCCATTTATAGTAACTTTTCAAGGGTGTAGTAATTTACCCAACTTCATCTTCAGCCATTAAGAAACTGACAACCTTCTCAAAAACTTATTCACTAAGAGACAAGGAAAACAAAAGCTTTTCAATTCAGTCATTTCAGCTACGTACCAAACAGCTTCTTACATTCCCACTACTTCCTATTTATAGTAATTTACTGTAACTTTTTCCCTTCAACTTTACTCATATTTTCGGATGCCTATGTGACCAAGGCAGCAGCTGACCTACATTCATGAGAGCCATAGTAGTTACAATGAATTGTGATGAAACATCCCACGTTGAAAAATGGCTCCACCTTGGTTCTGGCACTGAGCATATACAGTCCCAAGTGCTTTCACATTAATGGTAATTTTGTGGGGCTTGTCCTCATCAATTGAACCATTGAACTATTCACCTTAGAATTTGATTGGGTAAGGTTCTGCCCTGGTGTGATGTTGTGACCTCCAGCTTTATTTCCATTATTAAATGGCTTTTTGTACTGCAAATGGACCTACAATTGTCTACCCTCCTCCTCACACTGGTTTTGTTGTGTTTGTTTGTGCTCATATTTGCACCAACAATTTTGCTCTCAAATTGTTTGTTTGTTTGTTAGTACTCATTTCAACTGGTGTTTGGTTGTTATATATTTCTTAATTTCTTAATAAATATTTATTTTTTATTTGTCTGTTTTTTGCAACTTTATTTATTTACTTATTTATTTTGTGTCCTTCCTTGCAATTGAGCTGCCAGCTGACCGTTGAAGCAAATGTGGATGCTACATCAGCCATTAACAGTTTGTTTGCTACAGCTTATGTGTTGGAGGTGAGTTGTGATGATTGAACCATGGTGTTTGAGCACCTGTGTTCTGGAGAAGCTACCTTTTAGTCCCATTTCTTGCATCTACAACATGGTGGCATGCTTTCTGGATTTTCACCGGAAGCCTCCCAAATAGGCATTAAGAGTATATGGAGTTTGGATCAGCTCCCAACTCAACAACTTCCCAACAAGCCATTGCAGCTGTACATTAGGAACACCTTCAAGGAAGATGTTCCCAATATACAGTTGCAATGGCTTGTTTGAACATTAATAATGTTGGGATCATGTTGTTGGTAACTGATCTGGACTCAAGTATATGCCCCAGGGCCACTCCAATCTCTCATTTTGCATGAATGGCTGGTTGACGCGAGACATTATTCTTGATTAAACAACCCCTAATCACAGCCATCAATTGCAGCTAATTAATTTAGATTCCTATTTGGAAGGAAAAGAAGAAAAACAAGAAAATTAGATGTATATAAATCTACACTATATAAAAATTCCATACGGGTCATAAAATGCTAAATCCAAATGCCATATATCTAATATGGTTAACACCTTCACAGATGCTATATACCTTCACATCCAAATACCATGTATATATGTATATATGTATATATGTATGTATATGTGTGTGAACTGTATTCAGTGACTTTTCGATCCATTGATCCTCAAAAATTCCACTATATACAGTATACCTGGAGTTATTTAAGGCACAACTTCTATATGCTTTCATCGATTCTTCTAAAAGTCTAAATTGTGTGTGTTTTTTAAATTTTATATGAAAAAAATTTATGTTATTGAAAAGACATGATACCAAAAGATCTTTAACCAATCACCTAATCCTCAAATTTCATTCAATTAATTACCACTTTTTTTATACCAATTGATCGATTACAAGTTTTTCTAGTATCAAACCCTTTGTTATATATAGAATATGAGACACCTTTTATACCAATGTGTGCATTGGACGGGTTTTATTAGTATCTATTATATATACTTAAAAGTTAAAAGCAGTTGTCCACATCTGGTTATTCTCTATTCTCTGTCATATTGCTTCCTAATAACTCTCTTCGAATTTTGTTGCTTTTCGATTTTTTTTTTTTTTTTGAATAAGGTAACTCTCTTTTAATTTTGTGGTTGTTTGAATTTTAAAAATAAAAAATCAAACGCTGAGTTATTTAAAATCACCCACGACCAATTCAGTTGTAATCACTGCCCTATAAACATGACATCTTTTAATACGCATAATAGAGTTGTCCGGATCACAACTCCTCTCCACTCTTCCTAGGTTTGACCCCTTTAAATTTTGTACCTTTTTTTTCAATATCTTAGTACATGACACAATAGTCTGAAGCTGGCATACTCCTCACAGTATTTACTCCTCTCAATGGTTCATAGAAAGTTATTTTTTCACTTGCAATATTTGGTGAAGACTGCTTCAAATGCCATTCAATCCGAGCTAGCATCAACAGTGATGTGCAGGATTTTTCATTAAGGTCGCCTTAATTTTCACTCAGCTGCCTGCCTTTATTGGTTATGATTCTTTTGCCTTGAGATTTCCTTGAATTACTCAATATATAATTAATGGGATAGAAGACTTAAACCTCTCGTGATTTTTCTCTTCAATGCTAAAACCTAGGGGTGGATTCAATCTGAGTCGAGCCGAATATTTGGCTATTCAAGTTTGATTCGCAGAAATAGTATTAGGCTCGAGCTTGATTCGAGTTAGAGACTTGAGCTCGAGTTTGGCTCGGTTCATAGCTCTCAAGTTCGACCTTGGCTCGATTCGAGCTCGACTATAAGTCAAGTTTTGTTGAAAAATAAAAAAAAAAATATATGTATAAAATTATTTTTTATTTTTTAGACAAAATTTAAGAATTATAAAAATTATTTATTACTATACATAAAAAATAAAAAAATTTATATTAATAAAAATATTATTATATATAATAAAAATTTTTATTATATGTATGTATGTATGTATGTAAGTATGTTTGTATGTATGGTTGTATGTATGCATGTATGTTTGTATGTATATATGATAAAAAATATTTATTAATAATAGGCTCGCAAGCCTCACGAGCCAACCTTCACTGAACTCAAGCTTGACTCAATTAGCAAACAAACTTATATATCAGGCTCAAATTTGACTCAAAGCTCGGTTTAAACAAAATCAAGCCGGACTTGAATAACTCGTAAAAGGAATGGACTAAGACCTCCTCTATCACAGCTATCTCTAATGGAATTATCAGAAAGTCTAATCCGTTAGACATAACTGTGATAAGGGAGGTCTTAGTGAGAGGAGAGGTCATAATTCTGTTGTCAGGGTGGAATTATGAGTTCATTTCTGTTATTATCCCAGTTAAGTTAAAATGGTTTAGACTTTATGATAACGGAATTATGAGAAGGGGTGATGAGAAGCTTATCTTTTGAACGAGTTCTTTTTCATTTAGGATTTATTTGGAACATGGTGTAAAATTGGAAATGAAAATCCCAAATTTTTAGATTCTTGTTGTTAACAAGGGATTCCAAAATTACCAATCCAATAAGAACTTCAATCCATTCCCCTTAAAATTTCTATCTTTTGTATGTGTGTATTTAGCTTTTATCTTTTATTGGAGTCTCTTATTTTCAGACAAAACACATAAATAGGCTGGATTTCTTTTGCCTTGAAAAGTTTGTCCTCTCCCCAACCCCCCCCCCCCCCCACCCACCACCACTACCACCACCCCCCCCTGTAAAAAAAAAAGAAAAAAAAAACAGAGAAAAAAAACCAAAGGCTATGTTTGGTTTGAAAAAAGAAAAAAAGATAAAACCCATACAAGGCCTATAATTTCATTACACAAGAAAAAGGACAAGTGTCATAATATCTGCCCTTAAACAATAAGGTCTCCTCCTATCTCGGGCTAATTTGAGCTTAAGGTTCAGTTTGAAAAGAGTACCAAGTTCTGCACTCTCTATATTTATATTTATATTCCTTCAAACTGGGCCTAAGGCCGTGTTTGGTTGCAACGCAAATAAATTTGCACTGGTGTAAAATTATGGTAGTGCAAATGAGTTATTGTAAATTCTGACCAATTTTTCGTTTCAAATTTCATCGTATTTTATATGATTGCAGTGCAGATGAAATAAATCAAAACATAAAGCAGAATAAAGTAAAACCCAAAACAAGATTAAATGAGAATTTACATTTTTTTCATTTACGTTCCTATGCATTTGTACTAGGACAAATAAAATTGCACTCCAACCAAACACAGTCTAAGGTTTTGTTGGGAGAAAATACAAGGTTTTGCCCTCAAACAGAGCCAAAAGGACAAGAAGTTTTATTTTTCTTTTCACCTTTTCATATAATTATTACAAAGTGGCAATCCATGTCTTTGCAGCTTGAAAGTAGGCATCAATCTTATTTCTGCATCAGTTAGAAAATAATGAAGTCCTAGGCTTGACTTTAGACAAGAATTTTCCTCACTATTGCTCAGTCAGCCTGCCTTTCAGAACAGTTTGTTTCTCCAAAAGTTTTTGGGTTTCGCTTGAACTATATATGAACCTAATGGAAAGAAACACAGGAATAGTCCTGTGGAAATCATTAAAAGGAAAGTTTACTTGTGGTCCACAGTTGTTTGTGCTCAGCCGTTGCTTCAATTGAAGCTTGTTTAAGTTGGCTGGAAAAATCCCAAACTTACCTATGGATGCACATCGGATAGTTTAGGACTAAGGTTGTTAATGGACCGGTTTTGGTTGAATCCTGTCCAAATCAAAATCAATTTAAATGGATTGAACGGATTAATAAGATATATTGAATTGGATCAGTCCAGACTTAATAGTCCAAAGTATTTATTGGATTGGATTGGACTTGTTTCATCCATAATAGATTTATATTGGATTGGGTCAGATACAATCAAAATCCAGTCAATTGATAAAAGATAAGAATACAGGTGTTAATGGATCAGGTTTGAGTTGAGACCAATCTAAATTATATCAAATTTAAACAGATTAGACAGTCCAGACATTGAATTGAATTGGTCAAAAATGGTCGTGAGTATTCATTGGATTGGATTGGACCCGGTCCATCAGAAATGAACTCATATCAGACTGGGTTGGAATGGACCAAATCCGATGCAATTGACACTCCTATTTAGGACCATAGGCTCATTGTGGGCCAAACCAATCTCCAAGTTTGCTAAGGTGCTGTTTGGCCTCACATCAACGGTTGAAAAACATGTTTGGATTAGCACGTTTGTGTAGTTGAAACGGTGACAAAATGTCAATAAACAAGTAGTTGTGGAAGATGGTCATGGGCTCTTAAAACGGCCCAGGATGATGCGTATTTTGCTTCTTTAGAAGGCTGTATAAGTTGGTTGGAAAATTCCTGAAGGGTGCACATGGATAACTAGGGACCAACAATGGGTCAAGATATTTGTCATGGTTGATTCATTAAATGGGCTTGAGGTCAATCCATGCCTTGGACTGGGCTGAGTAATACCTACCACGAACCAAACTCCTGGCCTTTATATCAAACTGAGCTGGAATTAACCCACTAAGGACCTATTGGGCCTATTTTTTAGAAATAGATACTTTCATTTATGTTCAACAACAATCAGCAAACGATACATCTATTAAGACTTCTGGTACAAAAGACCAAGTAGAACAAATAGAAAGACTCCGCTTAGCCATAACATAAACAGCCTTGTTACCAGACCGAGGAATGTAAGGCTCAGTTTGAAAGAGTATATAGTATAAATACATACAAAATATACATTTTTTCACTCTCATATTTATATTTGTATTTGTACTCCTTCCAAATTGAGCCTAAGTCATTAAACACCGAAGGAATGAGCCACCATCACCTTGAAAGGATAATGTTTGAGCTAAGTCTGCTCATATACGTATGACACATCTCATATATCACATAGGGAAATATCCCCTTCCAAACTTTGCACGGTGAATAACTCTCTAATTTGCTGATTTAGAGGTTAGAAAGGTTGCCTTACACTTTGGGGGTATTCCTTTTTTGGATTGAGAGAGGGAAAGTTGGTTAATGTGATTTTAGTTCCCATTAATCAAGAATCTCATATTCTTTTATCAGATTTATGTAGGGATCAAGGAAAGTTTGTTTTCTTGGGTATCAGTTATTCGGGTAAGTGATACCCATCTCATAGGTGAGTAAATTACTTTCCCACTTGGGGGAAAAGTTGCCAACACTTGAATGAGACAAAAATGCCCATTCTAATAATGAATTTTTATAGCTAAAATGGTTATTACCTTATTTACTTAGAAAATAAAAGAACATGGGCAAATACACTTACCCGAACAAATGTTTCCCAAAAAAACTTATCCAAATAATTGCATTTATCCTAATAAGTAAACAAGGCCTTCGTATAAATCATTCACTTCACTCCATTTGATGAATCGTACCTGTTAATAGCCAAATATATAATATCACAGTGTCACCTCTGATGGAGGAGATTGAGTAAGAAAAATATATGAATATGATCCACATGATAAGGCGATTTCACTTCTAATTCTCGTCCTGGGTTGCTTTTGCTTAGTATTTCCTGTTGGTCGAAGAAGCTGTACCGGTCACATGGGTGTAAAGGCTTCTGATAGTGAAGCAATGAATTGATAGAGCGAGTCAAGTCCACTTTAAGTAAACTTCCTCCTTATTAGGGATGGCAATTTCCACCTACCAGATGGGTATCAGATTCTTCCCACTAAATTCACATAGATGCTAGACTGCACCCCACAATACATTCCAGCTGTGTGTTGAGAACATCTCTCCATGATAAGTACAGAAGATATTTCCAACGAATATTGAAATGTGCATATAGGTTGCTTGTGGAATGTACCCAGTGGGGGCGCTAATATAAATGAACTCTTACTCATCTTGAATGGGGTGGATTTTGTTGGTTTTAAAAATGGGTTTTGGGATAGGAATGGATTTTGGGATTTTAGAACTTGTACAGGCACTGATAGAATATGGTATTAGACAAAACCTAGTCATCCTGGATATTGAATTTACTAAATTATCCCTAGTGTTTATAATTAGATTACCAATATTTGAGGAAATATATGTTTGTACATGTTTCAGTCCAATAATTAGAAATTTTGATGTATGTTCATGTTATTTTATTTGTTTATTGTTTATATACGACAAAAATAATAAGAAATTGAATGTGCATCACCCGGTCACACTATGCTTAAAACTTGCATGCAGTGGGATACGTGTTACAATAACTAACATACAACTTAATATTTGTCATACTCAAGAAAAAAAATTATAATTATCCATCTCCGGTTTATTTAGATGTAACCACTAGCTAGTAACTAGCTAGGGAGGAGACCTGAATTACAATTAAAACATATATAGAACCTGAGGATGACCTAAGCTAAGCCATGGACCATGTGACGTCCACGATGTTGTTTTCGCAAGGAGGCTGGTAAGCATGCTCCGCATCACAGCCGTTCATGGAGTCACACTCATCCACTACCTTAGCCACCACACTCCTTCCATTGCTAGCTGTTATACAGATCTTCTTCCCGCACCGGGAACGGTTTGCAAACCATCCCGTCGACAGTGCAACGATTAGTTCATTGTTGTCATGGTATTGTTCGTCGCACTCCGATGGCGCCCCACCATCACCACCCTTACTAAAATCATTGTGGGTAAGTTTAGCAGGTGTGGAGGAAGTAACTGGAGGGGAGCAACTGTACTTGGGATACACTTTTCCTCTACAATTGAGCGTGCCGGCCTGTTGACATCCGCCGCCACCACCACCACCACCACCGAAGCATATGTGGGTACCGACGTCTGGATCATCGTTGCATTTGCCTCAGATGCAGATTAGCTGACCACTGCAATCATTAAAAGTTTGGCATGGACCTCTACAAAAAGAGATTGCACTTATGAGAGTAGGAAGGAAGAAAAGAAGAGAAAAAGAAATCAATGTACCACCTGCCATGTTAGCCAAGGCAAAGTAGACAAAGAGATAAGGGGGAAAGAAGTGAAAGAGATGAAGATCATGAGAGGATGGTGTTGTATTTATAGTATTTCTTTCATGTTGCTCTTGAGTCGTACTATTTTCTGTCCTAACTCCTAAGTTGAAGAAAATATCTTTTTATTTATGGAAGACGTGAAGTAGGGTGCAATATGGTCTATTCTAGCTAGGTTGGGTTGAGTCGAGGGTCAGGTTAGGATTAGGGTTGGGTTAAAATAAAAAACGGCTTGATTTCAGAATATGTTTTCAAAGACAAAATAGTGAATAAATTGAATTAACCCTAACCCAACCCAACCCAAGCACGCAGTCATCACGGTGGGATAGGATTGACTGCCGGTTGAGGGTCCAATGGATTAGAGTTGATCCCAACCGGACCTAACCCGGCCTGATTTGCACCCCTTGTGGTCTTTAAGGACCCAATTGGAGAGAAAGTTCCTGTAACATGATTACTTACCAAAAAATACGTAGTCAAGTCTTTCTTTTATCCTTTATCATGAGTCAAGTCCTTCTTCCCTCAAACTATTCCATATCCCTTTACCATTTTATGGTTGAGAATTTTTATAAGCCATTATTTGTCATACATAGTGCCCATATGGAAGGGGAATTCCAGACTGGCTTCTAGCATTCCGAGCTGGTCCCCACCGGAAAATCCGGAAAGCTAACATGCATATTCCAAACGTTAAAAAGATACTAGAAGCCAAACACGATTTTAGTGGTTTGGAATATGCATGTTAAAATATTAGAATCCAAATTTTCTACAAGTATTTTTTTCATTTAAAATTTATTTTAATTGAGATTTTAAAATATTTATAGTTGGATTGTTATTATTGGCATTATCAAAACTGATAGAAAGAATTTTATTTCCAATACTATAAATATATAATGTATTTAAAATACTTGCATCACTTGTTGGGCTAGTATGTGGCCATTCATTTCTTGTAAAACTTAGAATTCCTATTGTAAAAGTCATGATTCATCAATAAAATCCCCCATGACACAAATATAACTATTATTATATTTGGAAGTCCAAGTATCAGATGTAGAAATTAAATTTTATTTATATGAATAAAAAAATTTAAAGTATCTACTCTAATTGTATTTCTAAAAACATTTTCAAATTGGGGATTTATAGATTGTTGTAAAAATCTTTCAAGCCTAAGGTATTCAGTTAATAAAAACAATTGTTTTGCATTTAAAATATATTTTGTATCTCATTTTTTCTTGTAAATATTAAAACAAATTACAAAAAAAAAAACCACACCCAATTTGTGTTCTGATGAGGGATAATTTAGCTCGTCCAATGATGAGACAACACATGAAGCAACCGAGTGATATGGTGCACTTCAACAATCTTGGACACCTCAACAGTCCTAGTCACCTCAGGTCACTCAGCCAAGATCAAGGATTAAACAACTCACTACATCCACCGACCTGCCGAGGTGCCACGTAGCCTCCTCCTAGAAGCAAGCCAGTTGTCTCCGATCTCCTCAGGATTACGATGCACGTCAACAGATCTTATCCTCTCCCTGTCCGATTCGGACGGACCCGAATAAGCCTTATCAGCTTACTCACCATCCTCGAGTGAAAATCTAACTCTGGGTTAGATGGGCCAGTAATCTTGGACACGCATCATGAGGCCCATGGCAGCTTGCCTATATAAAGGCTTTGCCTCCAGCCTCACAAGGTACGCACGATTTAGCTCTCGTATTCTCATATTTACAAGCTAGTAACTCTCTCTAAATCCCCTTCGCTAATTTAAGCATCGAAGTGCCCACATTGGGTAAAGCACCCTAGAACACTATGATCTTCTTGCCTTGTAGTTCGACTCGGCCACGTAGCTAGTCCAACGTCAAAACTAGTCCAACTTAAGCATCGGAGTGCCCACGGCCTAAGGATTTTAAAGCCTCAAGCCTGGAGTCATATGACGGCACAACGGATCCAGTCAACCACATCGACAGCTTCCAGGCCCTCATGCAGCTTCATGGGACAAATGATGCGAGCCTCTACATGGCCTTCCCCATGAATTTTTGAGCTACAGCTTGGATGTGGTGCTCGGGACTAGCCACAAGCACAATAATGAGCAAGAATCAGTTTGCAGACCTCTTCACAATGCACCTTGCTACCTACTGATCGTCGTTCAGCAACCAAATGAGACCCTCTGAGACTACATCAAAAGGTTTAACGTGGAGTGCCTCCAAATTCCGAACCTCAACCCAACAATCTAGCTCACCGTAGTGGTCAATGGCGTCCACCACCCCGACTTGCACTAGGAAGTAGAGTTGAACCCTCCATCCACTATGGAGGAGTTCCTCTACCAGGCCGACAAGTTTACAAAGGCGAAGGAGGTGCTAGGATCTCGGTTAGATCTAATTGGGAAGAGGAAGCAAGTTGAAGAAGAAGAGGGGAGGAACAAGTAGCAGCGTAAGAGCAATTCATCGAGGAGAAGTCTGTCACACCATAGTAGGTGAAGCAGGTCGCCAAGAAGAAGAAGAAGGTCCCCCACTGGAGTTCCAAACTAGGCCAGCAATCTAGAACTCCTCTAGTCCAAAACTGGAGCAACATCGCCCTAAATACAAAGAGGGGAGAGATTCTAATGCAAATAAAGATGGCCACCTATAATGAGAGGCGACCCTACCAACTGCAACCCGAACAAGTATTGTCACTTCCACTATGGCATAGGCCACGATATAGAAAATTGTAGAAATCTGAAGGATGAGATTGAGGAATTGATTTATCATGGCTACTTGAAGCAATTCATCAAGTGCAACAACTGAAGCCGACCAACTGACCAACCAAGAGAAGTGCAAGAGTTTAATAGAAACCAAGACACGGATCAACTACCTCGAGATCCACTACCACCAAAGAGGCCTATCTGTGGGGTGATCAACATGATTACTGGAGGTTCGATAGTGGCTGGTTGTAGCACTATAGCGGGAAGGAACTCAATCCAGGAGCTCGAGATTAGGACAAGAACCCACCAAAGTGACCTCGTGTGGAGGAAGTTATATACTAAAATTAGGATGACGCTCACTGGATCTAATATTTACTTGACGACGCCCTCGTTGCCAAGATGGTGATCAATGACTTCAAGGTAAAGTGGATTTTGGTCGATTCCAAAAGCTCGGTTGACATCCTCTTTTTGGAAGCCTTTGAGAAGAAGCAGTTGGAAAGGAAGGACTTGCAACCAGCAGATGTACCACTCGTTAGCTTCAGCGGAGACGTGCTGAGGCCCTTAGGCCGAATCAAGTGGCATGTTACAGCAAGGTCAGAGCCCATCTCAGTCTGCTTTGAGCATAATTTCTTGGTGGTCGTGACCCCATCCCCCTATAATGCAATTCTAGGTCGGCCCATCTTGCATGCACTTCGTGCAGTGGTGTCGACCTACTACCACTCAATGAAGTTTCCAGCGAGGTACGGAGTAGGGGTTGTACAAGGTGACCAGTTGGAGTCACGTAAGTGCTATGTCATGGCGTTAAAGGCCAAGGGAAAACCAACAGACGATGTTGACCTAGAGCCACCCCTCGAGAACACCGATGAACAAGCTCGTCCAATAGAGGACACCATCCTAGTCCCAGTCTTTGATACCAACCCCAAGAAGACGGTCTAGATCGAAGCTCACCATTCAGAACCACGTCGGTTGCAACTGGTAAGTTTTTTACTTAAAAATTTAGATGTTTTTGCATGGCCGGCAGTAGAAATTCCCAGCATAGACCCATCTATAATTACTCATAAACTTAATGTGGACCCTTTAGTCAGACCAATTAGACAAAGGAAAATGAACCTCACCCCAGAGAGGTGGAGGATAGTAGACGAGGAGATCGGGAAGCTTCTCACAGCAAACTTTGTTAGAGAGGTCTAGTATCCAAGCTGGGTAGCCAACCTAGTGCTCGTGTAATAAGCAAATGGCAAGTGGTGCGTGTACATCAACTATACCGACCTCAACAAAGCTTGCCCAAAGGACAGTTTCCCCCTCCCTAGAATAGACTGCCTAGTAAACGCAACCTCGAGGCACGAGTTGTTGAGTTTCATGGATGCCTAATTCGGCTACAGCCAAATCCGGATGGACATAGAAGACTAAGAATAAATAGCCTTTGTAATTGAACTAGGCTTGTTCTGTTATAAAGTAATGCCCTTCTGACTGAAAAACAATGGAACAACTTTCCAATGACTTGTAAATAAGATATTTTCTCCCTTGATCAGAAATAAAATCGAAGCATATGTTGATGACATGGTTGTGAAGACCGAAATTGCAAGTTCTTTAATTGATGATTTAAGTTTTGTTTTTCAAATTCTAAGGAAAATTAACATGAAGATCAACCCAAACAAGTTTGTCTTCGGGGTTATGTCAGGCAAATTTCTTGGTTATATAGTGCATTGACGTGGCATCAAGGCCAACCCGGAAAAAATCTAGGCAATCCTAGACATGAGACTACCTAGGTCAATTAAAAAAGTACAAAGGTTAACAGACTGAATTGCTGTCCTGGACCGATTTATGCCTAAGTCGGTTGGGCGGTGTCTCTCATTCTTTAAAGCAATAAAAAAGAATAAGAACTTTGAATGGACCTAGGAGTAACAACTTGCGTTCGACGAGCTTAGAAGGTACCTCAGTTCACCTGCATTATTGACCAGACTTGAACCCAAAGATGAGCTAAAACTCTACCTCTCCGTGAGCGATGAGGTAGCGAACTTGATACTAGTTCGAGAAGTAGACAGGGTGCAATGACCCATCTATTACATAAGCAAAGTTCTACATGCAGCTGAGACCAAGTTCCCCGATATAGAGAAACTAGCCTTCGCCTTAGTCCTGACAACTCAGAAGTTGTGCCCCTACTTCCAAGCTCACACTATCATAGTCCTAACTGATTGACTTTTGAGGCATGTTCTTCAGAAGCCCGAGGTCTCGGGAAGGTTAAGAGTTGGGAATAATTCCTCCACTTCAATGTCCAATCCCTCTAACTTGTCTCCATATTTAAGTGTTGGGAATAATTCCTCTTGGGATTAAAAGAAGATTTTAAAATTTAAGTATATAAGAAAACATCAATTAAAAAGGCCAAATGTGAAAAACCAACAAAAGCACAAAAGGAAGCCTAGAGAAATACTAATTTTGGCAAAATATGTAGAAGTGAAGAATGAATTTTGTCCAGAAAAAATATCAAAATAAAATGCAGAGAAAAAAAACAAGTAGAAAAGGAATGAAATGCTCTAACCTCGCCAAAATCCTCTGTCTATATACAAGTGATAAATGAATAGTTGCAATGAATTTGAGAGTTGTGAATGGCTTGCTAGTAGTTTCCACACCAGTATCAAATTTCTAGCATGAACTGCAACTTCAAGAAACAACGCTATCACGTTAGTAGAACCTCTGTCTTTCGCGAGTTAAGGCAACGACACCGATACTGTTCACATCACCATAAGAATTGACGATGCACTCTAATGTCGACTTCACCGCTACAAGTAATGTTCTTTGACAATAGCGGTAATTACGAAAAAATGTAGGTGTTGGCATACACACACACACATACAGAGAGAGTCATGGAAAACAGAAGAAGTAAATCTCTTTCCAAATCAAAAAGAAAATTAGCCTTACTAAATGTGCATGACCCAATCCATTAAAAATATTTTTATTGGGTTGACCCACCCGCTAAAGACCCTCAATTAACAAATACAACCCAACCTACTAATAAATGGGTGGGTTGGGCGAGTTGAGTAGGTTGGGTTGTAAATTGTCACCCCTAATTGGGTTGAGTCGAGGGTCAAGTTAGGGTTAGGGTTAAAAATACAAAAAAAAAATGGTTTAATTTTAGGTTGGGTCAAAATCAATGTTCAAAGTATTGAAAATGCCAAGTGTATATGCTTGGAAACACTATAAATACTTTAGTAAATCATAAAAATACATCAATTACACTAAATATAAGACCTCAATGAGTTGTACATACACTAAATTTGTATATTCTAATGGTTTTATGAAGAAATATGTTGTAATTAATTGTAATTTCATTAAAAATCCTATGCTTAACTATAATTTATAAATTATAATTCCTAAATTTTAATGCTTTATGGGATGGGAAAAACCCAAATCTCTTATACAACCATAAAATATGCATTGGCACAACTTCTAAGTGAAAACATAAATATTTATGATTTATTATTTATTTCCAAAAATTATAAAAATAAATAAACATTATATAATATATTCAAAAAATAGTTATTAAACAAGAAATTTCAATTGCTTTGTGGATATGATAGATCATCCATAGAATTATAATTTATCCAGTCATTGTGACCAAATGATAAAATATAATTAATTAATTATTTATTTTTTAATTCTAAAAATATAAAAATAGAAAAATAACTATTAAAGAAGAAATTTCAATTGGTCTATGGATATGATAGATCATCCATAGAATTATAATATATTCAATTATTGTGATCAAATGATAAAATACAGTTAATCATTATTTATTTTTTAATTCTAAAAATAGAAAAGTAGAAAAATAATTATTAAAGAAGAAATTTCAATTGGTGTATGGATATGATAGATCATCCATAGAATTATAATATATTCAATTATTGTAATCAAATGATAAAATATAATTAATTATTATTTATTTTTTAATTCTAAAAATTATATATATTAGAGAAGAAAAAATTACATTTTCAAAATTTTTGTTAATTTATATTTTCCCCAATTATATTAAAGAAATTTCCATAAATCTACTAATAACTCAAAAATTTTGTGATTTTGAAAGTAAGATATGTAGATCAACATATAAAAATTTGAAAAAACTTATATCTTTTTGCCATATTTTTTTTTAATTTGAAAAACCTTAAAAGGATTAACGATTCACACTTGTTTCCTGCAAATTTTTGCAAATCTAACACTAGGAATGATGTTTGGAGTTTTAGAGTCATTTAGGGGTGAAAGAAGGCTTATTTCAGTGAAAAGAAGTTTGATTTCCCTCTTTATTTTTCAGTTTTTGGCCATATCTTTTTTGTCGATATGCTACCAAAATGCCCCGATACACCCTCAAGATGCCCCAATACACCCCCAATACTTCTCGATACGGGTCTAATAAGCATGAAAAATGGCGAGACACCTGATTTCCATGCATATCCCATATCTATTTTTCAATGATACGATACGATACACCCTGTATTGAGCATATCGTATCAAAATTTTGAACCTTGGTCAAAACATGTTTTCAAAGACAAATAGTTGAAGAAATTGAGTTAATAACCCTAAACCAACCCAAGCACACACAACCATCACGGTGAGATAGGGTTTATCGGTTGAGGGTCCAACAACCTGGATTGGTTTAGGGTTGATAGCAACCGAACCTAACCCGGCTTGACTACACCCCTTGTGATCTTTCAGGTGCCAATCAGAGACAGTTCATGTGACATGATTCCTTGTCTTTTTTTTTTTTTTGTAATCATGACATGATTCCTTGTCAAGGAGTACGTTGTCAAGTCTTTCTTTTCCTCATGGGTTAAGTTTGGTGTGTGTTCATCACATTTTATATCTTCTGCCCTCAAACCATTCCTTATTCCTTCTCCATTTAATGGTTTAGAATTTTTACACCTCATTCTTTACCAAATAGAATGCCCATTTGGGAGGGCTTTCCAGATGTGGCTTCTAGCATTCTGAGTGGGTCCCTAGTCCCCACACAGAATCTATTAAAATTGTGTTTGGTGAAAATCTGGAAAGTTAACATGGGTGTTCCAAACATTAAAATCGTAAGTGTAATGCAAATCTAGAGTAACTTGTCAAAAACATAGGTGATCAACCAAAGTGGTTTAATTAATACAATTTACTTCAAAGGCAAAAACCATCCCAAATAAGACCAAACAATCTAAAATGTGCTAGTTTTAGGCTTGCATACTCATTACGGTAGATGTGTAATCCACAGCATGGTCCTCATCCTAGCACTAGTAGTAACAAGGGTGGCTTCATCAACAATAGTACCACTGACACTCATTTCAATGCTATTGTATTGTGACCAAAAATCATAGAAACCAAAGTTGTAGGGAAAGGGATTTTGAAAAGAAATGGCCATTTAAAAAAATGAAATATTAAAATCGTAAAAAATAAAAATTAATTCCACTTGCATGACCCAACAATCTCGAATCCCAACTTGTTTTCAGTCATCGAAACCAAAGTTGTAGGGAAAGGGATTTTGAGAAGAATAGGCCATTTTAAAATTTTTGAAATATTAAAACCGTAAAAAATGAAAATTAATTACCACTTTCACGATCCAATAGTCTAGAATCCCAATGTGTTTTCAATTTATGAATTTTATAAGCCTCTCAAATTATTAACTTTAGACACTTGAACAAGTTTTTTCTTATTGAAACTTGAACAAAGTTGAGAATTAGGAATTAATTAAAAAGCAAGAGAGAGTATATAAAAGAGAATGAGAGAGAGTATGAGAGTGCATGAGAGAATAATATGAGAACATGTGAGTGTATGAGAGAGTATGAGAATTGATGTGATGAGAATAGGGGGGGTGAGTAAGGGTGTTTATAAGAGTTAGAAATAATTTAATTGATTAAAGTACCCTTAAAATCTAACAATTTTATAGTTGTTGGGAGCATTTAAGTCATTTTCTCACTAAAGCTAGAATACACAAATACCCCCCTAAATTAACTATAATTGTTGGGGGTATTTCCGTAGGAAATCCCAAAAATGTGGAAAATAGTTGTGAGGAACCCTAAATGGCTATATTATTTGGACGGGCTAGCACGGCCCATAGCGGGCTAGCTTCATGTTGTATCGTGCCAGCTCCCAGGCCATGCCATGTTGGGCCATGTGTTGTGCAAGCAAGGCCCCTCATTATCATGCCATGTTGTGTTAGCCTGTAGGTCCCAATCCCAAACCTAACATGCATAGGGTATGGGTCAAGCCTTGGCACAGCCCAGCTGCTACAGTAACTAGGTCATGCCATGCACAACCCATGTTATATTGGTCCACGAGCAACACGACCCACTTCACAACTCTACCAGTTCATCATACAAGGGTTCACTAGTTATAAAATCATCAATGGTATGATAATATACTAAGCTTCAACTTCAACCATCAAAGAACCCACAACCTCCTTAAAATCTTATTCACCTAAAGAAAAGGTAATCAGTTTTTTCAGTTCAGTTACTTCAGCTATTATCAAACAACCAATATATCCTCTATTGATCGTCTTTATAAGAACTTCACCCAAAAAAGTAGATGGTTTTGGGTTTTCTTTATCTTCTTTTTATACTTTTTTTTCTAAACCAAAATATATATTCTTTTCCCTTTATTTTTATTTACATCTTTTATCCATTTGAATTTTGAACAACATGATTCTCTTCTAAAACTAACGAGAAAGCATATAAAGAAACATTCTCTCTCTCTCTCTCTCTCTCTCTCTCTCTCTCTCTCTCTCTAAATGAGGAAGTGTTGGCTTTTGAAAATTTTCTTTACTAAAATACCCCTCCTCTTGAATTTAGCTCATCTCCATTAAAAGGGCAGAAAATGTAATTAAAAGAATACCATTAAGTACATTCAATTATCTTTCATTAAGTCTCACATTTAAGTTATTAAATAAATCACGTTCTCTCTCATTGAATCCAACATTTATAATTTTGTTATCATCATTAAATTCCACTAATAAATCCATACACAATAAGTATTAATAAAATGAAATTTTATATTTTTAAAATAAAGATAGAAATGAAATCATATTTTTCATCTACGTGGTGGGTAAGTAGTTCAACCATTTGGGTCAAATGGATAATTTTCATGATGTTATAAATAAATAATACAAATTTAAAAATATAAAAAAATACTTTTGTTTATCATGATTAAATTCCACTAATAAATCCATACACAATAATTATTAATAGAATGAAATTTTATATTTTTTAAAATAAACCTAGAAATGAAATCATATTTTCCATCTAGGTCATAGGTAAGTACTTCAACAATTTAGGTCAAATGGATAATTTCATGATGTCATAAATAAATAATACAAATTTATAAATATAAAAATACAAAAAACATTGAAAAAAAAATTGGACATGTTTCTATTATTATATATTTGTCAAACTAAAAGAGAAGATGATAGAATAGACAGAATTTTATTAATGATGGACATCAAATATACAACATAAAACCAATGAGAAATTAAACCATCTTCTTATCTAGGGGGTGGGTTAGTGGTTCAACCTTTGAGGTCAAATAGGTTAACCCATGATATATAATTAAAAATATTTTTTTAAAATAAAACAGTACAAAAAATTTGAAACAACTTTGGGCACATCTATAAAATTATACACCAATAATATAAATAAAAATAAGTATGATAAACAATAATTATTTTATCAATGATATAAATGAAATCCAAAATGTAAAACCAGTTTGAAAGTTAAACCATTTCCATATCTAGATGGTAAGTAGGTCAATGATCTAACATTTCGGGTCAAATGGGTCAATCTATGATGTTATAACTAAGTAACGAATATTAAATACATACATACATACATACATACATAAACTCAAAAAAAAATATAAAATTTGTATAAAGCATTTTGATACAGTTCTATTTTTATATATTCACCATATTAAACAACAATAAATGTAAAAATAAGAATTACTTTTATTGATGATGAAAATTGAATACGTGATTTAAAATCAATTGAAAAAGCAAAATGGTTTTTCCATCCAAGTGGTGGGTTAGTGGTTAAACTATCAATGTCAAATGGATCAATACATGATGTTATTATTAAATAATAAAATATATAAAATTCTAGAAAATGTATAAATTTGTCAATAATTTTGGGTATATTGTATAATATTATATATTCATTATATAAAAAAATTGTGATTAATGAGAATTATTTTCATTAACAATAGAAATAGGATAAAAATTAGGATAAAAAATAAAGAGTAATAAAGTTTAACACATGACCTGACTAACCATGTCAAATGGCTAAAATACAAAGAAAAAAATGAATTAATGTCTTAATCTTAGTCCATTTTCTTGGTTAAATTGGTTAATGGTTCAATTAGTAAGGTCATTTGGTTGCTGAATATTATCATCATCATTTGGTATTGCCACATGCAACGTGTGTGCACTTTTACTAATAAACTATTAAACTAATATAAAATGGGGTGACTTTGCTATTTTAGGACTTAAGAGGCATAACCTTAAACTATGGAAAATTAGTGCAGTTTCTTATTACTTTCTAATAATTTCCTTTTTTTAATATAAAGAAGAAAACTAGGAAAAATACTTAAACCTCCCAAAAGATTTCTAAGAAATACTAAAAATCTCTTCTTAGATTTCCAAAAGGGCATAAACTCCTCCATTGAGTGACATGGTATTGGAAAAAAGCATCCCAAATTTATTCTGCCTTTAGATGTTAGCATGTGAATGCAAACAACATTAAAAGACCAAAAGCATACATTTCCATTTTGGTGAAAATCTTGGAGGGGCCAAAAGCATACATTTCCACTAACAAATTTTTTAAGAACTTCAGTTTAAAAGACCAAAATGCCCAATGTAGCTTAACCATCATAGGTCCCAGCCCCCACCTCACCATATGGCTGACTATAATTGTTAGCTTGGAAGATTATTAGGCACCAAATATCTTTAAGGGCTAAAGGCAAATCCATTTAATTCAAAGTTGGTGTTTGGTATCGGTGTTGGGAATGCCGCACCATTTTCTCATAAAAAGGGTGTTGGGCATGTGGAGTTGTATCACTTTTTCAGAAAATGATGCTTATTTTTTGTTTGGAACCAGTGTTATTACATAGGTGTTTTCTAAGACAACAACACTGATTTTGCTTGGTAACAGTGTTGGCAGTAACGTTTTCAATATTGATTTGTATTATCCACATCCAAGATGATGCCACATCATTGCACCGCTAACAGTAATCACTGTTTTCTCAAAAAACATTGAATTTGGCATTGCTCCAGACCATACTTTCCTTATTTCCAAGGTGTGGTCTAGAGCAATGTTCTTTTCTAGAAAAATAGTACCGAACGAGAGGGTATTGTTTGAAGTACCGCTTTCTCTAATGTGGTGCCTATGAGGCACCGTTTGAAGCATTAGTTACACTTACATATAAGATTCGAGGATAGGAAAGACTAAAGTCAATCTTATCCATTAGTCACATCTTATCCCAAACTTTTGTCTTAAGGCATTCTCCAAACAAATTGCTTTATTTCTTCCACTGTTACTGTCATGAAAATAGTCTATAGTGCTATATAAGTTTTGTAAAGATTTTCTTTCATTTCCCTATTTTTTTCCTTCAAACCAAATACAGCCTACTGTAATGGAAGAAGTTAGCCTTATTAGATAATCCCAGTGTAGTTGCTCGATAGAGAGTTAGGTTTCATTCTGCTATTGAGGAGATCTATATATGGTGCTTAGACTCAGCTAAGACTACTACACACTTGATTTTTGCTGATGAAGCTGCTTCTAAAGCCATACATTAAGTCACGAATTTCGGCATCATAGCTAAACACTGCCCAACATGGACTTAGCTTTGCACTGGTCAATTTGGGGTTTTTTGATAAGGAATGATCGTCCAGCAGAACCTGCAGTGGGGACATAAGAAAAATCAACGTTTAGAATTGAACAATTTGATGTGAGTGAAACTGCATCCTTCTGCTGATGTATTCTCATTTCACTGGGGGTTCAACTTGACACGTGTCAAGTTGGCTGGAGTGGGGACATGTGCACGGTGACAGGAAATGTTTTCTCTCTTCTTCAAGATGTCACTAAACTATGGGTCCATTTGATTCACAAAACGAAAATGGAATCGGATTAATGGTCTATTCCTCCCACTTATTTAGCTCAGATTGGAATTGAAATCAAAATCAAAATTGGTTGGAGTGGATTCTCATTCCTAAGAGAGAGGAAGGGAACGAGCATTCTCTTATAGAGGAATGCCATTCTAATAAAAATAGAAATCAGATTCCGATTTTATCCAATTAAACGTCGGTGTAAACCATTTTGATTCCGATTCCAGGTCCTTTTTCTACAAACCAAATGGCCCAATATTTTTTACAAATCAACAATGTTTTATTCTAAAAGACTTTTTAAATTAAATATTAAGATGAGAATTTTTTTTTTTTGATAATTAATCAAGACAGATATAAATTCGCATTGTGTTCTAACTCCTAAGTGGGTCCAATGCAGATGATACACCAAGCTGGTGAACAAATGTTTTGCTATTAGTAGCTGATAAGCATGGGGTTCGTACCCTAAATTTGCTGGTGTAGTTAGTCTGTAATACCAAACTTTATAGGGGACATACATATTTAGAAGACGACCTTTAATATGAGTAGAGCTATATTCAGGTTTGCTTGAGATTAGAACCAGCTATATTTGAGCCCGAACATTTAAGGCTCTGTTTGGTAGGAGCACATATGTATTGTATATATACATACAAAATACAAGGTTTTGCATTCTATAAATTTGTATTTATACTCTTTCTAAACTGAACCTAAGGATTACGGATTTAAATTTGAATCCTATCTATTTTTTTTGTTTTACAATTTAATCTGAGTCCAATCAGATTTAGGCGCGCAGTGTTTGGGAGTGTTATTTTTTTTTTTTTCTAAACAGGCTCTTTTTGAATAAGTGCTTATTTAGATAAACGCATTTGAGCATTTGGCATGACATTCTAAAAAGGGCTTTACCGAAATGTAAATGGATTTCTTTTTGAAAAGGCCTTTTGGTACAGTAAAATGGGCTTCTTAAAAAAAAAGGAATGGAAAATTAGAAAGGTTTTTAAAACTGAACCGGTCAGGGGTCCGGTTCCTGGGTCGAACGGTCCGACTGTTTGAACTGAATAGATGGCCCGTTCTAATAAAAAATTATAAATAAAATAAAAACTGCCAAAATTGTTGGACGGTTCAAACAGTTTGACCACCCAGGTCAGCATTTTGTTGACCAAATCAATGGTTTTTGGTGAAATAACGGTTCTGGGGTAAAACGGACTGACCAGTTCCCAGTTTTTCTGGTCTGATCATCCGGTCCGGTCCGATTTTGAAAACCATGAAAATTAATACCATGTATTTTGGGGCTAGTTTCACTTTAGTATTGGAACTTCAAAATGTGTCACTACCCAAAAACTGCTAATTTAATGTTTTTTAGACCATTTTACTTTGATTTTAAATTTTTTTTAATGTTTTTGAAACTATTTTACTTTGATTGTTTTCCCTGATGATGGCAAGAATTATCCATCTTCTCCGACAACAATGGTGGTCTAAACTCCTCTTTGTTATGGATTGAATAATTGAAAAAAAAAATGATTACAGTGACGACAATCTAGTTTCCTCTTCTTAGGCAACTACATTATCTTCTCTAGTGAAGTTTCTCCGTGTTGCTTATCTGGTGGGAAGCATTGGTTCTTTGGCAGAAAGGTTAGGGCATGAAGTGAATGCAGTGGCACCCAATCATAATGAAAAAGAATTTAAATATGGTTATTTTGGCCATTTCAAATTTATATTTCTTTCACTTATTCAAAACTCGAAGGGTATTTGTGCCTTTTCCTATATCATTTAACATGAGTTAATATTTTGGATAAAACTAGCAGTTTTTGAGAGTTCGGGCATTGTAGTGACACATTTTAAGATTTAGATATTAAAGTGAGACTAACCCCAAAATATAATATTCTAATATGCAATTTACCCAAAAAAAAAAAGTTTATCCAAAATATAATAAACAATAAGACAAATTTTTGTCTTTTCTTTTAAATGGGCTTTTATTGAAAAATAAAAGCTTTTTTTAGGCTATTTTACCAAACCCAAAATCAGACATTTTTTAGTGTTTTTGACTTGTGATAAGTGCTTCTTAACACTCCCAAACACGGCCTTAGAAGTCCAGCTACTTGGGGAAATAGATTTTTCTTTGTTGCAGTTTTGGGCCCCAATAACTCAAGGGGGGCCCACGTTAGTAAATTTACAAGAATCGGCATAGTAAGAATTTCTATACAGCATCCTTGCAATTCCGAACGAGTTAATTTTCCTACACTATCTAAATATAAACAGCAAGTAGTAGAAAGTTTCATGTTTCAACGGCAAGCATCAGCAGATCTGCACTCTTTGATAGTTCCCAATCATCTTAAGTAAAGGTACAAACTGCTATCAGGATCAGATGGAATGTTATTCATTTTATGATGATAGAAGTTTCAAGAGTTTAGAAGTTTTTTTTTTTTCCCACATTCTGGGTTTTCAAGCCAAATAACTTGGCAAGTGGTAACTGGTATGGTAAGGGTTGTTTGAGGTTCCTCGTTGACTGAAAGCCTTCCTGCCAGGGCATGACTATGTCCCCTCAATCAACTAATCAATTTATTAGGGCAAATTGAATTGAGTTAATCCATTATTTGAATTAACATAATATGGGAAGGTCTTCCGCATGAATTAACATAAATGGAAAGAGATATAAACAAGTTGACTGGTGATCGATATACCAATCTACGGGTATTAAAAGTGCTAACCAATATTGAGATGGGAAATTTCTAATGATGACTTTAGGCTGTCTTTCTTTCCGGTGTAAATAGACTTTTTAAACCTATGGAGTTAAGTGACGTCGGTTGGTCCGGGGAGTGTAAAATGCAGACTGTCCATTGCCGTTGTATCACATGAGAAGCAAATATTTAAGAGAAGGAGGTTTTACATGGAAAAAAAAAAAATCAGTGTTAATATTACATGGATAATCAATGTAAATAATTTATTGAAAGGAGTTTTACATCGATTTACGATGTGTAAATACATTGCTATATGGCAAAACTAGAGAGTGCAAGTTTACACCGACCTGGTGTTTATACCGCAAATAAATGCGGCCTTAGCGAAATTCCTTGTTTCCAATGCAAATATAATTTGCATGGTATGTGAGTGCAAAAAGGTCGAGTGTAAATTCTGCGTGAGTTTTGCTTGAGAATTGGTTTTGTCTCATTTGTTTTGTAATTTTAAAATGAAGCAATTCCTACTTTATATAAAAGAGATCGAAGGTGAGATAAGTTTTAGGGCCCATCTGGTACATTTATTTTTGGGAAGATCTTTGATAGTTCTGATATACAAAATACGTGTTGAGCTTTTGTATAAAGATCTGAGCAGTACGAAGTACGTTTGGCAGACATGCATTTTTCCATACGATATTAAAATGTAAAAGACGCGAGAAGCTTCATTCAGAGCTTCCCGAAATCAGCCTAAAATGGGTTTCTTGTGTTTTTTCGGTGTTTTATTTTTTGGTGGTTAAATCTCTCACACAACAAACGAAAATAGACTGAAAATCGGTCTTCCCCACTTATAAACAATCAAAAGACCACACAGAAAGATGTACCAAATGAGCCCTTCTTTATTCTAGATGGGCTTCAAGCAGCCTTTATAGCCTTGCATTAAGAATATCTCCATATTTATATGCTTTATTTCATAGGGAATTATTCCTAATACAAGGCTATAAAGACTGTTAGAACGGGCCTTGCATTAACAATCCGGTTTATATTTATTCATCAGGAATGAGGTAAGGTAGCAAAATGATGCGATTCCCACTTTATATGAGAAAGAATTAAATAAGGTAGTAAAAATTTTACATCCAGGTTTGAAATGCAAATTTTGCACTGTGATTAATACAAATGATATAAAAAGTACAAATTTTATTTCAGGTAAGAATACAATGCAAAACTGAACCACGTACAGAATTTATAAATTATAACCAGCTAAGAATTGCAGTAAACAATTTCACCCACCTTTTTGTTTCTCATTTATTTTCTATAAAACCAAGCACAGCATTAGAGAGCACAAATCTCCGAGGACTCTAGGAGATCCAAACAAGAAGATAGAAAACCTAATTAAACACTATTAGTCCCCTATTTATTTGCAACGCAACAGAGAGGACTACACACACGAGCAGATCAAACTGAACCTCATCTAAGCCATGGACCATGTCACCGACACGTCACCATCGTCTATGTTGAGCCCCAGAGCATTCCACACGCCGTCCGATGCATCGACGATGTTGTTCCGGCACGGAGGCTGGTTCGCGTGCTCGGCGTCGCAGCCATTCACAGAGTCACACTCGTCCACCACCTTGGCCGTCACACTGGCTCCAGATTGGGTTGTGATTCGGATCATTTTCTCACATCGGCTACCACCAGCATACCACCCAGTAGATAGCGCAACGATGAGGTCACTGTTATTGTGGTAGCTATAATCGCATTTGGAGGGTCCCCCACCATCGCCACCTTGACTGAAGTCGTTGTTGGTGAGGATGGCTTCTGTGGAGGACGTCACCGGCGGGGATTCCGTTGTGCCGGCGTCGGGATCAGTGGTGCATCCACCGTTGGAACAGATTAGCTGGCCATCACAATCATCGCTGGTCTGGCATGGACCTCCACAGGAGGAGATGGCGCTTATAAGGCTGGGAAGGAGGAAGAGAAGATAAAGGGAAGAGAGCGATATTGATTGATACGCCATGGTTGTTGCCTTGACAGAGCAGAGTAGAAGGCTTGGTTGGAGATGAGGGTTGTGAGAGAAAAGTGCTGTGCATAAGTATTTCGCCATTGAAATACTAGTAGTTAAGCTAGGTCAGTCTCAGTCGATCAACTTGCCTTTGGCTATGTCCATGAATATTGACCAGGCCGTTTACTTGCAGTTGCAGGTCCACCTGAAATGAATGGTCTGCCACCCCAGGTCAATGAAATACCGTAGACTTGTCTATGGGTGGGAACCACGCGATAGAATCCAACCAGATTGAACCCAAGGTTTTAAAAACCGACTGAAACCTTTCTGCCCACCGGTTTCTGGGTTGATGGTTCAATCATCTAGTTCAAATGCATGACTCGTTTCAACTTAAAAATAAAAAATAAAAAAGCCAAAACCATTGAACAGGTCAATGATTCAACTGCCTAGGTCAGCAGGTCACTAACCAAATCAAGGGTTGCCTGTATGATTTTTGGGCCAAATGATCTGACCATGCAGATCAAAGAAGGTTCGGAAACCATGAGTAAACCAATTATACCCTTTCTGATTTTGAGTTTTGTGTGATTGTGTCCCCCAATTGTAATTGGGTTGAAACCAGTTTTTGCTGTTCCATGTAGGAATGTCAATAGGCTGGTTCCAATACGGATTTGAATAAACTTGAAACTAACCCGATCCAACCAAATGAAGAGGGGCTTCCGAACCTGATACATGTAGGTATATTCTCCACCCCATAGGGGGCACCTCACTGCACATCCCTGTCGTGCATTGGAACATCTTCCAATGATAATATCAGTCCCAATGATGTCATTATGATTAGATGTTCCCAGCAATACACGCGGAGATGTGATCTCCTAATTTTCTTACAACTTTTGCTCTACTTTATATTTAAATACGGTAAATTTCCTAAAACAGTATATAAGAGTAAAAAACACATATTTTATTAATTAAGATATATATAAACAGGTTTATTATGTATTATCTTTAATTATGGTTATATGGGACTGAGCACTAAAACAGCCGTGTGTAGTGTGTCAATTACGTTGTAATAGACATTGATCAATTGTATTGCGTTGTAAGGCGTGGCCGTTGTAACCTCAAATGATCTAGCCAAACACATTTTATTTGTATTTTACTTGAAATAGATCCCCAGCGCCTCCACTATTCATGGAATTAGGTCTACTCGGGCAGATCGATTCAAATAATCGGTTCAATTCTAGATCTGGTTTTATGGAATTAATAGGGTCTGGTTCGGGGTTGATCCACTTTCACCTAGATCAGACCTCATTCATTGAGAACTTTGAAATATAGGACATATAAGCAAAAGAAATAAATTCATTGCATTACAAAGAACTGTTTAGTGGAGGTCGGAGGAAAGTCATGGTCGTCTCAGCAGTTGTGAACGCATGGACTGACTCAGGATCTGCCATAAATAAAGCTTACTGCGTACATAAAGGGTTACAAAATTCAATCAAGACTCAATAGTAAACATGTCAATACGTAATATTAATTGCTCAAGATCTTAAATTCGGTCATCTTCACTTAAAAGTAGATGTGCAGACGTTCGTTTTGATCTTGTTGGATGTTAATTTGGACATCCCTTGGCAAAATATGATTGTAATACATCTTTCTTGAGTTACTATTTGGTCACATATAAGCATATATGGGTGCTCAACCGAACCGTGGGTTTATTTTTTAAATTGAACTAGAGTTATCAGTTTTTGGAAAATCATTAACCAAAAATCAAATTGAAGTCGATCGATTGACCGGTTTGATTAATCATCGATTTGATTCATCGATTTGTCAGTTTTTATTATGTATAATATATTATAAAATAGATATATAAATATATAATAAAACACTAGAAATATATATAAAATATCATTTTTTAAATAATAAATAATAAATTATATATTATAAATATATGTATTTATATACAATGCATATTTATTAATTTATAATGTATAAAAAATATAAAATATATATAAATATATGTATACCGATCAGTTCAGTTAACCGCCAGGTTTCTATTTTAGTTAACCAAAACCGGAACCTTTGGCTATTTTAAAATACTGAATCCACCAGTTTGGTTGATCTAATTTTTTATTTGGTTTCGGTAAGTTTTTCCAATAGTTTCGGTCTTTCGGTTTTTTTTTTTTTGCTCACCCCTAGTCACATATCCCAAAGTTCTTGAAACCTGTACTAGATGTTGACTTGTTGCATTGAAAGAATTGCCTACTAGCTTCCTTAAAAAAATAATAAAAAAAAAAGCATTTTACAGAATTCAGATTAGTTGAATGCTTTAGCTGTTCAATGGGCCATGCTAGTAATAAATTCATGGGCCCTAATGTGAAAGGTGTAGGCCCCAAGTATTTTATTACTGGCGTGGAACCTTATCATTGGTTCCACAGCCTGCTGAACAGCCAAAGTGTGCAGCTAAACCTTGCTCCATTTTACACGTCTTGCTTGTAACAAATCCTCGTATATAGGGGTGTCAACAAGACTGGATTTGGTCCAATACGATCCAGTTCAATGTGTGCTCATTATAAATGGATCATGTCTAATCCAATCCAATGAATGTTTTGGACTGGTCCAATTCAATGTCTAGACCATTCAATCTGTTCAATTTCATTGTAATTTAGATTGGTTTCAACCCAAACTCGGTCCATTGACACATATATTCTTATCTTATATCAATGGACCAGATATTGGCTTAATCCAACCCAATCCAATATAAATTTATTACAGATGGACCAAGTCCAATCCAATCTAATAAATATTTTGGACTAGACTGGTCCAATCTAATATGCCTTATTGGTCCGTTCAATCCATCCAAATTGATTTTAGATTGGACGGGATCCAATCCAAAACTGGTCCATTCACACCCTTGTCCGTATGTGTGTGTCATTTGTGACATGAGTGAAATGGATCTCAGGTCAATGAAGGCCTCGGACTGTTGGAGTGGGGTGGGTACTTCATTCCCCATCTCCATCCCCGTCCCCAATCAGATATCCCGATTTGTCCCCTTCCCCATCCCCGTCCTTGCCAAACAAGTCTTCATGAGACCAGTACTCACCAGAATAGGAAAATGGGGAAATGACTTTGAACCCCCCCCTTCACAAAAAGAAAACCTCGTGACACTCGAATGTTGAAAATCGAACCACTGAAAACCAGTACTAAAATCAAAATACCACTGCATCCCCCTCTACTCGGCAGACATGATATACGTCAGCCATCTCCCAATCTTAGTGATCTGAACACCGGTTATGCAAAAACTCTCGATACATGATTCAGATGCCCACAACTTACTCTTTTGTTTTTTGCTTGTAAATTATTATTTTTCTTTTGTAAAACAACTTGTAAATTAAATGTGCACGTATAAACCTGTAAATTTCTGTTTAAGTTTTCTTGTTGCCAAAACAAAATGAAGTAACCCAATAATTGGTGTTGTTGAACACCGGTTATAATTTGTCCACCCATCTAAAAAGAACATTTTTTTTCAAAAAAAGGGAGAGGAATTAAATATCATAGCTCAAAGCATCTAATACATTTTGGCTGCCACCATTTGCCATCTACAAATATATATTTACATGTTTTATATGCTAGTTCATGGGCAATGGAGTTTAAATTTCTACGTGCATATTGGATAGATATCGATTCAAAATTAGGGATGTAATTGGATTGGATTCAGATCGGGTTCATCAAAATCTGAATTCGATTTGATTAGTAAAAATTTGCATCAGAACCCGACCTAAAATCATATTGGAATTTAAGACCTTAGATTCAAATTTAAATCCTAATGGATTTGGATCGGATCCGGATTTAATCCGATTCCATTTTGTTCTTTTTTTTAAATGTCAATAAATTTTAAATACTTTTTAACATTTATATATAAAAAGCTAATGTAAATATAATATACTGAATTTATTATATATATAAATTCATATATAATATAATATATAAAATATTTTATTTATAATTTTAAATATAATTATATAAATTTATATTAAAATTAATAAATATTATAATATAGGTGTTCTTATCGATCTTTTCATCACAAAAATCAAAATTGGCATTAACCTCGTATGAAAATTGAAATCCACATCAAATCCAGTTAATAAATCAGTATTTATTTTCAACTCTACCTGTGTATACATTACATAATTTGGTACGAAAATGCTCCTTCTTATTTAAAACCATATCCCTTAATGTTCGAGAGGCTAAGGACACTGACTGCCTCTATGCCCTCGTCATTGAGCCGATGGGTGACCAAAAGGTGTCAGGATGCTCGATGGGTGAGTGACAGTAGGAGGGAGTGGGTTTGGTAGCCATCAAACCCCTCCACACCCACCGGAGCAGCCTTCGGGTGATTCTGCCATTTTCAAAAAGCAATCCCAGAGGGGGTGTGGGGGAAGATGGGCGGCGGCACCACCTCCACAGGGTGGGGAGAGGTCCCCTAGACGTCCCTAGAGGAGACAGACGGTGGGAAACGGTGCTTTTGTAGAATTACCGTTTCCCACTATTGGCCCGGGCCGTTGAGCCAATGGCCAACCAGAAGGTGTGAGGATGCTCAGTGGGTGAGTTGCAATAAGAGGGAGTGGGTTTGGTGAACATCGAACCCCTCCGCACCCACTAGAGCGGCCTCCAGGTGATTCCACCATTTTCCGAGAAATGCTCCTGGGGGTGTAGGGGTAGATGGGTAGTGGGACCACCTCCACGGGGTGGGGAGAGGACTCCTAGATGTCCCTAGAGGAGGCAGAGATGCCCGAGCGAACGAGAAAGGTCAATGGTGGGAAATGGTGATTTTATAGAACCATTGTTTCCAATTGTCGACCCGGGCCTTCGGGCCGATTGGCGACTGGAAGGTGTCAGGATGCTCGGTGGGTGAGTGGCAGTAGGAGGGTTGGGTTTGGTGGCCATTGAACACCTCCATACTTGTCGAAGCGGCCTTTAGGCGATTCTGCCATTTCCGAGAAGTAGTCCTGAAGGGGGGTGTGGGGGTAGACAGGTAGTGGAACCACCTCCATAGGGTGGGTAGAGGTCCCTAGATGTCCCCAAAGGAGGCAGATATGCCCTAAGCCAACGGGGAAGGCCGACGATGGGAAACGATGCATTTGTAGAACCACCATTTCCCACCATCGGCCCGGGCCGTCCAACTGATGGGCGACCAGAAGGTGTCAGGATGCTTAGTGGGTGAGTGGAAGTAGGAGGGAGTGGGTTTGGTGGCCATCGAACCCCTCCGCACCCGCTGAAGCGACCTTTGGGTGATTCTTCCATTTTTGAGAAGTAGTCTCGAAGGACGGGTGCGGGGGTAGTCAAGCGGCGGAACCACCTCCATGGGGTGGGAAGAGGTTTCCTAGACGTTCCTAGAGGGGTCGGAGACGCCCTGGGCCAATGGGGAAGGCCGACAGTGGGAAACAATGCTTTTGTAGAACCACCATTTCCCACCATCGGCCCGTGTTGTCGGGCCGATGGGCGACCAAAAGGTGTCATCATGCTCGGTGGGTTAGTAGTAGGAGGGAGTGGGTTTGGTGGCCATCGAACCCCTTCACACCCACCGGAGTGGCCTCTGGGTGATTCTACCATTTTCGATAAGTAGTCACAGAAGGGTTGCAAGGGTAGACGGGCGGTGGAACCACCTTCACAGGGTGGGGAGAGGTCTCCTAGACGTCCGTAGAGGAGGCAGAGATGCCTCGGGCCAATGGGGAAGGCCAACGGTGGGAAACGGTGGTTTTGCAAAAGCACTGTTTCCCACCGTTGGTTGGGGACATTAGGCCAATGGCCAACCGAAAGGTGTCAGGATGCTCAATGGGTGAGTGGTAGTAGGAAAAAGTGGTTTTGGTGGCCATCAAACCCCTCTGCACCCGTCGGAGTGGCTACTAGGTGATTCTGTCATTTCCAAGAAGCAATCCGGGAGGGGGTGCTGGGGTAGATGGGTGGCGGAACCACCTCTAGGGGTTGGGGAGAGGTCTCCTAAACGTCTCCAAATGAGGTGGGGATGCCCCGGGCAAATGGGGAAGGTCGACGGTGGGAAAAGGTGCTTTTGTAGAACCACCGTTTCCAGTCGTTGACCCGAGCCATCAAGCCAATGGGTGACTAGAAGGTGTCGGGATGCTCGGTGGGTGAGTTGAAGTAGGAGGGAGTCAGTTTGGTGGCCATTGAACCCCTCCGCACCCACCAAAATGGCCTTTGGGTGATTCTACCATTTCCGAGAAGCAATCCTGAAAGGGGGTGCGGGGGTAGACGAGTGGCAAAACCACCTCCACGGGGGGGAGAGGTCTCCTAGGCGTCCCCAAAGAAGGTGGAGATGCCCCTGGCCAACGGGGAAGGCCGATAGTGGGAAGCGGTGCTTTTGCAGAACTACCATTTCCAACCGTCAACTTGGGTCATTGGGTCGATGGGCGACCGGAAGGTGTCGGGATGCTCGGTGAGTGAGAGGTAGTAGGAGGGAGTGGGTTTGGTGGCCATTGAACCCCTTCACACCCATCAAAGCAGTCTCGAAAGGGGGGTGTGAGGGTAGACGGGCAGTGGAACCACCTCCACAGGGTGGGGAGAGGTTTCCTAGACGTTCCTAAAGGAGGCAGAGATGACCCAAGCCAATGGGTAAGGCCGACGATGGGAAAGGGTGCTTTTATAGAGTCACCATTTCCAACCGTCAATCCGAGCCGTCAGGCCGATGTACGATCGGAAGTGTTGGGATGCTCGGTGGGTGAGTGGCAATAGGAGGGAGTGGTTTTGGTGGCCATCAAACCCCTTTGCACCTACCAAAGCGACCTTTGGGTGATTTTTCCATTTTTGAGAAGCAGTCCCAAAGGCACCTGCTTGCATGCCCGTAAATACATATATCATACATAAATATATTAATAAAATAAATCATACACGTATATTTGCATAAGCTTACATTTATATCAAATTTTAGTGTGAACCGATTAACCAACCCAAATGCGACGTGTCCCAAAATTCAACCCAACAGCATCGAAATTTTATATGGACAGTTCCAACTTTTAAGTTAGACTTGATCTGGACTCAAGTAATCCACTTTTGGGCCGACTTGAGCCCAAATATGTTTCATCAATTCATCTATCGACAATTCGACACCAGTAATCTCGAATTCTCGCCCTCTAGGCAACAAAGCTTCAACGTGGTGAGATGGTGAAGAGGACTCGCATGAAAAGAAAGATCTAAAGGGCCACCCAACTTTATTTGGCAAAACGCAAAACACTAAATCCTCGCCATTTCACCCATGAGTCATGACGTATTTCTGCCCATGGGTCGGGTGTAGATAGAATGATTCTTGAACCGATTATTAATTGGAACAAAATTATAGACTCTAGAACCATTCCAATGAATGGTCGGGTCGGTATTGTTGATTATACTGAAAATTATATTTTTTTATTTAAATTTTAAAATTCGATAATATAACCTTCATTTTAAATTTAAAAATTATAAAAAAATATTATACATTTAATAAAATAGTTGGTTCTAAATATAAATCTATTCAAAACAAGCCAAAACTGAAATCAACCCAATTATTAATTATAAAATTAAAACCGTTATAAACCAGCTGAGTGGTGGTTTAATTAGCACGTAACTGGATAAGCCACAAAAGCAATGTAGTTTTGAACCCCACTATTAATGGATCTAAATCAACCTTTGGGAAGAGTATAATAATGCAAGATAAAGTTGGTGATACTATACCATAAAAATTAAATTACAGCCCTTATGAGGCAAAAGACGAATAATCAATACAATAAAAAAAAAAAAACGTTATAATCGATTCGGTCTATTCTGATCAATTGGGTAGACCTGATCTATTAACAACATCCCTACATACTTTATACACACGTACAATAGGCTCAGGCCAAACTGTATATTTGGAATATGTTTCGTACTTACATATAGCATTCATGGTAAATGTTCTCAATGTAATGGTGTAGACTGTAGTATCCGGTGGGTAAGTGTGGACAGATCTGGTCGGTAGTTGATACTTGAACTTTGATTAGTATTCTTGGGAAATCTACGGCTGCGATCGGGTCTGTGGGGCCAGTCCGACCGCTGCAACTGGATGTCGTGAGGTGTGACGTGTGTAGATTATAATAAATAGTCGTGCTAAGTGTAGTCTCATCAGAATCATGAGATCAATCACAAGATAAAATTAGGGCTGTTCATAAGACCCAACCCAACCAAATCAAACGGACCCAACCCGAGTCGGCTGGATTTTTATCAGCATGGGTGGTTTTGGGTTGTGTAATTTCTTAAATCGATAATTTAGATCGGTTTCGATTTTCATACAAGAAAATCGAAATTGACCCGAACTAAATCGACTTAGTTCCTAATTCAAACATGAAGTTGAACTAGTTACAAATCCCATTAGGCCACCTAGTTGCAAATCTCATTAGAAATCGACTTAATTCCTAGTTGCAAATCCCATTAGGCCATTTAGTTTTTGAATGGTTGCAAGAAACTTTAGATTAGTGAAAAGTGATTAATGAACAACTTTTGTGATTAACTTTTCATTTAAATTTTATCATAGGAGATGGTTGAAATGATGTTCAATTTATGACTATTTTTAAAATTAACAAGATTTTATCACAGGGATGAACTTAGAACCCAAACCAACCCAAATCGACCCAACCCGACTCAAACCGACCAAGTCGATTTTGCTTAACACTGGATCGGTTTCGATTTCTATGTCAGTTTATCCGATCAGGTCGGGTCGGTTAGAAAAACCGCACCCAACCCGACCCGTGAAACAGCCCTAAGATAAAACTTCCCTCCGTTAACCCTTTCTGGCTTTACTAAGCAAGAGCAATGGCCGCCGCTGCCGCTCCTCCACCTCCACCCTCCGCAGCCCCTGACCCTACTTTCTCCGCCACATTGCCGGAAAGTCCCGTTGGAAACCCAATTTTCGTCAGAATC
The DNA here is from genome assembly GCF_056320005.1 of Nelumbo lutea. Lineage (NCBI taxonomy): Eukaryota > Viridiplantae > Streptophyta > Magnoliopsida > Proteales > Nelumbonaceae > Nelumbo > Nelumbo lutea. The sequence continues at coordinate 55,886,346 of NC_142685.1, forward strand.
CGACTAGCCTGCAATAACGACGTCCCACACATACACAAGCTCATCCACCAAATGGCGGTGTTCGAGCGCCTCACCCACCTTTTCTCCGCCACGGAAGCCTCCCTCTCCGCGACCCTCTTCAATTCCCTCCCCTTCCAATCCTTCACCGTCCTGATCCTCGAAGTCTCCCAAGTCCCTTTCTTGCAGGACCAACACCAGAACAACCCTCTCTATCCTCCGGTCGTCCGCATCATCAACCTCGACGCTCCGATCAACGACCCAGAAGCCGAAACCTTCCGATCGGGGGCAGATGTCGTGGTTGCTGGGTTCGTTTTGTTTTTCCCCAACTACTCTACCTTCTTGGCGAAGCCGGGATTCTACATAGAGGACATATTTGTGAGAGAGTGTTACAGGAGAAAAGGCATGGGAAGGATGTTGCTGTCTGCAGTGGCGTCGCAGGCTGTGAAGATGGGGTACGGGAGGGTAGAGTGGTGCGTGTTGGACTGGAATATGAACGCCATCAAGTTCTATGAGGAGATGGGTGCAGAAGTGTTGCAGGAATGGAGGATTTGCAGGTTGGCTGGTGAGGCTCTGCAGGCTTATCGAGATTAGGGTACCTTTATTATTAGATTTTCATTTCCATCCACACATCTTCATGACTTCATACCATTTTGAGACCAGAATGGTTTGAAAAAAAAAACAAATTATTGGGTTTTCGTTTGCGAAATTAGGGCTAGGGTTCTAGTGTTGTTTTTGGTTGGTAGTGTAATTGATCTGGGTCTGTTCTCCTTATCAGAAATGGAATGTACCCCAATCTCCCTTCTTTGAAATGATCTCTTCTTTGGTTGAATGATATTGGAAATATTTCATTCTGCTAAAAAAATCTCACTTGAGAATGATTAGAGTGAATGATGGAGATCTATAGCTTTTTCATGGTGTGTTGCAAGTATGAGAACAAAACAAATGCTGGTTTCAATATGAACATTATTCATATTGATTCATTGGGTACTTGATTTGTACCATCCTTTTACTAGGCAATGTGAAGGGTTAAATTCACTTTGATGAAGCCTTCACTGGTCATCAGCTTGTTCTAATCAACATAAACTCTCATCTGTGGCCACCACCCATTCAATACTTGCATCAGTTTCCATCTCTCCTGCAAGTCTTGATATGGGATAGCCTGAGTCTGACAACCTAGGCCAAATTCTCCCACACATTGAAAGCTTGATGCAACCTGGTTTGGAAAATTGGAAGAAAGAAATTCATAGCATAGCAGAACAAACTGATAATGATAAGGAAGGTAAAGCAATCTTTGGTGTAGCTATCAGAAACAATCTGGGGACTATTTTGGCAGTTTCTTTTGGCCCACGCACATGTTCGAGTGCAATGCAAGCTGAAGCGTATCAGAGGATTGCAACTAGCAAAGCAGAATTTTAACTCTCCTTTGGTTTTAGAAAGTGACAATCAGACAATCATTTTGGCTCTAAAAAAATCAAAACTTGGCTTCAACAAAGGAGTCTTTTTTTTTTGTAAAGATCTTTTAACTCTTGCCCAGGATGTAAATGTGTCTTGCTCCTTTATCAAGAGGGAAGGAAACACTCTAGCTCATCTAGCTCAGAGAAGGTAGTTTGATTCTGGGGTTTTTGTTTCAGACTTTCAGTCATGCCATCTGGGTAGAACCTGGCTGTAATTATCTGTGATCGTTGTTAATGAATTCCTGCTTACCAAAAAAAAAAAAAGAAAAGAATGAGACAACTCTAGTGTTTGATGGAGCCATTTGAACAATAGTAGAAGCGGCCAAATGGCCTAGATTGAAAGGTAGGGTGGTTAGAGTCTTGGAGACGTGTTGTATTTGGCATAGGGCCCATGGGCACACATTCTAACGATAAGCATAGCAATATCCTAAGAAATATAGTTTCATATAAGCTGCAGATACCACAACAGAATCGGGATAAAAATATTTCAAATTTAACAAATTATCCCTCTCCATTCCGAGTTCACATAGTGCGCCCCATGTGCACGTCTCATCGTGCATTGGGAACATCTCCGTATTCCCAATACAATGTGCTGTGGAGCATTTTCAAGGTAGTTATTTCTTTGATCAGGGGACACAAGACTCATTTATGCGTCTGTGCCACCTATCTCATTTATCAAGAATCAGCCATCAGGATATCCCATTGAATCTGAATGGTTCCCTAGAAAAAAATGTTTGGTTTGTAGGATTAGGGGTCTAGAATTGAAATTGAAATGGTTTATTTTTGATGGAGCGCAATTCAGCCGGTCTTAGCTGTCAACAAATTCGTCTTTGAACTGGAGCGTCGGGGAGCCTGAAACGGGAAAGATGAGAGAACTCCGGGGGGACTCCGGTGGGATAACTCCGAAGCTCAAGTCAGTTATCTTTCAAAGGTAAAGTGTAGACCAGATAGCACAAAATTCACATACCTTGTTTGTTGGGGGCAGGGAGCTTTTATAATCACTTCATGCACTCGCTCTGAGGCCCTTGTCAGGTCGGGTATGATTACCCTTGTGTCTATCAATTCAGCAGTCGTCATTTCTGTTGTGACAGAACTGTCACTGCCTAACCGTCTCTTTAACTGGAAATGGCGGTGTCAGGAGGCGGTGGTAGGTGCCGTTTAGAGTGCGGCCGTCAAGCGTCAGATCCCAAGTCAGTCAGGTGCAGCGACCTCGGGTACGGACTTCCTCAGTGTCAGGCATAGTACGGTTTGTTTGGTTTTGGTGCCTCAAAGGTGATGTAGTGGAATGGTGAGCGAGGCGAAGTCTTGAGTTCGGAGGTATGTATAGGGCAGGTCAGTTCGGCGAGGGGTATCTCGAGCTGTTACAAGGCAGACCAGTTCGGCAAGGTGTATCCCAAACTGTTACAAGGCAGGCCAGTTCGGCGAGGTATGTCCCGAACTGTTGTAGGGCAGGCCAGTTCGGATTACTTTCTGGTTTGGGGCCAAGGGTGAGTTCAGGCCCCTAGTAGGGAGTTCGGACCGCTGGTTTCTCCCCTTGGTGCTCGCGCCTTAGGCTTGCTTTTGTGCCGAGTTGTTGCTTTTGCCACGTGTCGCATAACTGTGAGGTCGGGTCAAATCTTCTCTCATCAATTTCAATTCTAAATGTTTGGTTGGGTGAAGTCGGAATCTTATTCTCATTTTTGGTGGAATGTTATTCTCCCATTTAAGGGAATGGTCATTCCTCCTCCATTGAAAATGATAATCCATTCCATCCGATTCCAATTCCCATATGGTCCAAATAGTCAGAAGGAATAGAGCATTTTGATTCTCATTCTGATTTCAACTGGTCAAATAGACTCTAAGAAAAGATAAGTGAAAGTGACCGTCAAAACCTTTAGCATAACAAGATGAAATTTAGCCTTCTATCTGCAATATATATATATATATATATATATATATATATATATATATATATATATATATATATTCAATAAACGCTCCAAAAGCCACAATCCAATCTATCTATCTATCTATCTATATATGGGAAAATCTATGATATAGAAAAAGTATCTTTTTCCATATCATATTGGATGATATGGACCAATCAACATTCAACTTGACTGTTTAGGTGAATACAGGTTATCCCATGTAACAGGAAGTGAAGAAAATTTTTCATTTTTTTGAATTGTTTATTTTTTCAATCCATGTCATTTTTTAAACAGCCAATAAAAGATGTATCTCAAACCCTATTTCCAACTCTTGCTTATCAGGTGTGAAATGTCTTTAATTTTTAACTTTATCTCATTTTTTTTGCTTCCATAATAAAGAGATGAGGATACACACATCTCATCCACTTTCATGCCAGTGTCAAACCCACCTTTTTATATGTTTATCATCTTCCCACCACATTTCATTAGTTGAGGCTTTGTTAACTCCCACTTCTTGAATTTCATTAGAAAGGAATGTATGTGTAAAATAGAGATTTAGAAAGGAACGTACGTTGGTAGGATACTTCTCTACTTTCCTTCTCACAATAATCCCTTCCTTCCATTCGTATCACAATCATTCTCACAACGATTGTCTCCTTCAATTTGTATCAAAATCTTCCCGGTAATGTTCTGTTTTTGCCACTGTTTAAGAGACAATAACTGTAGTAGTTTTGCTTTGTTGATGGCATCATTCACAATGTTCCTCTTCTTCAATTCGCACCAAAGTCTTGCCAGTAATATTACTCTGGTTATGTCACGGTAACCAGTCTTTTTTTTTTCTATTTTTGGCACCGCTCAAGCAATGATTCTCCAGCTACATCTAGGAAAGCTCTTTCAAGGTTGGAGAGACCATTACCTCATCTAGATCCAGCGACCATTATCATCTCTTTTTGCTCTGTTTTCCATTCTCTGATATCTCTTGTCTGCTTTTGTCATAATCCAAGCATCGACTTGTGTGATCGTTTGAAAGAGAGATTCACTTTTGAGATCATTCGAAAGAGGTCTACTCTTTGGGAAGACGGTTCACTTTTCCAATCATTGAAAAGAGATCTTCGGTCAATTTTGAGAATGCATCTTCTTACTTTTCATTTATTTTTTCACTTGGGTCAGTATCTGCATTCTTTGTTGAGGGTCTTATTCTCTTTGTTTAATTTTTGTTCTCTGTTGTAGAAGAGTACAGGAGGCATCTTTTTTGTTGACTTTCATCATCCGGTTTGGGAACCACAAAACTTTCTTTGTCCGGTTGCAACCATTAGACGTAAGAAGCTAAGCATTCAAAGCAAGCCTTTGTTTTTAAATTTAAGTGTTTCTTTTTTTTCCGTTTTTTAACTTGTTTTAGCAATAGCAAAATAAAAACATTCTTAATTTCATATTGGAGAAGAAAACAAGAGTTTGTCAAAATTCGGGTTTCATAGAGCCCGTTTTTAACAAAACCAGGTGAGGACAATGAACAAAGCTGGTTATTTTCTACCCAATTTCGATATAGAGAATGGATAATCTTATATCAAATTTTCAGTTACCTGTACATCATATAGTAAGTTGATTTATTTTTTATTTTTTGATCAATAACACTTTCATTAATCATTACATGAAGAAGACAAACACACTTATCTTCCAAGAGTCACTAAGAGCCTCATAAAAGAAAGAAAAAAGAAGAAAAAGAGAAAAGAATACAGAATACACTAAAGTTATAGTTTAGCCCAAAACAGTGAATCCCTTTCTGCCCCTTGTTTAGTTAAACCGTCAGCTAGAGAATTAGCCGATCTTTTAACCCAACATGTCTTAACTTCCATCTTCCGCGCCAGCCACATGAATTTCCTCCTCTCATTGTTATACTTCCATAAACCATTTTGCTCTTTAGTTAATCATTCTATCACCACCTGTGAATCCCCTTCAATTGAGTTTCTTGATGTTCAACTTCTTAGCTTTTCGGACTCCTTCCATAACTGCAAGGATCTCAGCTCTAAGGGAGTCACCCACTCTAATTGGGCTTGAGAACATGGTAGAGATGGCCCCATTTTCGTCCCTGAAAACACATCCAATCCCCGATTGCCCTGGATTTTCCCTACTGCATCCATTAAAGTTTAATTTCAAGAATCCTTTAGGTGGGGGAGTCCAAACCACTTTCATTACTGACTTGGTCTGTGTGCAATTTGCAATTTCACCCCACTTCCTCAACATGTCATCCATAGTGTAATCTGTGAATAGTTTCAAATATTTCAGCCATTGTACTGCCCTAATATGTATGATAACCTTCAGATCTGCTGCTCCTCTTTGGATTTCTGAGAATATCCTAGAGTTTCTTTCCTCCCACAATGTCCAATATACTGCAGCCCTTAGTCCTCTCCACATTATCCTTTCCCTTTTTATCCGCTTCCTGAAAAAGGTGGGGGAGAAAAGGCCCTGCAAATCTTATGGGGGATTCCAACTGCGTTCAAATAAGGAGGAAGATCAATCCAAATTGACATCACAAAGTGGCAAGACACCAGTAGGTGAAAACCAGTCTCCCCATCCGCTTTATATAGAACACACCACTAAGGTGACAAACAAGTATTGGGTCTCTTCTTTTGGAATAGATCACCAGTGTTAATTTTTTCTAGAAAGGCTTCCCAACAAAAACTACCAACCCTAGGAGGTATTGCTCTACACCAAACCTCACCAACAAGGAAATGGGGGAAGGTAGGACTGTTGGACTGACTTAAGACTTTGAAGAACGAGGCACAAGAGAAGATGCCATTGGGGGTAGGTGTCCAAATTCTAGAGTCCTCCCTAATGGGGTCTAAGACAACATTATCAAGAAGTGCAATAAGGCTTGAAATACTGTCAAGGTCTGAGTCCCTCAAATCTCTTCTTAAACCCAAGTTCCACCCAATCCCAGAAGTGGAAGAGGACGGGGTGATGAAAGACGAAATCGGCTCATTTTTCAAATCAGATAAAGCATACAAAGAAGAAAATTGATCCTTTAAAGGGGCGCTCCCCACCCAGGTTTGTTCCCAAATTTTTATGGAATTATCGGAATTCAAGTCATACCTGATATTAGGGGAGAAAACTGGTAGCAGATCATGAATGGCTTTCCAAGGAGAGTTGCTTGTGGTCCTAGCTCTGATTCCAGCGTCCCATCCATTGTCCTCCAGCCCATGTATACTTGTCACTATTTTAGCCCATTGCTTCTCCTTCTCCATAGGGAACCTCCACAACCACTTCCCCAACAGAGTCATATTCCATCTCCTGATACTCCCAAGCCCCACACCACCACAAGACTTACTCCTACATACTATCTCCCAGCTAACTCTGTGATCCCTCTTCTCCTCTCATGGCTCCCATAGGAAATCTCTCATAAACTTCTCTAATCTGTTAGCGACCTTCATCGGGATTTTAAACACTGATAGGAAAAAGATGGGTAAGTTAGCAAGCGTGGCCTTAATTAATGTAATTCTTCCACCAAGAAAGAGGTAATTCTTTTTCTAGGATACCAGTCTTTTTTCAAACCTTTCCACCACCGGGTTCTAAAAGCTTTCTCGCATGGGATTATCACCTAATGGCAACCTTAAGTAGTTCAACGGCCACCCCAAAACTTCACACCCCAACAGTTCAGCACTCTCCCTGAGCTCTCCCTCCTCCAGGTTCACCCCCACTATACAACTTCTCCCAAGGTTAACCTTCAAGTTAGACATTTGCTCAAACAGTTGTATCACCAACTTCAAGTTCCTGATCAAGCTCACATTACCTCTTTCACAAAATAGAATCGTGTCATTAGCAAACTGTGGATCAGTTTCCCCAGAACCTCCACAATTAGAATGAACAAGAAAGGAGACGGGGGGTCTCCTTGTCTTATACCCCTACTAGCTGGAAAGAAATCTACCACTGTCCCATTCACTAGTACTGAATAATGACAACTCCTGACACAACCCATAATCAACTTGCACCATCTAGCCCCAAACCCAAATTTAGTCAAAACTCTCCTCAAGAAATCTCAGTCCACCAAGCCATAAGCCTTTTCCAAGTCTAACTTACAAACCACTCCTTCTTATCCCTCTTAAAGTTCTCCACACTCTCATTAGCAATTAAAATCTGATCAGTAATTTGTCTCACACTCACAAAGGCTCCTTGATAGTGTGCAATGATATCGGGCAATACCTTCTTCAACCTCATAGACAACACTTTTGCAATGGTCTTATACATGCTATTAACTAGGCTAATTGGCCTAAAATCCTTTGGGTGGGATGCATCTTTTTTTTTGGAATTAAAGCTATAAATGTAGAGTTTACACCTAGATTGACAATTCATCTCCTAAAAAACTCCTCAAACACCCGCAAGAGATCATCTTTCACGATATCCCAACAATCCTGATAAAAAGCCATTGTGAATCCATCCGGCCTTGGAGTTTTTATTCTATCCATAGAAAACACAACCTCCTTGATTTCTTCTAGAGTAAAGCTTCTTTCTAGCATTCTCCTGTTCTCCACCCTTACATCTGGCCAGTCCAGACCTTCTACCCACACCCTTCTACTTACAGGCCTTAGAATAAATTTGAAGTGCTCCTCCACACAAGCCCTGGCAATCTCCTCTTGTTGTACTAACTCGACTCCATCTACTACCAATTTGGAGATAAAGTTCTTTCTTCTCCTACCATCTGCTAGAGAATGAAAATACCTAGTGTTTCTGTCTCCCTCTTGCAACCACTTACATCGAGATTTTTGCCTCTAATTAATTTCCTCCTTGTGCAGACAATCCTCTAGTTGTCTTCTCAAATATCTCCTGAGATCATTGTCTTCCTCTCCAAATTCTCCCATTTCTTCTTTAGAGTCAAGGCTTTCAATCTTATCCATCAAATCTCTCTTTCTTTCTTCTATCCTCCCAAACTCCATCAAATTCCACTCCTTGATTCTTGCTTTCAAGAATTGTAGTTTCTTATGAAATCTCATCCCCTCCCAATCCACTAGTGGATTACAGTCATGCCACCATTCCCTCACTTTGTTAATAAACCTTGGATGACGTAACCACATATTTTCAAATCTAAAGGGGGTAGGACCTCCAAAGAGAATAGGAATCTATCCAGTTTAGAGCAAATGGGTCTATATTGGAGGTTTGATCATGTAAACGTTTTATGGGCTAGGGGAATCTCTTTAAGCTCAAAGGCATCCACAAAATTATTAAACTTCCTCATGCTTTTTGTCGCCCTCTGGTTAACCTTATTGGACTCCTCCAAGAATCTGACCACATTGAAGTCCCCACCCATGCACCACAGCCCATCTCACAACCCTCTAACATCTGTCGGTTCCTCCCACAACTCCTCTCTCTCTATAGTCATTCGGTTCGTAAACATTTGTGAGCACCCATGTATAGTCATCCTCTTGCTGCTTAAACTTCAAAGACACCGAGTACTTTCCGATCAACTCCTCCAGACCTTCCACCACATCCTTCTTCCACATTGTTACAATCCCCCTGGAAGCACCCCACGAGGGAGCAGCCACCCAACTAATTCCCCTAGCTTTCTATACACTCATTGCCCATTTATCATTAAACTACATTCTCTTAGACTCTTGTAGCAGCACAATGTCTGGGTCACACCGTCTGATTACCTCTTTTATTGTCGCCCTCTTCCTTGCACTCCCAATTCCCCTCACATTCTAACTAAGAATCTTCATTCCGCTTCTTGGTGAACCCCTTGCCACTTACCACTACTTTCCCCTTTCCTCCTGCCTCCCTTTACCCTGAGCCTCTTATCACCTTCTACATCTCTCTTCAATCTCTCTACTTCACTCAATCTCCTCTTCTTTATTCTGATCTTCTCCTTCCTCGTCTGTAAGTTTTCTTTCAGCACATTCAGATCTTTCAATCTGCACCCTAGCTTCCCTACAAATTCTGCTATCATGTCTTCTCTCACCAAGTCCACCAGCCCTACCCTTCCTACAGGATCCATTCCATCTCTATCCACCTGCCCCTTCTTCCTCTCCTCTGGTCCCACCTCTATTCTTTCTTCTCCATCCACCCTCCCTTTCCTATTACCTCCCTCCAACCCTGCTCTCTCCTCGTAGTCCTCTCCATCTCCACATTCCTTTCCCTCCTTTCCACTAACCCCTCCCCTTCCCCTCTCCAGATCAGCTCTCCTTCCACTTCCTTAAGCACTCTTTCAATAATTTCCCAGACTTTTTCACTCCTAAACCTTCATTCCTTCCGGTCTCTCCCTCCTCGGAGAGCCCATCTGCTGGCTCGGCTACATAATTATGGGCTACAGGACATGCAGGAACGGAATCTGGAACCAAAGACACTAGAGACACATTAGTAGCACAAACCGAAATCACTTGGTTACTTGGGACGGATGGACAAGTTGGAAAAGGACTGCTCCCTGCCTGCTACCCTTGGTCACCCTGGTGATCTTTCCACTCTACCCCTGGTTCACCCCTTGATGGTGTGTTCCTGCTCTGCTTCCAGTTCTCCCGGTCTACCCCTTTTGGTCCTCCTTGCACCCTCTAAGGTCTTGGGAACGAGTTGTACCGCTTGCCTTTGTCACCTTGAAATAAACTTACAATATTCCACCCATCCGCGTCACCTCCAATGCAACTGCCTTCGTCGTTTACACTGCCCAAGCTAGTACCATCAACCGAACAGTCCTCTGAGTCTTCATCACCTTCACTGCACTGCGCCCAGCCTTCATCCTTGTCTTCCTTCTCTTCAGGTCTTCCTTTAACGTAACTTGGCTTCGGCTTCTTTGAGGAGTGTCGTAGGGGGCTAAACTCCTTCAGCCTTCATCGGGAAACCCACCGCAAGTCGAGCAACTTCTCTGTTTTTCAGCGTTGCGTGCATTCCCCTCTTTGTCTCGCGACTGGGGACGATGATAGACCATTAGCATCGTCTGTCTTAGTCGTGTCCCCAGTCACGTGAGTTACTAAAGGCTCACGCGCCTTCTTAAACCACTGGATCGGGCCCGCTGACCCAAATGGGCCTTTAATCGCACCCAAGACTTTTCGAATGGGCTTTGGCTCTGGCCCATTTTTAAGCCACTACGACCTCACGTAACTTTTAAAAGAGTCACACACACACGGTTTGGTTTTATCCGGTCTAGATCCAGTTCTTCCTTGGACTGGCTCCTTTTCCTTGTTCAAACAGGTCAAGTTGGCGCCGGTTACAACTTGTGCAAAGGACCTGCCACCCTCAAGGCTGTTCATTGCTCCCACACGCATAAAACCCACCCCCTGAGTGCTACTCTTTTGTTTCTCCAGTCTTGGTTTGTCCATTTTTGTGAAAGATCTTTTCTTGTTTGAATCAACCAATCCCTTCTTGCCACGCAGTACTTCTTCTTCAACCTTCTCATCTCCCTCCCTACGAGCCTCCTTCCAGAGCACCGATTCAAAGGATGAAGCCAACCACACTGAATAGCAAAGCCCTTCAACTAGCACCTCAATCTTACGAGGAATCTCCTCAAGTTTTACACCATTCAATAGAATGGAGGCTGAACAAAGGTCTCCCCAAAAGGCACCTCCTAAAGATCCTCCACACATCAAAGCAATGGCTTCAACAACTTCCTGCTTCCACTTGTTAAAGGGAAGACCTAAGAGGCGTACCATCACTCCATCTTCAACAAAGAAATCTTTGGAGTTTGATCCCGGACACCATCTTGAAACTGTGAAGCTTCCAAGAGCAACTTGGATATTTAATGCCTCAATATCTACTCTATTCTCTAGCAAATCCAGCACAGCCTTATCCTTCTCAAAGGGTGTTAAAATAAACGTACTCTTCAGCTTTAAAATTGCTATTAATAGATTTGCAACTTTCCTCTAGTCTAGTATATGAACTGAAGCTTTAACTATCAACTTACTCTCCAAATCTCCTCTCTGTATGTTTACTCCCATTCTGTATTTGCCTGCCCTAGCTGTCACTAATAGAGTCTCTTGCTTATTATTTCTCACTAGACTAGAAGAAGTGCTCATCTTCCTTTTTACTGTTTCTTCTCTTTTAGCACCCAAGTGTTGCAGCAGTTCACATAAGACCCCTTGGACTGCCTTCCAGCCCTGACTCTTCCTTCCTTCTGGTAGGCAGACCATCTGCTTTCTTCCTTTGCCAAAGAATTCTGTCAAAGATATAAAATAACCTTTAAGGTTTCTCTTACACTCTACTACAAACCTTCTTCCAGTTTCTGAGAGAAGCTCTTTCCAACTATTTTGCTTGCCTTTGTTACTTGCACCTTCCACAAACTCCTTGAGCCCTTCAGTTACCCCCAAACCTTCTAACAACACCATCCCTCTCTTTGCTTCCCTGATTTCAAGCTCAGTTGACCATTTAATCTCAATTCCTCAAATAGGAGCTCCTTAGATTCAATCTTCAAAGCTTTTTTCCAATGACCTACCTCCACAAATTCTCCCATCTCAGTTCCTCACCCTCTCACCAACCCTCTCTTTGCTTCACCCTTTCACCCTCTCACCATCTCAGACAATGGCAACAGATGAAAAAAAAACCATGATAAGGTGCCTGAAAGAATCAATTAATAACATTATTATTAAAATATTTAAGTTCCATTTAAAATCAAATTTATTAATGGAAGTATAAAACTTCATTTTCCATTAATTTAATTAGCTTAGTTTAGTTAATTTACTTAATTAACTTACCTTACATAACTTAATTCACCTAAATAATAATTAATTGGTTATTAGGACATCATAACATCATATTGTTAATAATTAATAAATAACTAATAATTATTATTACAGGTTTAAGTTCCATTTTCGTTAATAATAACTTCAAATTTAAAATTAAGTAATAAACTTAATATAAATAATATACTTAATTGTTATACAATTTAAATACTTTTTAATATCCAGGTGCTATATATAATTGCACCTATTGTTGCATATTGTGACACTTATGTTGGTTGAATTTATAAAAAATTATTTATGAAGTAATTAGTAATAAAAATGATAAGATTAAAATCCAACCAAATTTAATACCATGCATGAGCTTTATTAGTGCATACATGGCATAATGGGGATACCTGATCGGGGATAACGGTGGGGATGCATAGTGAAGTCTCTACATCAACCCGATCCAAAATGTAAAATATTTGTATTTCAAAATTAATTTTTTACAATACATGATATACTTGATTGAGGACAAGGACAAGAATGAGGAGTGAAGTCCCTAACCCGACCTAACATTGGGGATAGGGATGGGGAGTATGGTTCTTGTGCAAACTCATTTTGTTGCCAATTCTAAATTCTACCATGTCAAGATATTAAATAGATCAAAACATTAGATATGCAATAATAGGAAAAAATATTAAAAATCAAAACAAATGCATCTAATGAAAATTAATAAAAGATAAACTTCTTTTAAATTCAATTGAGAATAACACAAATTAACAACAAATTATCTAACATAATAAAATTAGGGTAAATTGTTGAAACCTCCCTTAAAGTTTAGTAATTGCAATCACCTCCCCTCTGCTTTTTAATACAGTTGCAAGTAGATCCCCTTTGATAGAATTATTTTAAAAAAAGGCATGAAAATGTCTAAAATACCCATGCATTACTTTGAGGCTGGTTTGTACGGGAAAAAGTACAAACTTTATGAACAACAAAAACAAAGAGAGTTTAAAGCTTTACCTTTGAGTGATTGATGTGAAGGGCAAATTTGAAAAATAAATCAATTTTAGAAAAGAGATTGGAAGGACTTGGGATATTGATTCATATGAAGAAAAATTTTGAAAAATAAACTTTTTTGTTAAAAGTAACTACATGGGTATTTTAGACATTTTCATGCCTTAGAAGATTTTACCAGAGAGGGTCTATCTACAACTACTATATCAAAAAATTTAAGGGAAGTGATTGCAATTACCAAACTTTAGGGGAGGTTTCAGCACAGCCAGGAACTTTAGATGAGGTTTCAGCAATTTACCCTAAAAATTAATACAATTTTATCTAACAATACATAACAGAAAAAAAAAAAAAAAAAAAAAACTTAATTTAGATTTACTTTCGCTTTGCCCAATTAAAAATATCATAAAGGTCCTTTAACATAGATTTTAGTTTAACAAAATCTATGCATCACACAGGGCCACTAGTTAAATGCAATAAATGAAGAGGATTACGATCTTCGTACATCCTAATTTTTTTTTTGGCTTTAAGAACCCATCCGGTGGCACGTCAGGGACAATGGAAAGTTATGGAGGCGGCCTGGGATTAGGGTGGCAATGACACCCTAACCCAGGAGGCCCACAAACTTCTGGGCCTGGATAAAGGGTGGTTGTCCAAGCTGGGTACTGTCTGGCCCAGCATCAGCATCAGATAAGCCCATACGGGGGTTCCGTTTTTCCAAAACCTCATGGATGAGGTCACGATTCATGACTCACGAGACTTGACTTCTGGAATATGATTTTAAACCAATCTCCAAAGGAGTTCACATCAGCACCCCACCACGATGCCCCCCACGATATCTCCCGATGACAAATACAAAAGATGATGAAATTGAGATATCTACGGGAGATGTTGGCAATACAAAGTCGAGATGTGCTGTGGAACATTATGGGGAGCCCCCTTGTCAGGCGCAGATGTGGACTCATCTCAAAGACTCAAACAACCATCAACCAGCCTGACCTGCCTTTCGTAGTGGCTTATCTGTTGAAGACGTGAAGACTTCAGTCTCTCAAATTTCCAGCCCGCCGAGTGGGTCATAGGGTGTTGTGATACCGACATGTTTGAATTGCTCACCAACGAACAGCAGAAATAGCAATTGAAAGAGTGTAAATGATCGGTATTGATGAAGGGTGATTTGGCCCGACCTAGTAAAAAGAGGATATATGGACCACGACCTGACCAAGAGATGACAGTTCAGCCCGACATGTCTAGTTCGACAACAATTGAGTTCGGACTCCCAACCAATTCGGTATTAAGTCACCTCGATCCCAAGGCACTTCGGCATTTAGTCTAGTTCGAAACTAAAAAGTATCAGTTCGGGGATATCGATTCTGACCACTACGTGGCAACCCCAAAAATCTCTCCAACAAACCTCGAACCTCGCAAGATCACGCCGCATAACGGCAAGTCTTATCTCCTCCCCACCCGATTCAGGAGGAATTGATAAGCCTTATCAGTTGGAAACATTATCCTCTAATTAAAACGGAAACGGATCCCATCGTGATGATGATCCCGGAACCGATCCGCAAAACCCGCGAGTACTCAGCTATATAAAGGCTCCAACCCCGAGAGCATAAGGTACGCATGATTTCTCTGCTCTCTAGCTCTCTACATTCTCAAAGCAATTTTAGCTTGCAACAGCCTACTAACTTAAGCATCAGAGCAACCTCGTTGAGCTAGCCACCCCGGGTTCTCTGATCTTATCTCATAGATCCGCTTAGCTTGTCGTCTGACTGGAAGCCAGATCATCCTCCAGTAGGGAGCAATTAGATAGTGTTACATCAATTGGCATCGTCTGTGGGAAACGCTACATAAAGCTTTCTCCACGCTCAATAGTTCATCTGAAAGCAATGGCATCCTCTAGTCACGTCGGACAGAGCACTGAAATGAACGTCTCTGGGGGCAATCTCAACTCTTGACAGTTTGCATCGGTCAGTTCACCATACCACTCACTACGGTTGGGGTTCCAACACTGACTTTGCCGCAAGCTTCTACGCAGGTAAGCGCACCACCCCCTCCTGTAGTTGGTGCGACCTTTGCTAAACTATCTGTGGTTCCCCTCGGAGTCGAACAATCCCAGTTCGATGACCTGGTACATTGCATGTGGGCCATTCAGGTCCAAGTGCAACAGGTCCAGCAATTTCAGCAATACCAACTGCAAGTCTTCTACCAGTTCTATTAGCAGCAGTTCCCTCCACTATAGTAGAGCCAGCAATCGGTTCCGCTCTGGGTTCTCTGATCTTATTTCATAAATTCGCTTAGCTCGTCATTCGACTGAAAACCAAATCATTCTTCAGCAAAAAGCAGTCAGATCGCACTACATCAGGTGTGAAGTGTGAAGCTGCCTTGCTTTTGACCCTTGAGATATGGAAAATGAAAGTTGTAGACTAATGTGAACATTGGCCCTACATATTGTATTTTATATTAAGTAGTCAAGGAATCAAAACTAATCCACATTCCATGAGACTTGAGAAAGAATAATAAGCCAATCTCCTCCAAAACTTAAAAGGACACAAAAAAGTAGGGTAGTGGGGCCATCTTGAGTCTTGACAACCTTATTAAATCACATGCATACGTACACTACTCCCCCTCTTGTCTATAGATAGAATGGACTAGAAGTGGAAAGTGGACAAGGTATCACTATCACCTCCACAAAGATTCTTACGTGTTTAATATATACTAATATTGTTCCAAGCTTCCAATTTTGTAACAGACCATAGACTAGGCTGTGCCTCTCATGCATATGTCGGCATCATACTTGATGTTGCGCAATCTGGTTCTTCCCATCTGGAAGTGATTTGGCTTTCAGTAGACAATAGACTCAATTAATCTGCAAAAAATAAATTAGAGAACCTGGGGGTATTTATCTAACGAGGTCGCTCTGATGCTTAAGTCAGTACTTGATTGCGAGCTGAGAGCTTAGAATGCAAGAGAACTAGTGAGCAAAGATTACGCGTCCCTTTCACCCCCGGGGGGTGGAGCCTTTATATAGTGGAGTCCTGGTGGGTTTCACGGAGTAGTCCTGGGATCCTCATTATAATGAGGTCTGTTTCCGAGTTGATCGGGGATAACGCTTTCAGCAGATAAGATTTATCGCTTCCACCCTAATTGGATGGGGGAGATAGTGCTAGCTATTACGAGGTGTGGTCCCGTGAGGCGCGGAATCTAGTGGCGAGATCTTCGGAGTTGCCATGTAGTGGTCGGTCAATATTATCCGAGCTAGTGCCCTTTGGATCTGACCTGATACGAATGCTGAAGTGCCTTAGGACCGAGGTGGTCCTGATGTGATCGGGCCCCGAGATGAACTTGTCCCGAAACGGATTTGCCCCAAAATGGCTTGATTATCCGAGCTCAATTTGTTATAGACTTGGTGTATCGGACTGAGCTGTAATCTAAAACAACTCAGTGAAAAGCAGCTCCCAGTCCTTTCACAATTCCCCTGATTTGAGCTATGAAACATCATAGTTGATAGCTGATATATATTTGTACCGATACATTAAATACTGACAGTTAGTTAGAACTTTTTAATGGCTTTAGACATTAATACCCATCCTATTAGATCCATGAATGAATCATCGAAGATCGAACTGACAAAATTAAAAATAAACAAGAGTGTCAACCTGTTGAAAATTTAACTTCTAAGAAAGAACCTTCATTAGTCATTGCAATGGGACAAAAAAATAGATGATAGATGAAGAAAAAAATCTCTGGGTGCATTCTGCGAAATTTTGGATTTTTTAAGTTGAAACATGCTTAAATATTTTGAGTTTTTTAGTTGAAACAGGGTGCATGTGAGGGCCAATGGAAGCCTGCATATAACCATATACTTCAGATGTTCGACACACCGTTCCAACAGCCATTGCAGTCGTACATGTACATCGGGAACATTTCCATGCTACAATCTTTCTCTCAGGATTCCAAACCCAATCCTCGAACCATGGCAAAAGTGGTTTATATGCATCACTAATCTTTATTTAACGATGATCATCCAATCAACTAATTTATTTAATGATGAATTGTTTTTATTGTTGTTATTTTCAAAAAAAAAAAAATCAAAATCATCTTATTTGAAAATAGATTGTTTCTCAAAACAAAAACATAAAATTAAAACATGTTCTTGGTTCATTTTTACAAAACTAGAACCCAAAAAATGTTCTTGAATTTCTGGTTTCAAAATTTGTTTTTTTTTTTTTTTGAAAAAACATTGTTTTGGTGGTTCCAAAAACATGTATTATTTTTTTCAAATAAAACCAATTTGTTTTTTCTTTTCAAAACAAAAAAAATAAAAATAAAAAATCAAGAACATGTTTTTGTTCGACTTTTTGCTTTTTGCCCATATAATAATTTCAAAATCAAATGAAAACAAAAACATTCATATTGTAATAATGTAAAACTTCCCCTTCATTTCCTCATTTATTTCTTAGGCCAAATAGGTTTTAAAGTTTGGCCTCGACCTCTAGATCAGACAATGATTATGGGTGTATTGTTGAACAGAGGGGTAGTAGTAATCTTGTTGGGTCCATTTCTCTTTCAATTAAAAAATGTTTGACAAGGGATGGAAGTATCTGCAAAGGAGGTCTATGGTACAGTGGCATTGCATTGCCATTATGTTTCGGGTAAATTTGTGAGTACTTGAAATGTTTTAAGCCAACTGATTGGTGGCTTGGTTGACATGTTAGCTTTACATGTGCACTCGGGATTAGCTAACATGTTGACATGTTAGCTGTACATGTTAGCTGTACATTGTTGTTTATGTTTTCTTATTTGAAAATGTTTTAAGCCACCTACGTTGAAAAGTTAGTGTACATGTGCACTCGGGATTTTATGTTTTGAACCCAACAGTACAAATTGTTATCTTTACCTAAAATGTCAAATCTTATGTTTCTCTTTTATCTTTTTACCTACATTTTTATAGTTGAAGTAGCATTTATGTATGATGTGTAATTGATCAAACTCAAAAACAACAATGCGCCATTGTACCAAACACCCCTCAAGTTTAAGAGAACCAAAGGAATGTAAATAGGGATGTTAATGACTAGATCTGATAACATTCAATGAAATTTATGACACAGCTCAGAGTTCAAATCTTCATATATTGCTTAACCGTTCACTGGTTCCTGTAGACGAGTTGGATTCTCTTAGGCCTCATTAGTTTTTCCCTAAATGTAGTTATTTGGGTAAGTTTTTCCCAGTAAATATTTACTTGGACAAATGTATTTACCTTGTTTTTTTTATTTCTAATGTAAATAAGGCAATGATCATTTCAATCATAAAAATTCATTATTAAAATGGGCATTTTTATCTCATTCAAGTATTGGCAACTTTTAGCACATGTGAAAAAGTTATTTATCCACAGGGTATCACTTACCCAGAAAATAAATTTTTTGTGGTCCCCACATAAATCTGATAAAGAGCATGGGATTCTTGGTCACGAAAACCAAAATCCCATTGACCAACTTTCCCCCCTCTCAAAATCCGAAAAAGAGCACCCCCTTAATATCAAATAAACAATGGTGCCCTCATCAGCGTTAGTGGTACCGCATGTTCATCATCACGCAGTTCATCAGAAGCCCTCGTTCAAAGTTCACTTGATAGGAATGCAAATCTCATCCGAGGCAGGCTCTTTTGCTGCACTCGTAGCGTTGAATTTGTCTTCTGTTGAAAAAGTACAAAATAAAATAAGAAATCCACTAATGCATTTAAAACCGCAAGGGTAATATATAACCAAGTTGATTTACCATTTGCAATCGTCGCTGAGTTCCACTGTTTAAACTTTAATTAACAGTGTTTTTAAATCATCTTTGACCCGGATGGTTAGACCATTTGGCCTGGAAACAGTTCAGGCAATTGGCTCCATTTTATCCCAAATCCGGTCCTTAGTCAAAAACTATTGAATTGGTCAGCGATCCATTGACTCAGGTGATAGAACCATCAACCCATTTAACCTGTTCAATGATTTTTGACATTTTATTTTAGGAATTTTTGGACTGCAATCCCCCTCAATTTTTTTTTGTAGCCCCCCCCCCCCAATAAACAACATCCTGCCCGTGAATTTGGCATCAATCCATGGGCAGGATTCAGTCCATCCCTAGGAAATCCTTGCTCCACCTAGAGGTGGACTGAATCATAAAACCCTTTTATTTTAATTATTTTTTGTAGTTTGACAAACAGTCAAATCATCAACCTAGATACCAATGGCCAGAAAGGTTCTAGTTCCGAATCTGTTTTTAAAACCTTACTTTAAAAGGTAGAACAAGTGCATGCCGATTGGAATGAATAAAATAAAAGTATTTGGACTGGACGAGATTGAAATCAAAATATAACCTCTTAACATGCTGAGCTGTTTATGGAGATGCTTGGAGTCAATCGAGATCTGATACCCACAAATTATTCCCACATCCATATCCATCCATGATGGAACACCACCGTCAATACAATTGGGAACATCTCCCATGAACGATAAGGGAAATATTTCCAATGGGCAGCTGAAATTACTCATGGGTAAGGATGAGGGAACAACTGGCTGATAGCAGAGTCAAGCCCGCTTGGAGTGGCTTGGAACTTCGGACTTTATTTGGACAGTAACGCATTTTGGATTCAGTGGAAATCGGCCAGAATTAGGTGTAGTGATTGATCATAACTTGATCAAAGCAGATAACAAAATAAAGCATTTGGACAGTAACATTTTGGTCCTCTTAACGTTGGGTGGGGGTTGGGGGCGGTATGCACATGAGGTTCATCCCAGCTACCATGAAGCCATATGGGGTGTATGGAACAGTGATACCGCATTTGTTTAGAATCGATAGTATTGACCTTTTGGTACCAAAATCATGCTTGATTGGATAGATTTAATTTTGGGAGAAATACGGTTAAGCCTAGGGTCAGAATTTTTAGGTTCAAAGTACGATTGGGATGGGTGCCAGTTTGGAGTTGATGTCAATTCACAGACCGGCATTAGAGTTGAAATCAGCCCCCCACAAGATAGTTTCCCACAACGTCCCACAACACATCCCTACCGTATATTGGGAACATCTTCCGATGATAGTACCAAAAATGACGAGGCATCATCGGAAGATGTTCCCAATACACTACAGGGATGTGGCGTGGGACGTTGTGGGAAACTATATCTTGTGGGGGGCTGATTTCAACTCCGGGCATTGGTGTATAGAGTGGAGTTTTTTGACATTTTGAATGTTTATAGATCTGTAAAGGAATTCATAAATCTGCATTGAGTCTGTCTGTACTTTTCCATTTAATTCTTAGATGTCTTTGAATTAGGACCACTCTTTACCTTGGGTTATGTGCAATTGCCCTCCTTCCAACACCCCATTATAGGAATTGGGAGAACCCCTCACACCGACCTTACAGTCCCATCCTATGCTATTAGGCCTATTCATGGGCCGAGTAGCCCAACGGGCTAGCTCGGCCTAGCCCGTTATTAAGTCGGGCTTGGTCATAATTTTAGGCCCGCAGGCTTAGGCTCGGACCTAAAGAACCCAACCCGACTTTTTTTCGGGCCGGGCTCGGGCTTTCTCAAAAAAGCCTGACCCGAGCCCGAGCCCAACTTGATACTATATATTAAATAATAAAAATAATATATACAATATTTTTTTTCGTTTTTCTCCTCTTTTTTTCCAAGTAATAGTGAGGTATTTATTATTTTTGAGTTTTGAAGGTTTTTAATATAAATAACATTTTTTTATTGAATAAAAAAAGAAAAAGTTTTATGTTCTCAAATTTCTAGTCTGGCTCACGCTTGAGCCTGGGCTTCGGGCTTTATATGAGGGTCAGGCTTAGGCTCACAACTTGGGCCCGATGGTTGGGCCAAGCTTAGGCTCGGGCCTGAGTGTATTCTGTTGATACATATACAAAACCCAGCCCAGCCCATGAATAGGTCTACATGCTATACAGGGTTGTTCATAAGAAGACCCAACCCGACCAAATTGACCAACCCGAATCGGTCGGGTTTTCTTCAACACAGGTCGGTTTCGGGTTGTAAAAAATCATAAACCGATGATTCGGGTCAATTTCGGTTTTCATATGTGAAAACCGAAACCAACCTGAACCGAACCAACTTAGTAGTTAGTTCCTAGTTAGTATTTATAACCTACTTAGTTCCTACTTAACTAAGTTGTCTCTATCCTAATTACAACCTCTCCTAGTCTTCTAGTTAGGAATGGCATTAATGGCAAGTATTGTAAGACAACTAGACAATGAACTTTTTGAAAAAGTTTAAAGAAAATAATCAAAGGATCCTAGTTTTTATGGTCTTTTACACCAAATAGGCAACCAATTACAATTAGAATTAGGTGTTTTTTTTTTTCACTTAGATTAGAAGGTTTCTTGAAATATACAAATTTCAGTCTTCTTTTTCCAATCTATCAATTTATTACCATGATTGAACTTAGAACCGAAACCGACCCAACCCAACTCAAACCGACCAGGTCGATTTTGCTTAACACAAGGTCGGTTTCAGTTTCAATTTCAGGTAACCCAACCAGGTCAGGTCGGTTGAAAAAATCTCAATAAACCAACCCAACCCGACTCATGAACAACCGTAATGCTATATTGGAAACATTTCTATGAATAATAAATATAATTAGGGGTGATATTCTCAATGTACGGTTAAGACATTCTATGAAGTTGGTGTGAAGTACGCTCTCTGAGGGGCAGATCCGGACTATTATAGAGAATAGAAGTGTTTCACTTTGTTTATCTTCCACAGCACCTAGGTTGTTCTTTTAAACAACACCGGAGGTTGTTCTTGGTACAATTGTTGTTTTACCCACCACATATGAGAGCCAATTCAGCATAGGATGTAAATGAATCAATATAATCAAATCGAATTTTAAATTCCTCGAGACTTGGAGTTATATATTTTAAAGGATCAATATAATCGAATCAGCCCAAACAAAACCCTAGTGCTTAGGCTTATATATTTTAAACGAGCACAGACAATTTTATATGCAAAAACCAAACGTTTAATCTAGAACGAGAAGTTAAAAAAAAAAAAAGGACCAAGAATTAGCAACATTATTTATTAGTTTCTTAACCCAGCCTTGCCCAGCGAATCTTCTAGAACTTAATCAATTTCTGCAGCTGCATCGCAACACTCTCTCTCCTCACACATGCGAGGCGGCCATTTGTGAGGAACAGATCCCGTTATGAATCGGGGGATCTGCTATTCACAGAGCACTGGTCTCACAGCCACATCCCACCCTAGAAACTCTCCCCATTAGATGTTCCTGATGCACGGCTAGAAGCAGATCTGGGCTGTATTGGAAACTATCTCCCTATTCCGATGGGAAATCTGCAGATGTAGATCAATGTAATGTGCTTTCTGTGAGGAGCAGATCCCGGCTCATTTTCAACCAGTGCCAGATCTGCTCCTCACAATCACTGAACACACCTCACACGGACCTCACTACCCCATCCCATAAATGAGACGGAATCTGCTCCTCACACTTGGGCGCCTCACATGCATATCCACCGTGTATTAAAAACATCTCTCGTGAATAGTAATTTAAAAGTACAGGAGATATGCCCAATGCATAGTAGGGTGTGCGTGTGAGACGCGTGTGAGGCGCCCTCGGTAAGGAACAGATCCGGTCTCCCCATGGATAAGGGTTCAACCACACATGCTCTTTGTCTCTTACTTGCCACGTGTCTAACTTCTCTTTAAAAGCTTTCCCATCCACTGCCCACTTCTGACTGTCTTGCGTGATAGGATCTGGGAGCAGATCCGCCAGGTGTGAGGCGCCTGTCTCGCTTCTTCGGTGTTCGATATTTTCCACGTGGCAACGGAAACAAATAAAAGAGAGAAATTCTCTTTTCCATCCATTCTCCCCCGATGAGCCTAATTTTTCTACCATACGCCGCTCCAACCTGCGCATTCTAGCAAACCGAGTCCCTACTTTTCCGCCATTTTTCCTGCTTCGCTGCGCATCTCCGCTCAGAAAATCCATTTGTTATCTCGTCCCCTTAAGTCTATCCAGCAAGAATTTAGTGCTCTCTGTCTCTATTCTTGACCTCGAATCTATCCAGAAGGAATCTCTCTCTCTCTCTCTCTCTCTCTCTCTCTCTGTTCTGAGCGTGTCCGCATGTGCAGATCGAAAATGGACATCAATGCAGCAGAACCAAGCACAACAACGCCACGAACCCCTCGACGACCCTCTCGAACTGCGAAATCTTCATTCACAAATTCCTCAAGCACCGATCCCACGAGCGTCAATCACACGGCCGGCTCCAGCAACAAATACACATCCACCACTTCCGCTTCCAGCAGAACCTCCCTTTCTAGCTTCCGAGATGCCTTGCCGGAGAACCCTCACTTGTACGATTTCACCGAAATTTGCTCCGCCACCAACAACTTCCTAGCCAAGCGCTTCTCCTCCTCCGCCGCCTGGCGATGCACCATCCGCGGTAAAGACGTCATCGTCTTCCAGCATAAGTTCCGTCGCCCGGTCGAACCATGGCAGCTCCGCCAGCGGCTCGCCACGATTTGCAGGGGACACCACGTCAGCATCATCAAGCTCCGTGGTGCTTCCATCTCCGGCGAGCACATCTACCTCGTCTACGACTTTGTGAATGGTGCGAACCTCGCCGAGTGCCTCCGAAACCCTAAAACCCCAAATTATACCGTCCTATCGACCTGGCTCTCGCGAATGCAAATCGCCACGGATGTAGCCCAGGGCCTCGACTACATTCACAATTATACCGGACTAAACACGAACTTTATCCACAATCACATCAAGAGCAGCAGCGTCATCGTCACGGAGCCCTCATTCCACGCTAAAATCTGCCATTTTGGGACCGCTGAGCTCTGCGGGGAAGTCCCCGATGAGGAAGGCGGGCAAGAAGAGGAAGAAGAGGAGGAGCAGAGCGGGGAGATTACAGAAGAGAAGCAGAGATCATCAAAAATCAAGAGAACAACAGACAACCGGGTGATAAAATTCGAAGGGGCGAGGGGGTACATGTCGCCGGAGTTCCAATCGACGGGGATCGCGACACAAAAATCGGACGTATTCGCATTCGGAGTCTTGCTGCTGGAGCTCCTATCAGGAGAAGAGCCCTTGAAGTTCAAATTCGACAAGGAGAAGGGCGACTACAGGAGAATCTCGGTGATCGAGACGGCGAGGGAAGCGGTGAAGGTGGAGACGGAATCTAGAAGCGGAGATGGAGATGGAGATGGAGGAAAAATACGGAGATGGATTGATAGAAGATTGAAGGACTCGTACCCGATGGACGTGGCAGAGAAGATGACACGTATGGCGGTGGAATGCGTACACGTGGAACCCGACAAACGGCCCGATATGAGACGGGTGGCGGGCAAGATTTCGAGGCTATATTTGGAATCCCAGAAGTGGTCAGAAAAGCTGAGAGTTCCGACCGATTTCAGTGTCTCATGGGGTCCTCGATAGAAATGAGAAATCTGAAATCTTCTGCATTTCTTCTTTTTTTTTTCAAATTTTCTTTTTTTTCCGGCACGGTTTGGTGATCGGAGTGCGGAGGAGGATTGCCGAATACTGTATATTGATTCTGAGATTGAATTGAATTACATATTTTAATTTGTCATCATTTTGTTTTTTTTGGGTTCAATCCTCATTCTTCTGTTCTGTGCTTAATTGAAGGGAAGAAGCGTTGCCATCTGCTATCCTTTCCGTGTGGCGTTTGAGTTGCGCGTGGCGGATTATCAGCAGCGACCACGTCATCAAATCAAATCTGTGGATTAGGGGAATTTGTAATCTGGAAAAACAGCATCATTTTTGGGTGGTGTTTGGAACCGGTGCTGTTTGCGCCGTTTTCTCTGCATTGGAATGTCGTTATTGTTGATAGCAACAATAGAAAAATGAAAAAACGTCAAAAAGGGCAATTTCTCATAGTTTCATACTACATTTTTTTCGGTTTTCAAGTCCTGATCTGAGAAAATAGTTTTTTAGAAAAAACATCGAACCAAACAGTAAGAATTTCTTAAGAAAGAAACAGATTTAATGATGGTTAGGGCTATTTACAAATAAATTCAAACCGATCAACCCGGCCTATCCCAACCTAATTTAGCTAGTTTTTCTTATCACGGTCGGTTTTGAGTTGGAAAAATAAACAAACCGATAATTTGGTTCGGTTTCAGTTTTGTATTGTAAGGTAAGTTAATTAAGTAAATCGATCAAATGGATTTTGCTTAATAAAAATGTCTATATTTTAATCTTAAAATAACCTGATCAAGTCAAGTTGAAAAAGCTAATAAACCGACCCAACCCGTAAACATCCCTAATGATGCTGATTCAAGAAAACATCGATTCCAAAAACACTTACTTGAATTCCATTGAAGTTGCATAAATGCAGATTCCAAAAACAGTAGCTAGCTAAAAAAATAGGTCAATGGTTTTATTTTTTTCGTTGAAATGTCAATGGGTGGGAAGAGGAGAAATCCGCACGCTCAAGCATATGATGAATTGATGTTGAATTACCCAAAAAGAAAACAAGGAAAAAAAGTCTAGCTTAAAGTCATCAACCTACTAACCATCAGAAGGACGACAAGGTGTGGGCAAGTGGGGTCCTAAATCCAATTTGTGAGGATTGATGACGGCATGGATATAACCGAACCAACTAAATCAAGGGTAAAATACAAAAACCTCCCCTTAAATTTCTGATAATCATAAAAATTTCTCCTATAGTTTTACTTTAACAAAAACCTCACTTAAATTTTTTAAAAATTCAACAAAAATCTCTCTTCCCTTATTGATCCAAACGGAAAACGTTAAATTCATGCATTAAATGTTTTTAGATACCTATTTTACCCTTTTTTTAATTAATTTATATATTTCTTGTATTTTGATACGACTTGTGCTAGCCTCACTCAGCTTGCTTGCTCCCCCTCACCACCTTCGATTTCAGCCACTCTAGGCCCTTGATCTGGTCCAGGGACAGCTTGGGCAAGGAGATTGTAAGGACGCCATCCTCCAGCTTGGCCTTCACCGACTCTAAACAATTTCTGTTAGTTAGAACTTGTGAAAATGTGCAATTGTAATAGTTTTCTGCCACGAATTATCGGAACTGCCTCCAAAACTTGGGAAGATGTGCAAATGTAAGAGTTTTCTGTCACAAACTACCGGAACTACCTCCAGAACTTCTATACATGTGGCTTTAAAAAATTGATGGTAATAGCTAATTTTGGTGAAGTTTGATTGAGTAACTTTCCTACCAAACTACAGATTCCGCCGAACACTGATTGCTTCCAATGAAAATGAATTCAGCGAACCTTGAAGAGAAAAAGAGATGAGCCTCTAGCGACGATTAATCGATGACTATTCTTTATGTTCTCTTTCATTCATGACATTTACGTTATTATCGTTGAAATTTTGAGTGTCCTCCTTGATAAAAGCATTAACTCGATGTTTGTCCACAGAAACCAGAAATCAGGGCGGAACCCCAAATTTTCCAAAGATATTTCAAACGAATTCTAAGATCAATCTATCTTTTCTCCAACATGGGACACCCAATTCCTTTTTTCTCTTATGTTCAGTGTCTTCTTCTTTTACTCTTCTTTTGCATTTTCAACCCCAAGGAGTTATTTAAACAGATGTTCCTCTCTATCAGCCGAAGATTTTGCTTCAAATGTTCTTATCTCCCCTAACAAATGGTTCATCTGTGGATTCTACCCGATGGGCACAAACCATACAACTTCTCAATTTGGTATACCAACTTAATGGACAAGACAGTTGTATGGATGGCCAACCGAGATAGACCCGTGGATGGTCATCGATCCAATGCATAGGGATGGGAAAATGGTGCTTACAGCTTAATTGTCTAGTCCACTAACACATCCGATGTCGATGCTTACCGATTCCTAGTACCCGTCCAACTATGATACTAGGAATTTCGTTCATCAATGGGAACTGTACTCTAATTTCTCGTTCAATACAGGATGAAGCATGGTGGAGAGGTATGGGAGTCTAGAGACCTAGTCGATGGATGAAAAACAGAGGATTGATTGGTAGAAGCAAAGAGGCGGTCGCTTCATGTTACAAATGAAAGGAATTGAGGGAAGAAGAAGAAGAAGAAGAAAAGAGAGAGAGAGAGGGAGAGAGAAAGAATGATTGAGAAAAATGGGGACCATAGTTGCAGTAGTGGTATGGGGTGGTCACAGTAGCTCAGCCACTACTGTCGTTCGAATAGATGAAATCGGTAACCAAGGGGGTGTTTGCAGTGATAGAAGAAAGTCAAACGATGGGAGATGAGGAGGAAGGGAAAAGATTAATTAAGAGAGAGAGATAGAGAGAGAAGGGAGGTATTTATCGAATTTTTCAAAAATAGAGGGGATGTTTTTGCTATAATAAAACTATAGGGAAGGTTTTTATGATTGTTAGAAACTTGAGGGGAGTTTTTTTGTATTTTACACCTAAATCAATTATATAGGTTCTGGTTATTGGTTTCGTTTCAATAAATAATTGGGTTGTGACCAGTCCTTATTATTCCAAATTAATTATATAGTTAATATTTTATGTTTAAAAGGGTCGATTTTATAAAAATATATAAGAGACTTTTAAAAAACAAAAACACTTGTTTTGGCAATATATATCTATTTGGTTGGCAATTAGAATAGGAATTAAAATCTTTTAGAATTAGAATCAGAATGATTTATTTCTATAGTTTATTTGGTTCAAATAGGAATCAGAATCAATTGGAGTGGGATCTCATTTCTAAGAGAGGGGAGGGAATGTCATTCCATCAGAAATGGAGAGCAAAATGAATCTCATAGAAATCAGACAGAAAAAGACAAAAATAAAAAGAATCCATTCTTTTGCATTATATATTTGGAAATTCGTTCGAACTCCCTCTTCTTTTCTCCTCCAAACCCTAATCCTATAGTAAAACACCAGCCATATCACTGTACAATCAACTTTTGGTGGCGTAGAATCCACCGGTAGCAAAAAAACAAGTGGCAATACTCATTACATTACCATTCACGGAAGTGCCTCCTCCAATGGATTCCAACACAAAGTCTTGGTCGACAATCCCGAATTCCCCAACATTGCCTTCAAACTCGGAAGAACACCCACCCTGCGATAAATGTTTGAAACCAGAAGATGGGTCGTCAATATCACCCATGATCCATCGGAGAAGGGATTGTTCTTGGCTGGGCGCAGCTGCAGATTTCAACAACATATTCTCCCAGTCTTCCATTCCAAGTCCACAATTTTCCAATCCAATGATGCTGCCGTTAACATTCTCTAGTGTAGTTAGAATAGATTGAAGCTCCGAGGCCTATTCATCCTTTTAGGAATCACCACCACTCCAACGCAACTGTTGGGTTCAGTTATTGCAGCCGAGTTGTCCTCTTGCTATTATTAGGTAGGTGGCCATTTCTGTGAAGGATTACTGAAAACCGCCGCGCTATGTCGGTTGACCCACCACTTTTGCTAAAATAGATGTGTTGTGAAATAATAGAAAAGACAGAATGGAACTTATCGGTAATCATTTTCTAAATCGGAATTTGCAAGAATTTGTTACAGAATCTTGAAACTGGGAATTGCAGAGAGATAAGGAGGGTTTAGTCGCGGCATTTTGTCACTGTCCTTAAAATCGCATTTGCCCCTATAGTGCAATCGAGTGATCGCAAATCAATCGTCAAGATAAAATAGCTCACAAGCCACTGATAGACATGCACTCGCTTACCAGACCTCTATGAACCATAAAAGATGATACTCAGATTTCATAGAGAAGATAGAGAAGAAGATTGTCAAAAATTGATGTGTAAAGACTGGGTCAGCCAACACTCCTCTTATAGAGTGTTCTCAGACCCAAATAGACACAAAGGTGTCCGTTCAGACAGGAGCCTCTTCAAAACAGTGCACCCATTCAAAGAGGCATAGAGAGGAATTAAAAAAATAAATTCGAATTTGAAGAGACACATTTTAAATTGAAAAGCTTTAATTCGATAAAAACAAAACACCGATTTGGTGCATCGCATACACACATACCCGCACCCGCACCTGCACCTCGCCCGGCCTGGGCTGACGCGTGTGAAGAGGAAAAGACAAAAACTATAGAAAGATCGATACACCCATCCCCCATTGACCAAACGTTTTCTACTGAAAACAAAAAGCTTCTTAATAGTTAATACTTATAGAGTGACTTGAACTTGGATCAATTAATGATAGCACCAAATCTCTTAACACAATTTTAAGCCACTAAGCCATTTCCCCATTTCTGTAATTTAATGAAGTAAAATAGATTTTATTAATTTTCGTATTCATCAAAACAATATATATATAAAAACAATTCTAACTAAATATTAAAAGAAATAATATTTAAATTTATCATTTTATAACTAAATGAAATAAACAATCTATCAAATCCAAATTTACATCAAATAATGATTTTAATCCCAAGAAATTTATACAAACAAAATATTAATAATAGAATAATTATCTTAGTACTTAAAATTTATAAATTTGTACATGATATATAATATAATAGGTTCATATTTATGCATCCTGGTATAACCTAAAGTCAAAACCCAAACCCTATAGGGTTTTAATCTAAAATCTCAAACCCTATAGGGTTTTGATAAACAGGCCCTATTAAGATTGAAACAAGTCGGATACCGAAAAATTCTCACGAAATTGCCATTCCTAAACCCAACCCATTTAAAGCTCTGAAATGGAATGATTCTCTCTTTCTCTCCTCCCTTTTTCTCTCTTTCTCTCCTCCCTTTGAATATTGTGAGTTTTTTTATGCCGGCAGTCTCTGACCGAGTAATAGAAATAGAATAATATTGTGTTGGTGGGTTACAGCCAGATGGATCCACCTAAAAATGTCCACCTCCAACCTTTTAAACCACTTATTATTTCATTTTTTTACCCAACAAGCTTACATCCCAAACCTGTGACTAAACTACCCAATCCCACCATGTCTAAAGTTGCTGAAACCCTTTTTTGTCTTGGCAGGGTGTTGACATACGGCATTGGCCCCCAAAGCGAATTCAGATTAGCTGAAATATTTAGCTGTGGAACCAATGATAATGTCCCACATCAGTCATAAACTACCTACATGGGACCTATATACTAAGAAGTTGACTTACTATAGATTGCTTATATTTTATGACTGGTGTGGAGTGTTATTATTGATTCTACTACCTGCTCAAGAATGGTTACATCTACACAAATCCTGGCAGCATGCCGAGGTGTGTTGACATTAAGCCAATACTGTTGACCTGTGGCAGTCCATTGTTGCTATAGTGTTGGTGATTTTATCTCAAATAATATTAACAATAAAAATTTAGCAAAATCTATGATGCATCTGCCACAATGTACAAAAAATGACATGATTAGTTGAACCTGATGGTAATTATATCTTGTTTAACATGAAAATACACTTTGCGAAGCATAAATTAAGGCTCAGTTTGAAAGAATACAAATACAGAAATGTAAAGTGTAAAACCTTGTATTTTGTATTATTTTATATGTATTTATCCCAATACACGGTGAGATGTGGCTGCGAGGTATAACAACCATAAAGAAAGAGGGATTTGTTTTTCTAATGTTTAGCCAAATGACACCATTTTCTCCTAAATTTTCTCTAATTTCTATTTATCTTCTAAATTATCTCCAACTCCTATCTTTTAACTTATCTCTAATTTAGTAGAGAGATTTCCTCATAAACTATCTTTTAATTTCTATTTATCCTCTCCCCCACTTTTTATCTACATCTATTTAAAGAAAGCTTCAATTAAAAATTTTTATAATTATTTAAATATTATAATGAAATTATATCCAAACTTTAAAATATTTATTCAAAACAAAAAAAATTAATTATAATAGATTTAATCATATTCATAGTATTAATAATTCTATATTTTTACAAAATTCATTAAGAAATTATGTAGTAATAATATAAATTATAATTTTATGAATTACTCAATTTAAATGTTATTCAAATAATAAAAATATATCATTAAAAAATAAAAAATTATTTAAATATTTCAATACTAAATATCTTAAATAACAAAACATTAAAAATAGCTAAGTAATTATATAATAAAATATTTAATATTACATCATAACATGGAAATAAATACAATTCAAATAATAAATTTTTTTAAATATTTTACATATTATTTAAATATTTAAATAATGATATACAACATGACTAAATTTTAAATAGTTAAAATAACGAAATGATGTAATAAATTTAATATATATATATATATATATATATATATATATATATATATTAAAAGTAGAAAGATAATTATAATAGATTTCATAATATTCATATTAACAATAATTTATTATTTTGCAAAATTAATGGAGAATTATGTAATAATAATACTAATTATAATTTTATGGATTATTAAATTCAATAAATAATTAATATTTTAAAATTTTAAATAGCAATATTATTTAAATAACTATATAATATTATAAATAAATAATTTCACTTATATCAATTAATAATTATAGAAAATAACTTTCAAAATAAAATATTTATCAGTAATAATTTTACAATATTAGTGTATATTCATTATATTTATAATCAAATTAATAGTTATTTCAATAATTACTTATAAATCTATTTTTGTTTTATTATTTAGCACTAAATTGTCAATAGTTATTGGAGATTAAACAACTATTATTTAACTTTTGAAATTTAATTTATTGTATTTTTGTTATGGATTTATTTTTAGTAATTATGTACTTTTATAATTTATTGATTAATGTTTATTAAAGGTTAAGCTATTATTTGAGATTACACTATTTATTGACTAACTTAATAATTTTTAGTATTTATTGTATTTTTATTATATATCTATTTTATTTTCATTATAAATTTATTTTCAATAATTGTGTAATTTTGCTATAAATTTTCAATACTTATAGGAGATTAAACTATTGTTATTTATTAGATATTAGACTATTAATTAAGCTGAAATTAGGAGTGTTCAAGGATTGGTTCAATTCTGTTGTATGTTGTTTTGCCAACCAAATTGACATGGTTAGGTCAAGAGTTTGTCACCTAAAACAATTGACCATTAGCGAAAGCCTACCAACTCGGGTTGTACTAGTTTGGGTCTATTTTTGGTTTGGTTTATTTGTCCAAATGATTTAAACTTAAAAATTAAATTTAAATTTAATAAATTACAATGGTATTATTTAAAAAATTAAATTTATGATATAAAATATTTTAGACTAAGAATTGTGAGAATTTCCTACTTTTTCATATTAAAATTATATTTAAAATGTAAAATATTAATATATATCTATGGTTGGGCCAATTCAATTTTAGTCGGTTTACTAATGGCCAAATCGAAACTAACCTAACTTGGTCGAGTTGGAAAATTTTTAAACCAAAGCCAAATGGAAATACTCAAAAATCAACCAACACAGGTCAAGTTTGATCAAATTGGTTATTAAAAAGTTAAAATTAAAACAATTATATACTCCTATGTATTTTATTGTTTAACTTTCGCTTAACAAAGCTCATGCATCACACGGGTCCCCGCTAGTTCATTATATTGGGCTGCGTCCCACTTTATGACCCAATGATTACTTTTATATACAATTAGCAAGGACAATTTTTTATCATGTTGATTATGATAGTAAATAACATGTTTTTAAAATTTTCTACAATTTTTTATATTTTAATCTATAAAATTATTTCTTTACAAGAAATACTGCAATGCTTTCATTGATTGCTCTCCAAAGAAAGTCTCTAAACTAGCAAGCAAGGTTCAAAATATCGATACGCTGTTAGATCTGTCGTATCGAGCAATATTGATAGTTTTTTCTTAGTTTTTTTTTTTTTTTTGGAATCTAGTTCAAAAGGGCCGATTTAAGGTCCATCCACCCTCTGAACCAGTGGAGACCCTAAAACACCCCTTGTAAGGGCATATCAAAAACTCCTTGATACAATACATATCGATATTTTGAACCTTTCTAGCAAGGCCATATTTGGGAGTGAATTTATAATGATGTTAGGCAAAGCTAAAAGTCAGTCAAGAAGCATTGGATGGGATTTTTGCATAAAAAAGTCTATTTGGAAAAAGCAGAAAAAGTAAAGACAACATTTACATTTGCAAGAAAAAGATGATATTTTGAACAAAAAAATTGATCACCAGCCAAAAACTAAAAAATGTTTTTTTTCCCAAAAATGCCATTCTAAAAAGTGGGCTTTCTTAGAAGCTCATTTAGGCCGAAAGGCACTGCCCATACATGATTTCATACTTTTCCAACATTTCTACTGCCCGTGCATTACGGTCAGTTGGAAGGAGTACAAATGCAAATTCGTAGATGCAAAACCTTATATTTTATATTATTTTGTATATATTTATACTATACATATTTGTATTTATATTCTTTCACATTAAACCTTAGAAACATCTCTCGTAAATGAAAGGGAAATATTCTCCACGCGATGTGGGAAGAGTGTGGATAAGAAATCCATACCCACATGCAATTGATCTGCCCATCAAGCCTCAATAGCACGAATGTACAAATGAACCAGGTATGATACCATCATCTTGATACATCCGACTATGATCAAACATTGAATCCAACACGGATGACCAGTAACATGACCTATTATTCACCGAGGATGTGCCCAAAACACCACTCGTTGGAAATAAGTAAATTAACAAATACAAATAGATAATGCCAAGAGATGGAATTTTCAGAAATACCATTCAGACTGAACCGATCTCTTCGAAGTTCGAAGGTGTTACAGCGAGCCAAAGCAGGCAGATTCAGCTTTTCCCTGCCTTTGACTAAAAACGAAAGTAATATTTTATTTGTACAGTAACATTCACTGCATTCTGCAGCCAGAGTTGTTGGCAGACTAGAGAAACATGTTAGAATCTGTACATATGAGAGGAAATAAAGCTCAACGCATGACATCTGCTTCCATCTGCTTTCCGTGTAAAAGTTGTAACTTTTCTGACTACCTTTTCCTTAGTATGATCCTCTCGCTACTGTTGGCAGGGGTGTCACTACTGGGAGCAGCAGCAGCAGCAGCAATGGATGGAGAAATGATGCTGGTACGTGATGACTTCGACTTGCGCTCCCTCGGGTAGGGATAGATGATCGCTAGTTCACTAACACGCCGTAGAACAGATGGGGGTATGGGGCGATACGCATGCTTCCGTCCTTGCTCAACCTACACATAACCCTCTTAGAGTTGTGATACCGTATAAAAGCAATAGCTAACGAGACAATTCAATTGCACAAAAATCACAACACAACCACTTGCAACAAAGAACCGTAGAGATAGAACTAGTTGAATTGAATTGCATTGGGTTGCATATTATGCCCCGGTCAACAGTGTTATGACATGCACTCTTCACAAGCTTCGAAATATATAAATGAGATCTAAAATCACAAATTCATGGACTCCGTATTAAATGCAAAAACCATAATGAGAAGCATGTTATAATGGAGTAGAGTTTCACGAGGAATCTGGACCTCAATAAGAAAAAAATTGTTTCTTAGACGAGTAGATATTTCTCTAGACCCAATTTAACACGTTTTCACCTTTCCACTTAGGGTTAGGGTTACTGAAGATATACCGAGTCCAATTATGATAATGGAAAGCCATGATATGCAGAAAAAAATGAAACAAAAAACTTCTAACCAATCAACTGGTATCATAAAAAATGATAAACAATCACATGGTATTCTTCAAATTTCACAGGGGTTTGATTGGTCAAATTTCTTCTGGTACCATACCTTTCTGGCATCAAAGATATTGCCTTGTATCCTACAAACAATGAATTCTTTCCATAAATTCTGTTAGTCATCTTGTGCAAAACACACATCATTTTGCACACGCAATATACATTATACAAACCACAAATAGGCAAAATTGCATGGACAAGGACATGAGAGTCGTGTCCATGAGTCAGAATCTGATGTGCATGTCCAAGAGTCTGACTCTTGGTAGCATAAGAAAACATAACTGATACTTGTCAAGAAAAAAAGGAAATCATAAGATTCATAACTGGCAGACGTGTCCGTGGCAAAGTAAATACTATTAAAATAGTTATATTTTTGAAATATAACATTATATACCTGCAAACAAGTCGAGAGATAAAAAGGAAATGATACTTACTGAGTAGTGTCGTCAGGAGTCCTTGCAGTGTCGGGACTCCGATGCATGTCTGACAGACATGTCAGACATTTAGAAGTCCATACAACAATGGCTACAGGTTGTTTCAGTATTTACCGTATCAAGTACCCAAAAGGCCTCTGTTTGCTTTTAGTTCATTCATTAAATTTATTCAATTAGAACAGCTACAATGCTTATTGCACCATAACACAATTTAGCATGTGAGAGTCAGAATGAACAGAAAAAAAAAAAAATTTATCTGCTTCTTTTTGGTTTCAATGTGGTGTCAAGGGCCAAAGAAATGGTATTCGAGATGGCCACTTGGCACCCCTCCAAATAGGAGGTGTGGATTCAAACCTCTGGAATGGCCGGTGGGCCTCACATGCACCCTGCTCTACCCACGCCCCAAATTGGGATTTGCTCCTCACAGAAAGCACCTCACAGGCACATCCCACCGTTTATTGGGAACATCTCCAATGAATAATAACACACAAGTACGGGAGACATTCCCATTGTGCAGTTGAAACGTGCTGTGAGGTTGGTGTGAAGAGCGCTCTGTGAGCAGATCCGGACTCCCTCAATTCCCCATGTGTACCCTAAATTGGGATTTGCTCCTCACAGAAAGCACCTCACACCGACCTTACAGGCACATCCCACCGTCTATTGGGAACATCTTCAATGAATAATAACACACAAGTACGGGAGACATTCCCATTGTGCAGTTGAGACGTGCTGTGAGGTTGGTGTGAGGAGAGCTCTGTGAGCAGATCCGGACTCCCCCAATTCCCCATGTGTAGTATGTAATACCAAGAAAAAAAATGTAATGTCAAGGGAGGACTAAAGCCAAGGGACCCATAGTGACACTTTTATACATCCTATTGCCTATATATTCAGCAGATTAGTGTCAAGATTCAATATGAGGGAGTTGATCTACGGATGTGGAGTAGGAAGGAAGAGGGTTGTGATGACACGGTTTGCCGATATAATCCTCCTTTGTGAGAATAAAGATCAACAACAGTAAAGAATTTTCAACTGTTGGTAAAACTGTTTGAGAAAATGTCCGATTTAAAAAATCAATCTTGAGAAAAGCTGTTTATCTGGCATTAATTTGGGAATGGATATTTTAGAAAGACGTGATGAAAACTCTGGGGTGCCCAACATCTGGCACAGCCCCTTAAATATTTGGGCCTGCTTTTATAAAATTCAAAGATGAGCAGTTTTTGAAATCTAACCCAAGACAGATTTGCCAAAAAGTTGACAACTTTTATTTCTTATGCACTCTTCAGTTATCTAGACCACTAATTAAATTTCTACATGGTTCATGCTAATTGAAAAATACATCAGAACATTTGCATGATATCAGGGGGAGGGGGTTGGATGTGGACATGGATTTGGTTATTTGGTTATTTGGTATACCTGAAATTGGTTATTGGTATACCTGTATATGAACCTAATGGAGAAATACATCACAACATTTGCTCGACAGCTTGGGTATGGATACAAGCTAGAATTGGCTTCAGTTTTATGGGTTAGAATAGGACTTGCCCCAAGGCCCTGATTCCAAGTTTACTGGCAGCTAAAGCTGTAGCTGCTCCTTTCCCCCGGTGACTCTTCTTTCTTGATCTATAATAAACATGAAAGCAAACTGTTACTTACCAAATAGGTTCATCTGTCTTAAGAGCTTCTCAAACTAATCTTGGCATGTCATATTAATGACTACATATTATGAGGACTGATTTTCCGGTGTCGTGTTCCTATTTTAAGAGCAATTTGCTGGTTGATAAATGTTTGATCTAGTTCTTTTTTCAATGAGATTGTTAGATCTAGTTCTTTCTATAATCTTTTTCTTTTCTTCATATTTATTCATCTCATTGCTAGCTGTCAATCTGTCACTGCACTATAGACAAAAATAATAATTGCTATCAGATTGGGAAGACATTTTTAGTATTTTAACAATCTATCCTAAGAAAAAGGAACGGAAAGTGAGAGATATCATATTTAAGTAAGACTTACATTTATAGGAACTTTCATAACCCAAAAACACTATAACTGTATAACAGCCATAATCATGAGAAGAAAAGGTTATAGTTTATAAAGCAAAGAAAAACCAATCAGAACGCTAACCTCCCTCTTGCTCTGCATCTGTGCACAGCTAGCCCGCAAAAGATTTCGCCATTTGTCCTGTGAAGTGCCCAAGTGGTAAACAAGTTAAGGTCAGAAAACTAAGTGGTATTTGGATAAGGTATCTTGGACTACCTTGAGATCAACAGATGTGCGATAAGCAGATGATGAGAACAAAAGCCTTTTTATTTCTGTCCATCTTCCAACTCCATATTGAGAAACACCATCAATCAATTTAATCACTTCAGACAGAGTCCACAGCCTATGATGTTTTCTCCTAACCCCTGCCTTTCCACTTCTAGTTGTGGCATAGTCATCTGACATGTCATCTTGGGATTCAGGTGGAGAATGTTCCATGTAAGAATTCCTGTCCTCCATCTCATTTTCAGAGTCACGTCCCTGAGCATATTATTAACAATTAAAGATGTGAGCATAGAAATGTTGAAGAACAAAGTTGGACCCCTTCTCTGTAAGCAAAATAAATCAACGCTCCACAAAAAAAAAAAAAAAAAAATCCTAATCAAGAAACAAGAATACAGTTTAACAGGAAAAACAATTGCCAATTAGATGTTTGGGCAAGACAATTTGTACAAAGAAATGAGAGAGGAGACTGTGATTGGTACTACTTTGACCTAAAACACCACTCCCCACAAAGAAAAATGAGAGAGGAGACTGAACAATTGAGAATGAGTGCTCAGAGAAAGACAATGGTGATGGTCTGAGTCGTCTGACCAAAAGCATTAAACAGAAGATTTTGGAGAGGAACCAAAGTTAAAGGTGAAATGAGGGCAAGGCAGTATAGGTTGTAGAGATCAAAGCCAAGGGAAGAGGAGGTACAGTATGGTGGTCAAAACAAATTAGCATCTGCTCCTCAAACCGACCTCACAGCCACATCCCACCATGTATTGAGACTGTCTCCCATGAATAATAACATAAAATACCGGATGTGTTCCCGATGAGAGGCTAGTGCATGCTCTGAGGTCAGTGTGAGGAGCGCTCTGTGAGGAGCAGATCCGGACTCGGTCAAAACACGGTCTTTCTGGATTGAAGGGGTAAGAGGTGGATGCCTGGTCCTTCTGGTTTCAGTACCAGATATCTCATTGTGGGTAGGATTAAGGTCTAAGATGACTATACTCCTTGCTATTTTGATGTTTGCTTGGTTGGGTTGGTCAGACCCTGGTTCGCCTCCTGAGGTGATATATATATATATATATATATATATATATATATATATATATATCATAGTTTTCAAGGCGCCAAGGGGGCACCTTGTCACCCGCCTAGGCGATGGATTTTTTTAAGTAAAAACATGTATCCTAGGGTAGTTCCCTATGTTCCATAATCATATTTCCTTAATAAATATCCATAATTTTCATAAGAAAAGTATAAACTTCATGTTAAAGTATAGGAAAACAACATATTCATGAGAAGAAAAAGAAGAAAAGAAAATTCAAAAAATATAGGGGCTGAACCCCTATTTCTGTTATAGGAATAGAAGAAAAGAAACGGTGGAAGAAGAAGAAATTAGTATATAAACACACAAAATTAGTAAAGAGAAAGAAGAAATGTGTTGATTGGACAACATTTTATGTTCTTCCTTACTTATTGGTTCAGGTTTTGATGTCTTTGAGGGTTCAATACAGCATTTAGCAATTTTTGTGTTGATTAAACCCTAACGAATAAGAAAATAATAAAAGAAATTAGTATATAAACACAATATGAATATTTTAGTTTAAAAATGTCTATTTTATAATTATAACCTAAAAAAATTAAGAATATAAAAGTTTTTTATAACATGCTATAGAAAACTGCTTGGTGAGCCTCCAAGGGCGCCGAGAGAGAGAGAGAGAGAGAGAGAGAGAGATGCGAGGACATACATACACACATTTGAGAACCAGAATCCAATGTATATCTGAGACTCAGACTTGGAAAGAAGAAAAAGAGAGTAGTAGTGGTACTTTGCTTTAACTCAGTGCAGGCATTGTCTGATGATTCAATGAGATTGCAATAACCAACTTCTTGCCCTCAAATGTTCCAATTTACCCATGGAAATAAATACATTTAAGTTTTCTAAGCATTGAATAAATTTACTTTTACATTTTAAAAATAATGTACATCTAAATATTGGCATAGATCATAGGAAAGGGTCAAGGAAAATCGACCTCAAAAGTTGACTGACTCAGAAGAGCCAAACAATTCATATTGCAATTAGAGTAATTGGAATCAACCACTTGACTAAGACAAGTCATAGTCATGTGAGGTAGGTCATCATGACACAGCTCCCCATGCTTGGAAATTAAGACAACCAGAGAGTCATGAGAACAAC
Source organism: Nelumbo lutea (assembly GCF_056320005.1). Lineage (NCBI taxonomy): Eukaryota > Viridiplantae > Streptophyta > Magnoliopsida > Proteales > Nelumbonaceae > Nelumbo > Nelumbo lutea. The sequence continues at coordinate 55,925,944 of NC_142685.1, forward strand.
TCAGGAGGTGGAAAGCTTTGAATTATGATACCATCAACCAGACATTTATGTCTGTTTAATACGTGCTTATGTACTAACATCATATGACCAAGTCAGTCAAAATGATGAAATCTGTCCTTGCTATTAGATCCTAGTTATAAACTGTTCTACATATAGTCCTCCTTGGAAGACTGAGAATCACATGTCCTTTTTTTCTTTACATTTTTTCTGCTTGGTATTTTTATAATGAAAATAACCATTTTTCCAACAAGTATTTGTTTATTGAAATTCAAAAATTTTGGAATGAATGAGTAACCACTCTAGGAAGTTCACCCCCAATACAACGAGTATCTAATATCTATTAACCCCACTTCTAGTTAGGTGATCTGCTAGTGAAGTGGCTGATCTCAGATGTTCACCTAGCATCAAAAGAGATTCACCCACACTTCAGTAACAAAGGAACAAAGAGTGGATTATGATTGTTTTGTTTCCTTTTCTTTTTTGATAAGTGTTGTTTTGTTTCATTTTACGAGAGGTTGCTCTCTAATTTTGCCATATACTCCTTTGGTCACTGTACTTCTCTTTTCTATCTGTTAATAAAATGTCCTCAATCTTAAGGATGAAAAAGGGATACTGATGTAGTACAGAAAAGAGAGAAGCCCCAAGATGCATGCAATGGGTAAATAAGTCTGATAATAGAGGGAACAAAGGAGAGGAAGAATCTCAGATTTGAAATGTAAACGAATAGATAAAGAGAAGGAAGACATTTTTTTATCAATAAAGAGAAGGAAGACACCAATCATTGCCACCACAAACTTCAAACTTTCATTTTAGGGTTTTCTTCTAAAAACGATCAGATTAAAAATTAGGCTTTAGGCCTAAAAGCTGACCAAAAATAATTTATAATCACAGTAAGACCAAGGTAAGCCTATGTACAACTCATACAACATGCAAAAGTGAAAGGACTTGATCATTCATAACCCATACTTAACCCTGTCACAGACACCTTACAACTAAACAATTGAGACTTGAAACAACTCCTACAACCCATATAGTAATCCAATTACGACTAAAATAGAAAAACTTAATCCCATCTCAAGCAGACACCTTATCAGTAATTTGGCCGTAACTGCATCTAAAAATATCACCTTTAATGATCTTGACCTCACTGGATATATAATTTAGAAGCTCACCTAATGACACCAAAATGAAAAGTTTTGACCCTGAAAAATATGCTGGAAAAAAATGACAGTACTTATAATATCAACTTTTCAACATTATAAAAGCTCTTTAATAAAGACACCCATGGAGCATGTAGCCCTTGCAACACCCCAAACTGTTTTGACCCTTTAAGACAGGATGCAACTTGGGAAGGCTCAGGTTGAGCAACTGTCAAATTTTGAAAAGGACAAACCTGGGCATCTTTTTTATTGCTTTAATGGGTGAGACATGGATGCCTTATGCATTAGATGACACACGGCATACTTAGAGAACACCATGTGGCATCTTTTACATTGTCGATGTCATTTGTTGATAATAAGATGCCATGTCGCAGCTCTTCTCTTTTTTTTTTTTTTTTTGATCAATAACTGAATCATTTCATTAATGAAAGATGAAGAAAAGTACAATGGTAGGGGAGGTAAGCTCTCTTAACTCCCCCAAGGAAAAAGAAAGATTATAAATTGGCCCAGAACAACTGATTTCTTCCCACCCCTTGTTTAGCTAGTGCATCTGCAAAGGAATTAGCACCACCTCTTTACCCATTATAATCTCACTGTCATATCCCAAGTCAGCCACTTAACTACTCTTTTTTCATTCAAGTAGCTCCACATGCTACAGTCCTCCTTTTGTAGCCAATCTATTACTAACTTTGAGTTTAACGGACAAAAAAATGGAAACAATGCCTTTATCAAACCTTTTTCTTTGCAATACATATTGCGAAAACACAACTTACCAAACCATTTATTAGTGCAATACAAAGTAAAAGCCCAAAGCAAACTTTTACTCTTGGACTTGTAAAAAAATGCAAGAGTCTAATCCAAACAGCACCTATAAATTGCCACTAGCAGAGGAATCTAAAGAAATTTGATTTCTTCTTCCATGGTTTTTTTTCCCTTTTTCCATGTCTACAACAAGTGTCCTATAACCAATTGTCAGGTTACATGAATCAAAAACCGGTCTCCTATTAATGTTTAAGTTCAAAATATTTTATCCAATCAATGGAAAGGTACAATTAACAATAGTAAGTGGACAACTGACAAGGAGTCTTGCTTAGCAAAACTTTAGGCTGACAAGCATGAAAACACAGGTTGGTATCTGAGAGTGGCCACTTGGATGGAAAAAAACCTAAAGGTTAGTTCTGTATCCAACCTACCCCTCCCAAGGCCCCAGATAGCTAAGACCATCACTGGGAAATGGTCCTTCCTAAGTAGATGATGGACATGCCCAACCAATGACATCCAACAAATGTACAAGTGTACAAGTTTTAAAACTTTTTTTTTATGAATGGTGTACAAGTTTTAAAACTTTTTTTTTTATGAATGGTGTACAAGTTTTAAAACTTTTTAAGGATATATAATTAAATTTAGGGTAAATTTAAGATTAGTACTCTGTACCTTGGGGGTGGTATCACTTTAGTACCCAAACTTCAAAACATGTCACTGCAGTACCTGACCTGAACTCCCAAAAACTGTAACTTTAGTCCAACACCATTAACGGCTATTACAGTGGATAGTAAAATTATCAAAATGCTCTTTGTTGTCATAAACAATCAAATACGTTTACAAAACCAACAAATTGGTCTCTTCCATATAGATGTAAATCAGTCCTCTAGTATCAAGTTTAAATTCAATGATTAGTAGAATAAAACAGATCTGAATAACTGTATGAGAGAAGAAGATGGCGAAGAGAAGAGGTAAGAGAAGGAATCGAATTAATTCTCCATTCTCCTCTAACCCTATTTTATTAAGATTTAAAAAATTGATGATGACAAGTATGCCCTTAAGTGTGCGGCCAGCTTGGCAGTTACATAAAGGAAATAAACAAGAATAAATAACAGGCCCATTAAGTGTGGCCCATCAACATAAAATAAAAGATATTACAAGAGAGGCTGTTAGGGCCCATTCGGCCCAGTCTCTTTACACTCCCCCTCAAGCTGAGCATAGATGTCAATCATGCCCAGCTTGCTTATATAGTGTGTCGATTTCCCCCTTGGAACTCCTTGGTCAAGATATCAGTCAGTTGCTCTTCTAATGTGATGAATGGGAAACAAACTTCTCCTGAAGAGACTCTTTCTCTTATGAAATGCCTATCAACCTCAATCTGCTTTCTGTCATGTCGAACAGAATTATGTGCAATGTTGATAGCAGCTTGGTTGTCACAATAGAGCATCATTGGTTTCTCATAGTCCACCCCCAATTCCTCTAGAAGGGATCGTAGCCATAGTAATTCTGACACACCATGAGCCATTGCCCTGTATTCTGCTTCAACTGAGGATCTAGCAACTACTGATTGTTTCTTACTCCTCCAAGACACAATATTCCCAGCAACCAAAGCACAATAACCAGAGGTGGACCTTCTGTCATCAATACATCATGCCCAATCTGCATCAATAAAGGCTTCTAGCTTCATGTGACCATGCTTAGCAAATAGAATACCTTTCCCTGGAGTACCTTTCAAGTAGCACAGAACCCTTTATGTAGCAGCTAGATGAGTATCTCTGGGAAAATGCATAAACTGACTAATAACACTTACTGCATAGGAAATATCTGGTCGAGTCATGTAAAAGTATAACAACTTCCCAAGCAGTCTCTGAAACACTCCCTTATCAGGTAAAGGTTCACCATCTGTGGCAGAAAGCTTATGATTAGGATCAATGGGAGTGGAGATGGGTTTAGCGCCAAGCAGTCTCTGAAACACTCCCTTATCAGGTAAAGGTTCACCATCTGTGGCAGAAAGCTTATGATTATGATCAATGGGAGTGGAGATGGGTTTAGCGCCAAGTTTACCAATTTCAGCAAGAAGATCAATGACATATTTGCGCTGAGATATGAAGATACCATCCTTAGATCGAGCAACTTCAATGCCCAAGAAATACCGAAGATCTCCCAAGTCTTTGATTTCAAATTCAGAGTTGAGAAATCCTTTTAGTTTGCTGGCCTCTTTAATGTCATTACCCGTGACCACAATGCCATCAACATAAACAATCAAGAAGGTAACCAGAGAGTCATTTTTCTTCAAGAATAGTGTATGATTATATTGTGTTTGAATGTAGCCAAATGAGACAAGAGCAGCCCGAAATCCCTCACACCAAGCCCGAGGAGATTGTTTGAGACCATAAATAGATCTGTGTAGTTTACACACTTTGCCTTTCATTTCTTTCCCATACACTCCCGGAGGTAGAGACATATAGACCTCTTCATGCAGGTCTCCATTCAGGAAGGCATTTTTAACATCAAACTGGTGTAGGGGCCAATCAAAAGTAGCTGCTAGAGAAAGTAAAACCCTGACTAAAGTCACCTTAGCAACAGGAGCAAATGTCTCAAGATAGTCAATGCCATACATTTGGGTGTAACCCTTAGCAACCAATCGAGCCTTAAATCTCTCAACAGAACTATTAGAGTGATACTTAATGGTAAACACCCATTTACAACCCACTGGTTCCTTCCCTTCTAGAAAGTCCACAATATCCCGCATATGGTTCTTATGCAATGCATCAAGTTCAGTCATCATAGCATCCCTCCGTTCAGCTTGAGGTAATGCTTTCGGTACAGACCTGGGTATCACATGGGAAGACAGAGGCAAGCAAGGAGTAGTAGGAAGGGGAGAGAAGGTTGTAAGATAAGTGTTTGGAGATACGATGGGCTGTACACTTCTGTTTGCCCTTGCGAAGAGTGTAGAGAAACTGATGTGGGCCCCACAGCTGTGGGGCCACTCTGTCCGTAGGGTAGAATGTACCTAGTATATTTGTTATGTTTTTCTGTTATTCTAGTTGTTATTTACTTTTCAGTTTCATATTGTCAAGTGTTATGATGTAAACACCAAGGGCAGATGTGTCCTTTCCTATAACTAGCATAACATATAAATATTAAGTTGAAGTGGCGGCGGCAGATGAGTTAGAATCTGTCCCTCCTTTCAGCAACTTGTGTTCTCTTGCTTCTCTTCTATTCTCTCCTTTTCTCTCATCCTTCTCTTCTGTTTTACAAACCTAAAACCTTTTAGGATTCAAGACTGATTACAGTCTTGATCTTCTACATGGTATCAGAGCCTATCTAGGGCTTCTCATGTGTATCTAGTCCAGCCGACCACATGAGAACTAGCTAGGGCTGGAAGTCTTGAAGAAGTTTTTCAGCGGCTGAATCTTGGAGATTACCAGGAGAGGTTCACAGCAGTTGAAGACTTGCTGCAACCTGCAGAGAGTTGGTAATCAGGAAGAAGCAGCGAAGGTTAGGGTTTAGGTAACCCTAGAAGACAGTACACCGAAGGCAGGTAATCAGTAAGTAAGTTTGTTTCTTTACCGATTTTTAGAGATTGCAATCAGCCGAGATAGGTTGGACCTATCTAGAAAGAGGGGCCGAACTGTGTTCAAGTTTGCTTTAGGATTTGGCTTGCCGAACTGTGATTAAGTTTGTGTCTAGGGTTTGATTGTTGGGCCGAACCCTCCTCTTCAAAGGGGATTAGTTTTTAGGGTTTCACAGTGCCCTACGACAAGTCCCACTAGTGCGGACTGCTTGGAGAGTGCAGTTAAGCACTTTAGTGATTTCAGATCCTCAAACCTACAGTTGAAACCCTATTTTTGCTCTCACGGTAGTGGGCCCCACAGTAGTGATTTCAGAGAACAGCATCTCAGATTGATAGGCGATTGATTTCAGGTCAGTTTTGTAATGGTATTCCTGACCGGATCAGACCAGTTTCAGATCACATCGGTTTTGTGTTGGTATTTCTGATCGGATCATATCAGTTTCAGATCAGATCAGTTTTGGATCATCTTTCAGACTTACTTCCTTGACTCTGTTTGAAAAGTAACTGTCTTTTCAGATCGGATCAGTTTCGGATCAGCTTTCAGCTTTCAGATCAATTCTTTTCTTGTAAGTCATTTACTTTTCTAAGAAAAGATAGGTTGAAGTGATCTTGCGGCAAGCCCTAGTGCTGGACTGAACCTTGTGATCTACCTAGAGCTGTCCTCAGGTCTATTGTTGGCATTGATCAGATTCTAGGGTTTCACATTAACCCTACTGCAAGTCTATCTATACAGTACTTATTAGATTATGCAACTGAATTGATCACTTTAAGGACTGATTAAAACCCTAATTCTGCAAAGGCAAATCAGACCTCCTTCTAAGCTGTTTTTTAGAGTTTTTTGGGGGTTTTCGAACTCTCTTAAAGGGGTTAGAGCTCTACGGACAGACACTATTGTTTGGTTTGTTGGTTTCATATCAGAGTTATCCCAGTTGTGCACATACACTGTGAATACAAATCAGGCCTATACTGTTTTTGGTTGTGATTGGTAGTCCAAGTGCTGTTTTAAGACTTGACCGAGATGGAGTTTAAAAATCAGGCAAAAGGCAGCTTTGGGAGCATCAGTTATGGTAGTGTTTCTGAGATGGATTGTCAGCTTACAACCGTAAATTCAGGTACCCTACATGCCTCAGCTCCAGGTACTACTGAACCTTGTTGGGTAATAGATTCAGGTGCATCCGACCACATGACTTGCTTGCCTTCATTGTTTACCTCTTACCATTTGTCATCTGGTAGAGATAGAATATCTATTGTTGATGGCTCCCTGGTTCCTATTTCTGGGAAGGGGGGCATTAAGTTATCAGATACGATCTCCTTGCCTTCTGTCTTACATGTTCCTAAGCTTGATACTAACTTCCTTTCAGTCAGTAGTATTACCAAACACATGAACTGCTCAGTAACTTTCTTCCCTGACCGGTGTGTTTTTTTAGGACCTGGAGACGAAAAAGGTGATTGGGACTAGCCGTGAGACGAATGGGATCTATCTGCTTGGGGAGAGTTCTCGTCGGGAAGAGTCAGTGGGTAAGAGGTCATTTGCCTTTTTGATCCTTAAAGAATTAGTTTCCTACTTTGTTTGAGTCTGTTGAGTTGTCCCAGTTGCAATGTGAAAGCTGTGAGTTTGCTAAACATTGTAGAAACTCTTATTCATTGAGTAATAAAAGGAGTAATCGTCCTTTTGATCTCGTGCATACGGATGTTTGGGGGCCATATCACATTCCTTCTATGGGTGGGTACAGATATTTTTTGTTATTTGTTGATGACCATACCCGGTTTTCTTGGGTTTATCTTATGCGTTCACGAGATGAGGTTCCCGCCCTGACCCAAAACTTTCACCAAATGATCCTAACCCAGTTTGATGCCAAGATTAAAGTTCTTAGATCTGATAATGCAAAGGAGTACTTTGCTAAGTCATTGGCATCTTACCTTCTTACTCGTGGGGTTATCCATCAGAGCTCTTGCCCTCATACACCTCAGCAGAATGGGGTTGCAGAAAGGAAGAATAGGCACATCTTGGAGGTGGCTAGAAGTCTTATGTTTACCTCCAATGTCCCTATTCGCTTCTGGGGTGATGCTATCCTCACGGCGGTCTATCTTATTAATCGGATTCCTTCCCGGGTTCTTGATTTGCGATCTCCTTTTTCCCTTCTATACCCACATGAGGAGTTGTTTTCTATTCCCCTTAAGACTTTCGGTTGTACCTGCTTTGTTCAGCTTCTCGGCCCACATCACTCCAAGTTTGAACTCAAGGCCTCCAAATGCATTTTCCTTGGTTATGCACGAACTCAAAAGGGGTATTGATGCTATGATCCTGTCTCAGGGAGGAGGTTCGTCTCCATGGATGTCACTTTCTTTGAGGAGACACCCTATTATCCTCGGGTTTCTCCTCAGGGGGAGAGCAGTGAGAGTAGGGGTTTAGGTCCATGTCTTCAGGGGGAGAGCAGTGAGAGTGGGGTAGTTCCTTTACCTATTCCATTGGGTGATGGGAGCTGCAATGGTGAGGGTGGCCAAAGGGATCAGGAGTTGAGGGGGAACTGCAATGGTGAGGGTGGTCAGAGGGATCAGGAGTTGAGGGTCTATCACAGGCGGTGCAGGCAGGTTGATCCCGATCATCAGTAGTCTAGGCCAGCTCCAATAGCTCCAATCTCATCTGCGGCTCCAGGTCCAGGCATTACAGTCCCAGGACACACAGAGACCTCTTCTATTGTTGCCATTTCACCTCCTACAGATGACCTTGATCTTCCGATTGCAATCCGTAAAGGGAAACAACATTGTACCACATCTACAACCCACCATATTTCCCATTTTTTATCCTATGAGCGCCTATCACCTACCTACAGGTCCTACCTTAGTTCCATTTCCAATGTCCCTATTCCAAGAACAGTGCAAGAGGCTCTATCAGTCCCGGAGTGGAGAGGTGCAATGCAAGTTGAAATGGATGCCCTGTTGAAAAATAATACCTGGGAGCTAGTTGACTTACCCAAAGGAAAGAAACCAATTGGATGCAAATGGGAATTTACTATAAAGCACAATGCAGATGGTTCCATCGAGAGGTACAAAGCTCGGCTAATTGCAAAAGGGTTCACTCAGACTTATGGTATAGATTACTTGGAGACGTTTGCCCCGGTAGCCAAGATGACCACCATTCGGATTTTATTATCTCTTGCAGCAAGCCACACTTGGCCCTTGTACCAAATGGATGTTAAAAATGCCTTCCTGAATGGGGACTTGCAGGAAGAGGTTAAAATGCAGTTGCCTCCTGGATACTATGATACAGAGATAGGTAAGAAGGTCTGTCGGCTCAATAAGGCATTGTATGGTTTGAAGCAGTCACCTAGAGCTTGGTTCGACGGATTCAGACTAGCTCTTGGGAAGTTTGGTTATGTACAGGCCCAGTCAGATCATACACTGTTCATCAAAAGGGTGGAGTCTTCACTGACACTACTTGCAGTATATGTTGATATTGTGGTGACAGGAAATGACAGTCATGAGATTGAGTCCCTCAAACAGCTCCTTCATCAAGAGTTTGAGGTGAAAGATCTGGGTCCACTACGGAATTTCTTGGGTATTGAGGTTGCTAGATCTAAACAGGGGATCTTTGTCTCACAGAGGAAATATGTTTTAGATCTGTTGGCTGAAACTGGAAAGCTAGGTGTCAAACCTGCAGATACACCCATTGAACAGAACCACAAGATTAGTGCAGAGAGTGGAGAGCTGCTTGAAGACAAAGTTATGTTCCAGCGGTTAGTGGGAAAGCTCCTATATTTGTGCCTCACTCGGCTAGATATCAGTTATGCAGTTAGTGTTGTCAGTCAGTACATGCATTCTCCTAGAACCACGCACCTTCTAGCAACAGAAAGAATACTAGCATACTTGAAGAGATGCCTGGGTAGAGGTATATTGTTCAAGAATAGTAACCACATGAAGGTGGAGGTCTATACGGATGCCGATTGGGCTGGGAGTTTTGATGACAGACGGTCTACCTCAGGATATTGTGCCCTTGTGGGAGGAAACCTCGTCTCCTGGAGAAGTAAGAAGCAGAGTGTTGTCTCCCAGTCGAGTGATGAAGCAGAATACAGGTCCATGGCCAACAGAGTGGCTGAAATCCTATGGCTAACATCTCTACTTGAGGAGTTGGGTATTGAGTATGAGAAGCCTCTGATGTTGTATTGTGATAATCAAACAGCACATGTTTCCTTAGGATTCAAGACTGATTACAGTATTGATCTTCTACAAAGAGCAATAGGAAGGTCAAGGTCTGGGACAATCAGAGATGGGTCAGTAGAGGGCTGACCTGTTTCCTTAGGAATGATGGGAGTGGCAAGACGCTCTTCTGAAGGAGTGGAAACAACCTGCACATGTCTGAATCTCTGCCTTTGGTACCACCTTTGGAAAGCAGGAGCAGAAGAAGGAGGAGGAGGAGCTGGGATATCAGAGGTAGGCCCAGTGGAAGAGATGGACACTCCATGATCGGACTCACAAGGGATGGGAAGAGGAACGGTTGGAGACACGACAAAGGGCTCGTCAGATTTCTCCCCCTCAGGAGGAAAACTAAAGAAGGGAGTCAACTTGACAAAGGTGACATCCCGAGATACAAAGCGGGTGCCACAAACTGGATCAAAACAGCAATAACCCTTTTGTGTGGAGGCATATCCCAGAAACACACACTTATGAGCCTTAGGTTCAAACTTGTGCCTTTGGTGACTATGAATATGCACATAGCAAGTACACCCAAACACACGGAGAGGAAGAGAAAAGAGATCCTCATCCGGGAAGAAAAGAATAAAAGGAGTTTTAAAGCCAAGGACCTGGGAGGGCATACAGTTGATTAGAAAGGTAGTAGTAAGAACAACATCTCCCCAAAACTTTACAGGAACATGGGATGCAAACAAGAGGGATCTAGCAACCTCAACCACATGCTTGTTCTTTCTTTCCGCCACCCCGTTTTGTTATAGAGTGTAGGAACAAGAACTTTGATGAATAACCCCAAAAGTTTCAAGATAGGTGGAGAGGGTTCTCTCAAAATACTCCTTAGCATTATCAAAACGGAATATTTTGATACGTGTAAAACTGGGTGAGGATGAGTTCATGAAATTTTTGCACAATAGTTGGTACTTCATCCCTGGATTTCATGAGATAAATCGAAGTGTAACAAGAGTAGTCATCAATAAAAAGGATAAAGTACATGTAACCCCCCATAGTTGGCAAATGACATGGCCCCCACACATCAGAGTGAACAATATGAAAAGGAGAAAGGGATCTTTTATTGCTTACTGAATAAGAATGTCTACAATGCTTTGCCAGTTCACACGACTCACAATGAAGACTCGATAAAGACACTCCCTTAAACATATCTGAGAACAAATGACTCAAAGCAGAAAAAGACAAGTAACCAAACCGAAAATGACATAACAAAATTTTGTTAACAGACTCTGACACGACTGACTCTAAGGCAACTCCATGAGGTGGTCCCAAAGCTTGATCTGGTGTGTCCAACAAGTATATTCCGTTCGCCTCATGGCCACTCCCAATCATCCTCTGAGACTGTAGGTCCTGAAAAACACAATGAGTAGGAAAAAAAGTTATGCTGCAATTCATGGACTTTGTTAAGCTACTAATAGATAAAAGGTTTGTGTTAAGCTTAGGGACATGAAGAACAGAAGATAAGAACAGGGTGTCAGAGGTCTTTATATCACCTTTATCAAAGATGGGGGCAAGGGATCCATCGACAAGGGATATTTTCTCTTTCCCAGAGAGAAGGTGATATGAGCAAAAAATGTTAGATAGACTGGTCATATGGTCTAATGCACCGGAATCGATAATCCAAGGGATTTTATGATTACTTGAGGCTGAAGCATGATTTGCAGAAGCACAAGTACCTGAGTGAGCAAAAGCCGATGAGGATGATGTATTGTTGGAAGGGTGAGCTGAATAAACTGTAGCTTCCAGGTGATTTAGGAGTCTCCCATACTTCTCAAAATCCAGCTTCATTGCAGCCAACTATTCAATGGTTGATTTCTCTTCACTCTCCTTACTTCCCCCTTCAGGTACTGTAGCAGCATTAGTAGTCTTGGGTTTTCCCACCTGATTGCCCTTCTTAGAGTTATTATTGTTCTTAAACCTATTAGGGAGAAGTCCAAGGTGAAGCTTCCAGCAGGTGTCCTTTGTATGTTGTGGTTTCTTGCAATATTCACACCTGTTCTCTCTTCTCAATAGGGCCCTTTGGTTTCATTCCCGCATGTGCAAAATGTTCAGTAGGTGGACTCTGCAACTAAACCAGCCACCTACTCTCCTCACTACTTATCATAGCATATGCCTGTGAAAGAGTAACCTCATCCCTGGCCAAAATATTCTGTCTGATAATATCAAACTCAGGGTTGAGTCCAGTGAGAAACTCAAACACCCTATTTCTCTCCACCAGCTTTCTATACATTTCGGCATCCTTTTTACTCTCTCATACCATTGTCTCCATAACATCAATTTCCTACCATAGTAGATTGCCACTCTTTTTCCCCCTGTCTCAGGTTTTTCACATCACTTTTCAATTTGTACGCTCTGGCTACATTCAGTTTCTATGAGTAGGTCTCAGTTACACTGTCCCATATCTCCTTGGCCGAAGACATCCAGAGATAGTGCTGGCTTATATGGGGTTGCATAGAGTTAACCAACCATCCTATAACAATGTAGTTCTCTTGCATCCATTTTTCAAATTCAGGGTCTATCTCTTCGGGTTTCACCTTACTGCCTGTGAGATACCCGAGTTTTCCTCTACTACAAACAAATTTTTATAGACTGTGCCCAAGCAAGATAGTTCGTCCCATCTAGCTTAATTATGGTCACACCAGTCAAAACGGAATCTACTGAGGCAGGTCCAGAAACCGACACCTGCTTGAACTCACTTCAGTATGTCTTCATTAATCAAACGGAAATTAAAGAACAAAAAATTTTGACTATGTAAACTTACTTGAAGCTAAACCAGAACATGGGTGCTTGAAAAACTAGGCTTTTGCTCTGTCCAGCAGATGGAGGAAGAGAGAAGATGCTACCGCACCTACCAAACTAACCCAAACTCTTCCAAACCTGAACCGCCCTCCTTTAGCAGTCACAAGACACCTTCCAAGCACAGAGCGCCACACCCGAGATTCACCTTTCCTGGTAACCTCGAAAATCTCTAGTCGGCTAGGGTTTCAAGCAGCAGCAAAACAGCAACACTTCTTGGCAAAATCTAGCCAGAACTAAACTCTCCAAACCCTTCTACCAACTAGGCAAGTGATTCTCTATACTATAGAGAATGTATCTCTCCATACACTCTCTTGATTTTAGAGTGAACAGGAATGAAGAAAAAGAAGGAAGAGGAACTAAACCTACTCCGATACCAATCAGTCCTCTAATATCAAGTTTAAATTCAGTGATTAGCAGAATAAAACAGATCTGAATAAATGTATGAGAGAAGAAGATGGCGAAGAGAAGAGGTAAGAGAAGGAGTCGAATTAATTCTCCATTCTCCTCCAACCCTATTTTATTAAGATCTAAAAAATTAATGATGACAAGTATGCCTTTAAGTGGGCGGCCAGCTTAGCAGTTACATAAAGGAAATAAACAAGAATAAATAACAGGCCCATTAAGTGTGGACTATCAACATAAAATAAAAAATATTACAAGATAGGCTGTTAGGGCCCATTCGGCCCAGTCTCTTTACACATATGATGGTGGATGAGGAGTACAGAGCACCCTCGTACTTTGCAGAACGTCAACAACTTGGTCTCTTCCACATGCCACATATATCAAGGGGACTCACTCAGTTCGTCCAAGATTGTTAAGTGTCGAGTCAAGGAATTCTTGACTATGACTCCAAGGGATGACTTCAAGATGGCATCAGGGCAACTTTGAGAGGTGGACTTGTGTTGGGTTGAGGACTCTGCTCACCACTGTTCTGGTTTAGTGTCAAGAAGACGATGAACTGTCTTCTCCTAAAGGGTAATTTTGGGATTTTTGCATGTGATATCACATGCATCAGATAACTGATGGAATGCTAACAGCAGGGCCTAAAGTGGCAATTTTTGGGAGTTCAGGTACTGCAGTAGCATGTTTTAAAGTCTGTGTACTAAAGTGAGACTACCCCAAAAGTATAGGGTACTAATCTGCAATTTACCCTTATATTTATTGCAAGCCAACTCTTCCCTGTATTCTTTATTTTGTCTTGCTCCTTTATGTTTTAAATGGTTAATTATCATGTATAAAATTATAAATAAAATTGATGGCATCTAGAACCCTAGAGGACAAACCCAAAATCGTTTTGCTGCACATAATAGGGGTCAAAGGGAATATACCTGATGACACACATATGACTTGTCACCCCTACAAAGAACTCAGGCAACAGACACTACCAACATTGGGGGGCATTAGAGATGAAGATGGAAACATCATTGCTCTGTACTCCGGTCCTGTGGAGTAGGGTGATGTGGCAAGGGCAAAGTTTCTAGCTACAGCATATGGGGTTGAGAAGGCTAAAGAGTTGGATATTAATAGACTGATCATCGAGGGAGACTCAAAAACTGTGATGAAATGGTTGCAGAAGGGGGAAGGGGTGACATGGCATGAAGAATGAATTCCAACGATTTAAATGGTTGTCAATGGACATGTCAATCCAGGTGGGATGGGTGAGGAGATCTGCCAACAGTTTGGCAAATAGCTTAGCAAAGCAAGGGGTTCAAAGAACACATGTTTTGGGCACATTTGTAATTCTATCTTGGGTCAGCTTACTAAAGCTGGTTTCTTTCACAAATTCTTATTGTATCCATAATTTTTCCTTTCTTTGATCAGTAAAAACATAATTTTTCTAATTAATGAAATCATTTCAGAGTTATTGATCAAAAAGAGACACTACCAACATTAAAAGGTTGCTAGAATGCCCATATCTTTCCGAAACTCCAGCAGCATCCCACATAAGGTATGTTGGGATATATAACATAAAATATATAAATATAGGCTTCCTACAGCATATTGATCAAAGAACAGAAAAAATACCTAATAGCACCTTCATGAAAACAGCAAGTGAGGTAGAACGTAAAGAAGATTTCCATGAAAGCAAAGATGTGAACATCTTCCTTACCAAAAATGTATTCTTCTTTGGCCGGCCCTTCCGCACTCGAAGACCAAATGGCACTTGAATACCAGTTCCCCCAAGATAGTCCTGCCTAGAAACCAGTGGCACCGTTCCAAGACCGTTCCGATTATGCTGATTATGGGATTTGACCCGCAAGATCTTATCCCGAGAACTTGTAGGAGTTTCTACTCTTCCACTAGAATATCTTGACTTAAGATCTGATGATTCTTCGATGTATCTCCGAGTAGGCTTGCGTAATCTTTTTGGTGCTACAAGCACACCTTCTCCATCACCCAAATCCAAGACTCCAAATGTTTTTCCAGCATCAGAAGAACCAGTTATCAAATCCTCCCCAGCAACCATACTTTCCCTTCCCACATCTTGGCTTACTGGTTTAGCCACGTTCCCCAGAACATTTGTAAAAAGGCTTTGCATTCTTCCAGACGAATCATTACTAGATGTAAAAATCATATCACCTTCATTTCCATCAGGTATTCCACTTTCCAGCAAGTCTGATACATCCCCAAACTCAACAAGATTCTGTAAACCAAATGAGATACGGCGCTTAAGCCACTGCTTGTCCTTCACAGATGTCTCCCGTCCAAATGTTGTCCTAAAAGCTTCCTGTAGGTCATAAATCGTCATTTTGTCAAGTAAAAATTCAGACTGATCAGATGTAGATTCCAGCACTGGTATTGTTTCTGTTAAGTCTGGCATCTGAGTTATGCTGTTCTTCCCACTTAAGCATGATGGTTGACTTTCCAGCCTCAAGTTCCCCACATGAGATCCTTCACATGAACCATAATCCAAATCGGGAACTCTTTCAGCATATTCAGTATCTGTACACAGAAAAAAATGAAAACCAATGATAACAATAATGATAGAAATAATAAAATTGAAGGATATGTATAATTGAATGGGACTTTGACAACAATTGAAATTCAAACTAAGTAGATAACTGCAAGAAGGCTCACCTAAAAGATAATCATCACATGAGGTAGATAAACCATTTGGTACATGAAGATCCCCCTCACCAATGCCATGAAACATTCCATCAAGAAACTACGAATACAGCAACATTGTCAAGATATTACTGGCATATAGGGAAATATGACCTCAGATAAGTCTCTTCTGAATTAAAAATAAGGCCTGAAGCAGGAGATAACCAATGAAGGATAAAGACATAATAGAGCAACGTATTCCAACAAGAGGTAGGATAGTTGGTGGTGGTGCATGTCTTTCCAAGTACAAAAGATAAAATTACAGACTACAACTATCTGATTAAAAAAAGAAAAAATATATAACAGATAAAATTCAAAAAAAAATGAAATTGCAAGCATGAAGAATTTTTTCAAAATAACTTGACCAAGTCAGTCAACAAGTATTTGATGTTGGGATATAGAAATGCCATATCAAGCACATATCTTAATGCAAGCAGAAAAGCAAACAACAAATGGCAAGATGAAAATGTCAGCCTCCACGAGAACTCCAAATTTGAGGATTCACTTGTCCAACTACTAAATGTTTATCATGAATGAGATATCTCCAACATTTTCAACAATTCCAATAGTT
Organism: Nelumbo lutea; assembly: GCF_056320005.1. Classification (NCBI taxonomy): domain Eukaryota; kingdom Viridiplantae; phylum Streptophyta; class Magnoliopsida; order Proteales; family Nelumbonaceae; genus Nelumbo; species Nelumbo lutea. The sequence goes on from NC_142685.1 coordinate 55,942,115, forward strand.
CTAATAGGGACAAATGGAGTATATGAATAATTATGTTTTCAATAAAAAACTAAAATGAATAATTGCATATTCAAAAAAAGCATTAAACTGTAGGAATGCATGCCTTGTAATATAAGTCCATTTCCCACCAGTTTTTGCAGGCTAATTCTTAAATAAGGGGTTGGTTTAGTACGCTATGCATCAAGTTTATACCAATACAACATGAAAGAGGTGTAATAACTAAGTTTTTTTTTTTGATAGATAGGTGTAATAACTAAGTTATGAATTACCTATTTGGGAATTAAAGAGAAATTCAGATAATGCTTTTTTATTAATAAGTGCCCAGTTTCATGCTTTCATCATTCCACCTACCTAGTAACATTTTTTTGATAAATGAAGATAATTTTATTAAACCAGAGAATTATGGAGAGGCACGAGCTGTTACCTCTCTTAACAAAGTATTACATCAAGTTAAAACAGGAGAAAATAGAAATGAAAATTACAGTGCAGCCCAAAATAAATGTTCCCTTGAAGTCCCTTGCTTAGCCAACCCATCCGCTAAGGTATTTGCTGATCTTCCCACCCAAAGAGAGGTAACAGTCATGCTCCTTGTGAGCCAATTAACTTTCCTCAATAAGTCTTTGTATCGCCATATGGCTGAGCATGGATCTGTCAACCATCCCACAATAATTTGGAGTCTCCTTCAATTACCAAATTCTGAACTCCTAATTGTTCTACATTTTGAATACCTTGTACAGCCGCTAAAATCTCAGCTCTATTAGAGTCTCCTATTCCTATGGGGCCTGAAAACATGGCTAAGATGTTGCTATCCTTATCTCTCAGCACCCCTCCCATCCCTGATGGACCTGGTTTCCTTGACTGCTACCATCAAAATTCAGCTTTACCCAACCTTCAGACGGAGGCACCCACACTGCAGATATCCTGTCCTTCCTCATATGACTATTAGCCACCGTATCCAGTTTCTCCAAATATCATCAAAAGGAAAATGTTTGAAAAGGGTCCACAGTTCTCAACCAATGAATGGCCCTAGTCAAGATACAATCCTCTACAGCCTGAATGCTTCTTTCCTTTTATTTGAATAACCTTGCATCTCTTTCTTCCCAGATTGTCCACAAGACAGCTGCTCTAACACATCTCCACATAGTTCTTCCTTTTTTTTGTAAGCCACACAAAAAAGGAAGGATCAAACAGCTGACTTAAGTCTGTGGTCAGATTCCACCTGCACCCAAACATATTTAAGCCTGCAAGAATTTCTCAAGGTCCATGCTTTTATGGCTTAAGCCTACAAGAATTTCTCAAGGCCCATGCTTTTATGAGTTAAGCAAGAATTTCTCATACAGCCCCTACCTTTTGAATTTTGCATGTTACATCAGAGCCTTCAACCTGGCATCTGCATCCTAGTAAAGCAACCATTGGTTGTTGATGCATATGACTTAAAAGAACATTTTAAACATTTCCACAAAATCTGTCAGACCTTGGAGGCTCACCTCACCTAATGGCCAAGCAGTTTTGTACATTGTGTTTTAACATATTTTTATATTGTTAATTTTTTTAGATTATAATTATAAAACAGACATTATTAAACTAAAATGTTCATTTTATGTGTTTATATACTAATTTCTTTTTATTATTTTCTAATTTATTAGGGTTTAATCAACACAAACATTGCTAAATGTTGTATTTAACCCTCAAAGACTTCAAAACCTGAACCAATATGCGAGGAACAACTTAAAATTTTGTCTAATCAACACATTATTTTCTTCCACATCTTCATCTTCTTCAAAATCTGAACCACTTTTTCTTTTCTTCTTTTCTTATAACAAAATAGGGGTTCAGCCCCCATATTTTTTGAGCCTTCTTTTCTTTCTTCTTTTTCTTATGATTATGTTGATTTTCTATTCTTTAACATGAAGTTCATGCTTTTCTTATGAAAATTATGGATGATTATCAAGGAAAAATGGTTATGGAACCTAGGGAACTACCCTAGGATATATGGCTTTTGCTTAAAAAAATCCATCGCCTAGGCAATTAGGCGACAAGGCACCCCCTGTCACCTAGCCTCGCCTGGGCACCTTGAAAATAATGCATTTAGAGGTCACATGGACGTGGTTATCATGGTAGAACTTGGTCCAATTTATGAGGATCAGTCCACTAGCACTAGAATGTAGTCCATGGTTCTGCCTCACGATCTCTGACAGATTTTGTGCTTACTTGAAAGATGCATTGGATAAATATGCATGTCCATGTCCAAAACATGCAGGCACACATGCCTTATGAACACATTTTTTTGCTGAATAAACAAAGCTTTTTATAACAAAGAAAAAGTAATATAGTCTGATACAGGCATCGGGAAAGGAAAGGTATCAAAAGATAAGGCAGACTGAGTAACGGTCTTGGCATATTGGGCTGATTCATGACAGCTCGAATGTGTACTGTCTCTTAACATAACAGAAACGCACAGTCCCTATATGTCTGTTCATTGTTCCTGACATTTGGTAACATTACAAACCATACAAACATGTGCATACATGTGCATGCTATGTATACATATACATAGACAACATGTATGGTGCATATACATCTCTTTCTGATTATGGTTTTAGTTATCCATATGACCACTTTTCTTGATTTTAGCAGCATACTGTATTTGATACCTCAAGTCTACTAAACTGATGATATTATACAGATCTGGTCGCATTATAATAAAAATATAAGATGTTTTCTGATGAATAATAAAAATATAAGATGTTTTGTTCTGTCTTGCCTATATTCCTCCTTTCTATACTCCCCTCTCAATTTTTTTATCAATAACAATCAAAATTTTATTAATATAATGTGAAGGAGTCCATAAATGTACAAATTTTTTTCTAGAGATAAGGAGTGTTTATCTCTATCCTAGGAGTTTCCTTTTACTTTTTCACAATTCTACCCAAAACATTAGTTCCATCTCTACCCCTTCCTTTTCTAGTCAACCACCTGAACCTTTTCGCTTCATGCTTTTGCACCACAATGCAGCCTCCCTCTTTTGTAGCCACCCAAATCTTCTTCGATAATCAATTTTTCCACACTCATTTTTTTGCCCTCTGCATACCTTGCATTGTAGCTACCCAATCAGGCCTGAGAATAATGCAACAATATTACCTTCTTCATTCGTGAAAACTCCCCCCACTCCTGTGTTCCCAAGAATACCTACTCCACTCTCAAATTCATACTTTATTCCCCACATTGAAAAGCTATTATCAACTTTATTCAGACAAACTGATCCATGAGAATATCAAATTTATTGGCATTAAAAAGAATGGACTAGTGAAACAGATTCATGTAGCCAACCCCATATAGTTGGTATAAGGCTTGAATGGTGATGGTTTATTATTATTATCAAATTGACCCATAGGCTCCTAAGGTTTCATGGGAGTAGAAGTTTGGTGAACAGAAAAAAAACCCTTGGATGTTCAAGCGTGAGAAACCCCCAGTGGCGAGCCATCAGCCCCAACCTTTGGGCTTCTAACCGAACCCACGTTCATGCAGGCTCAGGCTGAGCAACTGGGTTGATCTTTGTCTGCAGTCAAGCTTCAGGTTAACTACTTTGTTCCTACAACCCGGAAGGGATTGGCCATTGAACTCAACCACCTAATCTTTATTCACTCTTAGTCTTACCTACAGTTTATTTATATATATATATATATATTGGAGTGAGAAGTTCGAACTCATTGCAAATCAATTTTTATAGTCTCCAGCAATGTTGTCGGACTCAGACCAGACCAAACAACTTAGGTCACTGGGTCACAGGTAAAATGGTTCAACCATCCTGGACAATGGTAAAATAAAAAAAAAATAGAAATGAATACAGAGTTTTTTATGGGTAAAAGTAAAATGATTTCAGATTATCTCTTAAAGCTATGATCAAAAGTTTTATAGAAAAGATAAGGTATAAAATTTCACTACCAAAAAGGGTGTCTCCCCTAAGATTTACAGAATATCAAATTCTATACAGTGAGAGGCTGTACACAATCATTGTATGGTGTGGCTTCAAAACAACAAACTGTGTCCCTTACTCCCTTCTCAGTTTCTAAGAGTATGAACAGAAAATGTATCACCATAAAGAATCTCCATAAACTCATCTTTTATTGTCTCCTTAAGCTCCTTGTTAACAGATACATTTGAAGTTCACCCAAGTCAACATGTCCAAGAACCAGGCAACTCAAAATTTGTTTTGGCTGCACATACTGAGCTCTGATGATCCAACTGTCCAAGCTGGTCCAGTCTGACAACATTGGTTTTCAGATACCAAGAGCCTCCAAATGAGTAGTACAAGTTATAATAAATCATAACAGGTTTCGTAATGTAGAAAGCAATACTTTTTGCCCTGAACTTTAGCAATCCATGGTAATTTACCAGCAATACAAAAATAACAGACACAATATTTCAACTGAAAGTTTCCAAGCATGTGAAGAACATACTTCGAACTTTGACTCCTCTCTCTCCCCTTCTGAAGGGTTGGCATGCAGCATTCCTGAACAAGTAATCACAAAGAAATACACTTGTTAAACTAACCAGAAACTAAGACAGCAAGGTCAATGTCAGTATACACAAAAGACGAACTAAATGGCATAAGCAACACAAATAGTAGAAAAATAGGAAGTAATTTGTCTGAACAACATAGTTAAAGTGATTTATAATTTATAAATAGGAGTGCAACTACATTGAGCCTATGCCCTAGGCCATCCCCTTGAAATTTACTAGATGCCCAAACCAGCCCGCAGTAGGTGCATCCCAAACTATAATTATACCAGCCACGTTTTATATTAAGGCAGTGACATAAAATTTTTTCAGTTCAAATATTTCAGCAGTTAATTTTGCCCCTTTTATGACAAAAAAAAAGTTCCCCACCCCCTTCTACTAAGTTTTGATGTAAATGGCAATGAAAGCAAAGCTCAAATAATTGAGCCTGAAAAATCTACTACCCATTCACATTGAAACAAATGGTGGACTGAAACACATGGCCCTTTGGTAAAGATTTTTTTATCAGTTATCTTGTGGAAAGGGTCAAGATGGTCAAACAGGTGCATCCCTTTGTCCCCTTCCAATATGCCGACACATGCAGTCTTTTTATCAATAACTTCAAGAATTTACTAAGGTGTAGAAAAGTCAGAGATATGCCAAAATGTGCAATCTTCCTGAGAACAGACTGGTACTCGTTGAGATTTGAGATTTCCATAATCTCCTCTTTCATGGATACACTAAAAAACTATACTATTCAAGGGTAGAGAGGAATTCTGTACACAACAAGAATGTCCCAAAAGGTGAAGAAGCATATTGGGAGTTACAGCATATTCATACAAATTGAGAAGAAAATGTGGTACAAAAAGGGAAAGTTGATATGAAGTAAATAAAGCACAAAGTCAAATGACCATTACCACTAGAAGTTTTCATATGATCATAGTCAACAGCACATGGAAAATCTTCAATTGTTAGGCACTTTTCTGGACTCCCTGAGTTATAGCATAATATGTTATCCACTAAAACCTTATCATTTCTTGGTTCCACTAATAAATGCTGAACTTCTAGTTCATCTTCTGTGGTAGGTAGATAGGATCCATCTCCATCCACCTAGAAGCAAAAGAAGATAAAGAATAACAAGAGTGCAACAAAAAAATAGTTACCAAGAAACAAAATCAAGAACATATCACTAACGATAAGCATCAATGACTATGATTAGAAAACGGAATGCAACTGTGTCAGCAAAGGTAATGACCCTTAAAGAGGACAAATGAAATTTTCATTCTTTAAGTAGATAAGAGTTTTAAGGGATCAGACAACAACAGTGATTTAAAAGGCCCACATGAGGCACACCTAGGCCCCCAGGCGAGGCGCATTTTAAGATATGCATCTTACATAGCCTTCAGGCGCAGCACTTTCAAAGGGCACTCGATGTGCACCTGGTACGTCATGTGCTTCAGCCCAAGTGCATGCCTTTTGAAAATTTGTGCTTCAGCCCGAGACCCCCCCACCTCCCCCAAACTAGTGCTACGCATTCTTCATTCTCCTTAGCATAAAAGATTTTTATTAAAAATAAAGAAAAAATGAGATCCTCCTTCCTCTTCCTCCTCCCCCTCCTCTTAAGGAAGCTTACGCCTCTTATGTTCTGAACTACATGCCTCACGCCTCTAGGTAGTGGAAGTGTGGAATGCCTCGCATCACACCTCTGCATTTTGAAACATCAGTTGGATTGGATGTAAGTGGGTGTATATTATTAAACATAAGGTTGATGGCTCTATTGAGAAATTTAAGGCATAATTGGTAGACAAAGGATATACTCAGACTTGTAGCATTGATTATCAGGAAACATTTGCTCCAATGGCTAAAATAAATTCCACCTATGTGACCATGTCTCTTGTTATACATTTGTCTTGGCCTTTATATAATTATATCAAATGGATGTGAAAAATGCTTTCCTTAATGGAGACCTACAAGAGGAAGTTTATATGAACTTGCCTCCAAGAGTGGGCCTTCCTAACAATGAGGGAAATGACTACCATCTAAAGAAGTCCCTATATGGATTCAAACAGTCTCCCAGAGCTTGATTTGATAGGTTTAGAAAGGTAATCTTGAAGCTTGGGTTCTCTCAAAGACCAATTAGCCATCTCCTTTACCTATGTCTAAGTCTAACTAGACCATATATATCCTATGCAGTCAATGTGGTTAGTCAATATAGGCATGAGCAAAACCTCTCACACTATCAACAAGACTCTTGCTTATCTGAAGGGGTGTCCTGGCAAAGGAATGTTATACTCCAATCACAAGCATTTGAAGATTCAGGCCTACACATATGCTAATTAGGTAGAGTCAGTGGATGACAAGAAATCTACTTCTAGCTATTGTGCCTTAGTTCGGGGCAATGTGATATCTTGGAGGAGCAAGAAACAATCCATTGTCGCTCACTCCAATCCAGAGGCACAATACAGAGTTGATGGAGTGTCAGAGTTGCTATGGTTTAGGATCTTATTAACAGAAATGGGAATTCAAGATGAAGCTTCAATGAGACTTTATTGTGACAATCAAGCAACTCCAATCATTGCACATAATCATGTTCAACATAATTGTACAAAATGCATTGAAGTGGATAGACATTTCGTCTAGAGAAAATTTTTAGTGGAGAATCTTGTTTGCCCTTTGTAAGATAAAAGGATCAACTTATTGCCTGCCTTATTGAAGGAGTTCACAGGCCAAAGTTTGATAGTAACCTAGGCAACTCAGGCATGATACATATTTATGCTCAACTTGAGGGGGAGTGTGGAGAATATGTAATGAATTGTCTTTTGTAATATTCCATGGGTATTTTAGTATTTTTCCTCTTTTTTGTATTTGCGCATCCATGCAAGGGTAATCTTGTATTTTTCCTCCTCTCGATAATAAATACAATTTTTTTTGTAACAATGACCAGACACACCATTCATAACTTTGCTCTACTTATTCCTCATCTCCTCCCAACTTCTTGCTTCTTTCTTCTCAATCAACAACTAAAAAGAATTTCTAGACTTCCACCAAAAAGTAAATGCAAAAAGATGTAGCATGTAGTAATAGTAGCTAGGGTTTTATAAAGCATGTGAGGCTATAAAGAAGGGAATGATCGGAAAACATCTCATTTTGACCAAGGGGCACATCACTAATTATCAATAAAAAAAGTTTATGTTTTCAAAGACTTAAAAGTGTTGCATGCATGGTTTTAATCATTGTATTTTTTTTTTATAAATGTGGTTTTAATCATTGTATTTGTAAACAAGGAAATCTTCTATTTTCCAAAGGGTTTACCAATGCCCAAATCAGCCCCCACTAAGGGAAAAAAAAACGTTTGGAGAAAGGAAAAAATTTTAAAAAGTGAAAAAAATCTAGAGAATTTAGTGACCACCATGCTAATTTGTTAGAAACTAGTGAGATACCGCTCACCTCGGAAGCCCCTTCGAGGGTGGCTTAACCTCCTAAAACAGAAAGTGGAGAGGAAGAAGAGAAGGGAAGGTAGGAAAAGAGGGATTCAGTGAGAGAGAAACAGAGGATATTCATTCTTGCCTTTCATTGTAAGAGTATGGCCTTATATAGCTGGCCTACAGGTGTAATCATAGAGGGAATATCCTCTGATTGGCAGGATAACTAACTCTGAGAAATATCATGGAGGGAATATCTTCTGTCAATAGAATCACCCTCTCTGTGTGTAACTAATTCTGAGGCTTTGTTGCCTGTCCCTGAGGCTCGGTCGCCTGTCCTTTCTGCCCCCTTGAGTATTGTTGATGGGTAGTGGCCTGCTCCACTCCCTTTGTTGGGTTCAGGGAAGGTATTTGGGTCCCAACAATTCCTCCCTCCTTAGCATTGACCTTGCCCTCAAGGTCTAGGTTCGGAAACCTCTCATTTAGCCTTAGATAAGGTTCCCAAGTGGCGTCTTCTGGGGGCAGCCCGACCCATTCTACCTTGGCTTCTAGTACAACCTGCCCACCTCGTCGGACCCATCGGAAATCCACAATTTTGATGGGCTCTGTATAAATGTCCCCTTCTTCAGTGAATTGGGGTAAGCTAGATGAGAGATTGGAGTATGATTTCCCACAGCCTTCTTGAGAAGAGAGATGTGAAACACCAGATGAAGCTTCAAGGTAGCAGGGAGGTCCAATCTGTAAGCAACATGACCCACTCTTTCCAACACCTTGTAGGGCCCATAATACCTAGGAGCTAGCTTGTGCCAAGCCCGTCTTACCACTGAGACCTGGCGGTAATGTTGGAGCTTAAGGTAGACAAAATCACCCACCTGAAACTCTAATGGGCGGTGGTGAGAGTCATAGCTGATCTTCATTCGTCGTTGGGCCTTTGTCAAATTGGCCTTGAGCAGTCTAAGAATCTCGTCTCTTTCCAGTAGGCGAGTCTCTACTTCTGCCACCTTGGACGACCCATATTCATAGGGTAATATGGGAGGGGGTTCTCTGCCGCATAGGGCCTTGAAGGGTGTCACCCCTGCAACTGACTGATAAGTTGAGTTGTACCAGTATTCTGCCCACAGAAGCCAATGGGCCCATTGTCTAGGCTTCTCCCCTATGAAGCATCTAAGGTAGGCTTTTAAGCATCGATTAATGACTTCAGTCTGTCCATCAGTTTGCGGGTGATAGTTGGTGGATGGGTGCAGTCAGGTTCTTTGCAATCTGAAGTACTCCTTCCAAAATGAACTTAGGAAGGCAGGGTCACGGCCCAAGACAATGGATCTTGGTGTTCCATGCAGTTTTGCCACGTCCCGTATGAAAATGCCGGCCACCATTGCTGTAGTGTAAGGGTGAGGCAAAGCAGAGAAATGGCTATACTTGGTGAGGCGGTCAACCACTACCATGATGACCTCTTTTCCTACAGAACGAGGAAGTCCCATGATGAAATCCATGGAGAGGTCTTCCCACACTTGCTCTGGAATCTCGAGGGGTTGTAGAAGGCCCGCGGGTGACTGTGAGGAGTATTTCTATTGTTGGCAAGTTGGGCATTATGATACATAGTGCAACACATCCTTGCGCATTTCTACCCAATGGTAGTGGTTGCTGAGTCTTTTTAGGGTCCGTAGCACCCCTGAATGTCCTCCCAACGCGGAATCATGAAACAACTGTAGCAGTTCAGTTTTGTGGGTGGAATTTGGAGCAACCACAAACCTACCCTTGAATAAAAGATCAAGTCCCACAATTTGGTAACCCGAAACCTGAGAAGGGTCATGTTTCCACTTTTCCCTGATGTCTTGCAGTTGTGGATCAGATCTGGCTTCTTGCCGTATAGCTTCAAATAAGGGAAAATTGGGTTGAGAGCAGGTTAGTTGGGCCAGCTCTTCTACCCGTGATAAGGCATCAGCTACTTTGTTGGCAAGCCCAGGTTTATAATCGATGTGGTAGTCGAATCCCATTAGTTTACTAAGCCATTTTTGCTGCTCCGGGGTGTGCACCCTTTGTTCTGCTATGTACTTCAAACTTCGTTGGTCTGTCCTTATGATAAATTGGCGTCCCAATAGGTATGTATGCCATTTTTGTACTGCCATTACCACGGCCATCATTTCCTTGACATAGGTGGACTGATTTTAGTGAGCTGCTGAGAGAGCCTTGCTGAAATAAGCAATGGGTTGCCCCTTCTGCATCAAAACGGCCCCCACTCTGACACCCGATGCATCATACTCTATCTCAAAGGGCTGAGAGAAATCTAGGAGAGTGAGGACTGGAGGGCTAGAAACTGTTGTCTTCAAGTCTTCAAAGGCCCGTTGGGCATCATCAGCCCAACCAAAAGAATCCTTCTTTAACAGGCATGTTAGAGGGGTGGCCATAAGCCCATACCCCTTAATGAAGCGCCTATAATAACCGATAAGCCCAAGAAAACCCCTGAGAGCCTTTACAGTAGTGGACTTGGGCCATTTTTGGATGGCATCTATCTTTTCTGGGTCTGCCATCACCCGCCCAACAGCAACCACATGGCCTAAGTACCGAGTCTGTCTTTGTCCAAAGGAGCACTTTGTCAATTTGGCATGCAATTGGTTCTCTCTCAGAATTGTGAGGGTAAGTTTCAAATGTTTCATATGGGTGCCCCAATCCTTGTTGTAAACCAAGATGTCATCGAAAAATACCAAAATAAATTGCCTTAGGAAAGGCATAAAGATGTCATTCATGAGGGCCTGAAAGGTGGAAGGGGCGTTGGTAAGACCAAACGACATAACCAGAAACTCATAATGGCCATTGTGGGTCCTAAAGGCTGTCTTGTGGATATCAGCCTGGTGAACCCGGATCTGATGATACCCGGACTGCATGTCCAATTTGGAGAACACTTGTCCTTCACTGTAATCTGATTCAGGGCCCAGTAATCTACACAAAACCGCCAACTACCATCCTTCTTCTTCACTAGAAGTACAGGGGATGAAAACGGGCTGGTGCTGGTCTGCATATGCCCCTTGTCCATTAGCTCTTTTACTGCCTTCTCAATTTCCAGCTTTTGGAAATAAGGGTATCTATATGGCCTCACATTGGCTGGTTTGGAAACTGGTAAGAGGGGTATCTGATGGTCATGGGCCCGGGGTGGAGGTAACGGGTTCGGTTCCTTGAATATGTCACCAAACTGATCGAGGATCGATCTTAGGGTCTGGTGTTGGGCTTCAGTGGGTTGGTCACAGTCCTAATTGTTTAAAATTGGAACTGTGGGCCAAATGCCTAAGTGCATAAACAAGGGCTATCCAGTATCCTTGGAGGCCCGTATTAGAGAGGCTAAAGTATCACCTCGGGGACTAGGGGGCCGCACCCCTTGCAAATGGCAAGTCTGTCCATTTTGGCAAAAATCCATTATCATTATGGCCCAATCACACAGTGCAGGACCTAGGCCACGTAACCAATGGATTCCCAAAATAATATCAGCCACCGAGAATTCCAATGGGTGGAGATCTACCACGAAATTATGGCCCTGTACGAGGATCCTTTCCTTCTTACATACACCATCACATAACATCTGATTCCCATTAGCCACATGGATTGAAAAGAGAGGAGTGGGGTGTATAGTCATACCTAGTTGCTTTGCCAAATGGCAAGTGATAAAATTCAACGTAAAGCCACTATCAATCAAAACCATCACAAATCGGCCAACCAATCTTCCTTCTACTCGCATGGACTGAAGAGGGTTGAGGCCCATGAGAGCGTGTAGGGAGATCTCGACTCCAATAGGTTCTGGTTCGCCTGATATCAGCTCACAGTCTTCGATGTGCTCTGGTTCTGTCCTCTCCGGTTCTCCCTCTATTTGAAGGAGAAATACTCACTGGACCTGGCACTTATGGCCCGGCCCAAACTTATCATCACAGTTGTAACAGAGGCCTTCTCGCATCGGGCCTACATCTCAGCCCACGAGAGGCGCTTGAAAGGCACAATGGGCCTGGGCAAGATGGGCTTCTGAGAATCCCCAACTTGTTTCTGGGGTTGTTGTTCGGCCCGCTGGAGAGCCCTCACATTCGAACAGAATGGCTTGTTGGTCCTACGCATGCTATCAATCTTCTCTTCTTGCAAGCGAGCCATACCCACCGCCACCATGACTGTCGCTAGTCGAAGAGCTCTCACTTCCAGGCGGATGTCTTCTCTGAGACCTCCCACAAAACACCCAACCAAGGCCTTCTCCGGCCATCCATGTACTCCGGTCGCCATTCTTTCGAATTCGAGCTAGTAGTCTGCTACTGTCCCAGTCTGTTTTAGTCGAGTGAGGAGTTCATCGTAATCCACGAACGTCATCGGCCCAAAACGGATGCACAGAGCTTCCATGAACTCCGCCCAAGTTACTTGAGGATGGGTTTGTCAATACCACTAGAGCCAGAGAATAGCGTCTCCTAGGTGAATGGAGGCGATGGCGACGCGCTGGTGTGCAGGAGTTTCATGATACTCAAAGAATCTCTCTGCTCTGAAGATCCAAGGAATGGGATCTCCACTGGAATAGTTTGGAAAATTGATTTTAGTAACCTTTCCGGCAGGGTAACCCCCAGTTCCCTAGCTACCGGAAACAGAGGCGTCGGCCCCTGTTGGCTGACTGGTCTCGTCGGACTGTTGTTGGGAGGCGAGGTTAGAGATGACCACCTTGAGATCCCTGAGTTCGTTCAGTACTTGGTGGAACCCAATCTCAAGTTGGTCGACTCTGTCTTCCATGGTAGAGGATCTTGTCTGCAGCATAGCTGGTCTGCAACCTTGCTCTGATACCAACTTGGTGAGATACCGCTCACCTCATAAGCCCCTTCGAGGGTGGCTTAACCTCCTAAAATAGAAAGTGGAGAGGAAGAAGAGAAGGGAAGGTAAGAAAAGAGGGATTCAATGAGAGAGAAACATGGGATATTCATTCCTGCCTTTCATTGTAAGAGTATGGCCTTATATAGCTAGCCTACAGATGTAATCATAGAGGGAATATCCTCTGATTGGCAGGATAACTAACTCTGGGAAATATCATGGAGGGAATAACTTCTATCGGCAGAATCACCCTCTCTGTGTGTAACTAATTCTGAGGCTCTGTTGCCTGTCCTTTCTGCCTCCTTGAGTACTGCTGATGGGTAGTGGCCTGCTCCACTCCCTTTGTTGGGTTCAGGGAAGGTATTTGGGTCCCAACAAAAACCCTCTTTAAATATGGGCCACTTAGGATAGGACTCAGAATGGACCTTATATAGGGATCATGGATTCAGTTTATGCGAAAGATGAAGGCCCTATGCACTTTGGCCCAACAAAACCTAAGGAGGCTAACTTCTATTACATTAATACAACTCTCTTGCAAAGACAACTAACCTGAATAACAAATATAAATTGATTAAAGGCAAAAAATCATGCCATTAATCTGAGAAATAAATAAATAAATAACAACTTCCAAAATCTAGACTTCAACAAAGTTGTTGAATAAGCTGTCAGAGGACACCACATACAAACTAGACAAATATGGTTAATGAAAGCTCAACAAACTGTTCAGACTTCAAATTAGTCAGTGCCCCAAACATTCCACATGATGGGCTGCCATTTTAAGCATGCTTTCTATTGAATTAAATCAAGCCAGGCTTTGAAGTAAAGGTTATGTAACTCAACAGTCAACACCAGAAGACAATTGTCCAATTCTACAAGGATTTAGGGAAAAGATATCTGAGCCATAAATGGAGAAGGGACAAAGAATGGATAAGTTTGGAGAAAGAATCTTGAACAGATTAAAGTATGAATTGCATTCTACACTATCAAAGTATTTAGTTAGTTAATTTCTAAACAACTTGATTGGCTACCTTCAAAACAACTTGATTAGAACCTTTTAAGAAACCAAGTAAATATTATCACAAAAATTTAAAAAATAAAAGTACTTCGAAATGTCAAGGACTAAAAACCAAATAGTGGTTCTGTGGCTGTATACTGATTTATTTTAGCCACTTTTCAACTCAGAAAGAGGAGAGATAATATCTATTGTTCTAAGTGAGAGACTCCATACCCGAACGAGTTTGTAGGTCGATGCGTTCTCTTTTTCACTTGGAGTCATGGAAGTGTTTCCAGATGCATCTTCCATAGTTCCACATCCAATTTTTTTTTGTTGATTTCCAAACATTTTCTTAAATGCCAGTCATACTGGTAATCATGAGAAGGAACCAGGAAAAAGAATCACCACTTAGCATTCATAGATTCGTATAAGCCATTCCTGCAATGTGCATCCAAAGAAAAGCAATGACAAGTTATGAGGCCCATCACTAAAAAGCTATGAAAAAACAAGATCATTGGCATGCGAAATATAAGAATCTCAGCTTACAAGTAGTCAATAAACTAATTGATAAACATCATAAATTTTATTTATAAATATATCCTTCTATTTCAACTCAAATAAAATTAATCATGGAAAGTAGCAATTCTGTATATGTGTATTTCTATGTAAGCATGTAGTCTGTTTTCCTTTTCTTCTTCTACTCATATATCAAAATTTAGGTCACATTTTTGTCAAGGACCATACAACTACACCAAACATTTTTCATCCAAAACTTGTTGAAAAGCAGCTGCTAACATAGTTATTTGATGTATAAAGTGTACTATCCAAAAAAAAAGCCAGTCCAAACTTCAGCCCAGAAGTGGATAGTTCATTGGTTCTTTAGTTGTTTTCCCAATTTTAAACAAGGGCTTCTGGAAAAATGAGTATTGCTTTGTAGTCAATCAGTTCTCCATGGCTCCATGCACTAGGAGGCACCGATTTCCAAGCTTCCAACAAAGAAAAAGGTAGCACGTTTTTTTTGGAGGGGGTTATAGTAATAATTTATTGTACTTGTATTTTGTTGATACTCTTTATTTGCAATTCCATGCCAACTTTCAGACTTATAGTTGTTATTCCTTCTTTCAAATTTTTGTAGTCACTAGTGTTTCTGCCTATTTCACGCACACAACTCCAATAAATTAAATGATGATTCATATGAGGTGTGCATATGTAAGAATAATTAATACAACCGATCACATTAGGGAGGCAATAATTATGTCATCTGATTCCAATAGTTGTGTGCATCCGTTGATAATAATGCATCATCGATTCCACAAAATTAAACATCACTATGCTGACAATTGCAATTATCAGTTTAAAACCATAAATCACTGTCAGTCACCATTGTCAATATTATTGTCATCCTTACCACTCTGGTATTTATTATATACAACCTCAGCTTGTAACCTTTTTCTCTTTCTTTTTTCCTTCTACATTTTGGGGGCATGGGAGAGTGAGGTGGGAATTTGTTAGACGGTGAGGCCGGGTCCTAAACCAGGAATTTAGTAGGAATATCAAACACTTTACCAATTTAATATGCAGGTCAAGAGCCCGTCTGAGACCATGCATTATCGTCATTGTCATCAAATCATTACATGAATATTACTAATAATTACCAAAACGCGTCCATCAAAAAGATGATGCAGCAACACCAAAACGCATCCATCAAAGATGATGCCGTATTCGTGCATGTATGCAACACCAAATAAATCTAAAAATGATGCCGCAATACGCATTTCTCAAATAAAAGATGAAACGGAAAGCCAAAATCTAATTACAACGGAACCGAAGTTCACGCGAACAACAAAACTTCCATCTTCAGCACTCCAACAAAACAAGTACTGCATACTGAAGATTCTCACAAATTCAAGTATATGACTGAAAAAAGTGCACACAACACAATGCTGCAATCATTCCAGTTGACATAAAGAATAGCCGTCCAAGGCGAAAACTTCAAGAACATAGCTTGGAAGGAGAAAAAATAAGAAAATAAACCACACAAGGATGTCGAAAAAGCATACCTGATTCAACAATCGAAAAGAACCAAAAATGAGCTGAAACAAACACAAACACATACTGAAACGCTTACTCAAAGAAAGATCAAAGCGTGAAGAGATTACAGAAGAAGAAACGAAGAAATCTTACCTCGTGATGTAAGCGAGATCCCGAGCGAATGTTCGACACGGAAAAGCCAAAAACCGCCAAAGTGAAAGCAAACGAGAGCAAGCGAGCCGGCGAGTGAGTGAGAGAGAGAGAGAGAGAAAAGAGAGGGAAACCAAAAGTAAAGAGGAGAGATGATAGTAGTTAGCTAAGGTGCTTTACCTTTTTCTGCGATGGACGGACTCCAAATATTTTATTCAAAATGAAATCATAATCCTCGTTTTAAGTCCGCTGCGTGGACATGAGGCGACAGAAAGGACGGGTAAATGTCTTTGCCGTCCACGTAGATGACGACGTTAGTACTTGTCTGTGACGTGTGAAACGGCGCCGTTAATGTAGCGTAGAAGAAATGCGGCGAATATTTATTAGGATTTTCTACCGAAAATAAATTATTTATTGCCGTCTAATCCTGCAATTAATCAAACCTTAAATCACGTGATGCGACTCCAATTGACTCCCTCTGACGAATGACGAATCTCCTTTTTCTCTGCCTTCGGTCTTGTTTCTTTGCGCGGACCAAACCTGGACCAGTTAGGGGTGTGTGATTCCATGCTGGAAATCAGATTTGCTACTAATATAGCGCGCTTCACACAAACCGTGCAGCCGTGCAATGGGAATATCTTTAGTTCTATGATATCATTCATGGGAAACTATTCTCAATGCACGGCTGAAAGTGCAAGATTGGTATCAAGCGCGTTCTGTGAGCAAATCCGGATTCTACATGCTGCTGACCCAAATTAGATCTTATGATTCTCACATTCAGCTCCTAATCAGGGCCGTCTGATGCGAAAAAAATTAAATCCCACGATCCTCACGTTTGTTCGGAACCAACCGTCAGATGGGCTTGTAGTTCACTTGATCTGCATCGTGGAAGTTAGTCCCTGTCAAGATTACAGAGTTGGGCCCAATGTTCAGTGCATCTCATGACCACGTTATTCTTTGTACGGTCAAAAAAGGAGCAGATCCCAATTCAATGCGGGTAAAAAGTGTCAAATGGAATTGGTCTCATTATTAAAAAATAGGGTAAATTGATTGATGGTGGCCATGTTTCTGTTCAACCCCATGCTTAAACCGGCCCGAACTCCGCAGGACAAAATGTTTATCCTCAACGTAACATCATCCGTCTCTACACATATACCGGATCAGCCCCCACAACGTCCCACACACATCCCCGCCGTGGCGAGATTGTTTGATTATATTGGAAGCGAATTGGACCGATTCAGTTGGGAGCAGATCCCAACTCAGAGTGAGTCCGGATTGAGTTGGGAGCAGATCCCGTAAGAGTGTCAATCATAACCACGTGGAAAATTTATAAGCCACAGGGACTGACAGAATATTCCTTATACGTGGTCTTTTCTATACGCGTGGCATCGACGTGCATTGGTAAATACGTAGATCATCATGATGATTCTTATTGTAAGCTCTGCATTTTCTGTTTATGGCTAACCATATAAAATTTGTCTTCATTATTGCAGTAAAAAGGCAGATGCAAGTGAGAGTAAAAAGATGAAAATACATATTTGGATTTTAATTTCTTATTCTAAATTCTAATGTACAATTATAGTGTCTCGTGGGTATATATATGCGTGGGGCAGTGTCAACTGTGGGTAGAAGCTTAAGGTCTGGATCTACCTATAAGCTGACAAGACACCACTACCACATATTGGGAACATCACAATTGCCATTTATGGGAGATATTTCTGGGTACATGTGGACTGGATCTGTTCATACAAAAATTGTACCAACACATTCCAACATAATATATATCCAATCCACACATGGCATCCCCATTGTACGTAGCGAATTTGAGCTTCTCTAGGTAAAAAAGTTAGAGAGAATCAAATAGATAAGTAATGGTATACCCTCGTATGGGTTGCCAAAAGGAACAATCTCTTAGAGAAGGTGCACCTTATTAAAAGAATTTTATAAAGGAATGATTTTCTTTTTTTATAAGTTTTCATCTCAAAAAATGTGCCCACCAAAGAAGAAGGTCAAAAATTGTTGGCGAGGTCACCATCCAACTTCCTTGTGTTTGATAGTATGGAATTTTGATGGGTTTTTGCGTCTTGTTTGTGTTGGGCAACCAAAACTACTTTTCCTAAAATTTAAAACATTTCAATTCTATAGTTGATGGTTATCATATTTTGTCAGTCCAGTCAGCTTGTTTAATATGTGAAAATGATTAAAGCAAACCAAAGACTATAAGCATACTTAGTCGTTTTTTTATTGCATTGATATAAATTTGTTTTTATTTCTTGTAACTTGTAAGCTCGTGCAAGTGATTGGGTGATTGGGGATTTTAATCCTAATGATATTTTAAATTAAGGCTATGTGTGTTTCAATATAAAAATACGTAGAAAAAGCTCTTGGCCCAAAATATTTGAGAAACTTTTTTATGTTTGTTTTACTATGATATCTTTATTATTCTTCCCACTTATGTTAAGATAAATTGTGGAAAAAGAAAAGAACATATGACATCTTGAAGAAGTTTGGAAAAGTTAATACCCAATTTATAGAGAAATAAATGTAGCTTCCAGTACAGGTGCAACTTGGGTCGGTCCAAATCAAGCTTGAACCGACATAGCCTGTAATTTTGTATGGGATGGGCTTAAATTTTTGGCCTTTAATTTCGATTTGGGCTCAAAAGTTCAAGTTTTTTTATTTAAATTATTTTTTGGGATGAACTTTGACCTAGTCCTTAAGTAGTTCAAACCCAGCCCAGCTGCATACATATCAGATATATACACATACTTGCATATATGCATATATATATGATTTATGTCAAACTTTAGGTTCCATTTGGTTTGTTGGAATAGGGGTTTATAATTGGAATCAAAATGGACCATTTCATTTTTAACTGTTTGATTGGACAGAATCAGAATCCAATTCCCATTCTTGGTGGAATGGCATTCCCCCATTTGAGGGAATGGCCATTCCCTCCCTCTCTATTGGGAATGAAATCTCATTCCAGCTGATTTCAATTCCCATTTCGATTCATGTTTAAACTCTAAACCAAACAAACTATGGGAATATACCATTCCAATTTCGATTCCGATTCCGATTCCGACCATGAACTGAACGAACCCTTAGTTGACTAACCAATTCAAACTTGGTTCAAGCCTAAGCCTAACCCAAATGCATAAATTTCCAATTTTCAATGTAGGCTAAGCTCAATTTGGACAAGTTTGACTTAACCTCCAGCTCGGTCTGGGCTCAGGCCTTAATGTCAGATTCTTAGTAGGGGTGAGCAAGAAAAACCGAAAAACTAACCGAACCAAAAATTCCAGTTAACCAAACTGATCAGTTTGGTTTTGGTTCTATACTTTTAATAAACCAAAGGTATTAGTTCGATTTCAGTTAACCAATATAGAAAACCAATGGTTAACCAAACCAACCGATACACATATATTATATATTTTTTATATTTTACATTTTTATATATTAAAAATTAATAAATATGCATTCTATATAAATATATGTACTTATAATATAATATATTATTTATTATTTTTTTAATATATTTATATATTTATTTATAATATATACTATAAATATAAAAAACCAAAAAACCAATGAACGAAATTGATGGTTAACCGGTTAACCAATTAGCTTCGGTTCGGTTTCTGTATTACTGGTTTTTGGAAAACCAATAATACCCATTTGATTTCAAAAATAGTCCCACAATTCGGTTGACTGAACCATGAGCACCCTTAATTCTTAGGGTTGGGCATAGGTTGAGCTAAAATCTAGTCCACTTGGCTTGCAACCCTACTTTGCAACAAATGGTATGTAAATATTTTATCTCATGGATATGTTAATATGGCCAAGAAGGAATGAAATGAAAAAATGTCCCTACTTATTTTAATTTATTTAAAACAAGGAATTATGAAATTATACATTATTTGTTCATGTATCATTTTTTAAGCCCATCCATTGGGGTTTCTTAAACATAATCTTGAATTCTTAATAAAGCAACCAATATATATACATACCCATTTTTTTAACAGAAATTTGTTTTTAATAACAATCGAAATGCTCCATGATCAACTTGTTCCACCTTTTTTTGGTGCATATATGTGAGGTCCGCTAACCATACCACAAAGAGATTGATATTACATAAATTTGATCATATACCTTCACATTTTAAAGGGTGTTGTCTAATGCACATTTTTTTTCAGTTTGTTTAATGTATTAAGCACATTCATGGGGTCATGAACCAGGTTTTCAAGCCTTTTATTGACCAATGTGTTGTAGTATACTTTAATGATACTCATATATAGCACTGATATGAATTCTCACTTGTTGCATCTTCAAGATATATTCATGATCGTGTGTAGGGAGCAACTTTATGCAACCATGAAAAAATGCATCTTTAGCACTATTATTGCACCATATACATATTGTATGAAGACCAAAAACCAACTTTGTGTTCATAGTTGAAGCGAAAAGAGCATTTGTTGAGATTAAGGCGTAATTGACAACTACACCCGTACTAGCACTTCCAAAATTTGAACCACCCTTTGAAATTTATGTGATGCTTATAAAGTTGGAATCATTGTTGTTCTCAACCAAGGTTGTCAAATCATAGCCTACTAAAGTTAAAAGCTAAGTAGATTATGCCTCAACTACTCAACTTATGATGTACAAGTCTATGCAGTGGTGCATGCACTTTCGTGTTGGTGATGTTATCTCATCTACAAAGAGTTTATCTTATACTTGGGTCATGAGGCACTTAAGCATATTGGAGGATAATAGAAATGAATGCAAGGCACGGGAAATGGGTAACATATCTCTAAGCATACACATTTGTGCTAAAACACAAGTCTGGTGCATGAAATCAAGTTATGGATGTATTAACGAAGGAGAGCCATGTTATTCCCCATTTTAAGCATAAATATCTAGGGTTTGATACTTTATGTGAATTATTTTTCATTAACGTTTATTTTTTCAGCATCATGGGTGATGTAGAAATTAGTATCAAGAAAAATTTTGTAGTACATGATGGCTTTCTCTTAAATGGAACCCACCTTTGTGTACTTGATTGCTCATGGTGACTAAGAATGGCCCAAGAACTACACAATGAGAGACATTTTGAATGAGACAAAATGATCCATCTTGTCTCAATAAATTACTTTTTAGCCCAAGATGATAAGAGACATCATTGGGTTTGTGGAATGTTGTTACACATGCCAACTTGCCAAGTATCTAAGGGGGTAGTGATCAATGTAAGACTACACATGCCACTTCCGGTTCCTAGAGAACCTTGGGTGTATATTTCTATGGTTTTTTTACTCAGTTTTCCACATTTATAGTGGCAAGTAGACTCCATGATGGTGGTAGTATATTACTTTTTTGAAAGATAACTCACTTGGTGGCTTATAGGGTGACCATGGATGTCTCGTTATTTGATAGCTTATTCCTCTAGGAGATTGCCAAACTCCATGCTTCACCATCTTCAATTACTTCAAACAGAGACTCTAAGTCTATATCTCACTTCTGGAGGAGCCTTTGGAGGCTAATGAGTACCCCATTACCAAGGTTTTTAAAACCAAACCAGACAACAAACTGTTCAGGGGTCCAGTTCCCAGGTTGAACGACTTGACCATTCAAACCGAACGAGCAACCCATTCTAACAAAAGAAATAAAAAAAATGGCCAACAACCGTTGGACGGTTTGAACTGTTTGACGACCCGGGTCAGTGGTTTACTAACTAAATCAACGGTTTTTAGCCAAAAAAGATGATTATGGGGTAAAATGGAACCGGTTTCCAATTTTTCTAGTCCATCCGTTTGGTCTGGTCGGGTTTTGAAAACCATGCCCATTACAGTTTAGTAGGTCATACTATCCTTAATTAGATGGTCAGTGGGATCTCTTATTAGCACAAGTTGAGTTTACTTACAATAGGTCAAAAAATAGGAGCATTAGATATAATTCATTTGAGGTTGTATATGGATCCAATCCCTTGTAGCGTTCTCGATCTTGCTACAAATACATGGATGGGCCAAGTTCATGACAAGGCTGATGATTTTCATATAAAAGCTTAAGAATAAAAAAGAAGTCTATGGTAAGTTAAAAGCAACCAATTCCAAATAAGATTGGACCATTTTAGTAGAAGATTGTTTACTGGTTAAATAGTGTGGAAACTAGCACCAAAGAAGATTGGACCGTGTGAGATAGTTGAAATCATCAACGAAAATGCTTACATACTCAAGTTACCTAGCCATATTTGTATCTATGATGTCTTCAATGTTAAACACTTGGTATAGGAGGAGGGTGATCATTTAAATGATGATTTGAATATGAGATTGGATTCTCTTCAACTCAAGGAAGAGCTCAAATCAGCCCCCCACAAGACCGCCACCCACAACATCCCACAACACATCCCCATTGTGTATTGGGAGCATCTCCCGATGATGGCATCAACATTCCTGATATTATCATCGGAAGATGTTCCCAATACACAGCGGGGATGTATTGTGGGACGTTGTGGGGGGGGGGGGGCTGATTCGGTCTCCTTGAGGATGGAGAATGCTAATAAGCTTTATGTAAGTTGGGACCACTCCAGGACATGTAAAAAGTTGGTATGATGCCACCGACCCAGCTAAGTAAACATTTACTAAGTTGGCAAACACCTCCCAAAGTCTTTTGGGGAGGATAGGGAGTGGTTGAATTGCCTTACTTTTTGTTGGACCATGTGTATTTTCTTAGTCTGTATCTTACAATAAATATAGCTATAAATAGCTAAATTTTTGTTTATCTCAAGGAATATATGATGATAAATTTGTACTTCTAAAATATTTATTGTTGCAAGCAAGCATGGTTTTAGAATGTAGCCATTGGAATTATATTGACTTAGAATGGATGCTTTACTATTATTCAACAATACTTATTACCATAAAATGTGAAATAGTAATTGGATGATTGCTCCAAAATGATGTTCATGGCTGTTATTTTGTAGTCATTGAAATTAGACCGATTCATGGGCCAAGCTTGGGTTTAACTTTAGCCAAAATTTAATCGGGCCTTGCCTAAAGCAATGTAAAATGTTCATGGGCCCAGCCTGTGAATAGGTCTAATCAAGGTTAGGGCATCTTTGAAAAAAGGAACACATTTCTTGTCAGAGGATTATCATTAATTAAATTCTACCCCATCAGCATCACATTGCAAGTTCAGTACATTGAAAAGGAAGGTGTGGATTGGGAATCATTTCTTTTACGTTCATTTTATTAAGATTCAGTTAGAAAATAGGAGAAAAATAGAAAGTTAAAGGAAAGTACTAATGCAGAACAAGTTGCCGAAAAAGTTTTAGAAGTCCAAGAATAATAAGAAAATAAGAAAATAGACTATGAAACTTCAAATGGCCATAGCCTTTGACTTGGACATCTGTTTTCAACATATAACATGTCAACACGATTGTCTCAATGAGTACTAAGTACTAACAAATCAATTTAAAAGTGGACTTTCCTAGAAACGTTTTTTATAGTAAGTTTGTATATCTCTGCTGCTTTAGCATATTTTAAATTTGAATTTTTAGGGAGCCTTTTCAATAAATTATTATGTTTTAGAGAGTTTGAGTCCAATTAGAAGACTTACTATTTTTGGTAATTTTACTATTTTCAAAAAAAGTAGGAAATTGCTTATAAATTGGTCATTGTACAAGCTCGAATTCAATGAATTGAATATAACTTTCTTTAAGATTTCATATATTTCCCCTTGTGGAATCAAGGCTGTTTTGGGAAGAGGATAATTATCTTCTTTCTTTATGCTTTCTGCTACTTCAAGTTCTCAAGGAGTTTCACAAAAATTCACTAACACAATTGCAGCAAATTTTTAAGTTTGGCTTTAACATTAATCAACATGGTTGGTTTTGTTTTTGAAAACAAAAATAAACAAAATTATATTGATGTTGAACAACCCCTTTCAAAAACAAAACAAAAGCATGTTATTTAACTACCCTTACTAATGCTCCTTTTGGTTGTCCTAATCATTTGATAATGGAATTAATGGGGGCCATCAATACATGATTTTACATGCAACAAAAACATCATTTGTTTTTTTCTCCCTATAATTCATCGTATTGCCCTTGTAGTTTGCACATTACTATGACACCCCTGTAGACATCCAGTTTACTTAATAGGGGTTTTTCATCCCAAAAAATGCCCCTAGCAAGTCCCATATGATGATTGGAGATTTGGGGGGCATTCTTTTTTTTTTTGGATTTTGAGTGAACCAAGAATCTCATGTTCCTTTTTTCAGATTTATGTGGGGATCGAGGAAAGTTTGTTTTCCTAGGTATCATATCTTAGGTGGATAAATAATTTTCTCACATGGGGGAAAAGTTGCCAATATTTGAATGGGACAAAAGTGCCCCTTTTAATAATATTTTTTTTATGGGTAAAATGGGCATTGCCTTATTTACATGGGAAATAAAAGAACATGGGTGAATGCACTTACCCGGTTAAGTGCTTCCCAGAAAAAAGCTTACCTAGGTAATTGCATTTATCCGAGTAACTTACCGAAAAGTGAACATGACCTTGGAGTAAGAAAAGTAGAAAACCCTCCTCATTCTCCTCTTCCTTCTTCTATTGATTCAAATGGGGTTTGTTATTTAGCAGCTGATATCCTATCTTGATTGCAATCCTCCCAAGTCCCAGCTCGTATCCAGGGTGACACTATGAAGCACCGCCATGGTTCACATGGGTCTGCCCCTGCTACCCGCCAACCCTACTCTTTCCCATGCAATTGTATTTATTTGTTTGCCTCTCTAGCCTTCTTCCTCTCTGTCCACACCTCTATTTGCCAACCAGTCCATTGTTCCATTGCCTTCTTAGCGAATATGAATATAGGAAATGCATGTATTCATGGCTCACTCTGGAAACTTGCACACATCTAGATATAGAGGTGCACATCCACAAAATTATGTCATTTTACCAAAAGGCAATAGAATTTTTAGGGCTTTATTGTTCACTCCACCCATAAACTTTAGCACAGTTGGAACATTAACATGTGGAGGAATGAACCAAAATTCATGGGGGTAGTGAGTTAGAGTTGGAGTTGATGATAAATAAAATCCAAAAACCTAATAAAAATCCTTGAGGTGAACTGAACTCTAAGGCCATGTTTGGTTCAATTCTCATTCTTACTGAAGAGATAAAATTCTAACATGGACAATAATGAGTAAAAATTGGTAAAATGAGAAAATATTGTTATAAACCAAACACTTTTTTCCTAAGAATGATTTTTTTTTCAAACTGACAAGTGTCATATGTTGCTCATTTTCATTCTTAAAAAAACTGTACTGGTATTCATAAACCTCCAGCTTAGGTCTCCAAAACTGTTAGCATAGATGTTTATTAGTGGATGATCAACCGTAAATGTTTACCAGTTGGCATAGATGTTTTATAAAAGTACTTTTATAAAAGTTCTTTCGTAAAAGTGCTTTCATAAAAGTACTTTCCTAAAAGTGTTTTCATAAAAGTACTTTCATAAAAGTGTTTTTATAAAAGTGTTTTTATAAAAGTGCTTTTGTAAAAGTCTTTTTATTAAAGTGCTTTCATGAAGTGCTTTAATGGAAAAAGTACTTTTATAAAAGTGATTTCATAAAAGTACTTTACTTTCACAAAGTACCTTTTCATAAATTTACTTTTATAAAAGTGCTTTCATGTAAAAGTACTTTTATAAAAGTGCTTTTTCAAAAGTAAACATCTATGGTAGAAGTTTTGTAGGCGAGCAAGATGGGGCATGATTATTTTTCATGTTGTAGGGTACTCAATTTTTGTGCTATGGAGCTGATTTTTCATTCTAAAAAGAATGTGGTTCATGGCAAGAATTTTGTAACCAAACACTCTAAGGTCATTCATTCTTGCCCATTCTTGCCTAGAATGAGCAAGAATTAAATGAATGAGGCCTAGAGCAGTGAACCAAACATGGCCTAAATTTCCCTAAATTTTTTCGATATCAAATCTACGCCCCACAGAGGGCCCCCCACATGTACATCTTAGTGTGTATTAGGAATATCTCCTAAAGTTGTTAATGGGAGATGTTCTCTCGATGTTCTTCAGTTATCTAACATGCAACCTGTGCATTTGGAAAAGCAGAATGTACCACCTTTTAAGATTGGAATATTTCCATCAGCATTCCAACAATACCAATAGCTCTAACTTTAAGTGGTCTAGTTAATCAAGCATGTACCACTTTGTTGGTAAGGTTTTGAATTCGAGACTGGAGAGGGTTTTCCTCATCTTCAAACAATGTCTCTTCCTCTTTGATCAAGGGTTTGTAGTGGTTCCTATCAAGCAAGAGTTTCAATGGACTGCTCCAATCAAGCATGTACCACTTTGTTGGTAAGGTTTTGAATTCGAGACTGGAGAGGGTTTTCCTCATCTTCAAACAATGTCTCTTCCTCTTCGATCCAAGGTTTGTAGTGATTCCTATCAAGCAAGAGTTTCAATGGACTGCTCCAACTCTACTCATAAACAGTGGTGGATCCAAGACCTTTGATTAGTGGGGGCACACTTCTGGCCTCACCTCTTAGGCCTTTTAAAGTCATGAAAAAAAAATACCTCATTTAAGAAGTCAAATTTTATTTGACGCCCTATTATTTTACTTAAGTGGGGGCAATTGTAAAAAAATTTAATTTCTTCATATACATATAAACCATTTTTAAATCTCAATAGGGGCAATTGCTCATGACACTGGCTTCTACGTAGATCCACCACTGCTCATAAAGTTTTGAATAGTAAACCAGAAAGGATTCGGTGTTCGCCCATTCTCGACTTCATTAAAAATATGAAAAGATGAGCAAAATTATCAAGGATGAAATTGATTATTTCGATCAAACAACCTGTAAGGATATCAATTGTCAATTTGCATTTTTGTTTGAGGGACAAAACAATAAGTAAATTGGGTGAAACCTATGAGGAATGTCTTACTAAAATGCAAACTATTAGAGGATGTTTTAGTTAATATGGTTTACTAAAGGGTGTCTTAGTAAATGATCCTTTTATTTATTTTTGACTGTAATGATTGGTGAATGAAATTAAATAGATTGGATTGGCAAAACAAGATTTATGCAGGCAACCCCATATAGTTGGGATAAGGCATGGATGATGATGATGATGTCGCAAATGAAATTAATGGGTTTGCCATGAAAAAAGTGAAAAAAAGAAGAAGATTGTCAATATCAATACTAATCACCAATGCCTTCTCTTCTTTGGTTTTATAATCAACATTAAAATTACAAAAAATGTAGCAAAAGCACTATGGCTCAGCTTGGGAAGAGTACAAATACAAATATGAACAGTGCAAATCATGGTTTTAAAAAATGACCCAGAAATGAAACAGTTTTGGCCACCAGTTTTTGGGTCAACAGTTTAACTATTCGGTTCAAACATGATGGCTTGTTCTGCCAAAAAATAAAAAAAAATAAAAAAATGGTCAAAAACCGTTGAAGGGGTTGATGGGTCGATGACTCGACCGCTTGGATCAATGAGTTGTTGACTGATTCAATGATTTTTGGCCAAAGACCGGCTTTGGGGTAAAACAGAACCAGTTGCCTGGATGGTTTTGAGGCCAAACAATTCAACTGTCCGGGGTTAGTGGCGGTTTGAAAACCATGGTGCAAATATAGGTTTTGAAATACAAAATACAAGGCTTTGAACCGTATATATTCATATTTGCACCTTTGGAAACAACATTTCTAAACTTTTTATTTGCACCATACATATTTGTATTTGTACTCTTCCTAAATTAAACCTAGCTCAGTTTGGAAAGAGTACAAATACAATTACGTATAATGCATATATATACAAAATACAAGGTTTTGCACTCTACATATTTGTATTTCTACTCCTTCCAAAAAGACTTATTTTGGAAAGAAACAAATACAAATACAAATACAAATACATTCAAAACACAAGGTTTTGCACCTTGCATATTTGTATTTGTACTCCTTCCAAACTGAGCTTAAATCTCCTGTTAATAAATCACAGTGACTGTTTGGGAGGATTTCTAAGGTTGGTCCCACACCAACAGTCTATAATTTATGCTTCCGAAATCAGCTGTTGGTAAATAATTTGGATTAGCTGAATGTTGTGTACTAAGGATGTGAGACCAATGATAATGCCCTACACCAATGATAAAATACCTGGGTTCTACACTGAGCTTGAATGGTTGTGGGCCTATAATCTATGCTTCATAAAGGCTGTTTGCTTCAGCTTCTTTGAATGGCTTATCCAATCGCTCCAAAGCAGCTGAATCAGATTAGCTAAATCTTCAGATCAGCCCTCAATAAGATTGAAAGGACTTCCAATGAAGCACTTGTGGATAACTTAACTTTAGACACATGGGCAATAAGTTTTTCATCAGCTAATTATTTGGCGCAGCGGCTTAAGTTGGCCATTTGAAGTACAATGGTTTCTGACGTTCTGAGGTTGGGCTCTGCACATACAATCTATAAGCTATGCTTGCTTGGTAAAAAACAGTATGGAGAGTACAAATCAGATGTCCGTCCGTCATTTGGAGGGTTATCTACTTCAACCTCTTTAAATAGCTTATTTAGGATGATTTGAAGCAGTTCAATGTTGGAGAAACCACTAAAAGAAAATTTAATGAAAAGCCTCTCTTTTTTGGCTTAAGGATAGCAAATTTAAGCTTTTCTGGGTTTTAAACCAAACACTGCTTGTAGACTGTCTGGGTAGAATCCACCTCACAAAAGCCAAAAGCCACTACAGGAATGCCCTCTGAAATGGCAATGGAGGAGTGAGGGGGCAAGATTTATCATTTGGGCCTTTGGGTATGTGATTAGGAGCATTCGATTCTAATACAAGGCAATTTACAAAAACAGTGAAAATTTCCCAAAGATGAGTTGTCCTACAAATGCAAATATGTAAAACTTAAATACATACAAAATATAAGGTTTTTCACTCTACATATTTGCATTTGTACTCTTTCCAAACTCAGCCTTAGGCTTTAAAAGGTTCCATATATTGATACACCCGATACACATGAATAGGTGGATTGTACACGTTTCAGGTGACCACTGACCAATAGGTGGATCGTACACATGAATGGGCCAACAAATAAATATACTTTGTTTATTTATTTTTGTTTCAGATTTTTAAGGGGATTATAAAAAGTTCTTTTGACATTTGAAAACATCAGAATCCCATAACTCGTTTAATGTTTCCATGGCCCATCGATATGATATGATAATGAGTTAATGTTAACACACTATCAATGCCAGTTTCTAATAGGTAGCTGCAAATCCTTTAACTTTACCAGTATCGTTCCCCCTAATTCTTAACGAGTTAATGTTAGTTAGCACGTCAAAGAGAATTTGACCCAACTTCGACTCCGGATCTCCTGTCCACGAAAATTCTGATCACGTCTATTCACAACATACTATCCCCATGAATTGGGAACATCTTCCCCTACATAATACCATGTAGGAGGATGAGATGTTCTCCATATGTGGCTCTGATGTCATGTGGGTAGACGTGGGCAGAATTTGTGAGCAGGAGATCCAAACTCTCCAACTTCAGGTATCTTTGGGATGACGACAGCCACATGTTTTAACAAGGTTCTAAAAGTCGATATGGAGACAGATTATCCACCAGTTTTTGGGTCAACAGTTGATCGCCCAGATTGAACGGTTCAAATGATTGAGTTATTTTTAATATGTATTTAAAATCTTAGCCTTTAGATTAACATATTAGGGTAAAGATAGATGATGGATCAGTAATATATAGAATAATTTTGATTTTTTTAGTCAACTCTCAACCATTGCTTCTAACATGTTTCTTTTTTTATATTTAACATTTTTGTTATTTTAGTTTAAAAAATAATTTTGATTTTTTTTATTATTAAACTGGAAACCATTGGCCAAGTTGGGTGGTTTAATGGATCAGCTGTTTAGGCCCTGTTCATTCTTCGGATTCTGAAGAGGGAGCGGGGGGGTTGATTAGTGGCACTGTGATTCCCATTGACCATTTTTCTCATGTTTGTTTTTCGGATTTGCATGAGGCCCATGGACAAACCACTTTCCCTGGGTATCATTTACGAGGGAGTAACTTCCCTTGGGGGGAAGTTGACAAAACGTGTTGAGACAATTTTGCCTATTTTAACAATGGCTTTTTACTTGGGAATCAAAAGAACACTAATAAGTTCACTAACTTGGGTAAGTGTTTCCTAAGTAACTTATTATCCGGGTAAGTAAACTTACAAGGTTAATAACTTTCTAAAAATCTAATGAAACAATAACACTTGTCTGGATAAGTAAAGTAAATCTTTTTTAAAAATGAACAAAGCCATATACACAAATCTAATGACCTTGTTATAGATTACATGCACCTTAGTAGTGAACAATTTCGGCTAATGAACATGATGACGCTCAGGTAGCTAGTAGAATACTCAGTTTATTTGCAGCATTCAATACCTCGCAATAGATATCGGCCATTTCTTTGCTTCATTTTATTTATATGTCCTTTTGTTAAAAAATGTGAACGTTTTTGTTTCCGTTTGTTTTCAAAATTGCCACATCAGCAAAGAACATGTTTGCTAACTTTGTTTTTATTTTGAAAGATGGTTTTGTTATTTGTTTTTTCAAACCATGTTTATAAAGCAAAAACAAATTGTCACTCTTCAAACTTTCGAAAACCAAAAACATATACATAATCAAGAACATGTTTTCTGTGTTTTAGTTTTGAGAAACGATCTGCTTTTAAACCAGATGGCTTTGATTTGTTTTTGAAATTGGCAACATGAAAAACAATTTAAGTTGGAGAACGCCCCCCTACATATATATCTTCCATGTCTAAGTATTCACCTTCTAAAATCAATTTATAGCTCTGCAAGGCTACTCATAAA
This sequence comes from Nelumbo lutea, assembly GCF_056320005.1. Classification (NCBI taxonomy): domain Eukaryota; kingdom Viridiplantae; phylum Streptophyta; class Magnoliopsida; order Proteales; family Nelumbonaceae; genus Nelumbo; species Nelumbo lutea. Next base: position 55,972,916 of record NC_142685.1, read on the forward strand.
TATAATGCAAAGAACGCCTGCATGGCTACAATAGTCACGACGCTTTCATTATCTATTAAAAAACCTCATGCAAAAATGCACATTGAACACCGTATGGATTCAATTGGTAAGTACATTCCATATCCAAGAGCCACAGAAAAGTAAAGGTTTCACATCCACAGGAAATAGGCAACAAGTGATATTGGTACAAGTTAAAAAAGAGCAAGCTCCGTGGTCTTTTAGAAAAGAACTCAAGAAGATTAAAAGATTTACAGATGGTATGCAAGTGGCCTTTCAATGGATTCCAAGATCGGCTAACAACATGGCAGATCAGTTAGCAAAACAGGGGGTGTTCAAGGAAACTTGTTTCTGGGCTCAGATGTAATTATCAAAGTAAAGTTGGGTGTTTGTTTGTTTGTTCTGCTTTACAGGGGTAACCAAGGCTACCCTTGTTGTATCTCTTTTGGCTTTAATCATTCTGTTATTCATCAAAAAACAAAAAAAAGAACTTCCATAAACCACTTACCACTAGATTCACACGGAGTGCAAAGAAATGAAACAAAACCTAAATTGGACGTGCTACCTTTATTAACTGTTCATGTCCGTTGAATCCTAAATACAATGCTAATTGAATCAGGATGTAGTTAACATAATTTTGTCCATCATGTTTTTCCACTGATTTAAAATTTTTAATACCGTATGCCATGTTTAACTACTGATTCCAACTTGGTTACAAAGGTGAACCTTTTTCAATTTTGTACAAAAAATGAAAAAAAAAACGGCAAAAGAATGATAATTCTGACTTATTTTTTTTGGAAGGTAATCATACAGCAGAAAGCTATAGCACGACTAACTATACCATAGAGGATAAGGATAACTAGACAGAGATTCCAATCATGAACATCATACTCACTCTTCAGAAGTGAACCACATCGAGTTATCAGCCACACTCCAGAATACCTGGAGACAACAGAAACCAAGGTAATGGAGAGTTTAGTAGTGTGTTGGAACCATGCAACCCGATGAAATCATTGATTTTTTACACATTACCTACTTTGTTTGCAAAGTGAATGCTAACAAAATCCAAGCAGGTTATCGAGAGCATTTTCTTTTTGATGGGTCAGAACAATGTGGGGAAGGGGGGGGGGGGATTTTGTGACAAAAATGTGCCCCTGCTGCTTTGTTTCTGTTAAATGAGAAGTCCTCAAGGTCATCTGTAACTACTTCAAATCAACACCCTTTATGGCATTCACCTTCTTTAAAAGACTCCAATTCACACCAAGCAACTTTCATCCAGTGGTGAAACATTTTCCACCCATATCTTGTAAATTGTAATGTTTTCATATTTAGGCATTTCATCCATTTTGATATTTGCACTAAAACACATCTAACTTGAGAGTAGGAGCTACAAGGAGGCAGCTCTGACATGACGGACACAGGGAGGACTATATGAAGATCAGAGGTTGTACCATGATTGCAGTATCAGAAAGAATGAAGCAAATAAAGAAAGAAGCAAACTAACATGCATATGCTGGGCAGATGCATTATGTATGACATGAAGAAATTGAGATGCATCTTTCTTTATGTATAACATGAAGAACATGTATGACCAGAGATGTTTAGATTTTCTTCCTTCGCTTGGAGATATAATGGGTGTACAGTATAGACAAATGAATTACATGGGAGTTCTCATGTTTTAGCATTCTATCTGTTTGGTGCTTGGGATCATTTTCTTTCGGAACATGTTCCTTTTGTAAAATTTGGGAGTTGTAGGGAGAGTGAAATAGGAGTTTCTATTCCACAGATATGTGTAGTTATCAGCTCATGATATGTGACTATTTATAGTATCTCATTCTTTTTGTTGTATGACAATCTTGTATTTGTGGTTTGACCCTCCTTTAATTAATAAATTACCCAAATTTTCTTATCAAAGAAGACTCCTTTATCCAAGTTCCACAATATTTTTAACTTTACCTATCATACCAGTGTCAATGTGCATGCATGATGGGGCGTTTTAAGAGAAGTGCATTTTGCATGACATGTGTTTTAAAGACGACCTTGGTAAAAAAATTGAAGAAATTAATTCACATTAAGAAAGGATATTCAAACCTTTCAGCATTTGCTATCACAAATGCTTCCAAAGCCCACTTTGAGTAGCATAAGTCACTTAATCTCTTCATAGACGGACTTTTGTTTTGCTGTGTAGCGATTAGAGTCAGAACAACAGGAAGCAGCACTGACCACTGCCAGAAACCAAAGTATCTTGTAAGTAGAAGGGAAAAGGATCACATATAGAAAAGAAAATATATAAATTGAGAGTTTCTTCAGTATAAATCCACAGAACTCACCAGTTGGGCTGGGCCTGGTTCAAGGAAGATTGCAAATGCATATGCTATACCAGTCACACAGTAGACAAGGCAGAACAAAACAATGTAATTATCCGTGAACGAAGATCGTGGATTATTAAAGAAATAGAACATGGAAAGATACACTAGAGGCTTGACAACTGTATTGAAATGGTCAATTGTATCTTTTGCAAGAAAATAAGCTAGGCTGCTCATGCCAGATGCTCTCTCTCTCCAATAGTGTAACTTGTCCAGAGAAAATGATCTCAGAGCTGCGATCTTGCATAAGAGAGCTGCAGCCAAGAAATTAAAGATTTAAAAAGTGAGGAAGGAAATATGGAAAGAAAAGTGTTAATTTCTAGTTTTCTACATAAAATCTGGATAAATTTGTCATTTTTATTTCCCATCATGAGTATTTATGTTCAAAAAGGAAATGACAGTTCTGAAAAAGAGAACACTTCTGCACAAAGTAGCTGCTCTCAGACTCAAATCTGTGTTCTTAGACTTGTCAGTCTGAATTTTACCATTGCAACAAGCAATGGCCCCAGATAACTGGATAAGTTTGTATTCAGTCCAACACTCCCAAGACCCAGATAGATGAGACCAACATTGTGTAATGACCCTTTTTGGTAAGACATAAAGACTAGATTAGAGCTTTGGAAGAGGCAAGACTAGAGTAGAGTTTCTCCAAAAATAGTGAATTCCTTTGAAATCCATGACTTAAAGAGCTCAAGTTGAACTCAGCAGTAAGATATCTGTAGAAACACCTAAGTATGTCCTGCTGTTGTGTATTATTAAAGGAGGGCATGGTTGTAACTTTTCAATGTTTTAAATATAAATTAGGGTGGGCCGACCACTAAGGCTAATACACACCCTATTTCCTCTTATTTCTCTTCCTTCTTATTTTTCTCATCTGATAACAGCACACACAAATCACTGCAAACATGGTAGATTGCTTTAAACCCATGGCTTAAAGAGCTCAAGTTGAACTCAGCAGTAAGATAGCTGTAGAAACACCTAAGTATGTCCTGCTGTTGTGTATTATTAAAGGAGGCCATGATTGTAATTTTTCAATGTTTTAAATACACAAGTATGTAAACTAGGGTGAGCCGACCACTAAGGTTAAATACACATCGTATTTCCTCTTATTTCTCTTCTTTCTTATATTTCTCATCTGATAACAGCACACACGAATCACTGCAAACATATCTCTGGGGTTTGGGTTTACAAGAATAGCATAGTCAAGCATGATAAAGTTAGTACTTACAAACTGCAATGACAGTGTAAGTGTAGCCAATTGCCCCAAAGGTTTCGTCACTCACTTTAGCAAGTGTTCCTAAGCAGGCACCAGCAAGCAATAAGATCAAAAAGTCTACTGCTTGTATTCTAGCTTCCCGTAGTCTTTGCTTACCAACCCTGGAAAATGGTACAAGTATATCTCATCAGATACAAACTGTTCAAGAAATAATTTACAAAAGATCCACACTAATAAAAAAAATAACAATTTGCAAAAGTTCACTAGAATGAACAAACCCCCTTTTTTGGGGGTGGCGGTCCATCTAAAGTCTTTGATCCCAAACATGGCAGCAACTTCAGAACATATTGCCACATATTAAAGAAGCCTTTTTTTTTTTTTTTTAAATTAACTGGCAAATTTTATTGATACCATCAGAACTATAGGATATATATTCACCATGATAAACAGTCTCTATTGGAGCCAGATCCATGCTGCTCCACTAAAGCAAGAAGAACTCCATAGACCAGAACAGAAGAAATATTTACCCCTATGAGTATTCACCCTGAGTATTCACCTCATACCAGAAACCATGGGGGATATTTAGGTGTGCCATCTGTTGTTTCTGAACACTTCAGAGAAATGCAGAGAAATAAAAGAGGACAGCATATTATCACAGATGCATGCATGCAGATCCATACACACATAAGCAATAACTAAGTTTACCCACTTATTCTCCTTAGTTATTTTAATGTATGGATTATGAAAGTAACAGAATGCTTGATAATTTTACAGTGTCAACTTCTGAAAGATTGTTATGGATATAAATTAGGACTCCATCAGATACAGCTATTCTTTTTGATCCAGGGTTTGCCTCTTTCACTCTTTTCCAATACATTAGAAGAAAATTAAGAATGTTTGACGGTATGTGCCAGAAAGAAAAGAATCAGTATCTACCTTCCAAGGAAGTATCTATATTGTTGCGATACACCAGGAGTTTTTCGGTTTGATAGATCTTTGGACTTCAAGAAATTGTGGTGGATATTGTCCCGCTTAAGCTCAACATTACACTTCACATCCTGCAACAAATCTCCAGCAAAAGATTGTTCTCCATTTGCGGCAATGGAATTTGTTTGATTGCTTGGATTTACACTTGTTGAGGGCATATCAATCCCACCTACAGTCTCCATCATGTCTGGGGGTACTGGATAACCATTATGAAGCATCCATCTGACAGGAAGCTCTTGATAACTCACATTTGAGCTAGTGCTTGGTTTTACAATACCCTCCAGAATGTCAATAAAGTGGTCTGGAGGATTAACACGATCAGGAACATGGATCCCAAGGCCTGCAAAATACTCCTCCACTTTCTTCACTGGTCCATGGTACACAGTAAGACCTCCTTTTGCTAGAAGTATTAGATCATCAAACATCTTGAACAAGGTATAACTGCAGCAGAAAATTGCATATTACCATTGGTTAAATTAGAGAGAGAAAATATGCAGGAAATTAATTTGCTTTAGTCATATAATTCCATGCTATAACTATATGCAAAATCTCTTACTTTTATGACTTTATAGAAATATTAATACAATTATTTCTTACTTGTGAAACTAGTCCAATCGAACCGATCTCAGTGATAGAAAAGAGAGAAGAGAGAAAAAGGAAGAAGAAGAAGAAGAAGAGAAAGAGAAAGAAGTGTTGAACTGAGAAGACAAAGAGTCTCTCCCAGTCGACCATATATTTATATTTATCAAAACAGTGTACGAAGTCAAACATGCCCCTACTTATGTATGGGACATGTAATTAACATATTACTTAAACAGAAAAGACTGAAATACCCCTCCTTAGCCAACTCTAACACTCCCCTTGAGTCACAATCACTACCACGGCCAAACATGGAACCACCACGACCTCCTCGAGATGCATGTCCTCCCCCTCTATTACCACGTCCACCTCCTCTGGCTACCACAAATACTGATCTGTCAGACGGTGTGGTACTCTCTGTCGATCCCAAAAAATCCTGCAAAGCCGTGCAAATACTTCCTCAAGTTAGGAAGAGTAGAGCCTCCCAATATTTGTGCTCTAAATGGTTCATACTTTGATTTCAGCCCCACTAAGAATCTAGTGACACCCAGTTGCTCCCTCTGTTGTTGCTGAACCTTAACATCTGGAGTTAGGGGACGATAGACATTGAGTTCATTTCTGAGGTTTCTCATACTAGTATAGTACTCTTCTAGGGTTTGATTCCCTTATTGCAGATTGAAATACTCCTGATAGAGCTGATATATCCTCGTAGTATTATCCTATCCAGAATAAAGCTTCTTGGCATGTTCCCATATGTCCTTAGCTGTATCTAAGAACATAAAGTTGACACTTATTTTGGGTTCCATACTGTTCCACAACCATGTCATGATTTGGGCATCTTCTTGTTCCCAGTCATCAAACCCTGGAGATTCAGTGGATGGTTTATCTTCATTTACATGTTTCACTTTCCTCTTTGCCTTGAGAAAAACTTCCACTGACTTGGCCCATGGCACATAATTCTCACCATTGAGTTTAATTGAAGTCATCTGCACACCTAGATAGTTTGAGGGAATCATCACACCAGGTTTCTGATCACTACCACCATCTCCAGTTGCTGCCATTATGTCCCCCCAATGCTACTTCTAATGCTGAATCCTCAGTCACCAAATGAGTACTGCTGTCAAGGTAACACTATAGCAGTCTCCAAACACTGATAATAGTCTCACAACCAATCACAATCAGCAACTGTGAATGTAAACTAACATTTAGATCAAGAGCTTGATGTTTCAGATAGGTTCAGCTACCATTTCAGATTAAAAAATTTGTGTAAACTACCATTCAGACAGCAACTACTAGTCAGAATATTGATGTAAACTATTCGGTCACTCCTTCCGTCCAGATTAAAATATTGATGTAAACTACTAGTCAGAAAAAAAATTCGGCCACTCCTTCAAGCAGAATTTTTTTTTCTTGTTCACACCACTACTGATTACTCGGAAACATTAATCACCATGAAAGCAACTCAACAACTCAAACAACCACACACAAACCCTCTTGAAACTGCTAAATAGAGGGTGAACATCACAAACACCACCACACGACTAGAGCTGTCACACATGGTGACAGCAGTATGAAACTGATATCCTAGGGCTGCCGCACCTTCCTAACACTTGTAATAGGGATTGTGGCAGTCCTAAAAAAATTAAAAAGGTGCTGCAGTTATCAGACTGAGTACCTCAGATTACGCAGCCCAGAGGAGAAAACAGAAGGAGAGATCGCAGAATAGGAAATTTGAAGCCGCAGCCTTCTTCTCCTTTGCTTAGCGCTCTGATACATGTTACAGAAGTAGTTTCAGCATTTCAAACTAGTAGAGAATGAAAGAATCAGTCGAACTTAGCAGGCTAAACCCTACTAGTCGACCATAATATGAATTAGGGATTCTAATTAGTGTACAAAGACTAAACTGCCCCACTTAAGTATGGGACAGGATGACTACAGAAGTAATATTAGGACTGCCACATAAGCATATAACTTAACAGTATACACCCATTTACAACCAACAACATGCTTACCTGGGGGAAGATTGGTGAGTTCCAATGTATGATTGTGATGAAGGGCAGAGAGTTCCTCTTCCATAGCTTTATGCCACCTTGATGATGTAAGAGCCTCTTGAACATCCTTAGGTGTAGATACAGAGGATAACAGAGAAACAAACTCACAATGGGAAGTGGAAAGGTGAGAGACAGAAACATAATTGGATATGGGGTGTAAAGTGCAACTATGTTTACCTTTCTGCAATGCAATAGGAAGGTCAAGATTAGAAGGCAATTCGGGTGTGGAAGGAGCTGGATCTGCAAATGGTGTAGAAGCTGGGGAAGGTGTTGACCTCTGTTGCTGAGTATATACATGACGGATTGGTGGTCTTTTAGTACGTTCCTGCATTGGGGAAGGTGGAGACTCAGTCACAACGGGAACAACAGGAATGGAATTATCAACCGAAAGAGGAAGAGGAACCTCTTTGGGAGAGGGAGGAATATCAGGACCTGAGAAGTACGACACAGACTCAAAGAATGTAACATCAAGATAGACAAAGGATTTTCGAGTAATAGGATTGTAGCATTTATACCCTTTCTGAGTACTAGAGTAGCCAAAGAAGATACACTTAACGGAGTGTGCATCCAGCTTGTCTAGACCCGAAGATCCTAGGAGTCAAGGGATATGGAGACAAAGTGGGAAATAAGATAGAGAATGGAGAACGACTATCAAGAATGAACTAGGGCATGCAATTAATGAAAAAACAAGCAGTAAGTACTGCATCACTACAGAAATGTTTAGAAACATTCATATGATGAAGGGACTGAGCCATTTCAAGTAGATGTCGGTTCTTCCTCTTAGCCACCCCATTTTGTTGAGGGGTGTTTGCATAGGATGCATGATGAATAATGCCATGTTGTTCCAAATACTGCTGAAATAAAGAAAGAAAATACCTTATGCCATTGTTTGAACGAAGTATTTTAATTGAAACACCAAATTGTGTACGCACTTCAGCATGAAACTTTTGGAAAATGGAAAATAATTCGCTTCTTTCTTTCATTAAATAAAGCCATGTCATTATTGAATAGTCATCAACAAAAATAAGAAAATATCTGTAACCATTATAAGACTCAATTTGAATTAGACCCCAAACATTTGAATGAACCAAATCAAAAGGACTCAATATACGACTATCAATTCTAGGACTGAAGGAAACCCAATGGTGTTTCCCATACTGACATGACTCACACTGCAAAGAAGACAAACAACTCAATGACGGAACAAGGAGCTTGAGAGCTTTAAGAAATGGATGGTCGAGTCTACAGTGCCATTGAAGAGGAGTCAAAGAGGTTCGAAATGCAATTGTAGAACCACCATCCTCAAGGTAATACAATCAACCAGCTTCATGTCCTCCACCAATCTTCCTCCCCGTCGTGAGATCTTGAAAAACACAAGAGGAAGCGTAAAATGTGATAGAACAATTGAGGGATTTGGTTAGTTTACTAGACATAAGATTAAAAGGAAACTTGGGAACATATAAAAAAAAGACAAAGAAAGAAATGTTGTGTCAACATTACCAACACCATAAATGAGGGAAGTAGATCCATTGGCAAAGGTAACATTATGTGATGTGGAGGTTGGAGAAAGAGAGGAAAACACACATGGAGTCCCGGTCCTGTGATCAAAGGCTCCAGAGTCAATTATCCAAGGGGAAGGTTTGGATACTAGGCAAGCCATACCTGAATGAGCAAGGGTAGTACTATTATGATGTGAAGTGGCCTAAAGGAATCTCTCATACTCCTTTCTTGGAATATTCATCATCTCCTTCCCAAAAGTAGTTGTAACTATAGAAGGTGTTGGACCAACTAGTTGAGTACCACTGGCTTCACTTCCACCAAAAGCTGCATGATTAGCCCATGTGGATGGTGGGCCATGCAGGATCATAACATAAGTTAACTGTGTGCCCATCTCTCCCACAATGTGTGCATTTCCTAGTAGTGCTTCCTCTTCCTCTGCCACGGCCTCCCCTTGAATCACGACCTCCACCACTTCTATGACCAAACATAGGGTTACCACGACCTTCCTTAACTGTATGACCACCTCCTTTGTGCCCATAAGATCCTCCTCGAGTTCCAACAAGTGCTGATCAGTCAAGAGGTATGGTACTCTCAGTGGGACTAAGAGAGATCCTATGGAGACGAGCAAGCACTTCTTCTAGAGTAGGGAGAGCAAACTCCCCTAATATATGTGCTCTAACGGGTCATACTCTACTTTCAGCCCCACCAAGAACTGGGTAACATTTGGTTGTTCCCTTTGTTGTTGCTGAAATTTGACATCCAGAGTTAAGGGATGATAGACATTAAGTTCATTCCAAAGATTTTTCATATTGGCATAATATTCTTCATGGGTCTGATTTCCCTGCTGCAAACTGAAGTACTCTTGATAAAGATGATAAACTCTTGTACTGTTGTCTTGTCCAGAATAGAGTTTCTTGGCATGCTCCCATATATCATTTGTTGTGTCTAAAAACATGAAGTTAACACTGATTTTAGGCTCTGTTAAGATGTGCCGAATAGGGGTAGTTTAGTCTTCTTCTGTTTATTAAGTAACTTGCTTATGTGGCAGTGTTATTAGAGTTACTCTGCCCCACACTTAAGTAAGGGCATTTCTGTCGTTGTAAACATTATTAGAATCTAATATAGATTAAGGGGGTCGATTGGATGGGTTAACCATCAGATTTTCGATAGACCCTTCTTCTTCTTCTTCTTCTTCTCTTCTTCTTCTTCTTCTTCTTCTTCTTCTTCTTCTTCCTGTTCGGACAACTGTAGCAGCAGTCGAAACATGGTATCAGAGCCATGCTCCTGACCTAAGTCAGTTGGTAAAGCACCTCAGCATTGTTCGTGACTCTTCACCTTCGTTTCTAGTCAGTCGATGGAGAGAACTGGTTTGCCCTAGGTCAGAAACATTACAGCTTGTCTCTCTGCTGCGCATAACCTTCTTCAATAAGGAAAGTGACTTCAGCAGTGAATGGTTGATTGATATTCTCAAAGGAAGGTCAGTTCTCTCTTCTTCTAGTGTTACTTATATTTCTGGGTAGAAACCCTACAAGAAGCTGTTAGTACTGAGTAGAACCTAGAGAACTATGTTCATTGTTGCCCTAGGAAGGGCTGTGTGTGCAGTAGCCGAATGGTGTAGGGCTGCTGTAAGTTGTTGAATGGTGTTAGGGCTGCTGTAAGTGGCCGAGTGGTGTAAGGTAGAGTGCAGTGACCTTGCCGAACTCCTTGTGGTTGTGTAATGCCCTCTTAAGTGTGTTAAACAAGTCTGAACTGGGTGCAGCAGATTTGGCTGTGTTGTGGTGCTTGAGTGGTTGTAAGAGGGCCTCTACTTGTGATTAGTGAATGGTAAACTGATGCTTATGTGGGACGAAAGTGTGTGAAGTCAGCAGTAGTGTGAATAAGAACAAGTGTGTGAAGTCAGCAGTGGTGTTTAGAGGCTGCAATAGGTGCTGAAATATCAAACTGTGAACAACATCAATCAGCTTGTAGCTGAGAAGTAAAGTTAGAGACAACTGTGAAAGAGTACAATGGCAGCAATAGGAGATGGCTACAATGATCAGAAACCTAGTGTAGTAATTTCCTTCGACTACCTAGGGGTACAAATGACCTCAATTAAGCTAAATGGGGAGAACTATGTTCCATGGGCTAAATCAGTGGAAGTTTTTCTCAAGGCAAAGAAGAAAGTAAAGCATGTAAGAGATGAGAAGCCACCGGTTGACTCTCTAGGGTTTGATGATTGGGAACAAGAAGATGCTCAAATCATAACTTGGCTGTGGAATAGTATGGGACCCAAAATCAATGCCAACTTCATGTTCTTTGATACGGCTAAGGATATATGGGAGCATGCTAAGAAGCTATATTCTGGACAAGATAACACAACAAGAGTATATCAGTTGTATCAGGAGTACTTTGATTTACAACAAGGAACCAAAACACTAGAAGAGTACTATGCCTGCATGAAGAATATAAGGAATGAACTCAATGTCTATCATCCCCTTACTCCAGATATTCAAGTTCAGCAACAGCAAAGGAAGCAGCTAGATGTTACAAGATTTTTAGTGGAGCTGAAGTCGGAATATGAACCAGTTAGAGCTCAAATACTGGGGGGCTCTACTCTTCCTACACTTGAGGAAGTATTCTCAAGACTTAGTAGAATTTCTTTGGGCCAGACAGAGAACCCCACACAGTATGATAGATCAGCACTTGTGACAGCTAGAGGTGGTGGACATAGTACAAGAGGGGGAGGTCATTCCAGAGGGGGCCGTGGCAATTCCATGATTGGTCAGGGTGGCCATGACTCAGGGGGAGGCCATGGCAGAGGAAAAAATAACTCTACAAGGAAGTGTACTCATTGTGGTAGGGATGGACACACAATGAATTTCTGTTATGACCTACATGGCCCTCCCTCTAAATGGGCTAATCATGCTGTAGCAGGCGAGGTTGCTATTAGTGACAGTAAACTGGCAGACCTAACACCTCCCACATCTACATCTACTTCTGGGAGGGAGATGGTGAGTGTTCCGCGTGATGAGTATGAACGGTTCCTTCAAACTACTTCACGGCATACCACTGCCACATATGCCCAATCAGGTATCACTTGCATGTCATCTAAAACTCCTTCCTGGATTATTGACTCTGGAGCCTCGGATCATATGACCGGGACTCCAGGTGTGTTCTCTTCTCTTTCTAAAACCTCCACATCACAAACTGTTACACTTGCCAATGGGTCCTCATCTCCCATTTGTGGTGTTGGTAATGTTGACTTGGCTCCTGTCCCCTTATCATCTGTTTTATATGTACCTAAGTTTCCATTCAATCTTATGTCTGTTAGTAAAATAACCAAAGCTCTTAACTGTTCTGTTACCTTCTTTCCTTCCACTTGTGTTTTTTAGGATCTCAAGACGGGGAAGAAGATTGGTGGGGGGCATGAAGCTGGTGGATTATATTACCTTGACGGCGGTGGATCTTCAATTGCACTTCAGACTTCCCTTACTCCTCTACAATGGCATTGCCGACTGGGACATCCATCTCTCAAGGTTCTCAAGATGTTGGTTCCATCATTGAGTCAGTTGTCAGTTTTACAATGTGAGTCATGTTAGTTTGGTAAACACCGTCGTGTGTCCTTCAGTCCAAGAGTTGAGAGTCGTATGTTGAGTCATTTTTCTTTGGTTCATTCAGATGTTTGGGGTCCAATCAAAATAGAGTCTTATAATGGATACAAGTATTTTGTCTCCTTTATTGATGATTGTTCAAGAATGACATGGATTTACTTAATGAAAGAAATAAGTGAATTATTTTTCATTTTTCAAAAATTCCATGCTGAAATACGCACACAATTTGGTGTTCCAATCAAAGTTCTCCGTTCAGATAATGGTCGCAAATACTTTCTTATTGCATTTCAACAGTATTTAGAACAACATGGCATTATTCATCAGACCTCGTGTGCTTTCACCCCTCAACAAAATGGGGTGGCTGAACGGAATAATCGTCATCTTCTTGAAATTGCTCGGTCTATGCTTCACCACATGCATGTTCCTAAACAGTTTTGGAGTGATGCTGTACTCACTGCATGTTTTCTCATTAATCGGATGCCCTCTTTTATTCTTCATGGTCGGTCCCCCTTCTCCATCTTGTTTCCCACTTTATCTCCGTTTCCATTAACTCCTGGTGTCTTTTGTTGTGTGTGCTTTGTTCATAATCTGAGTCTTGGAACAGACAAGCTAGATGCACGCTCAATTAAATGTGTCTTCCTTGGCTACTCTCGGACTCAAAAAGGGTACAAGTGTTATAATCCCATTGCCCGAAAGTGCTATGTCTGCCCTGATGTCACCTTTTTTGAGTCTGTCCCCTTCTTCTCCAATCATGAAGCACCCTTGTCCTCACCCTTACCTCCTCTTCCTCTTCCTGTCAGTGATTCAGTTCCAAAGGTTGTCGTTGGAGTGGACTCATCTCCTCATCCAGTGCAGGTCACCATTGAACGACCACCGATCCGACAAGTGTATACACGTCAAACGACACCGGCCCCTCCTCTTGCTTCTACCTCATCTACGGATCCTCTCATGGCTCCTATTGCTGAACCTTCAAATCTTGACCTACCCATTGCCTTACGGAAAGGTAAACGTAGTTCTACACTCCATCCCATTTCCAATTTTGTTTCATTATCTCGTCTTTCTGCCTCACATCGCCAGTTTGTTTCACTTTTGTCTTCTATTTCCATACCTAACAATGTTCAAGAAGCTCTTAGTTCACCTGGATGGCGGCGGGCAATGGAGGAGGAACTTTCTGCTCTTCAACATACTCAAACGTGGGAACTTACTACTCTCCCACCTGGGAAGCATGCTGTGGGCTGTAAATGGGTGTATACTGTGAAATACTTTCCAGATGGTAGTGTGGAGCGTCTGAAGGCCAGACTTGTTGCTAAAGGTTATTCACAGTTGTATGGTGTGGACTACATGGAGACATTCTCTCGGTGGCTAAAATTGGTTCCGTTCGTGTCCTAATTTCCTTGGCAGTTATGTATGATTGGCCTCTCCTTCAACTTGACATAAAGAATGCCTTCCTCCATGGTGATCTAGTGGATGAGGTATATATGGAGCAACCACCTGGGTTTGTTGCTCAGGGGGAGGGTGGTAAGGTGTGCAAGCTGAAGAAAGCAATTTATGGGTTGAAACAATCTCCACGTGCTTGGTTTGGGAAGTTCAGCGAAGTGGTGAAGAGTTTTGGAATGAAGCAATGCCAGGTTGATCACTCGGTGTTCAGTTATGACTCAGAAGTTGGGAAGATTTTATTAGTGGTCTGTGGATGATAATGTCATCACTGGTAGTGATAAATTGGGGATTGGCAAACTAAAGGTATTTCTGCAAAATCATTTTCAAACAAAGGACCTTGGAACATTAAAGTATTTCTTGGGAATAGAGGTTGCCAGGTCAAAACAAGGTGTGAATCTGTGCCAAAGGAAATATGTCCTTGATCTATTGGAAGAAACAGAACTGTTAGGTGCAAAACCGGCTGAGACCCCTATGGAACCAAATGTTAAGTTGAGCAGTGATACAGGAGAAGTATTTGAAGATCCTGAAAGGTATAGACGACTAGTGGGAAAGCTGAACTATCTGACTATCACGAGACCCGAAATCTCCTTTGCAGTCAGTGTGGTGAGCCAATTCATGCAGAACCTTCGTATACCTCACTAGGATACAGTCCTTAGAATTGTGAGGTATCTGAAAGGAGCTCCAGGCTGTGGGCTATTGTATAAAACAGGAGGAAAACTTGAAGTAGTTGGGTATACAGATGCAGACTGGGCAGGCTCAGTGAGTGACAGAAGATCTACTACAGGCTATTGCACATTTCTAGGAGGAAATCTTGTGACATGGAAGAGTAAAAAGCAGACGGTTGTAGCCAGAAGCAGTGCTGAAGCCGAATATAGGGCCACGGCTCACACTACCTATGAATTAGTGTGGCTGAGGAATCTCCTACAAGAAATTGAGTTTCACATGGATAAACCTATGAAATTGTACTGTGACAACCAAGTTGCACTACATATCTCATCCAATCCTATCTTTCATGAGAGAACAAAGCACATAGAGGTTGATTGCCACTTTGTCAGAGAGAAGGTTCTTGCTGGAGAGATAAATACAGAACATGTGGGCTCCAATGACCAGTTGACAGATTTGTTTACAAAAGCTCTAAGCTCAGGGAAAGTGAACTATGTAACAAGCTAGGATTATGACATATATTCTCCAGCTTGAGGGGGAGTGTTAAGATGGGCCGAATAGGGGTAGTTTAGTCTTCTTCTGTTTATTAAGTAACTTGCTTATGTGGCAGTGTTATTAGAGTTACTCTGCCCCACACTTAAGTAAGGGCATTTCTGTCTTTATAAACATTATTAGAATCTAATATAGATTAAGGGGGTCGACTGGATGGGTTAACCATCAGATTTTCGACAGACCCTTCTTCTTCTTCTTCTTCTTCTTCTTCTTCTTCTTCTTCTTCTCCTCTTCCTGTTCGGACTACTGTAGCAGCAGTCGAAACAGGCTCCATACTATTCCACAACCACGTCATGAGTTGAACATCCTCCTGCTCCCAATCATTGAAACCCAGAGATTCAGTAGTAGGTTTCTCCTCTCGTACATGTTTCACTTTCTTCTTAGCCTTAAGAAATACTTCCACCGACTTAGCCCATGGCACGTAGTTTTCACTATTGAGTTTGATGGATGTCACCTGCACACTTAAAAATTTGAGGAGATCATCACACTCGATTTCTGGTCACCACTCACATCACCCAACGATGGCATTTCAATCTACGAAGCTAGTTCTGCCTGTCACAAAAAATATCTCAGTCCCAAACACTGTGACTATTGTTCTTTGAATACTACATCAACACACTCATAATCACCACGAACCTGCCCTAGCATACATTCAGCCACTTCTGTGAACAAACAGTTTTATATAACCATGGAAAAATCCCTCTTGAAACTGCTCATTAGAGGGTTCAGACAACCACAACTACAACCACTCAACCACCAAGGCTGTCACGCATGGTGACAACAGTCCAGAAAATTTTCACTAGGACTGTCGCACTCCCCCCCACCTGTAATCAAGTCACCGTAACCCTAGGTATTGTGGAAAATCTAGAGTTCCAGTTGTTTGAGGGTTTTTGCTCAAGAGTTATAAATCCACTTCTATGTGTGTATGGAGAGAGAGAGAGAGAGAGAGAGAGAGAGAGAGAGAGAGCACTAAAACAAGATAAAAAAGAGAGGGAAGAGCTCTTGTGCTATCTAAAAGTACTTTTTATGTGATGACTTACCAATCCTCAACTTTTTTCTCTTTTTTGCGTCTGGCAGTGGAGAAGTACTTTCAAAAGCTTCTACAATAGCCTCTTAAAGGCAATATGGTTCTTGTTAATTGTATTTTCTGTTTATAAGAAGAGAAAAAGGAGGAAAGGATAGAAGAAGAGAGAATAAAAATAAAAGTGGGAGGCAACAGAATAACTGCCTACCAGTTGATTGTCACTATTTATAGGTTTAGAGTGAATACAAAGTGCCCACTTTCCCTTAATGAAGCTGGGACAATTATAATAATTGTTGACAGATTGGCTATGCATTATTGGGCTGTTATTCCCTTTATTATTTGTTCTCATCAGGCCTTTGTTATTCATTTCTTTCTGTTGTTTTTATGGGCTATGGGCCTTTTATTTTATTTTTTTATTATTGCTGCCACTGATTAGGGGCAGTTTTGTAACTTCACAATTATTTATTGGCTTGACTAATGGGAGGGAGGTCCTCATCAGCAGTCATGATTGGGTGTGTTCTTCCCACTTTCTCTTCTCTCGTTCTCCTTCTACTGTTTGCTTTCTATTGTGTTTATGGACCATGGACTTTTTTATTTTTTCTTTTCTTATTCCTGCTAACAACTAGGCAGTTGTTTTCACAATTATTGATTGGCTTGGTTGAAATAAAGGTGGAAGGCTCTCTTCAGCCCTCACAATTGGGTGTATTCTTCCCTCTTTCTCTTCTCTCTTATTCTCCTTTCTTCTAATTTTCTTTTGTTTCCTTCTTAATAATTCTTAGATTCCATTGATTTTTATTGCTAAAAACAGAAATTGGTATCAGAGCAGAAGTTTTCTTTTCTTTTTGCCATGTGTGAAGACCATGTACAACTAGGATCAGCAATGTGCATGGGGATTTTTCAGTGTGTAAGTAAACCCTATTTGATTCTAGGTTGAAGAAGAAGAAGAAGAGTTCGGCCAGACTAGAAGAGAGGAAAAATCACCTCTCCCAAGCCAACCCACTTGTATTTATTCCAAATAATAGAGTTACAAGAAAGACCATATTGTCCCTCATAAGAGATGGGACACATAACTTAAACTTAGATAAAATAGACCTTTCACTCTCAAACAGATAAACCAAAATGACCAAAATACCCCTGATTTAAGTAATCTAACACTCCCCCTCAAGCTGGAGAGTATATGTCATATAGTCCTAGATTGTTACAAATATAATCTACTCTGCCCCGAGACAATCCCTTTGTAAAGAGATCTGCCTACTGATTTCCTGAGCTCACATGAGATGTGGTTATCACTCCACTTATCACTTTCTCTCTTACGAAGTGACAATCAACCTCAATATGCTTAGTTCTCTTATGGAAGACTAGGTTGGAAGAGATGTGAACAACAGCTTGGTTATCAAAGAATAGTTTCATGGGCTTATCTACTGAGAATCCCATCTCTTGTAGCAAGTTCTTTGAAGAAAACTGAGGAGAGGAGAGCTTGAGAGTTCAGCAATGAGGGTCTGAGAATGAGAGTTTCGAACCTTCCCTCTCTTAACACCCTAACACTTTTTTATTAAGGTATATTTGAATAATTACAAGGAGGCCCTTAGTTGGGCAAGAATTTACAAAGAACTTAATATAGACAGGATGGGCCCAGAATAAGGCCCATTATAGAAAAGAAACATAAATAACAAGAAAGAATAAACAACCTATGGGCCATTCGGCCCATCTTCTCTACACTCCCCCTCAAGCTGAGCATAGATGTCAATCATGCCAAGCGTGCTGGTATCATGCTGAAGTTTTGCCTTGGGAATGCCTTTGGTGAGAAAATCTGCCAACTGTCCTTCAGATGTGATGAAAGGAAGACACACTTCACCCGAAGAGACCCTTTCCCTAATGAAGTGTCTATCAACTTCAATATGCTTGGTTCTATCATGTTGCACTGGGTTGTGAGCAATGTTGATGGTAGCCTGATTATCACAGTACAACATCATTGGCTTGTCATATTCAACTCCAAGTTCTTCCATCAATGATTTTAGCCGTAATAATTCATAAACTCCATGTGCCATGGCCCTGTATTCTACTTCAGCTGAAGACTGAGCAACAACCGATTGTTTCTTGCTTCTCAAAGAAACAACATTACCAGCCACCAAGCTGCAATACCCAAAAGTAGATCTTCTGTCATCAATGTTTCCGGCCCAGTCAGCATCGGTGTAGGCTTCAAGTTTCAGATGACCATACTCGGTAAATAGAATACCCTTTCCTGGGGAGCCCTTCAAATGACATAGGATTCTCTCTGCTACTGCCATATGAGTGTCTTGAGGAGCATGCATGAATTGGCTAATGCAACTGACTGCATATGCAATATCTGGCCGAGTCATGCATAGGTACAAAAGTTTCCCAAGAAGTCTCTGAAAGATTCCTTTGTCTTCTAACAATTTCCCTTCTGAGGCTAAGAGTTTATGACCCATATAAATAGGAGTAGCAATTGGTCTAACACCCATCTTTCCAGTCTCGGAGAGCAAGTCAAGAACATACTTCCTTTGGGAGATAAGAATCCCATCTTTGGATCAAGCCACTTCTATACCAAGAAAGTATCTCAAGTCCCCCAAATCTTTAATCTCAAACTCTGTATGGAGAAAAGATTTTAGATCATGAATTCCTAAAACATCATTACCAGTCACTACAATATCATCTACATACACAATGAGGTATACTGCCAGAGGTCCACTCCTCTTCACAAAAAGAGTATGATCAGACTGTGTCTGCACATAACGAAAGTTAACAAGTGCTGTTCTAAATCTCTCAAACCATGCTCTAGGGGACTGTTTCAGTCCATAAAGAGATTTCTTCAGCCTGCATACCTTCCCTTTCATATCAGTTCCATACATCCTTGGAGGAAGAGACATATAAACCTTCTCATGTAATTCACTATTCAAAAATGCATTCTTCACATCCAAATGATAAAGAGGCCAATCAAAGTGAGCAACTAAAGATAAAAGAACCCTCACAGATGTCATCTTGGCAACAGGTGCAAAGGTCTCTAAATAATCAATCCCATATGTCTGTGTATAGCCTTTTGCAACCAGCCTGGCCTTGTACCTTTCAATGGTGCCATCGGCTCGGTATTTGATAGTAAAGACCCACTTGCAACCGACTGGATCCTTCCCTTCAGGCAAATCCACCACTTCCCATGTGTCGTTCTTGTATAGGGCATCGATTTCAGATCTCATAGCATCCCTCCACTCTAGAATCTTAAGAGCTTCTGACACAGACCTGGGAATAGGATGAGAAGCAACAGAAGAGAGATATGCAAAATATGGAGGTGAAAGCAAACTGTAAGAAAGGTGCTTGGAAATGCAGTGTGCAATGCACTTCCGTTTTCCTTTCCTAACAGCAATGGGAATATCAAGGTCAGGGAAGGATGAATCCAAAGGTGCTGAAACAGTACCTGTTGTCTCTTCTGTGACTGGAAGTGTATGAGGCTCATGTGTTGTAGGAGAAACAACCTGCACATTTCTGGATCTTTGCCTTTGATACATCTTGGGATTGAGGATAGGACAGGGAGGTAGAGTATTGGGACAAGGAGAAGCATACACATCAAGAGACTCAACAGGGACAGGAGAAGCGGGCACATCAAGAGACTCAATAGGGACAGGAAGAGGAAGAGCAAACACCTATGACAAATTCTCCCCCTGTGGACAATATCCTTCTGGAGAGGAACCATAAAAGGGGGAAAGCTCATCAAAGGTGACATCCATTGAGACATACCGATTGCCAGACTTTGGATCAAAACAACAATAACCCTTCTGTGTGGGGGAATAACCAAGGAAGATACACTTTTGAGCTTTGGGTTCAAATTTATGCCTTTGGACACTTGGAACATGTACACAACAGGTGCAGCCAAAGACATGAATAGGAACAGGAAAAAGGTCCTTGTCTAGATGATGAAGATTGAAGGGAGACTTAAACCCCAAAACCCTGGATGGCATGCGGTTTATAAGGTAGGTAGCAGTAAGAAGAACATCACCCCAAAACCTGGTAGGAACATGTAAGGCAAATAAGATACTTTTTGCAACTTCAACAATATGCCTGTTTTTCCTCTCAGCAACCCCATTCTGTTCTGGTGTCCTAGCACATGAGCTTTGATGAATGACCCCCATGTCAGAGAGATAGCAGGATAGGTTTTTTTCAAAGTATTCTTTTGCATTGTCAGATCTGAAGATTTTAATCCTGGTATCAAATTGGGTTAGAACAAATTCATGGAATTGTCTTACAAGTCTTGGAACTTCATCACGGGATTTCATCAAGAATATCCAAGTGAACCGAGAAAAATCATCAATAAACATGATAAAATATTTATAGCCACCCATGGAAGGTAAGTGGTAAGGCCCCCACACATTAGAGTGCACAATATTAAAAGGAAAGGAAGATCTTTTATTACTCAAAGGATAATTGTTACTACAACGCTTTGACAATTCACAAGACTCAATGAAGACTAGACAAACTAATTCCCTTAAACAGTTCAGGGAAAAGATGACTTGAGGTAGAAAAAGACAGATGACACAACATAATCCGATTAGCAGACTCTGAAGAAACAGATCCAAGAACAGCATTCCCAAGATGATCAGTGCATTGTTCCGGGATATCAAGCAGGTATATTCCGTTTGCCTCATGGCCACTCCCAATCACCTTCTGAGACTCCAGATCCTGAAAAACACAGTAGGAAGGAAAGAAGGTCACACAACAGTTTAGTGACTTAGTTAAACTGCTTACAAACAACTGATTTGTATTTAGCTTAGGTACATGAAGGGCAGGAGGTAAGAACAAGGAATCCGTAGCCTTGATGGTTCCCTTACCAGAGATGGGGGCAAGTTAACCATCAACTAAAGTGATTTTATCACGCCCAGGAAGCAAGTCATATGAAACAAATAAGGTAGAGAGATTGGTCATATGGTCAGAAGCACCTGAGTCAATAATCCAAGGGATCTTGAGATTACCTGAAGTGGTAGCATGATTGGCAGAAGCCCTTATACCTGAATGAGCAAATGCTGAAGCAACAGAAGAATTGCCTGAAGGATTGGAAGAAGAGGTCATATCACTCACGTGACTGATCATCTTCCCAAACTTTTCATATTCTGCTCTCATGGCTGCCAACTATGCAGAAGCAGACATTTCTTCACTATCTGGCCCGGCAACTACATTTGCACTTCCTGATCTTTTACTATCATGCATTTTCTGAAACCGGCTGGGAACAAGATTAGGATGTAATTTCCAGCACTTGTCTTTGGTGTGCTTCGACTTCTTACAGTACTCACATATAACTTCTTTCTTTCCTATGCCACCAGAAGTTCCAGCATTCCCTTTGGGTTTAATCCCCATATTGGCAAAGTGATCATTAATATCAGCCCCTTGAACTTGAACAACCCTTCTGCTCTCTTCACTACTCACCAATGCATAAGCTTGTGACAAAGAGACACACTCCTTGGAAAGAATATTCTGTTTTGTGATATCATATTCTGGGTTTAGTCCAGTGAAGAACTCAAATACCCTGTTCCTTTCAACCAATTTTCTATAGGTCTCTGCATCATTGGTGGTGTCCCAAGTTACAGCTTCTATTAGGTCAATCTCTTGCTATAGGGACTTCGGGGTTGAGAAATATACAGCAAGAGGTTTCTCCAATTGCCTTAAATTCTTTACATCACTTCTCAATTTATATGCCCGGGCCACATTGAGTTTTTGTGAATAGGATGGATCATCTTCTGGGCCACATTGAGTTCACAAGCCACCCAATGATTGTGTAATTTTCTTGCATCCACTTCTCGTAGGATGGATCATCTTCTGGGGGAGCCTTCTTACTCTCGGAAATGAATCCCCACTTTCCTCTACTACAAACATGAATCTTTACTGATTGTGACCATGATTAGTTCCATCTAGTTTAACTGTGGTCACAGTCAATAAGGAATCACTTGGAGTCCCTTGAACCAATCCATATTCAGCACCATTTTTGTTTTCAAACTCTGAGGAGTACATCATGTACACACTCTAAATATGATTTCAGATGACTTATACAAGTATACTGAATGAGGACAAGCAATAACAGAGTTCAGCCGACCACAAGAAGACAATATACCGAGCTTAGCCTTCAAGAAGTAATCAAAAACTCCTAGGCACTGTGCACTCAGCCGAAGTACCTTTTCAAAGCTGTGCACTTAGCCAAGAAGAGTAAATACCAATCGGTATTGCTGAACAAGCCTTTTCACAAACACAGTGTGGGCAATAGAGACAACCCCACTGTCAAGGAAGAGAAAAGACCCAAAAACAGTTCGTACAGCCCCCTAAAACAGCCAAAATATGAGTAACAATACACAACCTTGTTACAAGGATGTTTCAATAGGTTTTAACAGTCCAAGAAGAAGAGAAAACACAGCCCATAAATTTTTGGGTTTAACCAGATTTAATGCAGTCGAAGGTAGTACAGAACAACTAGGATTTTCGAACACTTCAACAGTCCAAACACAGTCGAAGATAATACAGAACAACCAGAAAAACTGAGCACAACTTACAATTCGAGCTTCAACAGTCCAAACACAGTCGAGCTTTAAAACAGAACAACCAGAAAACTGAGCACAACTTACAGTTCGAACTCCAATAGTCCAAACACAGCCGAGCTTCAAAACAGAACCGAGTTGTTCCTCTTCCCCTCTTTCTTTCTCTGATTCTTCCTGGCCAACGAACCACTTCACCAAGAGATTCTAGTCTTGGGCTCGTCCAATGACCTCCAAGAATCAAGCAGTACGTGACTAAGCTTCCAGCCCTAGGATATTCAAGTTCAGATATGCTCTGATACCATGAAGAAAACTGAAGAGAGGAGAGCTTGAGAGTTCAGCAATGAGGGTCTGAGAATGAGAGTTTCGAACCTTCCCTCTCTCAGCACCCTAACACTCTTTTATTAAGATATATTTGAATAATTACAAGGAGGCCCTTAGTTGGGCAAGAATTTACAAAGAACTTAAAATAAACAGGATGGGCCTAGAATAAGGCCCATTATAGAAAAGAAACATAAATAACAAGAAATAATGAACAACCTATGGGCCATTCGGCCCATCTTCTCTACATTCTTCAACCATACTAGTTCACATGTGGTATGAGCCATAGCCCTGTATTAAGCTTTTGCACTACTCCTTGCCACCACTGTTTGTTTCTTGCTCTTCCAAGTTACAAGATTGCCACCAAGGAAGGTACAATACCCTGTAGTTGATCTCCTGTTTGATATAGAACCAACCCAATCAGCATCTGTGTACCCTACTATCTCAAGGGTCCCTCCACTTCGGTATAGCAAACCACAACCTGGAGCACCCTTTAGGTACCTAACAATCCTCAGAACAACTTCCCAATGAGGAACCTGAAGATTTTGCATAAACTGACTCACCATACTCATAGCAAATGATATATCTGGTCGAGTAATGGTCAGGTAGTTCAACTTTCCCACCAATCTCCTGTATCTTACAGGATCATCAAACTCTTCACCTGCATCAACACTCAACTTGGCATTGAGTTCCATAGGAGTCTCTGCTGGTTTAGCACCTAACAACCCTGTTTCTTCAAGTAGGTCAAGAACATATTTTCTCTAACATAAGTTAATTCCATGTCTTGACCTTGCAACTTCTATTCCCAGGAAATACTTCAGCTTACCCAAATCTTTCGTATTGAAGTGGTCCTGTAAGAATTTCTTCAACCTGTCGATTCTGTTACTGTCACTCCCAGTTATGAAAATATCATCCACATACACCACTAGCAAGATTTTCCCATCTTTTGAGTCATGGATGAACACAGAATGGTCTACCTGACACTGTTTCATCCCAAAGGCTTTCACCACTTCACTGAACCTGCCAAACCAAGCACGTGGAGATTGTTTCAGTCCATAAATTGCCTTTTTGAGTCTACAAACCTTACCATCCTCCCCCTGAGCAACAAACCCTGGTGGTTGCTCCATATACACCTCCTCAATGAGATCACCATGTAGGAAGGCATTTTTTATGTCAAGTTGTACAAGAGGCCAATCATACATAGTAGCTAATGAAATCAACACCCGAACTGAACCAATCTTAGCCATAGGAGAAAATGTCTCCATATAGTCCACATCATACAGTTTAGAATAGCCCTTGGCCACTAACCTTCCTTCAATCGCTCCACACTGCCATCAGGAAGATACTTCACTGTGTAGACCCACTTACACCCAACAACATGCTTACCAAGAGGAAGAGCAGTGAGTTCCCACGTGTGATTGTGTTGTAGAGCAGAGAATTCCTCTTCCATGGCTTGCCGCCACCCTGGGGAGGTAAGGGCTTCTTGGACAGTCTTGGGAATGGAAACAGATGAGAGCAATGATATAAAGTTGCGATGAGAAGTAGAAAGGTGAGTAGTTGAAACATAGTTGGAAATAGGATGAGAAGTACAAGTACGCTTACCTTTCCGCAGAGCAATAGGAAGATCAAGATCTAAGGGAGAAGAAGCAGTAGCAGGATCTGTCGACGAGGGTTGAATTGGAGGAGGGTCTGATGCACTTCTGCGGGTATACACTTGTGTGATTGGCGGCCTTTCAGTAGTAGCTGGCATGGGATGTGAATCTACAGTAGGAATAGGAGCCATGGGAAGGGAATCCGCAACAGGGACGGGAAGAGGAACTATGGGGGAAGGAGAAGAACTCACAACATCTAAGAAAAACGGGACTAATTCAAAGAAGGTGACATCAGAGCACACAAATGACTTATGGAATTTAGGGTTATAGCACTTATACCCTTTTTGAGTCCTCAAGTAGCCAAGGAAGATACACTTAGTGGCTCGTGCATCTAACTTGTCTAAACCAGGCCCCAAGTGTTGAACAAAACAAACACAACCAAAGACTCTTGGGGTGAGAGGAAATGGAGACAAGGTGGGAAACAACACCGAGAAGGGGGATTGACTTCCAAGGATGGACATGGGCATCCGATTGATCAGAAAACAAGATGTGAGGACAACATCATTCCAAAAATGCTTTGGGACATTCATATTGATCATCAAGGACCGAGCAGTTTCAAGGAGATGTCGATTTTTTCGTTCAACTACACCGTTCTATTGTGGGGTGTAGGCACAAGAAGTTTGATGAATTATCCCATGGTGCTCTAGGTATTGCTGAAATGGTGATGAGTTGTACTCTTTGGCATTATCGGAGTGAAGAATTTTAATATGAACACCAAATTGAGTGCGTATTTCAGCATAAAATTTTTGAAAAATAGAGAACAATTCACTACGGTCTTTCATAAGATAAATCCATGTCATCCTTGAAAAGTCATCAACAAAAAATACAAAATACTTATAGCCATTGTATGGTATCACTTTGATTGGACCCCATACATCAGAATGAACTAAAGAAAAATGACTTGAGACACGACTATCAACTCTTGGACTAAATGAGACTCTATGATGTTTTCCCAAATGACATGACTCACAATCTAAAGATGAAAGATGACTCAAGGAAGGAACTAGCAATTTCAGAGCCTTGAGAGAAGGATAACCAAGTCTGTAGTGCCATTGAAGAGGAGTAAGAGATGACTGAAAAGCTATTGGAGGGCCACCACCATCAAGGTAATACAATGCACCTGCTTCATGCCCTCCACCAATCTTCCTCCCCGTCTTGAGATCCTGAAACACACAAGAAGGATAAAAGGTTACAAAACAATTAAGAGACTTGGTTAATCTACTAACAGACATAAGGTTAAAGGGGGACTTGGGAACATATAAAACAGATGATAAAGACAAGGAGGAGAGATCAACATCACCAACACCACAGATGGGAGATGTAGAACCATTAGCAAGAGTAACTGTTGAGATTTGGAGGAGCGAGAAAGGGAAGAAAATACATCAGGAGTCCTAGACATATGGTCCGAGGCTCCGGAGTC
Organism: Nelumbo lutea; assembly: GCF_056320005.1. Lineage (NCBI taxonomy): Eukaryota > Viridiplantae > Streptophyta > Magnoliopsida > Proteales > Nelumbonaceae > Nelumbo > Nelumbo lutea. The sequence continues at coordinate 55,998,798 of NC_142685.1, forward strand.
AATGATCCAATGTGAGGCTTTGGAAGCTAAGCAAGCCATACCTGAATGGGCAAGGGTAGCGGTGTTCTGCTGAGATGTCTGAAGGAACTGCTCATATACTGCACGTGGTACACTCACCATTTCCTTCCCAGAAGCACCAGTAGATATGGAGGGGGGTCAGTTTGCTGGCTTTCAGTAATTGTACCACTACCCTTAGTCATAGCATGATTAGCCCAAGTGTTGGGTGGACCACGTAAATCATAGTAGAAATTAACTGTGTCCCTCTAAACCACAGTGTGTACACTTTCTCTAGGCATTACTTCTTCCTTTACCACGACCTCCCCCTGAGTCTCAACCTCCACTCTGGCCACCAATGCGGTTAAACATGTAACCACCACGGTTGCCTGGAAGTCCACTACTACCACCACCATTTCTATTTCCACGGCCACCCCCTTTAGTCACCACCAGACCAGATCTGTCCGAGAGAGAAGAATGCTCTACAGACTCAATGGATGTCCTCTTAAGACAGGCAAAAACTTCTTCAAGTGAGGGAAGAGCAGACCCCCCCAATATTTGTGCTCTGATAGCCTCGTACTCAGCCTTCAAACCCACAAGAAACCTTGTCACATCAAGTTGTTCACGTTGCTGTTGTTGGATTTGAACATTCAGTGTTAGAGGACGATACACATTGAGCTCATTTTGGATATTCCTCAGGCTTGCATAGTATTCCTCCAAGCTTTGACTTCCTTGTTTCAGATTAAAGTATTCTTAATACAACTAATACACCCTAGTTGTATTGTCTTGTTCGGAGTATAGCTTCTTAGCATGATCCCATATTTCTTTAGTTGTATCTAGGAACATAAATTTCACACTAATCTTTGATTCTATGCTGTTCCATAGCCATGTCATTATTTGTGCATCTTCCTGTTCCCAATCACTGAACCCCGGAGAATCAGAGGAAGGTTTCTCCTCTCTCACATATTTTACCTTCCTCTTGGCCTTTAAGAACACCTCCACAGATTTTGCCCATGGTACATAATTCTCACCATTCAGCTTGATGGATGTCATTTGAACACTTAGGTAGTCTGGAGAAAGCATGACACCTATTTTATTGTCATTCCCATCTCCAATCGAAGCCATCTTAATTATTTTGCCTTCAAATATGCAACACAACCTCGCACACTTTCACAAGACTTATCTTACAACACCACCAACTCCAACTTCTTCAAATGCACATTGCACATCAAATACTAAGACTGAAATCACTCAGTCATCACATCAAACACCTGTACTGCACACCACAGAATCATTCACCCACCAAAATACAAGGACTGAAATCACCCAGTCATTACATCAAACAATTGTTCTACACACTGCAGAACTGTTTACACACAAGGCCTAAGAGTTCACTTTTAAATATTCAGAATCATGGATACACCAATCAACACGACACAACCACCACCACACCACTGCTGTCGTGAACTTCAGCAGTCGACAACTCTTCTTTCAGCACACATATGAGGTAAAACAAAGAAGAACACGAATGATATGCATATCAGTCACTCCAAACCTCCACAAAAAACAAATTTTGAAGCAAAACACGGCATTCACAGTCCCTTACTTGGGCAAAAGATAGCAGTGTTCGTACTTGTCCACATACAGCCCTTTTCTTACACTGTATAGAGGGTGTATAGTACACCACTTCAACGACCACCACCACAACGACCGGAGGCATTCTCACCTCCAGGACCACAAAACCACAACTCCCTTTCCGCCCCTTGTCGAACTTCCACTCAGGTCAGCCGAAGAATGAAGATGGCTGCAATAGTTGGCGGCGAACCCAGAAAGAAGACAACAGCAAGAAAGAATGAGAAAAAAAAAAAAAAGAGAACATGACTTTACTACTCTGATACCATGTAAGTAAACCCTATTCGATTCTAGGTTGAAGTAGAGAAGAAAAAAGGAAAGAGAAAGAAGAAGAAGAAGAAGAAGAGAAGAGTTTGGCCAGACTAGAAGAGAGGAAAAATCACCTCCCTAGCCGACCCACTTGTTTTTATTCCAAATAATAGAGTTACAAGAAATACCATATTGTCCCTCATAAGAGGTGGGACACATAACTTAAACTTAGATAAAATAGACCTTTCACTCTCAAACAGATAAACCAGAATGACCAAAATACCCCTGATTCGAGTATTCTAACACAGTGGCTTTTCAATTCTGCTATTGTTGCCTGGTCTTTTAGAGAATTTTTGAAAAGGAATGGATTCGGGTTTGATGCCTAGGAGAGGTCACTAATGCCCAAAAATCAGGAAGAAGTAGAGTTTTGGAGATTGTTTTTGATCAGAGACCACAGAGCAGGTCTGGAACTGATGCTGAGATATTTATTGGTTGATCTTGTTGAGATTGATAGGGATTTGGAGGTGTTCTAGGGAATCTGGTGAGATTGATATCTTTTCTCACAGGTTGTTCTGGTGTCAGGGTTGAGTCAATCTTGAGAAAGACCGCAAGATTCTTTGTTGATTGCTTAGAATCTCTTTGTTGATTGCATAGAACCACCCCCTACTTTCCAAGACATACAAGAGATTACAACTGATTAAAATTTCATAATTCCTTTCCACACACTCACCCCATATGAAGTGTTAACCTCCCTCGGGTTCCACCCAAGATTCATCAAACCATACCTGCAAGCTATAACCCTCCTCCACAAAGCCTCCCTTTCCCACCCACACCTCCAAACCCATTTCCCCAAAAGAGCCTGATTAAACTTCCTCACCCTTTTAATCTCCAAGCCACCATCCTTCTTTGCCCTACACACCCACTCCCATCTCACCAAATGAAACCTTTTCTTTGAGCTACTTTAACATTCCATAAAAACTCCCTTTGAAGCCTTTCAATTTCTTTTTCTTTTGAATAATAGAAAATTCATTAAAAAACATGAGGGATACGAAAGAAGGTGACAAGTTATCACCCGAGAGAAAAGGACAGACACTATAGATACATGGACACCCACCCTACATCAAAACTTAAACAAGAAAACAGAGGCCTAAACTGCCATCAGACTTGCCCAAAGACAGAGACCTGAAACATCGAACCCAAAGGCTACCAAGCACCTCCACCTTCACCACGAGAAGGCAACAAACAAACTCCCAAATCCTGCCCATCAAACAACTCCTCTTGCCTATAATCATCCTCATTCCAGGATACACATCCACCCCCAATTACACCTCTCTTCAACTTCTCTTCTCTCCTCTCAAATTCCTCAAATGCTCCTCTAGCAAACCCCACTCCTAGAAAAATAGGCCAAGCCCTTTGCCAACCTCAACATCTCTATTAGCAAGTTTCTCAACAAGCAGACTTCCAAACCTCTCCTTGTTTTTACCAGCTACTGTATCCAACTTACCTTCAACAAAGTCCAGACTGCTACTATTATTCTTTTTGTCTTGTTGAAAAATCTCTTTTTGGGAGTGTGGCCTGATCTGTGACCGAGGAATCCCTTCAACCTCAACTATATTCTGTGCCATCTTCTTCAGCCCTTTTCTCTTGTAAACCTTTTGAATTTATTTGTAGGCCCTGTTCCCACCAGACCAAACTTCGACCTGGAGAAGACTTTAGTGACATGAACCAAATGATGGTTTCTTGAACCCTGAGGTTTCTTAGGAACTGCAGCATCAGATGCATCCGAATTCTTCTCATCGATCCTCTTTTGCCCCAACTCCACTTCAATCATTCCAACCACCACTTTCTCACAAGTCAGAGAGTTGTCACCTGAACACTCAACCTGCGAATGCAATTCAATTTCTTGAATCACTACCACTGGGAACTTTTAACAGTGTCAGGTAATAAATTGGAAGATTTGAAAGGACACTTTTTATGAATTGTAATCTCTCCACCCCCCCCCCCCCCCAAATGACAAATATTTCCTCTTCCACCCTGCTAACCTTTGCTCATTTCTATCCAAAACTGACTGCCACATAGATAGGGCTGAGGCCTTTGCACCAATAGGCAATCCCAAATATGTGAAAGGGATTTCGCCTATCAAACAACCCAATGAAGCTGCAAACTCTTCCAAGGATTCCTGCTGCAGATTTCCTACCCGAAACATAACAATTTTTGTTTAAGTTAATTTTCAGCTTCATAGCACTTAAAAACCTTTGAGGACCCCCCCCCCCCCCCGCCTCAAATTCAGCACTTGCTTTGCTGATGCATTCACAAAGATCAGCGTTTTCATCAGCATATTGTAAATGAGAAATATTCAGCCTCTCTCTCCTCACCTCAAAGCCCCTAAACAAACCTGCCTGCACACCTTATTTAACAACCTACTCAACACTTCAACCACCAACACAATAAGTAATGGGGATAATGGATCCCCTTGTCTTAATCCCTTTGAAGACCCAAAAAATTCAGTAGACACAATGTAGAGATGTAGACAAGGATTCTTAGTTGTTATTTATGTGTTTTATATGCAGAAATATGCTCCCCATCTTTATTTGTAATTGTTTCAGGCTGCTGTTCTTGTTTTTCTCTCTGTCACTGTTGACAGGGGTACTTTTGTCATTGTATCACTTTTTATTAAGTAATATAAAAGCCAATGAGGGGGGCAGCAGAATCAATTCTTCTTCTCTTCTTCTCTGTTCCTTTTCTTTTCTTTTCTTTTCTTGAACAGATTTCGAACTAAACATAGGACATGAACAGGTATATTTTGAAGTTGTTACCAGAGCAGGTTTAGGTTTAGTTTTTGGTCTCATGTATGCTTAGCCCAGCCAGCTGCATGAGACTCTATTAGGGCTGGAGTTTCAGACCTTTTTTGCCTGATTCTTGGAGGTCAGTAGAGTTCGGTGCACTGTAGGTGCACTTTTCTGATTTCTATTTTTCCCAGTGACCAGGAAGAATCAGAGATACTTGTTCGATTGAGGTTGTTTAAACCTTAGGTTGAAGGTGGCACTCAGTATTTTCTGGGTAGTTTTTTGACTTGTTTAGAGATCGACTGCAAGTAGAGAGCATTTGGGGGTCTCTGGTAGTTGCGGCTGAAACATCTCGTGTTTTCCTCTGTTTTCTAGGGTTTTTCCTTGTTGGAACAACCAGTTTTGTGCTGCAGTCGATTGGTTACAGCTTGACTGCTGTTTTTTTTTTTTTTAAAAAAATCATTTCTCTCTATCAGAAAAGAGCTGTGAAGTGTGATATCTTGCTCAGTCCAGCATGGAGAATAGTGGAAATGAGTTTAAATCAACTGGGGAAGGACTTGTATGGGTTAGTAGTCGATCAAGATCACAATCAGTCTTGAATTCGAAAGTGAAAGAAAGATTTCAGAAGAAAAGAAGAAGAGAGGGAGAAGAAGAAGCACACAAAGGGTTTTTAAAAAAGAGAGAGAGGGTCAATCATAATGATCTGCCGACCCACTCTTAATATTTATATATGTTGACTAATTGTAAAAGGGCTGAATTGCCCTTATTGCTTACAGGGCAAATAAACTAATAAAAAGCTGAAATAACAAGCTGTAACAACAAACTGAAATAACTACCAACTAACACCGACACAACTAACAAAAAAACATATGCTATGCTGCCATACGAACACAGTGGGGACCACAGCAGTGGGGTCCACATCATGTTCTCTACACCCCCTCAATTTGGGAATAGATATTTGTCATTCCCAACTTGTATAGGTCGGCCTCTAATTTCTTCCTTGGAACAGCCTTGGTAAGATATGGGAGACACTTCTTGAGACGAAACCCTTTCACTGACAAAATGTCGATCGACTTCAATATATTGAATTCTGTCATGCTGTACCAGATTATGAGCTATATTAATAGCAGCCTGATTATCACAATACAACATTAATAGCTTCTCATAAGCAATACCCAACTCCTCAAATAATGACTTCAGCCATAGGATTTCAGCCACACCATTAGCCATAGATCTATATTCAGTTTCAGCACTAGAACGAGAAACAACACTTTGTTTCTTACTCCTCTAGGAGACAAGGTTACCTCCTACAAACGCACAATATCCAGAGGTAGACCTTCAGTCATCAACACTCCCAGCCCAATCAACATCTGTATAGACCTCTATCTTCATGTGATAATTATTCTTGAATAATATACCTCTACCTGGACATCTCTTCAAGTATGCTAATATTCTCTCAACTACAAGGAGGTGAGTAGTTCTAAGAGAGTGCATATATTGACTGACAATGCTGACTGCATAACCGATGTCCGGTCGTGTGAGACAAAGATAGAGTTTTCCAACCAACCGTTGGAACATAGCTTTGTCTTCAAGAGGCTCTCCACCCTCTGCACTAATCATGTGATTCTGTTCAATAGGTGTATCTACAGGCTTAACACCCAACTTTCCAGTTTCTGCTAATAGATCTAGAGCATACTTCCTTTGAGAAATAAAAATCCCATGTTTAGATCTAGCAACCTCAATACTCAAGAAGTATCATAGCTCTCCTAGATCTTTCACCTCAAACTTTTGATGAAGGAGTTCTTTAAGAGACTTACTGTTATTATTCCCTGTCACTACAATATCATCCACATATACAGCAAGCAAAGTCAAGGAAGAGTCCACTCTTTTAATGAACAATGTATGGTTTGATTGGGCCTGTATATAGCTGAATTTTTCAAGGGCTTGTCAGAATCTATCAAACCAAGCTCTAGGGGACTGCTTTAGTCCATACAAGGCTTTATTCAATCGGCAAACCTTCTTACCTATCTCTGCATCATAAAATCCGGGAGGTAACTGCATGTAGACTTCCTCCTGTAAGTCTCCAGTGAGGACAGGGTTAATACCTTTGGGGCTGTTCCCTTACCTATTCCAGTTGGTGATGAGGGCTGTAGTAGCGAGGGTGGTCAAAGGGATCGGGAGTTGAGAGTCTATCACAGGCGAAACAGGTAGGTTGATCCCGGCCATCAGCAGTCCCAGCCAGCTCCAATCTCTTCTGTGGCTCCAAGTCCAAATATTACAGTCCCAAGGCCCACAGAGACTCCTTCCATTGTTGCTACCTCACCCTCTGCAGATGACCTTGACCTTCCCATTGCCCTCCGTAAAGGAAAACGGCATTGCACCACATCTACAGCCCACTGCATCTCCCAGTTTTTGTCCTATGATCGCCTATCTCCCTTCTACAGGTCCTATCTCACCTCCGTTGCTGATGTCCATATTCCAAGAACAATGCAAGAAGCCCTATCAGTCTCGGAGTGGAGAGGTGCAATGCAAGTTGAAATGGATGCCCTGTTGAAAAATAATACCTGGGAGCTAGTTGACTTGCCCAAAGGAAAGAAACCAGTTGGATGCAGGTGGGTATTTACTGTGAAGCACAATGCGGATGGTTCCATTGAGAGGTACAAAGCTCGGCTATTTGTAAAAGGGTTCACTCAGACTTATGGTATAGATTACTTGGAGACATTTGCCCCGATAGCCAAGATGACCACCATTCGGGTTCTATTATCTCTTGCAGCAAGCTACACTTGGCCTTTGTACCAAATGGATGTTAAGAATGCCTTCCTGAATGGGGACTTGCAGGAAGAGGTTTACATGCAGTTGCCTCCTGGATTCTATGATACAGAGGCAGGTAAGAAGGTCTGCCGGCTCAATAAGGCATTGTATGGTTTGAAGCAGTCACCTAGAGCTTGGTTCGACAGATTCAGACTAGCCCTTGGGAAGTTCGGTTATGTACAGGCCCAGTCAGATCATACACTGTTCATCAAGAGGGTGGAGTCGTCACTAACACTACTTGCAATTTATGTTGATGATATTGTGGTGATAGGAAATGACAACCATGAGATTGAGTCCCTCAAACAACTCCTTCATCAAGAGTTTGAGGTGAAAGATCTGGGTACACTACGGTATTTTTTGGGTATTGAGGTTGCTAGATCTAAACAGGGGATCTTTGTCTCTCAGTTTTAGATCTCTTGGCTGAAACTGGAAAGCTAGGTGTCAAACCTACAGATACACCCATTGAACAGAACCACAGGATTAGTGCAGAGAGTGGGGAGCTGCTTGAAGACAAAGTTATGTTCCAGCAGTTAGTGGGAAAGCTCCTATATCTATGCCTTACCCGACCAGACATCAGTTATGTCGTTAGTGTTATCAGTCAGTACATGCATTCTCCTAGAACCACGCACCTTCTAGCAGCAGAAAGAATACTAGCATACTTGAAGAGATGCCCGGGTAGAGGTATACTGTTCAAGAACAATGACCACATGAAGGTGGAAGTCTATACGGATGCCGATTGGGCTGGGAGTGTTGATGACAGAAGGTCTACCTCTGGATATTGTGCTCTTGTGGGAGGTAACCTGGTTTCTTGGAGGAGTAAGAAACAGAGTGTTGTCTCCCAATCCAGTGCTGAAGCTGAGTACAAATCAATGGCTAATGGAGAGGCTGAAATTCTTTGGCTGAGATCACTACTTGAGGAGTTGGGTATTGAGTATGAGAAGCCCCTGATGCTGTATTGTGATAATCAAGCGGCTATTAATATAACACACAACCCAGTGCAGCATGACAGGACTAAACATATTGAAGTTGATCGACACTTTGTACAAGAGAGGGTCTCATCACAAGAAGTGTCTCCCATACATCACCTCCAATATGCAACTGGCAGATATCCTCACCAAAGCTGTACCACGGAAGAAGCTAGAGGCAGATCTATCCAAGTTGGGGAATGATAAACATTTATTCCCAACTTGAGGGGGAGTATAGAGAACACTGATGTGGGACCCACAACTACGGTCCCACTGTGTTCGTAGGGTAGAAGATGTTCTAGTCTGCCTAGGGTTAGCTATTGGTCATTTAGTTGTTTCAGTTGTTATTTATTTCACTCTTATTTTTTGCTCTATTTGTTATGTAAAGACTAAGGGCAGATCTGTCCTCTTACCTTTCTTCTTATCTTCGATCCTGAAATCCATTAGGGTTCAAGACTGATAATAGTCCTGAACTTCTTCTCTTTGCAAGTTCACAACTCTCACATCTCAAATTTGACATTTGAACAGACTCAAACAAATTTGGAAACAAACTCTTCAAAGACCGAAAGGATAAATGACCTAACCGATTATGCCAAAGCATAACCGGACTAACAGACTGAGAAACAAAAGACTTCCTATCTTCATGATCTTTCCAATGAGAACTCTCTCCAAGCAGATAGATCCCATTCGTCTCACAGCCAATCCCAATCACCTTCCTTGTCTCCAAGTCCTAAAAAATACATCGGTCAAGAAAAAAAGTTACTGAACAATTCTGATGTTTTGTAATGCTACTGACTGAAAGCAAGTTAGTATCAAGCTTAAGAACATGCAGAATTGAAGATAAGGAAATGGTATTAGACAACTTGATGTCTCCCTTGCCAGAAACGGGAACAAGGGAACCATCAACACTGGACACTTTATCTCTACAAGAAGATAAGTGATAGGTAGTGAACAGTGATGACAAGCTAGTCATATGGTCAGATGCACCTGAGTCTATTACCCAACAATGTTCAGTGTTACCTGGAGCTGAAGCATGGTAAGCTGGGGCCTGAGTACCTGAATGAGTAAAGGCTGATGTGGAAGGAGCTGATGATGACTGAGATGATTGAGCTGAATTCCCAACTTCCTTTTCCAACTGAGTTAGGGCAGCCCAAACAATAGCTAAGGTGTCTAGGGGCATGCCTTTTGTGCCCGATGATGATGCAGAATCGGTATTGACAGCAATATGGGCATTACCCCTGTTGTTCCTCAGTTTTGCTAGGACTAGATGAGGGTGTAGCTTCCAACATGTGTCTTTAGTATGCTTAGGTTTCTTGCAATGTTCACACACTAGATCCCGCTTATCTTCTTTCTTTATATCCCTTTTTCTATCACCCCCAGACTTAGATTTAACTGCTGCCAAGGTTGGTGGGAAGGGCTAATGCTGCATCATAACCTTTCTCCTAGTCTCTTCGCTATGCACCAAGGAGTAGGCTTGAGATAAGGCCACACTGTCCCTTGTTAGTATTTGTTGTCTCACAATATCATAGTCAGGATTCAGACCAGCTAGGAATTCAAAAACCCTATTAGTTTCAACTTGCTTTCTATGAGTCTGCGCATCCTTCTGACTTTCCCACTCAAGTGTTTCTAGGTGGTCAATTTCATGCCACAAAGATTTCAAAGTAAAGAAGTAAAGGGAGATTGGTTTCTCTCATTGCTTAAGGTTATTAACCTCGCACTTCAATAGGCCCTAGCAACATTAAGGGGTTGGGAGTAAGTCTCTTTCATGACGTCCCAGATTTTCTTGGCTGTTTTTGCCCACAAATAGTTCAGACTGATATGTGGCTGCATAGAGTTGCACAACCATATCATAACCAAATAGTTCTCCTGAACACATTTGGTATACATATGGTTCTCCTTAGTTGGTTCTTTCACATCTCCCAACAGGTAGCTAAGTTTTCCTCTACCCCCAATAGCCATCATGGCCGATTGGGCCCATTCTAAGTAGTTGGATCCATCAAACTTCACAGTTGTAATCTAAAAGGAATTCTGAGACATGTTACCAGAATTGCCAGTCCCAAAAACACCTTCCCCCTGATTGTTGAACTGCATTCTTGGTTAAGAATTAGCAATAAAAAACTTTTGAAGCTACTGTAATAGAAAAACAGCACCTAAACAACAGATAACAGCCGGCCTAGGTCTTCCAAAAACAAGGAAAAACAGAATTCTGTATGAAACTAGTTCAAATCTGATCTGAAACCAACGACAGTTCTGAATTTTAGGGTTTTCTCTCAAAACCCTAGAAAGAAAAAAGGTTTTCCAGCCACACCTCTCAGAATAGACCAAGATTATTCTTTCAAGGTTATTCTCAAGCAAAAAAAAACTTACTTTATGAAAGAAAATCTCTGGCCGCCACCTTTTGTCTGATGCAAAACCCTAATCTTGGGGATCCAAAGCCTTTTCTAATTCTTCCCGACTACTAGAACTCTCCCAGCCTTCTACGATCTTCTTAGTAGTAGCCACACACTACCAGTAGCCTCCAAGAATCAGCCAATCCTCCTTCTTTGTTGAAAATCTTCTAAAACTAGGAAACTCTTATGTAGTCAATCTAATTAGACTAACATAAGACATTCTCTGCAACTAGTTTTAGGTTTTGAAGAGAAATTCTGATCGCCACCTTCAGTCTTGATAAAGAAACTGATCTTGGACTCTTTATCTTCCTATGATTCTTCCTGATTATCAAGAACACAATCCACTCTTTGGACAGCTGCTACAGTCTCTGATAACCTCCAAGAATCATCCAAACAAGGGATCCTCTTAATCTTCCAGCCCTAGGCAACTCTCATGTGGTTGGCTGGATTAGACTCACATGAGAAACCATAATCCTTGCTCTGATACCAAGTAGTCGATCAAGACTACAGTCAGTCTTGAATTCGAAAGCAAAAGAAAGATTTCAGAAGAAAAGAAGAAGAGAGGGAGAAAAGAAGAAGCACACGAAGGGATTTTAGAAAAGAGAGAGAGGATCAATCATAATGATCTGCCGACCCACTCTTAATATTTATATATGTTGACTAATTGTAAAAGGGATGAATTGCCCTCATTGCTTACATGGCAAATAAACTAATAAAAAGCTGAAATAACAAGCTGTAACAACAAACTAAAATAACTACCAACTAACACTGACACAACTAACAAAAAAACATATGCTATGCTGCCATACGAACACAGTGGGGTCCACATCAGTGTTCTCTACAGTAATGTGACAGACAACAACTCCTTCCAGATTGCAACCATTAAGTTTGATGGAGCAAACTATCTCGAGTGGGCTCAATCTATGATAATGGACATTGGAGGAAGGAGTTACAACTGCCAAAGACATCTGGGATAATATGAAGTAAACTTACTCTCATCCCCTTGATGTAGCAAGGGCCAATGAACTGAAAATTGAAGTGGAAAATCTGAAACAGGGGGAGAAACCTGTGTCGATTTACTTCTCAACTTTGAAGTCTATGGCATGAAATTGATCACTTGGAGACAATTGAATGGGAAAGTCAAAAGGATGGAACAACATAAAACAAACTAGTGGAAAGAAATAGGGTTTTTGAATTCCTTGCAGGACTGAATTCTGAATATGATATATTAAGATAATAACTTCTTACTAGGGAAAGTGTTTCCTTGTCTCAAGCATATTCTTTAGTGCATAGTGAGGAGAGCAGAAGGAAAGTTATGATATAAAATTCCTAAATTGAATCATCCTTAGCAGCTATGAAGCCAAAGCATTATGGTTATAAGGAGAGAAACGTGAGGAAGGAAGAAAAAAAAAGATCATTTGTGACTATTGCAAGAAACCTAGACACACTAAAGAGACTTGTTGGAAGCTTCATCCTCAGTTGGCACCTTCAAGAATTAAGAATAAGGGAAATGAAAATTTTGCCACAAATGTTTCATCCTCTATTGGAGCTAGATCTATTTTCTTGGATGCCTTGGCTACCGTCAGGGCAGTCTTGACATAGTTGGAGAATGGAGCTGGCATTACTGGACCATCTTAGTCTACCTTGGGTCCTTCTATCTCCTCTTTAGCTTTTGCACACTCAGGTACAAGAGCTATTGCCTATCATGCCTTGACTCCAGGTAACACCAATCTTGTTTGGATAGTAGATTCGGGTGCCTCTGATCATATGACTAGTTTAGCCTCACTGTTTTCTTCTTATCATTTGCCCTCTGGAAGAGACAATGTCTCTATTGCTGATGGATCTCTTGTTCCGATCTTTGGCAAGGGAGACATTAAAGTGTATGATGTACTTTTCTTATCATCAACTTTACATGTGCCCAAACTTAATACTAACCTACTTTCTATTAGTAGCATTACTAAAAGTCAGAATTGTTTAGTGACCTTTTCCCCTGATCATTGTGTTTTCTAGGATCTGGTGACAAAGAAGGTGATTGGGACTGGCCATGAGGTGAATGAGATCTACTTGCTTGAGCATCCACCTGGAAAAAATAAAAGAGTTGGAAAGTCTTTTGTTTCTCAGCCTGTGAGTCAAATTATTCTCTGGCATAATCGGTTAGGTCATTTGTCCTTTGGGTCTTTACAGAGTCTTTTTCCTACTTTGTTTGAATCAGCCCAAGTGTCCAGTTTAAAGTGTGAAAGTTGAAAGTTGGCAAAACATTGTAGATCAATCTATACTTTGAGTAATACAAGAAGCACTGTTCCTTTTGAAAATGTGCATATTGATGTTTGGGGACCATATCATATTGCTGCTATGGGGGGATACAAGTATTTCTTGTTATTTGTTGATGATTATTCTCGCTACTCTTGGGTTTGTCTTATGCATTCCCATGATGAGGTCCCTATTTTGACCTGTGCTTTCCATCAAATGGTTTTCACTCAATTTGGGGGTTAGAATCAAAGCTTTCAGATCTAATAATGCTAAGGAGTACTTAACAAAATCATTGAACTCGTACTTCATTGAATATGGGGTTATTCACCAGAGCACCTATCCTCAAACCCCTCAGCAAAATGGGGTAGGTGAGAGAAAGAACAGGCATATCCTTGATGTTGCGAGAAGCATTATGCTAAATTCAAATGTCCCTATACGTTTTTGGGGGGATGCAATTCATACGGCTATATATCTCATTAACCAAGTTCCCTCTTGTGTCTTGGGTATGAAAGCTCCTTTCACCTTATTATATCTTAAGAAAGACTTGTTTACCATCCCTCTTAAAGTCTTTGGGTGCATATATTTTGTCTTGGGTATGCATGTTAGAGTGCTCGAGTCAGGGGTATTTTGGTCATTCTGGTTTATCTTCTTGGAAGTGAAAGATTTGTTGTATCTGAGTTTAAGTTATGTGTCCCATCTTATATGAGGGACAAAACTGTCTTTCTTGTAACTCCAAGTTTATGAATAAAATCCAAGTGGGTCGGCTAGGAGAGTGATTTTTTTATATTCTCTCTTCTAGTCTGGCCAAACATTCTTCTCCTTCTTTCTCTTTTCTTTCTTCTTCCTTCTTCTCTACTTTGACCTAGAATCAACTAGGGTTTATTCACATGGTATCAGAGCTGTAAGGTCGTATCCTTATTTCTTTCTTGTTGCTGTTCTCTTTCTAGGTTCGCCGCCAGCTTTCATAGTCTTCTTCTTTCTCGATTGACCTGAGTGGAGATTCGATAAGGGGCTGAAAGAAGAGTTGTCGACTGTTGAAGTTCACAATAGCAGTAGATTGGTGGTGGTTGTGTCGTGGTGTTTGTGGTGGTGATGGTTGTGTTTGTTTTGTTCAACACTTGGGGCCTGGAGTAGACAAGCTAGATGCTCGAGCTACGAAATGTATTTTTCTTGGCTACTCGAGGACTCAGAAAGGGTATAAGTGTTATAACCCAAAATTTCATAAATCGTTTGTGTGCTCTGATGTCACCTTCTTTGAATCAGTTCCTTTTTTCTCAGATGTCGGGGTCTCTTCTTCTCCATCTGTGGTTCCTCTTCTTGTACTGGTTATGGACCCTCTCCCCATAGCTCCCATTCCTACTGCAGATGCACATCATATGCCTGTTACTACAGAGAGGCCGCAAATTACTCAAGTGTATACCCGCAGAAGTGCTTTGGCCCCTCCTCCACTTCAGCACCTGTCGACAGATCCTGCTACTGCTCCTCCCTCGGATCTTGATCTTCCTATTGCTTTGCGAAAAGGTAAACATACTTGTACTTCTCATCCCATTTCAGACTATGTTTCCACTGCTCACCTTTCTGCTTCTCATTGCAAGTTTATATCATTACTCTCATCGGTTCCCATTCCCAAGACTGTACAGGAAGCCCTTACCTTCCCAGGGTGGAGGCAAGCCATGGAAGAACTCTCTACTCTACAACATAATCACACGTGGGAACTCACCACCCTTCCTCCTGGTAAGCACACTGTTGGGTGTAAATGGGTCTATACAGTGAAGCAGCTTCCTGATGGCAGTGTGGAACGATTGAAGGCACAATTAGTGGCCAAGGGCTATTCTCAGTTATATGGTGTGGACTATATGGAGACATTCTCTCCTATGGCTAAAATTGGTTCAGTTCGGGTGTTAATCTCATTAGCTGCTATGTATGATTGGCCTCTTGTGCAACTTGACATAAAAAATGCCTTCCTACATGGTGATCTTGTTGAGGAGGTGTATATGGAGCAACCACCAGGGTTTGTTGCTCAGGGGGAGGCTGGTAAGGTGTGCAGGCTCAAAAAGGCAATCTATGGACTGAAACAATCTCCACGTGCATGGTTTGGTAGGTTCAATGAAGTGGTAAAGGCCTTTGGGATGAAATAGTGTCAGGTTGATCATTCTGTGTTCAGCTATAACTCAAAGGATGGGACAATCTTGCTAGTCGTGTATGTAGATGATATTGTCATAACTAGAAGTGACAACAATGGCATTGACAAGCTGAAAAAATTCTTACTGGACAACTTCAATACGAAAGATCTAGGGAAGCTAAAGTATTTCCTAGGGAGTGAGGTTGCGAGGTCAAAACAGGGGATCAACCTATGTCAGAGAAAATATGTTCTTGATCTACTTGAAGAAACAGGGTTATTAGGTGCTAAACCAGCAGAGTCTCCTATGGAACTCAATGTCAAGTTAAGTGTGGATGCCGGTGAAGAGTTTGATGATCCTGGAAGACATAGAAGGTTGGTGGGAAAGTTGAACTATCCGACCATTACCCGACCAGATATATCATTTGCTGTGAGTGTGGTGAGTCCGTTTATGCAACATCCCCGAGTTCCTCACTAGAAAGATATTCTGAGAATTGTTAGGTACCTAAAGGGTGCTCCAAGTCGTGGTTTGTTATACCAAAAGGGGGGAACTCTTGAGATAGTAGGATACACAGATGTTGACTGGGCTGGCTCTATATCAGACAGGAGGTCAACCACAGGGTATTGTACCTTCCTGGGTGGCAATCTTGTAACTTGGAAGAGCAAGAAGCAAACAGTGGTGGCAAGAAGTAGTGCAGAAGCAGAGTACAGGGCTATGGCCCATACCACATGTGAACTAGTATGGCTGAAGAACTTACTACAGGAGATGGGGTTCTCAATTGACAAACCCATGAAACTACACTGTGATAACCAAGCTGCTGTTCACATCTCATCCAATCCCGTTTTCAATGAAAGAACTAAACATATTGAGGACGATTATCACTTTGTGAGAGAGAATGTGATAAGTGGGGTAATTACTACATCTCATGTAAGCTCAGGAAATCAGTGGGTAGATCTCTTCACAAAGGGATTGTCTTGGGGAAGAATAGATTACATTTGTAACAAGTTGGGACTATATGATATATACTCTCCAGTTTGAGGGGGAGTGTTAGAGTGCTCAAGTCAGGGGTAATTTGGTCATTCTGGTATCTTCTTGGAAGTGAAAGGTCTGTTGTATCTGAGTTTAAGTTGTGTGTCCCATCTTATATGAGGGACAAAACTGTCTTTCTTGTAACTCCAAGTTTATGAATAAAATCCAAGTGGGTCGGCTGGGAGAGTGATTTTTTTATATTCTCTCTTCTAGTCTAGCCGAACATTCTTCTCCTTCTTTCTCTTTTCCTTCTTCTTCCTTCTTCTCTACTTTGACCTAAAATCAACTAGGGTTTATTCACAATGCACAAAATCAAAAGGGATATTGCTGTTATGACCCAATTTCTGGCTCTCAGTTTGTGTTTATGGATGTTACCATTTTTGAGGATGTTCCTTATTATCCGGGAATTTCATCTCAAGGGGAGAGAGATGAGATAGGTGTGTTTGTTCTTGAAGTTCCCCTTCCTATCTCTGTTCTTGAAAAGGAATTGTGCCAAGAGGATCATGGTAAAAAATGTAAGGAGTTGAGGGTTTTCCATAGGAGGTGGAGGCGAGTTGATTTTGGTGCTCTTGATCAGCCCAAGCCAGTTCCAGTTCCTTTTGCAGCACCTGATCCAGATACTATAGCTTCACCTTCTACTCCTAAGACTACCATCACGAAGCCATTGCCTTCTACCAATGATCTTGACTTTCTCATTGCAGTTCGTAAAGGGAAACGGAGATGAAACACATCCACTGCTCACTGCATATCTCAGTTTCAAACATATAACCACTTTTCACCATCCTATAAATCATATTTGGCATCCATTTCTGCTACATCCATTCCTAAAACTGTGCAGGAAGCTCTCTCGGTGTCTAAGTGGAAGGATGCTATGAAGGAGGAAATGAATGCATTCATTAAAAATGAGACATGTGAGCTGGTGTATACTGATGCGGATTGAGGTATACACTGATGCGGATTGGGCTAAATGTGTAAATGACAGGAGGTCTACCCTTGGGTATTGTGCCTTTGTCGGAGGAAATCTGGTTTCATGGAGAAGTAAGAAACAAAATGTAGTGGCTCGTTCAAGTGCTGAATCAGAATATAGATCTATGGCTCATGGAGTGGCAGAAGTTCTATGGCTGAGATCTTTACTTGAAGAACTTGGAATTGAGCATGAAAAGCCCTTGATGCTATAATGTGACAATCAAGCTGTTACTAGTATTGCCCATAACCCAATACAGCATGACAGGATGAAACACATTGAGGTGGATCGACATTTTATTAGGGAGAGAGTAGCCTCCCAAGAAGTGTGCTTGCCATATATTGCATTTGATATGCAGCTTGCTGATCTCTTCACCAAGGCATTCACTAAAGTCAGGTTGGAGACAGATTTATGCAAGTTGGGAATGCTCAATATCTATTCCCAATTTGAGGGGGGAATGTAGAGATGTAGACAAGGATACTTAGTTGTTTTTTTATATGTGTTTTATGTGGAGAAATATGCTCCCCGTCTTTATTTGTAATTGTTTCAGACTGCTGTTCTTGTTTTTCTCTCTGTCATTGTTGACGGGTACTTTTGTGATTGTATCACTTTTTATTAAGTAAATATAAAAGCCAATGAGGGGGGCAGCAGAATCAATTCATTCTGCTCTCTTTTCTTCTTCTTCTGTTCCTTTTCTTTTCTTTTCTTGAACAGATTTTGAACTAAACCTAGGGCTGATACATGTATATTTCAAGTCATACCATTAACTAACATTGAGAAAGACACCGAGGAAACATTTACAAACACCAGCTTCTCCATTTCTCCCCAAAATCCATTAAATTCATCACCTCTTCTAAAAGCCCCACTCCACATGGTCATAAGCCTTCTCTAAATCAATTTTACAAATCACCCCTAGAGCACCACTCCTTAATCTTGAATCCACACATCCACTAGCATTCACCACCCAATCCAATATTTGCCTTCCTTGAATAAAGGCCATTTGTGTTGGGACCACCACCAAACTTAACACCATCTTCAGCTAGTGAATGACTTATCCAATGAGGGGGTGATATGATATCAAGCCCAGTTCTTGACTTTTCCAATGAAGGGGTGCTACAAATTGAGCCCGAGAGAGTCATTGGTTGGCGATGGATCTGAGGTGTGGTTCTTGTGTCATTATTGAAGCATTAGTACAATGGTGTAAGCCAGCTCTAGAGGATGCTACGTGAGAACTGGTTGACGATTTGCAGCAACAGTTCCCATCTTTCAACCTTGGGGGAAAGGTTGGTGTCAAGGGGAGGGGAGTTGTTCTTTTTTTTTTTATCAAAAAAAAAATCTTATTAATTATATTAATTGGAGAAAACTGAATAGTGCAACAATGGTTTCAGCCCCCCCAAAAGACATTAGCCAACTCCAATAATGCTTACGATAGTGCCCAAGGCATTTTCTGTCTATAGACCCCTTATTTTGCTAAAGTACCAGCCATCTCATTTGCAGTCCTTCTAACCCAACTGAAGGTCACAGGTTCCCTATTTCCCTAAAAGCGTGCCTATAGGTGCATGGCACTTGATGCTTACTCCCGACCCAAGAAACAACCAGTTTTAAATCTCCTTCTACTTCCAAATGTTAGAAATTTGATTGCTTTTTAAGTCCTAAACCTTGCAGCAATGCTATCAGTTCAGCCTTTAATGAGTCTCCCAATCCTAAAGGTCCTGAAAACATGGCAAACACCCTGCCTGCAGCATCTCTAAAGACACCTCCAATACCTGTCAAACTGGAACTTCCCGTGGAGCTTCCATCAAAATTTAACTTAATTCTGTTAGCTGTTGGGGGTTTTCACTCCATAACCACCTTTACCTTTTCTTTAGAAGATTGTGCCACTTCATTCCATGCCCTCAAACATACACTGAACTAACATTTGTACTGGGCATGTAACTTTCTGCTATATGTTGATTGATTGATATTGTAGCCTATATAAGGCATCCAAAGTGGGAATGAAATCAAGGAAGTTATCACTTGAATTTTCCCTCCTCATCCTCCCTCCCTCTCCCTCTCCTCTCCTCTCCTCCTCCTATCTCTTATTCTCTTAATCTCTGTTTCAGAAGGTTGGATTTTCCCTTGAAGCAATCCCTGTTTTGGCATGTTCTTTTGGGTCATCTATCTTTCCATCATTTGTGTCATTTATTTCCTTCTGTTCAATTATCAAGTTTGCAATATGAGAGTTGTCAGTTGGCTAAGCATTGTAAAAATTCAGTAATTTTAAGTAATAAAAGATTTACTTTTCCTTTTAATATTGTTTATTTTGATGTGTGGGTTGTGCCTAGTATGGGTGGGTATGGATATTTTTTGTTGTTTATTGATGGTTATCTCATTTCTCATGGCTATAGTTAATGAAATCCAAAGATGAAGTTCCTTCTTTGATTCATAGGATTCATTAGATGGTCTTACCTAGTTTAATACTTGTACTAAGACATTCTAATAAAATATTGCTAAGGAGGGTGATCTATTGTCAAGTATTGGTAGCACCAATTCGACAAAGACCTGCAAACTTTTAGACTCTGAAGCTTTCGGAACTGAACTGCTCTTCTCTGAAGATGCTGGTACGGAGATTCTGGAGATACAGGATTCAGGGGTTTGGTAACCTTACTGCAGAAAGTGGAAGGCCTAAAGGAGATTCTCAGAGAGAGAAGAAAATAGATACAAATCAAGAACAAAGACAGGGTGGCAGTTTTGTGGAGATGGGTTTCCATAGCAAACCGACTTTGGAACCACTTGAGGAACAGTAACCTCCAAGAATCAGCCAATCCTCCTTCTTTGTTGAAAAACTTCTAAACCTAGGGGATTCTCATGTAGTCAATCTAATTAGACTAACATAAAGCTCCTAGGTTGGCTCTGATACCAAGTAGTCGATCAAGACTACAATCAGTCTTGAATTCAAAAGAAAAGAAAGAAGAAATTTCAGAAGAGAAGAAGAAGAGAGGGAGAAAAGAGAAGAAGCACACAGATTTTGAAAAGAGAGAGAGGATTGATCAGTTGATCTGCCGACCCACTCTTAATATTTATATATGTTGACTAATTGTAAAAGGGCTGAATTGCCCTTATTGCTTACATGGCAAATAAACTACCAACTAGTACTGGCATAACTAACAAAAATATGCTGCCATATGAACACAGTGGGGACCACAGCAGTGGGGTCCACATCAGTGTTCTCTACAGCACATGGGTCATTATCCACCACCGGTGACGTTTCAACAGCTGGAACTGCAAAATCCAAAGGCTGAAGATTACTACAAGGATCAAAATCAAATGAGTTTTGACAGAAAAGTGGGGGTGAAGAAAGAACTAGATTGAGAGGAAGGGGGGAAGAGATTCCCTGATCTTGAATTTGGATTTCATCGATTCCTCCAAAGACAACCCCAGATGGTTCAGGTTCAGGTACAGTGTCCACCTGCGCAGCTGGGGATCCTGTCACTGGTGTAGGGTTGTATTTTCTGATGCTACTTTTGTTGAGTTTGTTCCTTATTTCTTTGATGCTTCTAATAAGGGGGAGACACACCATTTGACCAATTCTTCTTCTGTCCCTTTTCCTATTCCTAATTCTGATCTTGTTATTGATATTTCTTGCTCTTCTAGTTCTCAGTCTTTTGTGGGTCCTCAGAAAGAACTGCAAGTTTACTAGAGAAGGAAAAAGGTTGTTCCCATGTTGACTGCAGAATCTCCTCCACAGCCAGTTATCTCAAGGAATCTAGATTCAAGTAGCCATCATTTTGAGTTTTCTAATCTTGATTTGTCTATTGTCTTAAGAAAAAGTAAATGCCATTCTCTTACCACCCACTATATTTCCTAATATCTTTCTTATGATACGTTGTCTCATTTAGATTTTTTGTTGCTTATGCTTTCTTAAATCTATTTGCACAAATGTGTCAAAAGCTCTATCTAGACCAGAGAATAAAGAATCTATGAGCCTATGAAAGATGAGATAGAAGCCTTGATTAAGAATCAGACATGGGAAATAGTAGACCTACTTAATGGAAAATCATCCCACTGCTGATTTTAGGTTGCATCGAGTTCCATAGCCAAGTCTTAATCTGTGCATCTTCTTAACACCCAACCAAAAGATGTAGATGTACCAGATTCAGTTTTTTTTTTTTTTCAGTTAAATACTTGACTTTTCCTTTTGTAGTCAAGAACACTTCAACTGAATTTCCCTGAATAGCACAATTACTTCCATTGAGTTCAATTGAAGTCATTTGAATGAGTGAGAAATCAGTGACATCATTACAGCAGCCTTAGAATTCACTGCACACACTTCTTTTCACAAATAAACCACTCACAAAGGAATAAAAATATGGTGCTCCCATTACTTCACAATCACACACTCACAATGGGTATTAAAAACCCTGTTTCAGTATGAACAAATCAAAACTACTCACCTGTTCGAAGCTGCAGCTCCTTTTATTAATAGCTTCCACCCAAAGCTATTAGACATCACTAGTTATCAACAAGAAGAGTATGATCACTTCCATGAATTCAATTTTCGTCACTATAAGCCATTTCACACACAAACAGCAGCCTTAACTTCATTCTTCCACCAACAGATCACCTTTCAATTCCTCTCGGTTTCAGCCAGGTAGAGGGTTCACCTCAATTCACATTTGATAGTCACAATAGAGAAGGAAGACATGGAAGTAAAAAGGATGCTTGGCCAGACCAGAAAAACCTTCTTGGTCTCTCCAAGAGAAAGAAAAGAAGAGAATATAGGAGGCTGTAAATCAATCAAAGATGCTAACTTGCTAACCTTCTCTATACCATGTGCGGAAACAGGTTGTGCATCTAGGTTGTGAGTAGAATAGAAGAAGTAGCAGGTTTTGAGAGAAAACACCAAAGCCTAATTGGAGAGAGAGGAATGATCTCCCAGTTGAGTAGGGTGTTATTTATATTAAACTCATATTCTATATCGAAATTACATCAGCACCCCTGTTTAATCCACCCTTCTTTAAGTTACAATAATAAAAGATTTCATTGCCCATGTCCAACACTGAAAAAGACTGAAAAAGAAGAGAAACACAAGTACTAAACAGGGATAAACAAAGGCAAACACTAAGAGAAACATACCTACCCATCTGCCGGCCATTCTCAACAAAGATTTGTACAGTAAATAATATTAGGCCAAAAAGATAAGACTTAAAAATAATAAAAAAAAAACAAGGATATCCTGTTTAGGGGCATCCCTAAAAACAGGATTGATTAGCCAGCCAAGATCACAAAAGGTCTGCAGATGAGTTAACACTGCCTCCGCAGATTTCTTTTTTCTGCTTAAAGATGTGAGTATTCCCTTTCAACCACACTGACCACAGTACCACCAAAGGATCTGATGCCTAGAAAACTCTTCTTTTCTTGTTTAAACCTTTAATATACCAGCTACCCAGAAAACCTTCAACTGACTCAGAAAGAAATAAAATGAAAGGGGGATTTAGCTGAATCTAGAACTTCTACAATCAAAACTAATTAAAATAATAAACAGCTTCAAGTTTTTATTGGAACAGGATAAAGCAAACTTTTTACACCTTTAAAATTTTTAAAAGAAGAAAAAACGGAAGGCTTCCTAGCCTGTTGAATTGGTAATATTTTATTTGCTTAATGGTCTTACAACAGAATACTAATGAACAACAAGAAAGATCAGACTTTATTTATCTACTTTTTTTTATGATTTATACAGTTTCTTTGATATATTAAAACTTACCTTGGTTGGTGAACAACCATGCAGATGTTGACACCTTCAAGAGCCTCGCGCCGAAGTGCTCTAAGCAGCAACTGAGATGATGAACTGTCTAAACCAGATGTAGGCTCATCTAGTATTAAGAGGGAAGGTTCCATGACCATCTCCAGCCCAACATTTACTCGTTTTCTTTGACCTCCAGAAATTCCTCTCTTTTCTACTGTTCCCACCAGGGAATCCCGTACGGCCTGTAGCCCCAATGACTCAATTACTCTTTCAACTACAAGAACTTTATCTGCTTTTGGCAGATTGGCAGGTAACCTCCATAATAAGAAAAATGAAAAAAAATCATGTCAGTATAAAATAAAGATAAAACTCATGACCAAAAAGGGAGTGGATCACCAAAGAGCACAATTAGAATAGTAGAACACAACAAGGAAATAATAAGAATGACTAATTTCACTGCTTTTTATTATAACATTTTTCTATTGCTTAAGCTAACTTTGAAGTTATTAAAGCAAGATGCAGACCATAATAATATTTTGTGATTATGCTATTTGTGTTGCAAGGGCACTTTATTCTTTTTATACTTTATGTACTGCTGCTCTAATATATAGAATATGCTAGGCACCACCAGCCTAGGCTATATAGAATATGCTAGGCACTGCCAGCCTAGGTTGTTGAGCCTCAAAATATTTTTCTCTCATCTTCTTCTCTCTTCTCTCTGTTTTCTTCCCACTTTTACTTGAATACAATGTTTTAAAATGTGGAGAGCGCTGGGTATTCTACTACCTGGAAGTGTGAGGTGTAAGCCTCCTGAGCACATGGAGGTGTATGCCTCCTTAAGAAGAGGAGGAGGATTTCATCTTTTTTTTTTTGTCCCTTCCCTTTCTTTTTTTTTTTTTCTTTCCCTTCTCTTCTCTTCCCTTTCCTTTCCTTTCTTTCCTTTTCTTTTTTTTCTTCTCTTTCTTTCTTGCTTTCTTTCTTTCATTTTGCATGAACCATACACCTCTAGCACACTTCATGCACCTAAGGCCCATGCCTCAGAGGCCAATGCCTCTGGAATGCACATGCCTCCCACACCTTTTAAATTTTGCTTGAATAATATGATATTAGAGCACTTTTCTGGGTGCCAGAAGCAGAACAATTCGTGTTCTACATCAGAAACTTATCTTTTTTGGTCAAAGACTGGAAAAATCCTTTTCTGGTATGAGCTGAAGAGCTACTTTTTCTCTTTCTTCTTTATACTTGGTCGTAGTGCCAAGGAAGTTGTTTGGTCGCTGAGTGCTGTGCTGGAAGTCTAGAGGGTGATCTGTCTTCCATGAGTTTTGTGGATTGTCTACAGCCAGGTCTAAGCCAGTATGTCATTTTTTTCTTATTATTGAATGTGTGTTTGTGAAAAATGAGTGTTTATGGTGATTCTTTGAAGGCTGTGTGGCCATTGTTGATCAGTTCTGTAGTGAATGTGAAGGTTCAATGTTTTTGAGCAGCCTTTCATTGTTGGATAGAAGTTAGTGTGATTTCTTTCTGTTTCTTTTGGACCTGTTTTGGTCTTGGAACAGCTATAGCTTGGTTCTTGTGTATTTTGGAGTGCAGTTTCCCTTGAAAAAAAAGGAAGAAAAAGGGGTCTAGAAGTTATTCTTCATGGCCAATGAGGATTTGGCTACTTCTAGAATTACATATTCACAGTCGATGATGAATGGTGGCATGAAAGCACGAATTTCCCTATGGCTATCACCCCTTTGGATGGATTAAACTTGGAATGGCTCAAGAATATTAGGTTGTACATAGGAGGAAGGGGAAGACTGGTTATGTTAATGATAGAATTAAAGAGCCTAAGGCTGGAACTATAGAGCATGATAAATGGGACCAGGAAAATAGTTTGATTATGTCCTGTATCATTGCCTAAATGCAGCCACATTTGAGGAAGAATTTGATGTGAGCAAACACTGCTTATGAAATGTGGGAGAAAGTGAAGGAAACCTACGTACAGAGGCATTATGCCAAGACGTACCAGCTACAGGCTAAATCTTCAGCTTGTAAGCAAGGAGATAGGAGTCTCTCAGCTTATTATTCTGCTCTTACCTTGGTGTGGAAAGAGTTAGTCCACTACCAGAGTATTGACTGGAAGGATAAGGAGGATGCCAAAGCTTACAAGAAACTGGTTTCATAACAAAGAGTCTTCGTCTTCCTATTAAGTCTGAATCCAATATATGAACCCAATACCCATTAGAGTCTTCATCTTGAGGAGTTGAAAATTACCATAGGTTTAGGAAGTGTATGTTTCGGTTCAGTCAAAGGAGAGCAGGAGGATTGCTATGAATACTTCTTTCGAGGGGAGGTGGCAGATTGCTCTACCTACAAAGGGAGGTAGTAGTGGAGCAAAAAAGGGTTAGGGCTGCCAACAGGTCGAGTCTAGGTAGAACCAGTCTCTAATAGATTATTAATTGGGACAAAATAATAAACCCAAAACCATCCCAGTTAATAGTCAGGTCTATCGGGTCCAGACCCAATTATACTGAAAACTGTATTTGTTTATTTAAATAATAACTTAAAACTTAATTTTTGATAATATAACCTTAATAAAAATGATAGAGAAATACTAAATTATTTATAATGTTAATAAATTGAACATTTTTAACTAATATTATCTCATTTATTATCTATCAAATTTACCATTTCAAACATAAAATATGATAAAAAAAATTATAATAAAATTAAGAAAATACTATGTATATATACTTAATAAAATAATTGGTTTGGACCAAGCAAGAACCGGAGCCTACCCAATTATTAATCGGGACAAAATCATGGAACCAGAACTGTTATAATTAGTTAGGTCAGTTCTGATTCATCAGGCAGACCTGACCTGCTGACAGCCCTAAAAAGGGTGAACCTACTAAAAAGATAGATGGTGATGAGAAAGATAAGTTGTGGTGTACACACTATTAGTGCCTTAGACACACGTGTGAGTGTGAGAGTCCCAAAAGAGGATATCACAAACTCTTTTAGAGACCATCTAGAATTGCACACAGATGTGAGTGTACACACTGTTAGAACTAGTAGGGTGCTCCCGAAATGCTCTCGAACTTATAGTGGTGTACACACTATTGGTGCATCTCAGGAGCATCCTACCAGTTTTGATCCAAAGGAGGAGGATACCATAAAACTCTTTCAGAGACCATCTAGAGTTGTATGGCAGGGCACTTCATCAGATGGATGGTGAGGCCTCTACTCCTACCTCCTTTGTGTGTACATTAAGTAACATTGCCTCTACTTTCCACATGTCCATCCATGTTCTTGAATCTTCTTGGATCAATAACTCCAAGCCCTCTAACCACATGACTAGTAAGTCTAATTTGTTCCATTCTTATAGTCTTCTCTTTAGTAGGGATAAAGTGAGACTAGCAAATAGGTCCTTTTAAACCATTGTTAGTCAAGGATCTATATCACTTCCCCATGGCCTAGCTCTTATTGATGTCCTTCATGTTCCTAAATTACCTATCAATTTATTGTCTATCAGTAGTATTACAAAATCTTTGAATTGTTGTGTGACCTTTTGTCTTCATTCTTGTGTGTACCGGGATTTGATCTTTGAGAAAATGATTGGTAGAAGATGGTCATTAGTGTCTATGTACCAGAGAATAAAGCTGATTTTGCGACATTTGAGTCAAGTGTTTTTATCAGCTTTGAGTCAAGTGGTTTGTTGAGTTGGTTAGTGAACCAATCCAATAAGAGTTGAGTTTATTTGTGGCATAACCACCTTTGTCACTTATCTTTTTGAGTCCTTGAAAACCTTATTTCCAGAACTGTTTAAATCCATTTTTGTTTAGTGTTAAACATGTCAACTAAGAAAACATTGTAGAACATCATTTCATTCAAATAATAAAACATCACGCTTTCTTTCTCATATTGTTTATTCTAATGTTTGGGACCCTACTTCTATGACTTTTGAGGAAGGCTATAAGTAATTTATTAGTTTTATTGACGATTTCTCTACATACACAAGGATACATCCCATGCATTCCAGGGAAGTTCCAAAAACTGTTAAGGATTTTCAAGCCTTCTTGCACTGTATTTCGAGCCTTCTTGCACTTCTTGATAACGTTGCCTTAGACCCCACTAGGGCGGATTCTAGAATTTGGACACCTACCCCCAATGGCATTTTCTCTTGTGCTTCGTTCTTCAAAGTCTTAAGTCAGTCCACCAGTCCTACCTTGTCCCCTTTCCCTGTTGGTGAGGTTTGGTGCAGAGCTATACCTCCTAGGGTTGGTAGTTTTTGTTGGGAAGCCTATCTGGAAAGAATCAACACTGGTGATCTACTCCAAAAGAAGAGACCCGATACTTGCTTGTCACCTCAGTGGTGTGTTTTGTGTAAAGCAGATGGGGAGACTGGTTTTCACCTTGTTGGTTCAGCTGTCTTAATTTATATGTTTATCTTTGTTGGGTCTTAAGTCATTAGTTATTGGGCCTTAGTTACTGGGCCTAATCTTATTTAGTGTTTATTTTGACTAGGTGTCCCATCACTAATCAGGGGCATTCTTGTCTATTTATGTAACATTATGTAATGTTCTTACATATAATAGATTAGGGCTGGCTGAGGACTATTCTGCCGCCAATCTCATATCTTCTTCTTCTTCTTCCTCTTCTTCTCTCATTCGACAGCCCTATTTCAGCAAACATGGTATCAGAGCACTAATCTTTCGACTGGTTACAGTAGCCGCCTCTTCTTCTACTCGCAGCTAACTCTCTCATCTTTTTTTTGGTTGCTGCAAAGAAACCCTAGGGTTGGTCGTAGAACACAGCTAGACCTACATCTAGGGTTTCCCTTGGTTGTAGGGCCCAAGGGGAGTTAGACCCAGAGGCTGATGCCCTAATAGACGTAGTACAGCAAACTGTAGCCATTTGGCTAAGATAGATCTGTGTAGAACAGATCTAGGCGGAAGGACTAATCTCAGCAGTCCTAGAACTGTTCGTGGGTGAGGTTATAACCTGCGATAGTAGTGCTTAGCACACAGTAGAAGCCAACACAACAAGTTGTAGGCTGCGGCAGCAGTGATTAGAACACAGCAGAAGGTAGCACAACAGAGTATAATCTGTGACAGCAGTAATTAGGGCACAGTGTGCAGTTTAGTACTCGGTGTTTCAGCTCTGTGTCGGGTTCTCAGGACTGAGTTTACAGTGCAGCAAGTTCCGTAAGTGTGAAACAGTTCACTATATATTGCGTTTACAGTCTTGACATTTACGAGTAAGTGAAGATGTCTTCCATATCCGGGGAAGTGTCTTCTAGAGATGTTAGGGCTTGTGGGAGGTCTCCTAATCTAGAGAATCCAAATCTACACAGCCTACAGATCACAAGTGTGTTGTTGGATGAGTACAACTTCAGAGAATGGTCTGTCTCAGCCATGCTTTTCATCACATCCCGGGAACTCACCGGTTACTTGGACGGGCAGAATAAGGAACCAGAAGTGGGAAGTGCTGAATATGCAGCTTGGCGCAAGGAGAATGCTACAGTTATGTCCTGGCTACTTGCCTCAATGACTCCAAGAGTAGCTAGGACTGTTCAACATTTCTCCACAGCTGCCAAGATATGGGAAAAAGTTTCTAAAACCTATGGGCAGAAAAAGAACAATGCCAGAATTTACAGACTGAATCAAGACATTGCTGCCTTGAGGCAAGGAGATATGAGTGTTGCAACATATTTTGCTACACTAGAAGGACTATGGGAAGATTTAGATCACCACCTTATTATTGATTGGGAGAGTGCCGGAGACAAGGAAAAGCATGACAAACAAGTTGAAGAGGGTAGAGCATTTAAGTTTCTGGCTGGCCTAGATCCTATATATGAGAGCATAAGGTCCCAAATTCTGGGAAGGGATGAAATGCCAGACTTACATCATGTTTACTACCTTGTGAGGAATGAAGAGGTGAGAAGAAAAGAGATGCAGGTTGATACTCAAACAAAACTAGCTGAACAGTCTGTGGAACATTCGGCCCTAATCTCTACAAATCAAAGGGGAAACAGGCACTCTGACAAGAGACATCTGAAGTGCACCCACTGTGGAGGGGAAAGGCATGTGAAAGAGACCTGTTGGGTTCTCCATCTGCATCTGAAGCCAGCTGCATTGAGGAAAGATAAGAAGCATCTGAAGGATCAATCTGCAAGTGTGAATCTGGCTACGGGTCAAAGTGATGATGGTTCAAAACACTCATCTACAGTTACTTCCTCTTCCATGGGACAGACTACTAATTCCCCTCGAACCGGGTCCTTGGGTTTTACTGCCGATGAGGTAGAGGTACTTAGCCGGGCCCTAGCCCGTCTAAGGACCAATTCTCTTCCATCCTCCTCCCTTGTCAGATCAGGTATTGTCTTTGCCTTTAGTGCAACTAGTACTATTGATCCTACCTCTTGGATTATTGATTCTGGTGCAACTCACCACATAACACACATGTCTTCTCTATTTTCTTCCTATCATTTAATGTCTGGCCAAGATAAAATGAGGGTTGCTGATGGTTCTCTCTCTACCATTTCTGGGAAAGGAGTGGTTGACATAAGCAAGGACCTCTCACTCAAATCTGTCTTGCATGTTCCCAATCTTTCTTCAAATCTCTTATCTGTTTCAAAGCTTACCAAAAATTTAAATTGTAGCATAACCTTTTTTCCTACTCATTGTGTCTTTCAGGACAGATTGACGAAGAGAACGATTGGGAGCGGTCATGAGTGTGGATGTGGTATTCTTTGAGTCTCAATTCTATTTTCATTCTTCCTAGAATCCTCTTCAGGGGGAGACTAGTGGGATGGAAGATGATTCTTCTGTTCCCCCATTCTTTGTACCTCTCTCTACCTTTCCATCTTCTCCTCCTAATCCACCTAGTTGTGGTATCCCGGGTGAATCTAGTGAAGCTCCCATTGTACCAGCTACTACTAGTGATGTTGCAAATATTACTGAAGACTCCAGCAGGCTGCAAAGAGATATCAGAATCACCTACAACAGAAGGAAGAAGGGTCCTCTAACTCATGACAGCAACCAATTGGACTTGGATCAACCTGTCTCAGACACCCCATTGCTGATTTTGTGTCTTACTCACATTTGTCTCCTCGTTATTGTTCTTTTGTGTCTGCTCTCTCTTCTGTGCATGTTCCTACCAGGTATTCTGAGGCAGTATCTGACCCAAAATGGAAAGAGGCTATGGACGAAGAAATGAAGGCTTTAATGAAAGCAAGGACTTGGGAATTAGTGGATCTACCTGAAGGGAAAGGCACTGTTGGATGCAAGTGGGTGTTCACTGTGAAGCGTAGGGAGGACGGGTCCATTGAGAGGTACAAGGCTAGACTGGTAGCAAAAGGGTTTACTCAAAAAGAAGGGATTGACTACAAAGAAACCTTTGCTCCGATGGCAAAACTCAACATAATCCGAGTTCTATTCTCATTAGCTGCAAATTTCTCATGGGAGCTACATCAATTGGACGTGAAGAATGCTTTCTTGAATGGCAACCTGCATGAAGAGGTGTTCATGGATCCTCCACTAGGTTATGGTTTTGGCAAGAAGGTATGTAGACTGAGAAAAACCCTATACGGCCTTAAGCAGTCCCCTCGAGCTTGGTTTGAGAAGCTATGTGGGGTCATGAAGAAAGGGGGTTACACTCAAAGTGGGGTAGATCATACCCTATTCATAAGGAAGAGAAATGGAAAACTTACGGCACTTATGGTCTATGTGGATGATATGGTAATTACAGGGGATGATCAGGAAGAGATTAAAAGACTAAAGGATGTTTTGGTTGCTGAATTTGAGTTCAAAGATCTAGGCCAACTGTGATACTTTCTTGGGATTGAAGTTGCAAGGTCCAAAGAGGGCATCTATATATGTCAGCGGAAATACATCCTTGATCTTCTTCAAGAGACAAGCATGATGGGGTGTAGGCCAGCAGATACTCCAATAGAACAAAATCATGGTCTACAGGAGTCAGTAGGAGAGGACTACCTTGATAAGGAAATATACCAAAAGCTGGTGGGGAAGTTGATTTGCCTGTCCCTCACTCGCCCTGACATTCCTTATGAGGTACATGTTGTCAGTCAGTTCATGCACACTCCTAAAATCCCTCACATGAAAGCTGTGGAAAGGATCCTCAGATAATTGAAGTCTTGCCCGGGGAAAGGGATTCTGTTCAGGAAAAACAGTAAAATTGAAGTTGAAGGATATACTGATGTAGATTAGGCTGGCTCTGTTGGGGACAAGAAGTCTACTTCTGGGTACTGCATCTTCGTTGGAGGAAATTTAGTTACATGGAGGAGTAAAAAACATAATGTAGTTGCTAGATCTAGTGCAGAGGCCGAATACCGAGCTATGGCTCATGGTGTTGCTGAACTTTTATGGCTTAAGATCCTGCTTGGTGAACTTGGAATAAAGATTGAGTGTCCTCTCAGGTTGTACTGTGACAACAAGGCTGCCATCAGCATTGCAAATAACCCAGTGCAACATGATAGAACGAAACATATTGAGATAGACCGTCACTTTGTTAGAGAAAGAATTGTCTCAGGAGAACTCTGCATTCCTTATACTCCCTCCGAGATGCAGATTGTAGATGTTCTGACTAAAGGGATAGCTACAGTGAAATTCGTGGACTTACTTGGCAAGCTAAACATGATTGACATCCATGCTTAACTTGAGGGGGAGTGTTGGTTCAGCTGTCTTAATTTGTATGTTTATCTTTGTTGGGTCTTAAGTCATTAGTTATTGGGCCTTAGTTACTGGGCCTAATCTTATTTAGTGTTTATTTTGACTAGGTGTCCCATCACTAATCAAGGGCATTCTTGTCTATTTATGTAACATTATGTAATGTTCTTATATATAATAGATTAGGGCTGGTTGAGGGCTATTCTGCCGCCCATCTCATATCTTCTTCTTCTTCTTCCTCTTCTCTCATTCGACAGCCCTATTTCAACAAACACACCTAATGGTGTCTTGCCACTTCGCGAGATCATTGTGGGATTGGGCTTTCTCCTTATTTGGGTGCAGCTGGAATCCCCCATCAGACATGCAGGGCCTTTTCTCACCTTCCTTTTTCAGGTGGCGGTTAAAAAGGGGAAGGACAATGTGGAGAGGACTAAGGGCTGCAGTATGTTGGACACTATGGGAAGAAAGAAACTCTAGGATCTTCTCAGAAACTCAGAGAGGAACAACAGATCTGAGGGCTATCATACATTTTAGGGCGGTACAGTGGCTGAAATCTTTGGAAATATTCACAGATTACATTGTGGATGACATGTTGAGGAAGTGAGGTGAAATTGCAAATTGCACGCAGACCAAGTCAGTAATGAGTGTGGCTTGGACCCCCCCACCTAGTGGATTCTTGAAATTAAACTTTGATGGATGCAGTAGGGGAAACCTGGGACAATCGGGGATCCGGGGGTGTTTTTAGAGATGAAAATGGGGTCATCTCTGCTATGTTCTCAGGCCCAATTGGAGTGGGTGACTCCCTTAGAGCTGAGATATGTGCAGTTATGGAAGGAACCCGAAAAGCCAAGGAATTGAACATCAAGAAACTTAGAATTGAAGGGGATTCAGAGGTAGTGATAGGGTGGCTGACTACAGATCAAAATGATTTATGGAAGTATAATAATGAGAAGAGGAAATTCAAATGGCTGGTGCGGGAGATGGAAGTTAAGACATGTTGGATTAGAAGATCAGCTAATTCCCTAGCTGACGGTTTAGCAAAACAAGGGGCAAAAAGGGATTCTTTGTTTTGGGCTAAGCTGTAACGTTAGTGTATTTTTGTCTTTGTTTTTTCTTTTTTCATTTCTTGAAGTTCTTTGTGACTCTTGGAAGATAAGTGTCTTTGTCTTCCACTTGTAAATTTTCTACTGATGAATTAACGAAAGTGTTATTGATAAAAAAAAAATTCAACGCATGGTGTTCACACAGTTTCACATTGAGATCCAGATTTTCCAATTCGATAATGCAAAGGGACACTTCCATAGTGATCTCAATGATTTTTTTTTATTCTTGTGGCTCCCTTCATCAAAGTTCTTATACTAGAAAACCATAACAAAATGGTGTTGTAGAGATAAAAAGCATTTTACTTAAGGCTTGAGGGGTGAAGCTACACATGAATGTATGTACCAAAGCAGTTCCGGGCTGATGCTATTCTTGATGTTGCCTACGTGATCAACTGAATACCCTCTTGGGTGTTACAGAATAAAGCCCCACATTAGTTGTTGTTTCTTCAATCCCCTTTATTCGCTATACCCTTTCATGTATTTGGGTGTCATTGCTTTGTCCATGATCTGTCTCCCTCTTGTGTGGTAAGTGGGATCCTAAAGTTGTTCCCTTTGCTTTCTTGGGTTATCCTTCATCTCAAAAGGGATATAAGTAATTTGGCCCAATGTCCCACAAATATTGTCTCCATGGATGCGTCTTTCTTTGAGAGTTGACCTTCCCTCCATTTCCATGCCTCTCCTTAAGGGGATAATAGCCTTAAGGAGAAACAAGTTCAACAAGTCCATCTTCCTTCCCAAATCTTGCTCCCTTTCCAATTTTCATGCAACAACACTGTAGAGTCCAACTATGTTCAATGGGTGTGGAGCAACCTAAGATTGTGTGACCAACACCATTAGAATTTGTAGAGGAGATGGGTCGAGTTCATCCACAGATAATGCTGACTAATCTGTGGCTGCATTGAGTTCACAAGCCACCCAATCATTGTGTAGTTTTCTTGCACCCATCTCTCATAAGATGGATCAGCCTCTAGAGGAGCTTTCTTGCTCCCAGAAATAAAACCCCATTTTCCTTTGCTACAAATATGGATTTTCACTGATTGTGACCAAGCCAAGTAGTTGGTCCCATCAAGTTTAACTGTAGTTATAGCCAGCATAGAATCGGCTAGGGTTCCCAAAATCTGTCCATATTCAGCAGCATTCTTCTTTTCAAGGCTTGAGAAATCCATCATGTAAAGGCTCCAATTAGGATTTTAATAGGTTTCCCAAAGTATTGGGGGTCTTGATGAGCTTAGTTTGAGTTGAATAGGCAACAACAACGAGCTCAGTGGTAGCTCTCTCTATACTGTTTCAGCCTTCAAAGGACACCTAGCAAACCTCCAATCTCAAGGTATTTCAGGTTCCTAACACCCGTTGCCTCAAAGAGAAGAAAAAAAGCCACAGTCCTTAAGAGACCTTTTGTCGAACACTCATTGTGCAGTAGTTAACAGCCTATTGTTAACTAGAAGAAACCACTTCAAACTGTTCAGTATAGGTCCACGAAGAGGCTGGGATGAAGATGAGACCAGTACCACTTAGTTTAGATCAGTTTCAGCAGCTTGGCAGTCCAATAATCAGCCGAATAGCACTTCCAAAATAACCTAGAAATTTCTGAGTAGAATCAGTCCAGCAACAGTGGGCCGAATGGAGGTGGGCTTTGAATGCTTTAACAGTCTTCCCAAACAACAAAAAATAACCCAGCAAAGGACTGAGAAAAAACTTACAGTAAGAGAGTCTTTGGTTTGAACTACAAACCAGACCAAACACTTGTTCTCTGAGAAAACTTCGAAATCCTTTTCTCTGATTTCAAATTAGGCCGAACACCTTGCTCTCTGATTCTTCTTGGTCACCGAACCCTTCTCCAAGTGTGTAGAAACTTGGGCACCCTCCAATGACCTCCAAGAACTAGGCGGATGACTATAAACTTTCATCCCTAGAACCTCCTCATGCAGTTGGCTGAACTAGAACCACATGAGGGACACGCCAAGCAATGACCTGCTCTGATACCAAGTTGAAAAACAATCCACTTGATGTATGGAACTGTTTGAGATTAGATGCAAACCAGAAAATAAACAAACAAGAGAGGAAGAGAAGAGAGAGCTGGCAGCAATGAGTGTTAGAGAGTGAGAGGTTCGAACATCACCTCTCTCTAACACTCTAAACATCTTATTAAGAAGATAATCTTTGACAAATTACAAAGAAGCCCTTGTGTGGGCAGGAAAATACAAAAAACAGAACATTACAGAGTATGGGCCCAGAATAAGGCCCATAACAGAGAGAAACATAACGTAACATGAAATAACAGTCTATGGGCCATTCGGCCCATCTCCTCTACACTGAAGGGGGTTTTAAACCCTAAAATCCTGGATGGCATACGGTTTATGAGATACACAAGGATACATCCAGAGAAGAAGACGATTTCTCTACATACACAAGGATTCATCCTATGCATTCAAGGGAAGAAGTTCCAAAAATTGTTAAGGATTTTCAACGCATGGTGTTCACACAGTTTCACATTGAGATCCAGATTTTACAATTCGATAATGCAAAGGGACACTTCCATAGTGATCTCAATGATTTTTTTTTTTTTATTCTTGTGTCTCCCTTCATCAAAGTTCTTACACTAAAAAACCATAACAAAATGGTGTTGTAAAGATAAAAGGCATTTACTTGAGGCTTGGGGGGTGAAGCTACACATGAATGTATGTACCAAAGCAGTTCCAGGCTGATGCTATTCTTGATGTTGCCTATGTGATCAACTGAATACCCTCTTGGGTGTTACAGAATAAGGCCCCACAT
Organism: Nelumbo lutea; assembly: GCF_056320005.1. NCBI lineage: Eukaryota > Viridiplantae > Streptophyta > Magnoliopsida > Proteales > Nelumbonaceae > Nelumbo > Nelumbo lutea. The sequence goes on from NC_142685.1 coordinate 56,034,260, forward strand.
TAGCTATTGTTTCCTCAATCCCCTTTATTCGCTATACCCTTTCATGTATTTGGGTGTCATTGCTTTGTCCATGATCTGTCTCCATCTTGTGGTAAGTGGGATCCTAAAGTTGTTCCCTTTGCTTTCTTGGGTTATCCTTCATCTCAAAAGGGATATAAGTAATTTGGCACAATGTCCCACAAATATTGTCTCCATGGATGCGTCTTTCTTTGAGCGTCCACCTTCCCTCCATTTCCATGCCTCTCCTTAAGGGGATAATAGCCTTGAGGAGAAACAAGTTCAACAAGTCCATCTTCCTTCCCAAATCTTGCTCCCTTTCCAATTTTCATGCAACAACACTGTAGAGTCCAACCATGTTCAATGGGTGTGGAGCAACCTAAGATTGTGCGACCAACACCATTAGAATCAATAGAGGCAGATCCCTCTTAGCTAGGTACTCTTGTTCCTATTAATATTCCTAATCCCATTGTTGTTGATGTCCTAGTTGATGGTCTTGATATTCCTGTTGCCAAACATAAGGGTTTTAAGTCTTGTACAACCAAACATCCCATTACTCATTATATGTCCTATGATAAAGTTCCACCCTCTTTTTGTACTTTGTTGTCTACCATTGATAATGTTTCCGTTCTTAAGAATGTTGCAGAGGCTTTGACAATTCCTAAATGAACTTTAAACTAGGGCTCTTTACAAGAATAATATTTGGGATTGGCGAAACAGAATTCATGTAGCTGACCCCACATAGTTGGGTTAAGGCATGAATGGTGATGGTGGTGGTGGTGGATCTTTCTAATGGTAAGAAGTTAGTAGGGTACAAATGGGTGTTCTCAGTGAAGCTGGGATGGATGAGACAGTGGAAAGGTGCAAGGCTAGACTAGTTGTCAAGGGGTATACACAAGTATACAGAATTGACTGTGTTGAGACCTTTGCTCTAGTGGTTAAAATGAACTCTATTCGGGTTCTTCTCTCCTTGGTTACTAATTGAGATTGGAGTCTTCACCATCTGGACATCAAGAATGCCTTCTTGGATGGAAATATAGAAGATGATGTATATATGATTTAACCTCTTGGATTTGAGGTCAAGGGCAGTGAGCATAAGGTATGTTAGCTAAGAAAATCTCTATATGGGTTGAAGTAATCACCTATAGCTTGGTTCAGTAGGTTTCATATGGCAGTCTAGCAGATGGGGTTCAAGTAGTGTTGATTAGATCATACCTTGTTTGTTAAGAGGGACCAAGGTAAGATTGATGTCCCGATAGAGTATGTGGATGACATTGCTATCACTGGAGACAGTTTGAGGTAAAAGATCTAGATCCTCTGCATTATTTCCTTAGAATTAAGGTTGCCTATTCAGAAAAATGTATCTTCATTTCTTGGAGGAAATATGCCCCAGATTTTACCTAGGATACAAGCAAGATGGAAGCAAGGCTAGTTGACAATCCTATTGATGTAAATCACAAATTAAATAATAATGGTGGTGAGGCTTTAAAAGATAATAAGCAATTTCAAAGGATGATGAGAAGACTTTTATACTCAGCAATGACTTGGCTTGGCATTGCCTATGTTCAAGTACAAGGTTCAAAATTTCTATCTAGATCCAATATATGCATGCACGTAAGACTTTCTATCTTGAGGCTACAAAGAGAACCTTCAAGTAAGGGGGTTCAAAATTTTGATTGGTATGCCTCATATTGGGCATATTGTATTGTATTAGCCTATCAGGGGGTCATAGGAACACTTATTAAGGGTTTTTAAAAAAATTGATTTTTACAAAAGGTGTATTAGTCACCCAGAAACACATGATACACATATTCGTGAATATCGAGTGTATCGATACTTTAAACCTTACTCAGGTACTTGAAGAAACATCTAGGGAAGGGTCAATTGTTTACAAAATATGGCCACATGATAGCTAAGTTACACACTGATGCAAACTGGGCTTGGTTTGTTGATGATAGGAAGTCTACTAGTTGATATTACACTCTTGTGGGAGGTAATTTAGTTACATGGAGAAGCAAGAAGTAGAGTGTGTTGACTAGATCTAGCGCTGAAACAGAATATAGGGCCATGGTACATAGAGTTATAGAAGTTCTATGGATAAAAAAATTGTTGGAGTTGGGGTTTGCTGTAGACAGTCCTATATTACTTTATTGCAACAATAAAGCAGCTATCAATATAGCTGCTTACCCAATACTTCAAGACTGAACCAAGCACATTGAAGTTGACAAGCATTTCATCATAAAAAACTTGAGAAAGGAGAAGTATGTACTCCATCTGTCAGTTCAAAGGAGCAGCTTGCTGATGTACTCACAAAGGGTCTACACTGTTGCGGTACAATGAATTATGTAACAAGTTGGGTATGATTGACATCTATGACCAACCATGAGGGGGAGTGTTGTAATTCTGTTATCAATGCCACAAGTGCATTTTAGTCGTTTTATACTTTTTGGCTGCCACCCTAATATAAATAATATACTAGGTGCTGTCAGCCTATTTTTTGAGCCTCAAAATACTTAATCTTCTTCTCTTCTTCTCTCTGCTTTCTTCCTACTTTTACTTGAATAATAATAATTTCCTTTATAAGAAATAGCATTTATCTATAGGACTTAAGGCCCTTCTCTTCATATCAGTCATTTATTCCATAGGAATTCAAAGATGTCAAGGTCGAAAGATGTTTGATAGTTTACAATTTTAGGGGAGAAATAAGGTTGCTTTTGTACTGTGGAGGGACCTGGGTTTCTCATTATATAGAGATCCTTCTGATAAAGGTTTCCCCTTCCCTAATTTCTCATTTTGAGCAGTGTTGTCAGACCCCAATAGGACTTTACTGTCAGACCATATTGACTGGGACCCAGTAAGGTTTACAGGTTTCTGAAATCCAAGTTTACATTTTTCCTATACACCAATGTCAGAATCATTTCTTATTGGAGCAAATACTGATCCTGCACCTTTTCAATTTGGGAGTTGGTATTTTAATAAATTCAATGGTTCCAGCATAAATGGAGAAACCATAATCTACACTAGACCAACCTTTAAGAAATAATGATAACAACACTGAGCTTCAGTTCCATTGCAATTGGTGAGACCCAAACCTGTGTGACATGCATGGAGGCTAGAGAACGGATACCCAACCACACATAAGTGCATTCTATACAATTTATAACATTTAATATGGCTTCATGGGTCATTGGCCCAATGGTAAGACCGTTGACCAGTTATCCTTCTAGGTTTGCAAACCACCAGGGACTGACAGCATTGATTTCAATAGATCTCATCTTGAGAAAAGGGGACCACTAAAAAGATCCAAAGAGAAAAATATCATAAATGAATTGCATTTAGCCTAGAAGGAGCTGAATGTGGCATACCTACAACTTGCACTGAACCAGAGATTCTCTTGCACTGTCAAATTCCCATGCACAATGTCATCTTGTGGCACAAAGCCTATAATTTTCTTATATGAGTGGATGGATTCAATCTTTCCATTTATAAGAATCAAACCCTTCGTTGTGCAACCAGTTATTTTTCCAGCCAAAGCAGAAAGAAATGTGGTTTTTCCGGCCCCAGATGGACCCATGACAGCAGAAACACGACCAGGCATAATTTTCCCTGTAACACACCTCATGAGATGTTTGTGCTTACCTTTCAAAGTAATGGTCAGATCTTTGAAAGCAACCTCAATCACAGGCCTGGTCCTAATCTCAATATCAGCAGCCATAGAAATTAATCCTGAAAAGGTCAAGTTCTTGTTTTCTTGCTGCATAGCTTTCTCCTTCTCAAGTTGACCATATGCATACTTGAAAATTTGGCTATGAGTATGCATTTGCTTGCCCCTTGGCATATTCTTTTTAATATTTTTGTCTCCAATTTCTAGATTGAAACCTTCATGACTATCAGGATCCTCCTCAAGTGCACGCAACATCTTTGTCAGGTTACTTGGCTCTTTTTTCTTGCCCTTTGATGCCGGTGGTTGCTGAAGTGAACTTGAAGAACTTTGGGCTGCTGCTAAGAAAGCATCATCTGTTCCAGGTTTAGCTTGACCCAGGACCTTCAGCTGCTCAGGTTGCCTTACAGACTTCTTACGAGAAAATGTACGGGATAACTGTGTTTGCAGTCCTACTGCATGCTTCTTAGCAACATCTTTTGCAGATTTCCACCTTTCACGAGCTTGTGCAGTTTCTCTTGCACTCCTTGCTGCAGCCTCACGAGATTTGGCTTTTCTTCTTTCCTTTGTAGTGATAACTTGGTCAGAGCAGTTATAGATAATGAGCAGTAAAGTACTCAATGCAGCCTACATTCACAAGTGAAATCTGTCAATCTCCGTCCATGGTTACATGGAAAATGATCATTAATTACTAAATAAAGTTAGATATAAATATATTTTCCAGTATAAGTACCGAAGAAAAGACACCGCATGGTTAAGAGAAATTTAGGTGATTCCATGATTTTCCACATGGCAAATTGGTTTTGAGCCCAAAATGGTTCCACATGTTCCTCTTATTATCCTATAATATGGTAAATGCGAGCCCCAAAACATTGCCACATTGCCAGAATAAACTGCTCTTTATAAACACAAGTTTGATATTATTGAATTATTCAGTATGTAACTTGGTATTCATTGTTGTGGGACTTAACAGAATGGGCTTCAGCCCATTTATATTATGAAATGTTTATGTCTTGTTGTGCTTTAATGTTTTGTTCTGTTGTTAAGTGTAAATGGGCCTGGACCTTCTTATATCTTTAAGTTATACTAGCGGGGACCCGTGCGATGCACGGGAAAATCTGAAAGATTTAATAATGTTATTTACTATTAATTAATATTAATTTAATAATCAAAATTTGTTATTAATTAACTAAAAGTATACAAAATTATTGTTAATATCTAAAATTTTAATAATTGTATTTTTCATTTAATGTTGATTTACAGAAAATAATTATTGTTAATTTAATATGAATAAATATTTTTTTAATAAATTTGGTTTTATTAATAATTTGTAGTAATTTTAATAATTGTTATTATTTTTAATATTTTTAAATGCAATTTTGATTAATTTTAAATAAATAAAATAATTACAAAAGCTAACATTTTTATTAATTTCACTAATAATTAACAATTATATAGGAATGACAATGGGGTGGGTTCAAGGCAAAGCACCCCATCCCTATCCCTGCCCCATAGTCAAGACACTCTACCCCATCCCCACCCTGTCCCCAATGTCAGGCAGGTTCAAGGCAAGGCAAACACTCCTCAATGTCGGGTGAGTTCAGGGGCAAGGCACCCCACTCCTCATTGAGGATGGGGAACCCTTGAATTTCCCCACCCTGTCGCCAGTATTGGGGGGGGGATCAAGTAGAGGTGTAAATCGGATCGTGTTGGGCCAGCACAACACGACCCACATGCAGTGCAGGTCGAGCCATGGTGCCTTTCTCCCCGGGATAATTTAGGGGGTCGGTTCGGCACAACCCACGACCCGAGCCGTGCCATGGGTCGAGCCTTGGGCCAGGCCAGACCGCGGACCAGGCCAATCTATGAGAGGTCCATTTAAAAAAAATGAAAAAAGATGTTTAAATTTTTAATTCATATGATTTTTGATGTATAAAATTGTTTATATATACAATTAGACCTATTCATGGGTCAGGTAGTTTAACGGCCCAGCCCAGCCTAACCCATTATTTTTCATGCTTGGACAAAATTTCAGGCCTGTGGACTTGAGCTCGGGCTTTCTCAAATAAGCCCGGCCCAGGCCCGAGTACGGCCCGATACTATTACATATATAAAAAAGTACTTATATCAAATATGCTTCTTAAATTATTAACAAATATCAATTTACTATTAGGAAATATAAATTAATTTATTAATTTATTGAATTATTACTAAATTAATAAAATATTAGTTTATAAAAGTATACTGAAAATAAGACATTTTGTGTACAGATCGGGCTTCGAGCTCGGGCTCGGGCTCGAGCTTCGAGCTTTATATAAGGGCTGCGCTCGGGCTTGCATGGTTTCTGTTGATAAAGAGGCATGTATTAATTATAAAACTATGATTTTTTATAAATTAAAATTTTTATTTAATCCTAGTCTAGTATAAAAATATATGTAACATTTCTATATTATAATATAAAATTTGTTATTTAAATATTATATAATAATATTTACCATATATGCATATAACATTCAAGTTGAGCTTATTAGGGATTGTTTAGCTCGAGCCCAATCTGCTAAAGCCATCATTGGACTCCAAAAGTTTGATACCGAATTAGACTTCGAATCTGATTGTCCTTGATAATGTGTGGGCATGGTGCATATCTTAGCAAGACCTAACTCAAAAGAAAATAGTTGCTTGAGCCTACAAATTTATAGATCTAATCGAGTTAGGTTAAGTTATAAACAATTCGTTACTTTTTATTGTTAGCTATTAAAATATTGTAATTACTAAATAACTATATTTATTTAAAATACAGTAACTTTTGAAAACTATCATAATTTCAGAAATATTGCTAATTTCTTGGCTAAAACTAATTAAATGTAATTTTCTGGTAATTAAATATAACTTTTTGGTAATTAAATGTATTTTTCTACTATTTATAGCTTAAATTATATTTACTGTTAATTACAGTTTAAAAATAATTACTGTTAATTATATTACTATTAATAATTAAAATACATCATTTTTTCATTATTATTCAGTATTTTTTGAAAAAAATACAACTAATTTAAATTTTTATTACTTTAAATAAGCTTTAGGTTTTTCAGATTTTTAATTAATTTTTGGTGTTTTTTCATTATTACTCAGTAATTTTTGCATATGAGTATTTTTCAACAATTCTCAGTATTTTCAGCATTTATTTTTGCATATTAGTCATTACAAAATTAATTTGCATTTGCTTTCAGTAAAAATAAATTAAATAACTAAATAAATACCATAGTTAATAAAAAATACAGATAATTTTCAATATTTTTCAATAATTTCTGGCTTGGGTATTTTTTAATAATGAAATACTATTAATTGTACTTTTTAATTATTTTCTGTAAATACCCTTATTCATATAAAATATTATTAATTTTCAATATTTGTTAATTATTTTTAGTATTTTAATTATGTTTATGTTTTTCAGAATTTTCTGGATTTTTAATTAATTGTTGGTATTTTTTCACTATTGATCAGTATTTTTGCAATAAAATACTGTTAATAAAATAGGTTCTGCATTTTAAATTTTTATCATTTTTAATGAGTTCATTATGCACAATAAAGGTCTCAACTAATAAATATTATTAATTAATTAAAAATGCATTAATACAAAGTTATCTAATAATATTATTAAAACTATCAATTAATATTTTTACATTTAAATTTCTTATTTTTAATTAATTGTTGGTATTTTTTCATTTATATTCAACAATTTTTGCAATAAAATACTGTTAATAAAATGGATTCTGCATTTTAAATTTTCATTAATTGTTATCATTTTAATGAGTTCATTATGCACAATAAAGTTCTTAACTCATAACTTATCTAATAATATTATTAAAACTATCAATTAATATTTTTATATGAGTTTCTTATTTTTATTGGCATTTATTAGGTTTGATTTTTAAGTGGAGTTGAAACACATTTTTAAGATTTACTAAGTTTGTTAATATTTATTTTTAGTGAAAGTTTAGCGGATTTTTAAATTAATATTTTTTTTATTAATTAACCTCAACCTATTTATATTATTACTACTCTCTCTCTCTCTCTCTCTCTCTTTTAAATGCAATAATAACATGCATTAAAATAAGAGGCAATGGGAAACCCAAAAGCCTCTCTAATAGTGTGTAGCTTTATTAATCTAATCAATATAACCAATGATTACTGTTTTATAATTTTAAAACAAAAGAAAATAAGAAAAAATGCAAAAAATAGATAAATAGCTTCTCTCAAAGGACAGACACGCTGACATGGACAGACTAATTTTAATATATATATATATAAATATCGATTACCTCTTACTAATGGGGGTAATTTTGTTAACCCATGTAAGTTTGTTGCCCTAATATAAATAACATTTTGAAGGTTTGGAAAGAAGCTGCCACCCTATTTTCTAATCTTCTTCTTCCTCCATCAAAACCAGAATTCAAACATGGTATCAGAGCTGTAATCTGCTCTGCTTCTACTCGTCTACTCTCTCCTTCATCTCCTCCTTTTTTCTTACGCCACTTTTTTATTGTTGGAACAACAAAGAGGGAGTGCTATTTCTGGTCGTGGCGAACTGAAGTAGTTTCCAGTTTTTTTTCCTGGGAAAAATCTCCAAGGAGGCCCAGAAAAACAGCTGTATGCCCAAGTGAGGCAAGAAACTGTGGAGTAGACCTAGTTAACAGGTCTAGCTGCTGGACCATAAGGAGTATCAGTCCAAGGGATTATTGTTCTAGCCACTGGACTGTAAGTAGCATCAGTCCAGGAGATTCGGGTGCTGCCTAACTCAGTTTTCTGAGGTTTTGGCAAAGAGAAGTAGTATTTCACCATCAGTCGAAGAGATTTGGGTGCTTCCTAACTCAGTTTTCTGAGCTTTTGGCAAAGAGAAGTAGTATTTCACCATCAGTCTAAGAGATTTGAGTGCTTCCTAACTCAGTTTTCTGAGTTTCAGCAAAGAGAAGTATTATTTGACCTGTTCTACACTCAAATAACAGTCTTTGGTGAGCTCGGTATGTCTTCCAACATAAGTGAAGTCTCATCCAGAAGTTTCAGGACAGTAGACAAATGTTGTTCATCTTGGGAATCTCATTGTACAGATTAGTAATGTGAAACTAGATGAATATAACTACAAGGAATGGGTCATTTCAGCAAGATGGTCTACAGTCAGCCATGGGCTGCAAGGTTACATTGATGGGAATATGGACATATTATCATTCCTGAATGTCCTACCCGGCCAGCTAAGAGGAATGGTTCAAGTTCTAAAAAGAGTCAACATAAGGCTTTCAAGACAACAATTGAAGGTGCAAAGAGAGGGAGTGCTACTTCAGCAGGAAAGTATGAAAATTCTGGAGCTCTTACAAAAGAAAGAATGCAGCAGCTAGTACCCTCAGCTATTTCTTCTGCATTTTCAGCCATCGATCTTTTTGGTGAGTCATCCTATTATTGTTTCTCTCCTAGTCATTTATGGATCATTGATTCCAGTGCCTCTAAACCATATGACGGGCACACACTGGTCAGTCCATTAAACCCAAATATTTGAATAAACATATTATTACTGCTAACGGAGAGAAATTGGACATCATTGGATGCAATGATTTGTCTTTGCCTACATTTGTTAATTCCTGCTTTCATCTTCCTAAAATTTTATTTGTTCTTAAACTCACAACAAATCTGATTTCAGTCGGTCAACTAGTTGAGGATGGTAACATTGTTTCCTTTTCCCATGATGGTTGTTTGATACAGGACCAGCGTACTAGGACAGTGAAAGGGAAGGGGCGTAGACTAGGTCGACTATTTGCCTTGGAATTTGAAAAGACACCAGGGCCTTCTTCCACATTCTGTTTGCTTACTACTACCCCTAGTTCTGAACTTGTTTGCAGAAATAATTTGTGGCATAGGCGACTTGGTCATCCCTATGCAAATAAACTTGAGTCTTTGTTTCCTGATGGACTTTTGTCGTCTAAAGTTATTTCCTTTAATAATGTTGATAAAGCTTGTATTTCTTGTTGCTTGAGTAAGAGCTATGTTTTACCCTTTCCCTCTACTGCTGAGCATGCTTTTGATCCCTTTAAACTAGTACATAGTGATGCTTTATCATCTCCGATTGTTTCAAGGATGGGATATAAATATTTTGTTAAATTTATTGATGATTGTACTCGTTTTACCTGGATATACTTTTTGAGAAATAAATCTGAAGTTTTTTCTACCTTTAGATCTTTCTTAGACAAGATCAAAAACCAATTTGATGCAAACATATGGGTTCTTCATTCAGACTCGAGGGGTGAATACTTTGATGGAGACTTTCAAAACTTTTTGAGAGACAATGGAATTCAATCCCATAGATCTTGTCCTAGCACTCCACAACAAAATGGAGTGGTAGAGCGTAAGAATAGGCATATACTGAGAATAGTTCGGACCCTTCTTCATGATTCCCATGCTCCTACTTCATTTTGGGTGGAGGCAGTCAACATTGCTGTGTATCTTATTAACACTCTTCCTTCATTTGTCTTGCATAATACCTCTCCTTTTCAAAGCTTGTTTCATCATTCACCTAATTTTTCTGTTCTTCATGTCTTTGGTTGTGTATGCTTCGTTCACCTTCCACCACATGAGTGCTCAAAGCTTACTCCCCAATCATCAATGTGTGCTTTTGTGGGATATAGCCCTGATCATAAGGGCTTCCTCTGCTATGATCCCCAATCTTGTCGGGTTCATGTGTCCTGCAATGTCATCTTCCTTGAAAACATTTCTTTTTTTGCCTACACTGCTAAGTTACCTGCCACTTCCATTTCGATGCTTTATTCTTTTGATTCACCTCCTATTCCAGAATTGCTCTGTGTCTTTTTTAGGAAGAGGCTAGCTGCTCCGGCTTCTATCACTCTGCCCCCTTCATCACCAAAAGTTGATCCATCATCTCTAGCCACTAGTTCCTCTTCTCTTGATCCTGTAAGTATTGCTTGCACCAATCCATGATCCCCAACTATCCTCTGATCCCCAACTTTCCGTCGAAAGAAATTTGGTGTAGACCAGTCCCCCCAAAAATTATGGCTTTTTGTTGGGAAGTTTTCCATGGGAAAGTAAAAACTTTAGACAACCTACAAAAGAGAAGACCTTTTCTCTGTAATTCTCCTAATTGGTGTATCCTCTGTAGAGCTCATGGTGAGGATTGTTACCATCTATTAGTATCTTGTCCCTTTTCTGCAGACCTTTGGGCTTGGCTACTTTCGTTGTTTGGGGGTAGTTGGAGTCTACCAGCAGAAGTTCACATGCTCTTCAACCATTCTACCTTTTATTGGCCTACAAAAATAGGGAGAATTATTTGGAGATGTGCTCGTGCTGCCTTGACTTGGACTCTTTGGGAAGAAAGGAATCTCAGAATTTTTCAAGATAAGGAAAGGAACAGCCAAGATTTGAAAGACTGTGTGTTAAACAGGGCAATACATTGGCTGAAGACCTTGGAAATCTTTCGTCAATTCTCCTTTAATGACATTTGGAGAAATTGGTTAGCAGTAGCAAGGTGCTCATCTTTAAAGGCCAAATCAATTACAAGCTGGTCTCCTCCACCTGAAGGCTCAATTAAGTTGAACTTTGATGGAAGCAGCATGGGTAATCCAGGATTATCCGGAATGGGGGGTGCTTTGAGAAATGAGAAGGGAGAGATTTTGTTGCTCTATTCAGGACCTTTGGGAATTGGGAATTCCATCAAGGCAGAGCTTTTAGCTGTTGTACAAGGGGTCCAATTTGCAAACCAGCTGGGGGTACAACAACTAATAATTGAGGGGGATTCCAAAGTGGTGGTGGGTTGGTTGAAAAATTCTGAAGAGGCTATGTGGCAATACAAGAATGAAATGAAGAAATTTAGTTGGTTGACAAGGAATATGTTGGTCGCTGAACAGTGGGTGGGGAGATCAGCAAATACCTTGTCAGATGTGTTAGCTAAGCAAGGGGTAAATAAGGAAGAATTATTTTGGGCTCAGTTGTGATTCTTGTTTTTCTTTCCTAGTTTACTTGTAAGTTTCAAGGAGGGGCTGCAGCTCACGCCTCTCACTGGGATGATGTATGAACTCACTCTAATTTGCTTCTGAATCAATAAACTTCTATTATTCATCAAAAAAACTATCCTCTGATCTCCCTTTACGTCGTTCATCTAGTGTTTCTCGCCCTCTTGACCGCAAACCATAGCTCCTTCCTTGTTGTTTTGTTTGTCACAAATATTCCCACATCACACTAGAAGGCTATGGCTGTCCCGCATTGGAAAGAAGCCATGGATATTGAGCTCCAAGCTCTTATTGATAATGATACTTGGGGCATGGTTCCTGTTCCTCCAGATGCCTCTCTAATTGGAAGAAAGTGGGTATATTCAGTGAAACTTAACTCTGACGAGAGCCTTGATAGATACAAGGCTCGTCTGGTGGCACAAAGGCATAAGCGGAAGTATGGGATAGATTATGATGAGACATTTGCTCTCGTAGCTAAGATGGGCATAGTTCATTTGTTGCTGGCCATATCTGCATCAAAACACTGGGAGATTCATTAGATGGATGTCAAAAATGCTTTCTTACACAGGGATCTCAATGAAACTATTTATATGAAACCTCCACCGGGATACTATGATGGCTCTCCCTTGGTATGTCGACTTAAAAAAGTCCTTGTATGGTCTTAAACAAGCCCCTAGAGCATGGTTTGAGAAATTTTGTTTAGGGATCACAGATGCAAGATTTACTCGGAGTTCCTCAGATTATTCACTGTTCATGTCGAAACACCCCCGAGGAATTACACTATTACTTCTGTATGTGGATGACACTATCATTACCAATGATGACAATCATAGCATTTCTTCTTTGAAGCGGCTTCTTAATTAGTTCTTCAAGATGAAAGACCTTGGTCATCTTACTTATTTCTTGGGGCTAGAAGTCACTTATTCTTCCTGTGGGTATTTTGTTAATCAACACAAGTATGCAATGGATCTTGTGAAATCTACAAACCTGAGTGATGACAAACAAGTTGACACACCTCTTGAGATGAATCTGAAACTTTTGAAGGATGATGGGTACCCCATAGCGGATGCTACTCTTAATCGACAACTTGTTGGTAGCCTTATCTACCTTATTATGACATGTTCGGATATTTCTTATGTTGTCCAAGTGGTTAGTCAGTTTGTCTCTTCTCCTTAACCACACATGATTGCAGTTCTTCATATTATCCGATACATTCGTGGAACACTTTCACATGGCATCTTCTTTTCTGCATCTACTCCACTTAGCCTATCTGCTTATGTAGACGCTAATTGGGTAGGATGTCGATCCACTACTAGCTGGTGTGTCTTTCTTGGTGATTCTCTCATATCCTAGAAGTGTAAAAAGCAACATATTGTCTCCAAGTCCTCTACTCAGGCTGAGTCTAGGGCTATGTCCTCTGTCTGTAGTGAGATAATATGGCTAAGAGCCCTCCTCGATAACCTTGGTACCTCCTTAGCATCTCCAGTTCTGATTTATGCTAACAATGTAAGTGCTACCAAGATTGCATCCAACCCAATCTTCCATGAGTGGACCAAACATGTAGAGATTGATTGCCACTTCATCAAAGATCAATTTTCTATTGGACACATCTTTGCCACACTCGTGCTCATCACTAGTTTCTAGTTGGCAAACTGATGCTTGTACCTTGGCATTAGTTTGAGTGGGGTGTAGAGACTGATTTATGTCACTTGGCAGCACCCTTTTATGATGTATCTTATGTACATTATTCTTCCTTTGTTTTAGTCTTTCTTGTAGAGCCACAACTGTCCTTTCCATAATTATGTACTAATAGGGAGAAGGAAGCTCTATTAGTCATAAGAATGAAGCTCTATTAAGAAAATGGCTATGGAGATGGCCTCTAGAGAGAAGAAGGTCATGGCATGAGGTGGTGGATATTATCCATTAGGGGGGTGACCATTAGCCAATATTTTCACAAGCTATTTGAGACCGGCTCATGAAAAGCTCGATATGGCTCAATCCAAGGTTTAAAATGTCGATGTCGATGGAAATGTCGCTTACCAAAATATAGGACATATATCGGAAATGTCAAGGGAAATATTGTAAAAATTAGAGACATTGTGGAAATATTATGAAATATGTGGAAATATAGAAAGATATTTTGTAAAATGATAAAAGAAGCATGAATACATATTTCTAGACTATTATCTTATTCCCAACCATTATATAAAGCTAAGAAACTAAGATCAATAACAAATTAGTAAATGGCGATTTACTAATTTATTATGCATTTTGATGTTTTTACAAGGTTATCTGATATTTTCTTTTCTTATCTTTAATTCTGATTTATTATAAATTCTAATATATTTATTTCACACTAGTAAATAGAAATACATTTATTCTGATTTTTTAAATATTAAAGTTATAATACATTATGTTTTACTATAAATTTAATAAACTGATTCTCCTTTTTTGTAGTATTAAGATTATGATAAATTCTGATTTCTTATAAAACTTAATGAATTTATTATAATTTTTAGTACTAAATTTATAATAAATTATGATTTAGTACAAAATTTATTAAATTTATTCTGACTTTTTATATTAAATGTAGAATATGATTTATTATAAAATTTAATAAACATTTTCTGATTTTAATAAATATTTTAAAAAATACTAACTAGTTAATATTTTATTACTTGAAAAATATTTTATGTTTTATGTTATAAAGTAATTAATTTATTCTTTTGTTTTTATATCTTGTTAATTCTTTTTTATAAATATTTTGTTTGAAATATTAAATAGAAATTATTAATGGAAATATTATTTATGTACAGTAGTCAACAACTTGTCGAAATTAGTTGACATCTTGTCGACATTAGTCAACATCCTATCGACATAATAGGAAAAACTGCATTTTTTTTGGTTATTTGGACCGATTTGGTCGACATTTCCGAAATATAGGAAATGTCGACCGAAATAATGTAATTTTTATATTACCATCCATTTTCATGTCGGTGAGCCTCGACATCGACATATGTTGGGCGACATTAGCGACATTTGGCAACATTTGAAACCATGGCTCAATCTAAACTGAGTTTCAAGCCGAGCTCGAGCCCAATAAAGCTCGGCTCGTAAGGCTCACGTGCCTACTTGAGCTTTTACATATATGTATACATACACATACGCATATCTATACACACACACCACACACACACACACACACACACACACACACACACACATATATATATATATATATATATATATATATATATATATATATATATATACATAGAGAAAATAATATATAAATAAAAAACAAAAATAAAACATTATATTATAATATTTTATTTTTTATAAATAATAATAATAACATCTATTTTTATAACTCTTAATTTTTTATATGTCAAATAAAAAATATTTTTTTATATGTAGAATTTTTTATTTTGTAAAACATTTAGCTCATAGTCAAGCTCGAGCTTATGAGCTTTTGACTCAAGCTGAAATCGAGCTCAAGTATCTAGCTTGAATCAGGCTCGAGCCTCATACTTTATAGGTGAGCCAAGCTTGAATAGCTAGATAACTCGGCTTGAATCCACCCCTAGAATCCATGGTTGCTTGATGAATGGTTTGGATGTCGGGGTATCTTGTCAAGCTACTCTCACTACATCTTGGAAGGATATTCATGGTATTATGCCCTATTTCCTCGATTTAATCAGGTATAAAGCTTGCTTTGGTTTTTCTGTTTGATTCTGGGAAGATACTTGGGTGGGTAACAAAACCCTCAAAGATCTTTTCCCTCTCTTTACTCTCTATCACTGTAAAAAAAAAAAAGTCAATCTCCAAGTTTATCACTTCGTCGGTTCTTCTTTTGTCTTTAAATTGGGACTTTGGTTTTCGTAGGGGGTTAACGGATGTTGAAACTGCTTGTGTTTCTGAGTTGTTATTGTTGCTTGAATCTGTTTGCTTGGATCCTTCTAAACCTGACACCAGAATTTGGACCCTTACCCTAAAAGGCACCTTTACTTCTGCTTCCTTTTTCAAATACCTCAGCTCCAACTCTACCCCTTGGATGTTCCTGGTGCAAGAAGTGTGGGTTAGACCTATACCCCCCCCCCAAAAAAAAAAGTTGTTTTTTGCTGGGAAGTTCACTATAGTAAGATTAATACTTTGGAAAACCTGCAAAAGAAGAAACCTTACTTATGTCTATCCCCTAATTGGTGTTTTCTTTGTAAAGCTTAGAATGACAATTGTTACCACTTACTAATATCCACCTTTTGCTGCAACTTTATGGAATTAGATATTTGATTTGTTTGGATGTAGGTGGAACCTGCCATCTAATGTAAGTATGCTATTTAACCCATCTACTTTTGGGTGGCACACGAGAAAAGGGAGAACTATGTGGAAATGCATTAGAGTTGCTCTCCTGTGGACCATTAGGGAAGAAATAAATTCCAGAATCTTCCTAGGAAAGGAAAGAAGTCTCTCTGAAGTGAACAAATGCACTTTGACAAGGGCAATATTTTGGTTGAAAACATTAAACAGTTTTGCTGGTTACTTTTGATGATCTTTGGAGGAATTGGCTAGAAGTGGGAAAAAAGAGTTGTAGATTGGACACGTCCCCCCCAAGGGTGCATTAAACTGAACTTTGATGGAAGCAGCCAGGGTAACCCAGAACCTTCAGGTATAGGAGGGATCGTAAGGAATAAAGACAGAAATATCATTTCCTTATTTTAAGGACCAGTGGGAGTGGGTGACTCCACAAGGGCACAAGTACTAGCTGTTTTTCAAGGAATCCAGATTGCAAACCAGCTTGGGGTGGATCACTTAATAATTGAAGGTGATTCTCAAGTGGTTGTGGTTGTGGGGTGGCTCTTGAACCCAGAGTCTGTTACATGGGATTATAGAGATCTGTTAAAAAAAAGTGAAATGGTAGCAATATGAGAGTTAGTGTTCAATGGGTGGCCAGATCAGCTAATGTTGTAGCTGATTCATTAGCCAAACAAGGGGCTTTTTAGGATTGTCTTTATTGGGCTACTTTGTGACTTGTTCTAATTGAGTCTGAAAAAACTGTATTTAATTTCTTAGGAGAGGTTGCACCTTGTGAGACATGCCTCTCCTTGGGATGCTTGTAACTTTCACATTTTCTGATTAATAAATTTCTTCACTCATTCATAAAAAAAAAAACAAAAACAAAAATGCAGGTCATGTAGGAAACTTTGCTACCTGACCATATTTTTCTTCATATTTATATGATATGTCTGCGTCTATGTATGTCAATGATCTCTTTTTTGATTTAAGAAGAGAATCATTTACAGTAAGTGGAACAAGAAAACACTTACAATTAGCATGATACCGTATGCATGGATATTTTGATTTGCAGTATTTAAATCACAACTAGTCAACTTGAAGCACCCTGCAAGATGGTAATTATAGGTCAAATCCTAGTTAGAACTACAAACACATTTAGCTCCAATATGACTTTTGTATTAAAATAACTATAAGAGAGTGAGAATCCCTCGGCGTATACAAAAAGAGCCTATATATGTACAGAAGCATTTACATTCAACTCATATGCTAAAAGTAAATAAAATATAAATTAAATATGCTTCATATTGAAGGAGACATCAACAAAACAAAGCATATGGGCAGCTATCAGTAGTTAAGTATGAACATCAAGACTTGGGGGATGTTTGATAATCGCTGAAGTTGCTGAATTGAATGACTTATTTATTTGTATTTTAGTGAACAAAATATTATATAAAAAATTACTTTAAGTAATCAACTAAGCTTCTGCTTCAGCCTTTTTTTTATGAAATTAACAGAAATTTGCACCCTGAACTTTCCTAACAGGCACTAGGTGCAGTACAAGCTACAAAGAAACAAAAACAGAGCTGACCATACTTAATAAAAACCTCAAAAATCATATTAGAACAGTGCCCCTGGACTTGGCATCTCTCAATCACACCCCTATCTAGCAACACCTGCCCTGGCTAAACTGTCAGCTAGGGAATTAGTAGGATCTGGGAATTCACCTGAATGAGCAATTCAGACTTCTATAAAAAAAAAGGCTTCCCTAACCAATTGCTTCATTAAGGAGTTCACAACCTCCTTAGTAATTTATTCACTAGGACTCAAAACAATAAGTCATTCAGTTCAGCCATTTCATCCATTTCATTTGTTATCATAGAATATTCTCTAAAATCATGGGCTCATATCTTTTTCTATTTTTCATATATTTATATATGGAACTTCATAATTTCTTCTCTTTCTTTTTTTTCATTGTTAATGATAAACTTCATTGATATCAAAAAAATGCCATGTACAGTTGTGTCCCTCTTGTTAGGGGCCTTCACCTAACCTTCCCTTTACCATTATACAAATTTTACATATTAGTTTTCATTTCTTACCCTCCAATAGTTGTTCCCTGTTATCCCCTTGTTTTGCAATTGAGCCAGCTATACAATTTGCTGATCTAGACACCCTAGAACTGAAAAAACCATTTCCCTTGCTATTTTCTGGATTTCTCTCAATGTATGTCCATGTTGCCATGTTCTTTGGGCATCATTTTTTAGCCAAGCCACTATAGTTTAGGAATCTGCTTTTCATCATTGTAATCAAATCTGATACGGTGAGGCACATTTTAGGGTACGCACCTCGCCTAGGTCCTAGGCACAGGCACATACCTTTCGAAAGGCACACGCCTGGTGCACCTAGGTATGTGCCTAATGCGCCTTGCGCCTCAGCCCAGGCATGCGTCTTTTTAAAATTTCATGCTTTTTTTGAACCTAGTGGCTGGGGAGCCCCCGAACTCCCAACCATGCCCCTCGAGGCAAGCCCAAACAAGTCCATCTTAGGGTCTTAAATTCTTAGATCTCACATAAAAAATAATGTTTTGATAACTTTAATTACCTCATTCATTCATTCTAATGTTGTTCATTCATTCATCCATTCTAATAAAATATCTCCTTAAAAGGCAATTAAAGTTTTAAAATCATTATTTTTTATGTGAGACTTAAGAATTTAAGACCCTAACATGGACTTGCTTGGGCTTGCCTCAAGGGGCGTGGTACAAAGGCAGCTTGTAGAATCAGGAATGCAATATGTTTACATCACATTAGCTACTTGAAGTAATGCAATTGAGGATAAAGAGATTGTGGGTTTTACATGCTTGAAAAATTCTTTATATGTTTGACTTCATTTTTAAATTTTCATTTGAATATGCTTTACATGTTATGTTTATGTATTCTAATTTTAAATAATAGGTTTTTTAAAACATTTATTTTAAAATTTAAGTTTATATTTTTTTTATTAATATTATGTATAATATTTTTTACTTTTTGCATTTTTGAATTTTCCAACATTTTTTATTTTCTAACATTTTTTTAATGTTTACGCCTTGATTCAAAAAGGCACAAATCTCACCTTGCACCTTGCACCTCAGGCACAAATTGCCCCTTGCGCTTTTAAAACATTGATGTCAATCATTCCTAACTTGTTACATAACTCGTTACGGTGCAAGACATTTCAACCTATTGTAAATACATCAGTTAATCTTAGAGCTAGCATAAGGAGTACACACTTCACCCCTATCAAATTCCTCCATTACGAAATGCTTATCCACTTCAGTACATTTTGTTTGGTCACGCAGCATTGGATTAGCAGCTATGTTGATAACAGCCTTATTATTACAATAGAATAGCATGGGGCTATGAACTATGAACCCAATCTCTTCTAGAAGATTCTTAATGCACAAGACTTATGCCACTCCATGAGCCATAGTTGAATAAAACGGCTCTTTAACCTACATATGATGGAAAATAAACTCAATATATGATCTTAAATAACATAAATAAATCATTTTCCAGTAAGAACATTAAAACAAGTGTCCCTTGACAAAGCTAAATATAAACAAAAAATAGTAGAGCACTAAAAATGAATTTATTTGAATTGTAATGAATTGCAGGAATAGTATTGTTGTAATATTTACAATTATTGACACAATGGCATATTAGTCATTTTACATTTTATGTCACCCTTTTAAAGTAAAGAGAGTGGGAAGCCACTAGCCACTCAATATTCTTTTTCTAACTTTTCTGCCCATTCTTCTCTCTGCCTTCTCCCTCTTTTAATGGTATGAAAGCAGGGACTGATCATTCCTCTCTCCAAAAACTTACATTTTTAATTGAAGACTTCAAGAGGACAACTCAGTGTGATCTGAACTTTTTCTTTCTGCCTTTTTCTCTTTTCCCTTCGGTCATGGCACCAAGGCATATATATTTTGTGGTGAACCGGTTAGGTGTACTGGTGGTTTAAAGGTCTTTTGAAGTCTCAGTGATGTTCTTCTTGGATCATGTGATCAATCAATGGTAGTAGAGGTATGTGACAACTGCAGTTTAGTATACCAAGCAATCAAACAATGCTATTTTTCCCTTGGGTGTGTAGTGAATGTCTGTTTGGTCTGTAGGGAAGGTGTGGTTGATTTTTTTTTTTTGGATCAATAAATAATTTATTAAACAAAAGTTTCAAGCTAATACAAACATCCCTTTGAGAAGCTTGAGCTGTGATATCTTCCAAAAAAGTAGTTAAAAATACAAACAAAAGATTACAACTGAGCCCAATAAAAATAATTGTTATTTTCCCCTTGCTTGGCTAAACAATCAGCCATGCATTTGCTGATCTCCCCACCCATTGTATTCTTAATTTCATATTTCATGTTAACCACTTGAATTTCTTGATTTCAGTCTTATAGCACTAGATGACAGTGTTCGGGTCCTTCAACCAACCACCCCACTATGACCTTTGGAACCCCCCTTCAATTAGTAGGTGCTCCACACCTAGCTGGATTGCAAACTGTATTCTTTGTATTGCAGCTAATAAATCAGCCCTAATAAGGTCCCCAACTCCCACAAGACCTGATAAAAAGGATAAGGCATTACCATCCTTGTTTCTCAAAACTCCTACTCCAAATGGGGCTGGATTACCTTGACTACTCCCATTAAAGTTCATCTTTAAATATACTTTAAGAGGAGGTGCCCAAATTACGTTTACTCTATCCTTTTTGCAAGAGCAACTTGCCACTATAGACCAATTCCTCCAAACATCATCAAAAGAAAATTGGTGCAAGAACATATCCAGGTTTCTAACCAATGTATTGCCCTATTCATCACACAATCCTTTATTTTTGTTGGCTGCTCTCCCTCTCTTGGAATATTCTTGCATTCCTTTCTTACCATATGGTCCAAATCAAGAATGCCCTTGCACATCTCCACATAGTCCTTCATCTTTTTTTAGGCTAGGCAAAGGTAGAAGGGTAAATTAGCATGATTTTCTCTTTTGGAAGAATCCACCTACACCCAAACAACGAGAAAAGCCAATCCAAAATTTCTGCAATAAATGAACAAGCAATTAGTAGGTGGTAACAGTTCTCAACATCAGACTTCAAAAGAATACACCAATTAGGAGAAATACACAAGAAAGATCTTCTCTTTTGCAAGTTATTCTGTGTTAAATTTCCCATTGAGTGAAGAGGGGTTCTTTGTTTTGGGCTTAATTGTAACTTTGTTTTTTTGACTTTCGGTGGGAGAGTTAAGAGATCTTATCCCCCCTGCCCCTTTCCATACTTAAATCTTATTGTTTTAATGAAACTTACCTGTTATTGATTAAAAACAAAAAAATTCCCTTACACCAAAAAAAAAAAAAACAAAGAGTATGATCTTTTTAGTTAGCCCATCAGCCATGGAGTTGGCACACCCTTTGTCAATTACTTAAATTTCCTCTTTTCATAACTGTAGTTACAGAAACCAGTTATTTCTGCTTTCAAGTTTCAACCAGCGCACCACCAACTTAGAATCTCCTTCTATAACCAATTTTCTAATGTTCAGCTCCTTAGCTCTTTGTACTCCTTCGAAAGCCACCATAATTTCAGCCCGAAGAGAACCACCAACTCCAATTGGTCCAGAAAAAAGAGCAATTACATTCATTTCCTCATTCCTTAGTATTTCCCCCGACGCCTGAAGGCCCTGGATTTACAACAACACTTCCATCAAAATTCAGATTGGTAAAGCCAGTGGGAAGAGGGGGGTCCAAGTATGTAAAAATGTTTCCTTAGCCGGAACTGAGCTTGCAATTTCCTTTCAATTTCTTGGCAGGTCATCCATTGAAAATTCTTTAAACAACTCCAAGGACTTGAGCTAGTGTACCACTCTAATGTGAATCACCTCCAGGATATTTTGTAGGCTTCTCTCCTTATCTGGAAAAAAAGCCGATTTCCTTTCTTCCCAAATGGTCCAACAAACCGCAGTCCTTACACACCTCCACACAATTCTCCCCCTTTTCTTTGGCCAACTGAACAACGTAGGGACAAACAATCTTTGCATGTCCAGTGGAAGAGTCCACCTACACCCAAACAAAGAAGAAAAAACAATCCCAAATACATTTAGCAAAATGGCAGGAGATTAATAAGTGGTAGACAAACCTTATTAAGAGAGTATGGACAAAGAATCAATGTTCTCATCCCTTAACCCTCAACGAAACCGAAAATCCCAACCAAAGGAATTACAAGAGGGGAGAGTGGTTTTGAAACAACCTCTTTTTATTCAAAGAAATAGAGTACAAGGAGGGGAAACGTTCCTTTAAAGCAGAGTCTTCAACCCAAATGTCCTCCCAAAGAAGAACAAAGTTCCCTATTTTCATAACTCCCCTTGATGGACTTAACTATTTGGAGTGGTCCAAGGGAGTAAAGTTGTTCATTGGGGGGAGAGGGAAACTAGGCTACTTGGATAGGGATATTGTTGAACCTAAGAAGGGTACAACCCATGCTAAGTGGATCCAGGAGAATTACATGATTATGTCCTAGCTTATGTCCATTCAGCTTTCCTTGAGGAAAAAACTTAATGTGGGCAGACATCTTAAGGAGATCTAGGATCAAGCTTTGGCTACATATGCAAAGCAAAGAAGCCATGCTCGAGGGTATTAGTTGTTGGCAAAATCTACTGCATGTAAGTAGGGAAACCACAACCTTTAAGCTTACTTTTCTGATCCAGATTCTGTGGAAGAAATTGAATCATTACTAGTCAATTGATTGGGTTGCATAATTTGCCCAACTAGAAGGTAGGCCATAAATATCATAACAGAAATTAATTGCATGCCCATCCAGACTGCTAGGCAGTTTCAAGGGCCACCACAACCTCCCCTTGGCTCTAGGCTATCACCATGTCCAACTCCCATAATTGGAGGAGCATGACCTCCCTCTGTTACCATGCCCACCCAATGTGTCAAGGAAACTATCTATAGTCTAGAAAATTTCAGCCAAGGGAGATCATTACTCCCTAGGATCTGGACACAACCGATTCATATTCAGCCTTAAGCCCTAACAAAAACTGAGCAATAACCAATAGTTGTTGTTACACCTTTCACCTTTAAATAAACAATAAGGGGCTGGTATACATTTAATTCATTTTGAAGAATTTGAAAGGACAGCATAAGAGTTCTCAATACTTTGTCATGTTCAGTTGCATCAAAAGAACTGCAAATGGATTTACCTGATCTTTTAGCAAAACAAGGGGTGGAAAGTAATCAATTATTTTGGGCACAATTGTAATAGCATATTTCCTTGTGGAGAGTAAAGAAAAGTTTATCTTTCCCAATCTTGTAATTATCTTTTTATAATTATAATGAAATTTTTTTATTGAACAAAAAAAGTTAAATGCTAATTTTAGGGTCCATGTTGTTCCACAGCCATGTCATAATCTGGACATTTTCTTGGACCCACTATAGCCAAAAAATGGCTAGGATCTAGGGACGTCTGTGCATTTGGGGTAAGTGGTAAATCAAGACCCAACAACTCGGAATTGACACATGCAGCAACCACAACTTCTAGAGCATAAACGCACCATCTGAATTGTGGCACCATAAAACTGATGTGAAGAACCCACTTGGACTGGTTATATGAACCATTTTTGAACCTGCAAACTCTGTTCACCATAGCCCCTCTTTCAAATATCAAGTAGAGGGTCTTCAGACCGCCATGTGGTCACTCGAGTGACTACCCAATCTGCTGAATCACTGGGCTTCTCAGACCTGGTTTTTTATGAGAACTAAGATATCATATCTCAGAAGAAGAAATTGAAAGCAAAGAGAAGAAAAGAATAGGAGAATCAGATAGCCACCAACTTCTAGTGCTCTGATGCCATGTAAATATGGCTCAGATTAGATAGAACAGAAACAGAAAATAAAGAGATAGCTAGAGATCACAGGTAGGAGAAAAGTGTTCTAATATTCTCCTATTCAGTGGGAAGTAAAACCAGTGCCACCTAGAAGGCATGTGGTATGTATAGATTCCTTTTTTACCAGCAAGAATTTTAAAAATTTTATTAAGCTCAGTCTGGTTAGACAAAGGAAACAGTTCCAGTCCCCACAAGTTACAAATGTTACAATAGCGCTCAAAACAACTGTTGCCCATAAACCCCTTGTTTTGCTAGAGTATCATCCATCCCATTTGCAGTTCTTATTACCCAATTGAATGTAATGTCCAGCTTCTGTGCGATGCTCTATATTTCCCTAAACTCATGCATATAGATCCATGGCATGAGCTGTTTATTCCTGACCCAAGAAATAATCAGCTTTGAATCTCCCTCTACTTCCAATTGCTGAAAATCTGATTGCTTAGCAAGTCTGAAGCTTTGCAGCAGAGCACCATCAGTTCAGCCTTTAGTGAATCTCCCAACTCCAAAGGTCCTGAAACATAGCCAATACTTTCCCTGTACAATCTCTAAATACTCCTCCAATAGTTTCCATGCCAGTGCTTCCATGGAGCTCCCATCAAAATTTAGTTTTACTTTATATCTGCTGCGGGTGACCACTCCATAATTATCTTTTCCTTTTTATTTAGAGGAAAATGTCACTTCAGTTGATGCCCATATGATGTCATTCACTTAGAAGTCTTTGAGTATATCAACTGTCCTTATTCAATGAGCTGCTCTGATTTTTATAACTACACAAATTTCCCCTTTCAATCTACTTTTCTTATTAAAACTCCTATTTCTTTCCTCCCAAACAGTCCACACTACAGAAGCCCGAATTGCTTTCTACATAATTCTTCCTCTCTTTCTTTGTTGTCATAGGAAACTTGGGCTGAATAGGATCACTACATCCTGTGGAGATATCTACCCGCAACCAAAAAGAGAACAACAGAATTCCCAAATACCAAGTACGAAAGAAAATAAAGCAACAAATGAGAAAGGATTCACCACTTGCAAGGCAAAGGAAACATATGCGAGGTGAGGGCATTTATTTGGCCTTACTTTTTTTATCAGCAAAGTAATTTTATTTATAATACTTAAAGCAGATTACAAGTGTTTTAGCTACTCTGTATTATAGAGTACATCAGAATACAATTTGCCCCACATTACAAGGATCCTCATCTCTTCGTTTTGCTACTATCAGCTATAGCTTTGACCAAAATAAAGTGGACCTGTCAACACCTTGTTTTTCTAGGGTATCTGCCAATCTATTTGCTGTCCTTTTAACCCAACCAAATTTAGAGCAAAGGCTCTTCGCAAGAAGATCAATCTCCCTGAATTCAAATCTATATTTCCAGGGCACTGAGTTTATTTGCATAGCCAAAGAGATGACAAAGAGCAAGTCCCCTTCTACTTCCAACTCTCTAACATCTAATTGTACTGCTAATTTCAAGCCTTAACAGCGCCATAATTTCTGTCTAAACTGAGTCTCTTTAACCAATTGGTCCTGAGAATAAAGCCACAGATTCTCCAAGATGATTTCTAAAGACTCCCCCTGTACCTTCCCTCCTGGGGTTTCTAAAGGAGCTACCATCATAGTTCAGCTTCAATTTATTTATCTCTGGAGGTTTCCAATCCATGTTGATAATCTCCTTATGTGTATCCAATGTGCAACTTCCTTACATTCCCTTATTATTTCATTTGTTGAGACATCTTTGAATATTTCAATTTTTTTACCCAATGTGCAGATCTGACTTTTATGGTTTCAATCACTTCCTCCTTAGATTTACTTTTCTCATTGAAAATCCTTTGATTTCATTCCTCCCAGATGCCAGATGGTCCATACCACAGCTGCTCTTGTTACCCTCCACAAACATCGTCTCCCTTTTCTTGTTGCCTCAAGAAGTTAGAGTTGAACAACCTAACCACAACTTGTGGGGGGCCTGGGGGCTCATTTACAACCAAAGAGTAAGGAGAAGTATTCCCAAATGCAAGAAACAAAAGAGCAGGAGATTAATGAGTAAGGGTCTCACCACTAGCCATACAAAGGATACAAACATGAGGAGGGAGGCATTTATTTAGCCTTCTTTTTTGTAGCATGTCACAGGTGTTAAATCTTTCTAAGGAACACTTCCCAACAATGAGTTTGCATCTTAGGAGGAATTGGTTACGCCAAATTTCTTTGACCGGGAAATCTTTCACAAGTTTTGAGGAGATAAGAAGGTTAAAAAAAAGAAGCACAAGAGAAGAGGCCTTTGAGGGAGGGAGACCAAACTCTATTGTCCAAAGAATTTTGATATAAGAACACCTTTCCAAGTTTGAAAGTAGGAGAACTAAGGAATCACATTCATTGTCCCTCAAACCCCTTTTGAAACCAAAATCCCAATTTAAACCAAGTTCTGAGGACCAATGTTTTAAAACGCGGAGGCGTGACGTGAGGCATTCCACTACCTAGAGGCGTGAGGCGTAAGCCTCCCGAATACAAGGAGGCATAAGAGGAGGGGGATTAGGAGGAGGATGAAGAGTAAGGGGAATCTCATTTTTCTTAATTTTTAATAAAAATATTTTATATTAAAAAGAATAAAGATGCATAACATTAGTTGAAAAGGGGGTCTTGTCAAACCACTTCCTTTCACCTTATCCTTTCTTCCCTTCCATTCCCTTTTCTTTTCTTTCCTTTTCTCTTTTTTTCTTCTCCTTCTTTTTCTTTTCCTTTCCTTTCCTTTTTTTCTTTTTTCTTTTTTTTTCTGTCTTTATATAAGATGCACATGAGAAGCATGAGGCATATGCCTCTAGCACGCCTCATGAAAAAAGCGCAAGCGCCTCTGGCATACGCCTCAGGGCGTTTTGGGAGCGCCTTGCTTGGACGCCTCCCACGCCTTTTAAAACACTGCTGAGGACAAGCCAAACCTAGCAACGGGTTCAGATTTAAAGTTTAATAATGAGTAGAGTATAGGGGATTTCAGTTTTAAGGGGTAATTCCCCCGGCCAAAGGTCTTCCTAGTATAGGACTTTGTTCCCACAACCCACATGAAATTAAGAAAAGTTGGTAGTACCTCAAAATTTAGGAATTTGACTCTACATGAGGTGTTAGTTTTGCATCCTCGCCATTGCCCACTACACCATGGATGCTTTCAATGACCTTGTGCCACAACCTATTTCCTTCCAATGGAAACCTCCAAAGCGATTTACTTAGGAGAGTTGTATTTGTCATAATTAGATTTCCTATGCCTAATCCTCCATGTTCCTTAGATTTACACACCTATTACCATTTTACCATATGGTCTTTACTTTCATCTCCCAGCTCCCACAATAAGTCTCATTGTTTTTTCTAGCTGCCTTGCAATTTTTATCATTATCCTAGAAGTGGATAGGTAGAGTGGATTTGATTAAGGTGGCTCTTCCCCCCATAGAGATTTATCTCCTTTTCCACATGGCTAATTTTCTAGTAAATCTTTCAACTATTGGTTGCCAAAAGCTATCTGTTCTCGGGTTCCCCCAAGAGGCATGCCAAGATAATCTAGGGGCCAGCTTTTTACCTCACAACGTAGTATTCCCGCTAGCAAGCTAATATCTACCTCTTGTAAATTGGCTCCTACCACACAGCTCTTTTCCCAAATGACTTTTGTAGAGAGACTGGGTCGAATGGGTCTTAGTCTCTTTCTTTTTATTTAGTTATGTTTACATTTATGTTTTCAAGTAGTGGGCCTTAGTTATAGGCCTTTTTTTTTTGTCTTTTTTATTGTTGTTTTAGTGTTGGCTGCCCTATTAAGGGTATTCATGGAATTGTACTGAGATTACAATTAAAAGAATAAAAGATATATTTGGGGGCTCAAGAGAGGGATCAAACTCTATGTTCTCTCTTTACTTCTTCATTATCTCACCTTCTTCCTAAAGCTTTTGCTGAAACTTTTCTTTCTTTCTCTCTTTTTCTATTTTTATTTTATTTTCTGAATTATTACACGTGTGTTCTGCAACTTGGTACCAGAGCAGGTTCCTACCTTCAACATCTTCCTCAATTTTGGCCCATACACAATGTGTATGGAGAACTGATCGGGCAATTAATTAGTAGCTTATGTAGCCTAGTTGGGAGGGATTTTGGAGATTTTCATCGCTAATTAAAGCCCAAGCAGGTTCTTGGAGATGTTTTTTTTCAGAAAAACATAGATAATTGGAGAAACTTTGTTACGGTCAAGGATTAATGTATCGGTATCGGGTATCGTATCGGACCACATGGATACAAATACAAATATGAATACACTTTGGAAACACATGGAAATGTATATTCTAATGGCATTTGTGAATAAATATATTACAATTAATATAGCAGGATGCATAGAAATCATACAACTTTGGAAAAACATGGAAACACTTGGATATTTGGGAAATGCATATAAATTCCATAAATATATTAATAACATTATATTTTAGGTTAAAATAGTCAAAATTAATGTATAACCACATAGGAAATGTATATTATAACGCTATTGGTGAAAAACTTTATTACAATTAATATAGTAGGATGCATAGAAATCACACATTTTTATTGATAATGTATCAATCCAGAGTCCTAGAACATATCATATAAATTTTTACAAATTAATACATGCACAAAGGTATTACTTATTTTCTATTGAAGTTCATGTCACAAAACATATGCAACTATTATATGTAATTATTATATCAATTATATTTTATTCTTCTATTTTTAGTTTTTAACATTAAGAAAAAAATCAACTAAAAATTAATTATCAAATGTTTGGTAAACAATAATTTTTTTATTTTGAAAACAATAAAAATGTTATTATAAATGTAATTAAAATATCAATTAATAATTTTTAAAAGAATATATAACCTTAACTTAAAATATTTCAGATATACTAAAATTTCTAAAATGCATATCATATACAAATTTAAATTTTTAAATATTAAAATACTTATTTCATTCTTAAAATTTTTATTTTTATAATTTTATGAAATAAAAAATCATTTTTTGATATAAAAGTAGATTAGTGGATTTGACAAATTCAATATACAATATATTCTCAAGTATTTTGTAAACAATATATTTATTTTTGTAAATAATAAATTTATTTTATTTAAAGAAAATTAAAATATTAATTAATAATTTATAAACATTTTAAGATACATATCACATTCGAATTTATAAGTTTTAAGTACTAAAATAAATATTTTGTAAACAATACTTTTATTTGTTAGACTATATGTCGGGATTAAAATAGATAAAACTTTATTTTATTTAACTTATTATCATAAGGTAATTGTTGTCTCAGTGGATTACCGATGTGTATAAGTCATGCGTTGGGTGATTTGGGTTCAAATCACACCAGCTGCACTTTTTTAAATTAGATGCGTGAAAGTGTGAAATGCAAATCACATGGTTATCAGACGAATCACGCATGTATCACTCTGTATCAGTGCATATCAACCAATACAACGCGATACAATCCAGTATGGATGTGTATTGCTCCAATACCGACAATTCAAGGGATACGGGCTTAATCATAGCGTTGCATGTATCCCTCATAACCGATACTCATTCGATATGCCCCATATCAAATGTATCGTGTCAATATTTTAATCCTTGGTTATGGGTTCTAGAGACACTTTGGACTTGGAGGGTTTGTGGAAACTTTGTTAGGGGTAATGACCATTGTAAAGTTGAATGGAACTAATTATTTGACCTAGTCCCAGTCTATAAAAACACATGTATAGCAAGGGAAATGGGGTTATTTCACCAGGAGAAGAAGAAACCTGCGGAGGATGATCCTACCAATGAAAGGTGGATGTAGGAAAATTACACAGTAGTGGGCTGGTTAGTAAACTCCATGCAGCCACATATTAGTCAGCACTACTTATGGATGGAAATTGCAAAGGAAGTGTAGGACAATGTCACGAAGACCTATTCTCCAAAACTAAACGTTGCCCAAGACAACAAATTGAAGAATGATGTGAATAACCTAAGATAGGGGTAGAAAGCCCTAGCCGCCTAATTCTCCATGTTGAAATCTCTTTGGCAGGAGATCGATTTGATGGAGACTATTGTTTGGGGGTGTACAAAGGATGCTAAAAGCCTGAAACACATAAGAAGTTGGTGTAGACTCACCGGACTTAACCTAGAGTATGATATTGTGGGGCAGAATGTTTTGGCAAAGGATGAGGTGACTTTGTCTCATGCTTATGCTATAGTGAGCAGTGAGGAGAGCAGAAGATAGGTTCAGTTTGTAGAAACACAAGTTGATCACTATGTTAATGTCGGGATGAAGCCGAAGGTCAATACTAGGAAGAAAGTTGTTGTTTGTGAGTACTGCAAGAAGCCTAAACATACTAAAGACACCTATTGGAAGTCGCATCCAGAGCTTATGCCTACCCGACTTGAGAATGGAAATAATGGAAAAAGGATTGAGAGTGGGAAAGGTGGAAATGCAAATGTAGCCACCTCCTCATAGGGTGAACAAGGGCAAAGTGTTGAGAAGTCAATGGGAAAGCAACTTGCAACCACCAAGGCTGAGTATGAAAAGCATGGCCATAATCATTCATTTGGAGTCTACCATTCAGGCGCGCCTGGGTGCACAGGCGAGGTGCATTTCAGGGTACGTGCCTCGCCTAGGTCCTAGGTGCAACCCTTTCAAAAGGCGCACGCCTAGGATGCGCCTGATGCGCTTTCTGCCTCACCCCCAATTTGGTAATGTTGTTCATTCATTCATCATAATAAAATTTCTTCTTGAAAAGCAATTAAAACTATAAAATCATTGTTCTTTTGTGTGAAGAGTAAGAATTTAAGACCTAATGTGGACTTGCTTGGGCTTGCCTCAAGGGGCATGGCACAAAGGCGGCCTGTAGAATCAGGAATGTAATATGTCTTACATTACATTAGCTACTTGAAGAAATGCAATTAAGAACTTATGGCCATCACTCTAGCAGTTCAAAAGTAGAGAGCATTTCTCCTAGGCTGAAGATTTGTTGTCCAGACGGACCACTGCAACATCAAACATTTGCGGGAACAAAGAATTCTAGGCCCTGACCAATAAAAGTGGCCTACAAATTGTTGGGGTACGACTTTGCTATTGAGTATGAGCCAATACCTTCTAATGTTGTCGCTGATGCACTTTCACGGGTGGAAGACCTTCACATCATAGGAGCATGGTTTCAAATATCACCAAATGTCGCTAATGTCGCCCGACATATGTCAATGTCGAGGCTCACCGAGATGAAAATAAATGGTAAAATAAAAATTGCATTATTTCGGTTGACATTTCCTATATTTCGGAAACGTCGACCAAATCGGTCCAAATAACCAAAAAATGACAGTTTTTCGATTTTTCCTATTATGTCGACAGGATGTCGACTAATGTACATCAATAATATAATATATTAGTATATTATATTAATATAATACAGTATATTAATATAAATTATTCCAATAATAACTTCTATTTAATATTTAAAATAAAATATTAATAAAAAAGAATTAAAAAAATATAAAAACAAAAGAATAAATTAATTACTTTATAATATAAAACACAATATTTTTCAAGTAATAAAATATTAACTAGTTAGTATTTTTTAAAATATTTATTAAAATCAGGAAATGTTTATTAAATTTTATAATAAATTATATTCTACATTTAATATAAAAAAAAAGAATAAATTTATTAAATTTTATACTAAATCATAATTTATTATAAATTTAGTATTAAAAATCATAATAAATTCATTAAGTTTTATAAGAAATCAGAATTTACCATAATCTTAATACTACAAAAAGGAGAATCAGTTTATTAAATTTATGATAAAACATAATGTATTATGACTTTAATATTATAAATTAAGTACGCACACTTCACTGCGCTCTCCAGACCTTACTCAGCATCCACCATATCCCAAGCCTACATACGAGAGGTTGCCAAACTCCACAGAACACCCCTCTCCATCTTGACAGACCGGGATCCCCTCTTCATGAGCTCCTTTTGGCAAGCCTACTTAACCGTGCAAGGGGTGCACCTGCTTCACTCGACCAGCAATCACCCACAAATAGATGGGCAGTTAGAAGTAGTCAACTGATGTTTGGAAACTTATTTGTGGTGTTTTGTGGGAGACAAACCCAAGCAGTGGGCTCAATGGTTGCCTTGGGTCGAGTTTTGGTATAATACCACATTCCAAATTTCAGCAGGAACCACTCCTTTTAAGGTGCTTTACGCGTATGACCCTCCATCTATCTTACCATACAAAAAGGGAACATCATCAGTTGTTGAAGTTGACACCCAGCTTTCAGCAAGGGACAGAATACTCAAGACCCTCAAGTTTCATCTTGTACAGGCCCAACAACGCATGTAAACAGCTTATGACAGAAAGCACCGAGAGTTGGAATTTTCAGTCGGGGATTAGGTCTATTTAAAGCTCCAACCATACTGGCAGGCATCTTTGGCTAGAAGATCGTCCCAGAAATTATGCCCCAGGTACTTTGGCCCATTTTAGGTGGTTAAACAAATTGGGGTTGTTGCCTACCATCTCAACCACCCTACAGAGTGCCAGTTGCATCCCATTTTCCATGTTAGCCTTCTGAAGCCCTGTCTTTCTCCCTCCGATGTTACTAGCCTCATGCTCCTGCCGTTTACAAAGGTCGGAGAGGTGGTGCTTGAACCACAACAGATTCAGAAAATTCGTTGGGTAAGAAGTGGCAGCAAGGTCCACAAACAGGTCTTGGTTGTGTGGTTTAGACTGTCGCAGGAGGATGCCACTTGGGAAGATTTTAACCAGCTTTAGAAACAGTTCCCCACCATCAACCTTGAGGACAAGGTCATTCTTGATGGGGAAAGGAATGTTAGGACCAATCCCGGAGCAAGCCCAATTGTGGAGACTCAGGCCCATGACACTCTGAGCCCAACCCAGCGCACTCCACGAATCATGCGCGTAGCACCTCCTCTAAGGTTTGTTTACACATGCCGTCCACGTCATGAAGAATGATTAGAGGTTGTTAGTTTGTTACAAGTCGTGATCACCACTAAAAATATCTATAATAAACATTAAGGTGGTATGAAAGAAATAACCTATTAGTCTACTTCCGCCTCTCTTCTTCCTCTCTTCCTCTCCATCCTTCCCATTTTCTCATCCATTTCAGGAGGGTAAGCTCCCTTGAACCAGCTCCTCTAACTGTAGCTAGACCAGACGTAACAAGCCCAACACATTATCATTTGAGTCATTTGTCCTTTTCTTCATTAAGTCTATTGTTTTCATAATTATTTAAAGGAATGAGTTTGTCCAGTCTACACTGTGATTCCTGTGAGTTCTCAAAGCATTGTAAGATCACTTATCCTATAAGCAATAAAAGATCTACTATTTCTTTTAATATTGTTCACTCTAACATGTGGAGCCTTACCATTTACCTTGTACGGGTAGCTATAAATATTTTATCCTATTTATTGATGAATGTTCACAATAAACCTAGATCTATCTTATGTGCTCTCGTGCAAAAGTGCCTAAACTTGTGCAACAGTTCCATGAATATATACTCGCTCAGTTTGATACCCACATCAAAATATTCTGATCAGAGAAAGCTAAGGAATATTTTGAGAGAGATCTTACCTCCTACTTTGAAAAATTGTGGTTGTTCATCAGTGTTCTTATGTTTGTACTCCACAACAAAATGGAGTAGTGGAGAGGAAAAACAAACATATTGTGGAAGTTGCAAGGAGTATTCTTTTTGCTACCCATGTTCTTATGAAATTTTGGGGTGACGTTGTTTTAACAACCACCAACCTTATTAACAGTATGCCTTCTCAAGTCTTAGGTTTTAAGTCTCCTTTCAATGTCCTCTTTCCTAGTGCTGATGTTTTCTCCATTCCTCTACATGTCTTTGGTTGCACTTGCTATGTACACATTGCTAGTTTCAAGATACAAACCCAAGGCTCAGAAGTGTATCTTCTTTAGTTATGCCTCCACAGAAAAATGGTATTGTTGTTAATGGCACCCAGTTTGTTTCCATGGATGTCACCATTACAGAGTCAATTCTTTTTTATAGTCATCCTTATGAGGGGGAGAGTCCTCTTAAACTATTTTCTTCACCTCTTCCTTTGTTAGCTCCTATTGAATCTTGTGTTGATCCCTCCACAATTACTTCCACTTCCGAGGAGTGCTCCTCTCCTTCTAGCTCTCCTATTCGTGCTCCTCCCCCTCCTACTACTAGTCCTCTAGTTTTTACCATTCACCCTATTCTCCAAAGGTGGTACCTACAACAAAGGCTAAGGCATACATAGGTTGTTCCCACATCTCAGTTGAGTCTCAAGTGCTTCCAATAACTGAAGAAATGATAGGTCCAACATCACTACTACAAGTAACTTTCTTTCCAAACCTTGACCTCTCCATTGCTGTGAGAAAGGATAAGAGGAAATTTACAATTCATTGTATTTCCAAACATCTTTCTTACAACTTGTTGTCTTCATCCTACTATTCCTTTCTAGCTTCCCTTTCTTCTCAACCCATTCCAAAGTTTGTCTAAAACCTTAGCAAAAAACCAACTAGAAAGGAACTTATTGTGTGCAAGTGGGTTTACACTATCAAGTATCATGTTGATGGGTCAATTGAGAGGTACAAGGCACGTCTTATTGCCAAAGGATTTGCCCAAGTATATGAGATAGATTACATTGAGACCTTGTAGAGAAGATGGGCCGAATGGCCCATAGGCTGTTACTGTATATTATCTTTATGTTCTTCGCTGTAATGGGCCTTATTCTGGGCCCATACTCTTTTATGTTCCTCTTTTGTAATTTCTTGTCCAACTAAGGACCTCTCTTGTAATTACTAAAAGATTAACTTAATAAAAGTGTATTAGAGAGTTAGAGGGAGGTTATGTTCGAACTCCTCATCCTCTAACTCTTCTTGCCGCAGCTCTCTCTTCTTCTCTAATCTTCTCTTGCTAGTTTTCTTTGTTTCAAACACAGTCCCTACTTCTAGGACTGTTTTTCAACTTGGTATCAGAGCAAGCCATTGTTTGGTGTGTCCCTCATGTGGTTCTAGTTCAGCCAACTACATGAAGAGGTTCTAGGGCTGAGAGTTTACAGTCATCCGCCTGATTCTTGGAGATCATTAGAGGGTTCCCAAGCTTCTACACACTTGGAGAAGGGTTCAGGAACCAGGAAGAATCAGAGAACAAGTTGCTTTGCCTTATTTAAATTCAGAGAAAAGGGTTTTCGAAGTCATCCTAAAGGACAAGTGTTCGGCCTGGTTTATAGTTCAAACCAGAGACTCTCTTACTGTAAGTCTTTGCTCAAGTGTTTCTGGGTTAATTTTTTACTGTTCTGGACTGTTAAAAGTCCGAAGTTTCTTTGGAAACAGTACAACTATTCGGCTATCCTCTGGTCTGATTTAATCCAGAGATTTCTGGGTTGTTTTTTATTTCTTTTCTGGACTATCAAGTAGCCGAAATACCTCTGGAATCACTACTGCTGAGACTGCTTCATTCGGCCACTGTTGCTGGACTGCTCCTACTCAGAAATTTCTGGGTTGCTTTGGAGGTCTTATTCGGCTGATTATTGGGTTGGGAAGTTGTTGAGACTGTTTTAAAACTAAGTGATACTAGTCTCATCTTCATTCCAGCCCCTTCTTGAAGGCTGAAACAGTAAAGAGTGCCCTATACTTTGAAGGCTGAAACAGTAAACAGTGGGCTGTTAAGTATTGCACACTGAGTGTTCGACAAAAAGTCTCTTAAGGACTGTGGTCTTTTGTCTTCCTCTTTGGGACATCGGCTGTTAAATCTGAAATACCTTGTGATTGGAGGTTGTTGGGTGTCTTTTTGAAGGCTGAAACAGTAAAGAAAGAACTACCACCGAACTTTGCATAATGGATTTCTCAAACCTTGAAAACAAGAATGCTGCTAAATATGGGCAAATTTTGGGAACCCCAACCGATTCTATGCTGGCTGTAACTACAGTCAAGCTTGATGGGACCAATTACTTGGCTTGGTCACAATCAATGAAAATCCATATTTGTAGCAAAGGAAAATGGGGTTTTATTTCTGGGAGCAAGAAAGCTCCTTCAGAGGATGATCCATCTTAGGAGAGATGGGTACAAGAAAACTACACTATGATTGGTTGGCTTGTGAACTCAATGCAGCCACAGATCAGTCAACATTATCTGTGGATGAATTTGGCTAAAGAAATCTGGGATAGTGTTGCAGAGACTTACTCCCAGAAGTTGAATGTTGCTAGAGCTTACAAACTGAGAAGTGATGTGAAGAATCTAAGACAAGGGGAGAAGTCACTTGCAGCATACTTCTCAATCTTAAAATCTATATGGCAAGAGATTGATTTGATAGAGGCTGTGACTTGGGATACCCCCAAGGATGCTGAAACATACAGGAAATTGGTTGAACGGAATAGGGTCTTTCAGTTCTTGACAGGGCAGAATTCTGAATATGATATTACAAAGCAAAACATCTTGTCCAAGGAAGATGTTTCATTGTCACAAGCATATACTCAGGTCAGCAGTGAAGAAAGTAAAAGGCAAGTGCAGGTTCAAGGAGTTGGTATCAATGATCATTTTGCAAATATGGGAATTAAACCCAAAGGGGTTACAGAAGCTCACAGTGGCACAGGAAGGAAGGAAGTGGTGTGTGAATATTGTAAGAAGCCGAAACATACAAAGGACAAGTGTTGGAAATTGCATCCCAATCTTGTACCTATCAGATTCCAGAAGAAGAACGATAGTAGAAAGACAGGAAGTGCACATGCAGCCATAGGCACAGATACAGAGGTTGAATCTACCAGTGCACAGTTGGCAGCCATGAAAGCTGAATATGAGAAGTTTTGAAAGATGATCAGTCAGCTTGAAGGTGCATCTTCATCATCCATCCCTTCTGGAAGTTCAGCCACCATTGCATTTGCTCACTCAGGTATAAGGGCTTCCGCTAACCATGCATCCACCTCAAGTAAACACAAAACCCCTTGGATCATAGACTCAGGTGCTTCTAATCACATGACCAACCTTTCCACTTTATTTGTTTCATATGATTTACTTCCTGGCCGTGACAAAATCACCTTAGTTGATGGTTCTCTTGCCCCTATTTCCGGCAAGGGAACTGTCAAGGCTACAGACTCCTTACTCTTATCTTCCACTCTTCATGTGCCTAAATTAAATACCAACTTATTATCTGTAAGTAGCCTGACCAAATCATTGAATTGTTGTGTAACCTTTTTCCCTTCTCACTGTGTGTTTCAGGACCTGAAGTCTCAGAAGGTGATTGGGAGTGGCCATGAAGCGAATGGAATATATTTGCTCAACACCCCTGGCCAATGCTTTGATCATCCCAAGAATGTTGCTTTTGGTTCTACTTTTTCAGAGTTAGTCAAATTATGTTGAGTCATTATCGGTTGGGTCATTTACCTTTTTCTGCTTTAAGCCATTTGTTTCCAAAACTGTTTAAGGGAGTCGGTGTGTCCAGTCTCAATTGTGAGTCCTGTCAGTTGTCAAAGCATTGTAGAAAAAATTACCCTGTGAGCAATAAAAGATCCTCTTTACTTTTTCATATTGTGCACTCTGATGTGTGGGGACCATACCATTTATCCTCTATGGGGTTACAGATATTTTATCTTGTTTATTGATGACTTCTCTAAATTCACCTGGATATACTTAATGAAATCCCGGGATGAAGTCCCAAGACTTGTGAGGCAATTTCATGAGCTTGTTCTAACTCAATTTGGTACCAGAATTAAGGTTTTCAGATCTGATAATGCAAAAGAGTATTTCGAGAAGAGTTTATCCTTGTATCTTTCAGACATGGGGGTTATTCATCAAAGCTCCTGTGTTAGAACCCCTGAACAAAATGGAGTTGTTGAGAGGAAAAATAGACATATTGTTGAAGTTGCAAGGAGCCTATTGTTTGCCTCACATGTTCCCACAAGATTTTGGGGTGATGTTGTACTTACTGCTACCTATCTCATAACCGTATGCCATCCAAGGTACTAGGGTTTAAATTCCCCTTCAGTCTTCTTCATCCAGACAAGGATCTCTTCCCAATTCCTCTTCGTGTGTTTGGTTGTACCTGCTATGTTCACATTCCAAGTGTGCAAAGACACAAGTTTGAACCGAAAGCCCACAAATGTATCTTCCTTGGTTACTCCCCCACACAAAAGGGTTACTGCTGTTTTGATCCAAAGACTGGCACCCGACATGTCTCTATGGATGTTACCTTTAATGAATTTTCTCCTTTTTATGGTTCCTCTCAGGATGGACATTGTCCACAGGGGGAGAGTCTGTCACAAGTTTTTGCTCTTCCTCTTCCTGTCCCAGTTGAGTCTCTTGACAAACTTGTATCCTCACCAAATGAGTCAAAGAATGATCAATCACTTCATACCTCTTGTCCTAGGGACCCTATTTCTTTACCCCCTCGCCCTATCCATAATCCCAAAGTGTATCAAAGGCAGAGATCCAGGAATGAGCAAGTGGTTTCCTTTACAACAGATGAAGCTCATACATTCCCAATCATAGATGAGATAACAGGTACTACTTCAACTCCTTTGGAATCATCTTTTCCAGACCTTGATGTCCCCATTGCTGTTAGGAAAGGGAAGCGGAAATGTACTGCACACTGCATTTCCAAACACCTTTCTTATGACCTGCTTTCTCCTTCATACTTTACCTATCTCTCTTCTATTGCTTCTAACCCCATTCCTAGGTCTATCTCAGAAGCTCTTGGGATTCCAGAATGGAGAGATGCCATGGAAACCGAAATGGATGCTCTACATGCAAATGGTACTTGGGAGGTGGTGGATTTGCCTGAAGGGAAGGATCCGGTTGGGTGAAAGTGGGTTTTCACCATTAAATACAGGGCTGATGGAACTATTGAGAGGTACAAGGCTAAGCTTGTTGCAAAAGGCTACACACAGACATATGGGATTGACTACCTGAAGACTTTTGCCCCTGTTGCCAAGATGACATCTGTGAGGATTCTTTTATCTCTGGCAGCTCACTTTGATTGGCCTCTCTATCAGTTGGATGTAAAGAATGCATTTCTGAATGGTGACTTACATGAGGAAGTCTACATGTGTGCCCCAGGGATGTATGGGAAAGATATGCAAAGAAAGGTATGCAAATTGAAGAAATCTCTTTATGGTCTTAAACAATCTCCTATAGCCTGGTTTGAGAGATTTAGAGCTGCACTTGTTAAATTCGGCTATGTTCAGACACAGTCGGACCATACTCTGTTTGTGAAGAAAAAGTAGATCTTTGGCAGTGTATCTCATTGTGTATGTTGATGACATTATAGTGACTGGTGATGATGTCTCAGGCATTCTGGCTCTTAAGTCTTTCCTCCGTACAGAATTTGAGATTAAGGATCTAGGGGAGTTGAGATACTTCCTTGGCATAGAAGTTGCCAGATCCAAGGATGAAAACCTTATTTCCCAAAGGAAATATGTTCTTGATTTATTGTCTGAAACTGGAAAACTGGGTGCAAGACCAGCTACAACTCCCATTGATATGAGTCACAAACTTTCAGCTACAGATGGAACTCTGTTGGAAGACAAAGGGGTTTTTCAGAGACTTCTTGGGAAGCTTTTGTACCTGTGCATGACTAGACCAGATATTGCGTATGCTGTCAGTTGCATTAGCCAGTTCATGCATGCTCCTAGAGATACTCATATGGCAGCAGCAGAACGGATTTTGTGCTATCTAAAAGGCTCTGCAAGGAAAGGAATCCTATTTACCAAGCATGACCACTTGAAACTTGAAGCCTATATTGATGTTGATTGGGCTGGAAATAAGGATGATAGAAGATCTACTTCAGGATATTGCAGTTTGGTGGCTGGTAATGTTGTCTCTTGGAGGAGTAAGAAACAAATTGTTGTGGCCAAATCCTCTGCGGAAGCAGAGTATAGGACCATGGCACATGGGGTCTCGGAATTGTTATGGCTAAGGTCCTTAATGGAAGAACTTGGGATTGATCATGACAGACCCATGATGTTGTACTGTGATAATCAGGCTGCCATCAACATTGCTCACAATCCGGTACAACATGATCGAACCAAACATATTGAAGTTGATAGACATTTTATTCGAGAAAGAGTCTCCTCCGGAGAAGTGTGCCTTCCATTCGTTACCTCTGAAGGACAATTGGTAGACTTTCTCACCAAGGGCATTTCCAAGGCAACACTTGATCATGACACAAGCAAGCTAGGCATGATTGACATCTATGCTCAGCTTGAGGGGGAGTGTAAAGAAGATGGGCCGAATGGCCCATAGGCTGTTACTGTATATTATTTTTATGTTTTTCTCTGTAATGGGCCTTATTCTGGGCCCATACTCTTTTATGTTCCTCTTTTGTAATTTCTTGTCCAACTAAGGACCTCTCTTGTAATTACTAAAAGATTAACTTAATAAAAGTGTATTAGAGAGTTAGAGGTAGGTTATGTTCGAACTCCTCATCCTCTAACTCTTCTTGCCGCAGCTCTCTCTTCTTCTCTAATCTTCTCTTGCTAGTTTTCTTTGTTTCAAACACAGTCCCTACTTCTAGGACTGTTTTCAACTGACCTCTCTAGTTGCTAAAATGACTTTTGTGAGGGTTCTTTTATCTTTGGCAGTGAGCTATGATTGGCTTCTTTATCAGTTTGATATTAAGAATGCATTTTTGAATGATGACCTCACTGAAGAAAGTTAATTTAAGTTTACCCAATAGTTGGATAAGTGTCTCACACTCGTTCCTCAAACCCCTACTAAACCTAAAGTCCTAGTTTATCCCTAAAGGAGAAAAGGCCCAATTGGAGTAGACGTCTCTTTTAAGGGATAAAATTGTCATTGCCATGGAGGGACTGAAAAAGGCAAAGGACATGAACGCAAGGAAGCTAATTATAGAAGGCGATTCAAAGATGGTAGTGGAGTGGCTGCAAAAGGAAGAAAAGGGATTCTGGGTTTATAATAATGAAAATAAGAGATTCAAGTGGCTGACACAAAATATGAACATGAAATTCAGTTGGGTTAAAAAAACTACAAATGGGTTTGCTGATGTATTAACAGATGTAAATCAGTCCTCAAATATTAGGTGTAAATTTGAAGATTAGAAGAAAAAAGGGAGAAGAGAAGTAAGAGCAGCAACACAAGAAAAGAAGATGACAAAAAGAGAAGGAAAAAGAAAGAATCAAATTATCTTCCCTTTCTCCTCTAATCCTTTTTTATTAAGAATTAAAGTTAGAGTAATGACAAGTAGGCCCTTAAGTGGGCGGCCAGCTAGGCAGTAACATAAAGAGATTAAACAAAAAGAAATAGCAGGCCCATTAAGAGAGGCCCATTAGCCAACAATAAAAGAAAAAATATTACAAGAGAAGATACTAGGACCCATTCGGCCCAGTCTCTTTACACTCCCCCTCAAGCTGAGCATAGATGTCAATCATGCCCATCTTGCATATATAGTGTCATTTTCCCTCTTGGAACTCCCTCGGTCAAGATATCAGCCAATTGCTCATCTGATGTGATGAATGGCAAACAAATTTCTCCTGAGGAAACTCTTTCCCTTATAAAATGTCTATCAACCTCAATGTGCTTAGTTTTGTCATGTTGAACAGGATTATGTGCAATGTTGATAGCTGCTTGGTTGTCACAGTAGAGCATCATTGGCTTCTCGTAGTCAACCCCTAATTCTTCTAGAAGGGATCGTAGCCACAGTAATTCTGACACACCATGTGCCATTGCCCTGTATTCTGCTTCAGCTGAGGATCTAGCAACTAAAGACTGTTTCTTACTCCTCCATGACACAATGTTCCCAGCGACCGAAGCACAAAAACCTGAGGTGGATCTCCTATCATCAATACATCCTACCCAATCAGCACCAGTGAAAGCTTCCAGCTTCACATGTCCATGTTTAACAAACAGAATACCTTTCCCTAGAGTACCTTTCAAATAACACAGAACCCTTTCTGCAACAGCTAAATGAGTCTCTCTGGGAGAATGCAAAATTTGACTAATAACACTTACTGCATAGGAAATATCTGGCCGAGTCATGCAAAGATATAACAACTTCCCAAACACTCTAAAACACCCCCTTATCAAATAAAAGCTCACCACCTATAGTAGAAAGCTTATGATTAGGATCAATAGGAGTGGAGATTGGTTTATCTCCAAGTTTACCAGTCTCAACAAGGAGGTCAATGACATATTTACGCTGAGAAATGAAGATACCATCCTTAGATCTAGCAACTTCAATGCCCAAAAAATACTGAAGCTCCCAAATCCTTGATCTCAAATTCAGAGTTGAGAAACCTTTTTAGTTTACTGACCTCTTGAGTGTCATTACCCGTGACCACAATATCATCAACATAAACTATCAAGGTCACCAGAGAGCCATTTCTCTTCAAGAACAGAGTATGATCAGATTGAGTTTGTGTAGCCAAAGGAGATGAGCAGCCCTAAACCTCTCAAACCAAGCCTGAGGAGATTGTTTGAGACCATAAATAGATTTCTGCAATTTACACACCTTGCCTTGCATTTCCTTCCCATACACCCTTGGAGGCAAAGACATATAGACCTCTTCATGCAGGTCTTCATTCAAGAAGGCATTTTTAACATCAAACTGGTGTAGGGGCCAGTCAAAAGTAGTGGCTAGAGATAACAAAACCCTGACTGAGGTCATCTTAGCGACAGGAGCAAATGTCTCTGTTAGAATTCAGGTCTGCCTTAGAGTTCGGCCTGACTGAGTTCATTTATGTAGAAGAAGAAAGAGTGATAGAGAAAGAGAGAAAGAGAGAAGAGAGAATTCTGGTTCGAACTGAAAGAGTCAACATCTCTTCTCCCAGTCGGCCAGTAAGTATTTATATTATTATTAAAACATAATTGAAAAGACCTATGTGCCCTTACTTAAGTTGAGAGCACATGTTTCAACACAACATTATAGATCAGCAACATCAACCAAGGTAAAGACAAAAATACCCCTACGCTAACACTCCCCCACAAGCTGGTGAGTATATATCATATACTCCCAGCTTGTTACATATGTAGTCCACTCTTCCCCGACTCAAGCCTTTTGTAAATAAGTCAGCCCACTGATTTCCTGTATTAACATGTGTAGTGTCTACCTCTCCATTCAGCACCTTCTCCCTCACAAAGTGATAGTCAACCTCAATGTGCTTGGTTCTTTCATGAAACACTAGATTAGAGGAGATATGAACTGCAGTCTGATTATCACAATAGAGCTTCATTGGAGTGTTAATGTTGTACCCTACTTCCTGTAGAAGGTTCCTTAGCCACACTAATTCACAAGCGGTATGCGCCATAGCCCTATATTCTGCCTTTGCACTGCTTCTTACTTTTCCATGTCACCAAGTTACCTCCCAGAAACGTGCAATAGCCTGTAGTAGGCCGCCTATCAGACATAGAACCGGCCCAATCAGCATCAGAATACCCTTCTATTTCAAGTCTTCCCCCACTCTTGTATATCAGACCGCGACCCGGGGCCCCTTTTAGATACTTCACAATTCTCAGAACCGCATTCCAATGAGTCAGAGGTTTTTGCATGAACTGGCTTACCACACTAACTGCAAATGAGATGTCTGGTCTGGTAATAGTTAGGTAGTTCAGTTTGCCCACAAGTCATCGGTATCTGTCAGGGTCTTCAAACACTTCACCCATATCACTGCTTAGCTTGGTATTTGTGTCCATGGCTGTTTCAGCTGGTTTGGCACCCAACAAGCCTATTTCTTCCAACAAATCAAGCACATACTTCCTCTGGCACAGGTTAATCCCATACTTGGATCTCGCTACCTCTATCCCCAAGAAGTATTTCAGTTTACCCAGATCCTTTGTCTGAAAGTGATCCTGCAGACAAGTCTTCAGCCTATCAATACCAATGTTATCATTCCCAGTAATAACAATATCATCTACATACACCACCAACAGTATTTTTCCTCCCGGAGAGTCATGACTAAATACAAAATGGTCAACCTTGCATTGTTTCATGCCAAACTTCTTTACCACCTCACTGAACCTACCAAACCATGCTCGAGGAGATTGTTTAAGCCCATATATAGCCTTCCTTAGTCTACACACCTTACCATCCTCCCCCTGAGCAACAAACCCTGGAGGTTGCTCCATGTAGACCTCCTCGAGTAAGTCACCATGCAAAAAGGCATTCTTGATATTAAGCTGATATAGTGGCCACTCATACATCGCTGCAAGAGAGATCACAACACGAACTGACCCTATCTTAGCAACCAGTGAGAAGGTCTCTATGTAGTCAATGCCTTAGGTTTGGGAGTACCCTTTTGCAACTAATTGCGCTTTCAAGCGTTCGACACTACCGTCAGGCAGATACTTAACCGTATAAACCCACTTACAACCAACAGCTTGCTTCCTAAAAGGAAGAGCAGCGAGGTCCCAAGTATGATTATGATGAAAGGCTGAGAGTTCTTCTTCCATGGCACGGCACCACCCTCGAGAGGCAAGGGCTTCCTGGACATCTTTAGTAACAATAACTGATGATAACAAGGTAACAAACTGGCGATGGGAAGCAAAAAGGTGAGTAAGAGAAACATAATTAGAAATGGGATGAATGGTGCAAGTACGTTTACCTTTCCGCAAAGCAATGGGTAGAACAATCTCAGATGCCAAGTGGGGTTTTGGTGCCGGATCCGTCGACGGAGATGTAGCCGGAGGAGTAGTAGCCGGTGCACGTGGGCGATGTGTATACACATGACGGATAGGTAGGCGTTCAACAGGCGGTGGCATCGGAGGCAAGGATTTGGTCACAACTGGAACAAACTGAGGATCGACAACGGGA
Organism: Nelumbo lutea; assembly: GCF_056320005.1. Taxonomy (NCBI): domain Eukaryota; kingdom Viridiplantae; phylum Streptophyta; class Magnoliopsida; order Proteales; family Nelumbonaceae; genus Nelumbo; species Nelumbo lutea. Next base: position 56,078,930 of record NC_142685.1, read on the forward strand.
AGTGGAAGGGGAGGAGGTGATGAGGAGGAAGAAGCATCACCAGACCCCAAAAAGAACAGAGTAGACTCAAGGAAACTGACATCAGCACACACAAAGGATCGTCGAGAACCGGGATGGTAACACCTATACCCTTTCTGGGTCCGAGAATAGCCAAGGAAGATGCACTTGAGAGAAAGGCATCAAACTTGTCGTTCACAGGACCCAGATTATGGACAAAACAGACACACCCAAAAACTCTCGGCGTAAGAGGGAACGGAGAGAAAGAGGGAAACAAGACCTGAAACGGAAACTGACCATCAAGGATGAACGTGGGCATCCGATTAATCAGAAAACAAGAGGTAAGCATTGCATCACTCCAAAAAGGTTTGGGAACATGCATGTGATGCATTAGGGATCTTGTTGTTTCAAGGAGATGGTGATTCTTTCTCTCGGCCACCCCGTTTTGTTATGGGGTGTAGGTACACGAGGTCTGATGTATAATGCCGTGTTGGACCAAGTATTCCTGAAATGATGAGGATAAATATTCGCGGCCATTATCAGAACGAAAAAATTTGATGTGGGTACCAAATTGGTTACGAATTTCAGCATAAATTTTTTGGAAAATGGTAAACAATTCACTTCTGCATCCATTATATGACATTACTTTATAAGAACCCCAAACATCTGAATGAACTAAAGAAAAATGACTCGACACACGGTTATCAACCCTAGAACTAAAGGGAACACGATGGTGTTTCCCAAACTGACACGACTCACAATCCAAAACAGAAAGCTGACTCAAGGACGGAACCAAGGACTTCAAGACTTTGAGCAACGAATGACCAAATCGGCAGTGCCATTGGAGAGGAGAAAGAGATGACTGGAGAGCTGTTGAAGTTCTACCACCACCACCGTCAAGATAATACAGTCCACCTGCTTCATGCCCTCCACCAATCTTCATCCCCATCTTGAGATCCTGAAAGACACACATAGAAGGATAAAAGGTAATGAAGCAGTTAAGTGATTTGGTCAGCTTACTAACAGACATAAGGTTAAAAGGAAATTTAGGAACATACAGAACTGATGAGAGGGATACAGGATCTAGGTCAACATTACCAACACCACAAATTGAGGATGTGGAACCATTAGCAAGGGTGACAGATTGTGATGTTGAGCAATGAGATAAGGAGGAAAACACACATGGAGTTCCAGTCATGTGATCGGAGGCTCCGGAGTCGATGATCCAGGGATTGGGTGTAGATGCCAGACAAGCCATACCTGAGTGAACAAAAGTCGTCGTGTTCTACTGTGATTGGATAAACCACTCATATTCATCACGGGGAACACTCACCATCTCCTTTATGGGACCATCTATGGATGTAGGAGGCAACTGGTCAGATGAATGATTCTCCTGTTTAAAGCTGGAACTTGAGTCACCGGTCGCGGCATGATTGGCCCAGGTTGAGGGAGGACCATGTAAACCAAAACAATAGTTGATGGTATGTCCATCCATACCACAATGAGTGCACTTCCTCGGGCCTGAGCTACGTCCTCTACCACGAGCTCCCCCTGAATCTCTGCTCCCAGTATGACCACCACCACGATTATAAGTAGACCCACCATTGCCACTTCGGCCATATGCAGAACCACTACCAACACCATGGCCAGACTGAGCTCCCCGAGCTCCACCTCTACCACCACAGCCTCTCGATGCAGCAAAGGCAGATCTATCTGAGATATTAGAGTTCTCAGTAGATCCAATAGAAATCCTCCGAAGTCGAGCAAATACCTCTTCTAGGGACGGAAGAGCCAATCCCCCTAGTATCTGAGCCCGTACTGGTTCATAATCAGACTTTAGTCCCACCAAAAATCTAGTCACATCAAGCTGCTCACTCTGTTGTTGCTGAATCTTGACATCATAAGTGAGAGGATGATAGATATTCAACTCATTACGTATGTTCCTCATGTTGGCATAGTACTCCTCAAGACTCTGATTGCCCTGTTGCAGATTATAAAGTACTCTTGATAAAGCTGATAAACTCTGGTTGTATTGTCCTGCCCCGAATACAATTTTTTCGCATGGTCCCACACGTCTTTGGCAATATCAAGGAACATGAAGTTCACACTAATCCTGGGTTCCATACTGTTCCACAACCATGCGATGATCTGAGCGTCCTCTTGCTCCCAATCTTCATACTCGTGAGAGTCAGAGGAGGGTTTCTCCTCTCTAATATGTTTTACCTTCTTCTTTGCCTTTAGAAAGACTTCAACGGATTTAGCCCAAGGCACATAATTCTCTTCATTTAACTTAATGGAAGCCATCTGAACATTCAGGTAGTCTGTAGGCACCATCACACTAGGTTTATAATCATTACTGTCTCCCATTATGTTATCATCAATTCTGCACACTTGCTGAATTCTATTATCACTGAGATCTACACACTACACACCACTAGGTCACACCTATCACACTGATTGCAGCACTAATTGTTGTTGGAATGTGTGCTCTTTACACCACAAACCCTGCTCCTACAACTACCTGAAATCTCACCACTATATGATCATATCTCTTCCTTCAACATGCACAAAGCAACCAGCATAAACCCTAGCACTTACTGGCCGAAACACTAGCAAATGATCTGAAAACACTTCCTATTTAATCCATAACTGATATCAAGAACTGAAATCTCTTACCTTATCGCTGAAGTAACACTCATGCGAGCAAGAGAGCAGTCCACACACAGTTCGGCCCTCTATTCTTCCTCTACTAGGAGAGGGTGATCTCAGAAATCACAGCAACCGACCACATACGACCTGATTCGAGGCATAGAGACCCCCAAGGGAACAGGGCGATCACTCCTTTTCAGCCCTTTCCCTTATCTCCAATCGAACACAGAAAAAAAGAGGAAAACCCTAGAAAGGGTGCGCAGAGAATGAACCCTAGGCAAGCAGAAATCTAAGCAGATTTAACCTAGCTCTAATACCATGTCAGAATTCAGGTCTGCGTTAGAGTTTGGCCTGACTGAGTTCAGTTATGTAGAAGAAAGAGTGATAGAGAAAGAGAGAAAGAGAGAGAGAGAAGAGAGAATTCTGGTTCGAACTGAAAGAGTCAACATCTCTTCTCCCAATCGGCCAGTAAGTATTTATATTATTATTAAAACATAATTGAAAAGACATATGTGCCCTTACTTAAGTTAAGAGCACATGTTTCAACACAACATTACAGATCAGCAACATCAATCAAGGTAAAAACAGAAATACCCCTACGCTAACAGTCTCAAAATGGTCAATGCCATACATTTGAGTGTAGCCCTTAGCAACCAGCCTAGCCTTAAACCTCTCAATAGAGCCATCAGAGTGATATTTAATGGTAAACACCCATTTACAACCCACCGGTTCCTTCCCTTCAGGCAAGTCAACAATATCCCGGGTATGGTTCTTATGCAAAGCATCCAGTTCAGCCATCATAGCATCCCTCCATTTAGGTTGAGATAAGGCTTCCGATACGGACTTGGGTATCACATGGGAAGAAACAGATGCAAGAAAAGAGTAAAAGGAAGGAGAGAGAAGGTTGTAAGACATGTGTTTGGAGATACAATGGGTTGTACACTACCGCTTGCCCTTGCGGAGAGGAATAGGAAGGTCAAGGTCTGGGAAAGCTATAGATGGGTCAGAAGAAGGCTGACCTATTACCTCAATAATGATGGGAGGAGCAAGAGGCTCTTCTGTAGGAGTGGAAACAACCTGCCCATGTCTGAATCTCTGCCTTTGGTGCCACTTATAGAGAACAGGAGGAGGAGGAATTATAGGAGAATGAGGTGGAGGAGGAGGAGGAATAGGAATATCGGAGGTAGGTCCAGTGGGAGACGTAGACACCTCATTATAGGACTCAAGAGGAATGAGAAGGGAATAGCTGGAGACACAGCAAAGGGTTCTTCAGATTTCTCCCCCTTAGGAGAAATGCTAAAGAAAGGAGTCAACTCAGCAAAGGTGACATCCCGAGATACAAAGAGGGTGCCACATCCGTTCTGTGTGGAAGCATATCCCAGAAAACCACATTTATGAGCCTTAGGTTCAAACTTGTGCCTTTGATGACTGTGAATATGCACATAGCAAGTGCACCCAAAAACACGGAGAGGAAGAGAAAAAAATATCACCATCCGAGAAGAGAAGGCTAAAATGGGTTTTGAAGTCAAGGACTCGGGAGGGCATACGGTTGATCAAAAAAGTAGCAGTAAGAACAGCATCTCCCCAAAATTTTATAGGAACATGGGATGCAAACAAGAGGGACCTAGCAACTTCAACCACATGTTTGTTCTTCCTTTCTGCCACCCCGTTTTGTTGTGGAGTGTAGGAACAAGAACTTTGATGAATAACCCCAAAAGTTTCAAGATAAGTGGAAAGGGTTCTCTCAAAATACTCCTTAGCATTATCAGAACGGAATATTTTGATACGAGTGTTAAACTGGGTGAGGATGAGTTCATAAAATTTTTTCACAATAGCTGGTACTTCATCCCTGGATTTCATGAGATAAATCCAAGTGTAACGAGAGTAGTCATCAATAAAAAGGTACTTCATCCCTTCATTGTTGTCAACTGCTCAATGGTTGATTTCTCTTCACTCTCCTTATTTCCTCCTTCAGGTACTGTAGCAACATTAGCTGTCTTAGGCTTTCCTACCTGACTGCCCTTCTTAGAGCTATTGTTATTCTTAAACCTATCAAGAAGAAGCTCAGGATGAAGCTTCCAGCAAGTGTCCTTTGTATGCCTCGGTTTCTTGCAATATTCACATATCTGCTCCTTTTTCTCAATAGGACCCTTTGGCTTAATTCCAACATGTGCAAAGTGTTCTGTAGGTGGACCCTACAACTAAACCTGTAGCCTACTCTCCTTATTGCTTATCATAGCATATGCCTAGGAAAGAGTAACCTCATCTCTGGTCAGGATATTTTGCCTAATGATGTCAAACTCAAGGTTGAGTCCAGTGAGAAATTCAAACACCCTATTTCTCTCCACCAACTTCATATACATTTCAGCATCATTCTTACTCTCCCATACAATTGTCTCCATAACATCAATTTCTTGCCATAGGGATTTCAGTATAGATTAGTAGATTGCTACACTCTTCTCCCCCTGTCTTAGGTTCTTCACATCACTTTTCAATTTATAGACTCTGGCTATATTCAACTTCTGTGAATAGGTCTCAGTTACTCAATAGTAGTCTTCTTCTCATTAGAACCCTTGTCACTGTTTGGAACCATGGCTCCATTAGCATTCCCACTCTTTTCATTTCCATCTTTCTTATTGTTATTAACATTCTTGAACCAAACCAGCAAAAGTTAGGGGTGTAACTTCTAATACATATCCTTCAAATGTTTTGGCTTTTTGCAATACTCACATACAACATCTTTCCTTTCTTGAGTTGCCTTAGGTTTCACCCCTACATTAGCAAAGTGGTCAATTGGAACTGCCCCTGAACCTATACTTGCCTTCTACTTTTCTCACTACTCACCATAGAATAAGACTGAGAGAGGGTTATGTCATCCTTTGCCAATATATTCTGTATAGTAATGTTTCAACATCCATTTTACTCTCCCAAACAATTACCTCCATCAAATCAATCTCTTGCCATAGAGATTTCAGCATTGAATAATAAATTGCTAATGGTTTCTTCCCCTATCAGAAATTATTCACATCATTTTTCAGCTTATATGCTCTAGCCACATTCAATTTCCATGAGTACATCTCTGCAACACTATCCCAAATCTCCTTGGAAGAGTTTACCCACAAGTAATGTTGGCTGATATGAGGCTGCATTGAATTCACCTACCAACCAATAACAGTATAATTTTCTTGCATCCACTTCTCATGGGAGGGATCATCTTCCTTAGTTTCCTTCTTTCTACCAGAGATATATTCCCACTTTCCTCTACTACAAACATATATTCTCCCTGACTGGACAAGCCAAATATTTGGTTCCATCAAGCTTCATTGTGGTCCTAGCCAGTAGAGGATCAATGGAAGCTCCCAGTCCCAAAACATGTCTAGACTCTAAGCTCTACTTGATCTCTACTTCAGAGTGTTCCATTACTTCTAAAATTTCAAGGAACAATCTTTAACTAGCAAATAAGAATGATTGAAAACGATAACTGATACTAACCTCAATAGGATCCCCAAATTCTGATTTCACTGTACCTGGCAACTAGGGGTGGCAATTTTTCACCCAACCCTCCCATTTACTTGGCGGGTTGTGTGATCAAACCACAACCCAACCCGCCCATTTAAATGGGTTGGGTTGGGCTAGGTTGTGGATAACCACTAGGTTAACCATTACAGACATAAGTATTAATTCCTTAGCCTTTTTTTATTTTTTTCATTTGAATTAAATAATTTATAATTAATGCATTAATTTTCTATTAATTATTTGACTAAATTTAGTTTTGTCTTGAATCAACACACTTCACCCAACATAAATCCAATTCAATTTGACCCGAGTCCGGACAAGTTCAACATGGCTCGACCCGTTCCAGCATATACTGATCCGGGTCAACCCAAATTCGAAATAGACCCTAGGCGGGATGGTTCGGCATTGCTTGCTTTGCCCAATTTGGGTTGTCCGGTCCAACCAATTTCCACACATCTTGACCCAACCCGGTTCGAGCTGATCCAGGTCGGCCAATATCCATACAGCACCCGGCCCGAATATGGGCTGACCCGATTTACTCGCATTGACCCGCTTCAGGTCAATCGGTTTGGTCCCAAACCCGTGCACAATACTAATATGGGCCAGCCCAAGTCAATCCACCATTGATTGGACCGGTCCAGTCCGACTGGACTAATCCAGATCTAAATGGTCCGACCGGTTTGAACCTAAGTGGTTTAGTCAAACCCGAAATCCAAACATAGTCAAATGGCTTCTCCGCTTGTGTAAAAATAAAATGCATGTAATGTGATTTGAACCTTCACCACTTGTGTAAATAGTAATTACTATTACCACCAAGCTATGACCAACTTATTTGTTAAAAGAGAGTTAGCTTGTTTTTTAAGTCATTAAGTATAAGATTAATGGGTTTGGGCGGGTTGGACTGGGTTAAAGCGGGTTTGGGTCAAACCCAACCCATTTAATTTTATATAACTGGGTCATTAATGGGTTGGCGGGTTAGATGGGTTGGGTTAAAGCTCAACCCAAACCAAACCCAACCCAACCCGCCCAATTGCCACCACTACTAGCAACCTAGGAGAAAACAGAAAAAGCCAGCCACGCCTTGTAGGGCTTCCAGAATTCAGTTCTACTTAGATCGATCTCTATAGGGATCAAAAATAACCCCTTCAATCCTTGAGCGCTAGGTTGAAACCCCCTCTAGGGCCCTTAATTCAAAAATCTCAAGTTAGCTAGTTTTTCGGGCAAGAACTCCAAGAACTGTCTTGGGCACTAATCTGATCCTCTTTTCTCCTAAAATCCTCTTCCAATTGGGCTGATTATCTTATTTATCAATTATTCATTCAATTCTCCATACACACTCTGTATGGGATTAAAAAGAAAATAAAGAGGTAGTTGTACTGCTTTAATACCAAGAAGAAAACTAACTAGAATTAATTCTTCTCTTTATTCAGAAAATACAGCAAGGAAAAAAAAGGTATGAGACCAAGGGAGTAAGAGGAGAGGAGAGAAGAGAAGAGAAGAGAAGAGAGGAGAAGAAAAAGAAGAGAAGGGTCAATTGCACTCTCTCTCCAGCCCCCAAAAACTTTTATTCAAGTTAAAACTGATGTAATTACATAAACACACTTGATGGGTGACAGCTCCTAATATTTAACGAAAGAAGAGTTAACAGGCCAATGAAACTAAAGGCCCATTAACAAAAAACAGTAAACAAAAATCTGAACATAAGTTGAACTAATTATGGCCCACCCGGCCCAGTACTTCTACATTACACAACAGGATCTCTAAAATATATCTGTAATAATTGTGTCAACATGATACAAAATAAGCATCAGTATATATTCTGCATCAGATATGGTTCAGATGTACTCGGTGCTTGACACAAAAGAAAAAGTATAGGAATTTGTAATTTGAAACAAATTATGCAAATTTTGTTAGGAAACCAGATGAGAATTCATTCAAGTTGTTGAGGTCATTGTTTACATTTTTCATATTATTCTAGACAAGTAAACAGTTTATCATGCTTCAGATTCTTATCTTTTCTTCTCCACAAATCTCAAAATCTTTAGTAATATTGTAACAGAGACAGCACACACAATAAGCTAGCTATAAACAAATTATTTTCTTTATTTATCAAAAAAACAAATTATGAAAGAGATCTTTTTTTTTTTATAATTGAAAGAGGTCTTATTTTTAGCCTATACAGAATATAAAATGAGAAACTAAGAGCTATTTCTTTAGTAAATCCATGATATAAAACAATAACTTACTCTTTTCTTTTGTAGAACCCATCCTGCAATAATGTCTGTATACAATAGGGAACAGATTTAGTACACAGATTATGAATACCAAGAGAGAAAAAAAAATTATCAACACAATCAAGCAATAAAAGGGAGGGCATGAAAGGTTCTCAGTGATGATTGTAAAAACTTGCTTCAAAAAAAAAAAAAAAAAAGAAGAAAACAGAGAAAAGAGAGAGTGGCAACTAGAAAACTATAAGTAACACTGGAGTTTTAGGATTAAATCAATACCCACTGCTGCAAGGAATTTTCAGGGTGGTGGTTGGACAGTATGATCCTGCTGAACAGAATACCTCACTACTACTACCAACATCAGCCCATGTATCTGCTCCTCCACATTGATGATCAGGCTTACCAGGAGGTAGTTGGTAATGATATCTGTAGATTTTTTTCCTAGTCATAAAATGTTTACTGACACTACAAACCAAGAGACATAAGATATCTTTCAGACTAGAATTGCAACTTACGGATCACATGTACCAGTAGTTTTGTTGAGTTTTCCAAGTGGGCAGTAAGCACCTAATGGACAAGCTTCAATAGCAAGTAACAAATGGCACCAATGGAAAGAAAAGATTAGAAACTTTTCCGTCACATCAATAAAATATAGAACAGTTTGAAGTATTATAGTGGTACTTTATTTATGATATTTAAATTTAGAGTTGTGGAACCAACCCTTCTTGAAGTGCCCTCATACACTCAAGCCCAACATGACAAACAAGATATAAGCTTCTCTCATGAGCAAACAAATATGACATAATATTTGTAAATATGGCATACCTAAAAGAGTTTTGTTGGGGTGGGTTGCCCAAGGTACCAACACAAGTCCAACATGACTTGGGCTGGGCTGTGACTTCCCATCCCAAGCAGCCAAGGCCCAAACTAAGGTCTGAAAAGTTCAACTACACGTAAGTCAGGTTCAAGTTGTAACAGCCCAAGCTGCAATTATTACTTGCTGCTGTACTTTTTTATTGAGTTAATCTCTGATTATATCTATAATTTATTAACGCCTATCAACTCATTATGCCACCTAATGTCTTACTTCCATAACAAAGTTTATGTTCTACATTTCTAATAGGATCGAATACAATTTGAACAATGCATCTCCAAAGCTTAAGCCCATGAATTAATAGACAAGTCAAGGTTCACAGTATCAATACAATATGCCCTGTATCGGGCATATCTTATCATATACTTAGGTCTCCAAAATGCTTATTCTAAGGGATTTTAGGATTTTGGCTTTATAACATTTTAATGTATGACTTGACAGGTCTATTGTCAAATTATCAGAAGAAAATATAAAAAAAATCATAATTTTGTTCAGCCGAAACTCTCAACACACAAAATTTGCATAGAGAGAGTTTCAATACTTTGAACCATGAGACAAATTACAAGTTTGCAAGTGCTGCATAGGATAGTATCTAGTGTATTTAAATTAGTCCTAAAGGGAAGTTTAGAGATCAATTTTATTGTTTTTCCTGTATTAATGTTTCCATTATCCGGAAGACATACCTTGGAACCTTAACATGTATAAACCACAAATTAACAATGAAATACACCATATACTGCTAAGAACACTAGTAGTTGCACTACTGAATTCATTATACTCCTAAACAGCAGGTTATTTCAAACTGGAACTTTATCGTAGATGTATACATGTAATGTTTTAGAAAAAGAGACAGAAACATAACTTTTTATAGAACACAAATGAAGATTCTTTACCCTCGCCTTTCCAGCCTTACCACAAACCAAGAAGCTCTCATATCCCAGGCTTTACCCTCTTCCCCCCCCCCCCCACCTCATTTCAACTGGAACCTAACTCTTAGGAGACCACCAAGGGACCTGGAACTTAGTGAAATCACCAACTTCCTGCACACCCTGAGAGAGGTATACCTCTCCCAAAATTCCCCTGACCTTCGTGTGTGGAGGACCCTTCACCCAGCTGGTAAGTTTTCAACTAAATCTTGCTTCAAGGCTTTAGTTAGGGAAGAACAAACCACTGATCAGTACCCCTACAAGAGAATTTGGTGCGCCCATATCCCTTCCAAGGTCTTTTTTTTTTTGTGTGTGTGGGAGGCCAGTTTAAAGAAAATCAACACTTACAATCTGCTTCAGAAAAAGAACCATGGGAGATCTTATTTATCCCCTCATGTCTGTTGCTTCTGCCTTAAAGCCGGGGAATCTGCCAACAAAATCCTGCTTCACTGTGAGGAAACCAGAAAATTTTGGAACTTTTTTCTAACATTATTTGAGTACAGTTGGGTTTTCCCAGAACATGTGGTTGAATGTTTAGGTCAATGGACAGGAAGAGGCTTAAGCAAAAGAGGGAGAACTTTATGGCAAACTGCTGCACATGCTATATTTTAGAGCATTTGGGAAGAGAGAAATAACCGGGTGTTTAACAACAGAACAAAAAACTGTGAGGAGCTTATTTCTCTAATCTGTTATAGATGCTTCCTGTGGACTTCCAGCTCAGAATATTTCTGAGGTGTCACATTTGCTGACCTCCAAAGAAATGCTGTAAATTTTTCTTCACTCTAATCACATAACAGGCATCAGGATTGCAACAGACCTGGGTTTATTAAATCTTGCCATTAAAGGAGATTCAGCCAACACCATTAATTGGCTTACTAATCCTGATAGTGGGCCTTGGGCCTTAGCTCACTACTTGGCTGAAGAGAGAGACATCCTCTCCTCCTTGAATGCACACGTGAGCTGGGTTCCGAGGGAGCTAAATTCTGAAGCTGACAGTCTTGCTAAATCTGGCGCTTACAGGGATTACTTATTCAGTGATAGTTTTCTGCCTATGTAACTCTTTGAATGTCTGATATCTGTGTACATCTCCTCGTGTACCTTCCCTATCTTGAATAAAGTTAACTTTTTCTCAAAATAAAAATGAAGATTCTTATTTTATGGCGAAAGTTATACAGGAGAGTCCAAGCCATCACAATATCATAGCTCAGTACTAAAATCCTTGAAAAATATAACAAGGGTTTCAAAACTGTCCTATAACTGGTAAATCAGAAATTCTTGAGCTAAGAAATTGAAGCTAGAAGCAGCTGCCCAAAGTTTCAGAGCTTTCCACAGTGACTGTCTTAAACAAAGTCATTTCACTTATTTGATAATCAATTAAGAGTTTTAAAGACGTAGGCATCCAAGTGGATTTGAGTTTTTATAAACCTCATCTGCTTTAGTAACCATGGACATTACTTGTGTTCTGCATGGTTACATGCTTTGTGCATCTTTCACCTCATGAGCTATTAAGTTATATGCTCAATCTGCCATGTGTGTATCGCTGTAGGATACACTCTTAATATGAGGGTTTCCTCTGCTATGACTGTATGCTTCATTGTCTTTTAATTTCAAGAGATGTAATATTCCTTGAAATACTCCTCTATTTTAAGCATGTGGGAACATCCAATGGCATCAATCCTGTAATTCTCCACGATATCAACATCACAAACATTTTGCTCCTCAGGCGGTTCCCACTTTTGTGCTTCCAATGGATGTCCCCCTTCATCCTCTTCTTCATTACCTATAAGTACCTTACCATCTCCACTCACCTTTATTCCTTTATGTCATTCCTCTCATGTTTCTCATCCTCCTGACTGTCATGGGTTTCCTATGCCACACCATTTTTTCTTTGTTATTCTTGATGCCATAGACATTCATCACACTTACAAGCAGGCAACTACTATGCCTTGTCGGAAGGTGGCTATGGATATTAAGATGTGTGCACTGCTTAAGAATGATACTTGGGAAATGGTGTCTCTTCCCTCTGATGTTTCCCATCGATAGTAAATCGGTCTTCTTTGTCAAACTAAAGCCTGATGACAACATTGAGCACTACAAAGCACAACTAGTTATACAAGGGTACACACAAGAGTATGGTCTTGACTATGACAAGACATTTGCCCTATTGTTAAAACAACAACTATTCATTCTTTTGTTTTTTTTTTTTTTTTTTTGGACCAGCAACACAGAAAATTTTTCATTAATTATGAGAGAAACATGATTACAACAATAAGTTGTGAAAGGAACCAGCTATAGAAGCTGTCCCAAATCAGTACTACATTTGAGCCCAAAACATATGTGTTCTATGTACCCCTTGCTTGGCTAAGCTATCTGCCAAGCTATTAGCAGTCCTCCTCACCCATTTCACTCGGATTAACATGTCCTGTGACAGCCATTTGAATTTTCTAAATTCATTCCTCAAGTGCCATGCCACCCCCCCTCCCCTTTAACCAGCCACTTAACCATAGTTTTAGAACCTCCCTCAATAATCAATCTACTAATACCCATTCTTTTGCCTTCTCAACCCCAAAACTGCAGCCAAAAACTCTGACCTTGCCACATCACCCTGCTCCACAGGGCCAGAGTATAAAGCAATTATGTTCCCCTCTTCATCCCTAATGACTCCTTCAACACCTGAAGGGCCTGGGTTACCCAAACAGCTCCCATCAAAATTCAGTTTCTTCCAACCATTTATTGGAGACCAAACCTCAACAGATCTTTGTCTTGTAGTTGAGGATGCAGCAATGGTACCCCAAGCTCTGAAGAAATCTTCAATTTTGAAATCCAAAAACAGCTTCAAACATTTTGCCCAATGAGCTACCCTCAATGTTATAGTTTCAACCAAGGCTTCCTTGCTTCATTCCTTCTCTTCGAATATTCTTGCATTTCTTTCCTCCCACACAGTCCAAATTAATGCTGCTCTAGTGCATCTCCACAAGGTCCTACCCCTCATTTTTGTACAGATAATGCTAGTAGGGCTAAACAAACCCTCCAATCTATCAGGAGAAGACCAACTGCATCCAAAGAGAGAAGTAAACCAATCCCAAAGAAAGCTAATAAACGGGCAAAGAGATAAGAAGATGAATGGCAGTCTCACCATTCAACTTGCAAAGAACACACCAGTTTGGTCTCTTCCTTTGAAGTAAATCAATGGTATTAATGCTTCCATGAAACACTTCCCAGCAGAAAGCGCTAATTTTAGGGAGAATGGGAGAACACCAGACTTCCTTGACTGAGAAAGAATAGGAAGAAGAGGTGGCAACCAGAGAATGAAAGGACTTGCAAGAGAATTCCCAAACAGAATTAGGACCCCAAACTCTAGAATCTGAGCCACCTTCACACAAGAAAACTGAATTCAACAAGCTCAAAAGAGCAGTCATCATAGAAAGTTCAGATTCTCTAAGGTTTCTAATGAAGCCAAAATTCCAATTCAATCCTGTAGAGAAGTGATGCTGAGTAAGGAAATCAGAAATGGGCCTACCCTTAAACATGGAAATATCAAAGAGAGAAGGGAATTTAATACCCAAAGGGGTATCCCCAATCCACACATCCTCCCAAAACCTGATTTTTTTACCAGAGGCCAAGTCATACCTGATGTGATGTAAGAAGGTAGGAAGAAAATCATGGATAGCCCTCCATGGGTCAGCCAAGGTAGCTCTATAAAGACATCCAGCATCCCACCCATTGCTTGATATGCCATGAATACTCGCCACAACCTTGTGCCATAACTTCTCATTTTCATTAGGAAACCTCCATAACCATTTGCTGAGTAAAGCTTCATTCTTCATCTTAATATTACCAATTTCCAACCCACCTTCTGTTTTCAATTTCACCACTTTTTCCCAACTGACCAAGTGGTCCTTTTTTACCCCCGGCTCACAGAGAAAATCCCTCATAAGTTTTTCAATTTTCCTCACTACCTCCTATGGCATCCTAAACACTAACATGTAGTACACTGGAAGGTTTGCTAAGGTAGAGAGTTAGCCTCCCCCCCCCCCCCCATTGAGATGTAGTTCCTCTTCCACCCAACTAATCTCTTCTCAATCATTTCCACCACTGGGGCCCAAAAACTAGCTGATCTAGGGTTGTCTCCTAGAGGTAAGCCTAAGTATTTCATAGGCCACGCACCTTTCTCACAACCTAAGGAGTCTGCCAAGCTCCTCAAAAGTTCCTCATCAATATTGGTTCCAACCATTAATCTATTTGACCAGTTAATCCTTAAGTTAGACATTCTCTCAAAAAGTTTCACCACTAACTTCAAATTTTCCACCCCCTCTCTACAATCTCCATCACAAAATATCAAAATATCATCTGCAAACTACAAATGAGTGACCAAAATATTATCTCTCCCTATAGACCAACCCCTAGACAATTGCAAGCAATTTGCTCTTGAGATCAGTTTGTTTAGTACTTTAGCCACCAAAGTGAACAGAAAAGGAGAGAGGGTCACATTGTCTAAGTCCCCTAAAGCCCTCAAAGAAATCATACATGTAATCTGAAGAGCTATATTCGTAGTAGCAAGGAGGAGAAGAGAACCACAGAACTGAAGAGAATGTCGAACTGTACTAGGCAATCGACCAGTCTTTTATTTATAGATGAATATAGTACAAGGTACAAGAAATTACTGGGATTCCCTTGATTAGTGATGGGACACCCAGATGACTTAAATCACTAAACAGGATTAGGCCCATTAACACAGGCCCAGTTACAAGATAAGTTAAACATAAGATTGGGCTAATAAGAACTCTTATCAGCCGAACATCACTCTAACATTCTAACAATACATTACCCCATTAATAATAATTAAGTAGTGAGTAGACCGAAGGCATCCCTTAATCCATTTACACCACAACTCTCTAAATCCACATTTCCTCATAATATCAATTAAGAAGTTCTAATCCACCAAGTCATAGGTTTTTTTTCCAAATCCAATTTGACAGCCACTCCCCTTCTCTTAATCTATTTGAGCCTCCACACATTCATTAGCAATAAGAATTTGGTCAATGATCTGACTATCCTACACAAAGGCCCCTTGAAAGAAATCAGTGGGGGATCACTTTCCTAATCCTCAAAGACAGCACTTTTGCTACAACCTTGTAAATGCTTGTGACTAGACTGAAAGGTCTAAAGTCCTCGAGCCGTATAGCATTGTTCTTCTTTGGAATCAACGCTAAAAAGGTAGAATTCATCCCCACACTAATTACCCCTCTTCTATGGAATTCACAAAAGACTCTAAAAAGATCATCTTTGATTATATCCCAACAATCTTGACAGAACGCCATGGTGAATCCATCAGGCCCAGGGGCTTTTGATCTATTCATAGAGGAAACTACTTCCTTGATCTCTTCCTCTTCAAACCTTCTCTCCAAAAGATGCATTTGATCCTACTCTATTCGCTCTTTGTCAATGACCGATCTTCCAAATCGATGTCAAAAATGCATTACTTCATGGTCAATTGAAAGAAATTATCTATATGAAGCCTTCAGCTAGTTATTATACTAATCATCTCTAGTCTGTCAACTCAAAGCGTCCGGTTATAGACTTAAGCAGCCACCCCATGCTTGGTTTGAGCACTTTCAAACTTTTCTTGTAGAGGTTGGCTATCACTTATGATTCATCTCTTTGGTAAATCGTACTTTGTATCAATAACTTGTTGGTAATCTTATCTACATCATGATGGCTCATCCTGATATCAAGGCTCAAAATATCAACATGTTATCCTCAATACAAGGTGTCTCATATCAGTATGACAATATCTAAAGACATGGGCACATGGTATGGGTGGATTGGATATGTCTGTGGAAATTCCACCTATGCCAATACTGTATCGTGATAGATCATGCTGTATTGATCGATACAATTAGATACCACTCAATACATGTGGATGTGCTACATGAGTTGGAAAAACGAAAAAATAAATAAACGAAAAAATAAATAAATAAACGTTTTTAATTTAATCATTCAAGTTAAACTTTTCAAAACTTGATCATTATGTTGTATGTCTTAATCTGGTTGGGAGCTGTTTCTTCACTCCCATCTTGAAAAACGAAAAAATAAATAAATAAACGTTTTTTATTTAATCATTCAAGTTAAACTTTTTTGGTAGAAAATCATTTATGTTTAGTTGAAGTATGTTGGGGCTCCAATTGCAAAGATATGTAAATTTATGGTTAGATTTGTTTTTAGATTTGATCTTTATTTGATTTATGAATTTTCCCCAAAAAATAGAAAAACCTAAATATTTACAAAAATTTATTTATTTTATGTGTCTTAAATGATTTCTATTAATGATTTATCAAACCCATTGATCCAACAACAATTTATGTCAAAAATGATTTTTTCTTGAATTTTGCTAATTTACATAAATGATAATAAATAAAAATAAAATAATTATGCCAATATTAGTGACTACTAATAGAAATTCTGAATTACATATTATATGTATCTTAGAAATTATAGTGGACCTTATATATTTTTCAACTAAAATTATATATTCTATAATTTATTAATTAATAATCTAATCCACAATAAATAAGTAAATAAAACATATTGATTATTTGAAGAAATAGAATTATTATTTAAATGTGTCTTGCAATTTTTAGTAGAATTCGATGATTTAAAAGGTGCACCTCAGGCATGCCTAGGCACACAGGCGAGGCACATTTTGGGGTATGCGCCTCACCCAGGACCTAGGCGCACCCCTTTCAATAGGCGCACGCCTGGTGCACCTGATGCGCCTTACGCCTCAGCCCAGGTGTGCGCCTTTTTAAAATTTTGCGCTTTTTGCCTTTTTTTTTGAGTCTAACAACTAGGCCAGGGGCAGAAATTCTTATTTCTCACATGAAAAATAATGATTTTATAACTTTAATTGCCTTTTAAGAAGATATTTTATTGCAATGAATGAATGAACAACATTAGCTACTTGAAGCAAGAATGCAATATGTTTTACATCACATTAGCTACTTGAAGCAATGCATATAAGGAAAAAAAGAGATTTTACATGCTTGAAAATGCTTTATATGTTGGCTTTTATTTTTAAATTTTCATTTGAATACGCTTTACATGTTATTAGATAATTGGTTTTTTAAAACATTTATTTTAAAATTTATGTTTATATTTTTTATTAACATTATGTTTAATATTTTTTGCATTTTTTATTTTTTTTTTGACATTTTTTGAATTTTTTTACTTTTTTTATTTTAGCTTTTTTTATAGTTTTGCGCCTTTCTTAAAAAGGTGTGCACCTCACCTTGCGCCTTGCGCCTCAGGCGCAAATTGGTGCTTGCGCTTTTTTTGCGCCTTATGCTTTTAAAACACTGGTAGAGTTGAAGCCTACACATTGTTTGATGTATTATTAGTAAAGTGTATCTTAATACGTATCCATATCCAAGCTTTTTTTATCAATAACACAATTCATTAATTATCACAATAAAATTACAAAGAGGAAGACAAACTTTCTTATATTCCAAAAATAGCTTGAGCCCCAAGAAAAGAAACAAGAGAGAAAGAGAAAAAAGGAAAAAAGAAGAATTAAATTACATCTGTGCTCAGAACATTGAAACCCTGTCCACCCCTTGTTTAGCTAACCCATCAGCAAAAGAGTTAGCTGATCTTTTAACCCATCTAACTTTAACTTCCATTTCTCAATTCGGCCATCTGAATTTCCTCCCCACATTGCTATAACTCCATAAACCACTGTCATCTTTATTCAGCCAACCTACCACCACCTCCGAATCCCCTTCAATTATGAGTTTCCTGATATCCATCTCCCTAGCTTTCTGAACTCCAACCATAACTGCTTGGATCTCAGCTCCGAGAGAGTCACCCACTCCAATTGGGCCTGAGAACATGGCAGAAACAACCCCATTCTCATCCCTGAAAACACCCCCAATCCCTAAAGATCCAGGGTTCCCGCTGCTACAACCATCGAAGTTTCGTTTTATGAAACCCACAGGTGGGGTGTCCAAGACACTCGTTACTGTTTTAGTCTGGATACAGCTAGCAACCTCATCCATATCCAAGCTTCTTGATATGAAAAACGACACTGATACTTTGAACCTTGATTGGCATCACTTATGCTATCCAAGTTGGTAGTTTGTATATACTCCTCATCATCCTCATCTCTCGGCCATCATTGCATTATTCATCATCTTTGTCAAACACTTGAACATAGATTGTTTTTTCCTTCTTCATCCACTACTCAAATGCATGCCTACCCTAATACTAATTGGGAGGGTATCTTGATTCTCATCACTCTACTATTGGGTGGTGTGTATTCCTAGGAGGCTCTATCATTTCATGGAAATGCAAGAAACAACCATCTCAAAATCCTCTACCAAAGCTGAATATTCACTATGTTTGCAACATGATATGAGACTCTTTGGCTGCAATGTCTCCTTCAAGAAGTTGGGATTCATATCTCCCAACCTATGCCTCTTTATGTTGATAATTTAAATGCCATAAGTATTGCTTCTAATCCAATTTTTCACAAGCGCACCAAACACACTGAGGTCGATTGCCACTTCATCTGGGATCAATTTCTTGCTAGAATCATTTCTCTTCCTCTTGTTTCCTCTGAACTTCAGTTTGCTGATCTCTTCATCAAGGCCACACCTAAAGCTCATCATGCATTTCTTGTTGGCAAACTAATGTGATCTCCATATCAGTTTGAGGAGTGTAGACAATGATGCTGATTATGCTGCTTTATAGTTTATCATTTGTCTTTTTATCTTGTGTCTTATCATATGAACATAGAATATGTTGTATATTTCTTTTTTCTTTTTTTTTTTTTTTTGAAGAAAGGTAACTTGAAGAAAATGGTCCTCTGTACAAAGAGTATTTGTGCATGTATAAGCCAAAAAAGGGACCTCAAAAGAAATTCACCCTCAAAAAAGAAACATCTAAGGTATCATCCTTAGAAGCATCAACCAATATCTGAGAAGTCCAACTGCCCTGTTGATGACTACTGCTTCCATGAGACTTTGTGCTCAAAAATTCTGCAGTTTCTCTCAAACCAAATTGCCCATAAGATTGCCAAGGGAATGTCCAACCAATAAACTTTCCCTTTCTTAGTCATAACGACAAACTGCCATTCTTCTAACAGTGCCTTCATAGAAATGGAAAGCACCATTTCAGCTCTACTGCCTTTAGAAAATGGCACCACACTGCTCTACTGAATTTACAGTGCAAGAAAGGATGATTTGAGGTCTCAACCTCTTGACGGAAAAAATAACACAGCAGGTCTGTAATGTTGAAACCCTTCTTCTGAAGCATATCTTTAGTGAGGCAATTTCCCAAGGAAGTAACCCAAGCAAAAAAACTTTACTTTTGATGGAGCACAGACCCCCAAATTGCTTTTCTAGAAAAAGACACCCGGGGTTCACCCACTAGGCCCATATAGAAGGACTTGACAGTGAAAACACCTGATTGGTTCCAACTCCAAACTCTTGGATCCTGGGAATCCAGGTTTGGGTGATGATTCTGGAGCAAGGCTCTTCAAGATCTAGCCCAGCAATTAAAGAGAGTTGGGTAGCCTCTACACAACAAAAAATAAAGTTCAATTTTGATGGAAGCTCCCTTGGTAATCCAGGGCCCTCAGGTGTAGGAGGAGTCTAGAGGTGGGAAAGGAAAATTTTTGGCTGTTTTTTCAGGGCCTATAGGAGTGGGTGATTCATTAAGAGCTGAGGTGTTATCACTGCTGCAAGGTCTGAGACTGGCTAAACAGATGGGAATACACCAGATTGAAGTGGAAGGAGATTCAAGATTACTAATGGACTGGATGAAAACTGGAAATTTGGGAATCTGGAACCACAAGAAAGCTATAAGAGAAATCTGGTGTCTTACACAAGGGAAATTGAAGCAAACTTACAATGGGTTAGAAGAACAGCAAACGGCCTGGCTGATGCTCTAGCCAAACAAGGATCAAACAGGAGTGAACTTTTTTGGGCTGCTCTGTAATAGTGGTTATGAATTTGGGTTTCAGCTTTGGAATGCTGGAGCTGTAATATCTTGTTTTAATATTTTAATAAAAAGTTACAGTTTCCAATCAAAAAGTAAATCTGGAGCAAGGCCACAAAATCTGAAACCACTCCTAGTTCGTAGTCATTAAAATTCCTTCTGAAAGGACACCAGAAGAAACTATTACCCTCCATCACAAAAGACTCAGCCACTGTGGCATCTTTATTTTCTTCCTAACTAAAAGGATATGTTGTACCTTTATAAGTTACACTTGTTTGTTTGAGGGAATTTCTATATATATATATTGGATCAATAACAGAAACTCATATTATTAATAAAAAATAGGATTACATACAGCACTCCGGAAAGAGATAAAGTGATTTAACTCTCCCCAAGAGAACAAGAATGAAATTACAAAATAGCCCAAAACATTTGCTCCATTCCCACCCCTGCTTTGCCAATGTATTTGCAAATGCATTTGCAGTTCTCTTCACGCAGTGAAACTGAACTTCCAACCCCCTGGATACCCACTTAGCCTCCCTCCTTTCATTGGCAAATTTCAAGAATCCACTATACTTCCTTAACCAGTTTACAACCAACTTGGAGTCTCCTTCAACAACTAGCTTTTGAATATTCAGCTCCTTTGCCTTCCATAACCATTCCAAAACAGCAAACATCTCAGCATTAAGAGAGTCACCAACCCCAATGGGGCCTGAGTACAAAGCAATCACCTTCCCATTTTCATCTTTGAATACACCTCCAACTCCTGAAGGTCCTGGATTGCCCTCACTACTACCATCAAAGTTTAATTTTATAAAACCAGGAACTGGCGGTGACCACTAAGGGCAACAGCTGAAAGAGCTGGTTCAAAATTTGCCACCTCCTTCCAGCTATTAAGCAACATACCTGTGGAGACATCAGCAAACAACTCCAATGATTTTATCCATTGTACCACCCTAACTGTTATAACTTCAATAATATCTTCTTTCTCCCTTTCCTTCTTAGATAAGATCTTTAAATTCCTTTCCTTCCAGAGTCCAACATATGGCACCTCTCAAACATCTCCACAAGATTTTCTCCCTCTTTTTCAGCCACCTAAAGAAAGAAGTAGCAAACAACCTGTTATAATTCGGCCTGCCTTTGAGTTCTGTTAGTCTGATAACAGCCAAGAAGAAAGAGGAAGAAAGAGGGAAGAAAGAGAGAGAGAAAGGAGGAGAAAAAGAGAGAAGAAAAGTCTGGGTCGAATTAGAGAAAAAGTAACTCTCCCATTCAGCCAGACATGTTTCTATATTATTGATATAATGGAAAAGACACATGTGCCCTTACTTAAGTGAGGGATACTAGTTCTAATATAATATTACAGATAAGCAACCTCAACATAAGTATAAAGATAGAAATACCCTTACACTAACACTCCCCCTCAAGCTGGTGAGTATATATCATATAATCCTATCTTGTTACATATGTAGTCCACTCTTCCCCGACTCATCCCTTTTGTAAATAAATCTGCCCACTGATTTCCTGTATTAACTATGCAGTGTCTATCACTCCATTCAGCACATTCTCTCTCACAAAGTGACAGTCAACCTCTATGTGCTTGGTTCTTTCATGAAACACCGGATTAGAAGAAATATGAACTGCAGCCTGATTGTCACAATAGAGCTTCATTGGAGTATTAATGTTGTACCCTATCTCCTATAGATGGTTCCTTAGCCACACTAATTCACAAACAATATGTGTCATAGCTCTATATTCTGCCTCTACACTACTTCTCACCACGACTGTCTGCTTCTTACTTTTCCATGTCACTAGATTACCCCCCAGAAAAGTGCAATAACCTATGGTAGACCGCCTATCGACATAGAACCAACCCAGTCAGCATCAATATACCCTTCTATTTCAAGTGTTCCACCACTTTTGTATATCAAACCACGACTAGGGGCCCCTTTTAAATACCTCACAATTCTTATAACCGCATTCCAATGAGGAACCAGAAACAAATACTAAGTTGGTTAGATAGTTTAGTTTACCTACAAGTCGTCGGTATCTGTCAGGGTCTTCAAACACTTCACTCATATCACTACTCAACTTAGTATTTGTTGCCATAGGTGTTTCAGCTGGTTTAGCACCTAACAAACATGTTTTCTCCAGCAAATCAAGCACATATTTCCTCTAACACAAATTAATACCGTGCTTAGACCTTGCTACTTCTATCCCCATGAAATATTTCAATTTACCAAGGTCATTTGTTTGAAAATGTTCCTGTAGAAAAGTCTTCAACCTGTCAATATCCATTTTATCATTCCCGGTAATAACAATATCATCTACATACACCACCAATAGTATTTTTCCTACCAGACAGTCATGATTGAAGACAGAATGATCAACTTGGCACTATTTCATACCAAACTTCTTTACCACCTCACTGAACCTACCAAACCATACTCGAGGAGACTATTTAAGCCCATATATAGCCTTCTTTAGTCTGCATACCTTATCATCCTCCCCTGAGCAACAAACCCAGGTGGTTGCTCCATGTAGACCTCCTCGAGCAAATCACCATGCAAAAAGGCATTCTTGATATCAAGCTGATATAGGGGCCAATCGTGCATAGCTGCAAGAGAGATCACAACACGAACCAACCCTATCTTAGCAACTGGGGAAAAGGTCTCTGTGTAGTCAATACCATAGGTTTGGGAGTACCCTTTTGCAACCAATCAAGCTTTCAGACGCTCAACACTACCATCATGCAAATACTTAACAGTATAAACCCACTTACAACCGACGGCCTGCTTCCCAGGAGGAAGAGCGGTGAGGTCCCAAGTATGATTATGAAGTAGAGCTGAGAGCTCTTCCTCCATTGCACGGCACCACCCTGGAGAGGCAAGGGCTTCCTAGACATCCTTAGGAACAACAACTGAGGACAACAAATAAATAAACTGGCGATGGAAGGCGGAAAGGTGAGTGAGTGAAACATGATTAGAAATAGGATGAAGGGTGCAAGTGTGCTTACCTTTCCGCAAGGCAATGGGAAGATCGATATCAGATACTGGGTTCGGGGCTGGTGTGGAGACAACTGCCGGATCTGTCGACAGTGATGGAGCCGGAGGAGTAGCAGCCGGTACATGTGGGCGATGTGTATACACTTGACGGATAGGTGAGCGTTCAACAGGTGGTGGCACTGGAGGCAAGGACTTGGTCACGACTGGAACAAGAGAAACAGAGTCGGCAACTGAAAGTTGAAGAAGGGGAGGTGATGAGGAGGAAGAAGCATCATCGGACCCCAAGAAAAACTGAGTAGACTCAAAGAAGATAACATCAGCACACACAAAGGAACGTCAAGAACTAGGATGGTAACACTTATACCCTTTCTGGGTCCGAGAATAGCCAAGGAAGATGCACTTAAGGGATCGTTCATCTAACTTGTCGTTCCCAAGGTCCAAATTGTGGACGAAGCAAACACACCCAAATACCTAGAGAGAAAAATGATACAAAGACAAGGTGGGAAACAATGTAGTAAATGGGGAATGATCATCAAGGGTAGACGTGGGCATCCGATTAATCAAGAAGCAAAAAGTAAGCATTGCATCACTCCAAAAGGGTTTGGGAACATTCATGTGATGCATGAGGAACCGTGTTGTTTCCAAGAGATGACAATTCTTTCTCTCAACCACCCCATTTTGTTGTGGGGTGTAGGTACATGAGGTCTGATGTATAATGCCATGTTGGTCCAAGTATTCTTGAAATGATGAAGATAAATATTCACGGCCATTATCAGAACGAAAAATTTTAATGTGAACACCAAATTGATTGCAAATCTCAG
This sequence comes from Nelumbo lutea, assembly GCF_056320005.1. NCBI lineage: Eukaryota > Viridiplantae > Streptophyta > Magnoliopsida > Proteales > Nelumbonaceae > Nelumbo > Nelumbo lutea. Next base: position 56,102,939 of record NC_142685.1, read on the forward strand.
CATAAAATTTCTGGAAGATGGTAAACAATTCACTTCTTTCTTTCATTAAATAGAGTCACGTCATCCTTGAAAAATCATCAACAAAAATGACAAAATATCTATATCCATTGTATGACATTACTTTATAAGGACCCCAAACATCCGAGTGAATCAAAGAAAAAGGACTCGATACACAGTTATCAACCCTAGAACTAAAGGGAACACGATGATCTTTCCCAAACTGACACAACTCACAATCTAAAACAGAAAATTGACTCAACGAAGGAACCAAAGATTTTAAAACTTTCAGTGAAGGATGACCAAATCGACAGTGCCACTGGAGATGAGTGAGAGATGACTGGAGAGCTATTGATGTCTTCCACCACTGTCAAGATAATACAATCCACCAGCTTCATGCCCTCCACCAATCTTCATCCCCGTCTTGAGATCCTGAAAAACACACATAGAAGGGTAAAAGGTAATGGAACAATTAAGTGACTTGATCAGCTTACTAACAGACATAAGGTTAAATGGAAATTTAGGGACATACAAAACTGAGGATATGGATACAGGGTCCAGGTCAACATTACCAACACCACAAATGAAGGATGTGGAACCATTAGCAAGGGTAACAGATTGTGATGTTGAGCAATGAGAGAGGGAAGAAAACACATGGAGTTCCAGTCATGTGATAGGAGGCTCCAGAGTCAATAATCCAGGGATTGGGTGTGAATGTCAAACAATCCATACCTGAGTGTGTGAAAGTAATCGTGTTCTGCTGAGATGTTGATTAGACAAACCTCTCATACTCATCACGGGGAATAGACCTGTTCATGGGCCGGGCCGGGTCGGGCTCAGGCCGGGCTTTTACTCTTTATTAATAGAAAAAATGTTAGGCCCGAACCCGAGCCCGAAGCCCGACCTAATAAAAGAAATTCGAATTTTTCCCTATTCAAATAAACATTATCTATTTTAATTCAGATGTTTTTCCCCTATTTAAATGAACAATGGGCCTACAAGTGAATCAACAACCTTCTTAAATCAAAAAATTTATTCAAATGAACATCACATACGGTTTTCACTTAGGTTTAACTATAGGTCAGGCCAGGTCCGGCTCGGGCTGGGGCTAGGCTATTTTGGCAAAGCCCAAGCCCGTCTCGAATTTTATGCGGGCCAGGCTTTTTGGCTCGAGGTTAAGCCCGCGGGCCAGAAAGCCTGTTCAAGCCCGTTCGGGGGCCGGGCCGACCCGTCGGGCCACCCGGCCCATGAACAGGTCTAACTGGGGAACACTCACCATCTCCTTCCCGAAACCATCTGTGGATGTAAGAGGCATCTTATCAGCTGAATGATTCTCCTGTCTAAAACTGGAACTGGTGTCACTAGTCATGGCATGATTGGCCCAGGTTGAGGGTGGACCATGCAAGTCATAGCAATAATTAATGGTATGTCCATCCATACCACAATGAGTACACCTCCTCGGACCTGAGCCACGTCCTCTACCACGAGCTCCCCCTGAATCCTTACCTCCAATACGACCACCACCACGGTTATATATAGGTCCACCACCACCACTCCAGCCATATACCGGACCACTGCTACCACCACAGCCAGATTGAGCTCCTCGAGCTCCACCTCTAACACCACAGCCCCTTGACACTACAAAGGTTGATCTATTTGAAACATTAGAGTTCTTAGTAGGTCCAATAGAAGTCCTCCGAAGTCAAGCAAACACCTCTTCTAAAGAAGGGAGAACTGACCCTCCTAATATATGAGCAAGTACTGGTTCATACTTAGATTTCAGCCCCACCGAAAATTGAGTCACGTCAAGTTGTTCTCTCTGTTGTTGCTGAATTTTGACATCAGAAGTGAGGGGGTGATAAACATTCAACTCATTACAGATGTTTCTCATACTAGCATAGTACTCCTCAAGACTCTGATTACCCTGTTACATATTAAAGTATTCCTAATACAGCTGATATACTATGGTTGTATTGTCTTGACAAGAATACAACTTCTTAGCATGGTCCCACACATCTTTGGCAGTGTCAAGAAACATGAAATTTACACTAATCTTGGGTTCCATACTATTCCATAACCACGTGATAATTTGTGCATCCTCTTGTTCCCAGTCTTCATACTCATGAGAATCAGTGGAGGGTTTCTCCTCCCTTATGTGTTTCACCTTCTTCTTTACCTTCAGAAAAACTTCTACAGATTTAGCCCAAGGTACATAATTCTCTCCATTCAGTTTAATGGAGGTCATTTGAACATTCAATTAGTCAGTAGTATCATCACATTAGATTTGCTATAACTGTTATCTCCCATTGCTGAATTCTGTTATCACTAAATTCGGCACACTGTTTGATCACACTGGTTTCAACACTTGTTATTGCTGAAGATTGCACTCTTTACACCACAAACCCTACCCTACGAATACCTGAAATCTCACCACTATATGAGCACCACTCCTCCTTCGAATCACACGAAAAACAACATAAACCCTAGCACACTACAGTATGAAATTCCATCATACGATCTGAAACATAATTCCTATTTGATTCATAACAGAAAATATGCATAGAAATCTCTTACCTCATCACTTGAAAGACAAACCACACAAGAAGAAAATCAGTCCACACAAGACACTCACTGCACCACACGGATCAGCCCTCTTCTCTTCATCGATTAGAGGAGGGCTTCTTAGAAACCACAGCAACCGACGACATAAGACACAACTGGAGGCATAGAAACCTCCAAGGGAAGAGGGCGACCACTCCTTTTCAGCCCTTTCCCTTATCTCCAATCGATGGCAGAGAAATCAAGGGAAAACCCTATATTGAGTGCGCAAAGAACAGAAATCTGGGCAGATCCGAGTTAGGGAAGAAAGAGGGAAGAATGAGAGAGAGAAAGGAGAAAAAGAGAGAAGAAAAGTTTGGTTCGAATTAGGGAAAAAGTAACTCTCCCATTCGGCCAGACATGTTTTTATATTATTAATATAATGGAAAAGACACATGTGCCCTTATTTAAGTGAGGGACACTAGTTCTAATATAAAATTACAAATCAGCAACCTCAACATAAGTACAAAGACATAAATACCCCTACACTAACACAACCCTTGTGTATACTTGGAGGGGTTCACCTGTAACCAAATAAAGCCATAAACCACTCCCAAATAACAGAACCAAACAGGCAAGCGATTAATAAGTGGTAAGGGCTATCACCATTAGCCTTGCACAAGATGCACTAGTTTGGGGACAAGCACCAATTAGGCCTTTTTCTTTGGAGTAAGTCACAAGTATTACATCTTTCCAAGATCCACTAGTTTCGGCAATGGAATTGGCAGATTGCACCAAAGACTTAAAGAAAGATGCACAAGAAAAAACACTGGAGGGAGATAAGGTACAAATTCTACTATATCCCTTTTTCAAAGGTCCAAAACCACCTCATTCAAAACCTGAATTAACCCTAAAACATTTCCATGTTCTGAATCCCTGATGCCTCTTCTAAAACCCAAATCTCAATTGAAGCCGAAGTTTGACTCAAAAGGGACCAAAAAATTAGACAATTTTCCCATCTATCATGAAAGAGAGAATAAGGAGGGGAACTGGTCTTTCAAAGGCACATCACCCACCCAAAGATGATCCCAGAATTTCACCTAGTTCCTAGAGGGAAGAATGACATGTATGGATCGCCAAGGAGAGGTACTAGTAGCCCTTACCAAAACCCCAGAGTCCCAGCCATCATCTACCTGCCCATGAATGCTCAGTATTACCTTACCCCACAACTTGTCTCTTTCTCTTGCTAGCCAACACAACCACTTACCCAGGAAAGTTTCATTTCTCTTCCGAATGTTGCCTAATCCCAAGCCTCCATTGCCCCTACTCCTAGACACTATTTCCTACTTCACCCTATGGTCTTCCTTGTCTTCCCCTGGTTCCCACAAGAAACCTCTCATCAATTTTTCCAAGACTTTTCTTACTTTCTTTGGAATCTTGCAAATAAAAAGATAGTATACTGGCAAGCTAGACAAGGTGGCCTTAATCGAAGTGATTCTACCACCCAAAGATAGGTAGTTCTTCTTCCAAAAGGGCATTTCTATAATCGTACATACCTTTTGCCCTTTTTCTAGGTTGAAATAATACCTTCTTTCCTCTTAATAAATACATCCTTTAAGGATGGAGATTATTTAATTATACCCCTCAACTGGTTTGAAATATCATTTGTAGTGCCAATGTTCAAGTTATCACCTACTATGTTAGTTGATCAAGGTTTGGAAGAAAAGAAAGACGCAGCCTGTGATTTTTTTAACAAACCCAATACGTTCTTTGGAGCTACATACACATCTCAAGCTAGCTAGATCCAGGAATAAAAATAATAAGGGCAGAAATGCCAATGTGGTGACTACTCCATGGGATGAGGGGGGTCCACACCTGGGTAGTCCAGTATATCATCACTAGAGATACTCATTGTGACGAGGGGTATGATTATCATTTTCTACTCATTCGATATTACAAAAAAATAGGGGTATAACTGTCTTCTTCCTTTCATTCTTATTCTTCTATTCTTCCCTCTTCTGAACCTTCTATTCTGGTTTAATTTCTATTTGTTTTTCTGATTTTTATCAGCATATGAAGGGGCAATTGCTTGGTGTAATGGTAAAATCTTGAGCTGACAACCAGTAGAGTTTGGGTTTGAGTCTGAGAGCAACCACCCTGTGAAAAATGCAGAAGGTTAGGTCCGTAACCAATCCACCCCTCCCATGACCCCAGATAGTAGAGACCACATTTGGCAACGGCCCTTTTTTCATCACAGAGGAAAAGAAAATACTGGGGACCAAGAAATACTTACGTATCATGCACGTAATACCATGAGGGCAGAAGAAACCCTCGCAGCATGGCTGACAGTCGCTAATTCTGACAGGCAGAGTCTTTGAATTTTTTAGGTCAACCTTATCCTGATCGTTAACACTACAAGCCCATCCTGGCTCACATCCAGAAACCCATGCAGATAAATTGCAGTTCTGGTTAGGTTTTAAGTAGTTTGTACTTTTTGCCCCGCGTGTATAGAAAGCATTGAAGTAAAACTTTATTTCCGCCGCGGTACACAATCGGTTTTTAAGAGTTCCTGTAGATCAAATTGAGCCTATTATCAGAAAGGAGATAATAGATATGACAAACTTGCTCAAACGGAAGGAAGGGATTAAAAGAGAGAGAGAGAGAGAGAGAGAGAGAGAGAAGAAGAAGAAGAAGAAGAAGAAGAAAAGCAAAGTATGGTCATATTTTGCCCACTAACATTCAAATTCCAATCTCTGTTTTCTGCACCTTTCTGTTCTGGTGCAGCTTCTAGACTTTCTCTAGAGCCGGCAGGCAAGAGAAAGAGCAGAGTAGTGGCTCCAATTGCAAAGTGGAAAATCAACAGAGTACAGAGTTCATTGTGGAGGGCCACAAACAAGGAGCGCATCTTGTATTCCACTTTGCACTTTAAATATATAAATGCAATAATATACGGATAGAAGATATAGACTAGCAATCAGATGGACATATTTTGGAAATTTGGAAACAGTGTCTACCTTTGGTTTTCTTGAGGCAAGCACCCAGAAAAGTCAAATTAGACGTAAAGTTGAATGCTCCATTCCAGTCTGCATCCCTGAAAGAAAGTTACAGAATTTTAATTTATCAAAAAAAATAAAGAAAGTTACAGAATTAACTACCTATAGAACATTTCCTTGAATAGAACCAAGATCTTGAGATAAAGAGAAAGAAGGACGAGTGTAGAGTTCAGGAGGAGAATAACGCACGTATCCTTTATACAGAAGCTCAAATGTTTGCTAATCTCCGCACTGAAGACACTGGTAAAATTCGAAAGCCGACTGTAAATAACTTCAGAGAGGAATGGAACCGCCGCAGGATCGTCCAAATGGTTCGAATCTCCCTCATCTTGGCAGCTAATGTGTCGAGTTGAACATAAAGCAACAATGACAAAAATGAAGATAGATCGAACCCACCTCCCTCTGCTCATGTCAATCACTGAGAACTCCGTGCAATGTAGTTCGTATTTCAAAACCCCGAAAATTGATGACAAACACAAAGACCTGAATACTGCTGGAACGAGATGAGGTCGATTTGGAAAAAATTCTGGTAACAATTTAATCGTGGCATTGCTTGTGAAGATCCTCTAAGTCAGGCGGCATTGAAAATCCCTAAATGGCATCAAGTTTTGACAGTTTCAGCAAGTCGAAGATCTGTTGCAGATTAACAATAGAGAGAGCTTGATAATGTCGGAAATTCGAAAGGTTTGCAGCTGAGCCCAGAGAAATGAAGGCCCATTCTTCTGCAAACCTAGGGTTAGAAACAAAACTTCTGGTTTTCAATTGAAGAAATGGCAGGGAGGAAGAAATGGCGGAGATGAAGGAAATGGGGGTAGAGAGAGAGGGAGGGAGGGAGTATCTTTTTTTTTTCTTTTTTTTAATTTTATGTGTGTACATAGCGAAGAAAAAAGACTCAAAAGTCTTGTGGGATCCGTAGACCCACATAGACAACGACCAACGGCCAACTGGACAATACCACTCAAGGCAGGATCATCGATTTTCTCCCGTTAGTCGTTTCTCCGTCGTCCCTTGGCCGACCGATACCAGACAGCCTCTAAATATAGACTTGAATGCCGTAGGACATCTGACTCAGTCAAACCACTCCGCCCTCGCTTTCACTGGCCGGAGCCGAGCTTTCCGCCTTCCTGGCTAGAAACAAGTGAATGCCACACTCACAGGAAAAATAAAGGGACAAAAGGAAAATTCCGGATTACCCTCTACAACTACAAGTACAGGCCTAGTGTCACTTACCCGAACTTTTAAAATGTGTGAATGTATCAACTATCGTTAACCTGTACTTGCGGGGTAGGTGATGTCAATTCACGGGCTGGCGTTGGCGTTGGTGCATAGAGCCATAGAATGTGGGCTGTTGATATTGTGAATGTTTATAATTGCAGTGGAAATAAAAAATCGGCATTGTGCTGTTTGTTTTTTGACTACTTTCGATGGTTGATAAAAGAGAATTATATAACACTCCAATGCCTTTTCAAATGGCACTTAGTAGCGGGTTAACAAACTGTTAATTATAACTACTAGATTGATATGTTTTGAAAGTTTGGAATATTAAATTATGGCATTTTAAAGTTTGGGGACTAAAGTGGCACTAAACCCAAAGTACAGGGTATTAAAATGGAATTTTCCCTAAATGAAACCAGGGACAATGGGTTATAGGTGGGAATATGCATGACATAAGCACCCCCATGGCCAAATAATATGATTTATGAGGTAAAATAATTCTGAGTATGAGGGATGTCAATGGAAAACAGAGTTCAAATGTGAAATGTCCAGTGTCCAAAACCTAAATCGATTATTTTGTATTCATATGGTATCATCCATTTAAATAACAATGTATTTTGTGATCAACAAATTTTGTAGTTTATATTTGGGGAAATTTTCTGATTAGTACCCTATACTTTGGCTCGAGTTACAATTTGGTCCTTAAACTTTAAAATGCAACAATATAGTACTTGAACTTTCAAAACGTGACAATCGAGTATCTGTCGTTAATTAGTTATTAAGTGGCATGTGAAAAGACACAAATGCCCTTAAAGTGTCATCTAACTTTCTTCATCAACCATTCGCTAAAATTAGAACCAACCGTCAAATTTTGTATCCCTGCAACAACACTTTTGTCTTTCTTCTCCTCTAAATATTCCATCATCTTTGGACCAAAACCAAAGCAATTTCTGAGAGAAAAGTTTCCTTTAACTACTGTAATGACAAATCGATTTAACCAACCGTCAAATTTTGTATCCCTGCAACAACACTTTTGTCTTTCTTCTCCTCTAAATATTCCATCATCTTTGGACCAAAACCAAAGCAATTTCTGAGAGAAAAGTTTCCTTTAACTACTGTTATGACAAATCGATTTGAGTAGCCATGTCATTGGTGCACTAGATTACTACCATGCCAACTTCTCTAATTACTTCATCAACAAGTTCTGGCCTGACCCATTTTTCTCCCAAATGTTTCAAGGTCGGGATCCCTGTTATTTCAATACCGGCATGATGGTTATCGATGTTTGGAAATGGAGAGAAGGAAAATATACAAAGAATCTAGAGTCATAGATGAGAATATAGAAGCGACACTATATATATAAATTGGGCTCGTTGCCTCCATTTTTGTTGGTTTTTGTCGGAGACATGAGAGGGGTCGAGCATAGATGGAAGTATGGAACCAGCATGGGCTTAGTGGGAATAGTCTGGAAGGCCTCTGCAGGGATCTACATCTTAGACCAGTAACTAGTGGATCCACTGCATTGGAGTGGGAAGGGGAATCCGTGGCTGAGATCAAACTCGAAGCGGCCTTGTTCGTTGGATAGCTTGTGGGCACCGCATGATTTGTTCTAGCACGAGCCACTATTTTCAAACAACTAATCAATCACAGTAAAGAGTGAAGCATTATTGTTAATAGTTGTTATTCATGAACTAGTTTAGCAATAGCCCACTATGCTACAATCCCATCATCCCACCATCCTAGATCAAAGTAGAAAAGAAAAAGAATAGCCTTACCTTGCATAGAATTGTAACTTCAGCAAATAAGAATCAATAGTGCTTCGCCAAAGAGAAGATACCACCATGACAACAAAGGGCTTTGGAGTTTGTGACAAAGAGCTTGGACTCTATTTCATCTTCTTGAGGAAGAAGATGATGAACATTATGTTTTATTTTCAAGGATAATTTTGGCATTTTCAAAAGTCTTAAATTGCACGTGAGGTCATGTGATATACATAACTGACGGTCCATTAATGGCAAGTACTAGATTGTCGCGTTTCAAAAGCTCGAGTACTAGATTGTCGCATTTTAAAGTTCAGGGACCAAATTGTCACTCGAGCCAAAGTATAGGGTATTGATCAGGAATTTTTCTATATATTTATACAAATGCATTTTTTATGTATAGGTTAAAAGGGATTAGTTTTTAATTGTTTAATTTTGATGAAACCAATTCATAATGTCCGGTCTCGAACCGCCATGTATGAATGGAATAATCAACTAGATTGTTCAAACGCCTCTAGTGCATCTAAATTCCGTTAGGCTGTATTTGGTTGCTATGCAATTTTATTTGCACTAGTACAAATATATGGGAGAGTAAATGAAAAAAAATGCAAATTCTCATTTAATTTTGTTTTGGATTTTATCTACTTCATGTCTTAATTTATTTCATTTATAATGCAATCAAATAAAATAAGCTAAAATTTGAAACAAAAATAAGTCAGAATTTAAAATCGAACCATTTGCATTGCCATAATTTTGCATCAATACAAATTTATTTGCATTGCAACCAAACACAGCCTTAAGGACAACAACGAAAAAACTTGAGATTGTTTCTCCAAGCCATATACAAATTTATTTGCATTGCAACCAAACTTGTGATTGTGTCTCCAAGCCATTTCCTAACAGAATTTGGATTCCTCAACGAGTATAGCACCTCTTTTATAAATGGACAAGTCATTTCAAAAAAAAAAAAAAGTATACATATAACATACCATATCTTTATTCCTGTTCTCACCTCGTCCTTTGTTTTCCTTGTCGATCAGCTGCCTGGGATCAGTCTAACAACATCCTTGTTCATTTACTGAGCATTGAAAAGCTCAGGATACCTCGTTCACTTCATCTCTTTTATAGGTGCTTTTGAAATCAGTTCGGCTCATCCGATTTCCAACTCCTCAATTCTCTTATTTGTTGTCCAAATTCAAACTATAACAGATTCTTTCTTTATTTTAAAAATAATAAACTCAGATTGAATCCAACCCAACACCTGGATCATATTTTGATTTAAGCTTTAAATAATCAGATCTGAATCAGTGTGGAGACAATTCTGGTAGTTAGTTTTTGTCTTAATTTGGCTTGGTATTTGTTCTATTATTGTTTTTTTTTGTCTTTTGTTGTAGTATTTTTGTTTTTGGTTTAGTTGAAGAAATTTTAAATTACCAACCCCCCGCCCTTTTGTATGCATGTCTAACTATCATTTTCCTTTGCATTGATTTCAGACACCATCATCTTTAATGGTTTTAAATTTACGAGATTTCACCCATTTCCCATGGTGATTGAGATTGTTAATTTTACATTGGATATAGATAATCACCCTGTGCTTAGAGGGGGGCAACCTCTATGATACAGCCGATGTAAGAGATTCTCCAAGAAACCAAGTTGGCCACTAGCCTAGGGCATGAAGATAACACTCACTTTTATCATATGTTCATGTATTTAGGTTTCATGAAGAAAAGAATCATGTTCCATTGCTGGGTGTGGGCTTTGGAAAATGATACTAATCGGCTCATTAAGGGAGTATTTGACAACATGTTTGGTTTTGTTTAAAAAAACAAACAAGTGATATATCATCAAAATTATTGTATTTCTTTCTGTTTTCAAAAATAAAACCAACCATATTGTCCAATAACCCTAATATGAATATGAATCTATTACCGATGAGACACTAAAACATGATCTATTAACTGCACACCTAAAACATTAACGTGATCTCAAAATTACAGTCTCCTCAATGAAAACATTTTGGGTTGTGCAACTGAAATCTGAGTTGATAATGTATTGTTAATAGCAGATCCAGACCCATTAGGGCTTTTGACTTGGCATTGCCATTTATGGTTGTAGAATAAAGGCTTATTGCTCAACAGCTCAAGGCTTTGGGTTGGTCGGCAATCCAAGTTAGATTTCAGTAGATATGCATCATTCCTAAGGAGGATTGGTATCGGATAAAGAAAAACAGGGTTTGGGTTATTTGCAAGTCATTTGTTTTTTTCTGCAATCTCAAGGAGGCGGCCAGAATGGCCATTCTACTCAACCAAACAGACCACTATTCTGATAAACCAACAGACCCTAGGCTGTGTTTGGTTTGAAAGAAAACCTTTCCCTACTTTTTTTTGTCTAACCAAACAGAGCCTTCTGTTTTTACTTTTTTTTAGATGATATATGGAATGATGAACCTCCCAACCGGTCGGTTGACATTGTAAAATGCCGTTAGACTTTCTATGCCAAGCAAATGAATTTGAGGGAGAGAGAGATAAGTGGTTTGTCGAAACATTAAAATATGTTAGCTATTATTTTAAGAACCATTATTTAAATTTAAGATGGCTTTGGCTTGTGGCTGAAGGGCAAGTATAATTATTGGCGTGATGCATGTCTTTTTCTTCTTTATTTATTTATATTTTCCTTTCTTTTTTTTGTGACATGTGAGGGGGGAGGGGCTGAATTATGAACCTACCACGCGTCTCAAATTCAAAGGAAGGGCTGTGTTAGGTGTCAAGATAGTAATAGAGATTTTAGATTTTGTGATTACTATGGATCATAAGTAAATTTCTCTATTTCATTTTTTCTTGAACTTTTGATAGAATGGGTTAATTGGTTCAGTTGCTAACGCCTTTGGATGCATTTGGATGCAGGTTGTAGTAGAGACATGGGATTTGATGATGTACATAGTGGCACTTCCTTGTTGTCTAGTGGCTTGGATGTCGTGATAGAGAATTTCCTATTGGAAGATGGTTTGGATGTCGAACTGAATGGGCTGAATTAGGAGGCTCTTCGGGTGCTGAGTTAGGTTGATTGCTGAGCCATGTAGTTCTCTAGAGAGGCATGTAAGGAAACAATGTCAGAGTGCTCGGATTGCTTTTACCCGGCACGGGTACTCCGTTGCTTAAGTTAGTACTGAGTTGTGTGAGTTGAATGCTAATATGCTAGTAAGCTTGTAAGCAATAAATCGTACCTCTCCCTTGAGGTTAGAGGTGAGGCCTATATATAGGCGTTGTTTGGCGTGAGTTTCATGCATCACGTTTAAGATCTCCGAGAGGTCGTGCCTAACCGGTCCGAAGTTCTCGGAGGTAGCCGTGCACGTAGACCAATATTCCCACCTTGTTCGGTTTCCTCTAGAACATTCAGTGCGGGGGCCAACTTCTGAGAAACTCGAGAGTGATGGGATGCACGCAGAGGATGTCAATGAGCACATCTCGTAGGTCACCACCTAGACCTCAATTAGGTCGAAAAGTCCTCGTGGAGGTCGCTCCTCACATCGAGGTCCCTTGGAGAAGTAATGACGAGGTACCATAGGTTGGCCCTATACGAGGTGATGCTAGCCGCCCTGTTGAGGTGCCTGAGTTGTGTACGAAGTCACCAGTTAGGATTCCACCAAGTCGGTAGAGGCTAGGGTTGTTCACAGGTCGGGTTGGGTCGGTTTACTGAGATTTTTTCAACCAACCCGACCTGATCGGGTTACCTGAAATAGAAACTGAATCCGACCCTGTGTTAAGCAAAACCGACCTTGTCAGTTTGAGTCGGGTTGGGTCGGTTTCGGCTCTAAGTTCAACCATGGTAATAAATTGGTAGATTAGAGAAAAAAGACTGAAATTTGATGTAAAAAAATGACACCTAATTCTATTAGAGAAAGAAAACTGAAATTGGTAGGGGGCGGACCAAGTTAGAATAGAAGTTATCAAGAAAATAGAAAGTCAAATTGTATTAGAGAAAGAATAATGAAATTTGTATATTTCAAGAAACCTTCTTATCTAATTAAAAAACGACACCTAATTCTAATTGTAATTGGTTGTCTATTTGGTGTAAAAGACCATAAAAACTAGGATCCTTTGATCCCTTTCTTTAAACTTTTCCAAAAAAATTCCTTGTCTAGTTGTCTTACAATACTTGCCATTAATGTCATTCCTAACTAGGAGACTATAAATTAAATTAGGTTGTAACTAGGATAGAGACAACTTAGTTAAGGAGGATCTAAGTAGGTTGTAAATACTAACTATGAACTAACTACTAATTACTAAGTCGGTTCGGTTCGGTTCGGGTCGGTTTTGATTTTCACATATGAATATCGAAACTGATCCAAACCATCGGTTTGTGATTTTTTACAACCCGAAGCCAACTGGTGCTGAAGAAAACCCGGCCGATTCTGAAAGGAGGAACCAGCGGTCCGAACTCTCTACAAGGAGCCCAAGCTCTCCCTTAGACCCCGAGCCTTACGAAACAACCCGAACTAGCCCGCCCCATGGCAGTTCGGGCCACACCTCCATCCGAATTCAAGACTTCACCCAGCACACCACTCTAGCACTTCACCTCTAGGACGCCGAACTGAACAACCGTACCGTATCTGACACCGAAGGAGTCTGTATCCTGAGGCGGTGCACCTGACTGACTTGGGATCTAATGCTTGACAGCCGCACTTCAACGGCTACCTGCCACCGCCACCTGCCACCGCCATCTCCAGCTACAGAGACGGCTCTGACAAAGAGAGCAATGGCAGTTCTACCCCAACAGAGGTGATGACACCTGAACTAGCAGAAGCGCATGGGTAATCATACTCGACCTGACAGAAGCTTAGGAGTGAGTGCGCGAAGTGGTTATAAAAGGCCCCCTTCCCCCCAAGAAAAGAGGTATGTGATAACTTTGTGCCATCTAGTTTTATCTTGCCTTTGAGAAAACACTAACTTGAGGTTCAGAGCATTCTCACCGGGTTCTTCCCCGGAGATTACTCGCTTTCTCCCCCATTTCAGGCACCTCGTTGCATCAGTCAGAGGCAAGGTTGTTGGCAGCTAGGACCGGCTGGATTGCGCTCCATCAATTGGCGTTGTCTGTGGGAAACGCTTCTAAAAGCCTCCCTCTAAAACTATTATACCCCCTTTTTTCCAAGAAACCCCAACACTCATGGCTTCTTCTCACATTGTCGAACGTAGCACGGAGATGAACGCCCCCGGGGAACAACTTCAAGTCCCAGTGGTGTGCATCGGACAGTTCACCATCCCTCTTCTGGTGGATGGGATACCCAGCCTAAATGCACCATGAACAGTGGCGCCAGTGAACCTTCCCGCCGTGAATGTCCCCCTTCCTCTACTTGTCGAGACAACCTTTACCGAACCAACTGTTGTCCCCCTGGCGACTAGCCTGAGCCAGTTTGATGACCCGGTGCAATGCATGCGGGCAATGCAAGCCCAAATGCAACAGTTCTAGCAGCACCACGTACTGCACCACCTCTCCCAGTATCACTATCAGCAGCAGTTCCCCCAACTGCCTCCTCTGAACCAACCACAGCTTCCACCTCGGCACCCTACTCCAAAGCCGGTTAAGCCCTCCCCTCAGGGTGGATGCCATCACCGAGGAGAAGCCTCCCAACTTCAGAACCCCCCCAAGAGTCATGCCTCAACCCCGGACCGAGGGGAAAGAACAACCACCCCCGCCTCGCAGCTTGCCGGCGGGTCGGGAACCTCGCCCGCGAAGTCAGTACCTCGGCACTCCAAGTCTGAGCTCTCGCCCGTAGAGAACCGATTCAGCATCCTAGCGATGGACTACCAACATTCTGGACCCATCGAGCTCGGCAACACAGAGGCCAGCAACGCCAGTACTAGGCCCACTCAGCAACGAAGACACCAGCGAAGTCGTCAAACTACCACCCGTGTCCTGCCCGAGCTCAGAGATAAAGAAAAGACAAGCTCGGACGAGGTAAAAGCTGCCCTTATTCTCTCAGTTCCTTCCCCCCTCTCATCAGAACTCATTGCAGTCCCCATGCCTAGAGACTTTAAACTCCCCCCTTTAGACAAGTATGATGGGTCCTTCGACCCCAACGACCACGTCGATGCCTTCCAATCCCAAATGCACCTAGCAAGGGCCAGTGAATCATGCATGTGCGTGGCCTTCACCACCATCTTCAGGGGGGTGGCCCGCACCTGGTACAGGAACCTGGCCCCCGGGTCAATAAGAAGCTGGACCTAGTTCGTGCAAGTCTTCACCGCACACTTCGTTACCAGCAAGCGGTGCCCTAAAACCGAGGAAAGCATCTTCGGAGTAGCCCAGAGGGAAGGAGAGTCCATCTGGGGCTACATTAAGCGGTTCAATGACGCGTGCTTGTAGATACCGCGATTGGACCCAGTGGTCCAGCTCGCGGCGACCAAGAGAGGAGTAACACACAAGGAGTTCAAATGGCACATGGTAGCTAGTCAGCCCGCGACCATAGCCGAATTCCTCAAGCTCGCGGATAAGTTCATGAGAACAGAGGAAGAGATCAATCAAAGGACCGAAAGCGGTATCGAGAAAAGGAAGAGGGAAGGTGAGTCCTCCAACCCAGATGACAGAAGGAAAAACCCAGCCCAAGAGGCGAAGCCGAGCCAGCCGTTCCGAGCTCCCTTAGTAGCTCGGACGGACTACACACCCTTAAACATGAGGCGGGCTGAGATCTTGATGACGATCAAATACGCCCCATACGTAAAATGACCACCTCGCCTAAAAGGGAACCCAAACGAGAGAAACAAAAGCTTGTACTGCACTTTCCATAGAGATCACGGTCATAGTACCAAACAGTGTAAAAATCTCCAAGACGAGATAAAGGGACTCATCCGTCGCGGGTACTTGAGAAATTTTGTACAACACATTAATAATAATAATAATAATAATAATAATAATAATAATAATAAGACAGATCGGGGTGGCCGAACTGTCGCAAAAACAGCAGGGTAGCCGAACTGTCGCAAAAACAGCCTCCGGAAGAGAGGCAAGTTCGGGGAACCATCCACGTCATAGTGGGAGGTTCAGTGGTAGCAGGTTTCACTTCGGCGGCAACCCGGGCGTCAGCTCGCGAAGATGACCAAGAAGAGCAGAACCCTCCGAAGAGGCCGAAAATGGAGGAACCGATTTTCTTCACGGAAGACGATGCACATGGGTCCACTACCCTCACGATGATGTGCTTGTCATAAAACTAAGGATCAGCGACTTCGAAGTTAGGCGCATACTTGTCGATTCGGGCAACTCGGCGGACATTCTCTTCAAATCAACGTTTGACCAGCTTCAGTTGCAGAGAAACGAGTTGAAGTCCGCGAACACTCCTCTGGTGGGCTTCAGCGGAGAGGAAGTCAGGCCCCTCGAGAAAATAACAGTACCTGTGGAAGTCGACACATGGCCTTGTGCGGTGAGACTCAACCACGATTTCCTAGTGGTCGTGACCCCCTCCCCATATAATGCCAAAATAGGGTGGCCAATCACGCATGTCCTACGGGAAATGATCTTCACCTACTATTTGGCAATGAAGTTCCCTAAAGACTTCGGTGTGGGGGTAGCGCGGGGCGACCAGCTTGAGTCCCGCAAGTGTTATGTTGCCGCACTGAAGGGAAAAACCAAGGTGGCCGACGATCTCGAACTGGAGCGGCCTACGGAGAAAGGCGAAGAACGAGCTGCGCCCACAGAAGAAACGGTTGCGATCCCAACTTCGGCTGCAGACCTAGCTCAGACGCTACAGATCGGTGCTTCCGCCCAGGAACCTCTACCATCCGAACTGGTGAGTTTCTTACTTTAAAATTTAGATATTTTTGCATGGTCCGCGTCTGATATGCCCGGCATTGACCCTAGCCTTATAACTCACAAACTTAATACTGACCCTATAGTCAGACCCATTAGACAGAAGAAACACAACTTAGCCCCAGAGTGCTGGGGGCGGTCGACGAGGAGATTGAAAAGCTCCTCGCAGCAAACTTCATAAGGGAGGTTCATTACCCGAGCTGGGTAGCCAACCCAGTGCTGGTAAAAAAGGCGAACAACAAGTGGCGCATGTGCGTCGACTACATCGACCTAAACCGAGCTTGCCCGAAAGATTGCTTCCCCCTCCCCTTTATTGACCGCCTAGTGGACGCAACCTCGGGACATGAGTTGCTAAGCTTCTTGGATGCCTACTCGGGCTACAACCAAATCAGGATGGACCAGTCCGATGAGGAAAAAACCAACTTCATAACCAAGTTCGACCTGTACTGCTACAAGGTCATGCCCTTCAGACTGAAGAATGCAAGGGCGACTTTCCAAAGACTTGTGAATAAACTATTTCAGCCCTTAATTGGCACAAAAATAGAGTGTTATGTAGATGACATGGTCATCAAAACACAGTTTTCACAGGAATTAATACAAGACTTAGATTCTATCTTCCAAATTCTGCATCAATTTAGCATGAAACTAAACCCAAACAAGTGTGTCTTCGGTGTCACCTTGGTAAAGTTCTTAGGGTAAATCATCAACCGGTACGGTATTGAGGCCAACCCGGACAAGATGAAGGCCATCTTAGATATGAGACCACCCCGAAAAGTAAAAGAGGTTTAGAGGCTAAACGGCCGCATAGCCGCTCTGAGCCGCTTCATATCCAAGTCGGCAATCGCTGCCTACCTTTATTTAAAGCAATCAAAGGCCAAGGGTTCAAATGGACCTGAGATTTCCAGCTCGCGTTCGACGAGCTAAAGAACTACCTCGCTAGTGTACCAGTCTTAACCGAGCCCGAGGAGGGCAAGGTCTTAGAACTGTACCTCTCGGCAAGCGACGAGGTGGTCAGTTCGATACTAATAAAAGAAGTAGATCGGGTCCAACGACCCATCTATTATGTTAGTAAAATTCTATAGGGAGCATAGACGAGATACCCGCAGATAGAAAAGCTGGCATTCGCACTGATAATTGTAGCTCAGAAACTCCGCCCATATTTCTAGGCTCACACTGTCATCGTCTTTACTGACAAACCTCTGAGGCAAGTCCTACTCAAGCCCGAGGTTTCCAGTTGACTGACGAAGTGGGCCATCGAGCTCAGCGAGTACGATCTCCAATATAAGCCGCGAACTGCTATTAAGGCCCAAGCATTAGCATATTTCATCGCCGAGTGCACGTTCAACCCCAAAGTCCCTAGGCCGGTCGAGCCCGAGATCCCCAATACGGGTGAGCCCGGAGCTCCCAATCCAATAGAGTCTGAACCCCATGAAGTAGCAGCTAGGGTGGCATCTCTCATAGTTAGGCCAAACGCGAACTGGGATGAGGAGCCCTGGGTCCTTCACGTAGATGGCTCCTCGAACCAACAAGGCAGCGGGGCTGAAATAGTGCTGCACAACCCGAGTGGCACGAAACTGGAATATGCACTATGCTTTGAGTTCGTGGGATCCAACAATGAGGCGGAGTACGAGGCATTGATAGCTGGACTGAACGTAGTGCAAAAGGTAAGAGCAAAACACATAGTTATCTGCAGCGATTCTCAGCTTGTGGTCAACCAGGTTACGGATGAATACGAAGCACGCGAGCTAACTATGATCACCTACTTAGCAAAAGTAGAGGAGGCTCTGCTCAACTTCCATTCACACTTCATTAAGCAAATCCCGAGGTTAGAGAACACTGAGACCGACGCCCTGTCCCAGTTAGCCAGCATCAGTCACAACGCCATGAGAATCGTGTACATAGAGGGCTTACCTCGGCCTAGCATTCTCGGTGGAGCAGAGGAGGTCACTCCCGTCCTTGAAGTAGAGCCGAGCTGGATCGACCCACTCGTGAACTTCTTGCTAGATGGAACCCTCCCTGCGGACCGCAATGTAGCCAGGAGGGTGCAGCGCCAGGCAACCAAATATGTCATAATAGACGAACAGTTGTACCGACGGTCCTACACGCTCCCCTACCTACGTTGCTTGCAACTTGCCGAAGCCGAGCTCGTACTTTGCGACACTCATGAAGGTCTGTGTGGTGGACACTTGGGGGGCAGAGCCCTCGCCCAAAAGGCACTTCGACAAGGGTACTACTGACCAACGTTGAAGGCAGAGGTTGTTGAGCTCGTCAAAAAATGCGACAAATGTCAGAAGCATGCCAATATCCACCATTAGCCTGTCACCGACCTCAAGTATCTCACCAACCCATGGCCCTTTGCACAATGGAGCATTGATCTCCTGGGTCCATTCCTGCCAGCAATAGGTGGGAGGAAGTTCCTAGTGGTGGTGGTAGATTACTTCACAAAATAGATAGAAGCTGAACCTCTTGCAACAGTTAGAGCCCGAAACGTACATAACCTTCCTTTGGAAGAACATAGTATGTCGCTTCGGATTACCTCGGGTACTGATCTCCGACGATCGCAAACAGTTCGAGGACATCAAGTTTTAGGAATGGTGCCAAGATATGGGGATTCAACAGAACTTCACATCGATCATGCACCCGTAGGCAAACGATCAAACAAAAGTGATGAACAGAGCTATCCTCCGCAGACTAAAAGCGCGACTAGACTGAGCTAAAGGGTTGTGGGCGGACAAGCTACCAAGCGTCCTATGGGCTCACCGAACTATGGAAAAAGCTGCCACAGGAGAGACCCCCTTCAACCTCACATACGGCACTGAAGCGATAATCCCGACGAAGATTGAAGTACCTACACTTTGACTAGAAGCATATGACGATCAGACAAATGGAGATGAGTTACGTACCAACCTCGACCTACTGGACGAGGTAAGAGACCTCGCATACATCCAAACTGTAGCTTACCAGCAAAGAGTAGCTTGGTACTACAATGCCAGAGTAAAAAAGCGAAACTTCCGCATCGATGATCTGGTTCTCCGTAAGATCATGGCACCCGAGCTCGGCGTAGGCAAACTTGGACCAAATTGGGAAGGGCCCTACAGAGTAAAGAGAGTGCTCGGGGGGGGGGAGCATACGAGGTCGAAACCTTAGAGGGCTAACAAGTACCCCGAGCATGGAACGTCATTAACTTGAGTCGATACTACCTATAGACCACCAAGCGAAGTGGACTAAGTCGCTACTAGAGCCTAAGGGCTAGGATGCCGAGCTAACAAGAACCTCGGCATAGGCAATCAAAGGCAAAAAATGCCAACCAAAAGCTCAGGAAAAGTGCTAACAATGAACTAATTAGGGCATCGGCATCTCAGAGGCCAAGTATTAACACCAAAACAGGCCGCACGAGTGCAGTAACCCGAGCAAAAAATGGATTGGGCATATGGACAGATCGGCAATACGGTCAGTTCAAAAGAAAAAGTGACCCACACTTTACCAAAAGAAAACCATTCCATTGCAAAATACTTTGTTTACATTCCAAAAAAAAAAAAAAAACAAAACAACAAAAGTGAGCTCACAGGCCCGGAGTTACTTCTTCGCCATCAGAAGACACTTCAACGATACCCGAAGGTCCTACATTGTCCTCAGAATCTGGCTCATCGTCAGCAACGTTGGCCATCTCCTGAGTAATGCGTGAAGTGGTTATGGCGCTAATATCGAGCTCGGGGTACGTATTCCAGATCAACCACCGGCTCAGTTTAAAGCCCGTTCTATATGAGCCCACCATCAGGTCGTCAAAGCGCGACAAGGCGATGTATTCATCAATGGACTTCTTCTTGGCATCCTCGACGCCCTGAGAAAAGATCTTTGTCTTCTCCCTAATATCCTCTTGAAGGTATTCAACCTGATGCTACAAACTAGCCTCAAGTCCGCCATATGTTTTACCACAACTCCCATGGCCTCGGTATCTCCCTGAGACCTCGCCAGCCTGGCCTGTGTAGCGCAAGAAGCCGCCTCAACAGCTCGAGAAGCCACCTCGACAACACGGGAAGCCTCTTTGGCATCTTGCGCCTGCCTCGAGCTCCTTTCCACTTGGGCCACCAAGGCATGGATAGAAGAATTCACCTACCAAAAGGAAAAATAACAAATGATCAAAAGAACGATAGCAAGAAAGATAAAAGCAAAGAGCCCGACAAGAAATCGCTGACTTACCACCATGGCATGAGTGGCAGTACGACAAGCTACCTGGTTCAAAGGAAGCTCGGTCCATGCCACGACCTCCTTAGGGTAAATGGCCTCCCTACTCTTCTGAAGAGCGTGGTTCAGTGACAACACGCTCATGAACTCGCCTTGGGCTCTTGAGCCTGAAGGCCCAGCTCGCGCATAAGTAGACTCAGAGTAAGTGGGAGCCCCTGTGTAAGTAGCCTCGGCATAAGGGGCCCCTACCGCTTCTTGTACTGGAGGGGCCATCTCGGGCTCCCTGGGCAGATCCACTGATGGGTAGTCTGGTACATCAGGCTCTGCATCTCGGGGTAGCTCGACACGAGTTTGTTTGGCAACTCACTTCCTCCTCTTCGCGGCATGAAACAGGAGGTTCCCACCACGAGTCTTCTCTGAGTCCATCACACCTGCAAAAAGAGCTCGGCATCAGGAAAACGAAAGAACAGAACAAAACAAAAGGCAAGCCTCTGAGTAAGGAACCTTCCCGAACTCAGATCGGCCTCGATGAGCTTAGCATTCGTCAGATAATGGTGGCATTTTAGCTCAAGCCATGCCCATTCCCGGAGACCCTTTGTCGTCTCCCTATCAAGCGTAACACCGACATCAGGGGCAGCCATCCCCCACCCGGTTTGGAACGGCCACCCCAATGCACTTCGCACCCCAAAGTAGTCTCGTTTCCACGCCGAGGCGTTGTTGGGAAGATCGTGTAAAAGCTTAAAACCTGGGCGAGGAGACAGGTAATACGCCCGCCTACGCCCAGGAAGGGGACCCGCTTGCTTCTTAAGCATTAGAATGAAAGAAAAGATCTCTAGGTCTAAAGGCAAGACCTGTTCGCAAAATAGGGAGATTGTCCCCACCAAGTTACGAATAGAATTTGGGTGAAGCTGGCTGACAGTAACGCCAAAATGGTTCATAACCTCGACAATGAGAGGGTGGAAAGGCAAGCGCAACCCAGCAACGAGCTGCTCATGGAATATCACGATCTCATTAGGACCGTGTTCCCAAGGGAAACTGCCCGAGGGTATAAAATAGGTGTACTCCCTAGGCAAGTTGAACTGGGTAATAAGGGAGTGAAGCCCCTCAGGCGTCATGGTCGAAAGCCCAAACTTGTCTAACGTCCGACCTCGACGGAAGGAGGATGCCAAACTACCCGAGGCGACTCGACCTATGGGTTCGAACACTTCCTCGAGCTCTACCTCGGGTTCACTAGGGTTGTCGGGGGATGCAGCTCGGTTCGTAGAACCTGCATCTGACCCACTCGAAGACCTATCTGAGCTATCTGAGCAAGACATCGGGAGGAGAAGGATTCCAGGAAAGTACTCACCCAGAAAAAGCAAACAGACTACGGGAACTTGAACGCGAGCTCAAGAAGCAAAATGCAGGAATGTCAAAGCGACCGGGGTCCCCAACTATTTGTACCCACAGTAACCAAAAATCAATGGTTATGATCAAAGCAAATCCAACGGCCCGTAGTCGCGCTGACCACACGTCTCCTGAGACCGAGACGTGATTGGCCGCACGTCTTTTGAAACTGAAAGAGCGCCAGCGCATGTCTCCCTGAATTAAAGGCAGTAGCGGCGCGCTTTTTCAAATTTGAAAAGACACCCGCTGTCACGTCTCCCAGCGGCGTGTTTTTTGAATTTTGAAATAAACGTGCGTTGTCACGTCTGTCAGCATTTATAGACGGATTGGTGCGTTTCTTAGCTTTTTGGCACTCGAGAAACCCGAAAAGATCCTGACGAACGGGCACTTCGCAATATCAGTCGAAACCAGTTTGAAGTACGGGTCAAATCCATCCGCCACCTCGCGAACTCCCCGCGCCAGGGCAAGTCCCTTTGCACGAGGAGTGGGGGGCAATTGATGAAGGAAGATTTGGCTCGACCTCGTTACCACTCAACACGTGGCAAAGGCAACAGCTCGGCACAATAGCACGCCCAAGGCGCAAGCTCTGAAAGGAAGAACCAGCGGTCCGAACTCCCTACAAGGAGCCCGAACTCCCCGCAAGGAGCTCGAGCTCTCCCTTAGACCCTGAGCCTTACGAAACAACCCAAACTGGCCCGCCCCATGACAGTTTGGGCCACACCTCCATCTGAACTCAAGACTTCACCCCGCACACCACTCCAGCACTTCGCCTCGAGGACGCCGAACTGAACAATCGTATCGTACCTGACTTGGGATCTGACGCTTGACATCCGCACTTCAACGGCCACCTACCACCGCCATCTCCAGCTATAGAGATGGCTCTGACAAAGAGAACAATGGCGGTTCTGCCCCAGTAGAGGTGATGACACCTGAACTGGCAGAAGCGCAGGGGTAATCATACCCGACCTGACAGAAGCTTAGGAGTGAGTGTGCGAAGTGGTTATAAAAGGCCCCCTTCCCCCCAAGAAAAGAGGTATATGATAACTTTGCGCCATCTGGTTTTATTTTGCCTTTGAGAAAACACTAACTTGAGCTTTGGAGCATTCTCACCGGGTTCTTCCCCGGAGATTACTCGCTTTCTCCCCCATTTTCAGGCACCTTGTTGCATCAGTTAGAGGCAAGGTCGTTGGCAGCTAGGACTTGCCTTATTGCGTTCCATGAGAGGGGTTCTCGGGGTTCATCAGGAATGCTCTTGCCCCCCAGTAACTGGTACTTCATTGTTGATGCTGGTGCTGTTCAAAAATGCCATTGAGTTGATAAAGGTGAAAATTAGAAGGTGAGAACTTAGCTTTTTGTTGCGTTTTCCATAGATGACATCAATTGATGATGCATATTTTGGCAGCTCCCTGTTGTCTGGTGGCTCGGATGCTGAGCTAGAGGATTTCCTGTTAGAAGACAACTTGGATGTCGAATTGACTGGGCTGAATTAGGAGGCTATTTGGGTGCCAATCTATGTAGTTCTCTAGAGAGACCTGCAAGGAAACAACGGTAGAGTGTCCGGATTGTTTTTACTGGGCATGGGCTCTCTGATGCTTAAGTTAGTACTGAGTTATGCGAGCTGAATGCTAATATGCTAGTAAGCTTGTGAGCAATAAATCGTACCTTTCCCCTTTGAGGTTAGAGGTGAGGCCTATATATAGGTGTTGTTTGGCATGGGCTTTACACATTGCTTCCGGGATCTTCAGGGGGTCGTGCCTAGCCGGTCCGAAGTCCTCGGAGGTAGTTGTGCACATTGACCAGTCTTCGCGCCTTGTTCGATTTCCTCCAAAACATTTTGTGCGAGGGCCAACTTCCGAGAAACCCGAGAGTGATGGGATGCACACAAGGGAGGTCGGTGAGCACGTCTCGTAGGTCGCCACGTGGACCTCAATCAGGTCGGCAAGTCCTTGTGGAGGTCGCTCCTCACATCAGGGTCCCTTGGATCAGTAACGACGAGGTATCATAGGTTGACCCTAGACGAGGTGCTGCTAGCCGCCCTGTCAAGGTGCCCGAGTTGTGTACGAAGTCGCCAGATGGGATTCCACTAAGTCGGTAGAGGCAGGTCACTAAGTCGGTGGCAGAGGCAGGTTGCCAAGTCGGACTCCATCACATTGGCTAAGGCAAGTTATTGCATAGGTGGTGTATGAGTGTCAATTACTTGTTCCAATATGCCATGTGTCATGATATCACTAGAGGTCCATATCCGCCCTCATTAGGATTGAATCCTATCATTTTAAGGCTTGTAGTAAGCATTACAGGTTGGGGAGATGGGATACTCCACCCATCGTATAATTAACGGATGTCAATTTACCGACCCCATCCAAATCAAAATCAATTTGGATGAGTTGGACGGACCAATGAGATATATTGAATTGTAAGGTTTTAAAAATCAGACCCAATATAAAACTATTCTCGGACCAATTCCTAGGACGAATAGGTTCGGACACATGATATGTTATGACTTAAAATATAAAAATAAATAAATAATGGCTAAATGTTGTCCAACTTGACGAGCCAACAATTTGATTGCCTGATTCAGTGGGTCACTGATCAAATCAACATTTTTTTGGCTAAAAGGCAATTTTAGGATGAAACGGAACCAATTATCTGACTGTTTCTAAGTCAACAAATCCAACCTTCTCATCTGATCTGGTTTTTAGAACCATGTTGAATAGGATTAGGACATAATGTTCTAAAGTATTCACTGGACTTAGTCCATCCATTGTGGATTTACATTGGATTGGGTCAAATATGATCGAACCAATATCCAATCCGTACATTGTTAAAATATAAGAAAACAGGAGTTAATGGATTTGGTTTGAGTTGAAATTAATCTAAATTAAACCAACAGAGTCTAAGCATTGAATTTAAGTGATTGACTGATCGAAAATGGTCCAAAATATTTATCGGATTGGATTAAACACTTATATAGAACTATAGATAAAAAAAAGGCGTGGCACGAAGAGACAAAAAGAAGGCAGATAGAGAAGGTGGAGGTAGTCGCATCCAATTAGATGCTAGTGAAATAAGTTGTTTCATATAAAATAGTTTTGTCATGTTTTTTGTTTTCTGGTAGGCAAATGGGCTAGCCATGGATGGGGCGGCCCTCTTTATACCCCGAGTCCCGGTGAATTTTCTCGAAGGTGAGACTTGGGATCGAGGAGTTTCACTAGAGATTCACCCAGCTGATGTGAATTCAGTGCGACAAAATGGAATCAGTAAAAAACTGCATTTTGATAGCTTGTACCTTGAAAATATATTTTTGCAATGATTAATTTAGAGATTTGGGAGATAAGAGGTTTCTGGAAATTGAAAATATTAAATTGAAGTTCCTTGAATTGACAAGGTGATTTGATATACATCGAAGAATCTGATTTCCTTTTAAAATGCTATACAGCTGTTATTATAAATATATTATAACAATATTTAAATCATGAATAAGATGGGGTCTTTAAGGGATTATAATGTCAGAATTTTTCGGACTGCTCCTCCATTTTTTCGTATTTGTCTGGAATCCCGATCGCTTTCTAAATTTTCACCAAACGACTTATATTAAATCTGTGTGAAGCTCAATTCAAAGTGCCAAAAGAAGTGTCCCGAAAACCCTCCCAAACGGGCACCTAATAGGCTAAGCTTGGATGAGGATTGGTCTGGAGTCTGGACCAATCGAAAAACAGAAAGCATAGGTATAATATCAAGCTGGCTCAAGGGATCATTGGCCTTCCATCCCCAAATTTTCCCTCAACGATTTCACTGGCACATCCCACAGTTTTTAAAGGAAATGTTATCAGGTTGGTGTGAGTCGCCATAAGTGAGGAGCAAATCAGGTCTTTATTGCAGATTCTATATAGTATAAAATTCAAATTCGGATCTCCTATCTACACACACTGCCTATATTTATCGCAGCCACATCTGTATAATATTATACAGAGTCAGATATTCTCAAATCAAGGAGGTAGTATGTTATGAGCATACGTGATCAGAGTTCTCGTGGGGGTCGCAAAACCGGAGTTAGGATATCATGTCAGCGAAACACGTTCCAACTTCCAAGTTGCAACACACTATCAATTTTGATCTGACATGCGTGAAATTTGCGGTGTTAGACAATGTTGGTACCGTATTGGAGCGTATTTTGTTAGCAGGTGATCCACACTCTCAAAACCGGCATTTTTTTTTCGAAGAGTAAAAGGAAAACCGTCGCATTTCAGATGATCGTTTTGTTTTCCCCGCTTCCCGAACCGAATCGTCTCCTCTGGCAGCTTTGCCAGTCGCCGCTCCACCAAACAACGCGAGCAATCGCACGAACGTCGGCGACAAATTCAGGTTCCATTTCCAAGCTTCAAAACCCTTTGACAGTTCTGTTTTGCACTCGTTGTGGTTTGTCTATTCTAACGATCCCATCTACTTCTCTTTCCATCTTCTTAGTAAGTTTTCCATTGCTGAACTTCTGATTTACACTACGACATACAACGAGAACCTTTTTGTATTTTCTTTGTTATTTTTGTTCAAGTTACATTTCTTTTCTTATTTTCTCATCTTTTTTTGCTCTTGCATTTGTTATTTCCAACTTCAGAGACGGAAATACACGCTCTTAAGGAGGAGGATCAACCATGCACTCTCCCGTGCTTGTTCTGGGTCCTGAGTAAGTTCAAGTAGTTGCTTCTCATCAGTCTGTTCGAAATTACTAATTAGTGATCGGGCTGGATTTGTGAAGAAATTCTCTGCTAGTGAATTCCTGGGAGTATTTCTTAATTCTGGAACAATGAAGGTAAAGTTTTGGTTGTTAATTCAGGACTTACTGGCAAGGGAATTTACATAGAGATAGTATACTTGCTACAAGGGCTGAGATTGGCTGTTTCATTGGGATATGGTAGATTGAAAGGGAATCTCAACTTATAATTAGGTGGATGAAGGGTTATGATTGAATCCATTGGTTGATACTTCACTTTATTAGGAGGGTGGTGGCCCTTGGCATCTAGCAGGAGCACCTAACTTAGATAGGTCTGAACATTTGCTAACTCTCTAGCACACTCACTAGCTATGGGAGCTAATAGGGATGAATTACATCGGGGACCAGCTGGGAGGTGGGGGTATAGGCTAGAGGGGACTGCCATTTTATCCATGGCTCATGCTGATTGTTGGGTGTATCAGGTTGGTTTTAGCCCAGTTAAACTTGCATCTCTTGTGTCTCTTCTCCTTGCTTATTTATTAATCAAATTTCTTTGATCTGGTAAGGGAAAAATTTCTCAGTCCTTAAAAGAAGGTTATCTTTCTTGTTCCTTTTTTGGTTAAGTTCATTTATTGTTACAGCAGCAACATCAAGTTTTCTTGTCAACCATGTTCTTTGCATGTTTTGTTGCATCAGATGTTTCTGTTTTATTCTTGTATGTGGCAGAACTTCCTAGAGTCTATTGGAGATTGTAGTATATCTGTTGCAACTGAGATTTTTCCTTTTAGTAATTTATTTATTGAACTTGAAATCTGAGTTTTTTTTTTTTTTTTTTTTTTTTTTTTCAGAACGAACACAGTTTATTTTGGTTCAATTTTCATAATCTTTTAATCAAATATTAGGCTGATTTTCTGAATGGGCAGAGGACTCTTTTGAAGTGTGATCCTGGAAGTAAATTGCACCATGCAAATATTTAAGCATCAAAGGTGAAGTTTAGTTCTCATATTGGTGCATACAGATCAATTCAATTTCCCTAAGCTTTATATTCATTTTGTTTTGCTTCCTGATATCATTGAATTTTGAGTATTCTCAGACTTTTCAGTGACATCATTCTCTACATAGGAAAATAGGAGCACCATAGCATCCTTACCTAAGTGGGACCAGATGTAGGAATCCTGTACCTTTATTCTGCTCTAAGTCCTTGAACAGTTTGTTATTGTACTGCAAACATTTTCAAGTTCATGCATATCTATTTTGTTGTCATTGTTCTGTTGTTTGAAGTTGGTATTAATGGTGTAGACATTATTTCTGCTTGGCAATATTGCACATCTTTTTTGGCTAAATAATGAATTTGTGTAGATGAGTATTCCAAATATATCATTTTATTTGTCTAATTAACAGATGAAACCTTGTTAGATGGGCATGCTGTTCTTTTATTTATTTATTTATTGATTAGCAATGGGTATGCTGTTTTTCTAATATACTTTTGCAAGAGTATAAACTGTTAAAATTTAATGAAAATTTATCTTACTAAGTTGTTTAATAAGGTAACCAAAACAAGGGAAAAGAGCACCATGCTGCCTGTATATAAGAGTAGAGGTGATGTACAGAGTTGCAGGATTATTGTTGCGTCAATAATCAGGGTCACCCACTCTATTCCAGTGTTGTCAAAGTGATACATTCTGGTCTCCCTAGGCAATGTGGTAGCTGTTCAGTGCTAGACGTTGACTAGTTGACCATGAAAAGTACATGCTCTAAACTTGAGATATTGATTCAATATCACATATAAGTGTTGATACAAACTACAAATCAGTAATAGAATAATGATCAAAACATTTAGTTTACAGTTAAGATAGGGATTGACAATCTTTGTTCTTCAAAGAAAAACCAGCACGCAACTGGTCTCTTTGTGGCAATTAGTGTGCATATAACTTCTTTGTTTGGAGGAGGCTAGCAAAGTCTAAGCCTTCCATTGGGGTACCTGGCACAATCTGTTGCATATATCATACTATCTTTTATAATTAGTAAAAATTTACCATTATGAACAAAAAAGTCCATATAACAAAATAAAAGCATATGATATTATTTTTAACAAATTATAGATAAAGACACATAAATAAAACTTTAAAATAGCTTTGTGGTTGACAGGACAACTAGGCTAACTTTTTTTTTTTTTTTTCTTTCTGTTGAGAAAGGTAACTATTTCATTAAGGAAAAAAAAAGGAAGAGAGTACATCAGAGGATGTACAAAAGGAGGGGCTTAAGAACAAAAACAAAAAGCCCAATCAAATCTGTGGGAAAATATTTGAACTATATAAAGCACTCCTCTCTGTGCCTGATTTAGCTACCAGATTAGCTTTTTGATTGAATTTTCTAGGAAACCATCTGAAGATGCAGCCAAGAGAAGATATAAGTTCTCTAATTTCAAGAAGATAATGCACCATTGTGGAATTCTAACATATATAACTGCAAAATATGTTGTCTGTCCAATACAGACACATTACTGTTTAGGAGGATCAATGAACACTGCTAGTCAGTTGATCAGTTGATGACTAGTAGATGCTTTAATAGCACTATATTCTCATCAAGCCAAGGAAAGTGCCATAGCTTGTTTTGTTTATAGACAGTTAAGCAAAATGTGATGACTACTCACAAGTATGGGTCTTTCTTTTTGAACAGTCATACAAGGCTCATTGGTTCTTCTGAATGGTCTGATTGTATAGGGAATTGGGACAAAATGGTATGTTCTTTACCTTAGCCTTATATTATGGATAGGTGATCTTTATGTTTGTTACCAGGCATTGTGGTCACAAATGATGGAAATGATGTATTGTGTGAACTGGACCTTGCTCACATAGCTGCAAAGGTATCCATGTCTTTTTCCTTTACAATGTATGCCTATCTGAAATGGCAGTCCATGATAGAACTAATCCGCACACAAGATGAAGTAGGGGATGAGACTATATCTGTAATCATTGTTGGTATGTTGTTACATATACTTTTCACCTCTGCTGTTTTTGGATATATTCTTTGCAATTGAAAATCAAATATTGTCATTAGAACACAATTTTGCTGGAATTGAGTTCACAAAACAACTCAACCTGGTCTGGGTCAACATTAGCAGATTGAGTTGAGCAGAACGCTTCCATACACTTCTACCAAATAACTCAGCCTTCTTAGTTTCCCTTTCTTTTATGTGTTCAATGGAAATGGATAGGCAAAACGTTTAGTAAATATTTCACCTTATTATGGAAAGGTGGATTGGGTTCATTATACAGTGGCAGCATATATGTGTTTTGAAAGTTATGCAGTCATTGCTTCCAATGATTTGAAAATGGATTAGGTTATGTGAATAACTAATAATCCCTTTACCTGTACTTGTTGAAAACCATGTGAGATGCTCCATGTGGCTGAAGCTTTTGTTGAGAAGAAATTATCATCCTTTGGTTATTTGTCGAGGTATGCCTAATAGTCAAAGGAGATGGGAATTTTCTTTTAGTGGATAAGCATATCAATCTTACAACCATATACCACTGCTGCACCTTACAACCCAGCTCTTGAGGATGCCACTACCGTGCTTGAAAAAATTGCCATGCCAATTGATGTAAGCAACCATGAGTTGTGACTGCATTTTCAACATCCAAAATTTGAGATTATTTTCTATTCTTAATTGTTTATTTATGTTTATTTTTTCTTGCAACTAGTGTCTTAAAGCTAACATTTGGGCTGCTTTGTTTTATTTGGGCTCCACTTGGAACACACTTTGTAAGCCAATTTTTACATTTTCTGACCACAATTTGTCTTTGCTCTTATGTAATGGATGAACTTAGTTACTTAGTTGCTTTACTGTCTATGCTTGTACATTTTAGGATATAGCAATCAATGCCTACTATGATTGTGGGTGGGGGTTGCTTTATAGGGATTTTATTTAACTTGCATACTTTCCCTTCCAACTGATGGAGCTCCTAGTTAAAATTAACAACCAAAGATTGGCCTTGTATATTTTTGCAACCCCATATTGTGTGCATCTTTTTGCAAATAATATGGCCTTGTATCTTAGTAATACATGACCTGACACTCTTTCTATGCACAAATTAGAATTCGAGGTAAAAAATAGTCATCAATAGCAGTATGCTCAATAATATCAAGAGAAACAGGAGTACCTGGCAGGAAGGGATTTGCCTCCAGAGAGTCTGACAACGCTGGATGCATAGTTCCGGGCTGCTCCACACCCTTTGAATACAATTGGTCGTTGTCGTTCCTTACAATGCCTAAAAAACACACTAAAAAGAGCACGGTTTTGGATAGAAGGAAAATTGACCTGTTGGACCCGCTTCGCCTCCATGCTATTTTCCTCATGAGGAGAGGAGAAGGGTTCAGACCCCAAAAAAGGACATATCTCCCCTGTTTTCCTCATGAGGTAAGGTTAAAGCATTTATAGCCCTTTCCGGAGGATGGATAACTCAGGAGGACACACGGAATAGCCTTGCGATCTAACTTTTACCTTGATTGGGAGACAAGTCATGAACAAAACACTGATAGCCAAACATACGCAAGGGAATAGAAAACAGGGGAGATTGAAGAAATAAAAGCTGATGTGGGGCCTTGTATTGTAATAAGATGAAATGACATATGATTGATGATATAAACAACAGCCAATACAACAACATCAACCTAGAATCGCTTGGGAACATTGAAAATGAAGGATCTTTTTTTTTTTTTGTAATACTATTTTGTTGCAATGTTTCGGTACAAGAGCTTTGGTGAAGAGACCTATGTGGAGCAAAAAATTCAATCAAATCATGACAGAAATACTATTTTGCATTATCTGATTGGAAAGCTTGTATCTCAATACGAAGAAACTGAATGAAAGTTATGCATTGAAACTCCTTTACAATTATGTATGGCGGTGCCAACTTTGACAAAGTTTCATGTATAGAAATGGTTGTACATGTGCTATATATAAAACCTAATCGGTCAACCGTTTAACCGATTTATTTGGATCAATTTCAATTCAGATCATTTAAAAAACCGAAGGGAATGGTTCGGTTTCAAATATACCGAACCGTGAGCACCCCCAAGTCTGTGTAAGCCTCTCGACTGTTGACATCCCGTCTCCTAAGACTCACTTGTAGATGAGATGTTAGAAAAAGTTCGGAGCTACCATTTCAATGATTTGCTAGAAATGAGTGCATTCATCGCATTCACCTCGAACACTAAACGATTCACATTGGTTGCAACTTAAGCTTATTGTTTGGGCAATGTATCTGATATGCTACTCTCCTGGCTGCTGGTCATGTTTGAGTGCCTGAGGGATCTCCAGTCTCCACTGTGGAAATTTTTATGGGGGTGAAGCGAAACAAAACAAATTTCGGGTCCGTTTGGTTCACAGTCGAAATTGGTATTGGAATCGAAATCCTCTGAAATCATGGGAATGGGATTCCGATTCTTCTCAACCAAACAGTTGGAGTCAGAATAGTCCATTCCAATTCCGATTTCAGACCTTTATTCCCGTGAACCAAACATGGCCTCATTTCTTGCCAAGTGAGAGGGATATGCGGGCCTCAGACTTCACACTCGAGAATAAGAAACCCATCAAGAAACCAAGACGGGCCCAGACAATGTCTCTCTCTCTCTCTCTCTCTCTCTCTCTCTCTCTCTCTCTCTCTCTCTCTCTCTATATATATATATATGATTTGATCCACCCAGCGGGCCTCAGACTTCACATTCGAGAATAAGCAACCCATCAATAAACCAAGACGGGTCCAGACAATGTCTGTCTATATATATATATATATATATATATATATATATATGATTTGATCCACCCATCTTTGTGGACAACTGGACATGAATTGTTCATAAGGATTAAGGAGTGCTACACTGCTGGTCCTCTCCATGAAGTGTTTTCCTTGTATGTCACGTGTCTAGAATTTAAAGGATCAGGATCCATCATTGACCATCAAACGGTTCACACAGTCCCTTGTATGATCTTGTAAGCACTGAAGCTGATCTCTTATTTGTCCCCATACTAAAGAATGCTTGTACAAAAGATCAGCACAATCAAAATGATACACACTGGTCGGTGCAGAGCAGCTGCCAGAATTCCAAAATAAATTCACGAACTGAGATGGGCAATGGGTTATAGTAAATTTAATCTTTTCCATTTTTTTTAGGTGTGACGCATCTGATGTGGTCCAGATAGATAGAAAGAGGGGGGGGGGGGGTAGAAAGGCTGGAAGCCTGGAACATGTCTAATTGTAGTAGAGACCTGAGATTAAATATTTTTTAGGGTTCAGAGAGTTTACAGCTCAAGATCCTTCATGTTTTCATAGACAGAAACTTCTATTCGTTTTCTCGGAGCGAATTTGACGGACTAACCATGCTTCTTTGTTGAAAGCTAGTTGTTTTAATATTGTTTTATTAATGAGAAATGGACAAGGAACTAATGCACGTAAGTATGTCGTTGTCTTCAGTCTAAAACCTTTGGTCATTGAAAGAAAAAGGATAAGAGTTATGACAAATAAAAAAGAAGAAGAAGAAGAAGAAAAAGAAGAAGATGATGATGGCATATAATTGAGACTCAAATTTGCCTCTTTAGCAATCTGTGGGCCGTGATTAATACCAGTATTAACAACATTTCTACTTGCATCTCTCTCATTGGGATCTCCTGTCAACAAAGCACATTCCAACCCCTTACCAAACACACTGACACCGCACATCTTACCATGAGACTAAGAAGCACCATATATGATATGTGGAGTGTCAGATTGTATTGATAAGGTGTTGGAACTTATTTTGTTGGCAGGTGATTTTAACTCCTCTCTCTCTCTCTTTATGTGGCCTTGATTGTAGTTTGGTACGAGTATTAAAAACATTTCTATTTGTTAGGCTCAAAAGCTGTCTAGAAACATTTATACTCTTTCCAAACTGAGCCTCTAAAAATAATGTAATTAAATTGTTCGAAAACATATTTCAACCTTTTGTCGATGTGGCAATTTTAAAAACAAATGAATGCAAAAACATTCAAGGGCACCCCCCTTAATTAATGCACTACTTTTACATCACAATTTGAAAACAATACAGATTTGCTCTTCTTTGCTACTGTTTTCATTTTTTAGGAATGAATTGTCAGCAATAGGTAAAACAATTAAGCCATCAAGGAACTAATTTATTTTTTGATTTTAGAAGCTTGTTTTTCTAACTTCCAAAATCAACTTTCAACAACACTTGATTTTCAAAATTTGAAATCAAAGACCAAAATGGCAAATGGAATTCCAGGGCAAATTTGTTACGGAGAAAGACTGCACGCTATACATAAAACAGAAAATAACCCCCGATAGAGAGTCGAAATAAGAATTAAAAAGAGATTCTCTTAGGCTCTAGAGTGGATCTCGATCTGCTGCTAACGGGTTATGTATCTAATCACTGGCTTATTCTCCTCTCCTGATTGGTTACATAGCTTGTTACACAGCATTGCAAGCAATAAATTCCAACAACTCTAGAGCAGTGTTTGGTATTATTGTTGTTTCTACCAGAAACATTTGCCATTTATCAATATAAATTTTTGAGAAATTATCTTGTTATATTACATCAAATAACTATTCCAACAAAAAAATGTATGTATTGAATTGATATTGGCATTTATAATAAAAACATCAAATTTGATCATGAAAAAGTGGCAATGGTACCTGCGTTTAATACCAAAAATGGAATTCTTTTATGTAAATAATAGCCTATTTTATAAAAAAAATGTATATTGATAAACCCCAAATATTTCTAGTAGAAGCAGCAATGATACCAAACACAACCTTAAAATATTTGAGAACACATCTGCTGCAGCCACCACTACAGTACTTTATGCGTTCCCACAATAAAGTACACACACACCAACAAATTCAAAACAAGTATGTGTTTGGTTCCGTTTACGTTTTTTCATTCAATATTTGTATTTTATTTGTTTACAAAACCGAGAAAAGTAATAATTACAATCGTTTATGACAACTAGGCGCCACTAGGCACCACATTAGCGTAACATTGAAAAAATGCCTAAATGTTTGTGGAAGTTTTAAAATGTAACTTCCACAAATGGTAGGTGTGCACAGAAACCGAAGTCCACTTTTGTCATTCTTGATGTATACAGAAGAGCATGAGAGAGGAACTACTGAAGTGGCGCCTATGTGGCAGCATTTATTGAATAAACGCCCATGGAACCAAACACCCTCCAAATGATGTGTTTATACTTAAAAAATAAAACACCATAGTTTTCAAAGCGCCAAGACGAGGCTAGGTGACAGGGGGCACCTTGTCGCCTAGTCGCCTAGGCATCACCTAGGCGATGGGCTTTTTTATGTAGAAAATAGAGATCCTAGGGTAGTTCCCTAGGTACCATAACCATATTTCCTTAAGAATTATTTATATGTTTCATAAGAAAAGTATAGAGTTCATGTTAAAGTGTAGAAAATCAACATATTCATGAGAAGAAAAAGAAGAAGGAAAAGAAAACTCAAAAAATATAGGGGCTGAACCCTTATTTTTGTTATAGGAAAAGAAGAAAATAAAATGTGTTGATTAGTAGTAGTAGTAGTAGTAGTAGTAGAAAATGTGTTGATTAGACAAAATTTTAAGTTCTCCCTTATTGGTTCAGGTTTTAAAGTCTTTGGGGGTTCAATACAACATTTAGGAGCATTTATATTGATTAAACCCTAACAAATAAGAAAATAATAAAATGAAATTAGTATATAAACACAAAATGAATATTTTAGTTTAATAGTGCCTAGTTTATAATTATAATGTCAAAAAATAAAGAATAAAAAAGTATTTTATAATACATAATACAAAACTGTTTGGCGATTAGGTGAGGCGAGACTCAAAGGGCGCCTTGTCGCTTAGGCGTCACCTTGACAACTATGCGAAACACCATGTTTTACTTGGGAGTTGCTAGGAAGTTTAGATGTACCAAGGTTTTTAAAATTGAACTGGACATGGAGCCGTTATGGGGTCTGGTTCTTGGGTTGAACGGTCTGAATGGACAGCCCGCTCTGACAAAATAAAAATAAAAATAAGAAAAAACAAAAAAAAGGCTAAAAACTGTTGTCTGGGTTGACAGCTCAATAGTTCGGTGAATAAATCAATAGTTTTGGCCAAAAGATGGTTTTGGGGTGAAACGAAACTAGTCAGGTGACCGATTCCTGATTTTTCTAGTCCGATCCGGTTTTGAACAAGGTTCAAATTTTTGATACATATCGAGCCATAGCCAATATGTATTGTATCGGGGCCTTCCCAATACAACCCTACAAAGGTGTTTTGGGTCAGACAGTGGTTTAGAGGGTATATAGGCCTTAAACTAACCCTTCTTAACCATATTCGAAAAAAAAAAGAAAAAAAAAACACTGATACAAGCTAATACGCAGCATATCGGCCTGTATCGATGCTTTTTTCTCTTTGAACCTTGGTTTTGAAAACACTAAGATGTACAACAATACATACAAGACCATATCTGCTGCTTGCACTGTTGTATGCCACTTGCTACATGACCAATGACAACTGAACACATCAATGCTAGGGGTGTCAACGGTATTCAAAAATCTGATTTCAAATTCAATATTCAACATAATCGAATCGAATTTGGATAATTCAAATATCTAATCGGTCGAATTCAGATATCTTATTCTTACTGAATAGTTAATCGGATTCGAATTCGGATATAACTTGATTCGATTCGATAAATATCTGAATTCGACTGATTATTTAATTCTTATATAATTTATAAAATAATTTATATATAATAATTATGTTATATAAATAATTTATATATTTTATCTCAATAGAATATTTATTTTATGTATTTATTAATTATCTAAAATAATTAATTAATCAAATTCGACGAATCGAATATTCGAATATTTAATCGAATTCAAATTCATATATTAATTTTCAATATCCAATAGATATCAAATCGAATTCGGATATCAAATTTTCTAATCGGATTCGAATTCGGATATTGCCTAATCCGATTCGAATTCAATCTGTTTACACCCTTAATCAATGCTCTATATAGTTGCATGTGGGGCCCATTTAAATACAAAAGATTGGTGCATTCATTGATTATTGGTTGTGTAGCAAGTGATCGGCATTGGTACAAGCAACCAACTGAAGATAAAGGGCAGTCCAATGCACAAGGTTCCTGCCAAGGTGGGGTGTAGGGAGGGACGGATGTATCTAGCATTACTTTTGCACATGATGAGCAACCCAAAAGATATATACTCCAAACCTAGACTTGGCAAAAAGTTGATCCAACCCGTGAACCTGGCCCAACCCAACCTGAAAAAAGGGTTAGGGTCTCATATTTAGCTACCCGAATGTGAGAATGACCTGACTTGACCCGACCAGATCTAACCCAACCCAACCTGAAAAAAGGGTTAGGGTCTCATATTTAGCTACCCGAATGTGAGAATGACCTGACTTGACCCGACCAGATCTAACCCAACCTAGAAAAAAAACCGGGTTTGGTCATGGGTCATCCCGCTGACCCGATTGTCAAGTCTAATTGGAACTATTAATGCATTATCAGAAGTTTCCGCTCTTCAATTTTTTCTATTTAGCATTTACTGTTAATTGTTTACTCTTTAAATTGTTAAATGTTCAAGTTTTTGCTATATATTTGGAATTTTAAGGTTAATTCCTTTAACTTTGGCATTTTGATGTAGGGTTTCTTTATTTTTTTTAATTTCAGTTATTTTTTGGGATGACCCAAATTGATCCATGGGTCAACCCTAACTCAAACATATAGAGTTAGGGTCTAGCATTTGATAGCCCAACCCAAAATCAACCCGAAGTGTCTTGACCCAACCCAACCTAATTGCCAGGTCTACCCAAACCAATCACTCCTGAGTCCTGACCTATTGAAAATAAAGGCATGTAAATAGGGGTGGAGCTAGAAAAATTTTCATGAGGGGAACAAAACCTAAGGTGAATTGGGGGGAGGGGGGAGAATAAATATGGATGGTCATAACTCATAGGAGAGGCCAATCTATTGGGATGGAGAGTGGGGGAAGGGAAATTTTATATAGAATAATGGGGATTTTTGGCCATGGCTAGAGGTGCTTACGGTTCGGTTAACCAAACAGTGGGGCTTTTTTTAGGACCGAACTTGTATTACTGATTTTTGGAGATCCGGTAACCGAAACCAATCGGTTAACCGGTTAAACGGTTTGGTTAACTGTCGATTCGGTTCATCGGTTTTTTAAAATTTTCAATTTTTATAATATATAATAAAAATTTATAAATATATATAATATTATATTTTAATTAATAAATAATATATCATTAATTATAAATATATATTTATATAATGCATATTTATTAATTTATAATATATAAAAATATATATACAGTATATAATATACATAAATATATATAAAATATATAGGATATATGTATACCGGTCGGTTCAGTTAACTGCTAGTTTTTTATATTACTTAACTTAAACTAAACTGGTACTTTCAATTTTTTTAAAATACCAAACCAAAACCGAACTGATCAGTTCAATTAACCAATTTTTAGGTTCGGTATGACTTCCCTAGGTCCCCCTTGGCTCCGCCCCTGCATGTAAGCAACCATTTAACCAATCAAGAGCGAACACTTTAATGATCAATATACTTAGGGTGTAGGTTCCAACGACTGTTTTTTTGAAATTGGAGGTGTGTAGCCCATTGCAGGTCCCTCCACCCTGCATCGTCCCAATTCAAGAATGAAATCTATGGAGATCCATCGACTGTGTAACTTTGACGCTAATACTTTTAAGTTTTAAGTGGGGTTGTCAATGGGTTGGATCTAGTTGAGGACAGGTTGTTTCAGTTCCAAATCAAATTATTAATCAGTTCCCATAACTATTCCATCTATTAATAAGAAGAATCAGATGTGATCTAAGATTATGGATGCAAATGGATTGGATTGGATTCGAATCAGGGTATATCTGAAACTTAGGGATCTGATAGGCAAGTATCTGAATTCAAATTTGATCAGGAAGTTGGATCTTTAGATCTGATTTGATTCGATTTTCTTTTTTAAAAATTAATAAATTATTAAAAGAAAAATAAAATATACCAATTTAAATAAAGAAAAACAAAAAACATAAGTACTCTTTAAATTATTTTCATCATATATGCATACTTTTTTATAAAAAAAAAATAATATAACAAATTTACAAAAATACAATATAAATAATATATTTATAAATAAACAAATAATATATATATATATATATATATACTCAACATAATATTCAACCAAAACAGCTTTTTAATGCGGCGTGCCCCAAACAGGGCCTTGCAAAAGCTGCAGTTCCATGGATTTGATTCTGCGCCTCCTTGTTGAAGTGAGGAGATATTGTTAGCTAAACACGGTGACTGTTCAGCGGGCTTTGGACTGTGGAGCCCTGATGAATGTTCCACGCCAGACCCACACCATTATGGTGGATCCTCGCTGAACAGCCATCGCGTTCAGCTGATCCGAATTATGAAGTGAGACTGAAATCTAATTACTGAATCATCGGCAATTTATTCAATGGAAATGGACTCGAGTGACCGGCTCTTCGTTGCCAATCTATTCGTATGGTTTCTTGCGTAATCGAAGGGAAGTCAGAAGTCACTGCCCCAACTTTTTAAGGGCCTACGTGGTCACGATCTTGACTCAAAGAAAGGGTGACTATGACCGAAGAACGAGTAATTCTCGTGGGTCTCTGGTTGCGTAAGGAGCAAGGACACCTGCACACAGGAACTATTTGGTTCAGGTCTGAATATCCGATCTGATCACATCACAGGAATAGCTTTTCCTTTTGTCGAAAACGTTTTTTAATTGTTGACGCGTGGTCCTTACTCCTTCCTTCCTCCCTCCCTCTTCACTCCTCTCCCATGACCAGACGCAAGAATCTATACGAATATCTGATGATTCTGATCACGTCACAGGAAAGACTTTTCCTTTTGTCGAAAACGTTTTTAATTGTTGACGCGTGGTCCTTACTCCGCCCTGCCTCTTCACTCCCCTCCCATGACCCGTTCTTTTTCTGTCTTTACGATGATCTGCAAGAATGTTAGAAGTTTCTTAAATGGGCCCAATTGATTGCTGCTACGGTCCGTTTATCAGGCAAATGTTGTTTGCCTAAGTTTTCGTTTCAGTATTCTTATATGATATAATTCATGTAAAGGCTCCATTCGGAACGAGTGCAAATACAGATATCTACGGTATAAATAGTGGTTTTTAAAATCGGACTGGACCGGATGGTTGGATCGGAAAATTTGGGAATCAGTTGATCAGTTTTGGTTTTTCTTAAAATCATTGATTTTGGTCAATAAACTGCTGACCCGGGTGGTTAACCGCTTGAATAGTTTTGACTATTTATTATTATTTTTTTAAACTTTTTTTGTTAAAACGGATCAACCGTTCTATTTGAACGGTTGGACCATTCGACCCAATAACCAGGCCTCTGACCAGTTCAGTCTCCGGGTCGTTTTTAAAAACCATGGTACAAATGCATGCAAAATACATAGTTTTGCACTCAACACAATTGTATTTGTACTCCTAAACTGAGGCTCTGTTTGTTTACGATATAAATGTCAAACCG
The DNA here is from genome assembly GCF_056320005.1 of Nelumbo lutea. NCBI lineage: Eukaryota > Viridiplantae > Streptophyta > Magnoliopsida > Proteales > Nelumbonaceae > Nelumbo > Nelumbo lutea. Next base: position 56,143,205 of record NC_142685.1, read on the forward strand.
GGATATTTATATATTCCAGTTCGCGTTTGCAAGTGTTTGTTTGAAACATAAAAAAGTAATGATTATTAGAACAAAAATGTATTTTCTAACACTTTTGTATTCCAAGAAAAAAGTATTATTATATTTATTTTTTGGATACAATATAAATTTGTGTTCTTTTGATAATTAAGTTTTTAACCAAAATTAATGCATTGGAACATAAGATTAATGATGGACCCACACTTTTGCACCGATTATAAACAAACAAAATGAATACAAAATCGATTTAAAATATGAATCATGTTTGCACTTATGAACCGAAAAATAAATAAATATGTAATATACTTATTTGCATTTACACTAAAATCAAATGCAGCTTAAATAAAAAAGAGAGGCGGGAAGAAGAGACTCTTATCCACATTTATGCATGGTAAACAGTTTATAATCATATAGGAAGGAATAACTGATACTTTATAAAAATTTCGCTTATCGTGGAACCTAGCTACTCCAATGAAATACCAGTAAATGAAGGAAACCCACATATAATGGTTTTATTTGGATTGTGAGGGGCCTTTAGCAATGAAAGAAAAGGCCCTTGATTGCTTAATTAAGACATACTACCAAGATCTGGATTTGCATTTAATGTTTTTGATTGAAAATGATTTCTCCATTAAAATAAGATGGAAGAGAGTTCAATAGTTTATCCATATAAGGCTCACTGGTCATGCCGGAGTGAGCATGTAGTTCTACGTGCATCAAAAAACCATCTCAACTGCTTGCTCGGCAAATCCTAATTCATTCACTTGGTCAAGATTATGGCTCTAGTCCAATCATACCCATCATGTCACCAATTTCTCTTGGGTATGAAGGCAACCAACCACCAGCACCATACACAATTGGCACAGCGTATTGTGATCGGTCCAATATTACGAGTACACCTGTTGATAAAGTCGGTTTTTCTTAAGTCAATTTGTTTGCTAGTATCTTGTAAGGGTAAATTGGTTAATTGGATAATTAATCAATTTTTTCATGTTCGAGCATTATTATAATTACAATGGATCTCATGAGAGATGAAAGGTTCATTTAGCGTCTTTTTGGAAAAATCTTCTAATAGCTCTAACAGTTAAAAAACATATTGAGTTTTTATAGGAAGAACTAAGTAGTACGAAGCATGTTTGGCAAATACATGTCTTTTTGCACGAGAATAAAAGACGAAAGACACGAAAAAAATCATTTGGAACTTCCTGAAATCAGCCCAAAATGGGCTTTTTACATCCTTGTGATGCTCTAACTTTTGATACCTAGACTTTCTACATGTCAAACGGAAATAGACCAAAAATAGGTCTACCCGACTTATAAACAACAAAAAAATCACATAGAAAAACATGCTAAATGAGCCCAAAATTTTTAGAAAATATTGATTTCCTAGATAACTGATACAGGCTCCTGAAGGGTGTATATATTTCACCGAAAATGTTAATCATCTCCTGCCTCCGTCTCTACATACTCTATAAAAAAATCGTATATCCAATCATCTGGTAGTGCAGGACTTGACGGGGTCACAGGGTATATATGTACAACGAATCTCTACTTTTATTTGGCTCGAGACCTCAACAGGTTTTTTGGATAATCTTGTAATTAACCACTAATACGTGGGCTGTGTTTACATGATCCAATGTGAATTTCTATTGGAGATTCAGAAATTATCCTGCCAATGTATAACCAGCAAATCTGGAGGCTATTTAGGGGGCTAATTTGGGCAAATGTCATAGTGAAAAGACAAGAAACTACTATTTTTTACGGTGCCAACGGGCTCAATTGGTAAGATCTATTTAGTTGTAGAAGAAATTTGAATTGAATCCAACTGTCACTAGAGTTGTGGGGTTAGTGGGTTCTGGGCAGGGAGGACGGGTTGCCCCAGTTGGGTATCCCATCATCGTCTAAGACTTGTCTCAACTATGGAGTTACTTATATGAACCCTTTTTCGCCATTCTCTCGTGGTCAATGCCACATCTTTGTTAAATTATGGATACTGAAATTGGGTAGTTCCTTCCATGTGGAGAAAACAAAACATGGATTGAGGTTTTCGAAATGTCTGATTTAGACAGTCGTACTGTTTGGCTTGGGAATCATCCAGGCAATTGGTTTCATTTTTTCTCAAATTTGGTCTTTATCCAAAAACTATTAAAAAAGTTAATAATCCATTGACTTAAACGGTCGAACTGTCAATCTATTCAATAGTATTTAACCTTTTTTATTTTTAATTATTATTTTTTACTTTTTAAATTTTTTTTATTAGAATGAGCTGTTCATTGGAATCGTCAACTTAAAAACTGATGACTAGAGATTCCATTTTCGGATTAGTTTTTAAAACGTTACATAGATTCCTTTGTCTTATAAGTTGCTTGTCACATAAATAGGGGTATGCCCCCTTGGATGTGCCCTAAGGACTCCCCTAGGAGAATGCCCCACCTATAAAACTGGACTAGCAGAATAGTTATGCACCATTTTTTGGAGTGAGAAAATGGAAGGAGATAGATGCTAAGATTTGAGATCGGCTTCAGTGTTTACCATGCTTTTCAAAATTGGACCAGACCGGATGAGTGGATCGGAAAAGCCGAGAGATTCTGTTTTTCCATAGACCCACTTTTTTTCTCAAAATCATTGATTTTGGTCAACAAACCATTGATCCAAACTGTCTGAATGGTTTTGATCGTTTTTCAAATTTTTTTATTTTTTATTTATTTTTATCAAAATGGACCGATTCGGTTTTAAAAACCATAATATTTACATCATTCGCATAGCCGCGGTGCATTGAAAATATCTCGGACTTGTATATATATATTTTTTAATGAAAAGATATTGTGAAATCCGATTCTTAGGATTTAAAGACAAATGGCTATAAGTGAAAGAGAAAAGTGGGAAGAGTTTAAAGAAATGGAAAATTTAAGATAAAGGTGGACTATAGTGATTGGTCATGAAGTTAATAAAAAGTATGAAAGAGAAAAACATAAAAAAAAGGAGAGAGATCACATGCCTAAGCTCACATCGTGGACTGGATTTTACAAAACTTCAAAAAGTATATAAAAATCATGAACAAAGCGACATCACCATCTCCCTAATATGATATAGATAAGCCGTCTTACCTGTGTCACCATTTAAGAGGACTGAAACTTCAACACCCTAACAATTAAATGTAAATGCATGGAAAAAGAACAGAACAGCAGGTACTTTTATTGACCAAAGTGTCCTTAATGCATTACACTTTTTGTAGATGCATTGGTCCAAAAGATCCATAGCTACTTTGTTTTCTTAGCATTATTTAAGTGTTTCTTTACTCTGCAACTTTACACCGTGTTTGGATGCACAGGGTGATAGAAATAGAAAAAATAAATTAAAAAATATAACAAAAATGAGAATTTTTTCACTCTCTTTGATATTTTTATTTTATTGTGAAAAGGTGCAGGAAGTAGATGAACACAATAGAGAATGAGAAGAAGAAAAATTGATCCCACCCTCTCTTAAAAGAAAATATCTATTTCTCTTTCTTTCTATTTTATTCTCTTCTCTCTTTTTCTCTGCAATCAAATATAGTTTTAGGCTTCTCAAGTCATCAAGAAAAACTTTCTTACATGATATCCTATATTGTTGTAATATGGAAAGATTAAGAGGGTAACCCCTCAATAGTTCTTTATACGAAATAGAATAAAGGGCAAACAACATATGACAGAAAGAGAGAGATTATACACATTTTGCTTTGAGCCATTAGTGGCATGCCTAATTGACGGTTATGCTCAATGAATTTTTAGCCATGAAATAGGTTGTTTCTCTGCTCAACATTCAACAGAACCCCCTCCATTAATGAGAATCATCAATCAGCGCATCAAACTTTGGCTTAATATTTGCTAGAAAAGGAAAAAGAAAAGGAGCTTTGTTTCTAGTGGTTTTTTTTTTTTTTTTTGTTAAAGTTTCTGGTGGGGTTTGGATCATAGTTAGTAAATACGTTTACAACATAAATACAATGCAGAAAATATTTATGTTGTAAACGTATTTTTGGAGGGGTTTTCAAACCAAATATAACCTAAGGAAAAAATATATAAAAAACTTAATTTTTGGAGGGGTTTTCAAACCCTACACTTTGTTAATTTCATTCAACACCCTGTTAGGATTACCATTAATAACACAAGCCTCATTATAAACCGATTTAATTGAGAATCTCCCATTCGGGTTGGGTCTCCAAACAAGCTTTATCTTCTTGGTTAAAAGAAGCAATAAACAAAGATTTTATCTTCTCCCATACTGTATTGGGAACTAAACTTCTAATTAAGTCTTCCTTCCATATCTTCCTCTCCAGGTCCATAACTTCACTAACCCGAAGCTTGGGATTATTAATTCAACTAAAGTCGACCAATTTGAATAAAGGCTCCTTATCAGCCCATTGGTCAATCCAAAATCTTATTGACTTACCATTACCTATAATCCATTCTGTACCTCTCTTTAACAAACCCCTAACTATGAGGATACCTCTACATGTCCATGATTGATTCTTCCTTGGTTTTATCTCCCAGAAATTTACTCTTGTCAAGTACTAGCTTTCTGCTCACCACTTGAACTCACAAATTATTCTTCTCAGTCAATATTTTTCACCCTAGTTTTGCCAAACAGGCCTTATTCATCCAGTATAAGTTTTTAAGCCCAAGGTCACCCCAATGCTTGGAGGGAACAAACTCGGTTCTAATTAACTAGGTGAAGGGGTTTTCTATCTTTACTGTTGGACCACAAGAAACCCCTTTGCTTTCTATCCAACTCCTATAAAACATCCTTAGGAATTTTGAAAGACTTCATTATATACGGAGGAATCACGTTAGAAGAGGCCTTAATGAGGGTTATTCTACCAGCAAGGAAAGAGAATTCCTTTCCCAACCAGCCAATTTTCTAGTCATTTTCTCTTCCAATGAACTTGATAGTATCCTTGCCATATCTATTGTTAAAATCAAGAACCCCCAAGTATAGGCATTTTTTTTTGTCTCAAGAGGAATTCTGAGCATTCTTGACATTATTTTTCTCAACCTCGGGTGAATGTTCTTTAAGAATAAAATATTAGATTTAGTAAAATTTGGAGCTTGTCTTGAGGCTCTAGCAAATTTGTGAATGATTTCTTTTTTAGTAAGACAAACATGAAAGCTTGCCTTGGTAAAAATAATACAATTATCTACAAATTGCAAATAAGGATAGAAGAGCCATGTCTAGAAACCCTATAGCCAATAGGACTATCTAGGTTAGAGGCCTCCTTCATCAAATTCTTTGTAAGTGCTTCCACACACAAGACAAAAATATAAGGTGAAAGAGGGTCACCTTGCCTAATGCCACGACTTGGAGCGATCTCCCTCACAGGCACTCCATTGACTAAGATTTGATAAGCCACAGCCTTAATACACTCCATTACCCAATCAACCCATATATTATGGAATCCAAATTTTCTAAGAATATTTTCTATAAAATCCTACTCTTGCTTGTCATATGCCTTTTCTATATCGATTTTACAAGCCATGATACCCATCTTGCCCTTTTTCTTTCTCATAAAGTGCATGATCTAATGAGCAATGAAAACACTATAAGTGATTTGCCTCTTTGGAATGAAACCACTCTAGAAAGGGAGATTATGTCATCAAGAAAAGGCTTTGTTTTGTTGACTTGGATTTTAGAAATTGTTTTGTAGTTGACATTGCAAAAATTGATAGGCCTATAATTATTAGCTATTTTTGGGTTGGAGTTTTTTGGAACAAGAGTGATGAATGTTTTATTTAGAATTTTGTTCATCTTCCCAAAGTGGAAAAAGGCTTTAACCACACTACAAATCAAACTTCCAATTATTAGGTGTCCACGAAAGACCGAAAAACCGAACCAAACCAAAAAATGTAGTTAACTGAACTGATCAATTTGGTTTTGGTTTGGTATTTTTGAAAAACTGAAGGATCAGTTTGATTTTCGATTAACCTATAAAAAATCGGTGGTTAACCGAACCGATCGATATATATATATTTTTTAATATAGGTCACATATTTTCTATATATTATATATAAATATATACATATACTATATTTATAATAATCTATTTATAAATGTATTGTATATATTGTATATTTTTATAATATTTATAATGAAATATTATACATATATTTATATAGTATATATTATAAATATAAAAAATCAGAAAACAAAAGATTTGAAACCGGTCAAAAATTGAAACCAATGGATCAGTTAACTAGTGGTATCGGTTCGGTATCGGCTTAGAGAAATGGAAAAATTGGTGATATTAGTTCGATTTGCAAAAATTGCCCATGGTTTAGTTAATTGAACCGTGGACACCCATACCAATTATGAGCTAATATTTTTTGAAAAATAGCACATTTAGTCCATCGAGCCCAAGTGCTTTGAGATCCTTTATACAAATTATTGTTTCATGGATCTCTTCATCAGAAATCTTCCTAATAATAGATAGAGATAACCTCACTAAATTCCTTAGTGACTTCTTTATTTTCAGCTTTAAATCTTTTTTCAAAATTATTACTTAAGTATTCAAAAATATTATTATAATCACAAATCCACTCTCCATCACTTTTAACCCAATCTAGTCTTGATTTTGGGCCCAATGTACCTCCTTTCGAGCCAATATTGAACTAAGATGCCTTTGGAGAGTAGTTTCTAAATTAAGTAGGGAAATATTAAAAGGATCATTCATTAAATTCAGTTGAACTTCCCCCCATTGTTTGAAAATTTTTTTCCTTTAAATGAAAGATATTACCAAATTTCTCCTTGTTCCAAGCTTTTAAATTTTCAACAAGAATTAAAAAAAGAAAATTGATGTAGCTTTCAACCCAAGCGTATATGTTTAGTCTGTTTATGTTTATTGACGGTGCCACACAAGCACCCCATTAGCAAATGCCTTATTAATTACATTTGTGTAAGCAAATATCGGTTTCTATGTGCCTCTTCCATATCAGTAAGCTTCATTTTGGAGCTTCCTGAAATGGATAGGCCTTTATTGACATTTTGCTGATATGGTGCCTAATAATGCTTATGTGTTATAAATGCTTTCATTAAATGTATTTCTTGATTTTGCAGTGACACAAATACAAAATCGTTTACTGAATAAACTTAAACAAAACCAAACACCCTCTCCATCAAGACTTGCATCAAGGCACCACGTTGCTTCCAACAAAAATGGCTTAGGGCCTACATTAATAGCTTCTTTGGTTTGAAAGAGAAGCAGAGAATGGTCCAAAGCTTACAAAGGGGAGGTTAGTGAGGGAAGCATCAGGGTGGCCTCTCCTCCATAATTCATTAGAAAAGACCCAGTCGATTCTTTCTCTTGTAATTTTGTAAACCCTTCACCTTGTGACGAATCACAACAAATTACTTTGCCCCCAAAACTGTTAATTGGACAGCGAGATGGGGTTCTATAAGGGCAAACCTGTGGCCACACCATTCTAACAGCCTTTTACGATCTTGCATTAAGAATATGTTTATCGTAATACACGGCAAGGATGCCCTGTGCCCACAGCGCAGGTTGTCTATGGAACGTAAACAGTAAAAAATTTGTTCCACTTGCTGTGAGAAAATCAGAAAACAAGAGAAGTTTTTTTAACGAACCAACTATTCGTGTTTTTTTTTTTTGATGGTATAATTTGAACTTTGAACTTTGAGGTTAGATTAAGAAAAAGGATTTGAACTTTGAACTGTAAACTTCTGTCAACTTTACTGTTTTTAATGTTTTAAAGGAAATATACCTACAATGTAAACTTCTACCAACTGTAAGTATAAAGCATGTTAGCAAAGTCTTTTTTTTTGGGGGGGGTGGGGGTGGGGGTTAAATAATTTGCTTTTATTATTTTTCGTGATTTGGTTCGTTTTCTTTGGAAGAAAGCTCTCGCTGGTTTCGTTTTCAGACACCCTTTTCACACTCCATTTTGCTTTAGTTTTCTCCTTTTATTTTATTTTTTTTCAATTTTATTTTTTATGGCTTTTTTGTTGGTTGGTGAGCTGATTCCTAGCTGCCATATGTTGACTTCTCTGCGAGCATGGAATGCAGGTCGCTCCATGGTTTCTAAAGTCCTTTTGGATTCTGGGTCTCCATTGAAAACCCTCCAGAATTGCTTTCTGCGTGTACGGGACAAGATTCTATCGAACTCGACCGTGAAGATAAAAGGTGAGATTTTTCATTTTTTTTTTCTAAAATTTGATACATAAACTTGAAAATTGGATTTAGAGGGTCTGAATATGAATTTTCTGAAATTGGGTTATCAAGAAAGCTGAAAATTATACTATCTAAGGTTACTTTAATCCAAAATTGGATGGGCTGATAAAAGAAAATTCAAATTTTGGTAGAACATAGATATTTGAAGAAAAACCCCAAAATAGGATCTATTTCCATGAACCTTTAGAAAATTAGGTTGGTGGTTTTCTTCAAGACTGATGAAGAAGTTGGCCGAGGGTTAAGAAGTCGTTTGATTATTTATTTGTTACTTTCTTCCGGTGAAGAAGAAAAAAAATATGCTTTGTATGTGAGTTTCAGCTTGCATTACATAGGTAATTCTGAATTTCCATATTTTATAATTTTTTGTTGTTCTTTCATGGGTGCTTGAAGAAGACAATCATCTTTTTTCTTCTATGATTTTCATCTTATTTCACTGAGTTTTTTTGGCCATTCGGTGTACTATATTACATACTTTTTTCAAGTCTACGTTATTTTTGTTATATGGTTTTGAGGTTTTCTCCTTTTGTACCTGTGGATTTGCAGAGGGGAAGTTAGTTTTGTAATTTTTGTTCTTGTCGGGATGAAGTGTTTCTATTTTATAAGTGGGGAGAAGAAGGATGAAGCGAAGACTTCAAAGTCCATTTCGACTAGGTCCTTTGCTTCAATTGATCGTGAGGTGATCAGATCTGGATCTGAGTTAAATTCAGAGAACATCTCAGAAATGAGCGTCGAATCAATGGGGAGGGTCCCATTTCCAAGTTTGTCTCAGAGGCCAACCAATCTCAGAGTGTTCACATTCTCGGAGATGAAGGCAGCAACAAAGAGTTTCAGCCGCTCCCTCATGGTGGGAGAAGGTGGTTTTGGATGTGTCTACAGGGGTATGATTAAGGACTCAGAAGATCCAAACGCCAGACTTGATGTTGCTGTTAAACAGCTGAGCAGAAGAGGATTGCAGGCAAGATTTCTTCCTGGTTTTCCTTCCTTTTAAAGTACTAAAGAACTTAAGATATGCCTCTATATGTAATGTAGATAGTACCTGATTACTACCTGTTTCCAAAGGAACCTGAAATATCAAACTTGGAAAAAAAAGGTCAGATGCTGGATAGTTGATTGAAAGAAATGTTTTTGGGGCAATCATGTACATTAGTTGGTAAAGGCCACGATGGAAATGGAACCATAAAGTGGACCCAGGTTGCCATCGTACTGTCCAGGCTTGGCCCCTGTGAAGATTGGTAATATAGGTTCAAATCCTTGAAAATGTTCAGGTGTCTGTCAGCTGGTAGTTGCTTTAAGATGTTTTATCTTTTGAAGCTAGTTATGATATTCTGACCTATGGCTGCTGCAACCATCTGGGGTCTTGGGAGGGGTGGGCTGCATATGGACCTGTCCTTCAGCATTTTCTTTTATAAAGTAGATCAAACCAGGCCCAATGTTTTACCATTAAACCAAGCAATGGCCCCTTGTAGTGTTTACTTAATTCATCAATGGAAACACTTCCTGCTTTATGGTTTCTGATACTTTTGAGCCTGGTTCGATTGACTTAAAAGTTTTGTCAAGACCAACTGAAAATAAAATTAACATGTTCAGAATATTCTTTTTCCTTGGACAAAGTGGGGACTCTTTCCTGTTACAACCCCCCCCCCCCCCAAAAAAAAAAAAAAAAAAAAAAAAAGAAAGAAAAATGCATAAACTAGTTTGTTCCTTCTTAATTAGAGCGTCTTTACCCGGCTATCCAGGGTCTTGGGATGGTGCACTGGATATGGACCTGGTCTTTGGGATTTTCTTGCATGAAGTTTCTGTTCTCAGACTTGAACCCACATTCCTGTACTTTTCAGCCCACGAAGTTATGCACAAAGAATGGCACTTCCTATTTTGTTGTTAATTTATCAATGAAAGTGTTTCTTGCTTCATAGTTTCTGATGTATTTGTGCTGGATTTGATCTTCTTAAAATTTTTGTTAGGACCAGCTGTAAAAAAACATGTGTGGAATATGATTTTTTGGGGTTTGGGAAAGTGGAAACTGCTTTCCTATCTCAAATCCCTTCCTGAAGAAAAAAATGATCATGTCATGATGATGATGATAACTAGTAATTACACAATTTTTCTCTTTAAATATTAAGCTTTATTTGGAATACTTTACTTATCATTACACCTCTTATCAAACAGGGGCACAAAGAATGGGTGACAGAAGTAAATGTCCTTGGAGTGGTTGAACACCCAAACCTTGTTAAATTGATAGGCTATTGTGCTGAGGATGATGAAAGAGGGATACAGAGGCTTCTGGTTTATGAATATATGCCAAACAGAAGTGTGGAAGACCATTTATCAGCTCGGTCACCTACACCTCTTCCATGGGCTAAGAGACTGAGAATAGCACAAGATGCTGCGCGTGGTTTAACATACCTCCATGAAGAAATGGATTTTCAGGTATTTCCATTTTCTCCCTGTGGCATCTCTTATAAAATTTTGTTAGGTTGGGTGATTATGCATTTTTGTTTAAAGATATCTTACAAAGTTGTATGTCCTTGGTGATCTTTTCTGTGCTAGTGGGGTTAGATTTTATCTGAAGTTTACTGTTTTGAACTTGCAATAGTGGCTAAAGTTTACTTGGTGATCTTTTCCGTGTTAGTGGGGTTAGATTTTATCTGAAGTTTACTGTTTTGGACTTGCAATAGTGGCTAAAGTTTACTTGGTGATCTTTTCCGTGTTATTGGGGTTAGATTTTATCTGAAGTTTACTGTTTTGGACTTGCAATAGTGGCTAAAGTTTACTTGGTGATCTTTTCCGTGTTATTGGGGTTAGATTTTATCTGAAGTTTACTGTTTTGGACTTGCAATAGTGGCTAAAGTTTACTGTGGTGCTTCATATTTACAATGACATCTTTCGTTATACTTGAAACAGATCATCTTCAGAGATTTTAAATCTTCAAATATTCTCTTGGATGAACAATGGAATGCAAAGCTTTCGGACTTTGGATTGGCCAGGCAGGGTCCTTCAGAAGGATTATCTCATGTCTCCACAGCGGTATGTTCTCAAAATTATGAATGAATACTCTGTAAGAACTATATATTCCTAGGTTATAGAGTTACTGATTGTACATGTGACAGAAAACCATGCTAAAATGCATTTAGAAATCACAACCAGCTTCCACCTACGATATTTCCAACAGCTTCTTCCATTTGGATAATTCTAATCATCAAGACTGGATATATGATCATACATTATATTTTAAATGTGAATAGTAGATTGGGTGGTCGTATCCATGCAACCGAGTGAATTTTTGGCCAACAAGATAGTGTTGATTAGTGACCTAAAATTCCTTATCTTCTCTGTTTTAGCTGTTCCTTGTCTTACACTACTGGTCCTAAGCCCAGGTAAAGGAGGGTTGTATCAGGTTGGCAGTTCAGCATAAACTTTTGCTAAAACTCTTATGTAGCTAACCCCATATAGTTGGGATAAGGCTTAAATGATGATGATGATGTGTTAAATCATCTAAAAATTGTATCTTTTGTATAAATTGGATGGGTTTGTTCATAAAAGAATTCCATTGGTCTCATCTCGAAACAGGTGGTTGGAACAATTGGATATGCAGCTCCAGAATACATCCAAACTGGTCGCCTCACAACCAAAAGTGATGTGTGGAGCTTTGGTGTCTTCCTGTATGAGCTAATCACAGGTAGGAAGCCAGTTGACCGAAACCGCCCCAAGAGTGAACAGAAATTATTGGAATGGGTGAGGCCACACCTGTCTGACATGAAAAAGTTTAGGCATATATTGGACCCAAGGCTTGAAGGGAAGTACTCCCTCAAGTCTGCTCAGAAGCTTGCAGCTGTTGCAAACCGGTGCTTGGTGCGGCATCCAAAGACACGCCCCAAGATGAGCGAGGTGCTGGAGATGGTGAAGAAGGTTGTGGAGTCAACAGAAATGGGGAGTCCTGAACCACCTATGAAGAGTTTGGCTCCAATAGATACTTCTGCAGAACCCAAAATAAAAGGATCCAACTTGAAGAGGCAGGTTGTGGATTCAAGAGTGGGAGAAAGTGGTTGGTCAGCTTGGCGAATGTGGAGACCAAAGCTCATAAGGACATGCTGACAGATGAGAAGATGAACAGTGAAGGTGGATTGGCACTAGTTCTGTTATACTTGGATGTAAAGGCTTACAAGAGATAAGAAGGCTCTATCTGGTTTCCCACTAATGCTGATGATGGATGTCACTGCAAATTTCTGCTTTTTGTTCAAGGCAGCATGGCAGTACGTAGAGAATAGAGAGTGGCTATTTTTTATATAAATAACAAATGAAATGAAAGATGCCTCAATCATGGATTTGTTACTTTCTTTTGTAGTCCCAAGATGTGTATAGTAACTTATTGATCTATAGCTAAATGCATGATGCCTACTGCTAACTATTTTATTTGTGAATATATGACTTGTTTGTGATGCAAAGTAACCAGTTGTAATTTACTTGCAATTAACTTCTGTATGATCCAAAGGAAATGCCTGGGCACTTGGGCAGTTCTCTAGGAGTTTTCATTTGACCATCTAATATAGTAGTAGATTGCATAGCTAGTCTCTCAGGGACACTCAGTGAAAGGTTTTATTCCAATACAACCATCTGTAACATGTGAAAGATTTTATGCCAGTTCACTGTCTGTAACATGTTCCCATGAATATTCCCCCAAATTGGTTTATGTATTGCAATTCAACCATAGTCCAGCTTAACACACCCAAATTAGTGAATTACAGTTTTAACTGGGAACTTCGTTTTTGTCCAAACCAATAATGGACCGGAGGTCTGGGCTATTTTTGGTTTCAAGGTTAATTGTTTATCGAGTGTTGCATTGAATTAGTTTGCCACATCAACTTTTCTGCATAAACGGAAACTTAAAAGAAAAAGGTTGAACTTGAAGTGTAAACGTCATCCCAGTCCCAAGCAAACACCAAATACCATCATAGGTAGTCTTTGGCATGGTTTTCGAACCGCCGTTGATCCAGATGGTTGGACCGTTTGGCTTAGGAATCGTTCAGGCAACCAGCTCCGTTTTACCCTAAACCCAGTCTTGGTAAAAAACCGTTGAATTGGTCAACGATTTGTTGACTCGGACGGTTGAATTGTTGACTTGTTTGATTCATTTAATGGTTTTTGGCCGTTTATATTTTAATTATTTTTTATTTTTTTGTCCAAACGGGCCATCTGCTTGAACTGGACGGTCGATCCTCAACCCAGAAACTGGTGGTCATAACGATTCCACTTCGAGGTCGTTTTTTAAAGCATTGGTCTTTGATACCATTTCTATTTTTACATTCAAATTGATGAAAATGTATTGTCACATCACATATGAGAGTCACTTCAATTAGAAAAAATGCATGCGGGACTGATAATTGAGAGTCACTTCAATTAGAAAAAATGCATGCGGGACTGATAATTGAGGTTTATAGTTGCAACGTCAAATTGGACTTGTTAGGTAGAAAGTAAAAACAGCAATTTTGGTTTAGCCGAAAAAAGATAGAAACTGCAATTTGTATTGATCAACCAAAGGTTTTGGGTAGAACGAATATCTCTCTCACAAATTTGTTTTGATCAACCCATGATACCAAGTACAGTTAATTAGTCTTAATTAGCTGCTTTTACAATGTCACAAAAGCTGAAAAGCAATTTGAAAAATGTATTATCACATCATGTTTGGTGCAGTGTTGCATTTTTTGTTGATCATTGCAAATTTGTAAAAAATGTATTTGTCACATCATTTATATTAAAAAAATGCATTTGTGACTAATCATTGTCAAATTTTACATTTTATGTAGAAATAGCAATTTATATCGATAACTCGAAATGATCATAAAACATGTAGCACCTGTAGTAAAAAAAAAAGATATGAACGAATGATATCTTTGTTCATATCTTGTTAAACGTCAAAGTACACCTTATCAAATGCAAAAGTATTCTTTGTAATGAACCAATAAAATGTAAAACGCCTTCAGCATGATTGGTTGAGATGTAGATTTACATGCAACCAATATCAGTGAATGTACCCTAGTTGAACTCTTAAAATATTTCAGATAGAAAAATCTCATAAATTTGTATTGATTAATCCAAAAGGCAATACAATACCATTATATTAAACACTCTTTCAACTAGGAATGCAAATGGATTAGATTAGATTCGAAACAAGGTATATTTGAATTTGATTCGAAGATTTGATTAGATCTGATAGGACTTGGTTTGAATTTGAATCCTATCGGTAAGTCGGATCTTTGTATCTGATCTGATCGAACTTATTTTCTTTAAAAATTAATACATTATTAAAAGAAAAATATACTAATTTAAATAAAGTAAAAACAAAAAATACAAGTATTTTTTAATTATTTTCATCATATATATATGATTTTTATAAATAAATAAATAATATAACAAATTTATAAAAATATAATATAAAATATTTTTATAAATAAATAAATAAATAAACAAATAACATATATATTTATAAATGTAATATATATAGGATTGGATAGGAGTGACCCGAATCCGATCCAATTTCTTATTGATTCCTATGATCTGATCCGAAAATCCAAATAGGGGTGATCCGAATTCAACCAAATAGGATCGGATATCGGACCGGATCGGATCCATTTACACCCTTACCTTCAACATATTCTGCATTCATACAAGACTTGAAGTTCAGGAAAACGACATCACAGGCCAGATTTGTGGTTTATGGATATTTAAATTCCTATATTGAATTTGATTGAAACAAAGGAATTATCTTACGTGCCCATAAATGCTGAAGAACTGACTGGCTCTTGGGTAATGAGAGCAAGACGTTTCCATAAGGTCAAGAATCAAGTCAGCTTCTCTTATCTAATTCTCGTGCCATTAGAAATGCAAAACTGCTGTCTCTCCATTGTGTGATTTACAGGTGTTTCTCCGAAGATAAATTTATATGTTAAACTTGTCTGTTTTTGAATGCTGAAAGGCCAATGGATTAGAGAGAGAGAGAGTCTGTGTTATCCTGGGCAGCTCGTCCTTAGGCCTATCAGGCCTATAAGCTTTCAGCCCAGGGCTGTGCTATGGGCCTATTGTACAGCTTCAATCCAAGACAAAAGAACTAGGCCCAGGTATGGAAATTTGTTGGCCGGTCTAGCAATAATCAATTGATCACCCAACCAACTTTCAATCAAGCAGTTATACCCATGTAGGTTTCACGTATTCCAGGCCCAGCCTGTAGTCAAGAATTTCCCTCAAATCATTTGCACTTTCATATCATACTTTTGCACAATTGCATTGCAAACAAATCAAGCCTTAGAACCGATATAGCTTTCGGTCTCAAAAGTGAAAATAGAAGGATACAGATTTTGGTCTCAAAAGTGAAAATGGAATGGATATGGCTTTCGGTCTCAAAAGTGAAAATAGAAGGATAAGCTTTTGGTCTCAAAAGTGAAAATGGAATGGGTATGGCTTTCGGTCTCAAAAGTCTTCTTCAAGGACCTGATAACTTGGAACCTTTTAGGCTTTGTTTGTTTGTAGACTTATAATGCATCTGTTTGAAACCGCGATTTTCTCTCTTACTTGATACAAAATTTATACCTTTGTCTTACTTACACTCATTGGCAGTACAAATTTTGCATCCAAAAAATTGATGCAAAATTCACACCACCTTCAACTTTCTTCATATATCATCTTCCTTCCTAACTCACTCCCAAACAATTAACTTTCTTCATATATCCATTCTCTTGTATAAAATGAAAACCCCTTCAACTTTACTTTTCTCACAAACAAGTAAGATAAAGTTGATCTGAAGCAAAAATAAATCAGAATTTACACTCAGCCTATTTGCATTTCCATGCATTTACACTAGTGTAAATGAAATTCAGTCGAGAACTAAACTAAGCCTTGGGTTCATATATGTGGATACTTGACCAGAATGAAGAGGGGTCCAAACCCAACAATGGAGGGACCCCTCTACCTGACATAAAAAAGAAAGGAAAAAGAAAAGGGAGGAAAAACATATAATGGTTATCTGCAATCCTTCAAAGAGAATAAAGTCAATCATGCTTTAACAATCATCACATCTTGTGAAGTGGAAACTCCTTTTTTTTGCCTTTACATTCTTGCTTCCTAGTCACATGTGTCTTCCACTAGACAAGTTTCCACATGACTTTCCCCTAATGTCCTCATGTCATGGTCTAGTTTCTATAGAACAAGCATACTTGCTTCCTAGCCACGTATGTCTTCCACTTGACAAGCTCCTTAGGAATTTTGAAATCAGATGACTAGCCTCCTAGTCCTAGGAAGGGTAAATTACTTAAACATCCCATTGGGTTTCAATGGAAGAAAATGGGGTACAAATGACCAAGAGAATGATCAAGATAAAAGGGAGATTGTGTTTGGCCAGACAGTGAGCAATCTTGTTTCCTTCTCGCTTGATATGGGTAACCGAGGAGGTGAATTCTCTTAGGCCCTCTTTGGTTTGCAGGAATAGGGGTCTGAAATCGGAACCAGAATAGCCCATTCCTATTTCCATCCCTGCTGGAATGGTATTCCCCCGTTTGAGGGAATGAAATCCCATTCCTGCTGATTCTAATTCCCATTCTCATTCCTGTTTCAATTAGGAGTGAGCATTATTCAATTAAAACCAAAATATCGAACCGAAAATTTCGATTTAGAAATTCGGTTATTTCGGTTTTTAGAAATTTTGGTTTTCAGTTTCGATTTTCAGATTTAGAAATTCAGTTAACCGGAAAAACCGAATTAACTAAAATTCATTATATAATATATAATATACAATATATAACATTTAATATATAATATGTTATATATTTATATTAATATATTATATAATGTATTATAATGAAATTAAATTTCATAATATATATTGTAACAACATATATTTATAGGTTATAATATATAATATTATATATATATATATATATATATATATATATATTAGTTAATTAAAATCAGTTTTTAACCAAAATAACCAAAAACCAAACAAAAATTTCAGTTCGGTTATTTCGGTTTTGATTCAAGTTTCATTTTTTATTTTGATTTTAAAAATTTCAGTTTATTTGATTCGACTTTTAACCGAATAAACCAAATGCTCACCCCTAATCTCAACCAAGCAGACTATGGGAATGTATCATTCTGATTCCAACTGTGAACCAAACGAATCATTGTTAATTTACTGCAAACAATGATAATGAGGCGCACTCACCAAGGTGGTTCCTTATTCTTCACCAAAAGAAAAGAGACAAGGGTAAGAGAATCACTCTCCAAAACAATGTGAGAAACGCTAACCTCTAAAGCAGAGCGAAGACTCTCCCACATGGTTAGAACTTCAATCTCCATGGGAGATAGACAATGAGCAACATGACTTGTCCATGGTTGAAGAGACCAATATCTAATGACTAATGACTTGTATCCCCTTTGACCATGAAACCATGTGACCAAGAGAAGGATCAAGATAAGGAGAGGCCTTGTTTGGCCAGATAGTCAGCAATCCTGCTCCCTTCTTGCTTGACATGGGTAACTGACGAGGAGATGAATTCTCTTAGGATCCGTTTGGTTTATAGTTGAAATTGGAATTAGAATCAAAATCCTCTAGAATTGGAATGGGAATGATCCATTCTTATAATTTGTTTGGTTTAGACAGGAATGTGAATGAGAATTAGAATCATCAGGAATTGAATTTTATTTCCAAGAGAGGGGCAGGGAATGGCCATTCCCTCAAATAGGGGAATGCCATTCTAGCAGGAATTGGGAATGGGATTCTGAATCCACTCAACTAAACAGTTGGAATCGGAATACCCATTCCGATTCCAATTCCAGACCCTTATTCCTGCAAACCATATGGGGCCTTAGTAATTTCCGGCAAGAAACGATAATGGGTCACACTCGCCAATTGGAAAGAGACAAGAGTAAGAGAGTCGCTCTCCAAAACAATGTGAGAAACACCAACCTCCAAAGCAGAGCAAACACCCACCCACATGGCTAGCACTTCAATATCCATGAGAGAACAGACGTTGTGCAACATGAGCCGTCCATAGATGAAGAGACCAATACCTAATGACAGGAAAAAGATAAGGAGAGGCCATGTTTGGCCAAAGAGTGAGCAATCATGTTTCCTTCTCATCTAACATGGGTAACAGAAGAGGAGGTGAGTTCTCTTAATAATTTCTTGTAGACGACAATGATGGGTCCCACTCACCAAGGTGATTCCTTATTATCCACTACCAAGAGAGACAAGAGTAAGAGAAACACTCTCCAAAACAATATGAGAAAATGCCAACCTTCAAAGCAAAGCAGAGACCCTCCCACATGGCTAGCACTTCAATCTCCATGGGATAAAACATTTTGTATTATGATCTGTCCATAGATAAACAGACCAGTACCCAACGACTTGTATCCCTTTAACCATGAGACCATGGGGAGGCTGGGGAGCTTATTAACAGAAGGGACAGAAATGATTATCTTTCCAAACTACCCTTAATTATTAGTTCCATCTCTTAAATATATTTCTAATTTGATAAAGGTACCCTCATTTATAAACACTAAATCCAGTTTTACCACTTCAATTTTTTTCCATTTTATTTTGCTTCATGAACCTATTTTCAACTTTTCAATCACCTTAACCATGTGGCAGAGCCTTTTAAAAGTATAAAACAAAGATATTATTTTAGATGTATTTTAAAACATTTTGAATAATTTAACCTAAAGGTTAAATAGACTTTAAAAACATTTTAAATGTTATTGTAGACAATAAAATTTTTATGTGATTTAAATGGCCCATGTCCCCCCATAAACTCAAAGTTGTTCATGGGCCTTAGTGTGGGTCCTTTCTATTTGGGCCTTGTTCCATATACTCAAATTTGTACATGGGCCCTGTGTGAGTTCTTTACATTTGAGCGTTGCTTTTACCAGTCTATTAGCATAAGAAGAGGGTCCATAAGGAACCCGTTTTAAAGTCAATTTCAAATTTAAATTTAAATTCAAAATAAAAATTTTGGTAATTTATGAAAATATCCAACTAGAGCATATCCTAAAAATGGAAACCTAGTCAAATGATTTAAGAGAGAATAAATGATGATAAAATCATTTTTCATGAATGTGAATTTGCTAACCTTCTTGTTTATAAGAGCTAACTAGAGCTAATATAATCTTTAGTCAGCCTAGGCACATTTTCCATAGATAGAAATTAAACAACGATTAAAGAGAGAATAATGGGTGATAAACCATTCTCTCAAGCAATGCTTTTGAACCGTTGTTTACGTGGATGGTTGGATCGTTTGGCCAAAAACCGTCAAGCACAAAGAGAGGGGAGAAACGGCCTGAAAGCTGTCAACTCGTTTGAGTTGCAGAGAGAGGAGAAACTGAGAGTCTAAAACACGAACTTAGATCTGAGATCCAGCACAAAGAGAAGAGGAGAGAGAGAGAGAGAGAGAAGAAGAAGAAGAAGAAGAAGAAGAAGAAGAAGAAGAAGACTACAGACGTTGCAAAGAAATTGATCTCAAATCTGAGATCCGAGAACTCATATCTCAGATCTGCGTCTGTTACCATTGCCTCGTTGTCGTCGTTGTTGTCATAGTCAGCCAAGGCACACTTTCCCATATATAGAAATTAAACAATGATTAAAGAGAGAATAATGGGTGATAAATCATTCTCTCCAAGCAATGTTTTTGAACCATTGTTGACATGGACGGTCAGACTGTTTGGCCCAAAAACCGTCAATTCATTTGAGTTGCAAAGAGAGGAGAAACTAAGAGTCTGAGACACAAACTCAGATTTGAGATCCAGCACAAAGAGGAGAGAGAGAGAGAGAGAGAGAGAGAGAGAGAGAGAGAGAGAGAGAGAAGAAAAAGAAGACTACAAACATTGTAGAGAAATTGATCTCAGATCTGAGATCCGAGAACTCATATCTCAAATCTTAGATCTGTGTCTATTACCGCCACCTTGTTGTCATCGTCGGCGAGCATCGAATCCTCCTCCTCCTCTTCCTTCTTCTTAATAAATTCTCCCTCTCCTTTTCCTTTTTTCCTTTCTCATTCCTTTCTTTCCTTCCTTCTTTTTTTCTTTTTCTTTTTTTTTTCTTTCTTAGCCGACAACAATATCTTCTCTGGTTCTCCTTTTTCATGTAAATCAAGGTTCAAAGTATCGGAAATGCCAAGTGTATCGGAAAGGCAATTTTAAGATACGTATCGGGATATGCCTTGGATACGCATGTGTATCGGAGAAAAACTAAGATACGCATTGATATGCTTGGAAACACTATAAATACTTTAATAAATCATAAAAATACAACAATAACACTAATATGTTTTAATGGTTTTATGAAGAAATATATTATAGCTAATTATAATTTCATTAAAAATCCTATGCTTAACTATAATTTATAAATTCTAATTCTTAAGTTTTAATGTTTTATGGGATGAGAAAAAACCAACTCTCCCATCTAACCATAAAACATACATTGGCACAACTTCTATGTGAACATATAATTAATAATAATAATTATTTAAATATTTATTATTTATTATTCATTTTCAAAAATTATAAAAAATAAATAAACATTATATAATATATTCAAAAAGTAGTTATTAAAGAAGAAATTTCAATTGTGGATATGATAGATCATCTATAGAATTATAATATATTCAATCATTGTGATCAAATGATAAAATATAATTAATTGATTATTTATATTTTAATTCTACAAAAATAAGAAATAATTATTAAAAGAAGAAATTTTCAATTGGTCTATGGATATCATAGATCATCAATAGAATTATAATATCTTCAATCGTTATGATTAAATGATAAAATATAATTAAATATTATTTATTTTTTAAATTCTAAAAATAAAAAAATATTAAAGAAGAAACTCCAATTGCTCTATGGATATGATAGATAAATCCATAGATCTAAAACATATTTAGTCTTTATAGGCAAAGAAAAAACTTACATTTTCAAATTTTTATTAATTTATATTTTCCCCAAATATCTTCATGAAATTTCCATAAATCTACTGATAGCACAAAAAAATTATGATTTTGAATGTAAGAAATGTAGATCAACATAAATTTAAACATTCATGGAAAAAATCACAAGATATTATAAAAGATTGAAAAATTTACCTATTTTTTCCATATTTTTTTTTCAAAATTTGAAAAATCTTAAAAAAAAAAATTAATGATTCACACTTGTTTCTTGCAAAATTTTACAAATCTAGCACTTTAGAAATGAAGTTTGGAGTTTTAGAGTCATTTAGGGGTGAAAGAAGGCTTATTTTGGGAAAAAGAAGCTTGCTTTCCCCCTTTAATTTTTCTAAGTTTTTGTCCGTATCTTTTTCGTCGATACACTACTGTTACGTCCTGGTACACCCCCGATATGCCCCAATACGCCCACGATATGCCCCCGATACGCATGAAAAAAGACGAGACGTCCAATTTCCATGCGTATCCTGTATCGGTTTTTAAAAGATATGATACGGTACGCTCCGTATCGGGCGTATCGTATCGAAATTTTAAATATTGATGTAAATATTTGCCCTAATACAAACTGTTCGACTTAGATGGTCGAACCGCTGACCCGAAAATCAGTAGCTAGAATAGTTCTATTTTCGAGTCGATTCTTAAAACCTTGTCTCCAAGAATGATAATAACCTTTTATTCTCTAAAAAGGGTAGAAAAAACCAATCAAATCTTCAATTAGTGGGAGAAAGAGAGTAAACCAAGCAATCTATAAAGAAGGGCTTCTATCAAGAGGAAATGACCTTTGGTAAAAAAACTAAGTAAGAAAACTATTAGAGGAGGAAATACACACTATCTTTTGAAGAACAAAGCTATAACACAATTCTTGCATAATCATTCTTTTAATCAAACTTCTAAAGCCCAGTTAAAGAAAGCAATGTCCATCATTTTTTGAATTACAAATCACGTCATTAACCCTTAACTGCAACTCACATACAAATCTTGAAGTGAAAAGAAAGTGTATGTATCATCAAGAGAGAATCAAAAGTTTCATCTATTTTGTAAGATAGTTCAAATACAAAGAGTTTGTATCATATTTACTTTAAATATAAGAAAAATCAATTTTATTTAAACTTATCTCCACTTTTTCTTATGTTTGAATTTGTACATGAAATTTGTGTTGACAATTATATAAATTTTTTTAATCACTAAAACTAACAACTCTTTAGTGAAGGGGTGAAATAAGATACTTACCTCAAACTACATGGGATAAATAAGCCAATAAATAAATTCAAGGGGAGATCTTACTATTTGATTGAAACGGGGGGAGAAATACCCCCAAACTACAAGAGGTAAATAAGTCAGCTTCTACTCTCCCATATCAACTTCTACTGTTTGAATTTCACAGGTTCCAACTTCCAATAACCAAATCCACATAGGGGTAGTGCGGGCTTCAAGTAGGATTGCTTGATTTAAAGAATTTCAATTACATCACGTTCGAGTTAGGGTTCAATACCCAATCCGAGCCAAATTGTACCCCTTTCACCAATGTTTTCAAAACTGGACCGGACTGGGCGGTCAGACCAGAAAATAAGGAATCGGTCACCTGACCAATTTCTTTTTACCCTAGAATCGTCTTTTGGACAAAAACCATTGATTTGGTCAATAAACTACTGATCTGGGCGGTCGAATCATTCAAATCATCCAACAAGTTTTGGTCTTTTTGTCAGAACAGACCATCAATTTGATTCAAACGATCAGACCATTCGACCCAAAAACTAGACCCCTGAATGATTCATTGTCTGATTTTAACCATGTTATCAGCTATTTTAGCATACATATTCTAGTCTCCAAAGGGGGCTGCCATGTCTCCCCCCTTTGATAAATTTCAATTCCTTGGATGGAGATATGTCTAGCGAATCTAGACCATCTTACCAAACTAGTGCCAAGCGAAAACATAGGAGTCTTATTGGGGAAGTATCATAATGCGAAAGTAGGCGATGAGTGAGTGTCAAAATGTCAATGTGTTGTGTGGAGTCTTACTCGATAGGATACTTTGATCAATAATTTCAGACATACCATCAACATCGCCTTTTATCAAAAGCCAAATAAACAATTTAAAATCAAATAAAACAATAATTGCCTACTGGTGTGAAAGAGAGAGAGAAGGCTTAAGGCAAGGACGTTTTTGTTAAAGACAAACTTTAGGATGCATTTGGTTGCAATGCAAATCTGATCTTGAATCTGTTTGTTTGACATGATTTGCATTCTTACCTATACTTTTTGTCTTATTTTCAATCACTAGCAGTGGAAATTTAACATTTCAAAATTTGATGTAAAATTTATCTCAATTCTCTTTCATATGAAATTGGGACTATATCATCTTGCTTCATACCTCACTTCCAATCAGATAACCCTCCCATTAACTCCATTTACTTTTATAAGGTGAAATTACACCATTTTACTTCAAGGTCAAATACTAAGCAAAACTAACCCAGAATTTAAACTCAGCCTATTTGCACTTTGATACATTTATATCAGTGCAAGTAAAAGTTTGTGCTGCCATCAAATGCAGACTTAAGAGTGGTTGACGTTTTTGATTGCCAATAAATATTTTTTATCTGTGAGTTCAAGCCCGAGTAGTCACTTCATGCAAATGATAAATGCTCTAGTATACTAAAACAATACGAATGCGTTTTCACCACCTTAATGGCACTTGTTGACGACCGAGTAATTCGGTTGGTCGCCTCTCGACATCCCTTTGATACGTAGCATTTGTGCAAATAATGATACATTCAGATGGTAAAAGCTCATCTAATTAATTAGCATGATTTGAAATACCCACCTTTTTGTTGGGCCCATTCATTAAGTTGTGTTTGGCACCATTTCTTTTTTAGGGGATACGTTTTGAATGAACAAATAGGTGAGAAATATGTGTTGTCATATCATTTATAATAGCCATTTTAGCTAGAATGATTAATGCTAAAACATGAATTAAGCATTTCTACAAACACGTAACAGCCTCCCAACGTGTATTTTTATGATATATCTGTTTCAAACAGCCCCAAATAACATTTGATGCTTTCTACCAAATAAATAACAGTTGATGCCTCTCAAGAAACCGTTCAGTCTAAAAGCTTAAGCTGTTAGTCTGGTTTTCTGAATAGGTTGTTATTTTCTAATGTGCCCCCTCATGTGAAAAAATAAGTATAAGCTTGTGCGTGAAATTTAATTAATTGTAATGAAGGTGATAAGAATTGAACATTAGACCACTTGATTAATCAACCCAAAACATTTTGGGTAGATTGTACTAATGGCAGCAGTACCAAATTCAACCTCAGTAATAGATATTGATTCTTGAATCAACCAAAGTATTAGTTTGTTTCAAGGTTTTTAAACCGAACTGGACAACGAACCGGTCAAGGGTCTGGTTCTCAGGTCAAACAATCCAATCGTTCAAATCGAACAGATGGCTCATTCTAACAAAAAAAAAATTTAAATGGTCAAACCATTGGACGGTTCGAAGATTTGACTGGATGGGTTAGCAGTTTGTTGATCAAATCAACGTTTTTGGCGAAATAACGATTTTGAGGTAAAACGGAATCGATCACCTGACCGACTCCCGGTTTTTTCGGTCTGATCCGGTTTTAAAAACCATGGTTTGTTTTACATTTCCTAACATCTTCCCATGTATTCAATTGATGGTGGTGATACAGAGATTAACCGCTCACAAGTCGCAATGCTATGCCCCTTGTAATTTTATCAGTCCATTAGTCCAGCATGATCAAATAATAAAAATGGATCGAGTGATTAGATGAAATACTTTAACTATTAGGGGACATTCTTTTTTCGGATTTTGAGAGGGGGGAAAGTTGGTCAATGGGATTTTGGTTCCCATTGACCAAGAGTCCCATGTTTTTTTTTCAAATTTATGTGAAGATAGGGAAAGTTTATTTTCTTGGGTATCACTTACCCTAGGTGATACCCATCTCCCAAGTGGGTAAATAACTTTCCCACCTAGGGGGAAATTTGCCAACACCTGAATGGGACAAAAATGCCCTTTTTAATAATGGATTTTTATGGCTAATACAATGATTGTCTAATTTACATGAGAAATAAAAGAACATGGGTAAATGTACTTACCCGAATAAGTATTTCCTAGGAAAAACTTACCTAGATAGCTGCATTTACCTAGGTAAATAACATACCGAAAAGCGAACGAGGCCTTAGTTTTCAATTTCATTTGAGAACACAAGTTCACATATGTCAAAATGAAACCACATTTGATTATTAAGGAAAAAAGAAATAACTTCATCACAAGAATTTAATATTTAAAAAATGAGCCAAATTTCTTCTTTTGAGAACAAGAATGGGCCAATTTTAAAAAGATAATCACAATCAAGGTCCAAAATACATTGGATATCCATAACTTTGCAATGTGACCCATATATGTTCTTCACCTTTTTTTTTTTTTATTGTCAAATCCACATACCTTTACTTATATATGACATCACTACAATCCGTCACTCGTCAGTACTCCATTATTATTCTTCTTTCTAATTTTAATATGGGAAAATCTATGATAGGGAAAATATATGTTATGGAAAGAGTTTTGACCATCAAAACCCACTCATAAATTTTGATAAATAACACCTTATTTACTATCACATTTCAATTTGTTTATTGATCAGTTGTTTTTTGGATATCATATCTTTTCCATATCATAATCAAATCCTTTTAATATTTATTCTTTTTATTTGAAAGATAAATAAAAAAACACACAAACTATACGAGTACTCAGAACGGAGTCCAACTATGCTACTTGCAAAATGCTAGCCATCCTTAACGCATGGGAAGCATGTATTACAATTTTGTTTTTTTGAAAACCTCCATTTATGGACACAAAGTTGTGATATATAGTGTTATTTGTTACTAGAAGAACAAGACGTGTCATTTCTTTTTTCTTTTTTTTTTTTTTTGGTAGAGGGGTTTAAAACGAATTGAGATCTGCTCCTTACAAAGCACGCCTCACACCGAATTCATAGCCACATCCCACCTTGTATTAAGAGCATCTCTTCATGAATAATAAATACAAGTATGGGGTACAAGAGATGTTTCTTGTAAGGTTGGTGTGAGACATTCTCTGTGAGGAGCAGATCTAGACTCGGTTAAAATTTGTGTCATTTCAAATTATTCCTTCAGCTGTCAATGGTTTGTTTTTTCAAATTCCTTCAGCTGTCATTTCAAATTTGTGCAATATCAGAGTTTGGATATGCGTAGAAACAAAGCATGGAGACCAGGCTAGAAACACACTAAGGGGGTATTTGATAATGTAAATGGTTTGTTTTTTCTTAAAAAACAACTGCTGCAAAAAACTGTATTATTTTTGGTAAATGCCAATTGCTTTGGTTGTAGGAAACAATTTGTCGATTTGTTGATGGCACATCTAATATTGTGAACCACTGACGTTTTGTTTATGTTTAGTGTTTCTAGCCTGGCTTCCACATTTTGCATATAGCTGAAAAAAGAACAAGATACATTGGTTTGTGATTCACTTCTCCCCCTTTTCTTTATCTAGTCTTAAATTTAATAATAATTTTAATATTCACATAATAAAAACATTAAGGGTCCATTTGGTTTTGGGGAATAGAAGTTTGGAAATAAAATCAAAATGGTTCGTTCCAATTTGTTGTTTGGTTGGGCAAAATGGGATTTTGATTCCTAGCATTTTCCCATTCAAGGAAATGGCCATTCTAGCTTTGAGAATGATAATTTCATTCTAGCTTGTTAAAAAATAAGACAAGTGACTTAGGGTTTATTTGGTTCATGAGAATATAGATCTAAAATTGGAATTGGAATGGCCCAATCATTTGGTTGGGTGGAATGGTATCCTGATTCCTATTTCTAGTGAAATGGCATTTCCCCATTTGAATGAATGGTTATTTCGGTCACACCCCTGAGAATGAGAATTATGTTTTATTTGGCCAAATAAAAAAGATACTTGATTTAAAAACCGCCAAACCCTACCCAATACCAACCCTCTTTGAGAGTGATGAACCCCCCCCCCCCCCTCCAGCCCTGTTTCTCTTTCTTATTCTAGGGGATTTCAATTGCAAACCAATCAAATGCCAAGTATTAATGTAATATACAACTATATATGTTAGAATATTACACATATAGTTGTAATATTTATATATATATAATATTGCATACATATTTTTGGAACACAATATAAAATATTATATTATATGTTATAATATTACATATAATAATTTGCCTAAAATAACATAAACCCATAATCTAAGTTGACTTATGTTGTATTTGGTAGCACTGCCCTCTACTTGAAATATCAAATTGACTTTTCTACAAATAGCCACACATGCATGCTTTTTTCTAAGGTTGCCTGTTTCAATCTTTCAACTATAAATAATCGGATGCCAATTTGTATTGATCAATCATTCAATCTAATGATACCAACTACCAAACACAACATTAAAGTAGTGGTTAGTAGGTTCATAATGGGTAATATTATAGTTTTTACACGATAATGAACTTCATTTGTAATAAAAAAATGAATTCATAATCATTAATATAATTAATGAATTATTTAATTTCATATATACATATTAAGGTAATGGGTTTGCAAGCGTGTATGTTTGACTCAAAATCATGTTATATTGGAATAAAAACTTTATACAAATTTAAAATGGGTTCACATACAAATTATAATTTTATGATGCATTACTTATATCATACTACATAAGTAACGTATTATTTAGTATTAATGCAAATTAAATATCTATATGTCACCCCGATCTAGAGTATGGACTATGCCGTATGACCTGAACCCAGCTATTCCAATCAGATCAGACCAGGCCAAACCAGACCAGATCGGACCAGTATGAGAGTTGCAATTTGGCTGCAAAAATCAATATAGAAAAAAAATAAAAGTCATTTTATTACAACTTCAGTGCTAGCTTTGATGATTAATAAGATGCTTATATTTATGTATTTAATCAATCTCTAATTGTAAAGGTTGAAAATGTACATTCAATTATTACTTTTCACCTCATTTAATCCCCTCTCATTAAGTCTTATACTTAAGGTATTAAATCATATTTTCTTTTATTAAATCATATATTTTAAGTTATTTTTCACTAATAATGCTACTAATTAGATCTATGTCAATATTTTTAACAATATAAGCCCATATAATTTAAAATTGATTAAAAAACAAAATAATTTTTATCTAAGTGGTGGCTAAGCAATTCAACCATCTGAATCAAATTAAGCAACCTGCAAAGTCGTAGTTAAATAATAAAATTTTAAAAATATAGAAAAATATAGACACATTTATGATATTTTTATTAATCAAATTAAAAAAATAAGTGTAATAAACAAGAATTATTTTTATTGATAATGAAAAATAAAATACATAATTTAGAATTAAAAAAAATATATAAAAATTGATAATAAATAGTTCAACTTTTGGGTTAAATGTGTTAACATTTAATGCCATAAATAAATAATAAAAATTAATAAAATATAAAAATACGAAATTGAAAAAAAATGCATACGTTTTGCAAAAAAAAAGAGCACTGAAGAACATATTTATCATAAATAAAAATTAAGTGTGATATATTACAATTATTTTTACACACAAAAATACAAAAAATTGTAGAAAAAATTGAACACATCTATAATTTTATATTTACACCATTATTAAAATATGGATAAGATTGTGGAACTTTCTTTTGACTAAAATATTTATTTTTGAATTTAGTCCCTATTTAATTATAAGATTTAAATTATAAATTAAACTACTAATTTTCACTTCATTCAATTCATTCTATTTAAATCTTATATTTTTTTATAAAAAATACATAAAAAATTTTAAATATATTATTACTATCATTATGTTCGTTTAAAATTACAGGTGCAAAATACATATATACATACTTACTGTGACTGAAAAAATTCGGATCTACTGATCACTGGACGCTGGCCCCAAGTTCCGAAAACTATACATCGGGAGACATCTCTTGTTCATTCGTGGAAGATGTTCTGGATGTGCGGCTGTAGTATCTTGTAGTAGATGTGGCCAGCGCTTTTCTCCTTTCTACCAAAAAAATCCGAACCCGAGAAAAAACTTCCGGTTAAGCATTGATTCCAAGAGATAAGGGTATCTTAGTAATTTAACATGAAAGCGACGTTTTTCTTTATCCACCACCCTCGTAGGAATCTCGTACGGGCTCAGAAAACATGGAAAGACAACCGTCAGATCTATCATTTCCAATCAATTAAACAATCGCAGCCGCCCACCTCGTTTATTGAAAAACCAACCGCCGAGATCGCGCCTCGCCGCTTCGCCAACGGCCATTTAGTGAGTTCGGAGTTCCTGAATTCCATTACAGGTAAGAGTTGAGAGGGAACGCTTTCAAAGAAAAGCAGCTAAAGAGACGGCAGTTTTGCCACCGTCGAGACGAACCAACGCCTCTCCTTTGAGTACTTCGCCCCGAAGTTGCTCGACGTTTACTCCCAGAAGAAAGTGTGAATAATCCCCTGACGTCGGCGAATTTCTGGTTCACTTGGCTTTCACGGGATTGTCTACGCATCTTTTTTCCTATCGAGGCGTCTTGGAGTTGTCCTCCGAAGAATTTGCCTCTTCTTTGTTTTTGTTCTTCGAACTTGAAGCACTGCGATTCGTTTCAAAGATTTTCGATCCTGCAATTGGAGAAGATGCATTGAAATCTATTCAGTTTGATGCGAAGGTTAGTTCTTCCTCGCTGGATACTGTTTTAGAGGTCGTGATTAGTCTCAGCAAGGCACGGGTATTCTGATTGAAGTTTTAGGATGTTTTCGTAATTTGGAAAAAGTGCATATGAGATATTTTTAATGCTTTAAGCACGGTGTGGGGTTTCTTTATCTTCATTTTTTGCTTCTCTGATGGATCGGAATTTCATTCTTTTATCTTTACTGTTGTTTTTTTCGTCTTGTTTATCTGCTTCTCTTCTAAAGGGAATTTTGATTTTGTTGTTGTGGTGGTCCGGTGTTTTGAAGGGTTAATAGCTCTAGAATGGTCTCTTCCGGCTTTCTAAATTTCGTTACCATTATTTATTCTATTTGAATTTTCGGTATGGTTGGTTGCAAAATTCATGTTATTCGTTAGATGCTTGAGATTTAGGAATAGCTCATTCATTCGGAAGATTCAGAAGTGGTTTCCAATTAAGATGGAAACCATCGGGAGCTTTTTTTTTCCTTTATCTGTCTGATTTTCATTACTATTTGTTGTAAATATAACTGGAAAAGTTTCCCATGATTGATGAAGTAAACATCGTTTGTCTAGTGTTCGGTCCCCAGGGTCTGATGATAATTTTTAGAATTCTAATTTCCTGGGTCCCGATATTGTATACTAGCTCCACTCTAATAAATTGGATGAAAAGTTAGAAAGGAATTTGAGACATTACTAGTTAGTTAAACAAAACAGTAGATGGGGCCAGCTTGCATTTTTTTTCTCTCTCCTGGTGATTAAAACTCCCCTTTAGCTCAAGAGTTAGTTTTTGTATAAGAGTTTCCCTTTAGCTTGCTTTAAAAGTTGGAGCTTCAAACTTCAAACAACAAGAAAGATGTTTAGTTGGTCATTTTTCCTTTGAATGGAGCTGGAAAATTGAAGCAATATTTTAAAAGTGTCATTCATCTCATGGGAAGTCATTTTTAGGTTTCTAATTTATGCTGCAAACACATGGAGTTATGTAGATGAAAGAAGTCATTTATTATATATAATGATCTAGTGATGAGATTGATAGGTTGATAGTGAAAGATAGGTCTCAAGACTTGTCAAGAGTGGGGCGAGGAATTTCTTGTTTTGCTAAAGAGGCACAAAGAATAAGCAAAGCAAGCAAGCCTAAACATAACCCTAGTCGGAATAAGCAAAGGTGAAGAAGATAGTTATAATTTAAAAATAAAGGCTAAAGGTGGTTAGGAGTAGGCATCAAATAATAAAAAAATTACTGATGTAATGTATAAAAAAAATAAAGAACTGAGAAATCACATACTTTAGTTCATACATATCCTGTCTAGTTTATCATCTAATGATTGGCAACTGCAGGTTTGTGACCTTCCTGAATTGTTTTTCTAAACTCAAAATAATATTATATTTAAAACAACCAATACATTCATAAAAAACAACCAATACAAATACTAACATTTTTACAAATCAAAGCTCCAAATAATCTATGCCCATTTACAATCCAAATGAAGGAGACGTTATATCCAGTATACATACAAGGGTGGGTTTTGAAAGCAACAAATATACCTAGTGAGAAAGCAGCCAACACCATAAATATATGGTGCTACAGAAATGAAGTAAAAAAATTTAAGTGGCTGACAAGGAATATGTCTGTTAGCACACAATGGGTGGGGAGATCAACAAATGCTTTGGCTGATGGCTTAGCTAAACAAGGGACAATTAGGGAAATTTTGTTTTGGGCTCAGCTGTAATGTTTATCTTTTCCTTTTCCTTTTAAGTTTCTTTGTAATCAGTTGAGAGAGGCTGCAGCTCATGCCTCTCCATGGGCTGTTGTATGAGATCTCCATACCTATTTAATGTAGGAATTCTTGCACAAAAAATTATATTAACCTTTAGAAAAGAAAATACCTATTTATTCTTCACGGTAAAAGATGAAAATTTAGTAAAAATAATCACAAAGGTTTTAATACTATTTAATACTTTCCAATATTTTTTTATATTTCCCAATTTACAGGCAAGATTTATGAAATTTCCCATTTGCACATGCAAAACGCCTACATAGTTGAAATGACCAACCATGCTTCCAATCAAATGAATTGATTAGTGAAGAAGCTTTTACTTTGTATCTCAATTCGAGGTTTAAGTTTCGTAACGTATCGGTCTATATCCGTTTTAAATATAGTCCGATACGCTATATGTATCAGCTGATACAATGCAAATTTAATATACTTTTCTCATTTAAGCAACTTTTCAATTTCAAATTTAATTTCCCTCTCTCTCTCTCTCTAGTAACTTTTAAGTTCAAATTTAATTAACATCATTCTCAATTAATTGTTACATTTAATGACATGCCCTCCTAAGTGCTATATTTAATGACACGTCATTAAAGGCATTATTCAAATTTCAAATTGAATCAAATACTACATTTAAAACTGTATTTAAGGCAAACATTTCGCCACACCGTTTGTGCTTGTCAGATTAACATGCATTTTAATTCTTACTTAAACTCTCTTGTTAGTGGATGGCTGTCAGTAAATTCTATTATTAAAATTTATACTAATAAATATTAATATAAATTATGATTTTTAAAAATTAAGGTATAGTATTTATGTGTATATACACATCTTTAGCTCTTCCATTATTTTTCAATGGTTCCCAATTGAGTCACAACATCTTGCACTTTATACAAACCATTAAAATATGTTTTTTAAATTACCAAAAAAAATAAAGTTTGTATTTATGTTTAAAAACTTATTTATAGTTATATAAAACTCACATTACTTGTTATTACTATAGTTTTTAGTATTTATATGAGTTTCCTAGTGTACCATCTCTATCTTGATTTATTCCATGTTCATGCATACCCAAGGCGTATCTTGATACATCTTTTTAAATTACCTCTCCTATACACCTTGCATTTCCTATACTTGTGAACCTTGTGTCTTTTATCCACTAGTGGTTTCAATTTTATTCCTACACTGGGGATGAAGGTTCATAATTATTTTCTCTTTCAGTAATTTTTCTTTTTTCATTCCTGCAATCCTGCTTTTGAATGCTCTTGCTTCCTTTACACACTTTATTCTCTTCTAAGTAAAATTAACCAAAAGAAGGCTTTTTTTTATTAGATGTCGAAAGAAAAACTATTTTGGTTTTCATGTATTTGATATATTTCTAGAGTACAAAGTTTATTTTGCACTTTGATAAGAAATCATTGACCTGTGTACTTCTTGCAGGTCAAGGATCTATGCTTAAATTTTTGTGTATCTATCAAGATCACAGTTGCTTGCTCATTTTTGGATCCTTCAGTGGATATTAGTGGTTATGCGCTGGATTTTTGAAGAGCAGCCATAGATCCAGTGAAGTGAATTGTTTGTTTCAGAGATTTGGAGGGGATTATACGATTGAAGTTGCAATTAGTAGGAATTCAGGTTTATTTGTTGGAAAAGACAACCTTGGTATTGAAAATTTTACATAAAGCAGATGATTTCCTATGACCAAGAGAGTCTATTCCATTTTTTTGATGGTGAACCATTTCCTAATTCCATGTATTGTGTAACTGTCACTCCAAATGATGTGGGCTTCTATGATGAGCAGCAGTATGGCAGAGAAAGTCATTATGATTTGGGATGTAGCAATGTGGAGAATGATGAGATTATTCCACATGCTCTTCAGGAACAACTGTCTCAACTTACAATTGTAGAAGAAGCTTCAGGATCTACAACTTCAGGGGAGGAACATTTCCAATCAATTCTTGGTCAGGATTGGTTTGGCCCATCTATGAGAAATTATAATTCTGGTATTTGGAATTTGGAAACTGTCTTAATTTCTTCAGTAGTTTGGCATCCTTTTTATCCATTGTGATCATATAATTATACTCTAACATGTAGGGCATGAGTGTGGCCAGGAAGATATAGATGATATAGGAGCCTCTAGTTCATGTTCTAGTCCTGCAGAAGCACCATACGATGGGGAGGAGTGGTATTCACTTGAGATAACGGATGAATCCTCACTGGATGGAGAAGTAGGGAAGAGGTTAAACCAGATGGTTCCAATTCCTGTAAGTTTACCTTCTTTGGGATTGCACCTTCTCCAATATCAATTATGAAGTTCCTTTTATAGATGTTTGAATGTTTATTTTGTTAACCATCATTCTTTCATCCTTTTTGGTGTACATCCATGTTTCTGATTGTTTACACCTGGACATGGGTATGGAAAACTAATACCATACTTTTAGTTTTAAGAGACTTATTTTTTTTCTATACTTGCGCCCTGCGACACTAAATGTAAGTTCTAGTGTTAAGTTTCTGATGGTAAACTTTGTTAAAATACAGATTGGTATGTTCTTGGGATAAGGCTTTGTTTGAGTTAAGCTGAATACACCATTGATATATTTTTTGTTGAAGAAAGAATTAACCGAATCTTACTTATCTAAAACAAAGGAAAAGAAAAAGAGAAATCACTTGATAAGATTCATGGGGAGGAAACCAATGAATAGTAAACTTTTGAGAATTATTTTTTAGTTGACTTTTTGTTGATGTTAAAAAAAATTATAAATAGTAAAATAGAAAAAAATGATATAATAATTCAAATATAATAGTTGCATATGTTTTATGCATTGGACTTTAATAGAAAATAAAATAATAATGTCTTTGTGCATGTTTTAATTTGTAAAAATCTTTATAATGTGTCTTGAACTCTTGATTGATGCATTTATCAATAAGATTGTATGATATATATATATATATATACATCTTACTATATTAATTGTATTATACTTCTTCATGCATACCATTAAAATTTAAAATTACTATGTATTTATACATTATTTGCAACTATTTTGACATTAAACTTAATCTTATTAATATATTTATGGAATTTGTATGCATTTTTTTATAAGCAAAGATTTTATTTATTTAATTAATAAATGAAGGCAGGTTACAAATTCTTTAGCTACTCTGTGTAGAGAACACTGATGTGGACCCCACTGCTGTGGTCCCCACTGTATTCATATGGCAGCATATTTTCGTTAGTTTATTTTTTGTTAGTTATGTCAGTACTAGTTGGTAGTTACTTCAGTTTGTTATTATAGCTTGCTATTTCAGCTTTATTATTAGTTTATGTGCCATGTAAGCAATAAGGGCAATTCAGCCCTTTTACAATTAGTCAACATATATAAATATTAAGAGTGGGTCGGCAGATCAACTGATCAACCCTCTCTCTCTTTTCAAAATCTCTTCGTGTGCTTCTTCTCTTTTCTCCCTCTCTTCTTCTTCTCTTCTGAAATTTATTATTTCTTTTCTTTTGAATTCAAGACTGATTGTAGTCTTGATTGACTACTTGGTATCAGAGCCGACCTAGGAGCTCTTATGTTAGTCTAATTAGATTGACTACATGAGACTCCCCTGGGTTTAGAAGTTTTTCAACAAAGAAGGAGGATTAGCTGATTCTTGGAGGTTACTGGTAGTGTGCGGCTGCTACTAAGAAGATTGTAGAAGGCTAGGAGAGTTCTAGTAGTCAGGAAGAATCAGAAAAGGCTTCGGATCCTCAAGATTAGGGTTTTGCATTAGACAAAAGGTGGTAGCCAGAGATTTTCTTTCATAAAGTAAGTTTTTTCTTGAGAATAACCTTGGAAAAAATCATCTTGGTCTATTCTGAGAGGTGTAGCTGGAAAATCTGTGTTTTTTCCTTTAGGGTTTTGAGAGAACCCTAAAATTTAGAACTGTTGTTGGTTTCAGATCAGATTTTGAACTGGTTTCATACAGAATTCTGTTTTCTTTGTTCTTTGGAAGACCTAGGCCGGCTGTTATCAGTTGTTTGGGTGTTGTTTTCTATTATAGTAGTTTAAAAGGTTTTTTTATTATTAATTCTTGACCAAGAATGGAGTTCAAGAATCAGGGGGAAGGTGTTTTTGGGACTAGCAATTTTGGTAACATGTTTGAGAATGCCTTTCAGATTACAACTGTGAATTTTGATGGATCAAACTACTTAGAATGGGCTCAATCGGCCATGATGGCCATTGGGGATAGAGGAAAACTTAGCTACTTATTGGGAGATGTGAAAGAACCAACTAAGGAGGACCAAGCTTATACCAAATGGGTTCAGGAGAACTATTTGGTTATGACATGGCTGTGCAACTCTATGCAGCCACATATCAGTTGGAACTATTTGTGGGCAAAAACAACCAAGGAAATCTGAGATGCCATGAAAGAGACTTACTCCCAACCCCTTAATGTTGCTAGGGCTTTTGAATTGAAGTGTGAGGTTAACAACCTTAAGCAAGGAGAGAAGCCAGTCTCGGTTTACTTCTCTACCTTGAAATCTTTGTGGCATGAAATTGACCACCTAGAAACACTTGAGTGGGAAAGTCAGAAGGATGCACAGACTCATAGAAAGCAAGCTGAAACTAATAGGGTTTTTGAATTCCTAGCTGGTCTGAATCTTGACTATGATATTGTGAGACAACAAATATTAACAAGGGACAGTGTGACCTTATCTCAAGCCTACTCTTTAGTGCATAGTGAAGAGACTAGGAGAAAGGTTATGATGCAACATCAGCCCTTCCCACCAGCCTTGGCAATAGTTAAACCTAAGTCTGGAGGTGATACAGAGAGGGATATAAAGAAGGAAGATAAGCGGGATCTAGTGTGTGAACATTGCAAGAAACCTAAGGATACTAAAGACACATGTTGGAAGTTGCACCATCATCTAGTTCCAACAAAACTGAGGAACAAAAGGGGTAATGTTCATATGGCTGTTATACCGATTCTGCATCCTCATTGGGCACAAAAGGCACGCCTCTAGACACCCTAGCTGCTATTTGGGCTGCCCTAACTCAGTTGGAAAAGGAAGTTGGGAATTCAGCTCAATCATCTCAGCCACTATCAGCTCCTCCCACATCAGCCTTTGCTCATTCAAGTACTCGGGCCTCAGTTTACCATTCTTCAGCTCCAGGTAACACTGAACATTGTTGGGTAATAGACTCTGGTGCATCTAACCATATGTCTAGGTTGCCGTCACTGTTCACTACCTATTACTTACCTTCTGGTAGAGATAAAGTATCCATTGCTGATGGTTCCCTTGTACCCATTTCTAGCAAGGGAGACATCAAGTTGTCTAATACCATTTCCTTATCTTTAGTTCTGCATGTTCCTAAGCTTGATACTAACTTGCTTTCAGTCAGTAGTATTACAAAACATCAGAATTGTTTAGTAATCTTTTTCCCTGACCGATGTGTTTTTCAGGACTTAGAGACAAGGAATGTGATTGGGACTGGCCGTGAGACGAATGTGATCTATATGCTTGGAGAGTTCTCATTGGGAAGATCGTGAAGATAGGAAGTCTTTTGTTTCTCAGTCTGTTAGTTAGGTTATGCTTTGGCATAATCGGTTGGGTCATTTATCATTTCGGTCTTTGAAGAGTTTGTTTCAAAATTTGTTTGAGTCTGTTCAAATGTCAAATTTGAGATGTGAGAGTTATGAGCTTGCAAAGCATTGTAAAACATCTTATTCCTTGAGTAATAAAAGAAGTAATAATTCTTTTAATATTGTGCATACCGATGTTTGGGGCCCGTATCACATCACTTCTATAGGGGATACAAATATTTCTTGTTGTTTGTTGATGACTATACCCGTTTTTCTTGGGTAATGCAAAAGAATACTTTACCAACCCATTAGCCTCTTATTTGCTTGATCATGGGATTATTCACCAGAGTACTTGTCCTTATACACCACAGCAGAATGGGGTTGTTGAGAGGAAGAATAGGCACATATTGGAGGTGGCTAGAAGCATTATGTTTAACTCCAATGTGCCTATTCGTTTCTGGGGAGATGCTATTCTTACAACAGTGTATCTCATTAATCGAGTTCCTTCACGGGTTCTTGACATGAAGCCTCCATTTACCTTTCTTTACCGCGATAAAGAATTGTTTATTGTTCTCCTTAAAACTTTTGGTTGCACTTGCTTTGTTCAGATTCTTGGACCTCGTCGTTCCAATTTTGATCCTAAGGCCTCCAAATGTATTTTCCTTGGTTGTGCACAAACTCAAAAGGGTTATTGCATGAACCTACTTCTGGGAGGAAATTTGTCTCGATGGATGTTAACTTTCTTTGAGGATGTACCCTTTTACCATAGGGTTTCTCCTCAGGGGGAGAGTAGTGAGAGTGGGGTTAACTCATCAGAAGTTCCTTTACCTATTCCATTGAGTGATAAAGGATGTAATGGGGAAGGTTGTCAGAGGTGTCAGGAGCAGGTCAGCCCTAGTTCCTTCTACGGATCTAGATCCAGGTACCATAGTCCCTTTATTAGATCCAGGTTCCACTGAGATACCTTCCACTGTTGCTACTTTACCTCCTTTGGATGACCTTGACTTCCCCATTGTAGTCCGTAAAGGCAAGCGACGTTGCACCACATCCACAGCTCACTGCATTTCCCAATTCTTGTCCTGTGATCGCCTGTCCCCCTCTTCCAGGTCCTTTCTCACATCCATTGTTGATATTCCTGTTCCCAGAACAATGTAGGAAGCCTTGTCAGTTCCTGAGTGGAAAGATGCAATGAAGGTTGAAATGGATGCTCTTCTGAGGAATAATACTTGGGAGCTTGTTGACCGGCCTAAAGGAAAGAAACCGGTTGGATGTAGATGGGTATTTACCGTGAAACATAATGCTGATGGTTCCATTGAAAGGTATAAGGATCGGTTAGTTGCAAAGGGATTTACTCATACTTATGATATAGATTACTTGGAGACTTTTGCTCCAGTAGCAAAGATGACCACTATTAGAGTTTTGTTATCCCTTGTAGCCAGTTACTCTTGGCCCTTGTTCCAGATGGATGTTAAAAACGCCTTCCTCAATGGACACTTACAGGAAGAAGTCTATATGTAGTTACCTCCTGGATTTTATGATGTAGAGACAGGAAAGAAGGTTTGCCGGTTGAATAAAGCCTTGTATGGACTAAAGCAGTCCCCTAGAGCTTGGTTTGATAGATTCAGACAAGCCCTTGAAAAATTCGACAATGTACAGGCTCAGTCAGACCATACATTGTTCATTAAAAGAGTGGACTCTTCCTTGACTTTGCTTGCTGTATATGTGGATGATATTGTAGTGATGGGGAATGACAACAGTAAGATTGAGTCTCTTAAACAACTCCTTCATCAAGAGTTTGAGGTGAAAGATCTAGGAGAGCTACGATACGTCTTGGGTATTTAGGTTGCTAGATCTAAACATGGGATTTTTATTTCTCAAAGGAAGTATGTTCTAGATCTATTGGAAGAAACTGGAAAGTTGGGTGTTAAACCTACAGATACACCTATTGAACAGAATCACAAGAACAGTGCTGAGGGTGGAGAGCCACTTGAAGACAAAGCTATGTTCCAACGGTTAGTTGGAAAACTCCTCTATCTTTGTCTCACACGACCAGACATAAGTTACGCAGTCAGCGTTGTTAGTCAATATATGCACTACTCCTAGAACTACTCACCTCCTTACGGTTGAGAGGATATTAGCATACTTGAGGAGATGTCCTGGTAGAGGTATATTATTTAAGAATAATGATCACATGAAGATAGAGGTTTATACAGATGCTGATTGGGCTAGGAGTGTTGATGATAGAAGGTCTACCTCTGGATACTGTTTCTTTGTAGGAGGTAACTTTGTCTCCTGGAGGAGTAAGAAACAAAGTGTTGTTTCTCGTTCTAGTTTTGAAGCTGAATATAGATATATGGATAATAGTGTGGCTGAAATCCTATGGCTGAAGTCATTTTTTGAGGAGTTGGGTATTGCTTATGAGAAGCCCTTAATGTTGTATTGTGATAATCAGGCTGCTATTAATATAGCTCATAATCTAGTACAACATGACAGAACTAAGCATATCGAAGTCGACTGACATTTTGTCAGAGAAAGGGTTTCGTCTTAATAAGTGTGTCTCCTGTATATCACCTCCAACATGTAGCTCGCAGATCTTCTCACCAAGGCTGTTCCAAGGAAGAAGTTAGAGGTAGACCTATGCAAGTTGGGAATGACAAATATCTATTCCCAACTTGAGAGGGAGTGTAGAGAACACTGATGTGGACCCCACTGCTGTGGTCCCCATTGTGTTCGTATGGCAGCATATTTTTGTTAGTCAGTGTTAGTTGGTAGTTATTTTAGTTTGTTATTACGACTTATTATTTCAGCTTTATTATTAGGGCAATTCCGCCCTCTTACATTTAATCAACATATATAAATATTAAGAGTGGGTCGGCAGATCAACTGATCAACCCTCTCTCTTTTCAAAGTCTCTTCGTGTGCTTCTTCTTTTTCTCCCTCTCTTATTCTCTTCTGAAATTTCTTCTTTCTTTTCTTTTGAATTCAAGACTGATTGTAGTCTTGATCGACTACTCTCTGCATTCCAGAGTATAGGACTACAAAAGTCCCATGTTACATAGAACATCATCCCACTGTTGTAATGCAGCCAGCTACAATTTTGCCCAAAAAAGAGTAGGTCTTTCAACCCCCTGTTTTTCCAGGGTATCTGCTAGAATTTGTATGCATTTCCCTAGTGTATCCAAGTGTTTCCATATTTTTCATCTGTATCCATAGTTTCCAAAGTGTATCCACATCTGTATCCAAGTTGTTAGATATGGTACCTGAAAAAAGGCTCAAGTTGTGAGCTTAAACCCGCTATATTTGGCATCAAAATCATCGAAATGAGAGAGTTGATAGACCCCTTTACCAATAACTAAGCCTGCATACCTCACACAGTCTAGAAGAGCCTTAAAAATGACATGGAATCTAAGTTTCCTTGCCCAAACTCCACTAAACCAAAGAGAAACACAGGGAAGATCAGGAAAATGTGTAATAGAACCCTAAAAATACTTCTGATTAAAACTTTTAGTGGTGACTTGTGTTGGAAAGTAGAAGATTGACTCTCTGATTGATTCTCCATAATTTTAGGTCCATCATTTTAGGAAACTTAATTTCCTAGAATCATGGGATATCCTAGAATCATGGGATATTAATTGGAGAGTCCCACTGATATATAAATTAGTTTTTTAGGAAAAGTTAGTTTCCTATTTTATCACCCTGTAAATTAGCTCTGTAATTCTATATAAAGTTGTGTATATGCTCCTTCCAAGATAATACAATCAATTCATTTTTTCTCTCAAATTTTCACAACTTGATTTGGCTCATTGATTTGAAATCTCCATAACACTCGATTCAAGTTGTTGTTGCAGAGGGAATAGGTGACACGAGCAAGATATCCTTCTTGCATCAAGTCCAACAACCTGTATGAGAAACTTACCTCGATAGTTGATGTCTCCAGGTTAGCTCTTCATGGCTCTAATACTAGGGATTCAAATGGATCGGATTGGATTCGAATTAGGGTATATCCAAATCCGATCCAATAGAAAATCCATATGATCCAAATTCGAATTTGACTCTATCAGATTCTCTAACCTTTTATTCAAATTCAATTTGGATCTTTTTATCAGATAGGGGTTATTCAAATCCCACCTGATTTTGAAACGGATCCTATTTTATGATCCAATCCGATTTGAAAATCAGATAGGATTCAAATTTGGATCAGATCATGATCCGGTCCGTTTGCACCCGTCTGATACCATATCAGTTGCACTAAGGTTTCATGAGTAGCATAGAGAATACAAGAGTTAGGAGGTGTATTGAAATGAATACAGAGTATCCCCACCTCCAAAAGGGTTGTATATTATAAGGGAAAAACTTTTGTACTAATACAAGAATGCCCCTATCAAAAGTTATGTACATAGACAAGATAACATGTAACAGGGTTATACAAATACAGTAATACAAAGTAAAATAAACATCACTTACAATTTTGTCCACAAGGGCTTCATTGAAGCCTCATGTTATTAAAACCCAATAGGGTTGTTAATGGGACCGATCAAACTGACCAACCCGATCCAATTCGACCCAAGGACCGAGGTGGTCAGTTTTCAAGCATTGTTGGTCTGTTTCGATTCTTAAAATAGGATAACCCAAGAGATCTGGTTGGTTTCGGTTTGATTATATGTAAACCAACCAAAACCAAAATGACCCTCCATATTGTAATAATAAAGTCCAGCTATATTTAGCTATTAATTATTGCCTAAAATAGTTATTGCTTTTTAATGCAAATTGCCTTTTAATACAATGGAAGAAATGGAAAATTCTTCACATCCTCCTATAGTTCATAGCTGTCTCTCTCTCATGCCACATGTCCCAATTCCATATTCCTAATATCTCATTAATATTTTATAGTATTAATATGAAAATAAACTTTCATATTTTTCCTAGTTTCCAAAATAGAGTGACACAACTTTTGATGCTCTAGTCTAGAGACCAGAGTCTATTTCTCTCCAAGACTCCAGCATGAACATATGGCTGACCACCCGACCAAACCAAATTGAACCAACTAAAACCAATTCATCATGTTTAGGTCAGTTTTCAAGAAAGTTAGGCCGGTTTTAGGTGGTATAATCCTCAACCTGAGCTGGTCAGTTTGATTGGGTAGATTGCATGTAACCAAACTGAACCGATCCGTGTACAGGGTTTGCCAAGCCAGATTCTTACTTAGAATTTAAAGGGGTTAACAGAGAGGATATTACGGATGACCTTTGATTAAATATAGGATGTGTTAATGATAATAACTAAAATGTATTTTCATGCTCTTTCGTTATAGGATGTGTTAATGATAATAACTAAAATGTATTTTCATGCTCTTTCGTTATTCTAACACATGTTTCATGTTTGTTTATGGGGTGAAATCTCTTTGCCAGTACTTGTAATCTTTTTTTTTTTTTCTATTACAATGAAAGTTTACTTCTTACCATTAAAAAAAGCAGTTTTCCATGCTACCATTATCAAAATTTTGAGAATGTTCTGAATGGGTATTCTTTTTTTTTGTTATTTTAAACATTATTCTTGTTCTTTTATCCGAGGGGCTACACAACGGGGGTAGCCCATCCCCCAAACCCATAACCCCCCCAACCCAGGTGCAGGCGGGATTCGATCCCAAGTCTCTGCTACAACCAGCAAGAGACCTTACCAACCAGCTGGTTGGCACCTTGCAAGGTTCGATATTCTTATAACCAAACTCTTATTGGAAAACCATAGTGAAGTATACCATCTTAGAAATGTAAATAAAAGATTTGACCTCATACTATACTGATGAATCCTGCATCACTGATTGGTGCAGTCTGTAATTATATTATATTACTGCCGGATAGAGGATTGTTGCTGGACTAAGGTGGTTGATATTAATTTAAATTTAATTATGTTATAAGATGACATTTACCATTTCACGCTCCACACTTTTCAAGATCTTTTGAATAAATTGGAACTTACGATCTCAGGTTTATATGCTTTTTCACAGCATGTTCCTAG
This sequence comes from Nelumbo lutea, assembly GCF_056320005.1. NCBI lineage: Eukaryota > Viridiplantae > Streptophyta > Magnoliopsida > Proteales > Nelumbonaceae > Nelumbo > Nelumbo lutea. Next base: position 56,186,525 of record NC_142685.1, read on the forward strand.
AATTAATGGAGAAATACCCTCTGTTGATGAAGCAACTTCAGATCATCAAAGGCTGCTAGACAGGTAATATTTTTAGTTTTTTCCCTTGATATTGTTGAAGATATTCTTTATTGTTAACCTAATTGGTTGTCAAAGATTAGCTCTTCCTTTTAGTCTTCTGATAAATTAGTATTTTCCTAATTTGTTTTCAGCAATATGCACTATTGCCTTTTTTTATCAGCAATATAAAAATTTTATTACTTAATTGAAATTGCTGTACAAAATATACAAGTGCCCTGTGCACCCCTTGTTTTGTGTCAGCTATCACTACCCACCCCTGTCTACAGATTTTTCTTTTTTTCTGTTATAGGTGTTCCCTAAAATAATTGATTTCTTCCTATGCATTGCCTTGCTAGAGTATTAGCCATGCTACTGGCTGATTTTAATACCCATTCAAATCTCGCATCCACCTCTCTTGTGAGCAATTTTATCTATCTTACAGCATGTACATATGACCAATGTCCCAAACAGTCATTCAGCAACCACCTGATTAGAGTTTTTGAATCCGCTTCCATCAGTAGGTTTGTGAAATTCAACCTTTTAGCCAATTTCATACCTTGCTGTAAGGTCAGTACCCTTGCCCTTAGTGAATCCCCAAATCATGGTTGTCAAGGCAACACCCAGTTGATAGGGAGCCCATGGAGGATCACCTCAGTCAGGCGCCTTGCGTGGCACTATTATATACTTTGTATTCTCAATTTTTGAGATGATAATAATAAAATTAATATTATTAAACTATATTATTCTTCTTCCTTTCCCTAGGACAAAACAGGGGCTCAGCTCCTGTATTTTCCTGCCTTTTTTATATTATGAATATGTTGATTTTCTATGTTAATATGAAGTTTATACTTTTATGAAGATTATAAATAATTACTAGTGAAAGATGGTTGCTGGTTTCTATGGATCCTAGGGAATTACCCTAGGATTCATGGTTTTTATTTATTTATTTTTTAAATCCGTTACCTAGGCAACTAGGGGACAAGGTACCCCCTGTTTCCTAGCCTTGCCTTGGCACCTTGAAAAGTATGCCCCATATCCAATATCCAATATGCCCCATATCGAAGGCCTGGCCTTCTGCTCAAGGATGATGGCACTATAATCTGCCAGTTTATAGTTATATCATCTGCCTACACCCCTGATACAGATCTTCTGCTCATGCATGACCACACATAATCTGCTGGTTTCTAGTTATATCATCTGTGGAGAAGTGCTAAAAAATCTTCAAAGTTTTTACCCAATGTGCTACCTTAATTGAGATATTCTCAATTATAACCTATCTTGATTGAGAATTTTTCATGAAGGTCCTAGCATTTTTTCCTCCAAAACATTTGTGCCCTTACATTGAGATCTATGCTGCATGCACCATTGTCTTCTTTAAGCTTTGTTAATTAGGATATGGCTCTGGGCTTCTGGTTGGTTCAGCAGCATAAAAGGGGTGGTCGTTTTGATTTGTAGATCTTGTTCAAAAGGAAGATCTGCGACCAGATTTATATTCTAAACTATGGGGTTATTGCAGGGATATTCTGTTGGGGTTTTGTATTTCTGTATGTTATTTAATGTATTTTTTTAACTTTTAAATGTCTTCTCTTTGTTTTTATTTTATTATTTTTTATTTATGAGATTCGAGGTTCTTTATGTACTACGGTTGATTGTTGAAAATGTTTCTTGTATAGATTGCAGTTATATGGTTTGGTTGAGCTCAAGGTTCAAGGAGATGGTAATTGCCAGGTTAGTTTGGGCCATTTCTTCTCATGCAATCACCATAGATCAGAAATGTTTTGTTTTATGTGATTGCAGAAGTTCTTTTAAGCAATGAGAAGAAGAAAGACTTGGATCTTTATAGTGTTCTTGAGTATAATCTTAGACTACCAATTGCATTTCATTGAATTGGTATGATGAGCCCTAAAAAAAAGTTGAAAGAAGAACAAAAAAAGGGAAAGAAGAGAAAAATATAAATATATTCTGAATTTGTTTGCTCTTTGTAGCACGATACAAAATGGTTATTTTGGGTAGGTTTGTAATCAGTTGTGATCCAGGGTTTTTTTTGTCATTTTACAATTTAGATTCTAGTCAAAGTCAATTTGAGTGCACCATTGTTGGGTTTTGGTCCCTTGGGTACTTTTATAACTAAAGTTATCTTTTGGGGTTGGTTGAAGATATTTTTGTCCTTAAGGAGTTGTTTGTGAAGGGGAACATGCTAGGGCTTATGTGTGAATATCTTAGTTGGATTCTCCAACAAGTAATTGAGTCTTATAAAAGAGAAAGGAGCTATTTCCCTGGGGGTCTTGTTTTTTTCTCTTTTATTTGAACTGTGGCGGTTTTCAAGTACTGGGAGCTTGGGTTTTGAAGACTTGACCCATTAGGTGCCTTTCAATCCCTATATCATTGCATGTCCATGCCAAAGACCAGCTTGATGTCATTGCTGCTGTAGAAGAACAGTTCAGGAGGAATTCTGCTTCAAGTTCACTTCTGAAATCTACAAAAATCTTGTTTTTTTTTTTGTTGTTTTCAGTTTTGTAGCCATGCCTACTGATCTTTTACTACTGCATATAACTTGCTTGTGTGCCCACATCATGGCATCGATGTTTTTCTTTTTTTTTTTTTATTTCTAACCCAAATCTGTAAAATAGACTGTTTTATAGTATAGTATACGCTAAGCACCCCTTTTGAGGTAGAGGCTAGCCCAAGCTACTTAAGCTGAATTACAATCATATTCACTGTGAATGTAGCCATCATGGGGGGATGACCACCCCAATACATTCTATTTATCCCATATGTAGCTAGACTATTGGCTGAACTTTGGGTCTATGTGAATTGGCATCAATGTTGATGGATCTTACTAATGCTTTTTTCAAGACTGAACTTTTTTCTAACTAATAATCTAATTTCATTTTGCAAGTCTTTGTAGTCAGAACATTTTGGTCCAATGATAACTAAATGACTTGCATGTACTGGGATATCTCTAGGTGTTCCCTTAGCAAATATGATACTTGTGTTAGAACAGTAATTTCTAGATTGAAGTGCTATTACTTAATGACGATCCTAAGAAGCTCCATAAGATTCCTCTGAGAAGTTCTATCATAGTTTAGAATCCATACATTCATTATTTATGCATATTCTGTTTTCTCTAAATATCAAATGAATACTTTTCCAATTTATATACTGTATACAAACATGGGTCATGCTCATAGATTCTTGTTTTTATGTTTACCTTGAGTCTCTGAAGCCAGTTGTTGGTTCTGGGGCAATGTTGTGAAAAAAAAAGTATTTTAAATCATACAAAAAGTTGAAACAAAATGAATCGTAAATTGTAATATTATTTCTTTTAATTACAAACTTGTCAAAAAATTAAGAATAGATATGATTTAAGAGCAGACCAAAAGGACATGGCTTGAGGTAGTAAAAAATGATTTAAGGGCTCATAACTTAACATAAGATATGACACTGAACACGATGGAATGGCGAAATAGGACCATGTCATCAACCCCGTATAGTTGGGACAAGGCTTAGATGATGATGATGATACACTAAAAATCTAAATATATATAGAAAAGTGATTTATGCTATTTTTAATCCATGTCTACTATATATGTACATAAAACAATAGAGTTTACCACTTGCAATCAAGTTCAACTGGAAAGTCAAATAATCTACATGCAATGACTCTACCTACATATCATTCCCTGTCTAGTAGTGGGAAGTTCCTTTGGCATTCCACTAGGGATGATATTCTTTTCTTTTTTTTTTTTTTTTGCAAAGATAAATATTTCTCATCTACACTAGGGCTGCTATTTTTTGGAGTATCTGGAGTTAACACATAATAGAAGAATTTTTGGAAATAGATGCCAAGAAGCAAATTGATCTAGGGAGCAAAGAATTTAAAGCAGATCAGGAATGCTTTTGTAGATTTTGAAGGGAAGTTTTGGTTTAGAAGTTTCTTTTACAATTATCCTTGGCCCCAAGAGAAAATATCTAGCTCCTCTCCTCAATTGTTTTTATTAGGAAAACAACAGTATTGTTCTAACAAAGTGATTTTATGCCATGAAAGTGTTGAATTTTCACTTTTTTTCTTGCATGCATTTCATGTAACATGCATAGATTTTTTGCAGTGCTTATTGCTTCATATAACTAGGTCCCAGTTAGCAGAAATGCCTATTATGAATAGAGAAGCTTTTTTTATTCTTAAAAAAAATAGAGAAGCTTTTTTTATTATAACATCCATATGCCAAAATTTGTTTTTCATAGATATAATTACATGTGAAATCAATTCCAATGGTATGACTGCATGTGAACATAATGAACCACTATCTCTTATATGTGTATGGATATGTAAATATACAAGACCCTTTTTTACTAAAATGATCCATTTTGAAATTGACCACTCAAAATTTCAACTGTTATTGCTTCGTTCTATTCGGATATCTTTGAACATGTTTTTGAGTTAGTGTAATTGGTCCAACCATGTTGATGTACTGCACTAAAAAGGTTAACCGAGTTACTTAACATCTAAAAATTGTCTTACCAAAATACTTCTTGTAATTTCCTCAAGTTATTGATGACTTGGTTTAATTCAATATGCTACTTAAAACTTTTAACATATTTTCTCCCAGTTTCGTGCCTTATCAGATCAATTCTATCGTACTCCTGAGCACCACAAGTTTGTGAGACAACATGTTGTTAATCAGGTTTGTCATTATTTATTACTTCAACAACTAGATATTGACATCCTTCACAGTTAATTTGAATAGGGTGTTTCATGTGCATATTAGTTTCAATCTTTGATGCATTTGGCTCCTGACATAGTTTGTACCACAATTTTTTACTTCACCAGCTCAAGTCTCATCCGGAGATATATGAAGGATATGTTCCTATGGCTTATAGTGACTATTTGAAGAGGATGTCCAAGTAACAACTCTACTCCTTTTCTTTGTTTGCTTTTCCAAATGCTTGAAGTTTTCAGCTGAAACTTGAACCTGTTTTCTTGATCATTAATGTTGATGAAATAGTCCTGGTGAGTGGGGTGATCATGTCACATTACAGGCTGCTGCAGACTCGGTATGGAATAGCAACTTGCTCCCACCTTCCTCTGACTAAATTTTGTTTAATTTTTTGTCCCTTCTAGTTATTGTGATTATCTGACATGGTTGGGGCTTAGTGTTATTGTTTCTTTCTGTTTTATTGTTTTAAAGATTCCATCCCGTGCTTACATATATAGTTTCACTTTATATTCTTCAAAGTGGTTTGCAGAGATTAGATTTAATTCCAATGAAGATATGGAAATTTTCAATTCGAACTCTAAGTCTAATCTTTTTTTAAAGTCTCTAAAAAAATGATTAACAGCACTATGAAAAAAAAAAGATGTTTAATAATGCTATCATGACCAAGTAAATCTTGATTAGTTGTCATCGTGCATGCCTTATCCCAACTATATGGGGCCGGCTACATGAATCCCATTTCACCAGTCCATTCTATTTAAAGCCATATCCTATTTGTTAAATTATTAGTTCTTAAATAATTCCTTACTACTTCTACCCATGTTCTTTTTCGTCTACCCCGAGCTCTTCTAGCCCCTTCAATGTGTTGTAACAAATCACTTCTTCTAACTGGGCGCAGTTGGTGGTCTTTTATGTGCATACCCAAACCATATTAATCTACTCTCTCTCATTTTATCACCTATTAGAGCTACTCCTGTGTTCCTATGAATAACTTCATTATTGATACTAATCTTTCTAGTTTTTCCACTCATCCATCTTAGCATTCACATTTCTGCCACATTCATTTTCCTGGACATATTGTTTCTTGGCTGCCTAACACAATGCTCCATACTCACAATTGTTATATAGAATTTTCTGTTTAGTCTAAATGGTATTCACCTATCACATAAAAGTCTAGATGCACCCCTCCTTTTGGCAATCCTATTCTAATTCTTTAGGTGATATTCTCCTCAACCTCTCCCTTGTTATGAATTATTGAACCATGGTACTGGAAATGGTCACATTGAGTTATCTCTTGGTCTCCAATCCTAGGTGTATCTTGATTTACACTCCTTACTAAATTTACTGTCATATACTCTGTTTTAGTCCTACTTATTTTTTGAAACCTTTTGTTACTAAGGCATTTGTCCATAAGCTTAATTTTGCATTTAATCCTTCAGTAGTTTCATCAATTAAAACAATATAGTCCGCAAACAACATGCACCATGGAACTTCCTCTTGAATATGTTTAGTCAATTCATCTAGGATTGGTGCAAATAGATAAAGGTTTGGTGTTGAACCTTGTTGAAGACCCATGGTAACTGTAAAACCTGATGTCTTTCCCATTAGTGTTCTAACATTTGTTATTGCTTCCTGATACATATCCTTAATTAGGTCTATATTACCGAACCCCTTTCTTTTCCAAGGCCACCATATTATCTCTCTAGGAACTCTAGCATATGCCTTTTCTAGATCAATGGACATTGTATGAAGATCTTTCTTCTTCTTTCTAAACTTTTCTATAAATAGTCTCAAATAACTTCCATGGTTGATTTCCCTGGCATAAAGCCAACTTGGTTCTCTAATACACTTGTTTCAAGTCATAATCTTTATTCAATTATTTTCTCCAAAAGTTTCATGGTGGTTCACAAGTTTATTCCTCAATAATTATTATAACTTTGTATATCACCTTTGCTATTAAATAAGGCACAATTACTGATGGGAAAACCCATGAAATTTGGACTACAAAAGTTTTATTATATATGTTATATAGAGAAGGATGAATAAAGAATACTAGACTGATTACCTTCTGTAGTTTTCAAAATTAAAAAGCCTTGAATCCCTTCAAAATAGAATACCAAAATAATACCCAGCTTTCTATGTTAGTGATTTCCATTAGATTTTGATGGATTCTATCCTTAAAAGACATGATTGTTACATTCCTTCAATAAACACAATTTTAGGGAGCTCCTCCTCTTGCAAAAACCTTTCACTGGCCACATTTATATCATTGATAATCCCATGTTGAGTTACCCATTTCTGTTCCAAGATGAGCTACAAAATGGAACCATATTTCGCTAGCTAAACTTCATTTACTTTATATTGCCTGATAAGGACCACTACTTAGTTTAATGGTAAAATCCCATGCTTTTTTTTTTTTTTGCCTGATAAGTATGAAATAAGGACAAAATAATTATTAGCATTCTTTTGACCTGAAATAAGAGAAACTTTGGAGAAAGGCTTCCCTTGGATGACAACATTTATATATTTTATTTTCTTTATACTTCTCTTGGCTAATGAAACCTTTATGTTATCTGTTAGTTGGACCTTTTTCTCTTGAATTTTCATGCATTTCCATGTGTATCATGAGAAACTGCAATGTTTTATTTATTCGTTTTCAAATACTGAGTTTATTGAACACTAGACGAGCATAACTAAGCATTTTGATTAGAGCTTTTATTTCATTGGTGGCAAATGCTATTGTCAAGTGCAGTATGGCATTAAAATATTTGTGATAACATCCTTCAAGGATACGTGTTACATTGAGATTCTTCCAAACAGTCAGAAATCAAAACGAGGTAATCTTTCAAGCATTTTCAAACTTTTTTTTTCTCTATATAATGATAAAGATAGTGTGTTAGTGTTTCCTTTTTAAGAACAAATCTATTGTAAATGTAGCTGGTGACTTATACTGAGGTTTTCATTCTTTTTATGTTGCAAGACATTATTTTGTGTTTTGCTTTAAGGGGACAGTTTTGTTTATGGATGGCTTTCTTCTCACATTTAAGTGGACTCACCATTAATGTTGCCCACCTAAGAGATCCTATTGCTGAAGTCAGTATAGTGAGGTGACCTTTTGATCAACTGACTAATAGATCTTTACATGGGATCTATTGAAATCAGTATTAGCGGAACTCATTTTCATTATACGACACTACTTACCTTAATTTTGTCATTATGGTGCCTAGGCATTGATTGGTTGACCAAAAAAATATGTTCTATATTTTATTATATTGATACTATTTCATAGGTTAATGTAGATTGTAGATATGCAATAAAAGAATGATATTGAACATCTAGTTTGCTACCTTTGCTTTGCTAACATAAGAAGTTTGGCTGGATAGGCTTGGATAGGTAGTTACAGCCTTAGTTTTTTCAAAGAAAGAATGCAGCCCTGACTATTTGATGTTCCCCTCGCTTGCAGCAATTCTGTACCAGCATACTACTTATTGGAAGTTAATTTAGAAGAACTTCTCCTTGACTTTCTTCTTTTGTTCAATGGCTTATTTCTATTTTATGCACAGTTACTCAATCATGTTCCGTGAGAAATACCTAGAGCAACAAGATGCATATACCCAATTAATTTAAATATGGATAAAATGCAAAAAAATAAAGATTTAAAATAACTTTTTGGTTTATTGGTTGTTAATCGACTTGTTGACTTAGTGTATGCTTAGTAGTCCCAATTCCCAAGTGACTGCATCATGAATGTCAATGCCTAGGCTCCTCAAACATTTTGGCAACAAGGACATGCCCTGTTGCTTAGTATCACCTCAGCACTCTGATGTAATGTGTTCTCTTGACCATGGACCTGGACCTAATATTTTTCTTCCATGTACCTATTCTGGGTTTAGGCTTAGAGGTTTATTTGATCTTTGGTTTTTGTAGTGTTATGGGTGTTACTATTGCCTTATCTTGGATTTTATCCTATATGGTTATCCCTTTGTGTCTTTGTTTATAAGTAATTAAGTATACATATTGGCATTCGGTTCCCATATTTCTTGGTTGATTTGTTTGTATTTAATGATCAGCACTTGCATTATATATTTTCTTTGCCAAATTGGTTACACAACTATAATCCATGTTATAATGCATAAGCCTCAGAATAAACATGCTCTCAGAAAAGATTCCCGTTTACATTTTAATTTTGAATTTTATTTTTTTAGGTATATTTTTTATTTATTAATAACAACACAACTATTGATGGAAAGCATAAATTAGTTTAGGCAATATTAAACAATCAAAACAAACACTAGTCTTGACAGTGTAGCCGGCCAGAGATAAGTGGAAGAGGAGAGAAGAGAAGAGAAGAGAAGAGAAGAGAAGAGAGGAGAGAAAGAGACAAGGTTTGCAATGTAACAGTACTGGCGGCGCCAGTGTTTATTTTACTATATATAGGGCGACAGAAATAACAAGGGAAAAGACCCTTGTGCCCTTGAGTACAATAACAGACATAACAGAAATAAAAAACGAAATAAAAAAACACTTTAATTAGCCAAACAGGCCCTAACAACTGCAACTAAGTTATTTTAACATTATTCCAACAACTAGATAAATAAAATAATTCATAGTTCATTGTAGTAAAATTAATAAAAAAGTGGCAATAACTTAATAATATTAAACTTGTTTCACAAGTTACAATTCATGCCCATTTCTACAATAGGTCGTTCATGTTCATGTTCATGTTCATGTATGATATATCTTTGATTTCAAGTAGTTCTTATGATATAGGCTTGAATACTCCTAATACCCTTTTCTTCCCTCCATAGCATCATGGTGCATTTTTTTTTCTGAAAGCTTAGTTTAAACTTTATTGACAATGTGCATCTTTTGCAGTTATTTTCTTGAGCTTTTGGGCAGAGGTGCACTACAACCCAATATATCCAGAAGGAGGTAAAAGTCCACATATTCTTCATATCCTAAATTTATGAATTGCATATTTTTCTGGCTAAAAATGGTTAAAAGAAAGAACCAGTTTCTTGGTGCAGTTGATGGTAGTACTTATAGTTGCTAAATTAGAATTGTATCTCATGCATTTGGACCACTAAACCAGGGGCTTGCAGGAGGCCATTTCATCAACTCAGATGTTGTTTACAACTGGAAAAATACTGACATGCACACATACACCAGATAGATCAGATAAATCATTGATGTTTAAGTTACAAAAATGCAAAGATTTTCATGTAATATTAATATTGCATATAGAACTAAAAAGCAATGTTCAGAGAACCGGACCAGGCATAGAATTGGAGAAGGGTCAGAGTTTCAACCAGGGTACCATGATGACGTGGCATATATATATATATATATATATATATATATATATATATATCAGGTCATATAAATACTATATATAATATATTTTACAACTTTTAATATACTAAATTATGGTGTATGGATGGAAAGTTTCTTAATTTTTAAAGCAAATAACTTGGGTACAAGTCTCTTAATTTACATTTTCTTTAAAATACATGCATAATAAAGTAATATATACAATAAAGAGTCATTAGTTAACACAAATTAAGAGGTGGAGTAATGGTAATTAAGCAACATATGAAACTAAGAGGTCATAGGTTCAAATTTTGCTAAACACATTTTAAAATTTCAGTTGGTTAAAGACCTAGGCGGTTCCATGAAACTGGGATTAGTTCACCGCTTTTCCGGTTAAACTGGAAAGGCAGGCAGTTTTCACCGGTTTTTTAACAAAAGTGGTTATTGAGATAAAGCCGAAGCAGCCAAGGTCCTGGGTCATGGTTCAACAGGTCCAACCAGCCGATCTGGCCCATTTTCTAAACACTGCTAAAAAGAGGTAGATCCACTTGATTGGCCAAGTTATTGATGTTCATTTCCTGGAAGCAATTAAACCTCCATTCCTGTGGTACCTTTATTTATATATAATAGCTTTAATCATCATCTAGGAAAACAAAACCAGCCAGAGACCTTACCAACAGGTCAGTTGGCACCAAGGTTCAAAGTATCAATACTCTCAATACGTAAATTTTGTGTATCAAGAGTTTTTTATTGAGTGAAACTCTCTTTTTATTTTTGCATTTGGTGATCTGACAGGGCCCCTGACACATCATTGCTTACTGTTTCAAATAATTCAAATCATGTTAATGCTTTTATTTAGCATATCAGTCACCCTGAAAATCGATACTTACTGGTCGATATGCACCAATATGTTCCAATATCAGTGCCGTGCTCGTATTAGGACCAAAAGTATTATTTTGCATAACTTGGTGCTTTTTGACGGTCACTGAGTTTGTGGAATCTGAAGGCTAACTGATGGATAAATTATAGGAGATAGCATTGAAAGTGTTTTGTTTGGTTTCTTAACAATGATGTTTACATATTTATTTCTGGTTTGCTTACAGAGATACCCATATTTGAGACCAAGAAGAAGAAAAGGTGGTGGACTTGGAAATAAGCATTTGGATGAACATATATATCAGTGATGAATGATGGTTCAAAGCTACATCAATTTCTCTTTGCCTCCTGTAGAAGCAGCTTCAACTCTTTGCCATTTCTTTTTTCCTTGTGATGTATAAGATGCACATTTCACTTCGATTCCTGATCACGAATCCTGCTTCGGCTCTTTGCCTTGCTTGTACGTCATGTCTTTGTAGGCTACATTCTTTTTTTGTATATTCTTTTCAATGTGAAACTACACATCCAGCTAGTACCAATTTTCGCTATCATTTTCCCCCTCTTTGTACTACCGGTCGGTTGATGTTGTGTTTAGCTTTGCCTGTTTAGTAAAGTGCATACAAACGGCAATTGCAAAATTTTTAGGATGTTCAGTTCCAGACTTCCGGTGATTGCTTTGTCTAATATGGAGTTTAACTTAGGTTCTTTTAGTATTTCAAATTCTGACCCTTCTAGAATTTTACAGGCTTACCACTAGTCCTTCCGTTCCTAAAATAATGCATTTAATTCCTTTCAACTCCTAATTAAGGGTCCAGAGATATCCTACACTCTACTCCTGCACTTCGTTTTGTCCATTCAGTTCTTTTTGTTGCCATATCCTTTGTTAAATTATTAGCTCATCATCTTGTTCTGTTTAATGTCATATCTATTGTTAAATATAAGCTCTCAAATCATTTCTCACTACTTTGACCCATGTTCCTTAGCCCTTTTAGCCCCGTCAACTTGTAATTAATCACTTCTTATGGGGGGTGTTAATGGTTTTTTATGCACATGACCAATCTAATCTACTTTTTGTTGGAATATTGTTTCTTCGAATAACTTCATTTCTATTCCTATCTACTATACTCATTTGTTGGAATATTGTTTCTTGAGTGCCTAACACTCTGCCCTATATACATAGCTGACCTTACAAGTAGACATGTTCATGGGCCGGGCTGGGCTCGAGCTGAGCTTTTACTCATCATTAATGGAAATACGTTAGGCCCGAGCCCGAGCCCGGCCCTGATAAAAAGCCCAAAGCCCGAGCCTGATCTAATAAAAAAATTATAATTTTTCCTATTCAAATTAGAATTAAAAATTCAGATGGTTTTTTTTCCTATTTAAATAAACAATGGGCCTACAAGATGGTTTTTTTCCCTTTCTTCTACGTTTTAAAACACAGTTTTACATTCTTAAATAAAAAAAAATTATTCAAATGGACATAATCACATAACCCTTTTTAAGTCTAATTTTAGGTCAGGCTGGGCCGGGGCTGGGCTATTTTGACAAAACCAGAGCCTGGCTTGAATTGATTGCGGGCTGGGCTTTTTGGCCCGAGTTTAAGCCCGCAGGCCTATAAACATGTTCAAGCCTGTCCCGGGGCCGGGCCGACCCGTCAGGCCACCCGGCCCATGAACAGGTCTACTTACAAGTTACAACTAGGAGTGTAACTTGGGTCGGTTGGTTAAGGTCAATCCAAGCCCAAACATATACGTGCAAGACTTGGGTTTGGGTCTAGCCCAACCCAAGGTTAAGCCTGTTTATTAACCCAAGCCCAACCCTAGCTTGACCCAGCACAGCTTGGGCTGGGTTCGGGTTTGGATTGAGCTTGAGTGTGTTGGTTGGATTTGAAAGAATTTATTTATAATTTTATATCGCCATCTTTCATTGGGCTTTATGGCTCAATTTAAGAGAACTAATATCTGTACAAATTTTATTTTCAAATGTGTATATATATATATCATTAAAAAATATATTTTTACACAAATATAATTTGTTTGGGTGTATTTGGGATGGGTTGGGATAGATGGCTCTGGCTACATGAGGCTTCAACATTTCTGGCCCAGGCTAACCCCACAGCTTGAAAACTCAGGGCCAACCCCGGCTCAACATATAGGGTTTTGGGTGCACCCTTATTTTTCCTATCATGCCCTAAATCTATGGGTGATATCCTCAATTTCTCCCTTGTTATTAATTATCCAACCAAGGTTATATAAAACATCGCATTGGGTTATTTCTTAGTCTCTATTCTTAAATGTCCCATGATTTGCACTTTTTTGTTATTAAATTTATTTACTTATAAATTTAATTTTGCATTTAATCCTTTATTAATTTTATTAATTAAAATAATGCCATTAATAAACCAGATGCACCATGGGACCTTTGGACTATGTTATTTAGGATTTATGATTATTTAAGTTTTGTATTGACTAGTAATTAAACATGTGTGTTGCACATATGAATTTTTTTTCATACTAATTACTTTAATTTTAGATATATCATAGTTAATATATAAATTAAAAATTAATAAAAGTAACAATATGACTAAAAATAAACTTAAATACTTGTACTAAATGTGCACGTGCAAAAATTTTAAAATTTTTATTTAATATGATGATTATATAACATTAGAAATGCTTTGAAATGTCTTTGACAACATTCTATACTTTTTTATTTTTTGTGTTAAATCTTTTTTAAATATTTATTATTCAATTATGTCATCATGGATTTCTTTGAAAAGTTAGATCATTGACCCATCATTTAAAGAGGAAAATAGCTTTGCTTTTGGATCAGTTTTAAATTATATATTTCATCTACATTATATAAATAATTTTTATTTATCACACTTAATTTTTGTTTGACATAATTAATATATAATTTTTATATATTCTTTTGATTACTTGTACTTTTTTATTAGTTTTTAAATATTTATTATTTAACTATCATATCATCAATTAATCGATTGGACCTAAACCACTAACCCACGACCCAAAAAAAAAAGTTTGATTTATAGGTTGATATTAAATGTATAATATTATAGATGTACCCAATATTTTATTTTTGTAAATATATAACGTTATATCTTATGAATAACATTTATTTTTGCAATTCTTTGTATTTTCTATTTTAAAAATGTTATTATTTGACTATGACATCATTTCATTTCTAGGTTGATTTTAATTTTGGCATTCCATTTTCATCATTTATAAAAATACTTTTTACACTTCATACTTATTTTTGTTCAGTATAATGAATATACAATATTAATGACATGTCCAATTCTTTTTTTGTATTATATATTTCATTTATTTATTTTTATTATTTAATTATGGCATTATTTATTAACGCATTTGACCCCAAATGGTTGAATTGCTTACCCACCATCGAAAGGGAAGAAAATGGTTTTTTTTTTATGTTATTAAAATTAATGTTGTGGATTTTATTAGTAGAATTTAATAATGAGAAAAGTATCTCTTAAATATAGGATTTAATAAAAGAATATACCTTAGATATGAGACTTAATGAGAGATAATAGGAAAATAGTTTTACTTCCAATGGGTTTTAAATTTTGCATTCTATTTCCATTTAAAAAAAAAACAATTCTTATTTATCATCAATGTTTTCAACCTGTTGTTGATTTGGCCGATTGAACCGTTCAAACTATCACTCGACCTTGATCCTAGGTTTGGTTCTGTTGAAACTCTCCCTTTTAGTTAAAAACCGTCTAACCTAAGTGGTTCAACCATTGCCCTGTTTGACCTAGTAATCAGGTTATAGGTTGCACACTTAATTATATGCAAGCTTTTGGAAGCCATAACTTTGCACTCTGATGTCTGATTGGGGTTATCTTTCTTTTTATTATTTTGAGTAACTTTTCAAGATCTATACGTCCCAAGGGCCTTAGGCACTTTGCCTTGCTATTTTCATAAAAAAAAAAACCTTTTTTGGCCCCAAATTGCATTTTTAATATTTTGTATAAATAAAAAATTAAAATATGAATTAAAAAACATAAATAAATGTAACATAGTACATATATTATATGTTTAATATGTAAAATATATAGAAAACATAACTATAATATATATAAAATATAATTATACTATTTATTGATAAAATATGTATTTTCACACACACACATAGTGTTAACGCAGAGCTGTTTGACTCATTTTACCTTGATGGTCGAACCGGTGACCTATGACTCGAAGGCAAAAGCAGGTCGACCTCTGGATCGGTTTTTAAAACATTGTATATCATACTTATTATTGTTTAATATGTCAAATATATGATGTTAAAACATTCCCATTTTTTTAATTTTTATATTTTTTATTTTATATATTTTTGAATTTTATTATTTAATTGTGGCAACATAGATTAGCCCATTTGACCCAAATGGTTTAATTTCTTACCACCACCTACATGAAAAAACTATTTTTTTCCAAATAGATATTAAAAGTATTAGTTTTTATGTTATTGAAATTATTAATTTATTGTGTATGGATTTAATTATAGAATTTAATGATGAGAAAAAATAAAAAAGCCTTAAATATATGATTCAATAAAGGTGAATGCAAATTAATACCTTAAATGTTGGATTTAATGAGAGAGAATTAAATGCATTGAAAATCTTAAAATTACCTATTTTCAACTCATTTAATATCAATAACCAACTACCCTATTTGCCGTCATTTTTTATCAATAAATTTAAATATAGAGGGATAACTTTTGTCTTTAAAAAATTCCAAAAATATTCTTGAGGCTATTCATACTTTTTAGAATAGTATAGATATGAAAAAACGGATGGAGTTGGACTTTTCTTTTATGTTGGTGCAGTGGTTGTGCACCACTAATACACAAGACATTTCCTTTATATAAAATGACCATGTTATTAGCAAAAGTTTAAAATGCTTGTGCCCAGCTTAAATATTTAAATTAACAATATAATCGATTTGGAACAGCAAAAACTGGCACAAATAGTCATAATTAAGGGTTGCTTGATACATGTATGATTTTGTTTCTTAAAATAAAAACAATTGTCGCATTAGCAAAATCATACTAAAATGTTGTTGAGCATCATTTGCTGGAAGAGCTCGAATCTGTGAATCTGAAATAGAGAGGCCAAATTTTGATTGAATCTGATTTAATGATAATTGTATCAAATGTTAATATTTGTTTATGATTAATGTTATCATGTGCACGAATGAGTATGCCCTGGATTGCAGTAAATTTTAAGTGGATGCTTATAAAAGTAAACCTTTCTTTTAAAGGTTTTGTTTTTTTGCAGTGCAAAATTTGTTTGCACTGATGCAAAACCATGGTAATGCATATGATTTATGATTTGGATGCAATTTTCGATTTATTTTTGTTTTAAAATTTACCTTATTTTATTTGTATGTAAGGATAAACAAAACCAGAGAGAGAGAGGGGTCCACCGCAGTAGATAAGGATAAGGAGAGCCTATAGTTCCACAGATTTGATCAATACTCCCATTCGTTGACTCCAACTGACCATCTCAATTATTGAATCATCTAGGGATGTCAACAGGTCCAGTCTGGGTCAGGCCCGACCGGAATTAAAACCGATCCGATAAGAAATATCAAGGAATTAGAGCCAAATTAGACCTAAAAGGGTCTGCAATTTTAGACTTAGAATCGAACCGATCGATTCTCTAGATAATTGGGTCTGTTCCAATGGATCCGATTATAATAAACCTACTTATAATAGTTCCGGATCCTGAAACCAGAATCGGTTCAGGCCCAACATTGACAACCCTAGGGTCATCACCTCATCGGCATCTCAGTTTATAAGTTTGGGCCCAAGACATTCCATCCTGTTGATGGAGTAAATTTTGAGAAGTCAGTATGGTATTTCAAAGTCCTGTGGCATGTCGAGTGGAGTATTCTTTTGGTTTCATTCCACACAGCTTAGCAATGGAAATATGAAGTTTAGGCAAAAGATGAGCCGATGATATGTATGTGTATCGGCACGTACAAAATTTCTGAAAACCAGACTTCCTGAATGGATTTAAGTGTATTGAATTTTAGTTAACGTCTCTCTCACTTATTTTTATGGATTTGTTTTGGTCTAATGTTAGTAGTGAATTATCCATATCTTTTTTTCTTATAAAGACTATTGTTAAAGCAGTTTTACACTTTTTTGGACCCAAAATATCTTTGTTATTTATCTAGCTTGTAGATAGATTTTTTAGCTTGTAAAAATTTGCAATTGTTATTGTCAATAAATGAATTGTATTTCAACATTTTCAATAAATTAATCATTTCTCTAATTCTTAAAATTAATTGTATTTCAACATTTTCAATAAATTATCTCTCTATAGGGATATTAAAACAATAATTGCCCAGTTTAAAAATTAAATAAAATGTAGCAATTAGCACATATTCTGAAAAGTTGTTTCAGCTTCAATGCAATTACTGACACTTTTTTACACGGAGAAGTGGGACAGGCCCAATGCAGATTCTGATTTCCACTGCAGACCTATAAACATTCGAAAGGTCAAAAATCCCCATTCTACACACCAATGCCTGTCCGCGAATTTTCATCAATTTTGACCTGGCATCCACTCCAACTGTATTTTGGGCCTACAAATTCTGACCCTGGGCTGATTGGTCATTCTCCCCTTTTTTACATGGTTTTAAGACCATAGTTGACTTAGGTGGTCAAATCATTCGATTTAGAAACTGGTCAGTTATCCAATTTTGTTTGTCACCAGGCACAGATTTACTGAAAAAACATTGAATTGATCAATGAACAGATGATTCAGATGGTTGAACGGCTAAAGAATTTGACCCAGATAATGGATTTTGAGTCATTTTTATTTCAAAGAAGTATGGACAGGCCCATTGCAGAATTCTGATTTCCATTGCAGATCTACAACATCTCAAAAGGTCAATTACCCCCTCCTTATGCACCAATGCCTGTCCGTGAATTGGCATCAATTCCAAGTTGGCACCTACCCCAACTGTACTTTGTGCCTATGAATTCTGACCCTGGGCTGAACCGTCATTCTCCCTTTTTATTTTTACCATTCGACCCAGATACCAGTGACCAAAGTGGTTTTATTTCTGGGCGGTTTTTAAAACTTCGTTTTTATAGGACTTTGTTGTTGATTCCCTTAAGGCTATGTTTGGTTGCAGTTCAATTTTATTTGCATTAGTACAAATGCATGAAAGTGCAAATGAAAAGAATGCAAATTTTGATTTAATTTTGTTCAGGGTTATACTTTATTCTGCTCAAGTCTTATTTTACTTCATTTGTAATGGCAATCAAACAAAATATGATAAAATTTGAAATAAAAATAAATACAAATTTGCACCTAATCATTTGCACAACGCCACAATCATAGTTTTGCATCACTGCGAATTTGCACTACAATCAAACAACACAGCCTAAATTTCAAAAGTTAGGGAGTTTAAGAGAAAGAAGTGACAGAGGCTTGCAAAGAATATTGTGTATTATTTTGTATGTATTTGTATTCTAGCTCTACATATTTGTATTTGTACTCCTTCCAAAATCTCAGTTTGGAAGGGAATACAAATATGAAAAAGAGAGTTCAAAAAGGACATTATTTATATGAGAAAGACAAATGGAGTTGGAATTTTTTTTTATCAAGTTGTGCTAGTGGTTATGTACCATTAGTATACAAGGCCTTTCGTTTATATATATAAGATGACTTAATGCCATATGATGAAGGAAGATTTCGCCCGACCTCACAGTTATGTGACACGTGGCAAAAACAACAGCTCGGCAAAAAAGCAAGCCTAAGGCGTGAACACCAAGGGGACACCAGCGGACCGAACTCCCTACTGGGGGCCCGAACTCACCCTTGGCCCAAAATCAGAAAGTAATCTGAACTGGCCAACCTCGCAAGAGCTCGGGATATACCTCGTCAAACTGGCTAACCTTGTAACAGCTCGGGGTATACCTCGCCGAACTGGCCAACCTCACAACAGCTCGGGATATACCTCGCCGAACTGGCCAACCTTGTAACAGCTCGGGGTATACCTCGCCGAACTGGCCAACCTCGCAACAGCTCGGGATATACCTCGCCGAACTGGCCTTGTAACAGCTCGGGGTATGCCTCGTCGAACTGGCCAACCTTGTAACAGCTCGGTGTATACCTCGCCGAACTGGCCAACCTTATAACAGTTCGGGATACACCTCGTCGAAATGACTGCCCTATAGATACCTCCGAACTCAAGACTTCGCCTCGCTCACCACCGCATCACCTTCTGGGCACCAAAACCAAACAAGTCGTACCATGCCTGACACTGAGGAAGTCCGTGCCCGAGGGTGCCGCACCTGACTGACTTGGGATCTGACGCTTGGCGGCCGCACTCTAAACGGCCACCTGCCACCGCCACTGACACCGCCATCTCCATTTAGAGAGACGGTTAGGCAGTGACGGTTCTGTCCCAGCAGAAAGGACGACGGCCGAATTGACAAGCGCAAGGGTAATCATACCCGACCTGACAAGGGCCTCGGAGCGAGTGCGCGAAGTGATTATAAGAGCCCCCTGCCCCCAACAAACGAGGTATGCAAACTTTGCGCTATCTGGTTTTATCTTGCTTTTGAAGGATTCTAACTTAAGCTTCGGAGCCGCTACCCCGGGTTCCCCCCAGAACTTCCTCATCTCCTCCGTTTCAGGTTCCCTGCTACCCAGTTCAGAAGCAAGGTCGTTGACAGCTAAGACCGGCCGGATCGCGCTTCATCAATTGGCGCCGTCTGTGGGAACGCTTCAAAAAGCCTCCCTCCAAACTTCCATAACCCCTTTTCTTCAAAAAACCCAACACTCATGGCCTCTTCCAGCAACGTCAGACGTGGCACGGAGACAAACACCATCGGGGAACAACTTCAAGTCCCCGTGGTGTGCGTTGGACAGTTCACCATCCCCCTTTCGGTGGATGGGATCCCCAGCTTGAACGCGCCACAAGCAGTGGCGCCCGTAAACCTTCCTACCACAAGCATCCCCTTTCCTCCCCCTATTGAGACAACCTTTACTGAACCGGCTGCCGTCCCCCTAGCAGCCAACCAAAACCGGTTGGACGACCTGATGCAGTGCATGCGGGCAATGTAAGCCCAAATGCAACAGTTCCAGCAGCACCAGCTTGACCAGCACCGAGTGCTGCACAACATCTCCCAGTATCACTATCAACAGCAGTTCCCTCAACTGCCACTGAACCAACCACTACTTCCACCTCGCCACCCCGCTCCAAGGTCGGTCAAGGCCTCCCCGCAGGATGGACGCCCCCACCAGGGAAAGGCCTCCCGGCCCCAGAACCCCCCTAACAGTCAGGCCTCGTCCCCAGGCCGAAGAGAGAAAAAAATCATCCCCACCTCGCAGCTCGCAGGCGGGTCGGGAACCTCGCCCGTGAGATCGGCACCTCGGCACTCCAAGACCGAGTTCCCGCTCACGGAAAACCGATCCGGCACCCTGGCGGCAGACTACCAGCATTCCGGGCCCATCGAGCTCGGTAACACGGAGGCCAACAGCGCCAGTACAAGGCCCACTCAACAACGAAGGCACCGGCGAAGTCTCCGAACCGTCACCCGTGTCTTGTCAGAGCTCAGAGGCAAAGAGATGAGCTCGGACGAGGTAGGAGCTGCCCCGATTCTCTCGGTTCCTTCCCCCCTCGTATCAGAACTCCTGGCGGTCCCCTTACCTAGAAATTTCAAGCTCCCACCTCTGGACAAGTACGACGGGTCCTTCGACCCCAACGACCACGTTGACGCTTTCCAGTCCCAAATGCACCTCGCCAGGGCCAGTGAATTGTGCATGTGCGTGGCCTTCACCACCACCCTCAGGGGGGTAGCCCGCACTTGGTACAGGAACCTGGCCCCCGAGTCGATAAAGTGCTGGGCCCAGTTCATGCAGGTCTTCACCGCACACTTTGTCACCAGCCAACGGTGCCCCAGAACAGAGGAAAGCATCTTCGGAGTAATCCAAAGGGAAGGAGAATCCATCCAAGAATCCATCCAGGGCTACATCAAGCGATTCAATGAAGCATGCTTGCAGATACCGCGGTTCGACCCCGCAGTGCAGCTCGCGGCGGCCAAAAGAGGGGTAACGCACAAAGAATTCAAATGACACATGGTGGCTAACCAACCCGCAACCGTGGCCGAATTCCTCAAGCTCGCAGACAAGTTCATGAGGACAGAGGAAGAAATCAACCAACGAACCGAAGGCGAGCTCTCCAACCCGGTCGACAAGAAAAACCCAGTTCGGGAGCCGAAGCCGAACCAGTCGTTCCGAGCTCCCCTAGCAGTTTGGACGGATTACGCGCCGTTAAACACAAGGTGGACCGAGATCTTAATGACGATCAAGGACGCCCCGTACGTGAAGTGGCCACCTCGCCTAAAGGGAAATCCGAACGAGAGAAATAAGAATTTGTATTGTAGTTTCCATAGAGACCATGGTCATAGTACCGAGCAGTGTAATAACCTCTGGGACGAGATAGAGGGGCTCATCCGTCGCGGATACTTGAGAAACTTTGTATAGCACAACAATAATAACAATAAGGCAGGTCGGCAAGGAGAGCACGAAAAGGATGCCCCTGAGTCTAGCAGCAGACCTGCTGAACCATTGCAGCGACAGCCTCCGGAAGAGAGGCCAGTTCGGGGAACCATCCATGTAATTGTGGGAGGTTCGGTGGTAGCAGGGTGTACCTCGGCAGTGGCCCAGACTTCAGTTCGTGAAGCGGCCCTCGAGGAATGGAACCTCCCAAAGAGACCAGACCGAAGAACCAATATTCTTCACGGAGGACGACGCGCGAGGGGTCCGCTACCCCCATGATGACGCGCTTGTCATTAAACTAAGGATCAGCGACTTCGAGGTCAGACGCGTACTCGTAGATTCGGGCAGCTCAGCGGACATCCTCTTTAAATCAGCGTTTGACCAGCTACAGTTATAGAGGAGCGAGCTGAAGCCCGCGAACACTCCCCTGGTGGGTTTCAGCGGAGAGGAAGTCAGGCCCCTCAGAAAAATAACAGTACCTATGGAAGTCAGCACATGGTCTTGTGCGGTCAGACTCAACCATGATTTCCTGGTGGTCGCAACCCCCTCCCCATAGAATGCCATAATAGGGCGGCCGATCACGCATATCCTATGGGCGGTGGACTCCACCTACTATTTGGCCATGAAGTTCCCTACGGACTTCGGTGTGGGGGTAGCGCGGGGCGACCAGCTCGAGTCCCACAAGTGTTATGTTGCCGCCCTGAGGGGAAAAATCAAGGCGGCCGACAACCTCGAACTGGAGCGGCCTGCGGAGCAAGGTGAGGAACGAGCTTCGCCCACAGAGGAAACGGTCGCAATCCCGACTTCAGCTACGGACCCATCTCGCACATTTCAGATCGGAGCTTCCGTCGAGGAACCCCTACGAACCGAACTGACCCGTTAGACAGAAGAAACGCAACTTAGCCCCATAACGCTGGAGGGCAGTCAACGAGGAGGTCGAGAAGCTCCTCGCAGCAAACTTCATAAGGGAAGTCCATTACCCGAGCTGGGTGGCCAACCTAGTGTTGGTAAAAAAGGCAAACGGCAAGTGGCGCATGTGCGTCGACTACACCGACCTGAACCGAGCTTGCCCGAAAGATTGCTTCCCCCTCCCCAGAATTGACCGCCTAGTGGACGCGACCTCGGGACATGAGTTGCTAAGCTTCCTGGAAGCCTACTCGGGCTACAACCAAATCCGGATGGACCCATCCGATGAGGAAAAAACCAGCTTCATAACCGAGTTCGGCCTATATTGCTACAAGGTCATGCCCTTCGGATTAAAAAATGTCGGGGTGACTTTCCAAAGACTTGTAAATAGGCTGTTTCGGCCCCTGATTGGCACGAAGATAGAGTGCTATGAAGACGACATGGTCGTCAAGACTCAGTTTTCACAAAAATTAATACAAGACTTAGATTCTGTCTTCCAAATCCTGTGTCAGTTTAGCATGAAATTGAACCCCAACAAATGTGTCTTCGGCGTCACCTCGGGCAAATTCCTAGGGTACATTGTCAATCGGCGCGGTATTGAGGCCAACCCGGACAAGATAAAAGCCATCCTAGATATGAGACCACCTCGAAAAGTAAAAGAAGTTCAGAGGCTAAATGGCCGCATAGCTGCTCTAAGCCGCTTCATGTCTAAATCGGTAGACCGCTGCCTACCTTTCTTCAAAGCAATCAAAGGCAAAGGGTTCGAGTGGACCCAGGACTGCCAGCTCGCGTTTGACGAGCTAAAAGGTTACCTCGCTAGTGTGCCGACCTTAGCCCGGCCCGAGGAGGGCGAGGTCTTAGAACTGTACCTCTCGGCAAGCGACGAGGTGGTCAGTTCGATACTAATAAAAGAAACAGACCGGGTCCAGCGACCCATCTAATATGTTAGTAAAATTTTGCAGGGAGTAGAGACAAGGTACCCGCAGATAGAAAAGCTAGCATACGCACTGGTGACAGCAGCTCGGAAACTCCGCCCATACTTCCAGGCTCACACCGGCATCGTCCTGACTGACAAACATCTGAGACAAGTTTTACTCAAACCCGAGGTTTCCGGTCGACTAACGAAATGGGCCATCGAACTCAGCGAGTACGACCTCCAGTACAAGCTAAGAACTGCTATTAAGGCCCAAGCTTTGGCAGATTTTATCGTCGAGTGCACTTTCAGCCATGAAGCCCTACAGGTCGAGCCTGAGGTCCCCAGTTCGGGCGAACCCGGAGCTCCCGAGCCAATAGAGTCTGAACCCCGTGAAGTAGCAGCCAGTGTGGCATCTCTCCTGGTCAGGCGAAACGCAAACTGGGATGAGGAGCCCTGGATCCTTCACGTGGATGGTTCCTCGAACCGGCAAGGCAGCGGAGCTGGAATAGTCTTATGCGGACCGGGCGGCACAAAATTAGAATACGCACTACGCTTTGAGTTCGCGGCATCCAACAATGAGGCAGAGTATGAAGCACTGATAGCTGGGCTGGACCTAGCGCGAAAGGTAAAGGCAAAACACTTGGTCATCTGCAGCGATTCTCAGCTCGTGGTCAACCAAGTTACGGGCGAGAATGAAGCATGCGAGCTCTCCATGATCGCATATTTGGCGAAAGTAAAAGAGGCCCTGCTCAACTTCTAGTCACACTTCATCAGGAAAATCCCGAGGTCAGAGAACACTGAGGCCGACGCTCTATCCCGGTTAGCCAGCACAAGTCACAACAACATGAGAATTGTGTACATAGAGGACTTACCTCGGCCTAGTATTCTCGGGGGGACAGAGGAGGTCGCTCCCGTCCTAGAAGCAGAGCCGAGCTGGATCGACCCACTCGCGAGCTTCTTGATAGACGAAACCCTCCCTGCATAACGCAATGCGGCCAAGAGTGTGCAGCGGCAGGCAGCCAAATACGTCATAATAGACAAACGGTTATACCGATGGTCCTACACGCTCCCCTACTTGCGTTGCCTGCGACCTGCCAAAGCCGAGTTCGTACTCCGTGACACTCATGAAGGCCTATGCGGCGGACACTTGGGGGGCAGAGCACTCGCCCAAAAAGCACTTCGACAAGGATACTACTGGCCAACGATGAAGGCAGAAGCTGTCGAGCTCGTCAGAAAATGCGACAAGTGTCAGAAGCATGCCAATATCCACCATCAACCTGCCTCTGACCTCAAATACCTCGCCAGCCCGTGGCCCTTTGCACAATGGGGCATCGACCTCCTGGGGCCATTCCCACCAGCAACAGGTGGAAGAAAATTCCTAGTCGTTGTAGTAGATTACTTCACGAAGTGGATAGAAGCCGAACCTCTAGCAACTGTTACGGCCCGAAACATACAGAACTTCTTTTGGAAGAACATAGTATGTCGCTTCGGATTACCTCGGGTACTAGTCTCCGACAACGGCAAGCAGTTCGAGGATATCAAGTTCCAAGAGTGGTGCCATAACATGGGGATTCGGCAAAACTTCACATCAGTCGCGCACCCGCAGGCAAATGGCCAGACGGAAGTAATCAACAGAGCCATCCTGCGCGGACTGAAAGCACGTCTGGATCGAGCTAAGGGATTGTGGGCCGAAGAGCTACCAAGTGTCTTGTGGGCTCACCGAACTATAGAAAAAACCGCCACGGGAGAAACCCCCTTCAACCTCACCTACGGCACTGAAGCAGTGATCCTGGCGGAAATAGAAGTACCAACATTGCGACTAGAAACATACGACGATCGGACAAACGGAGATGAGTTACGTACCAACCTTGACCTATTGGACGAGGTAAGGGACCTCGCGCACATACGGACAGCGGCATACCAGCAGTAGGTAGCTCGCTACTACAATGCCAGAGTAAAGCAATGAAGCTTCCGAGTCGGCGACCTTGTCCTTCGTAAGATTATGGTGCCCGAACCCGGCGTGGGCAAACTTGGACCAAACTGGGAAGAGCCCTATAAAGTAAAGAGAGCGCTCGGGGGGGCATACGAACTCAAAACCTTGGAAGGCAAACAAGTACCTCGAGTGTGGAACATCGTGAACTTAAGGCGATACTACCTATAAACCGCCAAGCGAAGTGGACGAAATCAGGTCCTATGGGCCACGATGCAGAGCCAAGAGGAACCTCGGCGTAAACAAGCAAAGAAAAGCCGAGCATATTATCAGCTCGGCAAAAAATCAGTTCACTGCAAAAGCCTTCGCGGCAAAACAGGTCGTAGAAGTATAATAACCCGGACAAGAAAGTGGCGTATTCAGTTCGACAAAGAATCAGTTCTTGGAAAAAGAACACGGGCAAAAAGATTATCTACCGTTGCAAGAAACAGGAGTACATTGGCCATCAGAAGGGACTAAATATATATATATATATATATATATATATCTTTACATGCCCGGAGCTACTTCTTCGCCATCAGAAGGCACTTCAACAACACCCGAAGGCCCTGCCTCTCCTTCAGAGTCCAGCTCGCCATCGGCAGCATTGGCCATCTCCTGAGTTATATGCGAAGTGGATATGGCACTAACATCGAGGTTGGGGTACGTGTTCCGGATCATCCACCTGCTCAGCTTGAACCCCCTTCTCTAAGAATCCACCATCAGAATGTCAAAACGCGGAGAGGCAATGTAGTCTTCAACGGCCTTCTTCTTGGCGTCTTCAATGCCTTGGGAAAAAATCTGTGTTCTCTCCCTGATGTCCTCCTGAAGATATTCGACTTGATGCTGCAAATCCAACTTCAAGTCCGCCATGTGCTTGACAACGACCCCCATGGCCTCGGCATCACGCTGAGACCTCGCCTACCTGGCCATTGCGACGCGAGCAGCCTCTTCGGCAGCATAAGCGGCCGCCTCAGCAGCTCGGGTATTCGCCTCTGTAGCACGGAAAGCTTCTTCAGCAGCATGAGCGGCAGCCTCACACCCCACCCAGTCTGAAAGGGCCATCCTTGTGCACTTCACACACCGAAGTAGTCCCGCTTCCACGCCGGGACCTTATTAGGAAGATCGTGCAGAAGCTTAAAGCCCTGGCGAGGAGAAAGGTAATACGCCCGTCTTCCCCCAGGAAGAGAACCCGCATGTCTCTTGAGCATCAAGATGGAGGAGAATATCTCTAAGTCTAAGGGGAAATTCTGCTCGCAAAAAAGGGAAACTGTCCCCACCAGGTTCCGAATAGAGTTCGGATGAAGTTGGCCAATGGTGACACCGAAGTGGTTTATGACTTCGACGAGAATGGGGTGGAAAGGAAGTCGCAACCCCGTAGCGAGCTGCTCTCGAAAAATCACGATCTCATCAGGACCGTGTTCCCAAGGAAAGCTACCCAAAGGAATAAAATATGTATACCCCCCAGGAAGGTTGTAAGACATAAGTATAGATTGAAGCCCCTCAGGCGTCATGGTCGAGGGACCAAACCTGTCTAGCATCCAACCTCGGCGAGAGGTAGACGCCAAACTGCCCGAAGCGGCTCGGCCTACTGGTTCATAGTCCTCGAGTTCCACCTCAGGATCACTGAGGCAGTCGGGGGATATGACTCGGTTTGTAGAACCTACATCAGCCCTAATTGAAGAGTCGTCTGAGCTATCAAAGCTAGACATTGAAGAAAAGAGGTGGATTCAGGAAGGTACTCACCGGAAGAAAGTTTTGAAGGCTCCGGAGTCGGGAACAAGCCAAAAAAAAAAACCTTGGAGGCTATGTAACCAGCCTAGACGCGAGCTGAAAAAACTTGGACGCGAGCTGAAAAGTTGGACGCGAGCTCAGTAGGCAAACTGCAGAACTGACAAATCGACTGGGGTCCCCAACTATTTATAGCTACAGTAACCAAGAACTGATCGGGCAGATCAAAGACGATCCGACGGCCCACATTTGCGCTGACCGCACGTCCCATGAGGTCGAGACGTGATTGGCGCACGTCTTTCCAAAAAGAGCGAAACGTCAGCGCACGTCTTCTTGAAACCAACGTCGCGCCGACTGCGCCGCACGTCTCCTTGACAGCCGCCCACGCACGTACAGCAGTGGCACGCTTTTTTCAAGTTTGAATGACCCGTTGTCACGTCCCAGCGGCGCAAATTTTTGAAATTCAAAACGCACGGTCACAACTATCAACATTTATGAGTAGTAGGCACGTTTCCCGCCTTCCCGAAAACCGAAGACCCTGGCAAAAGCAACTCGCGCAGTCAACATTCGAAGTACGGGAGAAATCCACCTACCACCTCGCGAAACTCCCCGCACCAGGGCAAGACCCTTGGCGCGAGGAGTGGAGGGCAATTGATGAAGGAAGATTTGTCCCGACCTCACAGTTATGCGACACGTGGCAAAAACAACAGCTCGGCAAAAAAGCAAGCCTAAGGCGTGAACACCAAGGGGACACCAGCGGACCGAACTCCCTACTGGGGGCCCGAACTCACCCTTGGCCCAAAACCAAAAAGTAATCTGAACTGGCCAACCTCGCAACAGCTCGGGATATACCTTGTCGAACTGGCCAACCTTGTAACAGCTCGGGGTATACCTCGCCGAATTGGCCAGCCTCGCAACAGCTCGGGATATACCTCGCCGAACTGGCCTTGTAACAGCTCGGGGTATACCTCGCCGAACTGGCCAACCTTGTAACAGCTCGAGGTATACCTCGCCGAACTGGCCAACCTTGTAACAGTTCGGGATACACCTCGCCGAACTGACCTGCCCTATAGATACCTCCGAACTCAAGACTTCGCCTCGCTCACCACCGCATCACCTTCTGGGCACCAAAACCAAACAAGTCGTACCATGCCTGACACTGAGGAAGTCCGTGCCCGAGGCGCCGCACCTGACTGACTTGGGATCTGACGCTTGGCGACGGCACTCTAAACGGCCACCTGCCACCGCCACTGACACCGCCATCTCTAGTTAGAGAGACGGTTAGGCAGTGACGGTTCTGTCCCAGCAGAAAGGACGACGGCCGAATTGACAAGCGCAAGGGTAATCATACCCGACCTGACAAGGGCCTCGGAGCGAGTGCGCGAAGTGATTATAAGAGCCCCCTGACCCCAACAAACGAGATATGCAAACTTTGCGCTATCTAGTTTTATCTTGCTTTTGAATGATTCTAACTTAAGTTTCGGAGCCGCTACACCGAGTTCCCCCCGGAGCTTCCTCATCTCCTCCGTTTCAGGTTCCCTACTACCCAGTTCAGAAGCAAGGTCGTTGACAGCTAAGACCGGCCGGATCTCGCTTCATCACCATGCATTTAGTAAATAGGATGGTGTTGGGAACATGAGACATATGAGGAATCAAATCATGGTTTTCAAAATCGGACCAGACCGAATGGTCGAACCAGAAAAACTAGGAATCAGTCAGGTGACTGATTCCATTTCCCCAAAAATCGAATTTTCCCTCAAAACTATTGATTTTGATCAACGAACCGCTGAATCGAGCAGTTAACCGTTCGAACGATTTTGATCATTTTTTATTTTTTTTATTTTTTATCAGAACGGACCGAGCATTCACTTCAAATGGTCGGACCGTTCGACCTGGTAACCGGTCCCCTAATACTAGTTTAAGGTAAAAGAAAATTGTTACACGAGTGATCTGCCCATTACATCAATGCCCCAAACCCAATATGATTGATTTATAGAAAATGCATGATGATAAGGTCAATATCGTGTTGTAAGCAATCTTAGTTCCACCTCATTATGATTTCATCTTCATACTAACATTTATCATGACCCCTCCATAAGCAGATTTTTTTTCAGATGTGATTGATGTTCATATTTTCCGAGGAAGCAGCTGTTTAGAAAGACTAATTCACTGGCTTCAAGAGAATCTGCCAATTTGATACTAATAATTGTTTGCCTGTTGCGCAGGTTGAGGCTGTTTTAAATTGTCCATAAAGTCTTTTTTTTAATATGTATAAAAATGAATATACAATGAAAAAGATTTCGTAGTTGGGTCAAAGTATGGATATTTCCCCTACAATCATATTTGTCCCATATGGAGGAGAAATTTTTGGCTGTCCATCTTTAACAGCCTGGGCTGTCAAGCATTTAACACTGAAGTCATGTCCATGTTTTAAAAATCAGTGACCCATATGATCAGACCGTTTGGCCTTTCTCGATAATCCGCTGAGCCAGGAGGTCAAACTATCAACCCATTTGGGTATTTGACCCGAACAGTAGTTTTTGGGCCAAAAAGTTTTAGTTCAACATGGAGGAGGAAATAACAAATTTGTGGTTATAACCAGGAAGGCAAGAAGCCCACAAAGGGTACCTCCAGATGGGAAGTGGGAACCCGTTCAGTCCTCGGGTCCACACAACTCCAACATTTTAATATTAAACTTAATCAAAAGAAAGACTTAATCCGACCAAACTCCAGAGGATCATGGATCAAATTTGGCCATAACAGATGAAGGAATCCGTGGGTCCATTTGAGTTCCAAACAAATTTGACATGTAAAAGATTCTTTGCTAGAGTTGTATGATTGAGTCATGTTGGGAGCTAAAGCTTTCCATACTTTCTCCCACCAATTTGGGGCCTTGTGTCTAACCATCCATCAATTGGTGGACCCACCGGCCCACTGTTAACAATTTATTCATAAAATAAATGTACAGAGGATTTGTATCCAATACATGGCAGGCAGAGGGTCAAGTTGGACCCCTTTTGGACTCCAAAGTTTCTGGATCGATTAGGAAAAAGCTTCCAAATACCCAAACAACCAGATGGAAGGAATAGCTGAAGAGATGACATGGTTTGCCAACAACTCAGAAAACTTTAGCTGTCCACCTTATAGACAGCCTGTGCTGTTGTTCAACGGGTTTATCGAACGAAACCCCATAGAAGGTACAACACTAAAAGTAATTTACACAAAAAGATAAGGTGATTCGTGAATTGCACGGCACCCTGTTCCTGTTGCACTTGCATTCCCGTTTTTCAATAACCAGGCCGTTTTATTAAAAGCGACACTGCATCAAAACGCAACGCAACACTTCTCTCCAGGTTATAAAAGTTTATTTTATTTCAGTAGAAAAAAAAAAACACTTCAAATCAAATGTTCAAACCAAACGCCAGCACGTCAATTTCTGGGCAACCCACACACAAAAAAAAAAACCTGCAACTACCGTATGCAAGGCCACGTCCAGGACCCACAAATCGCCTCCATGGCGAAACCCAGAACCACCAATGATGAGAACACAGCTTCATTCTCAGTGAGAGTCACAAGTCCACCTAAAAAACAGATTATGACACTAACAATGCAACTCTGCATGGCCACAAGCTAAACAGAGATTTTTTTTCTCTTTATTCCAACCCCTCTAAAGTCTTGATCACATTCACATACAACAGAAGCAAACAAGGCCCACCTCTCTATAATGCACCAATTAACCCAGGTTCAGAAACCAAAAGAAGACATGATTTCCCTTTATATAAATAGCTAAAGAATCTAATACGCCTGCAGAGAGAAACTCTCTTTTTTCCTGTAACTTCAAATCATATAATACCCAAAAGCCAAAAAAAAAGAGAAGACATTACCAGTGAACTCGGAAAAAGAAAGAGAAGAAACAGTAAATGAAGACCCATGAAAAACCCTACATTCATTTGTTTTCTAAAAAGAAAAGCAAAAAGATGCAGAAATTTAGTTACATTATGATCGTGGTGATGATGATGATGATGATGATTCTATGTATCTTACATGTAGACTACCAAAATTACATCTGATGAATCTTTCTGGCTCAAAAGCTCTTCTTCTACCACTCATAATAGATTCTTTTCAAATCAAAGACAAAGAACAGAAGAAGAACAAGAAGGAAAGACCTCCTACCCAAAAGATTCAGTGCTTATTAACCTCTTCCTGTTGTTGCTGCGGCGGCGGCGGATGTGGCTGCTCCTCTCCCTCCGATGTTGGTTGTAGCAACATAGCCGTAAACGGCATGTGCCGATACCCATTACTCGGAAACTCCAACCCAACCGGTGGCTGACACAAATCAAGCCGACAGATCGGCGGTGCCGTTTCGAATGACGAAACCGCCAAGAACCCAGTCGGGACTCGATGGTTCTCGGGAACCGCCGCAACTGGCCGAGCCTTGATGGCGCTGGAGATCGAAGTCGAAGACGAAGACACAGGCGCAGACGTCGACGGAGACGACGCTGGAGGCATCACACCCGTGGGTGTGGACTCGGAAGGGGCCGGAACGGTTCCCGTTCCTGTAGCGGCAATGATAGAAGGCTCGGCCTGCCGGAGAAGCCATTCTATGGTCTCCCCGTCCGATCGGTGGCCAAGTTCGCGGGTAAGCTGAAAGATGCGCGCAGCGCAGAGAGCTGGCATACGGATCCTGCGGCCTCTGCCGTTAACCTTCGTGTGGCGGTCCCTGGAGGATGACTTCCGAGGGAGGGTCAGTTGGATTTTCGAAACATCGCGCGTCGATACAGTGTTCTGTTCGCCGGGTTGAGAGGAGTTACGGAGGATCAACTCTGATCCCATTTCCGTGAGTGATCGAAGAAAGCTCGAGAGTTGCTCAGAGAGAGGGGGTTAGGGTTGTGTTTTGGTGGACAAGATTTAGGGTTTATATAAGTAAAAAAGTTGGATACCGGAACCGAACCGAGCGTTTCACAATCAGAGAAGGAAAGAAAGAAACTGGGCGAGTGGGAGTTAGGGTTTTATAGGGCAACGGAATGGAATTGGAGTTGAGAAAGAGAGAGATTTTGGGAAGGCTGAGGAATTCTTTATTTCTTTTGACCCCACCAGACTTCTATTTCTATCAGAAAAAGGAGGAAATGGAGGGAGAAAGAGGATAGAGAAATAGAGCGAAAGAGAGAGGAGTTTTGTTAATTTGTTCATTTGTTGTTTGTTGATGTGAGAGTGGGGTGGGGGGTTCTGCTGCATGTGTTGCGCGTGTGTGTTCTTAAAAGTTGTCTACGTTTTTTGTGTTTGAGGTTTTGTGGTACACGAGGAAATCTAGGATGCTGCTCAACAGTTCAATCGTCCCTCCCTCCCTCCCTCCCTCCCGACCTCCTCAAAGTGCATGAAGGGGAAAAAGTGGTGGGCCCACTACTAAAAAGTAAAAAAGAGAAAAAATTGTCCTTTGGACGGTGGATGATTACACCACGTCATCCGTGTAGAGAGAATCACGAAATTTTCGATGACGTGGCTCTATCATCGACCGTTGAAATAGGCAAAAGTGATAATATGTATGTGGGGCTTACGTGGTGGGTGGGTCTGAGTGACTTTTTTTCCGTAATGAGTAGTAACCAGTAGTCATAGATGCCCCCACCCCCAGTGGGGACTGGGGAGTGAGGAAGGGACGCGTAGATTTATTGAATTAATTAGTGCTCGGAGCCCGAGACGGTGTTGGACGCGTTTGGGGGTATGTGGTCTGAAATAGATTCCGATCTGACGTCACACGGGAGGCCCATTCATCGAAAGCACAGGAACGAGTTGTACTGGAGTTCAAATCAGCCCTCAATGCCCTACAATTTTCCGTACATCACCGCCATGTATTAAGAACATCAGCCGATGATAATATCAAGAATGATAATGAGCTGTGAGACGTTGTAGGAACAGTCTTGTGGGGAGCTGATTCGGTCACGTTGTACTGTCGCTTTTTGGGGGTGTGAGTCCTACCTTCCGTTTCAGGTGGGGGTGGGGCCGGGCTTGCTTTTTGGATTGTATCAGAGAACAAGTGGGCCATGGTGGTGGGTTTCAGGATACAGAGTTTGAGTTCAGGTAGTGTGGCCACTGCCCACGCTTATTACAATTGAAGCACGTGTTATTTATTAAATGAATATGATATGACAAAGGAGTACAGTGGAACTTTTGGACCATGTGATCATGTGCCATCCAGAGAGAGAGAGGTTTAGGTTTGACTGGTCTCTTTCTCTCTCTCGGGAATGAGTGATTATTTAGTAGGTGAATGTGAGCTTGAATTACTAAATTGCCCTTGTCTTAGCCTCTGTCCTGCCTGCTGCGGTGCTGCCTGTTGCCTGCCCCGTAGCGGTGCAACTCTTGAATTCTTCGCCCTACAGACAGGGTCCGCCGAGAAACACTGTAGTTGGAGGTGGGCTAGGTGGCCCTGGGCTGGCCCCATCCCATTATCCTGGGCTACGAATAGTGGATCAAGTCAATATTTAATTTTACTTTGGAAGAATGACGGTATAGCTTTGATGGCAGCTCGGAATTGATGTAAATTTACGGAGGGTATTGGTGGGCATTGATGTATTGAGAAATTTGTATTGGATTTCTCGTACTTTTCCATTTTAATTTTGAGGTGAATTTATCATTGCATGTCACTCGGATCCAATTTCTAAATGTTGGGTTTGCACCTTGTTGGGTTTGGACCATGGTTTTGAAACCAGACTGTACTGGATGGTGGGACTTGAAAATTGGGAATAGGTAAGGTGGTCGGTTCCCTTTTACCTTATAACAGTTATTTTCAAGGTTCAAACCATCGATACATATCTACCGATACGTATCATGTTGATGGTTTCTTGACACGCCCATATAGGAGTTGTATCGGGTCAGTCACTGGTTCAGAGTGTAGTCGGGCTTTAAACCGGTTTTTCTAAACTGATTTTGAAAAAAATAAGTAAAACATAAAAAAAAAGTACCGACACAGATATTGGCCCATATCGATATTTAAAACCTTGGTTATTTCCACAAAAACTATTGATTTGATCAGCAAACCGCTGATTCGAGCGGTCAATCTATTCGAACCATTCAATGGCTTAACTGTTTCTTTTTTTCTTGTTAGATGGGCCATCTATTCAATTCAAACGGTTGGACCATTTTACCTGGGAACCAGACTCTAACCAATTCGTTGTTCGATTCGATTTTGAAAACCTTGTTGTAGACTCAATATTAACATCGAGTTGGGTTGGACTCCTAGACGGGCCAACTACGAGTATAAATTGTAATGGAATCGAATTGAGTCGAGTTGAGTTCAGTATTGGGTTGTTCAAATTCGATCAAATGTTTGAGCTTTCTGTTGGAATTTGACTTGAGTTATTGTAAATAAATTAATAATAAAAATAATATTATTTATATTAAAAATAATATTTTAATATAAACTGGATTAGACTCACAAGTCGCATGAGTGTCACATCTGTATCCCATAAGGGGTGTCCCACAATGTCCCGCAGCACATCCCGGCCATGTATTACCAATATGTCCCTATGAATCAAATATTGTAAAGCTAGAACTCGCGACCAATTATTAAATTTTATTATTTTAAGTCGAATTCAATTATTTAATGAATCAAACCCAAGTGACTCGTAACTTGGTTAGGCTCGCTTACACCCCAAGGCCCAATTATACATATTTGGCCTTGCTCACTGTGTAGTTATATGGAGCATGTACTTATTAACCATGAACATTAGGGGCGTTCTTTTTTTTGGATTTTGAGAAGGGAAAAATTGGTAATGGTATTTTGGTTTTCATTGATTAAAAATTTTATAATTTTTTCTTAGATTTATATAGGGATTAGGGAAAATCTGTTTTCTTGGGCATCATTTATCCATGTAAGTGATACCTACCTCTCCTGTGAGTAAAAATAATTTTTTCAATGAGGAAGTTGCTAACACTTGGATGGGATAAAAATGTCTTTTTAAATAATAGACTTTTATAGTTAAAACAATCATTGTTTTATCTATCTAAGAAATAAAAGAATGTGTATAATGCACTTATCCAGGTAAATAACTTATCAAAAAGCGAATGAGGCCTAGGTGTCAAATACCAATTGATTACCTTTTGTCTAATAAAAGGAAGAAGGTGAGGTATAGAAATTTGGGGTGGTTCGTCCACAACAATCCTCAAAAGCAATCCTTCATAATACATTCTATTCAATGGTCACTCTTTTATTCCATGGCAAATTTTCTTGTTCGTTTCTTTGAACAAAATTTCATTTTATGTCATTAGCCAATAATGGTCTCTACCCACTGGAAGTCTTAGGAAAGGTAGGCTATATACAAAGTGTGTGTGGGGGGGGGGGGTAATTAAGGGTGATCATGGGCCGGGCCCGAGATAGGCTTCGCACTTATGATAAGGGTTATAGCTTAGGCCCGGGCCTGGGGTTCCGGGCTTGAAACATAAACCCTAGCCTAGGTCTATACAGACCTGGGCTGGGTCAGACCTGATTCTGGACCAACGTCACTCATATATAAAACATTACATATCCATATATTGAATGCCATAACATGCATATAAACTTATTTTATACATTATATAATATAAAATATTACATATAATATAAATTATACATGTCATGTTATAATATTTATATATATAATATATAATATGATATAAAATAACATATATACATATGTATACATTATATATAAAATGTGTAAGTTTAAATATATGTGGGCCAGGCCAGGCTTGAAGTATTAGGCCCAAACCTGACCCTAAAATTTGTGGACATGATGTGGGCCCGGGCCCGGCCAGGCTTGAGATTATATTGAATGAGGTTAGAGTTATATTCCTAATGGAGTTTGAGATTCCAGTTCCCTAAGGGATGGGGGATGGGGATTAGTTAGGATTTATAGTCCCGATGGAGTTCAAGGAGGGCATGGGACAAGGCATTTGAGCTTGGGGTCAGGGTAGGGGCATGCAAAACACGCCCCCGCCCTGCCCCACTGCCATTCCTACCCGATACAAACATAGTATTTGACTCTTTAATAGTTTGTCACACTTGTGAACCTTTCACCTTCGTAAGAGAGAAACTTAATTGAAAATTAAAGGGTCCAAAAAGGAATTCTCTCTCTCTCTCACTTGTTGGAAGAATTACCCTCATAAATTCTTCTATTAAATCCCCAAGGGATGATTGATGTGTTAGAAAGGAATCAAAGAGATTTAGTTAATTGGGAGTGGGAGTGCACCACCAAAAAAATGGATGGCATAGGTTTAAAAAATCTAGGATGGGTAAATGATGCTTGAATTGTCAAACTTGGGGAGCAATAAAGGGCTGGCTTGTGGGTCTGTTAGTTGGCTTATCCCAGCAACGACGCGGAATCAAATCCCGCAACCTGCATTTTGAGAAAAAAAAAGGAGGGGTTAAAAAAAAAAAAGGAAGGGTTAAAAGGGAAAGGGAAAAGTTATTGCTGATTAACCAAAAAAACTTGGGTGGGAGATTCTAAATGAGAAAGTAAACCCTTGGATCCAAGTAGTATCAAAAAATATTTAAGAGGAAACTTTTATGAAGTTAAAAAGAAAAAAGACCATTCCTGGGATTGGAGAGGTATTCTCTCCTCTAGAAATTTACTAAAAATGGTATTGGATGGCAAAGAAATACATTTTTGGAATGATAATTGGGCAAATGATTTCCCAATTAGCAATTATGTTAATGAGGAATCAATTTCTAATGTTGATCCGAAAGTAAGTGATATCATTGATATGGAGGGGAGGGTTTGGAAGGAACGAATGATTATAAGTTTGATCTGTCATCCCAAGTGTGGGATAAAGTAATAAAGTAATTAAGAACCATTTTCATTCCTTCAGTCCCTAAGGAGGAGAGTATCATTTGGAGGTCGAATCCAAATGGAACTTTCTCTATTAAATCAACGTATATTAAGGCTAGCTCCTTAGATGGCAATCCCCCTAGTTTATCAAATGAATTAGCAAAAGTATGGGACTAAACACCCATCCAAAATATAAAACTTTCATGTACCTCCTTCAAAATAACAAACTCCTAATCAAGGTTCAAAATATCAATACGTCCAATACACCGGTATGGGCATATCAAGCGAATTGATATTCTTTTTGGTGGTTTTTTTTTCTTCAACTTGTTCAGGGGAGCTGGTTTAGATCTTTGCCACACCCTAAACTGGTTAGACCATCGATATACCCACTGTAGAGGCATATTG
This sequence comes from Nelumbo lutea, assembly GCF_056320005.1. Taxonomy (NCBI): domain Eukaryota; kingdom Viridiplantae; phylum Streptophyta; class Magnoliopsida; order Proteales; family Nelumbonaceae; genus Nelumbo; species Nelumbo lutea. The sequence continues at coordinate 56,223,759 of NC_142685.1, forward strand.
ATGGGGTATCAGAACTGTATTAGCCGATACGGGCTGATACGTGTCGATACTTTAAACCTTGCTCCCAACAAAAAGGTCACTCTTGTCTAGGGGAATGGAGATTGATGATTTGTGCAGCATATCTGGGAAGGAGGAGGAAGATGTTAACCGCATTTCTGTCAAGTGAATTCATACTAAGCAAGTGTGACTAATAACCTAAAATACTTTCAAGTTATCAAATAGTATTAACAACTCGGTTTAGGAGACGTGGAGGAATCTGTCAGATATCATGGCTTTGGTCCAGATATAAAAGGAAAAATTCACCATCCTTTTATGGCATAGATGAAAAATCTAATTGAGAATATTTTTAATAACAAAACCTTGTCCCTAGCTATCATTCTTGAGAAAGCCTCAAATTTGTTATTTACCCACCTAGGAGATAGGGGTAAGAGGTATCCATGAAAATAAACTTTTCCTAGTCCCCACATAAATATGAAAAAAGAACCTAAAATTCTTGGTCAATGAGAACCAAAATCCCATTAACCAACTTTCTCCCCTCTCAAAATCCAAAAAAAGAACGCCTCCTAAAATATTTTTAATGTGCCAAGTTTAAATTATAATCAATCTCCAGGTGTACCCACTTGGGTTTAATGCCAAATAACCATGAATGGATTGTACTAGTTAAAAAGAAAAAAAAACTTTGTTTTATTAATGGTAGAGAATATCCAATTGAAATATGTAATATGCGGCCCCACAACAAAGTGTGATTTATACACAATCCAATTGAATTTGGATATACCGTCATAATTATAATATACATATGTAATAATTATCTCTAATAATATATAAAGTAGATAATTGCCTTAACTTTACTGAGTAGGGCTGTCAATGGGCCTGAACCAATTGTATTGATTCAGGTTCCAGGATATGGTATTGATGGATTGGTTACAATTCTTAATAAACTAATTATTATCAAACTAGAACTAGTTCTACCTAGTATTGAATCGATTTGGATCCAACTTGATAAAATTAATATATATTAAGTGTATAATATTTTCAATAGGTTTAATATAATTGGGTCCATCGAGAATTATCAAGCCAAGCCAACCTAGAAAAAAAAAATAGTCTTCATTATGAGTATTATTTGGGATGTGTTCCCAATTAAATTTTTTTTGTAAGTGCCATGTAAAGATTTTGACATTTAATACTACCTTTTGGTTATGTGCATGGGGTGTTGGAGGAAAAATTACTAGAGGGTTTTTCTAATCTTGCTTCTTTCAGACAACATTGAAATAGACTTCCATTACATCACATTAAAATTAGCGGAAAATTATAGATAAGTACTACAGCCATTGACGTCCTATTAATTACAAGTAAGCATGCACACGCATTGCACGTGGCAACCTCACATGTAGACAATGATAATTATATTTTAATGTTTTTATTAGAATTTACGAAACAAGTAAAAGTGATCAAAGCATGGTGTACTAGTGGATATGTTGTCTTTCAACTCAAAAACCTAAGTTGAAATGTTCTTATGGTTTCGATCAATGTTTTCATAATGTGGTTGAACCATAGAGTTGGATTCATTAGTTTGTCACTTGGACATATTTTTAGAAAATGTTTTAACCTAAACCACTTTATTATAAAAAAAAATGATTGACCTCATCAACAACCAAATGACATTATTGGTTGAACTACTAACCTATTTAACCAGGTCAATGGGCTACGGTTAAGACATTAATTCGATTTCTTTTTTTTTTTGTATTTTTAACTATTTCTATCTTTACTAACAACAATCCTCATTTTTTCAAACAAACTTTTGTTTAATATAAAAAATATATAATATTAGTGCATGTTCAAAATTTTCTATAGAAATAATAAAAAGTTTATTATTTTTATACTAAAAGTTACTTATTTAACAAGAGAAAATGCAATTCCAATATATTGTTTGAATATCGGTTTTTAATATTGTAGTCAAGTCAAATGATTAAATTGATCAATCCACCACCCAATTCAGATTGAAAGTCGATTTACCACCAAACCAATTTCCTACGGTGACCTAGCTAATTAAATCATTAAACTATTTGACATGGTTAGTGGAGTCATGTGTTAGACATTAATGATCTTTATTTTTTGTATCTCATTTCCATCATTAATAAAATATTTATTTTAGATTTTTATATGATGAATATATAACATTATAGAAGGTAACCAAATTTATCTACAAATTTCTAGTTTTTTCTATAACTTTATGTGTTTTATTATTTAATTATAACATCATGTGTTGATCCATTTGACATTGATAGTTGAACCACTAACGCACCACCTGGATTGAAAAACCATTTTGCCTGTTTGGTTGATTAGAAAATCTTGTATTCCATTTTCATCATTCATAGACGTAATTCTTATTTTGACATTTATTTTTGTTCAATATGACGAATATATAACATTAGAAATGTATCAAAATGTTTTATACAAAACTTATATTTTTCTTTGATATATACATATTATATATTTATCTAGATATGAAAATAGTTTCATTTTCAGACTAGTTTTAAATTTTGCATTTAATTTTTATCATTAATAAAATAATTATTGTTTGTTACACTTATTTTTGTTTGTATGATTAATATACAGTATTATAGATTTGCCCAAATTGTTTCATATTTTTTTATTGTTCTATTTTAAAATTTTTATTTTTTAATTATACATCATGGGTTAACCCATTTGACTTAAAAGATTGAACCACTAACCCAGCTCCTAGATAAGAAAACATGTTCATTTCTCATCAATTTTAAGTTGTATGTTCCAAGTCCATCATTAATAAAATTATGCCTATTTATCATACTTATATTTCTAATATGAAAAATATATAGTAACAGAAATGTGCCCATTTTTTTCAAAGTTTCTCTATTTTCTCTATTTTTGTATTTTTGTAATTTTAAATTTGTATTATTTTGTTTATGACACTATGGAATTATATCCATTTGACCCAAATGGTTGAATTACTTACCCACCACCTACATGGAGAACATGACTTCTTTTCTAGGTTTATTTTGAAAATATAAATCTTCATTCTATAAATAATTATTGTGTATGGATTTAATAGTGTAGTTTAATGATGAGAAACAAAAGTGTAAATATTGGATTCAAAAGAGAGAAAATGAGGCTTATTTAATGCCTTAAATGTGAAACTTAATGAGAGGTAATTGAATGTAATTAATAGTATTATTTTAATTACATTTATTCCCTTTAAGGGAAGATGAACCAAATTCAAGAGGAGGTGTATTTTAGTGAAAAGAAATTCCAGAAACCTAGTACCTGATTCATACTTTTTAATAGTATAGATATAGATATAGATTTGTATGTCATGTACATCTTGAAACATTTCAAAATCTCATAACTACCCTTCTCATCTTTTATGATACTGTTTCACAAGGGGCTCTTTTGAGTTTTACCAAACTGACCTTGCATCTAAGTCTAACAATTCTTTGAAACCATGCGAACAAACTTATTATCAAGATTGCATGAAAAAGGAATTTAAAATGAATAATTTGGTATTTTTATCACTCACCATAATGTCAGTTAAACGTGTTTGGACTTATGTGTTGATTTTGAAAGCTCTAGGTACTTGGTTACCACACTTGAACTTTGAGTCGTTGAGCTTGAGCCTGACTTGACCATCGGGCCTAGGTATTGACCCCAAGCCCGACCCTCATATAAAGCTTGAAGCTCGTTCAGAAATTTGAAAATATAATTTTTTTTATTCAATTAAATTTTTTTTATTTATATTTAAAACCTTCAAAACTCAAAAATAATAAACATCTCACTATTACTTGAAAAAAGAAAAGAAGAACAAAGAAAAAATATTGTATATATATTATTAAATAAAATATATTTTTTATTATTTAATATATAGTATCATGTTGGGCTCGGGTTTGGGTTGGGATTTTTTGAGAAAGCCCGAGCCCGACCTGAAAAAAAATCGGGCCGGTGCTTTAGGCTCAAGCCCGAGCCCGGAGGCTTAAAATTATGACCAAGCCCAACTTATAATGAGTCGGGTCGGGCTGGACCATTAGGCTACCTGACCCATGAATAGGTCTAATGATAGTCTAGTAGTTGCTAGATATGTGACCTTTACTCTTTTCTCACTATGGAGTGTGGAAGTTGAGCTATGGCTTTAAGAGAGGCAATTAAGGTTGTATTTGTATCATTTGGGATTTATCAATACAAATTTTTGATGAATTGTCTTGTCTCATCACATCATGTAACCAATTCCACTAAAAAAATTTAGCTTTCATGAAGAAGTGGCAATGGAATTCACATCTGCGCCCCACAACACATCCCAACCATGTATTGGGAACACCTCCCAATGACAACTTCGAGAGATGTTCCCAATGCACACTGAGATGTGCATGTGGGGCACACTCTATAGGGCACAGGTGTTAACTCGTGGCAATGGTACCTGGATTTAATATGAATGATGGATTTTTTTTATGTAAATAAAGGGATGTTTTATCAAAAAAGTGTCTTGATAAACCCCAAATATTTTTAGTAGAAGCAACAATGATACCAAATACAACCTAAGTTGGTATTGGCATTGGATTTCCATTTGGGTTTGGCTATGATATGGAAAAGATATGATATATGAAAAATGTGTGACCAATCAACTGGAATCATAAATGTGGTAGGCAATCAATTGTTATTTATCAAAATTCATGGGTGGGTTTTGATTGGTGAAAACTCTTTCAGTACCATGTCTTTCCCACATCATAGACTTTCCCTTTCCATTTTCATCTTGTGACATTTAGGCTATGTTTGGTTTCAGGGAAACCGATACAAGGTTTATAAAGATTTCCCTACCTTTCCCTATCTTTTCCTTCAGACCAAAAATAGCCTTAAGGGGGATTTGTCCACAATGGTTAAGTTCTTGTTGGAGGTCTCTTATAAATTCCTTTTCCAACAATAGATCTCCCATTATTTAGTGTGATGTTTAAAACGAATAGGGAACCAAGTAGCTCATTTGTGAAAAAAAAAAAAAGGCTCTAACCATTTATTATTGTTTTATTTGACCTAACAAGGGTTGTACATTGGGCAATTTGAATGAATAAAAAAGGGGGTGTTTCCACTTGGTTTTTTTTTTTTTGATATACAGAGTATTACAAAAAAAAAAAAAAGAACATCGTGACCCATAGACCTGTTTATGGGTTAGCCTCGGGTTTGGCTTTTGCCAAAATTTGAATAGAGCCCGGCCCATAAACAGGCACCCAGGGTCGCCAGTCTATCAGTTGTGAAATTCGCTTCCCTGAAGGCATGCTTGTAGGAGATATTTAGATTGCATATCTCCGTGATAAGGTTGTTGATGTTCTCAATGGTGATGTTGGAATCTCCTTCGATGACAAACCTTAGATTGGGAAATCTGGCTGCAATGGTATGGGCTTCCACAACAACTCATGCCTCTTGTTTCATTGATCTACACATACCTATATCCTTGCAACTAAACAATTTGATTTTTTTGCACTCATCCCTCATTATGGCTCCTATTGCACTTTTTACCATCCTCCCTCCTGGAAGCGTCAAAATTTATCTTACATCTCCCCTCTCTTGGATGTGACCATTTTATGAGCACTTTTGAGGTTTCTGTCGAATCTCTAACACTTTTCTGATTACATGTTTTGATATATTCTTGCCATTCAAGGACGGATTTCCTTACTACCTAGTTAAGGGTGATGACATTATTCTTAATAAAAAAATAATATTCCTCCTCTTCCAAATATTCCACATAATAGTCTCTATTAGTTCCACATTATGATTTGGGGATTTTTTTATCCACCAATTGGTGAGGTCTTCCCCTTACAAGGAGTTTAGATAGTATTGTTGAACTCACCCCAAATTTTACAAACATCCTCACATCTCCAAAAAAAAAAAGAAAGATGATTGGAGTCTTCTACTTACTTAAATAAAAAATATTATATATATATATATATATATATATATATATATATATATATTATTTTTATAAAACATTTTCTCAAGTCAAGCTTAAGCCAAGCTGAGGTTGAGCTTAAGGTTCTAGCTCGAACCGAGTTCAAAGTCAAGCTCGAGCCTTGTACTGCCTTGGCGAGCCGAACTCGAATAGCTAGCTATTCAGCTTGGCTCGACTCGAATCCACCCCTAATGAAATCACTCACCTTACATTCCTGATTCTTTGGAGAATTACTTAACATGCTTTCTAACTTATTTTTATCTACCCAACTATCACTCCAGAACTGGATGGATTTCTCATTGCCTATTTTCCATCCAATCCCCTTTCTTAGGACTTCCCTAGTTTCTATTATACCTCTCCAAGCCCATGACATGTTCCTCTTCTTAACAACCTGCCACGGATCTCCATGTTTGAGATATTTTCCTTTTATCACTCTCACCCATAGGTTGCTAGATCCAATCCATATGCATCCCTAGTTTTACACCCAAGTTGGCAAGTAGTAAATTCCAAATCCTAAGTTGCACCCTAATTTATTTGAAAAGTGGAGGTTTATGCATGAGTCAAAGTTGAGAGTAGGGGTGATCATGGGCCGGGCTAGGCTCTGCACTTAGGATAAGGGCTATAGCTCAGGCTCGGGCCTATTCGGCCTAGGGTTCTGAGCCTGAAACATAAGCCCTATCTCAGGTCTATACGGGCCCAGGCTGGGCCTAGCTTGATTCCGGGCCAATGTTACTCATATATAAAACATTATATATCTATATATTAAATGACATAACATGCATATAAACTTGTCTTATACATTATATAATATAAAATATTACATATATTATAAATTATACATGTCATGTTATAGTATTTATATATAAATATATAATATAATGTAAAATAACATATATACATATGTATACATTATACACAAAATGTGTAAATTTAAATATATGTGGGCCAGTCCAGACCCGAGCCGGGCTTGAAGTATTCAGCCCAAGCCCGACCCTATAATTCCGGGCCCCAGTCTGAACACAAAACCCAAGCCAAAGCCTGGAATTTCTGGGTCAGGCAAGGCCGAGCTGAAATGATCACCCCTAGTTGAGAGTCTTTAATTATCATTGTTTTTTTTTGTACTAAAAAGAAGGGAAGTTGTCCAAAACACACCATCACTTTTTATGAATTCTCTTAAACTCACTATAACTTTTCAAAACATTCAAAACTCACCATGTTACTAACTTGACACTAAACAGACTAATGGGATTTAAGACATTACCATTTTACCCTTCATAGAAAAATATAAAATATATACCTCTATATTTTAATGTTTTAACTACAAAAACATGAAAAAATGGAAAATGTCCAAAAAATATTTTCAAATATAAAATACATAAAAACATAGAAATTACAAAAAAAAACTATAGAAATTGTAAACAAAATCAAAAAATAAAAATTTTAGAAAAACACCTAAAATTATAGAAAAACATAGAAATTGCAAATAAATAACAAAACATACAAAAAAAATTATAAATTATAGAAAATAGAAAATGTAAAAAACATAAATTAGAAAAAACATTGTAAATTATAACAAAACACTAAAAATGCAAAAAAAAAAAAACAAGGAAATTGAAAACTAAAAAAGATAAAACAACTTTAAAAATATAAAGATTGGATAAAAATAGAAATTGCAAATATACATAAAATGATAAAAATTTAAAAAATATATATTATAGAAAAAAGTAAAAAATTGTAAAAAAACTCAATAAAGTGATAAAATTTTAAAAAATATAATAAAAACCTACACAAAAAAAATACATAAAATGTTACAAATTTAAAAATATCAACTAAAAAATAAAAAATAAAAAAGAGTTTTTAATTATATATTTTAGAAAAAATCAAAAATTACAAACAAACTAATTAAATGATACAATTTTTCAAAAAACAAAAAAAAAAACAAAAATTAGACACTAAATCTGAAGATTGTTGCAACAAAATTTCAAACAATAAGATAAACAATTACAAAAAAAAAAAATGCATAAATTTGTAGAACCCTCGATGGGGATTTACATTCTAGATTCAAAAGAATACATTGCAAATGTTTCAAAACATCAAAAATCTTTGAAATTTATGATTGTCTTCTTTCAAATTTTCAAACCAATAGATTGCCTTCTTCAAAATTTGAGCCAGAGAGAAAGTGCTACAACGACAACAAGATCCGAAGAGGGTGGTGCGGTGGCGGCAAGATCTGAGCAAGAGAGAGGGTGGTGCGGCTACCTTCAAGAACGAGAGAGAAGCTGGTGCGACAGCCAAATTTGAGCAAGAGAGAGGGTGATGCAGTGATTACCTTCAAGATCTGAGCAAGAAAAGGTGGTGCAACGACCATTCTAAGCGAGAGAGTGGGTGATGCAGTGACCACCTTCAAGATATGAGTGAGAGAATGTGGTGTAGCGGCTAGATCTAAGCGAGAGAGTGGGTGATGTAGTGAATACCTTTCAAGATATGAGTGAGAGAAGGTGGTGCGATAGCCAGATCTGAGCGAGCGAGCGAGCGAGAGAGAGAGAGAGAGAGAGAGAGAGAGAGAGAGAGAGAGAGAGAGAGAGAGAGAGAGAGAGAGAGAGAGATGCGGTGATTACCTTCAAGATCTGAGTGAAAGAAGATGGTGCCACTGCCAGATTTGAGCGAGAGAGAGGATGATGCAGTGACTACCTTCAAGATCTAAGCGAGAGAAGATGGTGTGGTGGCCAGATCTAAGCGAAAGAGGCAAAGCAGAGAGAGAGAGAGAATTTTACTCTAACCCTAACCTAAATGACCCTTTCCCCTAATTCGCCATTAAAGGGTAATTTGGTCATGAAAAGTGTTATTTATGCTGACATGACCATTTATGTTAAGAAGCATTAACATTGCACTAATGGAAGGTGAATTTTGGAAAATAAAACTCATATGACATGGTGAGTTTTGGACGTTTTGAAAAGTTGCGGTATGTTTAGGAGAATTCATAAAAAATGATGATGAGTTTTGGATAATTTTCCTAAAAAGAAAGTACAATAGAGGTTTAAAGTATATGTCGAAAAAACACATCAATGGTTTTGTAATGTTGCCAAATTTTATAACTTATAGCCTTCCACCATTAAGTAGCAAGTTAACATGTACAACCTCTATGCAATTTATTTAGAAGGGAGATAAATCTTTGTAGGGGCACGGGTCTGGTCGTGCCCTTAACGCTTCCCTAGAGGCCTGTTCATGGGCCAGGTAGTCGGATGAATTTGCCAGCTTGACCTGTTTTTTTATTGGGTTTAGACAAAATTCGGGCTTAAGCTCTACGATCCAGGCCCGACTATTTTTTTAGATCGAACTTGGGTTTTTCAAAAGTTTAAGCCTGAGCACAAACCCGACCAATAATATTACATGTAATAAAAATGTGTTAATAATATATAATTCATATATTATATATCAATTTATCCAATTTCATGCCTAGTTTTGAGCTTTATAAAAGGGTTAGGTTCTGGCCCAATTTCTAAGCCTAATGGTAAAGTTGGATTTATATAAAGGCCACCGGGTCAAATTCTGAGATCAAGGCAAAAGGGTTGGGTCGGCCACTCGGGCCTGAACATTTTCGTTGATAAAGAGGAAAATCCCGACCTGAACCCGGCCCGTGAACAGATCCGAGTCTGGAAGTATCGAGGGCATGGAATCTTCTGGAAACTCCTCCCTCGCGAAAGCCCTAATATGAATGAATGCCTGCAGTCCTTATCCATACACCCCCTGAAACCAGCCTGAGCTTACAACATACACACGGTACACCAACATCCGAGTAGAAGAAAAGAAACATTCATAAACCCTAATCTCCCCATCTATCTCTTTTCTGGCATCTCGAATCAGTGAAAATGGCGTCGGCCAATGCCATTTCGACCGCGTCAGTTTTTCGCTCTCCCAAACAGGTGTTCTGTTATATTCTTCTTTCTTTTCCCACCATTTGGGCAAGTAATTTATATCAAATTCCGTCATTTCTTCGTTGATAGCAATATTTCGTGGATTTTCTGCTGAAATTTGCAATTCTTGATTAAAGATGTCATCCTTCTGTTAATCGTTTGATAGAGATCATTATTTGCCTTTTGTGGAAATTTATGCGTCGTTGATTTTGGTTTAGCTTGTTGAATCCTTTGGGGTTCTGAAATTGGATTTGACGTTGAGCCTAGCATATGTTTTGGTCCTTTAGTGTATCTAGGGAACGTTGGAGATGCTCCCGACTCCCATTCATGCTGGTTTCGTTTGACAGCTTTTTCTTATTTTGTTGTTTAATTCGAGGTTACTTTTCGTTGCTGGCCTTGTTGAGTAGCTTTTTGTGGTTCTGTTTGCTGGTATTCGGCTATGGAGCATCTTTAGATTCTCATGTTACCACTTGAATTTACCAAATTTGAATTTTTTTTGACAGTTCGTGTTATGTTGTTGCAGGAAAGCTTGAGGAGGAGGGTGAATCAGGGGCAAAGGTTGAACAACGGCCCGTCCAGCCGTAGATTTGTTGTCCGGGCTGCAAAACAAATTGCTTATGACCAAAGTTCAAGGACGGCGCTTCAGGCTGGAATTGATAAGCTTGCTGATGCTGTGGGTGTTACTCTTGGTCCTAGAGGTATTTCTTTGCATTCTGTTTATCTGTCCCATCATCCCTATTCTCTACTTGATCGTTTTATTCAAACTATTCCTTACATTACCATTTGTTTTGGGTTGGGGTAGTTGTCAGGAAATGTCTTACATGGCCATTCGACCTAGGTTTCCTTGATGGTAGGGTTTCCGTTTTCTTCCTTTTTTTTTTGGAATTTCATACGTTAATTAGATAATTGAGCATGATATTGCTTCGAAAAAAATTTTGGCAGATGAAAACCCTTGCTAGTCTAGGTCTTCAACCTTTGTCCGAGCACGTGCCTTCCATTCTAGATCCCCATGATAAATTGATGGTAGCTTGAGGTCCAGCCGTCCAGAATTTAAGTTCAAGCAGGATTTTGGGGTTATTATTCTGAATTCATATGGTGGCATTCTGGCTTGGACCTTTAGTAGGCCTGTCATGGCAAAAGATGCTTCAGAAGCAGAAGTTAGGGACCTCCTTGTAGGCCTCAAATCTGCTAAAGCCATACAAGCTACACCATTGGCCATTGCTGGTTGATGGTGACTCAAGAGACATAATCGGCTGGGCAAGTAAACCTAGGACTGGGCCTTGGAGGCTGGCATACTTCCTTGCAAGCATCAAAATTTCACAACAAATTGGCCTGTATCGGCCGATACGTATCATGTTGGTGACCCACTGATATGCCACTATAAGCAATGTTTCAGGGGGGTAGACTGGCCTTATATGGACCCATCTGAACAGGTTTGTAAAAAGCTAAAAAAATTAAAGGGCTCAACAATAGGGACTGATACGCTCCATTTGGCATATCAGTCTGTATTGTTATTTAGAATGTTGCTCACCCCATCCAAAAAAGTATTTAGAACCTTGCTTCCTTCTAGAAATTTCAGAGTTGACTGCTCATCTTGGTTTCTGTTTCAGATGAATGTCAAGAGAACTGAACCATAAGGCTGATCACTTAGCTAAATCAGGATTAGAGAGGAACTTTTTTGCATCGTGCAAATAGACTGATGAGGCATTTGTGTTTTTGTTGATTAGCCTTGTTGTACATTCTCATATACACTTCAGTCTTTTTGCTTGAATGAAATGGCTAACTTTTTATCAGAAAAAAAAACAGAGAAAAATTGATGCTTGAGGAGAAATACCTTGAATGTTGTACTTGGACTAGCAGCTGATTCTGTTTTCTATTTTGAAGGGAGGAATGTGGTCTTGGATGAATTTGGGAGCCCCAAGGTGGTCAATGATGGGGTAACAATTGCTCGAGCTATTGAGCTTGCAGATAACATGGAAAATGCTGGTGCAGCTCTCATAAGAGAGGTAAGGATCCTTTGTGTTGTTTTTTCTTTCCAACACGTTTTGATGAATTGATTTACAAGTTAGCTAGGCTTCATGAGGGTAAAAGTGGAAAAAAATTAGTTTCATAATTGCTGTTGAAAAGAGGGGTCATAGTGAAAATTGCAAAAAACTGATTGTTGTGTGAAGGAAACTCAGGCAAGATTCTACTGGACTAATTTGTTTCATAAATATAGGAAATGGGAAAAAGAGCAGTTGCTTTTGCAGATAAAGTACTCTGTAGAATCTTTACAAGTTTTTTGGGATATAATATAAATACTTGCTTGTTTCTGTTGTTAGCAGCTGCATGAAAATATCTTAACTTTTAAAGGTAATCGTTTGATCTTCTTGACGGTTGATTTGAAGGAAACTTTGAAATGAATTGGTCTATGAACCATTTATTTATTTATTTAATTTTAAAATTTGATGTAATACACTTCTAGCTGTATCTTCTGTGTGTGCTTTATTTGGTAACAGGGTTGGGTGGTATTTCTTGGATAGTTTCTCCTCCCACTTAATAAGGTCGACTTTAGCATTTAGGTTGAAATGGCCTGACTCATATTGAAACTATTGAAAGACCTAACTAATTTGCTGATTCTGGGATGAGATATGCTAACATAGTTGACATAAGGGTTGGGTTGTTCTCAATCCAAAAAAAAAATTTTTGTGGAGAGTGGTAGTGAGGAGGATTTATCAAGAAAAGAGATGTTCAAACCTGCAACTCTTGAAAGAATGTCTAATAAGAGTAGCCCCTTTCAAAAGGTGTGACCTAAATTTATTTAGAATCAAGAAATTTGTAAGGAAAAGGAAATAAACTGAAAATTTCAATATCTATGCATATATTAGGGTTGAGCATTCATGTACCCCCACAAGTTTTGGGTCCGGGATTCAACCCAATACGTGTAAAACTGTAAGTATATATTTATAGCCATAGCCTGGAATGCCTGCATAGGGGACTTGTCCTATATTTCAGGCCCAGGTGCAGGCTGAGGTGGGCCTCTGGACTTGTGTTAAGCCCCTTAATTCTAGGTGCAATGTATTAGCTCGTATCAGTAGGGTACTGATGCACTGTTTTTAAGGTATTTTTTTAAAAGGTGTTGTTTTAAACGTTAGCATTAAATGTTGCCTCTTTAAATTTTGAAAAAGAAACTAAAAATATTTAAAGTGAAAGGTTCAAAGTACCGATACACCCTTTCTGCAACATCAGGGGTGTATTAATACTTTGATCCTTGTATATATGCCTACCATGGGCAGAAAGAAGGAAATACGAGATTTTAAGTTGCTAAAGCATAGCATTTTTCCTCTTGCATGCACAAGATCTATGTCACAACCAGAGGGTTAGCATTGCAGTGCCATGTTCTGTTTATCATGCTTCAATAGGAGTGAATTGCATGCTGTGTTTGCAATTTGTTCTTCAGGTGTGTGCAGTTCACGGCAAGGTTTTGTAAACCACAATTTTGGTTATAACTGTCCCTCAAGGGAACTGAAATATACTGAAAACTTCAATATCAATTTAATATTTTAATGCCCCAAATAAAATACCATTATAAATATCAAACCATTAAAAACAGAAATATGTTTGGTTGAAATATCTGTTATGTCAAAATATTCTAAAACTTTGGAAATTCAAAAATTTACATTGATAGAATATTCTGAATTATGCCAAGTTTTACAAAATTTTAGCAAAAAAGGGTACAAACATGCAATTTTAACTTTTTGGTGCAGCTTATTGAAACCAAAATACTTAAAATTTCCACAAAATTTTAAACCATGTTCAGGGCCCTCGTATATACCTCCCTTCTCTTTTCATTTTTGTGTGAGGTGATGTGTTGGGCTTCTTTAAGTAGTGATAAAAAAATGTGTCTGAACTCTCAGATGCTGTAGTTTCTGGAGCATTGCTGGTGACTATATGTATTAACATTCTTAGTTTCTGGCATGAAGGTTGCAAGTAAGACAAATGACTCTGCTGGTGATGGGACAACAACAGCATCCATTCTTGCACGTGAAATTATCAAATTAGGCTTGTTGAGTGTTACTTCTGGCGCAAACCCTGTCTCGCTCAAGAAAGGAATTGACAAGACTGTACAAGGCTTGGTGGATGAGTTAGAGAAGAAAGCTAGGGCTGTGAAGGGACGTGATGATATTAAAGGTATTAAAATGGACTTCATTAACATCACAAGTTATTTTTCTTTTTCCAGTGTTGTGTTTTTATTCTTTTTCCAAGAGTTCACGTTTTTTTATCACTAGTAATTGCTTTATGCTAATTTATCCTTTCTGATGGTTTTCCTTTTAATGCATTTCAGCTGTTGCTTCTATATCTGCTGGCAATGATGACGTCATTGGGACTATGATTGCTGATGCAATTGATAAGGTTGGCCCTGATGGTGTTTTATCTATTGAGTCTTCATCATCCTTTGAGACAACAGTAGATGTGGAAGAAGGAATGGAGGTATGTATCTTTTATATATATATATATGTGTGTGTGTGTGTGTGTCCTTGATGTTATTCATTGGACTTTGTCTGCAGATTGACCGAGGTTACATTTCGCCACAATTTGTTACGAACCCTGAGAAAATGATTGTTGAATTTGAGAATGCAAGAGTCTTGGTCACTGATCAGAAGGTTTCAACAATAAAGGACATAATTCCTTTGTTGGAGAAGACCACACAACTTAGAGCTCCTCTCCTTATCATAGCTGAAGATGTCACTGGGGAGGCTTTAGCTACTCTTGTTGTGAACAAACTCCGTGGTATTCTAAATGTTGCTGCAATTAAAGCGCCGGGTTTTGGTGAGAGGCGTAAGGCTCTCCTTCAGGATATTGCCATCGTAACAGGTACTTGATTTTCTTACAGAATGAAATATTTTAGTTTTTTTTTTGGTAGAAAAGATGAAATTTTCATTAAGAAAACTAAGAGAGAATAGACCGACAACAAGAAAACACTGAAACAACACACCACAAAGAACTAACTAGTGACACTACTACCTGCAATACTACTAACAACTCCTATAATTTGACCGGACTTCAACATCAGTCATCAGCCAATAAAGAGTTCATCAGCCAAACAGGGGGACTAGAACCCCAACAACCTGAGAAATCAAAATCATGAGTTGCTATTAGCTAGAGAATGAGCATCCCCATTACTTGAGTGGGTCACAAAAGAAAAGTTCACATTTAGGGTCTGTTTGGTTCGCAGTCGGAATCAGAATCGGAATGGGAATCTAAATCCTCCGGGGTCGGAATCGGAATGGTCCATTCCCATAATCTGTTTGGTTCAGACAGGAATGAGAATGGGAATTAAAACCAGCAGGAATGGGATTTCATTCCCCAGGGAGGGGCAGGGAATGGTCATTCCCTCAAATGGGGGAATGCCGTTCCAGCAGGAATGGGAATGGGATTCCGATTCTGCCCAACCAAACAGTTGGAATCGGAATAGCCCATTCCGATCCTGATTCTAGACATCCCTTTCCTGCGAACCAAACGGGGCCTTAAATCATACAGGAAGTAAAATTTGCTTATTCTTGTAAAATAAAGTGATTTTTTTCTTTGGCTCCACATGATTATTTGGGGGGGGGGTAAGGTAGGAAGCAAATTAATGTGGTCCCCACTTTATATGAGAGAGAATACGTAGGAGGAACTGAGGAAGTGATGCAAAATTTGCATTAGGTTTTGCATATGCTAAGGGATGCAAATGAGACAAAGGCTCAGTTTGGAAGGAGTACAAATACAAATATGTAGAGTGCAAAACCTTACATTTCGTATTATTTTGTATGTATTTGTACTGTACATATTTGTATTTATATTCCTTCCAAACTGAGCCAAAAGTGCAAATTTTGCATCAGATAAGAGTGCAAATCAGTCACAAACAAATGGAAGTAAAAGTGAACTGGATGCAAAATTTGTATCCGATTCAGATTTGCATTGCAAATAAATGCAGCCTTGGTTTCTGATCTTTCTTCACATACAGTGGTGGTTATGTAGTGCATTTATTACAGTATCTGTTGACACTCTAAACTCTGTTCTTTTCCTCTTCAGGAGCTGAATTCCAAGCTAGTGATCTGGGGTTGCTGATAGAGAACACCTCAGTTGAGCAACTTGGTCTGGCAAGAAAGGTGACTATTAGTAAGGACTCCACCACCATTATTGCTGATTCTGCAACCAAGGATGAGATTCAAGCTAGAATTGCACAAATAAAAAAAGAACTAGCCGAGACAGATTCTATTTATGATTCCGAGAAGTTGGCTGAGAGAATTGCCAAGCTGTCTGGTGGAGTTGCTGTTATAAAAGTGGGAGCTGCAACTGAGACTGAGCTTGAGGACCGCAAACTTCGGATTGAGGATGCCAAAAATTCTACTTTTGCGGCCATAGAGGAAGGGATTGTGCCTGGCGGAGGTGCTGCCTTGGTTCACCTCTCCACGTACATCCCTACAATTAAGGACAAACTTGAAGATGCTGATGAACGGCTAGGTGCTGATATCGTGCAGAAGGTAAGCATATCATAGTAATCTATTTTATATCGTGCGCTTTATCATGCAAAATGGAAAATTTTCTTTCACTAATTGGGTTAAATGGACACCATTACCAGCCATGTTAAGATGGATGTTTGGGAGCCAGAGTGCCTCCTATAGGTGCCCGTTTGGAATGGTTTTCACGTAGTCTCTTCTGGCTTTGTGGAGTGGACCCAACCAGACAGCCTACAAATAATGTTTGGTGAAAACCCCAGACATCCTAAAATAGCAATCTTAAAACCAAAAAAACATGGCCTTCTGCTGAAGCTTCTTTTAGTGGCTTTTCCAAAGCAGCTCAAATAAAACTTCAGCCCTCTCACTCCCAAGTGGGCCCTAAGTGTCTGTTTGGGACGGCTTTGAGGAGACAGCTTATGGCTTTTCAAGGTGGGCGCCACCCTGACAGCCTAAAAACAATGTTTGGTGAAAGAATCCTGTAAGTTCAAATACACTGTGCTTCAGTCAAAAAAAGGTTTTCAGGAAGCTTCTCTTAGCTTCCTCATAACGGCTCAGCAAAGGCAGTTTAATCAAAGCTTTAGCTTTTTCCAAACGTGCCCTAAAAATATGACTTCGCCTGAGATGATCAGGCACGTGACTATTGTTCTTTTCAATTAGGGCTTTAAAAGCTATACTGGTGCGTCATGTGATTTTTTGTAGATGCAGGGAGGTGAAGAATCTACCATTAGCCTAATTGCTGCCATTGAGGAAGCATTTCTAAATCTCAGTTTGTTTTGTTTTAATCTTTTTTGTTTTCCTTTTTCAGGCACTAGTAGCACCGGCATCGTTGATTGCTCACAATGCAGGGGTGGAGGGTGAAGTAGTGGTAGAGAAGATAAAGGATAGTGAATGGGAGATGGGATACAATGCTATGACGGACAAGTATGAGAACTTGATGGAGGCCGGGGTTATTGACCCGGCTAAGGTTACAAGGTGCGCGTTGCAGAATGCTGCATCCGTGGCGGGAATGGTCTTGACTACTCAGGCCATCGTGGTGGAGAAGCCCAGGCCAAAGGCTCCAGTAGCTGCACCCCCGCAAGGGCTTGCTGTGTAATTCTTTTATTTTACCTTTGTTTTTGTCAAAACTTAACAGTAAATCGATGGTAGAATCAGTAGATGTGATTTTATATAGGCTAATGCTAAATGGTTTACGTGAATGCCTTCAAGTGGCATTAGAGGAAATTGGTTTACGTGAATGCCTTGAAAGGTGCAACACGTCCAATTGAAGTGGCATTTGAGCGGGAATTTCTTTTCTTTTTTTTTGTATGAATATATATTGTTGAAAATTCAAGTTGGGACCATTGCTTTTATAGTTTTCATGGTGTTATGTGATAGTCTTATCGAAATATTCATTTTCGATTCCAAATGGTTGTTTTGGTCGTGGCGGTGGATCAAGACTTTGCTGTTGCACCAGCGCAGTCTCAAGTTGGAATCAGTTAACTTAGGATTCAGATGCATTGCATCCGGGCGGTACTCCACTGTTATTTGTTTGATCACACTGTCACTGAAGTGCAGCTTGACTCTAATGCCAGAAAAATCAATCGATCATTTTCCGCTGCCCCCTATTCCCTCCCTACCAAGATTATAGCCCCGCCTAACAAACCCACTCTCCCCTTTCATCCTCCACAAAGGAGTAAGGACAAACAAATGAACAATTGGCTGATAATTTGGAGATCACATCTGCGCCCCACAAGCACATCTTAACGTGCATTTGGAAGTTGGAACATCTCCCGAAGTTCTCGGTGGGAGACATTTCCTATATACGGTGGGATATGTTGTGTTGGAAGTTGGAACATCTCCCGAAGTTCTCGGTGGGAGATATTTCCTATATACGGTGGGATATGTTGTGGGGGTGCAGATGTGAATTCGATAATTTGATGCCATCTACATGATCTTTTGGAGCTTAGGGCCAAGGTTCAAAGTATCGATAGATGATTTCTTGGTACGCCCTTTCGGGGGTTGTATTGGGTCGTCACTGGTTCAGAGAGTAGTCGGGTCTTAAATCGATCCCTTTAAATCGGCTTCAAAAACAAATATAACCTAAAAAAAAGTATCAATACAGGCCGATATGCCTTACAAAGATAAATAAATAAAGCCTAAAAAAAGGTATTGGCCTGTGTCAATACTTTGAATCAAAGTTCAAACTTAAAAGTATCGATACATCGGCTGATACATATTATTCCGGGACCTCTCTGATACGCCCCTATAGTGAATGTATTGGGGGTCTGACCAATTCAGACGGTCGAGGAGCCTTAAACCGGCCCCCCTGAACCAGTTTTGAACTTTGTTTAGGGCTTAGATAAAAAGACTAGTTACATTGAGCAGTAGTTCAACACGGTGTCTGGGAAATGGGCCACTGCTCATCTACATGACCTTCAATCTCTCTCTCTTTATATTTATCAACTTGGATGATTGGATATATATATATATATATATATATATATATATATATATATATATATATATATATATATATATGCTGGATTTATAAATGTTGAATTGCAGATAAAAAGCGATTATCAACTTGGATGGTTGGAGAAGGTGCCAGCTACCCTGCTGGGGTATTTGGCATCGATGCCCTTGCTTTAGAGATATTTTCTGAGATACGGTGCTGTACGCATGAGGGTCTGTTGTACTGTTTTTTCAGAAAATAGCTATTTTTTTGTTTGGCATGATGCTGCCATATAGACTGTTTCTTGGGAAAACAGCACTGGTTTTGTTTGGTACCAGTGTTGTATAGCTGATTTTAGCATTGGTCTACTTTATCCAATGTCAAGATGATGCCACATTAATGCTACACCATTGCATCGTTCTCAGCAATGGAAAACATTGTAGGTGTTTGACATCGATGCCGTTGCTTCAGAGATGTTTTCTGACAAAACGGTGCTGTATGCATGAGGGTCTATTGCACAATTTTCTCAGAAAACGGCTCATTTTTTTGTTTGGCATTGGTGCTGCTACATAGGCTGTTTTCTGGAAAAACAACACTGGTTTTGTTTGGTACCAGTGCTGTATAACCATTTTCAGCATTGGTTTACATTATCCAACACCGACAGGCAAACAACAGGCTGTTTTCTGAGAAGACATTGAATTTGGCGTTTCTTCATACCATATTTTCTCGATTTCTAAGGCGTGGTCTGGAGCAACATTTTTTTTTTTTTTTTTTGAAAAAACGATGCCAAATAAGAGGCTGTTTTCTGAAGCACGGTTTTTTCTGACATGGCACCGATGTGGTGCCATTTTCTCAGAAAACGGCATCGATGCCAAACACTGCCATTGAATTTGGTGTTTCTTCAGTCCACACTTTTTTGATTTCCAAGGTGTGGTCTAGAGCAACTTATTTTTTCCTGAAAAAATGATATAAAATAAGAGGCCGTTTTTTGAACCACTGCTTTTTCTGACGTGACACCAATGGGGTGCCGTTCTCTCAAAAAACAGCATTGATGCCAAACACCACCAAAGTCCCTAACTGGTTGTAGTGGGACACCTAGGATAGAGTCCCGCCTTCACCCAGGTTGGGGGTGGGGGTATAGGGATTTGGAGATGGGCTACCCCTTTTCTGTAGCCTAATACAGGAAAAAAAAACTTGGATGATTGGATTGATAGTCCAGATGGATTTTGAGTCTGGATTGGTCTAAAATCTCAATTTTTTTCCAAGATTCGAACTTGCCCTTAGAAGGCAGATAAATACTAAAAGAACTTGATTGGCAAGCATATTAAATGATCTTTATTGTCTTATTCATGATTTTGAAAAACGGTTAACTGATTCCGTTTCATCCTAAAATTGTTTTTTGGCCAAAAACCATATATTGATTTGGTCTGTGACCCGCTGAACTGGGTGGTCGAACTGTTAACCCATCAGCCCAGACAAAAATTTTTGGCCGTTTTTATTTTATTTTATTTATTTTTTTAACTCAGAATGGGCCATCCGTTTGAACCAAACAGTTGGACCATTCAACCCAAGAACCGGTCCCTAGAGCGGCTCCATGTCTAGTCCTATTTTTAAAACCTTGGTCTTGTTTTCTTCAGACTAACAAAAATTTTTAGGTTGATCAAGTTCCTTTCTTTTGGTTTTAAAGTGTTAGTTTGACAACCGCTTCATATCAAACCAAACAGTTTCTCTCTTTCTCTCTAATCACATGACCAAGCTATTAGTCAGCCCTTCAGTCAAGGCCACTTGTTGGCAGCCAAACGATGCCGTAGGGCCAAATGTATCAGTGGGCTGGCTGGATATACTGATGTCGTCATCCATACTACAATGGATCCTTGGTAGTTAGAAACTGCTTCTGATTCATACAGCAGCAGCAACACTACTTCAACCTTTGAAATACATCCGGCCTGAGCAAAAAAAGGCCATTTGCTGGTTACATTCGTCCAACCGTACACGTGGAAACATTTGTTGTATTTTATATAGCCGAGGATGTTCTCGTTGTGTGACTGAATTAATGTGGTCAGCAATGTGTTGTGATCAGTAGATTCAGTGCATAGTTGCGAGATATCTTTCAGTTTCTTACACTGGGCTTGGACTTAGCTTTAACCAAAATTTGAATGGGTCCAGTTCAAAGCTGAGCCTGAAGCAGTGGAAAAGTGTTCATGGGCCAAGCCTGAAGCGTGGCCCGTGAACAGGTCCAATTTCAAGGAAAGGGAACAACTACCTTGGTGTTGGAGATTTGGGGCATAGTTGTGGTGTCCAAATGGGACTTGATATGAATCTTTCTTGGTCAAGACCATCATTAACGTCATCTAACCTTGTCCTAATTACATGAGATCTCCTTTCTTTTCCATACCTTTTCCTTCAACCCAAACATAGCCTTAATTTATTGAAATGATGTACACTATTTATTGAGGCATGGTTCGGAATAACTCCTAATTTGTAGCCCATGTGATAATATAATAAAATATAGGGTATATTAATTTAGCAAAATAGTTTTTTTTTTCCTTTGCCATCTTAATGGTTTCATTATCCAAAATGCCCTTAATGCTGCATGCATCCTCTTGCAAGAGAGAGCCTTAGCCTCATATGTCTTAAAATTTCTCACTTATATCAACCCATCTGAAGGTTAATTCTTAGTTTTTGACTCTCACCCCCCTCCCCACCCCCCCCACACACACACAAAAATTGAGTTATCATCATCCGTATACACTCATGACCAAGTTGTCTCTACTCTTGACATTGGGTTCTATAGTTGAAGTTACTTCTTAATGGTTTTATTGTTTATGAACTCCTTCATTGTTGAGCTGAATATAACATCTCGACTCAGGTTGATTGCTATTCCACTATTTATTTTGTTATGTGGACCGCCCTTTCCACCAGCCATACGTCATTTGGTTGTACCTGATTAGTCTTAGTACATAAATTTCAAAATGTGTCACTGAAAACTGACAATTTAGCTTAAAACTGGTAATTGAGGTTAAGTGACATATAAAAAGACATAAATGCTCTTTAATGCCATTTAATTTTCTTTATCAACACACTCCACAATCACCTTTTTTTTCATGATTTCTCCTCTTCTTCTTCTTCTTATTCAAGGAATAACAAACAATCAGCCTCCACAGACTACAAAAAGCCAAATAACAAGACTACCCAAAGTTATAGGTAATTGTGGAGGATTCATTGTTTTAGTATAAGAAAGGAAAGACTGAAATGCAAGCAGAAACTCAAACACCCAGAGAAGAAAACAAATGAACTAGAGAAGGAAAAAACATCAAATGATCTCTGTATTCTCATCATATAAGGCCCTAGTGAAAGTGATAGGCTACATCCGCATCTATGCTGGTAGTGGATTTTGCTGTAAACCCAAACTCATTTGCCCAAAACTAGGACAGCTTATTCAGTCTATCCATGAGTCACAAGCTTGCAGTTGCAGTTGCAAAACCAGTTCTGCTCCAGTTCCGACAACGATGAGGTGAAGCTGAAACTTGAACCATGAGAGCGCTTTAGTTCCCCCTCAATACAAGTGTCAGATTTATCAAGACCAACAACCTGAAACGAAGACATGATATTTATAGTTTGATGTGGATGTGGATGCATTCTCTATTCTCTTATTCAATGGCCAAACTTGAATTAAAACATGAAAAATCCAAACTTTTAATATTTTGAAGTAAATGGTAAAATGATTTAAAAATATTAAAAGGGTAGTTTTGGTATTTTCAAAAATTTAAGTCACACATATCGTTATGTGATGCAAATAACTAATGAGCTGTTAACGGCCGATACTAAACTGACAGTTTTCGGGAATTAAAGTGTTCAAATGGCATGTTTTGAAATTCAAGTAATAAAGTGAGACTAGACCCGAGGTACATAATACTAATTTACAAATTACCCTTTATTTTTTAACAAGTCATTAAATTGGTGATTATGAACTCCTTGAATGCTGAGTGGAATATAACATGTTGATTCAAACGTTTGGTTTGAGATGCCCTTGTATCCATTAGAAATACAAAGCCATAAGGCTGCATTTAGAAACGATGCAAATATGTAGAGTGTAAAGCGGTTCAAATAAATTGCAAAATTGGGTTAATTTTGTACTGACAAATTTACCTTCTTACCAAACAGACTTAGCTGTAATGGATGCAAACATGAATTCCAATAAAGCATATTCTTTTTTTTTTTTTTTTTTTTTTTTTATCAAAAGCCCACTTGAATGCAAATTTACTTCTTTTTTATTGATGTACTTTTACATCTTATTATCAATGTAAATATGCATTGGTTTGTCATTTGTCAATGCATAAATGTAATGTTGCCAAACAATAGCAAAAATGAACCACAATGCAAATTTACCCTGAACCGGGATTTACACTCCATTTGCATTCTTTCCAAACGCAGCCTAAGTCATTTGACTGGAGCCATTAAGGTTATATTTGGTATCACTAGTACCATTTTGGGCTCAAACGTTTAAAGAGTCAAGGGCATTTCATGTTAAAATACTTTGACATGATACTTGTTTGATTGGTATTTATGCTAATGCATTGAATAATTGTTTTGAGCAACATTGTATTTGATATTTGCATTAATACCTAAAACTTTTAAATGAAATGTTTATATTCATTGTGAAACTGCTCTATATACTTATTTTCATCATTAATTAAGAATCATCATCAATTCATCATCCACGCTTTATCCCAACTACATGGGATTTGATCAACTATCCTGTTTCATAAGTTTGTTTTGAGTTGGGATTTGCTCCCAACAAAACTTGCCCCAATATGCTTTCAACATAAGGTTGTGTTTGGTACCATTGCTGCTTGCAATGTTTTAGGTTGATTAATATAAATCTTATGAGAGTTTTGAGTTGGGATTTGCTCCCAACAAAACTTGCCCCAATATGCATTCAACATAAGGTTGTGTTTGGTACCATTGCCACTTCTATGCTTGCAATGTTTTAGGTTGATTAATATAAATCTTATGAGAATATATATACATATATTTCTACTACAAATGCTTTGAGTTATCAATGCAACACTGGTCACCATTGTTTCTTCTAAAGGGAATGTCAAATTTGGTATTTCTACTATAAATGTCAATACCTAATTCAATTGTCTATAGTTTTTAATGGGAGTGGTTATCTGATGTGATGTGACAATATAATTTTTCAAAAATTTGTATTGACAAGTGGAAATGGCAATGGTATCAAACACAATTAATCTTCATTTGCACATCTCATGATAAGACTAAGACTCACCATGTCTAAAATGTGTGGACACAAATCATGTTGGAATGATTTTTTGTTAGAAACATATCCAACTTCATTCCTTTTTGCTTAATGTCAAAATGGTTAAATTTAGAAGATAAATGCTTTATGATGATTATCTCATTATTAACATGTAGGTGCAGATTTGATAGAGCCCGGATCTTTTGCAAGCAAAAGCTAGCTCCACTCACATGGTTCTAGAAGTATAGAACTAGAGAAAAGAACAATTGTTTAGTTTAAGAGGTGGATTTATCATTATATTTGGTTTGAAGGAAAGGTTTCCCTACCTTCCCTTCTTTTCCCTACTTTTTCCTTCCCTTACGGGGGATCAGGCATACGACTAAATACCTAAAAAAAAAAAAAAAAACAACCACAAAAGTGTCTCCATCTTTGCTCTCTACACCAAAAAAACTTTGGCTGTTTAGAAGAAATAGTATAGGGAGTAGGCTGTTTTGAGAGTCTTTGGTGCAATATTTACAATCAACATTTCTTCAGCCAAAAAGACAAATAAAAATCTGAATTAACCAATCAAAATTCACCCATAAATTTTGATAAATACTATCTTCCACATTTATGATATCAGTTGATTGGTCACAAAATTTTCCAATACCATGCCTTTCCAATATCATAGTCGATCCCATCCCCCTTTTTCCAACAGCCAAAGTTTTTTTCCTCTTTACACCGCCACCAGAGTGATAACTATTCAGGTCATTGGACTATCCTTTCAATTGAGCTGCCATTGGAGGAAACATTTTAGGGACTAAATTCGACCAAAATATCTACGTGGAGCTGACGCAGCATTTCAAGTAGAAACAGCCACGGTATCAAACAAACAACTAATTGTTCTAGCCGTATGATCAAAAGCCTTGATCAAAGAAAAACCAATAAGGGGCTTTGTAAAAAAAGGGACTATGTCTCAATCAACCACTGAAGATCAACAGATTCATTAGATTAGAGGTGCAAACTGACCGAACGGTTTATGATCCAATTCGAATTTTGATCATACTTTATTGGATTTAGATATCCCTGTTAGATTTTTAAAATCGGATTATATCACAAATAGAATCAATTTCAAAATGGATCGAATTTGAACCATCCCTTATCTCATTTGGAAAAAATCCGATCCAAATAAATTGCATATATAGTAACTTGATTTTTATACTATTTATGTTATTTTATGAAAAGACATGCATATTATTATTTTGTTTTAAAATATATATGATAAAATGGTTATAATTTTGTATATGTTTGGCATCATGCTGCAAGCATGGTTTTCTCAGAAAATGGTGCTGATGATGTATGGGTTGGAATTGTTGCGGCCAATTAGGACGTTTCCTGGAACAACGACAACTTTTTCTGTTTGGTATTAATGCTTCAGGAAACGTTTTCTGCATTTCTACCTATTATCTAGTGCCATGTCACTGCCCTATTGGCAACAATGAGCTGCAGCTCCAAGAAATGCCAAATTTAGTGTTATTCCAAGTCATGCCTTCCCAATTTCCAAGGTGTGGCTTGGAGCACAATTTTTCCTATGTGGCGCCGTTGCTCCAGGAAACGACAACGATGCCAAACAGCCACTTTAGGGGATGTTTGGAACCGTGGCCGTTTTTCAAAAAAAAAAAAACGGTAGTACGTCGAATCCATATAGGCGTTTCAACAAACACCCATATATATGAATATTTGGTTCATGCGTTTATTAAAAAATCGGGCATGCCTCATAAATCAGGACCCCACTAATGCATCTTTGGCATTTCATGCATCAGTGAACCGTTTCCCCTAACGGTTGATTGATGTGTATCCTACGTGGTGCTTACCTGTTAGCACATACATAAAAAGCGATGATAAAAATCACCTGACCAAACAGCATAATATTGTTCACTGCCTACATGAAAAACATTTTTTTATGAAAAACGGGTCTTAAAAGCATAGATGTTTTTTTCTTGAAAATCAATCCTATAAAGCACCCACGCTTCCAAACACCGTCTTATTAATTATATAGTTTTAGTGAGTGATCAAAACTCTTTAACCGAATTGGATACTTATTGGATGTACGATAATATGATTTGAATCGAATTCAAATAAGGGAAGAGAATACGTCACATTCAAATTAAAATCACATGCATTTTCTATTGGATTGGGTTCAATGGTTCAGATGTACCTCATTTTATTTGCATCCCTACATGCATTAAATGGTTAGGATTATGATTTTTGAACTATCATTAATCCAGACCGACAGACCATGCAGCCCAGTTCAGAAAACAGGTCACCAAATGGATGGTTGAACCGTTGATTCAGAAGCAGGTCACCAAAACAGTTCGGTTCTGGGTCGGTCTTAAAACATTGGTTAAGATTTTGACAATGTCATATACCAACTCCATCGATCGGAAGTGGGCAAAGACATGTGATGACGCAATTAGTGTGGTGGGTTTTGCCCATAGACCAGATCCGAAATGCCTTCAAAACTGAATCCGGATTTTCCATAAAGTACAAAGATAGATAGATATCATAAGAAACTTCAAAAGCAAAACCTAGGCAAACTAGTTTCCTAATCCTCTCCTTTTAAAGTCTTTTAACTCTTTTAGTGGGAAAGCGATTGTTTCAGTCGTTTGATTGTCATCCTAAAATTCCACGTGGGTTCATAGAGTTAACATCTGTCCCCATAGAATGCGTCCCAAAAGCGCGCCTTACATACATATCTCAGCGTGCATTGAGAATATCTTACGTTTTTGGGGCGCATTCTGTGAGGTAGATTTGAACTCCAGTTTATATTTGCCACGTTAGCACCGACGCAGCTCGGACGTAGACCTCCATATTTGATTCCGGTGCCGTTAGAACTCAAGGTTGTGGTCCCCTTGATGATCGACACGTGTAGCAGAAACGACGGGATCACGGTTTCGGGATTGATGAAAAATCGTTCCCTTCATTGCTGCCAGTACGCTAGACGACAAAAGCTTTTGAATCGTCTATGGTAGTCGGAGTTGGACTGGGGCCCACTCCTCGTCAGCAAATCATCAGATCCTATCTGTTTATCTCAATATCTCCCATGGTCCAACGGCCGCCAGCTGTTTCTCTCATTTTTAATTCTCGGAATTGTCCTTTGTCGTCAATGTACAATTACCAAGGAATCGCACAGCTTTCGGGATAACACAAAGGAAATTATGGTCATTTCATTCTTCTTCGAATACAAGTCGGACCGATAGTCTGATAGAAGCGGTTTTCCCGCCGTCCCATCGACTCGGTAGTTATAAAACGGATCCCGTCTTTGACTCGGAAAACGCAACTCGCTTTTTTACAGTGTTTCACACGGCACCGGCGAAAAAGGAGGGGAGGAAGAACCCTTTGTTGTGCGAGAGTTTCGGTCCATTGCCGGTACGTAACAACAGATTTTTGTTTATTTTTCACTTTTAATTTCTTATCTGGTTGAATTTCTCAAGGTTTTCCGGTAAGATCTGATGTGTAGCCTCGTCAAACCTGAGAGGGATCAACGATGACCAAAGAAGGGAATGGAAAGGCCGTAGAGGGGGATTTTGTTTGGTAATTAAAGAAAAATTAAAAGGTGGTTCATTGCTGTTCTTCTCAGGGAGGCTTGTCTTTCCCCAAATACCCTATTCATCTAATCTGAATTGTGGTGTTTGGGGTTATGTAGTATTCGATACCAGTCACAGTCGCCGATTTTCAATGAAGTTCGTGGTTTCGTTGGGTTAGAATTGTAGCTTTCTTCTTAATTCAGTTGGGTTTTGCTTCGTTTCTCTTTTGGTTTGATGAATTTCTTTTTCCATATTATGGATTTCAGATAAATAGCAACATTAGGTAGAAGAAAAATAAAATTGAAGAAAATGGAGGCCCGACCGTGCAAGGGGTCCGAATATATTGAATCTGCTGAGAAAGATGAGTCACTGATGGAGCTAGGATTTGGGGATTTTGGGTATGTGTCGTTCAATTCATTGCCTTTTTTTTTTTCCTTAACTGGTGGAGCTGCGATTTCAATGTCTTGGGCTTTCTAAGAATAAAAATGGGTCGCATAGGTGCACGCATTACAGAAGGCGATGCAAGATTAGAGCCCCTTGTTGCAACGAGATCTTCGATTGCAGGCATTGCCACAACGAAGCAAAGGTGATATTTTCGTTTTTCTAATGAAATTATTTTTTAGTTTGCATTTTGATTTCAGTGTTTGATTTTAATTTTGAGGTGACCTTTGAACAGAACTCAATCGATGTTGATCCACTTGATAGGCATGAAATTCCTCGCCATGAAGTTAAAAAGGTGAGCTTTTTCTTTTTCTTTTTCTTTTCGTCAGTTGTTTTGTTTTTTATTCTTCCACCAGTCAGCGATAAAGCCCTTCACTACCATTGGTGGAAATGGGTAGGGTTCACAGGGAACCTCTCGTTTTTACCTTTTGCTTTGAAAATGTTGTCTGTGTCTCCCAAAAAGGTTGCCGACTTGTCAAAAGATACCAATCTATGGATAAGGCTTATCTGTATTCTATATCTTTACTGATTCATATTAACTCATTTTCCTTCTTATTTTTCTTTTTACGCTCTCCGTCTAAGGCACACATACAGACAAGACGATTTTATGGTCATTTTCTATTTTTGTGGCTGTTAATTTTTATTTATCAAAGAAACCTTGATGCATCGTTTTCTCTATGTTCTTTCATTTTCAGGTCATATGTTCATTGTGCGGCACAGAACAAGATGTAAGCCATCTAAAAATTTACTCATAAACAACTAGAAGAAAAAGAGAACGAAAATTAGGATTGGAGATTGATCTTCGTGGTTCTTTATCATTCAGGTTCAACAAAAATGCATCAACTGTGGGGTTTGCATGGGGAAGTACTTCTGTGAGAAATGCAAGTTCTTTGATGATGATGTAAGCTTTTGGAAGAATTTCTCAACACAAATTAAATTCCTTCTCCTTGTTTATACATCTAAATAGTTTTCTTATAGAACAAATTGGTTTCTTATTCCAGGTCTCGAAGCACCAATATCACTGTGAAGAATGTGGGATCTGCAGGTTGAACACCTGGCCTGTTTTGTTTCTTTTTCCCACTTTCCTTTCTAATTCAATTTGAAAAGAATTGTAGGCACAAGTTTTCATGTAATTCATTTCCTTTGTATTTGTCTTTTCAGAACTGGGGGACAGGAAAACTTTTTCCACTGCAGTAAATGTGGTAAGTAATAACATGCTTCTTGTTCCAGCATTAGCTAATTGGGGTTCTTTCTGCAGTTTTCATGTACACCATTTGACACTGCAATTTCAAAATTCCTATTTTAGGATGCTGTTATTCAATATTGTTGAAGGATTCACACCGTTGTGTTGAGAGAGCAATGCACCATAACTGCCCTATCTGCTTTGAGGTAAAGATTGAAATAAGAAAGCAGGACCCATGTTGTTTTTCTTTCAATTGATTGCATTTATAGATTTTACTAGTTCTGTACAATAATGCCACAGCCTTAAATCATGCTTACCTATTAGAAACGCTTGTGGTATTACCATTGTGCAAGGCACAGGTGCCAAGTAAAAATTGAGCAAGACATTGGAAAATAGAATTGGTGCCTTATTATTGAATGCATACTTTCTCATGGCACCTTATATAGGAGTTTGAAGTGCTAAAAGCTGACTTAAGCTTTGAAGATCATTAACATCATCATCATCATCTAAGCCTTATCCTAACTATATGGGGTCAGCTACATGAATCCTGTTTCACCACTCTGTTCTGTTTAATGCCTGTCAGCATGGTTAAATCCATTAATTTGGAGGGGGTACCAGTAAAACGAGTTCACTTCTGCTGCAATGCTTTATTGTGATCCCCAATAAAACATAGATATATTACCCTTTTGTTTTAGACTCAAAAATCCAGAATGATTTGTTTTCTATTTGATTGCTGGCATTTCTGTTGCAAGATGCTGCAACTGTGGTCATAAACGTATTAAAGGAATAATCATTCTAGAAGGCTTAGATCTTTGATAATCTGGAGGCTCAGTTCTTCCATTTCGTTGTGCAGTACATCTTTGATTCAACTAAAGACATCACTGTCTTGCCATGTGGACACACAATACATTTGGATTGTCTCAATCAGATGAAGCAGCACTTGCAGTAAGTATTTTTAAAGAGAAGATCAGTTAATCTTAACCATGCACAGCTTTCTAAAGAAAAAGAAGTGGCTCATATTGAATGCCACCTTGCAGGTTTTCATGCCCAGTGTGCTCAAGATCAATTTGTAACATGTCCAAAGTGTGGGAAATGCTCGATCAGGAGGTATATTGATCTTATGCCAACTTAATTTGTTATTGTCATATGCATGCTTATATCTCCAATAGCTACTATCTTTTTCTGACTGTTTTTTTTTAAACACTGAACCCAGATTGCTTCAACGTCTATGCCTGAAATTTACCAAAACAAGATGGTAAGAGGATGACAATAACTTAAGAATGTGCATTGATATTGATGATATATGGTGATCAGTCCCTAAATCTTCTTCTTTCTGTTTTGTAAATAAACAGGTGTGGATCTTGTGCAATGATTGTGGATCATCATCCAATGTAAATTTCCACATTGTGGCACACAAGTGTTTAAGCTGCAAATCTTACAATACCAAGCAGACCCGTGGAGGTCCTGCTTCATGCTCATCAAGCATTTCAGAGATGGTTAGATAAAGGCTGCATTTGCATGATCAGACCTTCCCATTAGGACTGTTCTAAAGATGGGTTTGTCTTCCTTTGACATGGATGGAAAAGCCATGATGAGTGTATTTGAATGGGCAAATATGAAAACAGGGAGGAGAAAATGAAAGTGTCCATTCCTTCAACATTGGCTATTCTTTATTTCACTTGTCGGGGAAGGGGGCAGAATTTGTTTTCTCAAAATGGTAAATTAATATCGCTACTGCGTCACCAGGATAGCATATATAGCTTACACCCATTCTTGTCATTGTGCGTGGTTTAAAAGTGTTCCCATACTGATCCAGATAGTTCACATGAGTTGCTTATTAAATTCTGGGAGGGCAAAATCCAAGGGAATAGAGGTAAATTTAATTTATTTGGTTCACTAGAGTTCATGCTTGGGCTCAAAGGAAAGGACTGACGCAAAAGAAGAAACCAGAGGAGGCTATAGAGCCAAACAACACAAATGGCAGAGAACATCCTATATGATTTTGCTTATCTCATTTATTTCGGGAAGAACCTGTGCATAGTTTACATATACCTTCCAAATGCATTCTTTCTTAACCTTCATTTCTTAGTTCTCTATGTTTGTGAATGCTACTTCTAGCACCTCTCTTTTTTTTTTTTTTTTTTTTTGTATCAGACATGAACACAAGCTCAGCATGGGAGTTTTGACTTCTTTATTATCCTGTTTTCAACAATGTTTGCAAGCCGTTGTTTACCCAGATGGTTGGAGTAAGTGCTTGATCTGTCACCTGGAGAAAATTATGGGTTTGTTTTACCTGAAACGGGCTAAAAGTTCCTAAAAACCCTCCGACTAGGTAATAAAACCAACCTGAATCTGAATGATCAAATTGGTGAATTCTTTAAACTTCAAACCATTCACATGTCATAGTTAGAACCAATTGATTGAAATTAAAATTGTATTTATATATAAGGGTTCGACTATGATAAAGGAAAAAGTGAAAAACTTGTAACCAATTAACCAGTTTCATAAAATTGGTAACCAATCAGGTCAGGTGGACCAATGATCCATCACCTGGAGAGAAAATCAGGTCATCTGTTGGGTTTTTAAAAGCACTGGTTTTTCAACATCACAAGAAGGAAGAATAATCTGAAAGCTGTCATTCTGTCTAGGGGTGGTCATGAGTCGAGTTCTTTATGAGTTACTCGAGTTTTGCATATTAGGTTATTACCTGACAGTCCACCAGAACTGAAGTAAAACCCAGGAATGATCCAAAGGATGACAATAAAAAACTCCAATTATCCGAATTAAGGAGTAGAAATAATTCCATAACCTTAATGACAAAACAGGATTCATGTAACTGATCCCATATTTTTGGGAGCTTAGATGATGGAGATGATGAAATAATCTCATAGCTCCTAGCTTTGATCAGATATGATGCACAAACACCTGCCTAAATTGATTCATATTCCCAGAGAAAAAAAGAACGCAAATATGGTTGAAATTCTCTGAATTTTTCAATCAGTGATATCTATATTCTGTTGTAGATGGATTGTATGGCTCTCCATTTCATATCTTCATCATGGGCTTCCGTTTTTTTACAAGAGTTCTATAAATACATAGGTTAATTTACTCCAGTATTTATTTCAGGCACATAAGATATCACATATGGACAGTATATTTTCTTATGCAATACAGATCATGTCGGCATGTGACCTGTATTATTGAATCTATTTGACCATAACCAAAGTAACTCATTTTATTGGTTATTCGACCTTTCATATCACCAATAGTCTTGGCAAGAACATGTCCCTCCTTACAATCTTTAAAACGGCAATCATCACAAACCTGTAGGAGATTTTTCACAATTCTAATGTGAGTTCATTTAGAATTAGGGCTGGCTACGAGTTGAGTTTTTTACAAGTTATTCAAGCTCGGCTCATGAAAAATTGAATTCGGCTAGGTCTAAAATTAAGCTTTGAATCGAGCTCAAGCTCAATAAAACTCGACTTATTAGGCTCGTGAGTCAAATCGAATTTTTACATATGCTTACATACATAATAAAGTAATGAATATTATATATACATATAAAAATAATAATGAATATAAAAATATTATGCATAGTAAAGAATATAATATATAATAATAATTAATTTTTATAATTCTTAATTTTTATATATTTATTGTTTATTTTTATAAAACATATGGCTCACTTTCGAGCTCAAACTTACAAGCTTTTGACTCAATTCGAATTTGAGCTCAAGTCTCTAGCTCGAATCAAACTTGAGCTGGAATTAGAGCCTGATAGTTAATTGGCGAGCTGAACTCGAGTAACTAGATATTCAGCTCGAATCCACCCCTATTCAGGACTATTGAGCAGGCCAAGGGCAATAGCTAGCTAGTTTTTCACTGACATTGAATAG
The DNA here is from genome assembly GCF_056320005.1 of Nelumbo lutea. Taxonomy (NCBI): domain Eukaryota; kingdom Viridiplantae; phylum Streptophyta; class Magnoliopsida; order Proteales; family Nelumbonaceae; genus Nelumbo; species Nelumbo lutea. Next base: position 56,256,903 of record NC_142685.1, read on the forward strand.
TTGTTCTTTCTCTTCCTCTTCTATGTCAAAATACAGACTCCACATTGAAGAGGTGTTTCAGACCAGGCTTGAATCATGGCGTTGAAAAGTAAAGTGTTGGGGTTGTGAGCGTGGGCGTGGATGATGATGGAGATAGAATAATTTGATAGCTTGAAAGCGTTGGGAAAGGACAGTAATGAGATTGGTTATGAGGAATTGGTCTTGGTGGAGGTTGAGTACCAGAAGGCGACAGTATGGTTGTCAATGGACTGGTTTTTGATTGGGCGCTGTCCAAACCAAAATTAATTTGGACAGATTGTACAGACCAACAAGACATATTGAATTGGAGCAGTCCAGACTTAATGACCCAAAATATTTGTTAGATTGGATTGGACCTGATCCATCCATAATGAATGTATATTGGATTGAGTCAATATCTGGTCCATTGATATAAGATAAGAATATAGATGTCAATGTACTAGGTTTGGTCTAAACATTGAATTGGATTGACCTAAAATGGTCCAGAATATTCATCGGATTGATTTGGGCCTGATCCATTTGTAATGAACTCACGTCGGACTGGATTGGATTGGACGTAATGTTGTCCAACTGACACCCTTAGGAGACAGTGGATTTGCTTCAAGTGGCTTACAGTAGAGGACAGTTGCAGCAGGAGAGAATGAAGGGTCCTTTGCAGGCATGGTGGTGCCTTTGCCTGCATTGACCAGCATTTTGTATGGTCTGTCTGGTCATGTTCTTTCCTGTTTTATCTGTTTCTCTCTTTGCCTTCTTACTTCTCATGGATGAAACATGAAAACAGAAAAAGATATGAATCCCCACAAGGGTTTGTTTGGTTGCACGAGAACTAGTTTCTTTGGCGTTATGTTGAATTAGGCCGTATTTAGTGGCAGCATCCTTAGGCCGTGTTTGGGAGTGCTTTTTGGTTTATTCTCATACTTCATGTTGTAATCCTTGCACAGAATGTACATATATTGCTGGTTAACTTGACAACATCAAAGTATCATGCGGCAGGTCGTATTAGGCTTATTCCATGGGCTGTAACTAGGGGTGATGTATAGCCTGGCCAGAAAGCCCAGTTCGGCCCAGCCTAGAAAATTCTGGACTAGGGCTTATATTTTGTTTCCAAGGCCTGGGCCCAAGCCTGTACTAAATCCAAAAATTTCCAGGGTATATATGAAAGACCACTTAATGGAGTCCCATCCAACGGGCCGATGAAAGTCATTAATAAAAGAAAAATAATAAAAAACAAAACATAATACATAAAAAAGCCTTCAAAATCACACAACTCAACTCTCAACCCTAAGGATGGCAACGGCGTAGATTCAGGGAAGGTTTTATAAACTTTAGAGCCGTCTCTCTAGACCTCCCAAGTCCCAACCAATACCCTCTTTAAAATCCACAACGGGTTAGATTTTCATAATCCAAGCTTTTCCTGCATATAAAATGCAAAACGCTCCAGCCTCCCCAGCGGCCCAGCTATACACTCTTTGCATTTAAGGGTGGGTAGATCAGGTGGGCATCTAATCTTCTCTTATTTCTTGTTAGATATAAACAATAAACAAGTAAAATAATATAAATAAATATAAGAATTTCAATTATTTAATTAAAATATGTAAAAACACCGAAACTATCAATTATTAGGGGTGCTCAACAAAAACCGAAAAGTCGAACTGAATCAAGGACATCAATTAAAAAAACTCAGGTTAACCGAATCAATCGATATATACTTATAGTATTTATAGTATATGTTTATATATTTTTATAATATATATTGAAAATATAAAAATTGAGAAACCAAAAAAATGAACCCAATGTTCAAATTTTCATCATGTATCAACCCATATCAGCCGATATATATTGTATTGGTGAATCGCCTATACACAAAAACACAGGTATTTTAGGCATTGGCTCTATTTCAGGGGATAGACAAGCCCAAAACCTACCCCTGACCTATTTTGGAAGAAAACTAAAAATAGTGTAGGCACATGGTACAAAATACCCATACACCCCATTGTGCTCCATCGGGATGTATCAATACTTTAAACCTTGAGCAAACCAATCAACCGATTAATTAATTGGTTCCTAGTTTTTCAAAAACCAATGGTACCATTTTCATTTTAAAAAATAGTTTGGTTCAATTTACTGAGTACCCCTATTAATTATCTTTCATATAAAATTCAAAATATTATTAAATTCAACATCTAATATATAATAAATTGGCATGCTTTTCATTAATATCCTATATTCTGGTAACCAATGACCTATAACTCTCAATGTACAATATCCTATATTACACGATTTGCAAGCTTATTGATCCAATATTTTCAAATGGATGTTCAGTTTCTTTGATTGAATTTTTTTTTTGGTAGTCAAGAAAAGTCTTTGATTGATTTGAACGTTCGACCTGTTCGATCGTAACCATTTATCCAATCAATACATAAAAGAGAAGCCTTTGCCGACAAACCTGACGCCCGCCGTTCACACTCTTTCAACTTCCAACCTCAATTAAATGAACTTAATTGGTCAAGTTAGGGTTTTGCATTGAAATTTTGGTAAAAAATGAAGCTTTTCATACTTACTTTTGTCTGTTAATCATCAATTTACGAAGAAATAATGAACAAGTCTTAGTGTCAAATAATTATTTTCTGACTTATGAGAGAGAGATAAATAGGGAGAGATAGATAGAGATAGAGAGAGAGAGAGAGTAACCCTAATTTAATTTGAAACAGATTAGATGTTTACTGTTTAAAAGATGTGATCTTGCATGGTACAACGCGTGGTGTAGAAGTGGAAAATAGACAAATGAAATTAGGTGGTTGAGAGAAAGAAAAGGAGTCTTGGTACCTACTGAATGACAGAAATGGTCGTCGCGATCGGAGTAGAACTAGAAACAGATGAAATTAAAGGCCAGGTTGTTGAATAAGACCATGTGATCAGAAGGATGTTTTGCTTATTTTTATAAAGTTGAAAGTGGGGTTTAATTTGCTTTTCTCCAAACTAACAACCCAGAGACGGAATACGAATCGTATACACGCCGTGAGAGATGAGTAGGTTGAACACCAAAAGGCAGCAAGGTTTCAGATAGAACAAATTAATTAAATTAAAATAGTTACCGCGCGTGTTTGCTCTTGAGTCTTAAAAGCTGAGAGCTAAGAAATTTTTCTGGGCTGCAAATGGTATCTACTTGTCCAAATTTGAATTTGAACTCGGCCTTATTAAGGGTCATTCGAGTTTGATCTGTTTACAATTGGATCAAACGTGGATTCACCCTTATTCAATCTGATATAATCTGATTTGATTTAAATATTTATATTTATATATACTTAAAATTTTTATTATATTTATCAATAAAGTTAATGTAAATGTTGTATTTTCACTAAATTGTCATATGTTTAAGTTTTATGCAAGTAATTTTCAATTCATTTTGTTCACAAAATGTAATATTAAAACCATTTATATTTATTTTATTAATAAAATATAATATTTTGAAAATTTTCAGTCTAATTTATTTATACTATTTAATATCCAATTATAGTCTGAATTTGATTTGATCTACAAGATATTTGATGGATGCGATCTGATTCAAATTTGAATACAAACGATTCAAATTTGGATCTACCTATATTCGATTCGATTTGATTTGTTTGAAGCCCTAAAATCTAGTGTAGTGGCCTTAGAAAATATTTGAAACTTGTGCTCATGATCAGAAAGGGTGTGTTGTAATCTGTAAACACAGATTTCGAAATTGAGAGAGTTGTAAACAGAGCCGATTGGCGTAGGTGTTTATGATGAAAGGGCCTTTCATCAACTCTCATTAAGTTGAAAATATGGAGGAGGATTATCAAATGGAGCATTTCCATATACGAAGGAAGCAAGCGTTTTTTTGTGGATTAACAAATCAAGTTCTTTTAGTTTTAGGAGATTATTGGCATTCACTAGTGAGGTACACCCTCTTTTAACAAGTTTTTGCAAGTTGGAGAGACTTGGATGGGAGTACAAATAGGTATAGTGTGTTGGTTGAATTTTTCAAACCATCATTCGACCTTGATTTTGGGTTTGGTTCTCTTAAATCTGGCATTTGGTCAAAAAATGTTGATTTAGTAAAAAACCATCCAACCTAGATGGTTGTTGAACCATTGACATATTTGACCTAGTCACCAAGTCATGGGTTGCACACTATGTATGTTCAATTAATTTGCTCGGTTGTTAGATTGAGGTGATTTTTTTTTATTTTATTTTGGGCAATTTTTTGAGATTTATGCATTCCAAGGCATAAAACCCCATTAATTTTCCCAAAAAACCCTTTCTAGCCTTTAATAACATTTTTTTTTGAATTTTTATAAATAAAAAAATTAAAAACTTAATTAAAAAAATAAAACATCTAAAAATAATTATACATTTTTTATTCATCATATACATTATACATACATATGTATGCATATGTACACATATATTTATAGAAGAAAAATGTCAATGTGCAAGTATGACCCGTCCAACCCGGATAGTCGAATTTGTGATACTCAACCTGGAGGCAAAACCGATTTGGCCTCTGGGTCGTTTTTTAAAACATTGAAATTTGGTTTACTTATTTATGAGAAGTAAAATAGGGAGTGAAATGGTATAATCCCTATTCCATTAATGGTGGTAGAAGAGGATTCCAGATCTGCTCCTCATAGAGCATGCCTCACACTCACCTCACAGCATGTCCTGACTGCACGTTGGGAACACTTCCCATACTTGTATTTATTATTTATGGGGAGATGTTCCCAATACAGGGTGGGATGTAGTTGTAAGGTTGGTGTGAGGCACATTCTCTGAGGAGCAGATCCCATTTCATAGTTGTAGAAGAGCTATTTGTTTGGGAGTGAAGTAGGAAGCAAAATCATCTAGTCTCCATTTTATATGAAAGAGAATTCAGGTAAATGGTGCAAATTTTGCATCACAGTTCCTGAGTGCAAATGAGACAAAAGCAAATCTTTATCACACAGAAACAGATGGAAAACCGAATTGGATGCAAATTTTGCATTCGATTCAGATTCACACTGCAAACAGCATAGGCTTAAGAATAATGGGTCACTAAAACTTTTATATATATGAAATTATTTCCTGATTTGTATAGAAAGAATGCATCTGTAGATGTTACCGAGGAAAATCTATGATGCGAAAGATATATAGTATGGGAAAAGTTTTGACCAATCAAAATCCATCCATGAATTTTGATAAACACCTAATTAGCTACCATATTTATGATTCCAATTGATTGATCAGAAAATTTTCAGATATCTTATATTTTCCATATCATAGTCGAACCCATGCTAAGAATTAATATAGAATGAATTGTAGTTTTATTATACAAAGAGACAAAATAACACCACATTAATTAATAACTCAAAATTGAACATCAAATATTGGGTAATCGGTAGCTGTGTACTCTGTATACTCACGTAAACGTCAAAGAATGGAATACATACAAATTCATAGAAACTGCAATATTCAACTGTATGTATATCAATCAGTTGCGTCGATCTCTTGTCAAATCCCGGGGCCGATAGAGATGGATTTCTCTATCGTTGAGAGGTTGTAAGGGTCTTGCATTCTGTTCCGCATACTGCAAAAAAGAAAGCACCTCAATTGTGATCGATATTGTCATTGACCCAGGTGGTCAAGCTTGAGCTTGAGCTCGATCCCATGCACAGAACAGGTAATTAGGATTAATTATCAAACAGTTGGTGCTCAACCTGCAGGGGAAAGAAAGAAAAGAAAAGGAAAGAAAAACAATGAACTTACATCATGAACTGCGTCTCTCAGTGCCTTCACTTGGCCTTTGGAAACGGTTCTCACCTGAAACACCCAATCAGGTTTATGTATATATGAAAATCATCATCACACAATTAATTAGGTGATGAAATTGATTACAATTAATATTGGAACTTGGGAGAGGAGGAAGGAGGAAGACAGACAGACCTTGGTGTTGATGGTCCAAATGACACCTTGGGTGCATGGAGGAACAGTAAGAGAGCCCATGTATCTATAATACTTCCTGCTTCCTATCTTTATGTGTCTTGGGTCTACCACTCCCACTCCCACCTCATTTTTGCTATCAGCTATAGACCATATTCCCTTCTTCAGCTGCATGTCCATTCATTCATCCATATATATAAAAAACAGTTTAGAGAGAGAGGTAATTAAGTAATAAATTAAAAATTCAGTTAATTTGGAGCTTAATTAATTTTACCTCAGAGAGGAAAACATCTGGCCGGCCAATCTTGTAAAGGATTCCAAACACAGCGATCTGGTTGGCTGTTGTGTTATCAGGGGAGACATGAACCATGTGCAGCTCTAGGTCAAACCTGAAAGGGAGGATGATGTATGAATTTAATATATATATATATAATAAAAGAAGGATTAAATTAAAGGAAGAGACTAGAGAGTAAGTGGAGAATAGAATTAATAATCACCTCTTGCCATTGAGGGTGTGCTCAGAAGGTGAATGCCAGTGGCATTGCTCAAGCACATAATTTGTACCATTTATGTTTATAGATCCAGCACCCTCTCCCCATTCAAGCTGCATCATCCACCCATCTCTAACAGTCAGACTCACCCCAAAAAGCATAACTTTATTTGGAATAAAATCAATTTTCCTCAATTTGAGAATTGAGAGAAATTATTTTTAAGCATTTATTGGAAATTAAAAGTGCTAATTTTAGGCCAGGATCACATCAAATAGCACTTATATGTGTATGTTCAGAAAATAAGTTCAAAAAAGCACTTTTTAAGGAAAAGAGCCCATCTAGAATTATCTCAAAATTTTTGAAAAAGCAGTTGTTGAATTTCTTGCCTGTCTTGACCCACAACGTACTTTCAAAATACTTATACCACACTAATTAGTAATTACCGTTTGGAAAAAAAGTGTTTTTTTTACCAAACACTCATAAGTGCTTATTAAGATAAGCACTTATTTATCCAACAAAAACACTACAGGCAAACGGGGCTTAGTCTGTCATGTGATTCTTCGTCAGTGGTCTCTTCCGTCCGCCTGGATTTGACCCCAACAGTCCAGCATAGCATCCTCTATGACCAGACCAGAGTAAGATGCGAGGTTACCTTGGTTGGACTTTTAGACCAGAGCGCAGGCACAGGATTTTTCTCTGTAGTAGTAGTAGCAGTAGTTGAAACTAGTTCAACTACCCACATTAGATGCAGCAAATGCTCCCACAAAGGGTATAGGTTTACTCAGAACTCAGAAGATCGGATACTGGAAGCTGTCTCTTACTGGAGAGAGAGAGAGAGAGAGAGAGAGAGAGAGAGAGAGAGAGAGAGAGCACTACACATATTAAAGTAGATAACCCTCAGAATTGAAACAATATAACTGATTAATATCCACCTGAAAGGCAAATAGAACTAGTGAAATTTCTCGTGCTTACCGCAATATCATGGCCCCTATTCTTGAGGGTGGCATTTGAAGGCTTGTAGCTTCTCTTGAGTCTCCCTAATCCTGGCACCAGTTGCACCCGTTCATTCAACAGATCGATTGGGGATTGCATGTCTCCATTGTTACAGGCCGCCCATTCTTCATGCAGCTCTCCCCAGTGATCAGGTCCCTTCGCACTCCCTTCCAAATAATCAAACTCTCTTTCATCCTCTGCACCATGAAAAGCACCGATCGAGTTAGTTTCCTGTCTTCATATATATATTCCCGTACTTGAAAAAACAAACAAATCATCAGAGAGACTTAATTTGTTATTACCAACTTCATGAAAGGTGGCTGCTTCTGTATTGAAGATGAGAAGCAGTAGACACACAAGGCCAAAAGTAGACATGGGTTTGCCTGGACTCTTCATGTATCACAGACGAGGACTCGCCGGAGAAAGTACAGTGACAGTTAGGTCGTTCACAAGTATATATCTAACTAGACCTATATATGATGGAAATGCTGGAGTACTGGAAGGAAAACACCACCGATTGTTCCTTTTATATACAATATATGCGACTTAATTGCCAGGAGAAAGAGATCTCGACCTAGTAGGAGAAAAGGGTCTATGAATTGAATGTTTTGAAAGCCATGACAATTTCTTGCAAGTTTCGTGGATTAATTCAACAACCATTACATCTGAACCCAAGACTAAAAATCAAGGAAACGTGGAACGTGATAAAAAAAATGCCAAAAAAAAAAACAAGAGTAGTAGATAGTTAGATACAGACGACACAGATGGGCTACAGTACAGCGAGTCTTGATCCCACCCACCTCATAAATTAATTAGAGAAATTAGGAACCACGCAATTGGCTGACGACTATAATCTATATATGTAAATTATATTTGTCATTGAATTATTCATGTTCCAGACCAAGAGTCATCACAATGAAATTACAATCGCCCCTGTGTTCGTCAGATGGGCCCAAACCAATAGAGCCTGCTCGGTCCGGCCTCTCATGAAAGGCTATTTAATGTTTTTACAAGCTGAGCTCAAATAACTCTTAAATAGCTTTGCTTCAGATCCACTCCCATTACTATTTAACCAAATTAAGCTTTCATATACCGAGCTCCGTCTATGAAATCTATTTGGCAAGCTAACCAAGTTTGTCTTCCACAATAATGTTTCAAAGTTGGTTAGATCTGGTCCATATAATGGCTTCACTTGGAAACTCGCTTGTATTTTCTGGTTTGATGTCGTCGCTTTGTGGTAGGGTACTTGGTGTTGCGATGGTTGAATTATAATAGAATAAATTAGACCTTTCTTTGATTAGTGAAAAAGAAAAAGAAACCTTTATTTGTTTTCCTTGATGTGTAGGCAATTAGATTCCTTATAAACAAAAGCTTTGCACACACTTAATTGCATGAAGAACCCACGTACATTTGGAACATCTCTCCTTAAATTTAACATAAAATATATGAAAAATATTCTCAATGTGTGACTGGATGCTATGTGACTTAACCTTTTTTAATAGAATATCCGGGCTCCATGTGTGATCCTAGTTTTAGCATTTTCCTATTGACTACATCATAATAGTCTTCTTATTTATTTATTTTTGAATATCAATTACTAGATGATAGCTAGAATTCATTGAATCAATAATAATGGGAGATAGGACAATAGGTTGGGCCAATTTGAGTACGGTCAAGAAAAAGAAAAGAGGGAAAGTTATTGGAATGGCAAGGAATGGAGATTCACACGGGTTTTTATGGAACACTAAGCTGGGTTTAAACCCTACTAATCCAAACTTGAAAAATAGAGAAATAAAAATGAAATAGAATAAAAAGATATATAAATGACTTAAATGCACTAATTGAGTGGCACGTCCTGATCCACTGCAAGAGAAGAGCGAGAAAGATTTTGTTATTTTAGATGGTTTCATTTGGAGAAAATTGAGGTATTTTTGGTCAATTAGGTTTTAAGAGTAAAAAACAATTTATTTCTTTGTTTTATGTGAATAAGGTTATTAAAGAGGTTGTAAATCCCTTGATGGTTGAAAAACTGAAGTCATTTGATTCAGCCAATTCAGGAATATCATATCAGACACCCTTTTTGTCCAACCAAAAGAGGAGAAACCTTAGGAGCAGTTTGATAATGACTGAAGCAACTGAAAGACTTATCTCAAAATGCCACCCGTATCTACTAAAAGAATACCTTACAACTTGGTAGATTATTCACTAAAAGGACTTTTGTTATTGTTCTAACGAGAGCTTGATTCATGACGAAACTTGGGGGTCCTTTTGGTTTGTGTGATCCATTCCAATTCCAACCATTTGATTGGGCCGAATCAGAATCCAATTTTCACCCTTGGTGGAATGACATTCTCTCGTTTGATGCAATGGCCATTAGGGGTGAGCATTCAGTTTATTCAGTTATCAAATAAATTGAATTTTTTTAAATTTTAGTTAATTCGGTTTTTTGGGTTAACTGAATTTCTAAACTTAAAACCAAAATTACTAAAAACCGAATTACCCAAAAACCGAAAAAACCGAAACTGAAATTTTCAGTTTGATAGTTCGGTTTTAACCGAATAATGCTCACCTCTAATGGCCATTATTCTCCCTTCCTTGAGAATGAGAATTCATTTCAGCCAATTCGATTCCTGTGTGAACTAGTAAATAGATATGGACAATAGACCATTCCAATTCCGATTCACGCTTTTAACAAAATAGATCCTTGAGGCTGCATTTGGAATCGGTGTAAAACATCATCGATGTAAAGTCCATCAATGATGTTTCACGCCAAACTGTTTGAAAGTGTGAACCATTGAGCATAGAAAAATGTGCTTATTGATGTGGTATTACATTGATTTTATTATTGTAGTTTTTACATCAATAATCAATGTAAAACCTCATCATAAGTGACACTTTACATGGATAATCGATGTAAATCCTCATTGGCCGATACTGCTTGATATATATCAAAACCTTGGTTCAAAGTGTTGATACACCCTTTATTTTTTATTTTTTTTCTTTTTTCAAAATTCAATTTTAAATATAATTATATATTATTTAATAAAAGAAAAGAATTCATAAAAATACCTGTAAGGCCGTAAACAGATGTATATGAGCATCCAAAGATGCACCCCATATATATCAAACATATCATATCGTATCAATACTTTTAACTTGGCCTATCTATCAAAGAAGAAGAAGCTTCGAATCAATAGTAGGCAAGAAAATGCAAATAAATAATTTAAAATAAATGGGCACGTGTATGACGTAGAGTCGACGATGGACTTGTAAATAAAACACTTTGACAAATAGCCAAAACTGGTCATTCACCAACCATATATAATGTTTGAATTCTTTACTTTTACAAGTCAAATTGGTATTTGGTACGGATATCATTTCCTGTGATGCGTGTCTGCAGCGTTACAGATTTGAAACCGCGTCTCCATTATATATAGGAGTATGTGTTATTTCATTAACCATTATATATTATATATAAATATTATTATAACGTGAAACTTGACATATATTATATCTAATATTTTATTTTATAAAGTACAAAATAAATTAATATATATATATATATATATATTAATTTAAAGACATTTATTACGTAAATATGCGAGTAAAAAGTAAAGATATAAGCTATTATATATAATTAAATTTAATTTTTGTGAATTGCATAAAAAATAAAGCAAGTATTTGTTTTATATAATAATATTTATATTAGTTAACAAAAAAATATTATAAATGTCTAATATTTTTTATTTAATATCATAAGCCCAATGCCTGGCTTGCTCCAGCCCATGATCTCCCTATTTCAACCAAGGTTCAAAGTATCGATACAGGCTGATACTCAATAGGATGTATCGGCTTGTATCGGTACTTTTTTTAAGTTATACTTATTTTTTTGAAACCGGTTTAGAGGGGTCAATTTAAGGCTCAACTACCCTTTGAACCAGTGTCTAACCCAATATAACCCTTGGAGGGGTGTATCGGTAAACAATTGGCACAATACGTATCGAACGATATGGGCCAATACGTATCAATACTTTGAACCTTGACCTCAACTACTAGGTCATTAAGTACAAAGCTCCTTAGAAAGATGCTTTTATAACAAAGAATGATAATAAGAGTCCCACATCTGAATAGAATGGTGAAACTGAAACGGGATTTATACATCTGATTCTATGTTAGAAAGGGCCACAAGGCTTAGATGATGATAATGACGACAAGAATAAACATAAGAGCCCTTCCAAGGCAATGTTGTGTAGGGTTGTTAATGGATTGGATATTGGTCCAATCTAATCCAGTCCAGTATGAGTCTATTATAGATGGATCATGTTTAATCCAAATAGATAAAGACTTTGGACCATTCTAGATTGGTCCAATTCAATGTTTAGACTGTCCAAATTTTTCATATTAGTTTTAACTTAGATCGGGTCCAACCCAAATCAGGACCATTGACACTCGTACTCTTATCTTATGTCAATGGACTGGACATTGGTCCAATATAAATCTATTACAAATAGATCAGGTCTAATCCAATCCAATAAATACTTTGGACCAAATTAACAGGGTGTTTGGTTCCGTATATGTTTATTCAGTAAACGTTTATTGATGGTGTCACATTGGCCATCTCAGCATTTTCTCTCTCTTGCTCTTCTGCATACATCGAAAATGTAAAAAATGAATTTTGGATTATGTGCAAGCCAGCTGTTTGTAGAAGTTATCTTTTGAAGCTTCCACAAATGGTCAGGTGTTTATTCACAGTTACGTTGAAGTGGCGCCTAGTTATCATAAATGGTTGCAGTTATTGTATTTCTTGGTTTTAACAGCAAATAAAGTACAAACCTTTATTCAATAAACATAAACAGAGCCAAACACATACCAAGTCTGAACTGGTCTAATTCAATATGTCTTATTGGTTCATTCAATTTGTTAAAATTGATTTTAATTCGGATGGGGTTCATCGACACCCCTAATATTGTGAGTTGGACCGAATATAAAACTAAAATACTCATAGGGTCACAAACTCACAGTTTTACCAGTTGATTGGGCAGAACTGTTATTTAACCAAGACTTGGTCACTGGTTTTACAACACTACTTTGATTGGGCAGAACTGTTAACACTGCTACTGTTATTTAACCAAGACTCATAGTACCAAAAAAAAAAAACTGGTCACCGGTTCAACCATTTGATCAAGTAGGTTCCTTTAGCTATATGGCAAAAGCCTATGCTGAAATTTGGCACATGGATCGCTGGTTGAAACATGTAAAGCCCATGTATTACCACCTAGAATATTCCTAATTACAGCATCACTAAGGTAATGTTTGGGACATTTAATGAGCATTGACCAGTTTAGGAGTAGACTTAGTTTATTTATTTTTTATTGAGGTCATTTTTGTCTTTTTATTTATTTGGTTGGAAGGGTCACTTTTGTTTGGGACGTTGAGAAAGAATATAGGGAGACTGTGTCCCCCTTCTCTTGGCCTTGGCATTGATTCATTATATCTTGACAAATATATTTGGGATATTATCTAAAATTCAACATGATTTTTTTATATATTTTTTTTAAATTCATCATGACTTTTCAAAACATCCACAGAGCCCGATCATTGAGTTTTTATTGTCTAAAATTCATCTTCCGTTGAGATTTTCATTAGATGACCATTAGTAACCATTAATAAAAGTTGTCCATGTAAGAATTTAAGTATTTTATATGACCGAACTAACTTTAAATAGCCAATCAAACTTATTAAATATTTTTTATGACAAAATTACCTGACCTAAACCCAAGCCCGCACTATACCCACAAATTTTAGAATTGGGCTTGGGCCTAATACATCAAGCTTGGCCTAAGCATGACATATTTAATAACATTGACCAGCCATTTAAGGGGTCATTTTATCATAAAAATATTTAATAAGGTTGATTGACCATTTTAGATGTAGTGTAGTCATGTAAAATATTTAAAGGCTTACATGGACAACTTTTACTACTGGGCACTAATGGTCATCTAACGGAAACCTTAAGGGAAGATGAGCTTTAGACAATAAAACTCAATGACTGGGGGTTTTGTGGATGCTTTGAAAAGTCATGATGAGATTAAGAGAAATGTAAAGAAGTCATGGTGAGTTTTAGATAATACCCCAAAATATTTATATTAATTTCGAATCCTAATGTTTTGAGACATACCATACCACCAGAGTATTAAGCATAACCAAAGGTGTGATGAGTTCCAAAACCTTACATTACACTACAATGGGGCTCAATAACCTGGAATATATCACTATTTGTAGCCACGGTACATAATTAATGCCCTCTAAATGACACTAAAGCAGCAGATCATTCCAATATGTGATGGGATCTGTTCCTCAGAGCGCTCCTCACAATGATGTCACATCCATATCCCACTGTGTATTGGGAGCATCTCCCAATAATAACATACAAGTATGGGAGATGTTCCCGATGTGTGATTAGAACATACTATGAGGAACACTCTGTGAAGAATAGATCTAGACTTCAAATATATTACCAATAAGTACAAAGATTTTATTATTGAAATAAAGGAGATGCTTGAACCAGTATGACGAGCACTCCTCAAATTTGATGTTTCATGCAACAGTTGGGTCCCAATTCACGATCCATATCCGTTTTTCAGCATTTTTTCAAAAAATACTTGAACCAAACAATCATGTATGTGGGTGTTTGTGGAATCGCCTTCGTGGATCTAACGTGACACCGTTTTTCAGAAAAACGACCACACTTCCAAATTATGGTTTGCCTCCCAATTATGCATGCCAGTATGTCAACCCTCCATAAAACATATAGCACCTAAATAACACCCCCTCACCCTATATTGTTACCTGGGCCAGCATTCAAAATATCTCCATACTTTATAATTCATGAGAAGATGTTTTCAATGTATGGTGAAGTGTTGTGAAGGAGTTTGCATTCTAAGAGCATGCCAAAAATAAATAAACAAATAAATTGTAAGTAGTGGTTAATTACACACTATAATTGTGAAAGTACAAGAGATTTTTTTTTGGCATTTAGTGCCACACATCACTAATAACCCTCCCCTTTCCACAAATGATGGTTTGATTTAACCAGCTAATAAATAACACACCGACAAGTAGGGATGGAAATTGCTCCGAATGGGATGGGGATGGAGATGAAGAAATTTTTATCCTTATTGGCGAGGATTGGGAGATCCTGAGAGACTCGATCTCTGCCCTAGGGATTCCCACTAAATATATATATATGTACACACACATGTATCCTTTAATATTTTAAAAAATATGATTGAATATATTTTAATCTTTTTAATAGGATTATAAAAATAAAATAAAATAATTAACATTATAAAAAATTTCCGAAATGGGAATCCATGGGGAAGAAAATGGGCACGGTGAGAGGGGATTCCTACCAACGAGCCACCCCTCGTGGCTGGTAGTACGAGACATTTGAAACTGTGGGTAAACTTAGCAGCTATTAATTTATCGGCATTGAAACCCCCTACCTCCCCCTAAAAGGAATTAGGGAAAAGAATTGAAAGCCCTAAGATTAGTTAGGTTGAATTGAATTTAATGGAGCCGGGCCAACCTAATCTAACACGTCCAGCAATGGATGAAAGAGAAGGAAAGAGTGTCTATGGCTGACGTGGAGGGTAATGATTGGTCGTACACCCCCAATAACACAGCTATCAAGTTTATCTAATCTGCTATCCGATTACTGATAGTTAATTAGATATTACAGGAAGGACCGAGTCTAGATCTGCCGGTCAAGTCCAACGGCCGGGAGTAGTTAATAGATCATGAAATTAACTAAGAAGCTTCATCTCTCCATCATTTCTGAGTTGGGATATCTGCTGCAGTGCAGGTGCAGCTGGCGAACATCAGTGACCACTGACCACCACAAATTGAGCATGCAGCAGGTGTTCGACTGACTGTTGGTGTTTTGAACTAATTAATTCAAAGCAAACGGAGATCGGGAGATGGTCATGGTGGGTGAGGGTGATCCCAGAATAATCTGAAATGGTCTAATTCTTCCCACATTCCAACGATCCGACGACACAGCGAGACACTCGATCGCCGGCATTCCTCCACCACCAACCCAATAGCCAAAAAGAAACTTTCGATAACGTCGACACGCTATTAAAATGCTTTATTTTTTTTTCCTAAATTGTTCAACACGAACTTGTATGGTGAGGAGACGAGACGAATTGGTTGAAATTTGAAAAAAAAAAAGATGGAAGAATAGAAGCTTGATCCATCAACTGCATGCAGTTTGACAAGAATTTAGACTCTTCTATATATATTTATATTCAGATGTTGCTGGTAATTCAATCAATGGTAATGTAAATGGAGTTTTCATAATTACGTTAGGTTTCCACCTGGTTAATTTAATCTTCAACGTAACTAACGATGGAAGAAATTAAAAGATGGAGAGATAAAGAAAATGTATATACACCAAACCCAAAATAAAAATAACAAGCGATCGACTACTCAACCAGTCTTTGGGTCAAAAAGGAGATGCTTAGCTTCTTCTCATTCATATCTTCTAGATTTTCTCTTCCTCATTTTGAATGAGTTGAGTTGCCATGATTTTATTGGGTCCCTGCCACTAGAGGATCCTGATCTTCTCTCTCCGTTTCTGTCCAAGCAAAGAACGGATTGGGGTCCGGATTTCCTACCCACAATAATTCTATCCACACCTATTCACATGAAGAGCATTTTATCTTTTTACAGTTTTACATGTTATTATGCAGGTAGTGTTTTATGAGTAAGTGGGTGAATTGTTGTGGGTAGGAGATCTAGAGTCCGAAGTTAATTCTTATGTTTCGGACCAATCATAATTTTGCTCCACACCAGTCATAAAATGCATATGGTTTACAATTACTCTATCGCTCGCTTGCATTTATGTCTGGTTTTGACCAATTGATTTCGTGGCCTGTGAAACATCCATCAAGTTCAACTGGAGAAAAAAATGTCACAATGTGGATAAAAGAACTCAGCAAATGTATACCCACAATGGGACTTAACCCTATCCCAGGCCTGATGTAATTAAAATTCTTCAATAAATCAGGTAACTCAACTTGTAGCTCTAGTTTCAGAGAATTAGGGATACCACCCCTCATATGACATGTTGATCCAAAGTCTAAAGTGCCTTGACCTTTATTTTTAAAATATTTTATTATGAATAGGGTATGACATCTCAAAAAACTGTAAGTTCTTTCAAATTTCATTGTCATACATATCATACATCACATTCCCCTTATGATATAACTCAAGGCATAGATGGTGCTTAGTATCGACCGTATCTTTTAGAGCATGATGCCAGCTCAGCAGCCATAACATTTAACAAAAAAAACATTTGACTGGGTTTAACTGATAAATGCTTTTTTCTCGATTTATTTTCATTTTTCATGTGCAGTTTTTTACTATTTGGCTCATGTGACGCTTAATGGTGTCTAGTGGTACTTGGTGGCGCTGAGACAGCTGAATTGTCAAAAAAAAAAAAAAAACGTTTAAAACATATTTTGTCCTGATTTTCGAGACAAACTCATTTATTAGGTGATGTTTGGCATTGATGCCATTTTTTTAGAAAATGACATCATGTAAATGCCACATCATAGAAAATGTTGCTTCAAACAATACCTTTTTGTTTGGTACTATTTTTTTCCAAAAAAAAAAAAAAAACATTGTTCTAGACCACGCTTTGAAAATTGGGAAGTGTGGTCTGGAGCAACACCAAATTCAATGCTTTCTGGGAAAACGATGAATTGCTGCCAATGATGCAATGGCGTGGTATTAATGTGACATCATCTTGGACGTTGGATAATATAAATCAATGTTGAAAGCGTTACTTCTAGCATTGGCACCAAGTAAGGCTGCAACTTGGGCCGGGTTGGCCCGAACCCAACCCAAAAAAGTCGGGTTGGGTTGGGGCGGGTTGATGATAGGGTTAGGGTTGGAATTCTTGAACCCGAACTTAATTCGGGTTGGGTTAGGGTTGACTCTCGGGTAACCCAACCTCTATAGTACTAGACTAATAATCTACTAGTCTACAACTCTACTACATGTCATATATATATATATATATATTACATACACTCATTTGTTTAGATGCATGATGGTTGTATAGCCCCCTGCATACTTTCATGCCTTTCTTTAAGTTAATCACACCCTAATCAAGTAATCAACAAAACTAAAACCCTAATAACCTTTTGTCTTTTTTGAAAATTTTATTCTTCTCATCTTTCTTCTTTGCCGCCCATCTATAGTGATCGATTGGTCTCCTCTCTCCTGTTTGTTTGCCGCCCATCTATAGACTACAGAAGTACAGAGCCTACATTACAATGGTCTACCATCTAAAGTGTTCTACTCTCTCTTTTTTTGCCGCCCAGACGCCCATTACCCATAGCTGATAGCTTGCTGCTGTATAACTGGTAAGTGTTAAACCTCAATATTTTGTTTTGATTTTTTCCTTTCCTTTCATGTGAGATCAAATCATCAAATGGTGTTTTTAGTTTTTTACTAATATGAAAAGATATGAATAAACCATTTACCTGTTCGTCACTCACAACTCACGACTGATGGCACACCATTAAATATTTTGTCTTAAATGGTGTTTTTTAGTTTTTTTAATAATCTAAACATTCACCTATGTTCGTCACTCAACACTAACACAATCACACACTATTTCAAACTTTTGGGTCAAGTTTTTTTGTTCTAGGATGATTAGAATAGGGCAATAGGGCCTGTTATTTTACTATTTGTGCAGCTGTTACTCTATTAGTGATAACTTAACAAATTAACATAAATCGAGTGTGGTGTACTATTTAATTGTTTGATTGTTCATTGGGTTTGCAGAGTTCTTAACTTTTTTTTTTTTTAAATTTAAAACAAATGTTTGTTTAAAAGAGGAAAGACATTATTTTATCAAAAAAGTAAACAAAAGTTTGACTTCATCTTTATTTTTATTCTAAATCAAGGCTGTATTATTTGTAGAATTGGTGTAATTCTTTTATCCTTTACATTTTTTTTTTCTGTAAAGAACTCAGAAATTAGAATAGGAGTTAAATTATTAAAGTATTCTCTTTCAAAAATTAAAAAAAAACAAAAAACTAGATTTTACGGGATGGGAAGAAGGTTGGGTTGGGCCCAACCCAACCTGAAGTTGACATCGGGTTGGGTTAGGGTTGAAGGAATTAGTTAGGGTTAGGGTTGGGTAGGTCGAGTTGGGTTAGGGTTAGGATTGGGGGTTTAGAACATAGGGTTGGCCTCAACCCGACCTAACCTGGCTTGACTTGCAGCCCTAGTACCAAGGTTCAAAGTATCGGCGTAGGGTGTATTAGTACTTTTTTTTATGTCGTATTTATTTATTTTTCAAAACCGGTTTAGAGGGGTCGGTTTAAGCCCTAACTACCCTCTGAATCATGGTTTGACCCAATACAACCCCTATGGGGGTGTATCGGAAAGCTACCGGTATGGGCTGATACGTATCGATATGTTGAATCTTGACTGGTACCAAACAAAACTAGTGATATTTTCTCAAAAAATGCCTATGTAACAACATCTATTCCAAATAAAAAATAACCACCGTTTTCTAATACCAAACATGCCAAGCATTGTTTTCTGATACCAAACACCTATGAAAAGATGATGCTTACAATTCCACAAGCCCAACACCGTTTTTCTCAAAAAACGGTGCAATATTCTCAGCACCGATGCCAAATACCTACTAAATGAACACCATTGATACCAAACATCCTCATAAAGTCATAATTATTGTAGCAATTTTTTTTTCTAAAATTGGCTTGTCAAATGCAATTAAATAGTGTTTATATATTTTTTGATGTGCAAGTTGGTTAAAAGAAACACTCTTCAAACGCATCAATGCCAAAGAGAACCCAACATCTTCAAGTGCAAACCACTTTTACTATAATGTAGTTTTAGCAGTGTTGAAATCAAAAACTTCCATGTATTTGCTGTAGCCTCACTTTAAATTAGATGATGTGTTTGATTCTGTGGGCCTTTATGGATAGGTCATTTATTTGTATTTTTTCATTTTAAATGTTTATTTATACTTTTTCACTTTAAATGTTTTTTATTTTAAATGTTTCTTGTTTTTGTTGTTTGGTTGAGTTTCACTTTAAATGTTTTTTTCTCCATCTCAGAATAATACACATTAAAGTATGTCACATCAGCATTTGTTTCAAGAAATGATGGGGTGTTGGGAAAAACAAGAATTCTACATTTCCCCAAATGCCCTATGCACAAAAATCAAAGCCTTTTAGTTTTTTATCATTTATTTGATAAAACAGTGAAACCAAACAGTTATTTCCTTTTATTTTATTTGCAATAAACATCAATTCCTATGTGGCATTGACGCGACAGCGTTTTCTCAATAAACACCAAGAGGCTACCTTTATGGTTTAGCTAATACATTGACCAAGGCTACCTTTATACAAAAAAAGACTAATTTGCCTTTTATTCTTCTTCAAATTTTCAAAATAAAACAGGAAAATAAGAGAAAATAAATGCTGGTTCATCAAAACCCTAACCTTTCAAACCCAGCGATCTCTTTCTCGTCTCTACCTCCATCTCCCCTCCCCTTCCCTACAAATCTCTTTCATTCCTCCCATTCTATCTATCACTCTTTCTCACCCTCTTCCTTTACATTCTTCTTTCTCCCTTCGTCTAGCTATCGTTCATCATTTTCTCAATGACAACAGAGAAGTCACAGCGGCGGTAGTACTTTCTCAACGTTCTCACCCACCTCCGGCGTACATCTCGTCTGTTTTTCGACCCCTATTTCCTCCACCATCATTCTTATCATTCTCATCTATCCCCTGCCCCTTGTTCTTTTGCCAGTGTTGCAAAGGTAACTGCAATAGCTATCGTTTGTGATTTGATCCATTCAGGAGCAAAGAAACCAATGGCAGGATCGCTCCGCAAGCATCAATTGAAACCTTGTTGTCTTTGATTAATGAGAGGCTGAGTAGAGTACATGCTGCGTTTTGCTTTGACATTTCTATACTGGTTTTCAAAACGTAAACCAGAGGTTTTATGTCTCTAACATTTTGTTCCGTACACTGCCCGCGCATAGTTGAAGAAGCGTCGGTATTGCGAACTCTTTCCCTTTCACTGACCCATCTTCCATCGCTTCAACAAAAACTGCAATTCCTCCTTCGACTATTGGCGGCTTTGCCCGCTGGAATTGTAGCCGTACAACCACTGAGAAAATCATTACATCACAGCTAATTATTAATTGGCAAGCCTCCTCTAAATCTAGCCATGATTCACCTCCTCTCTCTCTCTCTGTGGCTCAGCTCCAAGGAGATTCTTAGCAGGCATTGATTGAACCTGAGCTAAGTATGCTGATTTTGGAGATTCGAAAAGCCAAGATTACTCCATTACCAAGTATTGCCAATGGAGCTTGAGATTGAGCTTTCCATTTACAATTTTTTTAACTTATTATCTATCGCATTATTAGATCTTTCTTGTGCCATAGTTTATTTTATGTTCCTTGCTTGTTGTTGATTCTGTTAGTGGTCTCTGTTTGATCAAGTGGGAGATCTATAGGTTCTAATGGTTCTCTTGTAGTATGCTTTGAATGGGGTTTGTTTGTGGCATCCAGAGCGTGGTTTCCTGTTGGACGTTTCTTTTATGTCCTGCCCGACTTGTAGCTAAGCTGCTCAGAACCACCATCGCCTTCTCCGTCAAACTTCTCCCCTACTCTGAAATTAAGTCCACTAATGGTTTCACGAGTCTTGCATTAACGCCCCTCTCTTTGTTCAATTTCATAGAAGAACAGAGCTTGTAGAGTGTTGTGAGCGCGTCTTTCTTCCCTCAATTTGATCCATTCAGGAGTAAAGAAACCAATGGTGAGATCACTCAGCAAGCACCGATTGAAACCTTGTTTTCTTCGATTAATGAGAGGCTGAGTAGAGCACATGCGACATTCTACTTTGACACCCCTATACCGTGTTTTCAAAACGCAAACCAGAGGCTTTTTGGCTCCGGCATTCCGGCATTCGTGATGGGGGACTTTTTCCCTTTGTATAGAGAGAGAGATTTAACAAAGTAGTTACTGGTGCTCTTGTTGGAGGTGGTGACGAGGCTTTTGTTGAACCTATTTTCAGGTGGACGTTAAACTAGCCACAAGAAGCATAAGCGTATTTTAGGATTTTGAAAAATTAACGGTAAGGGAAGTTTTAGATAATTGTCACAAAATTTAAGGGTACTTTTAGAACATCTCCCCATGATAATTGTAGGCCAATACATGCTGTGAGATGTTCTGTAGGACGTGTGGGGTGCGTTCTATGGGGACTGGGGAGCCAATCCGAACTCGCCAAAGTGAACTGGCATCTGCAATAGTTGCATGTTCGTATCAACGGCATCACTCCAGCAAAACCCCAATGAAACATGATCAGTTATGAAAATAAATTCAAGAGATCACATGAACTGCTTTTTTATTAAGATCCCATCTGTTACAATTACATTAATAGCACTCCATTGCAAGTTGCAATCCCTAAGGCTTAGTTTGGAAAGAGTACAAATTCAAATATGTATAGTGTAAATACATACAAAATATAAGGTTTTGCACTCTACATATTTGCATTTATACTCTTTCCAAACTAAGCCTAACGAAACATATGCATCCTGACAATGTAAATTGATGAAGGGTGATTTGGCACGACCTAGTAAGAAGGGGTCACGTGGACTCGATTTGCTTGAGGGGTGACAACTCAGCCAAAGGAACCTAGTCTGCAACAATCAGAGCTCGGGTATTCAATCACCTCGGCCCAAAAACCACCTCGGTGTAGAGATACCTCGA
Source organism: Nelumbo lutea (assembly GCF_056320005.1). Classification (NCBI taxonomy): domain Eukaryota; kingdom Viridiplantae; phylum Streptophyta; class Magnoliopsida; order Proteales; family Nelumbonaceae; genus Nelumbo; species Nelumbo lutea. The sequence goes on from NC_142685.1 coordinate 56,279,175, forward strand.
CACGAAATCCAGTTTGGCACTAAGGAACCGAAGTACTAGTTCGGAGCTAAAGAGCCAAAACGCCACATAATCGACTCCAAAAGCCTCCCCAACGGACCCTGAATTTCTTCGGATCACAACGGGGCTCATCCTAACTCCGCCTAAATCAGAGGAAAACGATAAACCTTATCAACTGACACATTGCTCTCCTTCAAAAATGGAACAGATCTTATCCGCACAGCTCGGGGATCCCAGAGTTTTTTCGTAAGGTCCATGACTACTCCACTATATAAGGACATCAAACCCCACGACAAAGGTATGCGCGATTATTTACTTACTAGCACTCAAGCATTCAAGTATTCAACTCGCATCCACAGTATAGAATTGACTTAAGCATCGGAGCGACCTCGCCGGGTTAGTCACCCCGAGTTCTCTGATATTTTATTTTGCACCTTGGTCCAGTTCGCCGCGTAACTGGAGTTTGGATCATCTTCTAGCTAGGAGTATCTAGATCATGCACTATCAATTGGTGCCGTCTGTGGGATACGATCAAAAGGTCATCCCAATTTTAGTTACAGTTCTAGCTTTCGATTTATCTCAATGGATTCTTCTAGCAACACCGTGAAAAGCATTAAGATGAATGTCTCTTGGGGGCAAGATTAGCAATCAACCTTCCCCCAAGGTCCCACGGTATGCATCGACCAGTTTAGTATTCCCCTTACAGCTTCAGGGATACCGTCACTATTCGTACCGCAGGGCACTACGCAAGTGAGCGTCCCGCTTCCCCTAGTGGGCGTAACTTTCTCTGAGCCATCTGTGGTCCCTCCTGGAATCGGGCACTCCCAATCCCATGACCTTGTTCAATGCGTCAGGACAATACAGATCCAGATGCAGCAGGTCCAACAATTCCAACAATATCAACAATACTACCTGTACTAGCAGTATCAGTAGCAGTTCCCACCATTGCAGCCGAACCAGCAGCCAATTCCACCCCGACACCTAGGGTTGCATCAGGGCCAGAACCCAAATCGGCCTGGAACTAGCCAGAACGTCAACCAATCCCCCATCGAGGTGAGGGAACCTCGCAGGTGCCAGTTCCTCCCAGGGGTCAGGTTTCACCTCGTGGGAGGAGAGACGGTCAACACACTCCTCCAGTATCGCAAGGAAATTTTAGAAACAGGCCTAGGGATAGGTAACTCAATAGGGCCAATTCGGCGCGACACTCCAGGAGGAAAATAATGGCTCGCAAGGAGATAACAACCAGCCCGGAGTTCGAGGTGTGAACTCGAGACTGGACCCCTCGGTCCCTCGTGATAGCCAGTGTGAACTCCACAACCAGGAGAACCCAACAAGAAGGAGCCAGGATCCACCTCACGACAATGTCCGTAGTGATGCCGAGATACCAGATCAAACCGAAATCAGTAGCACCAACGCCGAGTCGGTGAAGCAGCAGTAGCGGCGACGCTGCAAGACACGTCGCTCCTTGGTTAGAAACAGTTCGCCAGCGAAGCCAAGCCATCAAGTAGAGCGAGCTAAAGAAAAGGAAGAAGTGAGCTCAGTGGCAACGAAGACTGCGCCTCCCTTGCTATGTCGGTTATCTCCTCTGTCTCCTGAGCTCCTAGCAACTCCGATGCCGAAAGACTTCAAGGTACCACCATTAGATAAGTATGACGGGTCGTTTGACCCTAACGATCATGTGAATTATTTCCAATCTCAGATGCACCTAGCTGGGGCTGACAAATCCTGCATGTGTGTGGTCTTTTCCACTACGTTCGGGTGGGTAGTCTGAACTTGGTATCAGAACCTCGCACCGGGCTCCACCAAAAGCTGGTATCAATTTGTTGACTTGTTTACTGCGCATTTCATTACTAGCAAGAAATGCCCGAAGTCGCAAGAAAGCCTTTTGAACGTGGTTCAGAGGGAAGAAGAATCAATCAGAAGCTACATAAAGCGCTTCAACAATACTTGCATGTAGATACCGGACCTCGATCCAGTGGTGCGACTTATTGCGACAAAGAAAGGAATCATCCATAAAGAGTTCAAGTGGCATATGGTAGCTAACAAACCAAAAGATATCACTGAGTTCCTTAAGTTGGCAGATCAGTTCATCGGTACCGAGGAGGAGATCAACCAAAAGATCGACAATCCACTGGCGGAAAAGAGGAAGAGAGAGAATGAAGGGACGAGCAATGATGGGCAGAAAATAAAGAAGAGTAAGTCCTTGAGTAAGGGAAAAAGCAAGTCAAGAAGTCGGTCCCCTTCGTGTGGGCATAAGCCAGGTCGGCGTTCTAGGACCCCGCCCGTGGAGAAAACAAACTATATGCCTTTGAATGCTAAGCAAGGAGAGATCTTAATGGCTATTAAGGATTCCTCCTTCGTCATATGGCCTCACAGGTTAAAGGGAGACCCAGCGACAAGAAACCCGAATGTCTAATGCCATTTCCATCGAGATCATCGACACAACATGGAGAATTGTAGGAATCTCTGCGATGAGATCAGGAACTTATATGCCGCGGGTACTTGAAGAATTACATATGCGAGAAGAGAGGAGGCAAGCAAACTAACAGGCAGATCGATAAGGGGACTAGAGGAGGAATGACCCCAAGACCAGCAGGCAAAATGAGCAACCACCTCGGCAACTACCAGAGGAAAGGCCAGTTTACGGAGTGATCAATATGATCACCGACATGCCCATCATTGTCGAATGTACATCAACAGTTGGGAGGACCTTGATTTGCGAATTAGAGAATGAAAGCGAAAACCCGCTAAAGCGACCTTAGCTTGAAGAACCAATCTACTTCACAGAGGACGATGCGTGCGGGATCCAGTACCCGCACGGTGATGCTTTAGTAGTGAAGCTAAGGATCAACGACTTTGAAGTGAAACACATCTTAGTAGATTCAAGCAGCTCAACAGACATACTCTTCAAGGAGACCTTTGACAAATTACAATTACAACAGAGCGATCTGAAACCGGTAGACACGCCTTTGACAGGGTTCAATGGCGAGGAGGTCAGACCTCTTGGTCGAATCATAGTACCTGTGGAAGCCGGCACGTGGCCAAACATTGTGTGATTTGAGCACACATTCTTGGTAGTCACGACTCCCTCCCCCTACAACACAATAGTAGGTCGGCCTATCACGCACGTTTTGCGTGCGATAGTGTCCACTTACTACTTAGCGATGTAATTCCCAACTAACTACAAGGTGGGAGTCGTGTGAGGTAACCAGCTCGAATCCCGCAAGTGCTACGTGGCTACTTTAAAAGGAAAAGCAAAACATGTAAATGACGTCGAACTCGAGCAATCGGTGGAGTATATTGACGAGTGAGTTGGCCCAAAAGAAGAAACAATCCACATACCAGTCTCTACCGCTGAACTAGCCAAAACTCTTCAATCGGTGCCTCAATCAACGAACCATTTCGAACCCAGCTATTAAGTTTCTTACTTGAAAACTTAGATATTTTTGCTTGATTTACGACAGAGATTCCTGGGATTGATCCAAAAATTATAACTCACAAACTTAATACCGACTCAGGCCAATAAGACAAAAGAAACGCAACCTCGCCCTGGAACGTTGGACGGTGGTCGATGAGGAGGTTGGGAAGCTCCTCGCGACAGACTTCATCAGGGAAGTCCATTACTCGAGCTGGGTGGCCAACCAAGTTCTGGTGAAGAAGGCTAATGGCAAGTAGTGCATGTGTGTCAATTACATCGACCTGAACATAGTCTGCCCGAAAGACTGCTTCCCGCTGCCCAAGATTGCTCCCCACACGACCTCAGGGCATGAGTTGCTGAGTTTTCTAGACGCCTATTCTGGTTACAACCAGATTAGGATCGATCCCGCAGACGAAGACAATACCGCTTTTATAACTAAGCTCAGGTTATATTGTTACAAGGTCATGCCCGTTTGATTGAAAAATGTTGGGGCAACATTCCAATGCCTTGTAAACAAAATTTGTGAGTCGTTGGTCGGCAATAAAGTAGAATGTTATGTTGATGACATGGTCATGAAGACCCAGTTTTCAAATTCTTTGTTGAATGATTTAAATGATGTTTTTCAAATTTTAAGAAGATATAACATATAATTAAATCTGAATAAATGCGTCTTCGGAATCACTTTGGGAAAATTCCTAGGCTATATAGTCAACCGACGTGGCATCGAGGCCAACCCAAAAAAAATAAAAGCGATCCTAAATATGAGATCACCCTGGAAAATAAAAGAAGTTTAGAGGCTGACTCGTCGGATAGCCGCCCTGAGCCGCTTCATGTCTAAATCGACAGACCGGGGTGCCGGGGTGCCTACCTTTTTTAAATCTATAAAAAAGAGCAAGAAGTTCGAATGGACTGAAGAGTGCCAGTTTGCTTTTTACGAGCTAAAAAGGTACTTAAGTATCGGCCTAGTTTTATCTCGACCAGAAGAAGGGGATGTGTTAAAGCTATACCTCTTTGTGAACGACGAAGTGGTTTGTTCGGTACTAATCAAAGAAGTAGATCAGGTTCAACGACCCATTTACTATGTTAGTAAAGTTTTGCAGGATGCAGAGACTAGGTATCCGGAGATCGAGAAACTAGCATACGCGTTGGTCATAGTAGCTCGGAAACTTTGCCCATACTTCCAGGCCCACACTATCATTGTTCTCACCAACAAACCCCTGAGGCAGATTCTGCTCAAGCCCGAGGTGTCTGGAAGATTAATGAAGTGGTCCATCGAGCTGAGCGAATATGATATCCGGTATGAGCCACAACCAGCGGTCAAAGCCCAGGTCTTGGCGGATTTTGTATTAAAGTGCATGCTCGGCATAGCGACCCCCGAGTTGATCGAGCTCGCTTACACGGCAGGAGCATCAACCAGTGCGGCACCAGGCCCAATTAGAGTGGTACCGACGTGGGACGAAGAGCCTTGGATCCTCCACGTTGATGACTCATCCAACCAGTAGGGTAGCGATGCAGGACTGATACTGTACAACCCAAGCGAGGTGAAGCTGGAGTATGCTCTCTGGTTCGGATTCGAGGCATCGAACAATGAGGCAGAATATGAAGTGCTAATCACTGGACTAACCTTAGCAAGGGAAATGAAAGCAAAGCACCTCATTGTATGCAGTGACTCACAACCAGTGGTCAGCCAAGTCATTCGTGAGTACGAAGCCCGTAACCCAACTATGGCAGCTTACTTGGCCAAAGTCAGAGAGATCCTACATAGCTTCATCTCATGCTTTGTCAAGCAAATTTCGAGGTCCGAGAACGCTGAGGTCGATGCCTTGTCACATCTAGTGAGCACGAGCAACAACACTATGCGAACTTTGTACATAGAGGACTTACCTTGGCCCAGCATTCTTGGGGGGGGCAGAAGAGGTCGCTCCCGTGTCGCAAGCGAAACCGAGCTGAATCGACGCACTCGCTAGTTATCTGCTCCATGAGACACTACCTATCGAACACAATGTGGCTCGGAGGGTAGAGCGTCAGTCAGCCAAGTACGTCCTCAAAGACGGACAACTGTACAAAAGATCCTTCACGCTCCCTTATCTGCGTTGCCTGCGACCCTTAGAAGCTGAGCATATACTTCACGACCCCCATGAAGGCTTGTGTGATGGACACTCGGGGGGCAAAGCCCGCGCATTGAAAGTGTTAAGGCAAGGCTATTATTGGCTCACAATGAAGGCATATGCACTCAAGCTTGTCAAAAAGTGTGACAAATGTCAAAGGCATACCAATATCTACCACCAACCTACTACTGATTTGAAATACCTCACTAGCCTGTGGCCCTTTGCGCAGTGGGGAATCGACATCCTTGGTCCTTTCCCTCCAGCAACAGGGCATAGGAGGTTCTTGGTTGTAGCAGTAGATTATTTTACGAAGTGGGTAGAAGCCGAACCACTGGTAACAATCACAACCCGTAACATACAAAATTTCTTATGGAAAAGCATAATATGCCGCTTTGGACTACCCCAGGTGTAGATATCTGACAATGGGAAGCAATTTGAAGATGTTGAATTTCAAAATTGGTGTGCCAAGATGGGGATTTAGCAAAACTTTAGCTCAGCGGCACACCCCCAAGTGAACAGACAAGCAGAAGTAACTAACAGGGCGATACTTCGCGGATTGAAAGCTCGCTTAGCTCGAACAAAGGGATTGTGGGTGGACGAACTGCCCAGTGTCCTTGAGGCCTACCGAACTACTATCAAGACCGCGACAGTGAGACCCCCTTCAACCTCACATATGGCACAGAGGGGGTGATCTCGGCAAACATCGAGGTACCCACATTGCGATTTGAGGTTTATGATGAGGAAACAAACGATGACGAGCTTCGTACCAACCTGGACCTGGTAGAGGAGGTGCGAGACCTGACTTACATTCGAACCGCGACCTACCAGCAAAGAGTAGATCGGTACTATAACGCCCGGGTCAGAAAATGATAGTTTTGTGTCGGCGACTTGGATCTCCGGAAAGTTATGGTACTTGAGCCTGGTATAGGTAAGCTCGGACCGAAGTGGGAAGGTCCGTACCGTATAAGGCGGGTGTTTGGGGAAGGCACATATGAGCTCATGACTTTGGAAGGAAAGCAAGTACCAAAAGCATGGAACATCGATAACCTAAGAAGGTATTACTTGTGAAACCATGACTCCAAGGCAAAATTTCTCTAAGTCTATGAGACCACCGAACTGGTCAAAAAAGACAACCGACTGGAGAGAGGATCGTGAGTCACTCCCAGAAGCCTAAGGGCTACGGTGCTGAGCTGACAAAAAGACATCGGCACTACAATAAGTCCTAGTCGCCTCTTCGGCATAGGCAACCAAGTTCTAGTCGCCTCTTCGGCATGGGCAGATAAGTCCTACTCGCCTCCTTGACATAAGTGTAACGATTCCCAATCGCCTCTTCAGCTTGGGCAAGTAAGTAACCCATGCATAGACAGGTCGGGTATATACCCTACAGTGTCTATCCACCTCGGCATTCAATGACACAAGGTTATTCCTACCTTGAGTCCAGCTCGCTAGCCTGGCACTTCGGGATAACCGACACTCAGAAAAATTTTTTACTTAAAAAGATTTTGCACAAGATTTTTGCACACATATGACTTTTTGAATCATTATACTTCATTAACAAAAAGTTCCGAGTACATAGAAACTATTACTATAACCGAGCTCGGATGCCCTAGGCATACACTATATGGGGGGGTCCAAGAAAAGAGGAATGTTCAAACATCAGATTTTTCAAAATCTCCTCCAGCAGGTAGGTCAGTCTCCATGTGGTCCTCCACAACATCTCGACCTGCCTCCCCTGATGGTCTCGCTTCAAGAAATTCGTCATCGCTTTCTCCCTCGGAGGAGTCAGGTTCCTCATCAGCCTCCTTCGCCATCTCTAGAGTAACGATAGACATGGAGATGGATCTGAGATCGAGCTCGAGGAACTTCTGCCGCACCAACCACCTACAGAGCTTGAAGCCCGATTGGTATGAACCTGAACCATATTCGACCTGGAGGTCGTGAAACCGAGGGACTCTTTGAACTCCTTGATTGCACGATCTCTCTCCTAAATCCTCGCCTCCTGAATTGCGGTGTCGAAGATTTTGATGTGCTCCTTGATCATCGCCTCAAGATTTTCATTCTCTCGAAGGAGAGCTTCCTTCTCCCCCTTGAGCTTCTTCTTTTCCTCCGTTAGCACTAGAATCAGCTCCTCTTGGCTCCGAGCTCCCTTTTTGGCCCTAAGAATTTCACCCGAGTTAAGTCCAGTTCGTGGTAAAGCTTCCGAGCATTCTCTTTGGCCTTCCGAGCTCGCTTCAAGTGGATCTTAGATTGATAGACTAGCGAGTGGATAGCAGAGTTCACCTGAAAAAAAAAAGAAAGCAAGCGTAAGTATCATTGATAGAAGAATAAGAAAGTAAACGAAGGGGCAAGTTACTTACCACCATACAGTAGCTAGCTGCTCTCCCTCCAAGTTGACTTGTTGGCATGTCAACCCACTCCGCGACCTCCGCAGGAAGCACTGCATCTTTGCTCTTAAGAAGCCCGAGCCTTAGAATCATTATGCTCTCCTTCGCTGAAGGGGGCTAAGGCTCAGGCACTGAAGCACCTTCGGGCTCACGAGGTGGAGTCTCCTCATCTTGATCCTTTTCTAGGTCAACAACCGGAGGTTGGAGGCGAACATCCTCCCCTGGGAGCTCGACAGAGGATGGCTCTGGCGCTGCAACCTTGGGTTCGGTAGGAACCGAAGAGGTGGCCTCCTCTCGATGGGACCCTCTTGAGGCCTTTCTCTTCTTCCCCTTCTGAACACTCTTTAAGAGGTTAGCGGCATTGACACTTGTCATAGCTCCTACAAAAGAGAAGAAAAAGAAAAATTTTCTAGTCAGCTGTGAACTGAAGTGCAAAAAGAAAAAAAGAAGTAATGTGTGTGCCGAGGTAGAGGCCTACCAGGAGGACTTAGCCCAGTTCGTACAAGCTTCTCCTTGGCCAGGAAATCTTCCGTCTCAAGGCCGAGGTCCCTCCAAGAATGGATGACTGCCCTGGTCTCTGCATCCAGCCTTACCGCGGGGTCCTTAATGGCCACTCTCCAGTGAGTAGGGAATGGCCATCCTTTAGGGTTTCGAACAAAAAAGTACATTCTCTTCTAAGCCGATACCTTGTTCGAGTTACTGAACAGGAACTTGAACCCGGGGCGAGGTGAGATATAATAGCTCTGTCGGGTGTCGCCGAGTAGGCAAGAAGAATTTTTCTTAATGAAACAAATTGAGCTAAAGATGTCTAGAGTGAGGTGGGTTATACTCATGGAAGAGCAAGATCGTACTAACGATAGTACGGATGAAATTCAAGTGTAGCTAATCGATAGTGACGTTAAAAAACTTAATAATTTCTACGATGAAGGGATGGAGTGGGAAGAGTAGCCCAGCTACGAACTGCTCCTCAAAAACTGCAAGTTCATAATGGTCGTGGACCCAAGGGTACTGACCCAAAGGAATGCTGAAGATGAGAGTATCGGGGAGACGGTAACAAGTTATTAAGGAAAACAACTTGTCCGAGGTCATCGTGGAAGGGCTGAAGTTGTCCAAATTCCAACCTCGAGTAGAAGACGAGACCCCCTCTCTGGAGGTCGGCCGCTCTACCTGAGGTTCGGGTCCCTCAAACTGAGATGGCCCGACGTCAGGTAAAGGCATTTCTCCTAACAAGTCCAAAGAGGAGCTCTCTAGCGAAGAGCTAGCCTCACCGGCGGGAGCTGAGGACCGCACCTCGGCATCCCCAAGCTCGCTAGAATCACTAAGTAACCTATTTATGCTAGCACTAGACATATTGGATGAGAAAAGGAAAATGGAACTAGTGAAAGAAGACGAACTCACCAAAGAAGGCGATAACGACCTCGGACACAAGGGGAGAGAATGACGAGCTGAAGGACTCTGACGCGATCTCAAGAAAGCTCAATTACAAAATTTATGGCGAGGACAATGGGCCCTTCAGCCCCTATTTATAATCCACCACATCCGGCAATCAATGGTTGAGATCTGTGCAATCCAATGACTCCCATGAAATCTGACTACACGCTACCCGAGGACAAAATCGATTGAGTGCGCTCTTTGGCGTCCGCAGAATTTATAAACAATGTGATGTCCGTGCGTGACCGAGACTCGATCTGGGTCATTTCATGGTTGAGCCAGATGATTGAACATGTCTAACCAACAGTCTGCCCTCCAAATCGCCTAGATTTCGTGCCAAATCCATCTAGACTCATCATGAACTCCCCGCACCAGGTCAGGGCCCCTGGCACGAGGAATGGGGGCAATTGATGAAATGTGATTTGGCACGACCTAGTATAATGGGGTCACATGGACGCGATCTACTTGAGGGATGACAACTCAGCCAAAGGAACTCAGTACACAACAATTAGAGCTCTGGTATTCAGTCACCTCAGCCCAAAAACCATCTCGATGTAAGGACACCTCGACACCTAATCCAGTTTGGGACTAAAGAACCGAAGTACCAGTTCGGAGCTAAAGAGCCGAAACACCACATAATCGACTCAAAAGGCCTCCCCGACAAACCCCGAATTTCTCGAGCATACAACGAGGCTCATCCTAACTCCGCTTGAATAAGAGGAAAACGATAAACCTTATCAACTGACACATTGCTTTCCTTCAAAAACTGAACAGATTTTATCCACACAGCTCGGAGGTCCTAGAGTTTTTTCGTAAGGTCCATGACTACTCCACTATATAAGGACATCAAACCCCAAGGCAAAGATACGCGCGATTATTTACTTACTAGCACTCAAGCATTCAAGTATTCAACTCGCATCCACAGTATAAAACTAACTTAAGCATCGGCGCGACTTTGTCGGGTTAGTCACCTCGGGTTCTCTGATCTATTATTTTGCAGATTGGTCCAACTCGTCACGCAATTGGAGTTCGAATCATCTTCTAGCTAAGAGTATCTAAATCGCGCACCATCATAAATTAAAAAGCAGTTTTTGGAAAGTTGCAATAAAGCAACAGATGTGTGGTAAAATATCTCCTGATTAGTTGCCCATAAAAAATTCCAAAAACTTCACCAATTTTATGGATAATGTCAAAAACTTTCCACTTTTTTATACCTCTATAGCACCCCCATCTTACCATGTTTCTTCTAGTCTTACAAAATTAATTTTTGAGTAAGAAAAAATTCTCTATTTGTTAATGTGAAAAAAAAATACCCCTACTGTCCTGGAGCAATTTACTACTTAAGCATCCCATAATAGCATTAACTTGTAGAGTTTATAAGGCAATAACTTCACAAAAGACAGCAACTAAAATTTGTTATCATATCTTATCCATTCCATATAAAGAAAATACTTTTTAGATTTCATCCGGCTCATAATAATTAAATCCAAATATCATATATCATACATGATCGATACTTGCACACATGCACATGTGCTAACACATTCTCTTGCACTAATCTCAGATAATGCAACAATCAATAAAAAATGGGGACGTATTAACAATCATGTTCTTGCTTTATCATTCTACTTATCTCAGACGTAAGTGTGTGGTTATCCTAAAAGTAAGAATTAGTCAACTAAAAATAACAACAATATAGAGAGTTAGTAATGTGGTCTCTATAAGGTGTCGTGTGTTTGAATGTATTGGACCCTACTGTGGTGCGGTTGAAATTACATAGTTTGAACCATACTACAATCCCTGAGATATTTTGCACTGTGGTGTGGATGTCTATTAAAAACATTTCACTCATTTATTGCATTACATATGTTGCATTTCAAAACCATCCATAAATGGTTTCAGCCACATGCCCGCAACCCTAAGAGAATGCTTTATGGGTGTGCTGAGTTTCGCAACCAAGCAATCCATAGAAAGTACAGAACACCCCTTAATTACAACACACTATGTAGAAAAATTAAAAGCCCACATAAATAATCAGAAGGAACAGAGGCTGAATCAGAGGACTGCCCATTCTAATCATTTGGAACAAAGAAAAGTCCCCCACCCCACCCCAAAACGAAGAAAAGGAGAAGGGTATCCCAAAAATCCAGCTAACATCAAGAGATAGTTACAAAAAACAATGAAATGAAGCCCAGGAAATGGGAATTTATACTTTGACAGATTGTATAAAATTTACAATTTCAGGAGGATCAAATGCCTCCACAAAAACAGGTAAATTATGAGGAATATAGAAAGTGTAGTGCTGGCACCAACCCAACCCACTAAATCAGGCTTGTGGAAATGACAAGGTAAATAAAAACAAATTATTCATTCCTCACACCAAGAGTCAGTTTCTTTTACCAATCTCTTGTGCATGGGACCACTGTTTACAGGCATCGAAAAACTACGCTTTGTAAAAAAAAAACATTATGTTTCGATTTACAACCCTGCCAAATTGAATAACAAGTGACCCGTGAGATTACTGAATGTAAAATGGGAAATTAGTCAAATTAATATTAAAAGAGTAGTACTGACCTGTATGCTTTCCATCATGGAATTGAGCATTCTTAGATGACTTAAAAGTTACCAAGAATTCTCTTGCCTTCTGTAACTCTTGCTTCTGCCTTGATTTGTCCCACTTGTGCTCAGCACCCAATATTTGAATTACACGTGGCAATGCCCTGCCTGCTGCATCAGTATCAAGAAAAGCAAGTCTGGATCTCCTAGCAATGAAATCCACAGCAGACTCACAGTACTCATATCGAGCACAATATGCAACCTCTGCTTCTAAAAAAGGGTATCCATGGGCAAGTCGCTTCCCAAGATTTTCATTCTGGAGAGTCAAAAAAGAGAGAAGGATAAATGAAACTAGGCCATGAAAATCATTAGATCCCAAACTCTTGGGTTATTAAGAGAGATAAATCCATTTACTGACAAAAATTGTTTAACCCAAGAAAATTGCAAATTTTACCTCAGGAAAATACAAATTAGGGTTAAGAACAAAACAAACTGGATAAAAATTTGTTGGGATGCATCTTGGAGATAAATTAACCAGTCTTTATTGAACTCAACAATTATTGTCTTGCTAAACTCGTACACCCTTCTATACATGGCACTTTTACATGTAAAACTCAATTTATCATTGGAAATTCTAATGATAAAGTGCCGACATTTTTATGTAACTTTTGCTTAAATTTGTCATAACATAATAGGCTATACTCAAAAACTCTGGCAAATATATTTGTACATATTATTGACATGTAGCCAACTATCCTTCCCTGTAAAGGCCCATGAACCATCTCCTACTTGCTAGTTTTCCATCTTTTTTCTGTCTATACAAGACTGGTCACTAAACAAACTTGGACACTATTATTATTATATAAATGAGGTAACCTGATCAATTTTCCTCTCCAATAGATGCTTCTACCAATACCAAAATGATTGAAGTACCTGCCTAGGGCTAGATTTGACTGATCAAATTCTTTTACTGACAGGTCAAACTTTCAATTCATTCTTTAGGCTGTGTTTGGTTGCAGTGCAATTTTATTTGCACTAATACAAATGTTTGGGAGTGCAAATGAAAATAATGCAAGTTCTGGTTTAATTTTGTTTTAGGTTTTACTTTATTCTGTTTTAGGTCTTATTTTACTTCATTTCTACTGCAATGAAATTAAAGAAGATAAATTTTGAAATAAAAAAAAATCATAATTTGCATTGAAATCATTTGCACTACTATGATTTTGCATTAGTGCAAATAAATTTGCATTGCAACTAAACACAGCCTTACATTCAATAGTGTTCCATTAACAAAATACAATTTCAGTTCTCCAAATATATCTTTTTGTAATCATTTAGGTTACAAAGCAACAACTGCACAACTATCTAGGCTATAGGGTCTTAAAACATGTAGGTGGTTGCTAATGCAATGTTTAATAATACCGGTTGCAAGTACTATGATATAAAGAATGAATCCCAAACCTGAGCTATGGTTGCCACTCGTTCAGCTAAAGTACCATAAGCTTGAGATAGATGTTTGGCTGCAGCACTGTCCATTATCCCTGGAACAACTTTACCATTTTGAATCTTCTTCATACGAACATATTGTTGAGCAAGAACTGTAAATGAAGCTGGATCCCAACCATCTCCCCCAACGATTTGTAGGTGGTTAGTCAAGCAGCCATTTGTTGGACCCAACTTCCCAGATTTTATAGCCGCATCAACTGCATCCTCTGCCATGCTGAGCTAACGATTAAATTAATCACACAGAAATTTATCCCAGAAAGAAGAGATGAGGAAGAAAAGGCAAAAGCAAAAAACAAAATATGAACTGATGATTTACAATTTTTATTTTGAATGGAAAGGAAAGCACTATTTCTGCCATTAGCAAGAAATACAAGGAGAAGAAGGGGTGATCATTTCAGCCCGGCCCGCACAAGCCCAGCCCGCAAATTTTAGGGCCAGTCTTGGGCTTAATACTTCAAGCCTGCCCCGGGCCGGGCCCGGCCCGCATATATTTAAACTTACACATTTTGTGTATAATGTATACATATGTATACATGTTATTTTACATTATATTATATATTTTATATATAAATATTATAACATGACATGTATAATTTATAATTATATGTAATATTTTATATTATATAATGTATAAAATAAGTTTATATGCATGTTATGTCATTTAATATATAGATATGTAATGTTTTATATATGAGTGACATTGGCCCGGAATTAGGCCTGGCTCGGCCCGGGCCCGTATAGACCTGGGCTAGGGCTTATGTTTCAGGCCAGGAACCCCGGGCTGGGCTGGGCCCGGGCCTAAGCTATAGCCCTTATCATAAGTGCAAAGCCCAGCCCAGCTCGTCCCATGATCACCCCTAGGGAAGACTGATTATTATGTTAAAAGAAGGTTTGGGTAAGATACACAGGGCAAGACATCAGGTAGAGAAAAGTCAATGGATGTGCTAAATATCCATTTAAAAGAAAATCATCCACCCATACCTTATCAACATTTTCTCAGTTTACCTTCTGTATGTAGTCCATTTTCCACCAGTAACAGTGAGCAAACCAGGGTAATCTTCAGAAACTACATGATCCCTAGAAATGCTTTCAGTGTTCTTTGCTGATGGGTCCATGGCCAATGGACGAATGCCACTCCAAGCAGAGAGAACATCTGCACGACGTACCTGTTTATATTATAGACAATACCAGAACATGTCAGACTACATTAAAATGAGTATAATTCGAATATCTAGATTATTTTTTACAAGAAAATATGGAAAAAAAATTGTTACCCACCCTGATCAATATGCATTAACATCAAGCACTTTGTAATGCTAGTTTGTTTCAATAACATGGGTAGACCCAAGATTACATGGTTTAATAGTATCAATACTGTTAAGCCAAATCTATTCTGGAACAATTCAAATTTGCAGCCACTAGATGGGGGAGGGGGAAGATCAGTACAAAACATATAAGAAAGAAGCCAGATAAAAGTGAAGGAAGATCCTCTAGAGCATCTACCCTCTATGACACCCAAAAACAGCCAAATATGGTCTTAAAGGCACACCAAAGAAAATGAAACCTGAATATTTCATGACTATACTTATCAATGAAAAGAAATGATTGGATAACAAAAAGAACATATAAATAAGTAAAAGCCAGTAGAAGCAAGAGTTGACAAAAATCAGAATCGAGTGAAGGGCATGGAGAAATAAACCAAACAATTCAAAGTGTCACGAAAACATTTAATATAATATCCACAAACTATATAAGTCATGAAGGTGTTTAAATTTATATTTTTTGACAGGGTTTACATGCATAGAGAAAAAGGATACTGTCAGCACAAGATACAAACCTTAACATTAAGGTAATCACAAATGGCATCCAGTATAAATTGTATCTCATCTTCATGCGGTTCTGGAAGCATGGTAATTGTAGTGCTGGAATCTGTTGTTCCTGCAATTGTTCTTCCCAACCATGGCAGCATGAAAACAACACGTCCATCTTTGGTTTTTGGAACAATTAAGCCCATTCCCTCAGGAGAATAATAATCAGGGAGAACAATGTGCACTCCACTGCTAGGAGAAATCATGGGCTGTGCATCTTTGTTTGCAAGTTTCCTCACAGAGTCACAAAATGGCCCAGCAGCATTCACAACAACTTTTGCATATGTATCAAACTCTTTGCCTGATGCACTTTGACAGGGTGTAAGAAGCAAGCAAAGTACAACAAGTATTTTAGTACCTATCTAATGCAAAGACTTGCTTGGTACCACTCACCAGGTAAAAAGGGACTAATGAAACCACTACTGTTTTGGAAACATTAACCAATAAAGAAGAAAGGAAAAGGATAAAGAAACAGTTTATGCTCCAATACTCAACTGCTAGCATATTTAATATGCCAGACCATGGTAATGACTTCAGCAGAATTATATACAGTAGTTATAAAATTAGAAATTACTTGTACTTTGGAGCAAAGGTACTAGCCAAAGAAGAAGATGATTGAAGATCCCATGCTTTAACAGATGGATAAAGGATATCACATTAACAACCATATGGTTAGAAATGCAACTTGAGAGTTGGCATTGGATTTGGTTGTGGTATCTTGGCTTAACATGTAACCTCAACCCAAACCCTAACTGACCTGATTTAAAACCCAGCATTCTTGATCCTAATCGAATCCAGTTATGATATTAAACTGGTTGGATTGAATCAAACACCACAGCATGCAAATACACATATTATATACACAAGAATAATATATTAACAATATATAAATGTAATATTTTACAAACTACCTGACAGAACCCTTCTCTATCTTCCCCCCTCACGTACAAACAAAGATTTAAAAGATACGACTGGAAATATAACATGTTATATTATGGTTAAGTCAGGATATTTGATGCCTCAAACCCCATCCTAACCTTAACCATTGTTTGGGGCGGGGAGGTTTCGTGAGCCAACCGAAGCCCAACTCTAAGAACTAGGCCCTAACCCAACACTCAACTCCATATGAGGTAAAACCCAAGCTCCTCCATCCAAGTCCACCTGAGTAAAATCCAAGCACAACTTGGAATGGGCTTGGGCCTGAGCAGGTTGGTCAGGTTAATTATTCCATTTTGGCTCTGTTGTCCGATTTGGAGAATAAAATAAAGTACATAAAACTATTACCAAAATACCAAACAACAAATTTATACATAATGTGCATCACATATGCATGTGGCATGTCCATGTGCATACATGGGCTTAGGCCTAATGATGTAGTGCAAATGTATTTTGGGAGTTTTCACCGGAAAGGAATAACAGAATTTTCACTGGAAAGTGTAGATCTTCGGAGGAGGTAATAGATTGCATAAAAGTGAAGGTTGCACTTTGGGTGAAGACTATGGACAGCTTCCAAAACTTATCAGTCAATGATATTATAAGATCTTGGTCTGAAGTAGCACGATCCTCAAGGGATAAGGACAGAATCAGAATGGAATGAAAACCACCAGACGGCAACAGAGTAAAGTTGAATTTGGATGGGAGTTCTTTGGACAATCCAGGTTTGGAAGGCATAGGAGGCATAATCAGAAATTCTGAGAGCAGAGTCTTGGCCTTACACTCAGGACCACTTGGCATTGCAAATTCGGTAAAGGCTGAACTGATGGCTTTGTTACAAGGTCTGTGGTTAGCTAAGAAACTGGGCCTTAGACAGCTATAGGTGGAAGGGGATTCTAACGCAATTATCTCTTGGGCAAGTTACAATAAACATACCCCGTGGAACCTCAAACATGTTCTCAGGGAAGTGGAAAAGATTGTGAGAGATATAGGTGCTGAATTCAAGTGGGTGAGAAGAACTGCAAATGTGCTAGCCCACTCCCTATCTAAGCAAGGGGAAAAAAGGCAACACCTTTTGTGGGCTTCCTTGTAATCTACCCTCGGTTTTCTGGGTTGACATGTTGGTCATCAAGTTGTAATCTCAAATTTAATTATTTTAATGAAATTATCTTTTGCTCATAAAAAAATGTATTTTGGGAGTTTAAATAGTGTGTTAGTACATAATCTACATAGATATGTATAGCCTAAATATGTATTGCACATATAAAGATAGTGGTCCATATATCATAAAAGGTCAGGCCTGCTCAAGTTGAGGCACAATCCCAGCTATCAAGCCCAACTTTACAGCCCTAGATCAACCCTGAAGCCTGAAAATCTAAGACCAGTCCATACAGAAATATGATTATTAATTATAAAGTTAGAGTCTACAAAGAAATATGCTATTTCTAAAGTTTTCTGGAAAACTGTATCTGTAGACTCTCACTTTATTCTCCTAAGACCTCATCACCTTCCCTCTCTTCTTCCTTTCATCTTCCTACTTCTCTTGACTCTCTGGTTTGCTACTGTAAGTAAAGTAGCAAACAAACTCAACACAAAGAAATAGATGTCACCAAAGGTGCGCCAACTTCAAGTAAATATGCTATTAAATGCAGATAAAACCAGTAACTGCAACGCCAAATGGTCTTAGGGATCTCATCTGTCAAGCATGGACTCATATAAATGACTGAATTGCCAATATAGGATAACCTCTGGCACTAGGTGAACTCCAGTGGAATGCCAATAAAGTCAACATTTACCATATATTGATTACTGAGTAGTGTCTTTTCCTACAGGAAGTTCTAAGCTAAGGTGGGAACAAAATTCTCACATTCATTTACTCCCGTATCCATGGCAAAGTGGTCCTTCACCCATTGTTTCTTCGATGTAATGTTAATCAAATGTATGGACAAGTTCACAAATCTTAATCTTTATGTATTTTAATCCGACAAGCCATATCAATTCAGATTTAAATGTTTATAATCATGTCAATGCAACACAGCTCTTTAACAAACCTTCAATGTTTATGATATTGCAAGATAGTTTTAAATGGTGATAAATAAATGACAAGCGCATGGACGAAAAGGCAGTAAACTGCATAAACAAAGTATCTGTTACTAAAATTGGCATTTAAATACAAGCATGAAAAACTGAAAAAATAATGGTGGTGATGAAATTGTCTGCCAATAAATGTGTTATCTATTGTACCTGACAGGTTGTTTCGGATACGTGCACCAATTATCCTTTCTGTAACATCATCCTTAAGAAAAGCCACCACTTCTGCATGGTTAAGCACTGCTGCACCAGCTAATGCAGCAGTGCATGCCAGTCCAACATTAAGTCTGGAGTCATTCATCTGTCCATCATAGTACACAACTGTACCCTTCAAGCTTCTATCTTTACCCTTCCGTGCAAGAGTCGGAAAGAGTTCAATTGATTCTTGTGCAGAGTAATATCGGGACAAATGTAGCAAGCGTTTTGCTGCAACCAGATCATATAGTTTCAATCCTATCCAGTAGTATACCACTTCAAACCAGTCGAAACACGGTGTCATGCATGGCAAAGCATGGCATAGGTGTGGAGCATTTTCAATAACTTGTTTACGTTCCTCAAGTGCATGAAAAACCAGTTTCAGTTGCCCATAGTCAAAATTAAAGACAGCTTTTTCCAAGTAGCGAACCCCTAGCAAAGTTTAGCAGAAATTAAGTACTGAAGCAAAAAGAGAAAACTCTATCCAAAAGAACTATATAAGGTCCAGTTTCTGTAAATTCTAAAGACTGTTAACCATCTCACTGCTATGATAAAGTGTAAACTGTTGTACTTATCACTCCACCAAAGGATGAAAATATATGACAAATATGTCAGCCTGAAAAAAAATTCTATTCGTTTTACTTTGAAACAAATACAGCCTAATGTGACTTCTCAAGGCTTATATTTCACCAAATTTAATTAAATACATAGCATATACAGAATTTTTGTAGTATAATTTGTTAAAACATAGCATAGCATTTATATATTTTTAAAGTTAACACTATTAAGTATATCTAGAATTGTCAATGCAGTAGCCATTGTTGAACTGATAACTTCTCATGTTTGATATCAATACTCTATGCATGTACAGGAATCTTGGTAGCATAGGATAAAATCATTACGAGAATAACATGTGTAATATTTAATCTAAGCTTTCAACTACTTGGAGCCTCAGAATGTTCCATGAGTATATAATGTAAGCTTTCATTTTCCACATTGTTTAATGTGAAAAATGAATTCCCTGTCTGGGATCTTATGAATATGACTAAACAAGTACACAACTAAGGAAAGTGTGGTTTTTTATCAGTTCTGTTTATAGATTCAACAATATGCTTCCAATCTATGATGCCATATATGGATTCAAATGGGGCATGATCCCTAGCTTCTCAAAATCCAGAACAGGGATAAGATATGATCTTTCAGTCCAATTTGTCAAGAATTTTTTTTATGTTTAGTTTTATAAATTAGCTACATCTGTCAATACTTGGGGCCATGTGATAGTAGCTGAAGTGGCTTCACTGAATGACTTATTGCTTTTTCTTTTAGTGTATAAAATAATTAAATAATAAAATATCCAAAGGTATCAATAACCAACCCAACTTCAGCTTCAGCTATGAAGGAGCTCACAATGTCCTTAATAACTTATTCACTAAAAGACAAAGCAAAATCATTCAGTTCAGTTATTTCTGCTGTTATAAAACAGTCCCTAGTAACCCCTGATATTCATGAAGTTTCTCATAGCAAAATTCCTAAAAGCATGGTATTCATATTCTTGTTGAAAAAACATTAGGTGTTAGGTGACAAAGCATTTACTATGAGAATAAAACAAGAAATATACTTTGGTAGTATTGATGCTGTATATAGTGTCAGTACCAGTATTGTATTGATGCAGGACTGGTCTGACTGGAGGAGATAGAAAAAGCAAGTTTATCTGCAATTTGGAGAAAATTCATGAAATGGGGGTTTTGACCATGGGTACACAGGCCCAGCCACCCCCTAGAGGGACCTCTAATATAAGGAGTGGTGGAAGCTGATCCCCCAAATATTCAGAAGCTACAGAGACACTCAGAACCTTCTAACATCTTTACTGTGGGGGTTGTTTAGTCATTTTGAGTCGGTATGAATCTGGGTTGATTTTTGTTTATTTTCTACTTCCTAATTTTCTTTTAGCTGTCAATCTTTTTAGTAGGTAGTCCTAAAGAGTTTTAGAAGTTGTCAAGTGGGGTCCACTAACCACATAAAGTCTTAGGTGTTAAGCCTTTCTATTTCTTGAACCTTATGATCCTTTTGGAATCAGGTGGGTTCCTTTGGTGGATTTGAAGAGCTTATTCCTCAACTCATTCTCTCCACAAAAGAGAAAAGGGGAAGGTGCTTTCGAGATGTACAAGGGCAGCTATACTTTCGTGCGCATGGGAAGAAAGGAATGCCTGTCTCTTTAAGGACAAGGAAAGATGTATAAAAGAAATCATTGACAGCATCTCAATCAAATTGGTGCATTGGATGAAGACTTTGGACTTATTCTTTGATTTCATAGTAGATGACATTCTGAGAAATCGGAGGCAAATGGCAAGCTCTTGTCCTTGGAAGATTAAGCCTTTGGTCAGTTGGGTTCCACCATCTTTGGGCCAGTTAAAGTTGAATTTTGATGGTTGTAAGCTTGTAGCTTGGGTAATCCTAGGCCTTCAAGTACAGAAGGAGTTTTGAGGGATGAAAATAGAAACATCCTTGAGTTATTTTTTGGACCTCTAGGAACAGGAGCCTCAATTGGGCAGCACTTACAGGCTTAAAGAGAAAAAGCAAGGAAATTGCTGGCATCTTTTTGAATGACTTACATAGGAACTTATTGCAGATACTTCACTCCTCTCCAGCAACACAGCTTCAGGCTCAACCCCTCCCAGAGCTTCTCCCCTTTTTACAAGTGATTTTATTTTAAAATTTGATGGCAGCTGCATGTGAAATCCTGGCCCTACTAGTATTAGCGGTGTTGTGTTGACAAACAGAAGTGACATCATCTGGGTTTACAGCAGTCCAATTGGAGATGGTAACCCCATGAAAGCAGAGATCTTAGCAGTCCTCACCGGTCTCTGCATTGCTAAGGTCTTAAACTGGACAGGGGAGGCCCTTGGCTTTATGATCATTTCCTAGCTGAAGGAAGAGATCTTGCAGCCCAGTTGTAGGTCTTGCTTACTTGGATTCCCAAAGAGTTCAATTCTTACGCAGATATGTTGGCAAAATCTGCTGTAAACAGAGGACACTTGTATAGCAGCAATACTGCACCCTGATTTTTCTTTGGGTGCTCTTTTTGTACATCTTTTTGATAATATAACACCTTGTTATTTCCCTCAAAAAAGAAGAAAGGAATATAAAAGAAGTTGAAGTTGAAGGGGATTCAAAAACAGCCTTCAGGTGGGGTGGTTCAAGAACAGAAGGTAGCTTGGAATTATAAATATATCTTTAGGGAGCTACAAAGGATTATAGAGGAGCAGCAAGCAAAAGTAATTTGGATTTTGGGTTCCAAGGGCATCCAATGGATTGGTATATGAATTAGCCGAGTTCGCTAGCGGCTGTTGTCTTCATGTAAGGAGGTTAGCCGAGGCCAGCCTCCCTATTCCGGTTCCCTACTTTGTTCTACTCACATTTTATACTAATTAAAAAAAATCAGTACTGTTTTTAATCATAAAAAAAGCTTCTAACTTTTTTAGCAGTCAGGTTTGGAGTTTGGACTAGAATAAAAGCTGGCTGACCCATTCATATTTCTATAGGACCATTTTATGTTATCAATGTTTCATATTTGAACATGAAATAAAGCATCTATTTGAGTACTGCGTTGGCACGTATGCCTTCTCTCTCCTCTATCTTCTTCCTTTATTCCATATTTTTCCACTTGCTGCACACTTCTCTACTGCAGAATGTAGATCCCTAATCTTCTTTAATCCATAAATCCTCATTCTCTCCTATTAGCTGCTGCCCTGTAATTTTTCTTGAATTTTACTTGCAAGAGATCAGATATGGAATCCAGATTCAAATCAATATCTTCTCCCTTACAGTGCCCAGTCCAGGTCTTAACCCTTTTCTCACATCTAAAATCTTCTTTACCCATCCTTCTAGTCCACCATCGCTGGATAGAAAGAGGCTTCCCCTACTTGACCTACATCATATGTTGTGTCAACATGGCAACAAGCCAAGCATGTTTAAGCATCCAGTATCATGGCTTCCAATTAAGTAAAGGAATTTGTTGATTTATATATTCTTCTAGAGTATGCACTCCCTTAAACAATGTTTTAATGAAGCTTAGTCATTTATTTTTGTTACCTTATATATTCTTTTAGTTATTTTTTAATTTATTTCACAGTCCTTCTCAATGGTAAACAAGAAATTTATTTAAAAAGAGAAGAACACATTATTAGATGATAAATAGACAGTCAAACAGGATGAAAGCAAAGAAGACCCTACTTCACACATCACACCCGAAACACCACACTCCTACCACAACAAGAGAGAGAGAACCAGAATCCTACAAGTTCAAATTCCAGAAAATTTTCTATTCGCCCTCTTTATACCTGATAAAAAAACAAAATTAGAAGAACATAAACAGACTTAATCAATAGACATTACTTTATATGAGAAACTAACACCAAAGTTGTTCTCTTTCCTTTGATATCAAATTTTTATTGCAGATTTACTAACATCAAATAACTAGTTAAGCAAAAAAAAAAAAAACTAATAATCTAAATAATAAAACTAACAATTCAACCAATCGCAGGTTAAAGTTTCGGCTGCTGACTATTGGCTATCATTTCTCATTTAGAATCAAAACCTCAACCAACGATCAGTAGGTGAAATCAAAATAAGCAAAGAAACAATTGAACCATAAAAGACATGAGAAAGAAGTAATTTGGACCCTAACACATACCACCATGAATTAACTTGGTGGATCTCGAAGAAGTCCCGGAGGAGAAATCCTCTCTCTCGACGAGGCCAACGCGAAGTCCCCTTGACGCGGCATCCAGTGCCACCCCACACCCGGTCGCGCCACCACCGACAACAAGAACGTCGAGAGGATTGGCTGAGCTGGCGCCCATCAAAGCAGATTCTTGGACTTCCCGCGAAGGGACGACAGCGTTGACGTCATTGATCTTCTTCCGGATGCTGTGGAAATGCCCTCGGTCGTTCTCAGACAGAACTGGATCCCTGAGGCTCAATGCACCGTAAGCTCCGGCGATGGCTATTACGGCAGCGCCGAAGCCCTTCAATCGAGTAGCTGTAGCCATGGACGCAATTCTTCGGATTACAGGAATGGAAGCGCCGGCGTATTCCTTTTTGATTTTTCGATTGCGTAGGGAATCAAAACAGAAGACGTGATTCTGCTTTTGGATTTGCTCTGAATATGCTGCGAACATGTGCGTGTAACACAGGCTACTTAATCAATTCCATTCACGGGAGATGTTCCCCAATGCACGGGGGACAGCCCATCCCCCCGTGTATTGAACCATCTACCGTGGTTGCCATGGGAAGATATTCTCAAATCACGGTAGGGATGGGTTGTGGGGCTCGTTCTGTGGGATACGCATCGCGTCTATGCATCCGAAGTCAATCACGTTCACATGGGATGGGACCATATCGATCGCATGTGTACGGAACATTGATGTTTGTATTAATGCCGCCTTTTTACTGACGACGACTGTGCTTTGAAATTTTTTTGAGCCAGTAGCCATATTCTATTAGGGGAAAACCGTCACGGGGCTAATCGGCGGGGCGTGCGGCATTCGAGTGGATCCATCGACTAAATTTAAGAAACCAACTAATCACACACAAAAGGCAATAAAGATGCGTGAATTAATAAAAATACACTTTATACGGTAAGGCAATAAAGATGTGTGAATTAATAAAAATATACTATTCAACTCCTTAAAGAGTAACTTAAGTTTTTTGTGCTCTAACAAAAGATTATATGGACATATTGAAAATTCATACTACATAATTATAATAATATCATCAGCAATACTCCCATACAGAATACACATGTTGTCCCACTCAAGACACATTAAATGACACTATATTGACGAGACATGGGTGCAAGGTAGGCACTTGATGGCGTGGCAAAATTGTCACTTGTGACAGTCTCCCCCACTCGATTCAGTCTTCATCCTCAAAGACCAGCTTTAGCTTGTGGCTTGAGTCCGATGTTGGTGAAGGAAGGTTCTTCTAGTGCTCCACGAACTTCTTTTCTTCCAAGGCCTGGGCTAGTGTTTGGGCAATAGGTTTGAGGCCAGTTAGGATGATAGGGAAACCTATGGCCATGTCTTAAGTTAAGTCCTTGGCTAGCGGCTTGGAGATAAGTCATGCGTGGCTTAGATCGGTTTGCACTACTAGCTAAGGTAGGGATTGGTGCAAAAGATGAATTTAGGTCAAAAGGATGTTGGATGCTAAGGGGTGTCTCCCAAGGTTCTCTCCTCACCAGACTACTATGTGGGTTAGATGGAGGTCGAATGCTAGAATGGTTCCTAGAGCAAGTGGGTGGCTCTCTCTTCCCAGGGTAATAGGTATGGCTGATGTTGGAATTGGCCTTGGGTCTTCTCTTGGGCCCGTTGGTTGAGGGCGCTGGCATCTTTTGTTGTGGATGTGGCTTCTGCTGACGTTGTGGCGATGATGGCACTGTCTTCTTGCTAGAGATGTGATGATCACTTCTAATTACGGTGACTGTGGTTGTTGCTACTGAGCTCTTTGGTGTCCCTTGATGTGGGGGTGATAGTTGGAGTTGCAAGGCTGAGACTTGCTTCTTCTTCAAGTCACCTAAGGTAATCATGTCAACCATGCAAGGTGTCTGCTCATCCATGATCAACAAGGTGTTAAGGTGAGGTGTTGGTGCAGCTTTCGCCTGAGTCAAGAAGTCCATACCAAGGACGATAGCAAAGTCATCCAGTTGTGCTCTGGTCCTAGGTGCCGACTCGGAGTCCTACTCGACGAGCCATGCCTTCGATGGTTTTTGCACCTATGTTAACAGCTTTCAGCCAGCCTAGCTCTCTTGACATGGCCAAATTAAGTCTCTTGGCCTCAGCAATGGATATAAAATTATGAGTGGCCCCTATGTTAACTAGGGCTCGGGTTGGCTTCCCGCCAAGGTATATGTCAACGTATCTCAATCCTCTCTTGACTAAGGCGGGATGTTTAGAGGTAGCCCCTTTTTTTCACCATGGCATTGAAAAGTTGTAGGGCACCCACTCTTGGGGCCCGGGTTGGCTTCCCGCCAAGGTATATATCAACGTACCTCAATCCTCTCTTGATTGAGGTGGGATGTTTGGAGGTAGCCCATTTTTTTCACCATGGCATTGAAAAGTTGTAGGGCACCCACTCTCGGTGCCTGTGTACTCCTTTCCCCATCGCTTCACTCATCATCACTCAACTTGGCAATGAGGGCACTTAGTTTCTCCCGCTTTGGGTAGTGCTTGGTCAAGTGCTCATCCCAAAAAATGTAGCAAGTGGGAGGACGTGTTGGTCTCCCCTGATATCTGTTGTTGTAGGAGTTTCAGCTTCTTATGGCTGCTTCCCTTTGTGGTACTCGATTGGCTTGCGGTGGAATGGCTGCTTCTCCTTCGGGGGACTTGGTGGTCTATCTTCCCCACTCAAGTTGGTGGCATGTGGGTTGGCTGGCTTGCTTCCTTCATCATCCGATAGCCTTAGTTCATTAAGTTGTTCGACCACATCCATGGCGGAGGCAAGATCTTGGACATTACATCACTGGAGCTCAAACTCGGCCCAAGGCTTTAGGCCATCCATGAAGTTGAGCAATAAATCATTGTCTGACATGTCGGTGACTTCTAATGTGAGGGCTGAAAACTCTTTGACATATTCGTGGAGCGAGTCACCCTTTAGAGTTTTCATCTTGCGACGAGCAAGGCGCTTCACGTTCTCTGGGTAGAACTATCTCTTCAGCTCCCGCTTGAAGTCAGCCCATGTATGAATGGCACACGTGCCCCGTTCTATGTCGATGCATATTCTGCGCCACCACAACATAGCGACATCAGTCAAATACATAGTAGTCATACATACCTTAGCTAGTTCATCATTCACACTAGTTGTGGCAAGGTATTGTTCCATTTGCCACAAGAAGTTGTTGAGCTCTTGGGCATTGCGTGCACCTGAATAGGGAGTTGGCTCCCTAATCTTTATGTGGGAAGGAGTGTGCACCAAGGGGGTGCTGGCTGGATTGGCAATAGCCCTCTTCAAGATTTCACACTCGGCCTTGAGTTCATTTAGTTGAGCTTGGGAGTCGAAGGAACAAGCAGCTGCCTTCATGGCTGCCCACTCTGCTTTCATTTCATTCAACTGGGCCTGGATGGCCATTGGGGAGGACATGGCTCTCCTCCACGTTTCCCACTCATTTCTCATTTCGCCGAGTTGAGCTTGAAAACTGTCTAGCTTGTCTTGAATGTTGGAGTGGGATGAGCTTCCTCCTTGTTGGCATGCGGTGCTGCAGACTTCTTTGAGTGTCCCATTAAGCATGTCACGGACCTCATCAACAATACCATTCATGCGGCCTTCCACCTCTACCACCGCACTCTCGATGGCTTCAACATTTTGGTGGAGCTCATCTACTCGGTTACGCATCTCACCCACAGCGGCTTCATAGCGTAGCACTCGTAGGTCGATGGCGGAATGCTTGTCTGTGGATTTCTTGCGCTTGCTTTCCTTTTATGTATGGGTCTTCGGTGCTTTGTCCTTGATTGTGTCATCGGCAGGTGCACCATTAGCCTCATGGGATGGGGAGAGTCCATGCTCAATCTCCTCCATGATGTCCATGTTATGCTTCATGGTGTGCTTGCATCACGGGTCAAATAGCTAGGAATGAACTCCTGCTCTAATACCAACTACGACAGCAATTGGCTAGCTCGCCCTGATACTAACTATCACGGAGCTAATCGATGGGGCCCCGTGTGGCACTCGAGTGGGTCGAGTAAGCCTAAGAAAGCAAGCAAAGATGGCACACAAATTAGTAAAAAGGCACTTTATATTGCAATAGATGGCAAGCACAAGCACGCAAGTTTGTGTCGAGGGGACCTCATGCTTAAACTTTACACAGTCTTGGCACCACTCAACTACCTACCTCCCCTCAAAGAGTAGCTTAAGCTTTTGGTGCTCTAACAAAAGATTACATGGATATATTGAAAATTCATACTACATAATTACAATAATACCATCGGCAATCCCCCCATACAAAATACACATGCTGCCCCACCCAAGACACACTAGATGACACTCTATTGGCGAGATATGGGCACAAGGAAGGCACTTGATGGCACGGCAAAATTGTCACTTGTGACATAAGTGCACTGCAATTCACCTCAGAAATCTGAATTACAGTCCCTTCTAGTCCATTAGTAGCCCCTATAAATCGCATCCTGGCTGTCAATTTGGCATCAATCCACGAACAAGTTTCAGTCCACCCTTAGAAATTTTAGTTTAGTCCACCCTAGGGGTGGACTAAACTATAAAAATCCCTATTATTAAAACATTTTCTATATTTTCATGGATTTAATAAAAACTACCTTATATTAGTATTTTACTAAAACACCAACACCTTTTATAGTTTTTTTTTTATATTTCTTTTGAAGGACTACACAGGAGTAGTCCATCCCCAATTCAGAACCCCCAATCCAAGTGCAAGTAGGATTCGATCCCAAATCTCTTTGTAGTTTGCAATCGCTTTACTTAATCCACTTTTCATTAGATGACAGTGGAAAGGGAAAATCTATGACACATGAAAGACATGGTATTGGAAGAGTTTTGACCAATGAAAACCCATCCATGCATTTTGATAAATAAGAATTGTAACTCCAATGGAAAATAACAGTTTTGACCCTAATTTTGTTTGAATAAATTTAATCAAGAGTAAATAAAAATGAAAATAACATTTTTGTTCCTAATAACACACGAGCTACTATTCAATTTGGCTCTATTTGGGTACCTTTAGAATTAACAATCATAGGTACATGCCCTTGAACATTTTCCACTTAGTGTAGGTGATAAAGTTACAATTTTTAGATAGCAAAACAAACATTCTTAGTGAAAGGTAGGGAGTGTTTTCTTTGGGTAAAAGTATAGAGAATGTTTTAGTAAAATGAAAACTATAGGGTAGGTTTAAGTAAATCTATGAAATTAAAAGGGGTGTTCTAGTAAAAGCCATTTTTTAAAATGACCACACCTTCAATTTAATAAAGTAATTCCCTTTTTCATATTTTATATAGGCAAGCAAAAAGATGACAATGTTGTTTCCATTGTAAGAAATAGGGGTGAGCATTGTTTGGTTAAAATTGAAAACTAAACAAAAAACTTTAGTTTCAATTTCAGTTTTTATGTTAGGAAATTCAGTTAACAAAAAAAATGAATAAATCTAACTTTATTATATTATAATATATATATATATGTTATGTATTATATAGAATATCTATAATATAATTAATATTATATATATTGTATGATATATATTAATATGTTCATATTAAAGAAATTCAGTTTTAACCGAAAATAGCATAAAAAATTCGGTTTCAGTTTAGTTTTCCTTTTCAAACTTTGATTTAAAAAATTTTGGTTTATTTAATTTGGTTTTTAATCAAAGAAACTGATTGCTCACCTCTAGTAAGAAATGTTAAAATGATGTTTTCTCCAAAAAATGTTTAGACAAGACCGGAAAGCAACTTTTGTTTGAAACAGTTTAAAAAAAAATGTTTAATCAAACAAGAAAAAATGAGGGAGAGTAGGGGTGCAAATTGATTGGATCATGACCCGATCCGATCCTATATTCTCAAATTCGAATAGCCCCATTTCAAATATTTGGATCAGATTGGATAATAGAATTGACCCAATCAAAAATCAGATCGAATTCAGATCACCCCTATCCAATCTGATATATATCTTATTTATTTATTTACATAAATAACACACACACACACACACACACATATATATGTTATTTATTTATTTATAAATATATTATTTATATTGCATTTTTGTAAATTTGTTATATTATTTATTTTTTATAAAGAACATGTATATATATGTGATCAAAATAATTGAAAAGATCCTTGTATTTTTGTTTAACATTATTTAAATTGTTATATTTTATTTTTTTAAATAAATCAAATCATATTAGATTAGGTCTGAAGATTTGATTGCTTCATTGGATTCGAATTCAAATCCATGTTTATGAGATCCGGTCGAATCTTCGGATCGGATTGGATTGGATCTACAATTAATAATGTCAAATTGGATTTGGATATACCTTGATTCGAATTCAATCCGGTTTGTTTGCATCCCTAAGAGAGAGGGCAAAATGCCTATATAGCACTAACATGGTGGAAGCGCCTTTGAGAGTGTGGTACCAAATAACTTAGTAATTTAATGATTATTGTAATCCTTTTTTTTTTATATTTTAAGTCATTTACTAAGACACCCCTATAGTTTAACGTATTTATTAAGACTGCCCTTTAATTTGGGTTTTACTAAGACATTCCTTATCTAATACACACACACTAGTATTTGTGTATGCGATTTGCACATGACAAATTCTGTGATAATGATAACATATAATATATTTTCATTTTTTTTTGCAATTTTTATATTTCTACATCTACAAAAATAATTCTTATTTATCACATTTTTATGGTTCACTAATATAAAGATACATCCAAATAAAATTCTTGTAAAGGTAACGAGAATGAATAAAATTCTTATTATTCTTATTTACTATAGTTCATTAATAATTTTTATCAGTTACCTTAGAATTTTATTGGGTAAATTACAAAGACCCCCTGTACTATGGGGTTTGTGACAAAGACCCCCTGTACTATGGGGTCTATGACAAAGACCCCCTGTACTTTGTTTTGCGACAAAGACCCCCCCGTACTATGACCGTCAAACAAAGACCCCCTTCTGTTAGTTTTTCGTTGAAATCCACTGTTGCAATATTTTTTAATCCCCATACTACCCTTGTAAAAAATTGGGAGAAAAGCATTGTTCATCTTCCCCGACCTCACGATACACAAACAGTAGTGGTGGTAATCCCTTCTACCTCAGAAAAGAAGAATCTGAGAGGATTTTATCATTCACATTTTTGCAGGTTTTGTATTATGGGGTTACCTACAAACATTGTGATCGAAGTGGACGACATGACTTTCCACCTCCATAAGGTCCCCTGCCGATGCTGTCTTCACCTCTTCATACTTTCTTTAGTCTATTTCTCCTCATTCCTCAGGATTGAAATTGTTACTTAATGTGTTTGTTCAATTCCCTCTTATGGCGAAAAGTAGAAAGCTTCATCTGATGATAATGAAGCAAGAAGCCAACATTGCTAGAAGGCGAGAAGAACTCGAAGGAAACGATGTCGAAGTTGATGTTGAGATTGAAGAGGAACCCTGCTACATATCCCTCCCAGATTTTTTGAACGGTTCTGAGACATTTGAGACTACCGTAAAATTCTGAGGTGGAGGAGAGAGAGAGCTTCTGGAGACAATAATTATGAATCTACCCTAGGAAATGAGCTCGAGGCCATGCTTGGGGTCATCTTCATATACTATGACGAGGTTTTCATTTGGGTTATTACGGATGGCAAACACATTAAATGCCTCAGATGATTGTCGAGCTGCTTTGGAGAGGAAGGTAGCGTTGTAGCTGGAGCAGGTGATGCTGGATGATCTCTTGGTCCCTAGAAGCCATTGAGGCTTCTAGTTCTACGTGTACCTATGCCCCTCTCTCCTCCCCTTCAATCGGGTACCTACGCCCATGCACGTCCAACAGGCAGAGCACTTGACCCAGATGAGATCGTTGCCTGTAGCCGCCACAAGGTGGAGGCTTTGAGGTGGGGTTCTAATCTTGAAATCGACAAAATACTAGCTGGAGCCCGTCGATGCGTCGGAGACAATGGGAGCCTTAAAGGCTCTACAATTGTGCTAGGCCGAGAAAAGAACACAAAGATGCTCAGAGTCCAAAGAGAGAGCTTGTGCTGGGGAAACAAACGGGTTTCTATGAAGCAATCATAGTTTCAAGTATTCCACTTAGCTACTATTAGGGGTGGATTCGAGTCGAACCGAGCCGAATAGTACCAGGCTCAAGCTCAGCTCAAGCTGGCTCGCAAGCCTCACGAGCCGAATTCTAATAGGCTCGAGCTCGGCTCGTTTAATAATCGAGCCAATGAATTAGGCTCGAGCCTGGTTGAAACCGAGCCGAGATGAGCTTTTCATGAGCCGAGCTCGAGTAGCTCATGAAAAGCCCGGCTCGTTGCCATCCCTAGCTACTATTGTTGAAAGCAACCTAGTTGTTAATGAAAGAGAGAAAGAGGAAGGGGAAGAAGAGAAATCGGGGGTTGTGAGGTTGGGAAGATGAATAGTGTTTTTCTCTCAATTGTCTTTATTATAAGGGTAGTATGGGGATTAAAAAATATTGCAACGACGGATTTCAACGAAAAGCTAACGAAAGGGGGTCTTTGTCACAAAACAAAGTACAGGGGGGTCTTTGTCACAGACCCCATAGTACACGAGGGGTCTTTGTAATTTACCCAATTTTATTTGAATTATCATTAACTTTGCAAGATTTGACTTTTATATGATAAATCCTACACCAGTTCCTTCGACCCTAAAATTCTTACAATGAACTACTATAAAAACATCACTTACTTTATATATATATATATATATATATATATATATATATATATATATATATATATATATATATATATATCTTGCCATCCAACCACACGTAGATATCTATCTCCACTAGATTATTGATACGATTTGGTGAAGGAGTAGTGTCATTTTCATTAGTAGTGTAGAGTATATGAGATGCATGTGTGCAAGTAAATATAAATTATATATGATATATGGTATTTGGATTTAATTTTTATGACTTGAATAAAAACAAGAAAAATCTAGTGTAATTCTCCACTTTATATAATATAGATATATTGATTTTGGCTTTTTTTGCCTTTATTGGAAATTGCAACAATTGCGTTAAGCATCAACTCTAAATGATTTGAGATAGCATCCCATGTTACTCTATTGAATTAAAGTGTTATGCTCTATTTGTATGTTTTTCTCAAGCTTGGTTTGTAAAGAGTACAAATACAAATATTAAGGTGTTTATATATGTCCTATTTGTATGTTTTTCTCAAGCTTTAGAAATACAATTTACAAGGTTTTTCATTATATAAATTTGTATTTGAAAACAAGCTACACACTAAGAATATCTTCTCTACTTGTATGTTATCAAGTATGGGGAGATATTCCTTATGCACAACTGTAGTGTCTTGTGGGTAGGAGAAAGGATCAAAATATTGATATACATTGGGTATTTGCGTATCCATAAAGACCAGTATTCAACCGGCCTTTTTTTACCTTTTATATTTTAATTGAATAAGAGGGATCAAAGGCACCATTTCCAAACTTTGAAAACCCCATATGTATTGGTGTATCAATGAATCTATGATCTTTGGATATTGAGTATATGTTTGGCATCGATTCTGTGTGGGTTGGAAGCACCGTTTGGAATTGTTGCTGCCAGATAGGACGTTTCCTAGAGCAACAACAACTTTTTCTGTTTAGTACCAATGTTCTAGGAAACATTTTCTACACTTTTACCAATTATCTGGTGCCACATCACTGTCCTGTTGGTAGCAACAAGCTGCAGCTCCAAGAAACGCCAAATTTGGCGTTGCTCCAAGCCTTGCCTTCCCGATTTCCAAAGCGTGGCTTGGAGCATTGTTTTCTATGGAAAAACAGTTTCAAACAGATGATTCTTTCCTGGAGCACCATTTTTTCTTACGTGGCGCTGATGTGACACCATTGCTTCAGGAAACTGCAACAATGCCAAATAGCCGCTGATTCAATACCGATATTTTGATAGAGTGCTCATTGGTCAATAACCCCAAAAATATTAATGCAAGAGGGAAATTTTTAACTGAAAAAAACTATGTTATTTTGTATGTCTTGTTTGCACAGCAGCGAAGGAAGGATACAAAGTACAGGGTACTAATCTCCGATTTTGGACTAAACTATTTTGTTTTTTTCCCTCAGATTCAGTTTGGAAGGCTTAGTTTGGAAGAAGTACAAATACAAATTTGTAGAATGCAAAATCTTATATTTTGTATTATTTTATATGTATTTTCATTGTACATATTTGTTTTTATACTCTTTCCAAACTGAGCTGAAGGAAAGTACAAATATAAATATATACAATACAAATACATACAAAATATAAAGTTTTGCACTCTACGCATTTGTATTTGTACTCCTTTCAAATGGAGCCTCAAAAACAATGATGCCAAAGATAAGAATAAATACTATGGGTAATGGAAAATAACCTAGTATAACGCTTCCTACCATTTTATTCGACAATCCTTCCTTCAAATCAGATGATTGACGAAAAGGTAAACAAATTCCAATGCAAATGTTCAATGCTATACCACTGGAAGAAAAGGGTCTTCTTTTGTTCTTTGTAAGAAAAGAAAATTTTATTAATAAATAAACAATTTGATGAGATATATATGGAGAAAGACCTGAAAACAATAATGTATGTGCAAAGGCACTTACTGAATAAAGAATATCGGCTGTTGAGCTTCAGGAAATTTCTAGCTTAATTATTTGATCTAGTCAAGTTGAATTTCTGTCTCAAGATGTACAAGTATTGCTAGAATTTAACCCACACTGCTCTGAGATATTCATCATGGCAAGTTGGCATTTCACCTATGCAGCGTAGACTGTAATGGGAGATTGGATTATAACATTCTATATCAGTCATAAAATACATAGGCCCACAGCCTGCATAGACTAGACATTACTCATCCATTTAATTGAAACTTTCGATCGCTGAAATGGTTCAATCAAGGTTATATCTCACGAGAATCTAAATATCTAACTGTATTTCCAGCTTCCACCATCTTTCAGATCCATATGCAAATTAGATTTTTTCAATTTCCTGTTCATCCTTGTCTTCTGGATCTAAATCGCCTTACACACTAGCCTACCAACAACTCAGCACCTGGGGTGAGCACAATTAATCTATGCAACTTCGGATCTCAAAATCAACTGAACACAACCCACCTTAGTATACAGAAAAATGGGTAACTGTATATTCCACCCCCAACCTTCATTAGCATTCCACAGGAAAAGTAGACTGAAAATGTAGACATGATGTATTAGACATTTTTAAATGTTCAAATGGTCCTTTAGAACAAATTTGTTTCAATCTTTTTCATTTCGTAGTTAAGATGAAAAAGGGACAATTTTTTTTTTCCCTTGAACAGCGTGGATAATTTCGTTGTCGGACTAGGTTTAGCAATGAACAACACAATGAAGCTTAGTTAGCACGACATTGCAATAGCCAAAATGGCAAGATTATCCACCCTACTCAAGGGAAAACATGCCCTTTTCTCCTCTTAATATATGAAATGAAGTTGCGACTATGATGCCGAAAAGATATGATATGGGAAAACTTACAACCAACCAACCGGCATTATAAGTATTGGAATCAATCAGGTGGTTGTCACCAAAACTCACAGAGTATTGTGATTGGTCAAAACCTTTCCAATATCGTATCTTTTCACATGAAATGAAGAACACAAAGAACAAAATCATCCCGAAGGATAATTTGAACTTTTAAAATACATATGTGGAGAAGGAATGGACTCCCCACGGAGTCCACAACTAGGGTTGAAGTCAGGCCAGGTTAGGTTGGGTTGAGGCAAATCCTAACCCTAACCCAACCCAATCTACCCAACCCTAATCCTAACTCTAATTAAATTCCTTCAACCCTAACCTAACCCAACCCAACCCAAAGTTGACTTCGGGTTGGGCTGAGCTCAAGTTGAACCAAACCCAACCCTTTTTCCCATCCCTTAAAATCTCATAAAACTACTTAATATCAAATCTTAACTCACTTTTCACTATATATATATATATATATATTAATCCCATGTTTTATTAGTATTTGTTTGTTGATGTTTTTATTAGTTCTTTTAGTACAATATCAGAAAAATAAGTGTTTGAAATGACTATAGTTTACCATGAGTTATGATTTATGATAAATCTTTTATAGGTGCCAGAGGGGATGAAGAATAAAATATTCAAAAAAAGACATAAAATATTTAAAAACCATATACTTTCTATTTTTTCACACATTCATCATAATACATTGTTGGGTAAGTTACAATATAGTAGCAGAAATGAATGTAAAACTAATCCCAGGACAGCAAGAACCTTTCTCCCAAATTTGTGTGTCAAAATGGGTTTGCCAACAACAATAACAACAAGTAAACAATTCAGCCAAGTAACTGAAAAACAGATAACAATCACCACACAATAGCACACCGAAATTTTTACGTGAAAAACCCCAAAATCGGGGAAAAATCACGGGACCTATGGTCCGTAAAAGTCTTCCACTAATTCAGAAATTAATGAGTACAATAGTCTTGTCTAATTGCAACTAAAGGCTTACAAACATCAAGGAAATAATCCTTGGCTCACAAGAACAACATTAACATCACCAAATGCAAGATGGATACAACACAAACATAAGTTTAGATCTCACCAAGTTGCTGTAAATCTGAAATGAAAAGTAGATAAAAGGAAGAAGAATCACCAAATCTGAACTGGAGTGGGATTCTTATCTCCAACACTTAATATCATCAAGAATGGGCTTGAAAGGCACCTCCGAACTTGATCTTGAATGGAACAAGAGCCAACTTTTTCCTCTTCTTCACAAAACTCAAAGAACCAGAAAAAAAAAACTTTCTTTTTTGGTTTTGTATTTTTTTTTCTTCTTCGTTCTTCTCTGTTCGGTGGTTACTAGTTTGATGCCATTCAAAAAAAACAAACCGAAAATGTGGTAACCACTTTACCACTATTCGGCTCCCTTTTCTTTAGAGAGCAAATGAAGGTGGAGTGGGCCCCTCCATATGGGCTGGAGCCACACCCAATAATTCTCCCCCTCCAGCTCATATGGGGGGCTTCATCAAGCTCACAACTTCTTTGCAGAATTCAAATTTGTCTCTAGGCAAGGACTTTATTAACATGTCTGCACCATTTTCATCAGTATGAATCTTCTCAATGTTTAACAACTTCATATCCAACACATCCCGAATCTAGTGGTATCTTACATCAATATGTTTGAATCTTGAGTGGAAAGTTGGATTTTTAGAAAGATGGATAGCACTTTGACTATCACAATAGAGAGCATATCTTTCTTTCTTCATGCCCAATTCTTGTAACAACTTCTTCAACCATAGGATTTCCTTAAAGGCTTCTGTAGCTGCAATGTATTCAGCTTCTGTAGTAGACAATGCAACACACTTTTGAAGTTTGGATTGCCATGAAATTGCTCCCCTACAAAAGTCATTAAATATCCCGAAATGGACTTTCAAGAATCAACATCACCAGCCATGTCTGCATTAGTGTACCCATCCAACATGACTTTACCATTTCCGAAGCATAAGAATACCTGAGAAGTACCTTTGAGATACCTAAATATCTATTTTACTGCTGTCCAATGTTCTTTGCCGGGGTTAGAGAGAAATTGACTAACTATACCAACAGCATGAGCAATACATGGCCTCGTGCACACCATAGCATACATTAAACTGCCAACTGCCGGAGCATAAGGCACTTTCTTCATTTCAGCTTTGTCTTTCTCACTTGTAGGACATTGTTTAGTGTTGAGCTTGAAATGACCTGCAAGTGGAGTAGTCACTAGTTTTGCATTGCTCATGTTGAACCTCTCAAGAACCTTCTCAATATATTTTTCTTGAGATAACCATAACTTCCCATTCTGTCTATCTCGAGAGATCTTCATACCAAGAATCTGTCTAGTTGGTCCCAAGTCCTTCATTGCAAAAGACTTGCTAAGCTCATTTTTCAACTTGTCAATCTTGTTAGGATCATGTCTAACTATCAACATATTATCAATATAAAGCAAGAGAATAATGAAATCACCATTAGAAAATTTTTTTACAAATACACAATGATCTGAAGTGGTCCTAGTGTACCCATGATTAATCATGAAGGAGTCAAATTTGTTGTACCACTGTCTTGGTGCTTGTTTCAACCCATACAAGCTTTTCTTTAATCTGCACACCAAATGTTCTTTTCCTTTTTCTTTGAATCCCTCCGGTTGTTCCATATAGATTTCTTCTTCCAAATCACCATGAAGGAAGGCAGTGTTCACATCAAGCTGTTCAATTTCCAAATTTAGACTTGCAACTAGTCCAAGTACAATTCGAATAGAAGACATTTTCACCACATGAGAGAATACTTCTTCAAATTCAATACCCTTTTTCTGACTAAAACCCTTCACAACCAGCCTTGCCTTGCCTTGCCTTGTATTTTAGTTGTGAACCACTCTCATCAGATTTCAATTTATAAACCCATTTGTTTTTGAGAACCCTTTTTCCCTTTGGTAATTTCATTAATTCCTCTTGCATTGCTTTCAGCCACTCATATTTCTTGTCATGTGACATAGCCTCTTGATAAGTCTCTAGCTCTCCTCCATCTGTCAGCATCATACACTCATGTGGAGAATACCTAGTGGAATGTCTTCTCTCTCTAGTTGATCTTCTAAGTTGAACCTGTGGTGAAGGAATTGGAGATACATGTTCATTCTGTACTTCCTCTGTATTTTCATTTATAGGAGTTTCATCACTAACTATATCATCATGTTCATTTGGTACAACTCCCCCGTGATCACCATAAACTGTAGGTGGAAAAATCGGATCCAAGTTAATTGGAACATCAACAGAGAATTTTGGTTTCTCAATTTTCTCTATAACTTCAATTGTTTGATCCTCAAGAAATACAGCATCTCTATTTCTAATCACTTTCTTGTCCATTGGATCCCATAACCTGTACCCAAACTCTTCAAGCCCATAGACTAAGAAGAAGCACTGTTTAGCCTTGTCATCAAGCTTGGATCTTTCATCTCTAGGAATATGAACAAATGCCTTACAGCCAAACACTTTCAAATGATTGTATGATATGATTTTCCCTGTCCAAACTCTTTTAGGAGTATCTCCATTCAAAGGAACTGAAGGAGAAAGGTTGATGAGGTTAACTGTAGTTCTCATAGCCTCACCCCAAAAAGGATTTGGGTAACTTAGCATGAGAAAACATGCATCTGATTTTGTCAATAATTGTTTTGTTCATTCTCTTTGCTACTCCATTGTGTTGAAGAGTCTTAGGAACACTTTTCTCAAGCATGATACCATGAATCCTATAATATTCTTCAAAAGGACCCCTATATTCACCACCATTATCAGTTCAGATGCACTTCAACTTATTCCATGTTTCTCTCTCAACCTTGGCATGAAAATACTTGAAAACATCCAACACTTGATCCTTAGATTTTAAGGCAAATGTCCACACTTTTCTGGAGTGATCATCAATAAATGTCACAAAATATAATGCACCACCAAGAGATCTATATTTCATGTAACAAACATCAGTGTGAACTAAATATAAAACATGAGGTTTTCTAGATGGAGGAAATTTATGAAATGTAACTCTACTTTGTTTGCCAGCTAAGCAATGTACACATGTTTCAAGAGGCATACCTTTCACATCAGGAAGAAGATGTTCTATGGAAAGTATCTGAATCTCTTTTTCACTTAAATGTCCAAGCCTCCAGTGCTAGAGCTCAATGGATGAATCATGAACTGCATTCACCTCTCCTTTGCTCAACCTTGCTTGCATAATATAAAGGCTATTGTGCTTCTTTCCCTTTGCCACAATGAGTGAGCCCCGGCTGAGCTTCCATTTTCCATCGCTGAAGGTATTTGCATAACCTTCATCATCTAACCTGCCAGTGGAAATTAGATTTAGGTGGATATCAGGAACATGTCTAAAATTCTTCAAAATTAATTTGTAACCAGTATTGCTATCTAGATAAATGTCTCCCATGCCAACAATCTTGGATGTACCAGCATTCCCCATACAAACATGTCCAAGATCACCTGTAGTGTAAGTTGTGAAAATTTCACCATGGGGAGTAACATGAAAAGAAGCACCCGAATCTATGACCCAACACTATCTGGTCATGCAAAGTTGACATAATTATCATCACAAACAATAACAACATCACCCTCGGCTACAACAACTGTAGTGTCTTTTTCTTCTTTCTTGCTTTCACCTTTCCCTTTGGCTTGTTCTCTTTTCCAGACTCTGCATTCATTTTTGTAATGTTCTGGTTTATTACAGTAATGACAAATGATATTTTTCTTGGACCTAGACCTTCCTCTGGTTTTATCATATTTGGTACAGGGACTTCTACTCTTACTTCTTCCATGTCTTTCTTTCTTTTCTGTTACAAGAGCTTGAGATTTTGAGTAAGTCCCTTATTCTTTCCTCCTGGACTCTTCATTCAACAAAGCATCTTTGACTATGTCAATGGTTACTATACCATTAGGGGCTGAATTACTAACTGAAACCACCAAGATTTTCCAACTGTCAGGCAGGGAACTAAGTAACAATAGGGCCAACACTTCATCATCCAGATTCAATTTCATAGTAGTCAATTGATTAATCAAAGCTTGAAAATCACTCAAATGTTCAGACATATCAATCCCATCTTTATATCTCAAGTGTGCTAGTTTCTAATTAAGGCAACCTTGTTTAAACATGTTTTCCTTTCATTTATAGACTCTAATTTTTTTCCATAAAACATTAGTCCTAGTTTCTTGTGCAACATGGTGAAAAATACCGTGGTTGATCCGCTGTCAGATTTGGCCTACAGTTTTTCTAAGCATTATTCCCCATTCTTGTCACTTGGCTTTACTTCATCACCTCTTATGAGTAGGTACAGATTTTTGTAATAAAGAATGTCCTCCATTCTAGGTTTCCAAATGGCATAATTCGATGAAGTCAATTTTATCATAACACCTGATGTTTCCTTCATTTGTATCAACACAAACAATTAATTTCAGCCAACCTGACTTTGATACCACTGTTGGGTAAGTTACATTATAGTAGCAGAAATTAATGTAAAACCAATCCCAGGACAGCAAGAACCTTTCCCCCAAATTTGTGTCAAAATGGGTTTGCCAACAACAATAATAACAAGTAAACAATTCAGCCAAGTAACAGAAAAACAGATAACAATCACCACACAATAGCACACTGGAATTTTTACGTGGAAAACCCCAAAATCGAGGAAAAACCACGGGACCTATGGTCCGTAAAAGTCTTCCACTAATTTAGAAATTAATGGGTATAATAGTCTTCTCTAGTTGCAACTAGAGGCTTACATACATCAAGGAAATAATCCTTGGCTCACAAGAATAGCATTAACATCACCAAATGCAAGGTGGATACAACACAAAAATAAGTTTAGATCTCACCAAATTGCTATAAATCTGAACTGAGAAGTAGAGAAAAGGAAGAAGAATCACCAAATCTGAACTGGACTGGTATTCTTAACTCCAACACTTAATATCATCAAGAACAGGTTTGAAAGACACCTCTGAACTTGATCTTAAATGGAACAAGAGCCAGTTTTTTTCCTCTTCTTCACAAAACTCAAAGAACAAAAAAAAAACAACTTTCTTTTTTGATTTTGTATTTTTTTTTTCTTCTTCTTCGTTCTTCTCTGTTCGGTGGTTACCAGTTTGACGCCATTCAAAAAAAACAAACCAAAAATGTGGTAACCACTTTACCACTATTCGGCTCCCTTTTCTTTAGGGAGCAAATGAAGGTGGGGTGGGCCCCTCCATATGGGCTGCCACACTCATTTTTTGGACATACTTCTTGACTGTCCAAAATGTTTCTCCAAAAAGCATTATTGCCCTTATAACTATATATAACTATATAACTATATAACTATATATATATATAATGTACATTAATTTTCAAAACTCACAAATTGATTTCTGGATGCTACGATTTATTTAATTGGTAACATTGAAGTTGTTGATTGGGACTGTTCGGTAGCTTGTAAATTGTCATCTCTTTCTTTCTTTCTTTTTTCTTTTCTTTTTTTAATTTTCAACAGGTTTTTGTTATAAGTTAAACCCTAGAGGATCTTGGAGCAATGTTTTAAAGTAGTTTCCTCGAGACAATAGGGTAAGATGGAAAAATTCTGCTTCTTAGACGGGATAGCTCCTAACTGCATAACGAGTTCAAAGTCTCTCTCGTTAAGGTGAGAGGCACAAGCCTCAACTTGCGAGGAACCTCCTAACTGAAAATTTCTTCTTGGATGTTTTCATCAAGTTTATAAATCATAAGGGTAATAACCCTTCATATATGATATAATATATAATAAATGATAATATTAAAAACTTACAAGACAAAGATGTTCTCATTTCTCCCATTTTGGTTCTTTTCCCCTCAAAAATCCCATACCAAATTCTCAACTTGTCTTTCTCGTCAATCAAAATTCTTCCTTTCGATTTATCATTCTCTTTACATGTTTGCATGGTGAATTGAATGGAACCAGTTAAGAAGCTAATAATGATCTAGAGGGAACCAAAAGGATTTTGCATGAATAAACATAAAAGAACAAACCGGAAAGTAAAATCTCAGTAAGTACAAAACTCTAGATATGCTAGAAACCAAGTGTCGAAATCAGGATAGAAACACCAAATCAGGAGTAACACATCATGGCTCCATTTCATTCAACAAAAGATGGGCAAAATTTTTCTTGGGATGAACTATTGATTAAAATACAGAAAAAAAAAAAAGAAAAAGAAAAAGAGAACAAATGTATGACGCGTGGCCCGTTATGGGAAAAATAGTTTAGTGGTTCAGTTGGCCAGGTCATCGAGTCATTGACTGGGCCAACAGTTTTTGCAATTGAGTGGGTCAGGGTGAAATGGGCCCAGAAGCTGGGTGATATATAGGGTGACGGTCCGACCCACGTACCGATTCAACTGCAGGTTGAAAATATTGGTCTTGACTCTTGAGGGACTAAAGTTGAGGATCCTAACAGCTACATAAAGAGATTAGTTTCAAGAGTACCAAATTAACAATGTTGCCTAAATTATTTTTATTTCTTACATTAACTTATCTATAAATTTGAACAGTAAATGCAATTTTAATTTTGTTATAAATTAACGTAATGTAACATCCAACTATAAGAATTCGTTCATCAAGTATTATTTCTTTACTTCTTTTAAGTAGATCTCCAAAGTTAATTAGATGTAGATTTTCGGGCAAGCTTATAGTTTTAATTTGATTTTTCAGTATTAATTGGAAGGGCAGTTTTTTATTAGTTAATCAAAGCTGAACACCTCACTAGAGAAAGAACAATTATTAAAACCTAAATTGGAGATAATGGACGTAGTTCTGATAATTCTCAACTGCAGCAAGCTGAGTAATCTCCAAGCTCTTAAAGTGATTCTTAAGATACCCTATACTGATATATTGGTTATCTACTCTCTCTCCACCCGTTCAAACAACCTTTGTAGCCTTACATTGAGAATATCTTCCTACTTATGTGTTTTATTTCACTGGGATATATTCTCAATGCAAGGTTGTAAAAGATGGTTGGAACATGCAAGCCAATCTCCTCCCCACCTCTTTTTTTTATGTTTTCTTTTCTTTGTTTTTTATTTGATAGATCCCACCTCCTTGAAACAAGCACATATGTTTTTCCCTGTT
Source organism: Nelumbo lutea (assembly GCF_056320005.1). Lineage (NCBI taxonomy): Eukaryota > Viridiplantae > Streptophyta > Magnoliopsida > Proteales > Nelumbonaceae > Nelumbo > Nelumbo lutea. Next base: position 56,322,072 of record NC_142685.1, read on the forward strand.
AGAAAATGGGGTCATGGAAATTTTAGAGGAGAAACTCTGAGGCGCGACTGAAGACACTGTCTTTAGAATATTATTTGCCCCCACTCAATTTTACTGAGTTTGTTGTTGGGTTATAGGCAAATTCATTCTCAGAATACAACAGAGCCTTGGGCGAGAATATGCAACCAGTAAAGTTGAAGAGTCTCCGAAGAAACCTTCTGTGGGACTATAGTAGACCGGACAGAGAGAGAGAGAGAGAGAGAGAGAAAGTGAATTTCGAAAATGTGTGTTTGAGAAGTCTGATTCATGCTTCTTAAATAGTTTATGAAGATGTGTGAAGAAAATGTGTGTGCAATTAATGACTGTTAACTTTGAATTGTGCCTCTTGATCAGACCTGATCGAATCGTAACCGTTGATTTCATCAATGATGATCAATGGTCAGCATCGCACCAAAACCAAAGCTGCCCTTCGCGAGCCACGCGGGTGCATGCGAAATGCGAGCAAAGTGCACCTCTAAAGCACCTCATTGCGTCACAGATACACGTGCACACGCGTGCACACCCATTGCGCGGTATCAAACCTCCATACATTTCCTCTTGCATGCATCTACCACAAATAATAATTCTACTAAGTAGTAAGATAGTAGTAGCAATTGAATGTGTAAGTGAAAACATTGTACAAGAATCCTCATACTTCACTTTCAATATGAGTTATTTTGAAATACAACTTAATATAATCAGCCTCGGTTAGTTTTGTGAAAATATGATAAAAAAATTCAAAGGATTTCTGTGTGATTAATTTATGAAAAACTTAATGAGATTTGCTGATATTCATCAAATCTCAATGAATCAAGCACACCCACTCACATACATGGGCACACTGATAAGGTGGGAATGGTTACATGCATGGCTATGTTTAGTTTCACATTTGTATTGTAGGTTATTAAATGCTTATCCAACTAAGTCTTCAAATATAAGGAATTAATGCCAATTTTATTCAGATGCTTTCAGCTATGCTGAAATAGAACTAATTACAAATCAGTTATTATTTTTATTATTTTTTACCAATATAATCTTTTTATATCCATAAAAACTTTTAATAAATCATTCTTCCCATTTAACATTTTTAGTTTATATTTTACATTGAAATCTAAGAAGGGATAACTTCTGGTAACAACCATTATGGTTTTCATTTTGGGCTTGCTTTAATTACCATGGTATAGGAGTTATAGAAAGAGAGTGATTGCGTGCTGCCTTGATATCAGAGTGAAAAAACAAACAACCAATGAATTAGGGGGGGGGGGGGGGCAGGGCAGAGGGTAATTCCAAGCAATAATGAGGCTTCTTTAGAAAGGAAAACACCTCTAACTACAAACTCCACGAGTTTCAAAGAAACAAAAATTTCACAGAATTACTGATTCTTTAACTTTTTGTGTGCACCCATGAGTTTTGATACAAATTATTCTATAGAAAATTGTGGCACCACAGAAAGTGGAGAAAATAATAGAAAAGAAACGAACGTCCAAAACACAAGGATTTAATGTAGTGTGGGAAACTACTTATATTTACAGGTGAAAACAAACAAAATATATTAATCCATTAAGAGAGACCTAACATGCCAAAAGTAGTATTAATTTCCAAATAGGAAACAACCCAAGGAGACCAAACTGCTATTAACATAAATTTTCTATTTATCAAAAGAAAGGAAGACCCAACTTGCTATTAACAGCCACACATGCATTTTTAAGTAATATAATTTAAACTTTCTCATCCATAATCCATTCCCTAGCTAGGGTATATATGACAGAAAAGGTTTGGATTGAGGTAAGTCTCTTATCCTATTTCAACAGTTTCATCAAGTCATTATTTTCACTTGGTTTGGATAGGGTATAGAGATCACATGATTCTCGGCACTATAACTTAGTTGCTATTTAGTCATTTGTTCAGGGATTTTCTTAATTTGGAGGCACAAGCTCAAACATCTCGAGTACCACACAAGTATACAAGACACACACATATTCTCATTAAGCTATTGGTGCTATACTTGGTTTAAACTGCACCTTATCCCAATACTATGGAGACAATTACTACTTTATATACTTGTGTTATTCTATTTTATATATTTAGTTAATTACATAGTAGTTTCTTAACTCTTTTCCCATGTCACCTTTTAGATTGGTCAATACAAATATTTGACAAATTGCCTTGTCACATCACACCATATAAACACTTCCCCTAAAAAAATATAAGAATTGGATTGGGTGTTGGCATTATAGTAGAAAACACCAAATTTGATTTTCCTAAAGAAACGATAATGGTACCAAATGTTGTATTGATAATTCAAAGCATTTGTCCTAAAAATATATATTCTCATAAAATTTGTATTGACCAACCTAAAATGTTGTAAATAGAAGTGGCAATGGTATCAAACACAACCTTAGGTTGTATTTAGCATTCTTTATTTTAAATACTTATACCATTTTTGCTGTTAAAATACTCCTATGAACACTGAGTTCTTAGCTGCAAAAAGAAGATAAGTTCTTAAAAATAAGGAATGGCAAATACAGCCTTAGTCTTTCCTAGTTATTGGGACACCTAAAGCGAAAATTTTGATTATCTTAGTTAAATTTCTTAGAATTTCCTTTTCTGGACTTGAAAATAAAAACCCATATGGAGCCCACCCCTCCAAGACCCCAGATAGCTGGGACCAGCATTGGTTGGGGAATAATTTCAATTAGCTGTACGAGTCCTCCGTGAATATATATCTCTGATATCAAGATACCTGTATGAGGGCGTCACTTGGGATACTTCAAATGTTAGTGTAAATTCCATTCTTGACACATTGATATAACCAGCAATGTTCTTGCCATATATAGTAAAACATGTCACAAGTTTACTTTGGATTCCTAGGATACCTTCATGGTGGAGCCTCTCTTTTGTCATCTTCCTTGTTGTGAAACTACACAACTGATCATGCCTTTCTGCGTGTTTGTTTCTTACTGTGATTTGTTTCTCTTATGTCACGCATATTTACAACCTTTGGGGTCTTGATTGATGTAACATATAGATGCTAAATAATGAAATGCATGATAGGGGTTCGGGATGCATGTATTCACCGGACGGTTTTTTGTACTACAAGTACATTATGAAAGGTGGAATAGTTAGATCAATTGTCTGTGTCTGAAAAAGAATATGCTCTCCGTTCTTTTCATAGATAAAGTTTCTTTAATTTTTTTTGAAACCCTTTCTTTAATTTATCGATATTGCTTTTTGGTTCTAAACTTTGCTACTAAATTAATCATGTAAATTAGAGACATCAGGTCCTGTTATTAAAATAAAACAATAAGTTACTATAAGCAAAATCAAGTATATACAAACATATAGGACAATCTTATCTATTTAAGACTAGAAAGAACTCACCTTGACTAAAATGGAACCTTCATGGTAGGTACCAAAGAAACCTGGTTATACCCATGAAAAACCACAACAAGACTGTGAGCTTTTATTGCATAAACGGTCAAATTATCATCCTCAAGAAGAAATATTCATGATCAAAGAAGAGATTACACAATAGGATCTTTTACCCTACCAAGGGCCCATGGTCATCCACCGAGGGCCCTTAACCTATTTTCATCCATCATCACTTGTTTGATGCTCAACCACTGTATCAAGCCATTTAGGAAGTAATTAAACAACCGTGTCTAGAATCTTCCAAAAATAACAATACAGGCTACCGAATACCACACATATAAACAGCAGAAAACAAGTTCCAAAGCTCTTCTTTTGGGAACAATAAAGATATACTGAAGATATATATTTCTTCTCATATATCTATTTATTGTTTCTCACTTCTCAGTATTTCTTTCTTGTTTTTCTCTCTCACTTCTCAATCAACTAGCAGTAAGCTAAGCGATCGCTTTGGCCATACAGCTTTCCACATAAACACGTCCAGGGCCGGGGCGAAGGCAAGCACCAAGGCAGCTGCTTAGGGCTGAGAAAGAGACAAGGGTTCTGTGTTGTATCTGGGTAAGGTAGAGAACTCTGGGAAATTTTGGTAAGCATAGAAGGATACCGGAGAATATAGATCATTTGACAGACAAATTAAAACAGTAATTGTTACTGGTCCATAGAAGACTGTTCATGAAATCCCTTTCCATCCTCAAAACTATTAATATAGTGGAAATGCGTGGAGTAAGTGACAACCCTGGAGTCTCAGCAACTATTTAATTTCTCCAGGTTCAAACCATCTCTCACTGTACGTGAGAGAGCTCTTACCACATCCACAGGAAAAAAAATACACCAACGTCCAAATTATCAAACTGAAACTCGAATAACCTTACAATAAAAGAAACCCATATTAGGGAAAGGTTGGTTAGCTCATCCCACAGAAAACATCAGAGAAATATTGATTATTTCACAGACAACACCACTTTGCACATCATGGAAAAGATCAGTAGTGAATATAAATTAAAGAAACACAAAGGAAACAACCATTCCTTCTTACCTCGGGTGGGACAAAAATGGAGCTTCTGAACACGTTTTAATCTCCCACCGCCTTTCCCGAGCACACACACAACACGCAAAGAGAAGCAGACATGGGGAGATCCTGCATCACCTCAAGAAATAATAGAGGGTTCATGTTCATCTAGCTGCCTGCAGCTGGAAAGTCACTAGATAAATACATTGTTAATTAGCTCATGTCTCTCCCATCTCGGAAAACCAGAGAGGGACAGAGAGAGAGAGATGCGAGGCAAGATGGCATTTGTCTGGACCTGCACCTGCACCGACACCGATCGATCTCCTTCTCTGTAACAGGTCTTTTTGGGGACGGACGCAGAGAATTCCTTGGTGCAGTGCAGGTGCAAATGCAGACATATGCGACATGTCGACTGTCAAAAAATGAAGCAAAACCCTGGGAAAGAAAGAGAAACCAACTCTCGCCCATAACATCCAGGATGAGACGAGAAACCCTCTTATCTTTCTCTCTCCTCCCCCTCTTCTCTCTCTATCTCTCTCTCTCTTTCTCTGTGAATAAATGCGTATCCATTTACAATCTGTGGCTGTCTCTGAGAGAGAGAGACGTTGCTTTATCTGGTGGAAGCGAGGGTCGGCGTCTTTGAGATCAAAATAAGTTTGTAGTGACCACGTGACTAAAGCTTCGAGCACGTGGGAATTGCCTAGTTGGCCAATGGAAAGCTGCCACCTCAGGATTCAGCGACTGAAAGCCCATTTGACATCATCGTGCAACCCGCGTGGCGTGCCTCGCTTTGCTAATTAGTAATTAATAATCACGCCCTTATTGTTTTCTCACTTGTTTTTTAATCCCAATGATCCGGACCCGAATGTACGCTTTTGTCGGATTTTGTCCGCCAACCCAGGAATCCTTCAATTTCGTACTGTTATTAATGTACCGTATTTTTCTCTCTTTATTCTCTTTAAAAAATAACTGTAAATTAGGTGGATTTTGTCCGCACGTGTCGGATGTGCCTGGTCATGTCATGTTGCCATGTTGGTTGGTTATGTTGGGTTTACACGATCTGACCATCCATTCCGCTGCCCAAATTGCATTAACAAAATCCCCAATTCCACCATATTTCAGACCGGATTTCAGTTTTGGATCTGGGGACGGTTTAACCATCTAGTATAGGTTCCTTAAACAAACCTCAATCCAATGTTTTCAACCCGTCGTTGACTCTGCCCATCAAACCGTCATTCGTTAGGATTTTAGGCCCGGTTCAGTCAAGACCCGTTAGATGGTCAAGAATCATTTGACTTGGTGACTGAGTTGCAAGTTGTATACTCAATGTATGGAAAACATTTAGAGGCCATAACTTTGCATTCTGATATTTGATTGAGGTGATTTTTTTTATTTTGAATAATTTTTTGAGATCTATGTATCTCAAGATACTGTAGGCGCCTTGACTTGCTATTTTCATGAAAAAAAACCTCTTTTTTCGTAATATTTTTATAAATAAAAAATAAAAACTGAATTAAAAACATAAATTAAATATAAATAATGCAATATAACATATCTAAAACATATTAATACATTATTTATTGTTAAAATATATATATTTATATACATATATATATATATATATATATATATATATATATATACTAAATACATATGTGTGCTGATGTGATACCGTCTGAACCATTTTTGCCTCCAAGCCAGTTTTTAAAACATTGCCTCAATCCTTTAGTTGAGCTTAATTTCTTTGAATAGCTTGCTTTTTGAAATTTTATTTTTTAAGCATTTGTTTGAGAGAGTTTTCATGCAGCGGCTTCTGGCGTTTCAAGATGGGTAGGGCTTGTAATGGACTCCGAATATCTGATGCCTTATTTGACTTCAAATTCGATTATCCGGATCATTTCTTGGTAAAAGAAATAGATAGAAATACAGCAAAAGAAACATTACATCAGAGGGCTTTTCAAGTATTATCTCACAAAGGAGTGGATCCAAGATGGGCACTCGTCAATGAAGAAACCAATCTCATTAAATCCCTCAATCAATGTGATGGTTGTAAATGTTAGAAACCCTCCCAAACAGCCTATAAAATTAACGAAGTAAATGTTAACCCAATTATTATATCTACATTTACGAGTTGCAACCCTCATGTGTTCTAAAGTGTGCAACTCCTCTATGTATCGGTGGGACGGTATGGTGGAAATGCAACTTCGAGGTTGGAATTGCATTGATTGTGGGTAGCTTTTCTCTGAAGAAGATGGTTTTGTATTCGTTTTTCTAGTAACAGTTTTTGTAAAGTGGTTGGTGCTCAAAACCAAGAATTGGAATATCCTGCCAACAAAATAATTTCCAACACCCTACCAACTTGATCTGAAATCATATATCTCACTATAAAATTAGGGCTTATTATAAAAGTGGAACATGTCATGTATGAGATGTACGGTATCAAATAATGTTGGTAGGGTATTGGAATATATCTTATTGGCAGGTGATGCAAGCTCCAAAACCAAATATGATTTGACATTTCATACACTACATTTATTCTACCTGTTTGAGCTTATTGCCTAACAACAATTGGTCCCAATTCTCAATAAAGGAGGATTGCATTAGGTTGGTGACCAGCATTGATAACATTTTCCCAACTCTTATGGTCATGGATTGAGATGGCCGAATGACAAAAATAAAAAGAATAGGGTTGGAAATGAAGTCATTCAAAGGCACCTGGGAATAGTCCCAATAGGTGATAAAACATTATATTTAAAAAATTTGTGACCAATCAATCGGCATCATAAATTTGTTAACCTATAGATGGTATTTATCAAAATTTACAGGCAGGCTTTGGTTGGTCAAAGCTCTTCCAACACCATATCTTTCCGGTATCATAGATTTTCCTTAAAATGAGAGAATAAACTTGGATGATTTGGTCATGTCTATGTAAAAATGTCTAAAGCAAAGCTTGATTGCCGGCGATCAAGTTAGATAGAAGTACATGATGGAATAGAATGGTATTTCCTTGGAAAAGGTTTGACTTTGGTGAGAAATGAATTGAGTGGATTACAAAATGCATATCTTTGATGTCTTATCAAGTCTTAGTAAATGGTGTTTCCTAGCAAAAGAATTTATCCAATGGACCGGATCCAAATTTGATTGTCAGTATTTATAGGTTCAGCTTGAGAAGAGTATAATTACAAATATATTGCAAGTAGAAGGTATTGCAGGTGCATGTTTGTATTTGCACTCTTCCCAAACAGCATTTTCCACAACGATTGTTCGTTTGAAAAAAATAAAAGAAATTTACTACAGAGTAATATTTTCAAGTATGGAAGAAGTTGTATTTTATACATCAAATAATTTGGGTTTGGGTCTAGGTAAATCCGGGTGGATCCGATTCATTTGTGAAGGGAATGAATAATGATGAAGAAAATATAAGCTTCCAAACAGGGGAAAACTAGAAGTGATGGCTACAGGTGTATCATCACCATTGTCGTCATCTTCTTTGTACTGTCAACCTCTCTCTTCTATCTCTCTCCTAAAAGTAATACAGTTGGTGGTACAAATAATATCAGCTCAGGCATATTTCCCTGTACCCAGCTGCTTGAGTGGACTAGGAAGGTTAATGCCCAACGCTTAAAACAAGAGAAGAGACGGAAGAATATTCTAACATATCTGTACATCACAAAGGGAGGGAGGGTTTGCTCTGGATTTGGCTCTGTCCATTTCTATGATTCTTGATTAGGGCTTTCTCTACAATGTAACTCAGACCGGACATACAAGATACAACTTAAATGAAATGCTTTCTGGGTTATGGTTCTACCAATTAACTGGGTGGGATTAATCCATGAAAACTGTCATTTCATTGGGGAACCGGAAAGGACACTGGGTCTACAAGTTAAACTGTCTATTTCTATTTAAGGTTTAAAATTTCAATATGATACATCTCGCATCGGAACTGTCTGAAACCCCAAATAAGAGAGTAAACGTGCTTAAAATAAACCCCCTGATGCAATTTTGAAAAAAAAAAAACCTTAAAATAACGAAATTATAAAGTAGCAAAACACTCAATATGCCTATTTATGTGTATGGGATGTATCAATATTTTAAACCATGGTTCTGCCCAAGTCTTACAACAATGTTAGCCAATTGCCACCCCTCTCCCATACTCTAAAAGAGGAAAAAAGCTCATATAATTCACACAACAATTGTAAGCAATAATTTAAGTTTACCGTCACAAGGGGGCCCCATCACCAACCTTGATAGGGTTGTCAATGGGTTGGGTCTCAGTTGGAGTGGGGACAGAATGTCTCAGTCCCATTCTGATTAATAAATAATCAGCACAATATGAAGGACCCATAATTAAATCAATTAATAATCAGGACAATCGGGGGTCCGAGTGTCTGACTCAATTAGAACTGATTATATTGGCACTTATAATTATCAACAATAATAACAATTTAGAACTTTATTAATTTTAATGGCATAACCTTATTAAAACTGATTTTAAAATATAAAATGAGTTTTAATGATTATTATCTTATATATTTTTTATGAAATTTACTTTTTTAGATATCAATATAAAAAAAAAATTACAATAAAACAAGAAACCTTTATATAATATTAATTATATAATCGATTCAGACTTAGTTTGAAAGAGCAAGAACCGGTCCTGACCCAATTATTAATCGGGACAAAATAGATTCCATTCTGTTGGGTAGACCAGACGAAATGACAGCCCTAAATCCTTGAGCAACAACAATGGCAGGACTAACCTTGCCGTTAACTCGTATTGTCTTCCAATTCTACAAATGCAGCGAGCCCTCAACAAGTTCAGCTTTAATAGAATTACCTGGCTGTCTTTAGACTCGTGAGAATAGATGCAAATGGTTTTACTGTTTAAGCAATGAAAAGGGCCAGAAAATTTTCACCAAGAATTACAAAAACAAGGATTCCCCCCAACCCCACCAAGGAAATAATCAAACCACACATTTACTCATGAGCAATTTCAGCCTCACAATAATACAATCTGTTTTCTGAACCACCACCAGCTCAGTATTGAACGTATTCGCAGTGAGCTAGTTGGCAAATAGCAGCCCATGTAGTGTCACAGCAATCTAATAGAAAGTCAAATGGAATAGCTGGGGTTACTGAAGTTGGGCCAATCTAGTTGACAAACGTTAGCACCATCTCGTAGAGATCCATCTCCAAGAAACCCACACTCATGGAAGGTGGAGACCGGAGACCGGAAATTTGCGGCAACAAGTTTTGCCACAGGGAATGGATTTCATCAAACACTTGCTTGACAAAATGAGTCCGGATTGGCTGTACCAAAGTGAGTACTACTCATAAAATGGCATATTTAGAAATGATCGTGTTCAAATCTAAGCCAGAAAAATATCAAATCCCTTTGACAAAGGATGCAGATGTCAGAATTCTGATACAATTCTTTCATTTACTTCCAGCACCTACTTCGCTTCTTTAGCATTTATTCCTGGGGACTCAATGCATCCGAGGATTACCATTGAGGCCTCATCTGCACCTCCTCCTACCTTACACCTTGTACTAACTTGAGCGTCAGAGCTTCCACCTCGAGTCTCCACCCGAGGCCTCTGACACCCATTGTTTTGCAGTACTTCGGATCTCCAGGAACCTCGTTACCGAGACGACGACCTGCACTTCTCAGCTTCTACCGTACTCAGAATGGAGCACCTCACCTCAACTTTCCCTCTTTAGAGTCCTCAAAGCCTTCGGCTTGCCTTCGGAACATGGGAGTGAATTTACCTCGTTGACCTCAGCTAATCCGAGCCACAACAATTGGCACCGTCTATGGGGAAATACCAAAAGTTTAGGAAGGTGTCCTTGGACAAACAGTCAGTTCGGGAGCGCCTCGAAATACAGCTGAAGGAGGTGCAGCATGGTCTTTCCAAGGAGCAGGTGGAAAGAGTCTGGCTGGAGAGTATTGTCTCTGAGGTAGAGAGGCGGACAGCCGAGGCTGAAGGAAGGGCTGCCAAGGCCACAGTGTCGGCGGAGCAGTCCAAGAAGGCAACGAAAAAAGTGGTGAGGCATACAAGAATCCTCCGACTATCTAGATGCACTTGTGGAATACGCTTCGGCATCCTACCTTGACGGGATGGATGACACAAAGAAGGAACTCCTACTGGTGATGCTAGATTTTGACGTCAATGGGCTGCAGGTGATCCTCGATGCTCCTAACAAAGCCCAGCTTGCTGATGACTCCGCTCCTCCTGCCGATGGCAATGCCTAGGCGTGGATCTCCCCTGCCCCACCATTTTCTTTTTGTTTAGCTGTTGTTTTTGTTGTTTTCTTTTTTTGTGAATGTAAATATATTTGCCCTACGAGACCTTCAAAAACTTTTTTGTAAAGGCAACACAAGAAATTAGTGATGAAGGAAGTCATTTTTTGCATATGATGTGCCTTGAGTATGTTGTGTCTTTCTCTTTCTTTCTTTTCTTTCTTCCTGTTAGCCGGGGACGAAGCAGTCAGTTCAGTCGTGATCAGGAAGGTACTGTGCGACGCTAAAACCAAATACCCCAAAGTGGAGAAACTGGCCTTTGCTCATGGTCTCAGCCATAAAGCTTAGGCCATACTTCCAAGCCCATGCCATCACGGTGTTGACAAATCAGCCCTACAGAGCTGTCCTAGCCAAGCCCGAGACCTCGGGGCGTCTAATCAAATGGGTGATTGAGCTTTCCGAATTCGACATACGATACCAGCCAAGGCCCGCCATCAAAGCACAAGCCCTTGCAGATTTTGTGACGAAATGTACCTTCAACCGAGCTGGAGCCAACCTAGATCTACTAGAAGAAGCCCGGGAGCAGGCACAGATCAGGGTAGCTACCTACCAACAACGCGTGACCTGCTACTAAAACTCGAAAGTAAAGGAAAGACACTTCCAAGAAGGGGACCTCGTCCTCAGAAAGGTCATGGTCCCCGAACCTGGTGTAGGAAAGCTGGGCCCCTATAGAGTCAAGCAAGTCCTCGGCCCTGGAACATTTCACTTGGAACACATGGACGGAAGACCCGTCCCCCGGACATGGAACTTGGAGAACATCCAAATGTACTTTCAATGAATGTAGTTGATTATGGTCAAATGATAAACAAATAAAGCAAAAAAGTTCCTCTTCGCCTCAAATGTTGAATGAATGTGTGTCCTAAGTCCTAAAAAACATGTGGCTTTGCGACCTTCCAATGTGCAAAACCCTCCTACTAGGGATGAACTCTTGGTATGGATCGATGCGGAAGACTGTCACGACCCTAGGACGAGCACCTCACCAAAAGCATGCATGCTAGGGCAAACGAGGCCTTTTATGCCTCATCACCTCCTTGACGGACGGTGGCCCCCTCGACATACCAGGGAAAAAGAGGCCCTACATGCCTCGTTACCTCTGCAGAGTACGGTAACCCTCTCGGCTACCTATACTTAGCGCAATAAAAGTAGCAACCCCAACTACCTCGGCAGTTCGCGTCGGCTTGAGCCCCCAGCTTCGCTGGTGGGTCATCTCAACCTCCCTTGAGGAAACACTTGGTGAGAAACAAGCTAGGTGAACTACACCCCGATAGTGTTGCCCGTTCTCGGATCCTCATCCTCCCAAGTACCTCGGCGATATACCTCGGCCAACGACCTCAACTACGGTGCCAAGTCACCTCGACCTTGCCTAAGTTGACACTTAAGGAATTCTGGAGCCAAGCGAGCCTCACTTTGGGCGTATGGCTCCACCTCGGTTCCCAATGCCCTAACTACTAAAAGCGAGCGTGCAACCAACTACATGTGCTACGAGCAAAGTATGCATGTTTTTGTGTGTTGTGGCCCCATTGTTCGGAGGGGCAAGAACCTCTCAAGGAAGAAGAAAAAAGAAGAAAGAAAAGAAAGAAGGAGAAAGACGCAGCATACACAAGGCACAACATATGCAAAACATGGCTTCATTCAACAAAAAAGTTTTTGAAAGCCTCGTAGGCCAAATATATGTACATTCACAAAAAAAAAAACAAAACAAATCAAAACAAAACAACAAAAACAATAGCTAAACAAAAAGAAAGAGGGGGGGGGGGGGGGGGAGATCCACGCCTAGGCCTCGCCACTGGCTGGAGGAGCGGAGTCTTTAGCAGGCAGGGCTTCGTTGGGAGCATCGGGGATCACCCGCAACCCCTCAACATCAAAATCTAGCATCACCAGTAGGAGTGCCTTCTTCGTGTCCTCAATCCCGTCGAGATAGGATGCCGAAACGTACTCTGCAAGCGCATCCAGATAGTCAGAGGACTTCTTGTATGCCTCCACCGCTTCAATCGCTGCCTTCTTGGGCTGCTTTGCTAACGTCGTGGCCTCGACAGCCTTCTTCTCTACCTCGACAGTAGACATGTTCATGGGTCGGGTGGCCCGACGGGCCGGCCGGGCCCGGCCTGACCCGACCCCCGGATGGGCTTGAATAGGATTTTTGGCCTATGGGCTTAACCTCGGGCCAAAAAGCCCGGCCTGCATAAAATTCGAGTTGGGCTCGGACTTTGTCAAAATAGCCCGGCCCGAGCCCGGCCCATCCCGACCAGTTAAACCTAAGTAAACCCAGCCCGACCTATAGTTAAACCCAAGTAAAAACCCTATGTGATGTCCATTTGAATAATTTTTTTGATTTGAGAAGGTTGTTGATTCACTTGTAGGCCCATTGTTCATTTAAATAGGGGAAAAAAACACCTGAACTAAAATAGATAATGTTTATTTGAATAGGGAAAATTTCAAATTTCTTTTATTAGCTCGGGCTTTGGGCTTTTTATCAGGTCCGGGCTCGAGCCCAAGTTGTAGGCCCGTTGATCGGGCCGGGCTCGGGCTCAGGCCTAACATTTTTTTGTTAATAAAGAGTCAAAGCCCAGCCCGAGCCCGGCCCGGCCAGGCCCAGGAACAGGTCTACTCAACAGCCATTCCTTTAGCCTCGACTAGCCGCCTCTCCGCCTCGGAGACAATGCTCTCCAGTCGGACTCTTTCCACTTGTTCCTTGGAAATACCTTGCTGCACCTCCTTCAGCTATATTTCGAGGCGCTCCTAAACTAACTACTCGTCCAAGAACAACTTCCTAAACTTTTAGTATGTCTCCTTGACAATGGCAACTATCTTCTGGAACTTTTCCCATTCCTTTTGGAGCTTCTCCTTGGTGGACTTCTTCTCCTTCTCCACCTTATCGATGTGGGGCATTACCAGCCTCGCCCGGTCTCCCAAACCGACGAAGTGCAGGTAGGCCTGCAACAGAACCAGATAGTGAATGAAAGAGTAAGAATAGAAGGAAATATATAAAACGAAAATGTATATGTCTTACCTTGGCCAGATGGTACAGGCCCTCGTCGTAGATGGCCTTGGGGTCACTTTGCAGCAAACTGTAGTGGTCCCTCGGCAAGATCGCCCCACTCACCAGGTGGGGCCCTCATCGAAGATGGAGCTGAAGAAGACCCTCTTCTAACCTGGCGTTCAGCATTGGCCACCTTCTACGGCGGCTCCTCCCTCAGTGTATCTACGACGATCCTCTTCTGACTCACCTTGGCCCCCTCCGTGGGCCTTTTCAGCACCTCAGCCCCCTCGATCGGCCTCCTTGGCGCCTCTGTTGACTTCTTGGCCCCCTCTGACGGCCTCTTCACCCCACTGGTAAGCTCTTGGGGTGTCACCATTGGTTGTTTCCCCTTGGCTGGGACCTGTTGATTTCCCCCCTTCGCCGAGACTGGGGGGTAACCTCTTCGCCGAGCCGCTTCAACGTCTATCTCCTGGCCTGGTTTGCCCAGGCCTTCTCGAGCAGTCGTTGCTTGGTGTCCATTGGCACTTCTACGAACAGCAAAAGAAAACGGTCAGTATAACAAGGAAAAAATGTTGAAGGTGTGCTAAGTAACTACGATACCTCTTCTACCGAGGGGGCAGGGCTAATCCCAGCGAACACTAGAGGGACCTCCTCCTCCACTAGCGACTTCACCTAGAATGTCCCCATCACAAGCAGATGAGCTACGGTAGTAGCCTCTTCAACTCGGAGTGAAGGGGGATATCTCTTGACGACTACGCAGGCCTCCCCCCAATCAAACCTGAACCTCTAGCCTTTGGGGCAGGAGACGTAAAAGAACTTGTCCTTCCACCCATGGACTTACGAGGGGTTGTGCATCGGCTTCCCTCTCCGAGGGTGGAAGTAATACATGTTAGCCTCAGAAGCGTGCTTCCTTGGCACGAACATGGCATGGAACATTCTCAACGTCAGCTCCACACCTCGAAGTTGAGCCCACACTAACATTGCTATGATGGTCCTAAGGGCATTGGGGACAAGTTGACTAATAGTGATATCATACCAATCTAGTAACTCAAAGATTAAGGAAGGGAGGAGAAACATAAGGCCAGACTCTAAAAAATGCTGGTAGACATAGATTTCCCCCTCGTCAGGGGTCCATGGCCGATCACCTACATCGGGGACCCTAAGATCATATGACCAGGGTATGTGGAACCTCCTCGCCAGGGATTTGACCTGGCCCACATCCAAGGAGCTGTCAAACTCCGAGCATGGGACACCAGCATCAGCCACCCTTTGGGTAGCACTCCCTCCCACCAGTCCAATGACAATCTCTACAACATCTTCCTCCTCGGAGAGAGGAGACCCTTCGGGCTCCGCGCTTTCATGAGGAGAGTTATTGCCCCGACAGCAACCCTCGACACCCCCCGAGGCTACCCTTTCTCTCGGTATGGCTACCTCCCACTGAGGAGGGGCTATGGATAAAGAACCTAAGGAAGAGAGAGGGGATGGGGTTTCAGGAGAGCTCCCTCCTGAGGTGTTCGGGAGTTCATGGCATTCAGGGTCGGAGTCTTAAGAATGACATAGTGAATTACCTAGACAGTGAAGAAGGTGAAGACAGAGTGTCCTGAAGAATGGAGAACCTAGGAATGTCTTGAAGGATTGTGAGCTTGGGAGTTGAGTTCACTCAATAACAGGGGTGCCTAAGTTCAAATGACGGGGAAAGTCACCACTAGGGCCCCTATTTAGAGGAGAATGGACGGCTCAGATCTCATTGGATCCAATGGATGAGGCACCTCCGCTTCCACCATCCAACCATAATGCGCCACCTAACACTCATCCTCAAAAGATGAAACGATGCCCAAGCAATGACTCAGATCACTATGGATTCGGCGGTCATGGGGACCCTCCGCTTTTGCAAACTAGCTATACCGCACCTATCAGCTCTGCCCTTGGAAGGCGAAACGATGCTGGGCGAACCATGAGGCTCACCCACTGCAACCCATAGGGCGAACCACGAGGCCTGCCCATCATGACCCACGGGGTGAACCACTCAGCCCGGAAAATGCACGCCTATCTTGGTGACTGTCCTCCACACAATAGACCCCTGACGTGGCCTGACCGTACGTGATACAGACCATCCTCGCTAATCCGAGGCATCCATGCCACACGCATCTCCGAACTGATGAGGAGGGAAGATGCACATGAAGTGAAAGTGGCGCCACTGCAAGATACCCCTCGACTGAGGAACCCGAAGGCGTAACGATCACTGCTCCCGATGACCAAAGTCGTACCCCGACTATCATCTCCATTACTAGTCGAAGCCAAGACCTCACCTCGGCCTCAGGAGTGGGGGGCAAGTGATGTGGGCTAGCTAGGCCCAGCCCATAATGGGCTAGGAGGCCCAGGCCACTAACGCTTGGCTAAAGGAGCAGTTGGGTGTACTCGCAAAGACCCATCGCTTGACTTTGTACGACCCTCATCTAGTGTGTTCATCTCCTCCTGCCTCCAGCTCGTTCAAGTATAAATATGAGGTAACTCTCCCTTGACAAAGGATCTGAATCCCAGAATTCTGATAGAGTTCTCTCATTTACTTCCAACACCTACCTCGCTTCCTTAGCATTTACTCCTGAGGGCCCAGTGCATCCGAGGACTACCATTGAGGCTTCGTCTGCACCTCTTGCTACCTTGCACCTTGTACTAACTTGAGCGTCGGAGCATCCGCTTCGGGTCTCCACCCAAGGCCTCTAACACCTCATGTTTTGCAATACCTCGGATCTCCAGGAACCTCGTTACCGAGACGACGACCTGTTGTTCTCGGATTCTACTGTACTTAAAAGGGAGCACCTCGCCTCGGCTTACCCTCTTTAGAGTCCTCGAAACCTTCAGCCTGACTTCAGAACTTGGGAATGAATTTAACTCGTTGCTCTCAACTAATCCGAACTGCAACACAAACAATTATGACTTGCCTTGGAATTCAAGGCACAACTCCGACAACCTTGTGTTTGCGTGTAATCAACAAAAACTCTCTAGTTATCAAAGAAAGAAAGACCTTGCTTGTTATGAACACAGTCATATTGCATCATTTTTAGTAATACAATTTAAACTTTCTCATCCATATTCCGTAGCTAGGTTATGGTAGGAAAGGTTTGGCTTAACAAGGTAATAGTCTCTTATCCTAATTCAACAACTTCAACTCATATTATTTTCCCTTGGCTATGACAGGGTAAAGATCATAATGATTCAGCATTATATCTTGGTTGCTATGTAGAGTCGTATAAAACCCTTCAGAGATTGTCTTTGGAGGCACAAGCTTCAGTGTTTAGTTGAAATATCCCGAGTATAATACAAGTATACAGCGCGCACAGACACACACACATTAATTATTCTCATCAAGGCGTTTGTGCAATTCACTTGGTTTAACCACACTTAATTTTTCCTAATGGTTTGAAGACAACTACACGAATCCTATTCTGCCATCTTAATCTATATATTTAGTTCAGTTCTTCTATACATAAGATTTCTCAACCAGTTTTAGTCTTGAATTCCCTATCCACGTAGGGCCTTCAATGGTTGGTCTTAATTAATGACATGCAGCAACTAAGAGAGTGTTGCAATTGTTTCTCTAATTTTAATTTTATCCTAGATGTTGAATTACGTACACACATACATCATATTGACTTATTGAGTTTGTACTCCCTTGTAACTTTTTCTAAATATGTTGGAATTGGGAATTCAATCAGTTATCTATGATAAGGGCGTCATGTGGGGTACTTGTAAATTTCATTTTTGACACTATTGTGTATTGTCCAGCCGTGTCCTCGCCATATCTGGGTAAAACAAGTCAGCAGTTCACTTTGAATTCGGATGCTTTCTTCGTGGAACCTCCCTTTGTCGTCTTATTTGTAGGCTCATTGTGAAACTACACAATTCATGCCTTTGGTGGGGATTGAGGGTGTATTCATCAGATGATTTCAGTACTGTAAGTACATTATGAAAGGTGGAGTAGTTCGATTAATTGTCTGCCTGAAAAAGGATTTGCTCTCCGTTCTTTTAATAAATACAGATTGTTAGTTCTAAACTAGCTACCTAATCATGACTATAACAGACATCAAGTCTTGTGATTAATAGAAAATCTAGAAGCAAAATCAAGTAACGAATAAATTAATACAACTAGTGCCAATAGATAATAAAAAATATATAGGACAGATTTACCCATTTCAGACTAGAAAGAGCTCACCTTCACTAAAACGGAACCTTCATCATAAGTAGCAAGTACTAAAGAAACCTGGTTATACCCATGAAAAACCATAGAGTGTCAGCTTTGATTGCATAAATTGTCAAATTATCATCCCCAAGAAGAAATATACATGATCATAGTTTAACTAAAAGAAGAGATCTCTTAAAAGGGTCATTTACTCTACCGAGGGCCCTTGACCTATTCTCATCGATCACTTTTTTGATGCTATTCAGCCATTGTATCAAGCCCTTTAAGGAGTAATTAAGCAACCATATCCAAAATACAGTTGTTAATGTTTTCCCTCCTTACAAAAGTAACAGTACTAGCTAGCTAGCTACCAGATACCACACATATAAACAGCAGAAAACAGGTTCTAAAGCTCTTCTTGTGGGAACAGGTACGATATCTCTTCTTCTCATTATCTCATGAATCTACCACATGTCTCGCACTTCCCAATCCAAGCCGGAAGTAGCAAGGCGATATTCCTTGACACTGCTGCTTGGTAGTCATCAACCACCCACTTCCGTATTGTCACGGGGCTAATCCACGAGGCCCCGTGTGACATTTGATGAGGTCGAGAAAGCCTATAAATACAAGCAATAACACACAAAAGGCAATAAGAAGGCACACAAATTAGATAAAAGGCAACTTGTATTGCATTAATCAGTGGTAAGCATAAGCATACAGTTCAGTGTCGAGGGAATCTCGTACTTAACCTTTACATGCTTATGACTCACTCGACTACCTACCTCCCCTCAAAGAGTACGTTAAGCTTTTGGGGGAGTGACAAAAGGAAACATCAAAAGAGTGAAAATTCATACTAAGTAATTATAGTAATGCCATTGGCAATCCCCCCTTACAAGATACATTCATAGCCCACCCATGACACACGCAAGATGACACCATGAAGGCACGCGGTAGGCACTTTGTTGGCACGGCTGAAGGTGCTTGATGGCACGGTGAAAGAGTCACTTGTGACAGTCTCCCCCACTCAATTCGATCTACGTCCTCGGAGATCGGCTTTGGCTGGTCCCTTAGATTCGCTAGTGCGGAAGAAAGGTTCTCTTGTTGTTTCACGAACCGGTTGTCATCCAAGGCCGAGGTGTAGATTTGGATGGCATGGTTGGGTTATCTTGTTCTGTTGGGGTTTCCTATGGCTAAGTCCTTTCTGGGCGGCCTCAAAGTATGATAATGGCTGGTTCAGCTTGGCCATAGGGAAGGTTTGGGCCAGGTAAGGGTGAAAATGATTTTTTGGATTGTTGGGGTGTTAGTTACCATGAATTATTTCCCAAGGGTGACTCATAGGGCTACTACGTGATTCAGTCTGAGGGATGGTGCGGAAGTGGTCCCTAAATGGCTTGGGTGGCACTCGCTCTCCCCGGTGGTTGTTGTAGTAGGTGTGGGCGAACTTAGACTCGGCCTTGGATCTTCTGCTTTGCTTGACGGTTGTCGACGCGCACGAACTCTATTGCTGGAGTGGTGTAGATAGCTTGATGGCATGTTGCTTCCTGCTACTGTTGAGGTTGGCTTTAGGGGTGGCTTCTTCAGCTAGTGGATTGGGGAACTTCTTTGCTTCCTCCATGTTGGCGTCAAACAAGGCTTTTTCATGAAAAAGTTGTTGTGCAAAAACTTGCTTCCCATGAACCCTAATGAAAGTCATAACTGGTACCATACAAGGGGAGCGCTCGTCCAAGATGCACATAGAGTTGATATGAGGCATGAGTGTTGCTTTCGCCAGCAAGTCCATTCCCAAGACAACTTGGAAGTCATCCAAGGGTACCACTGATAGATTAGTCTTTCTTGTCCACAACCCAACTTGGAGATCAACCCCACGAGCCATGCCTTCAATCGCCTTGGCCCTGAAGTTCACGACCTTGAGCCACCATGTCTCTTTCACAATGTTCAGATTGAGTCGCTTGGCCTCGGCAACCAAAATGAAGTTGTGGGAGGCCCCTGTATCAACAAGGGCTTGAGCCGACTTCCCGCCGAGGAGGATGTCTACATACTTCAACCCCCTTTGGCGCCTGCACAGACTTTTCCTCATTACTTCGCTCGTCATCACTGAGCTTGGCGACAAGGGCATTGATCTTCTTCTTGGTTGGGCAGTTGCAAATCAGGTGATTCTCCCCACAAAGGAAGCAAGAACGTGGGGGCCCAGCAGTTTTGGGCTTGTACTAGTGCTGAGGGCCTTGCTCTCCTTGTGGCTTCTTCCCATAGTCTTGTCTTGTTGGCTTGTTGAAGTTGCAGTTGTCGTACGAAGGGTGTGGATGACTTGCTCCCCCACTCAAATTTGGGGCACGCGGGCTTTCTGGCTTAAGGGCTTCTTCATCTGACAAGCTCGTATCATTGAGTTGCTCCGCCACTGCCATTGCCATGGCGAGGTCCTATACATTGCAGTGTTGGAGCTCTAATTCGGCCCATGGCTTCAGTCCGTCTATGAAGTTGAACAGTAGATCCTTATCGAACATGTTCGTGATCTCCAATGTAAGGGTTGAAAACTCTTTGACATAGTCGTGGAGTGAGTCCCCATGCTTGAGTGCTTTCAACTTCTTCCGCGCCAGGTACTCCACGTTCTTTGTATAGAATTGTCGCTTTAGTTCTCGCTTAAAATCAGCCCATGTCTTAATGGTGCATGTACCCCGTTCAATGTATTGGCATCGCCTGCACCACCATAGCATAGCAATGTCAGTCAAATACATGATCACTGTACGAATTTGAGTTAGGTCATCATCAATGCCAGCGACAAGGAAATATTGTTCCATTTGCCACAAGAATTTGTCAAATTCTCTAGCATCTCGCTTCACACGAGTAGGGGCCAGTGTTGTGGAGGGGCTTGGAGTGTTGGCCACTAATCTCTTGAGGAGCTTCATGTCTCCTCTTAGTTCATCTAATTGTGTCTAGAGGTCTGTAGGAGTGGCCATGGCTACTTTCATGGCCATCCATTCAGCTCTCATCTCATCAACCTGGTCTTGGATGTTGGATCGAGATGAGCTCCTTTCTTGTCAGGATGTTGTGCCAAGGACTTCTTTGAGGATGCCATTCAGGACGTCTTGGACCTTGTTCATAATGCCATTTAAACGGGCTTCTAGCTCCACCATGGAGCTCTCAATTGTTTCCATGTTCAGGTGGATTTCCTCTACTCAGCCACGCATCTCCCCAACGATCACTTTGCAACGAAGGATGTGTGTGTCGAAGGCAGCAAGCTTGTCAAATAACTTGTTGCGCTTGCTTGCTTTGGATGTTTGACCCTTTGGGGCCTTCTCTGTAACGGCTTCATCGCCTAGAGCCTCATCGGTCTCTCTAGCATGGGCAAGGCCATGCTAAATCTCGTCGGTGAGTTCCTTGTTGTGCTTCATTGCGCCACCACTACTGTTGCTATGCAAGGGTCATGTGCATTGAGGAGCAACCCGCTCTGATACCAACTGTCACGGGGCTAATCGAAGAGGTCCCATGCAGCGCTTGATGGGGTCGAGAAACCCTACAAATGCAAGAAACAACACACAAAAGGCAATAAGAAGGCACACAAATTAGACAAAAGGCAACTTATATTGCATTAATCAGTGGTAAGCACAAGCACACAGTTCAGTGTCGAGGGGATATCGTGCTTAACCTTTACATGCTTATGACTCGCTCGACTACCTACCTCCCCTCAAAGAGTACTTTAAGCTTTGGGGGGAGTGATAAAAGGAAACATCAAAAGAGTGGAAATTCATACTAAGTAATTACAGTAATGCCATTAGCGGTCCCCCCTTACAAAATACATACATAACCCACCCATGAAGGCACGCGATAGGCATTCTGTTGGCACCGCTGAAGGTGCTTGATGGCACGGTGAAGGAGTCACTTGTGACAGTATTGCAATCAATTGTCCAGCCAGCAGCCGCCTAAACAATCACTTTGGCTACACAGCTCTACACACAAACACGTCGAGGGCCCGGCAGAGGCAAGCACCAAGGGGCCAGTTACTGCTTACTGATCCACAAAGACCAGAGAATAAAGATCATTCGAGAGACAACACTAGGGATTAGTACTGGTCCATAAAGATACTATTCATGAAATCCCTTCTTATCCTCAAAACTATTAGCATGGCGGAATGTGTGGATTGGCAACTGACAACCCTAAAGGAAACCCATATTAGGGAAAGGTCGGTTAGCTCATTCCACGAAAACACGGGAGAATCTTCATCGGTAAACAGACAACGCCAGTTTACACATCATGGAAATCATAGAAGAGAGCAGTGAATGTAAGGTAAAGAAACAGAAAGATTCATCCATATCAGGGGAAAACAACCATTCCTTCCTACCTTGGGAGAGACAACTGGAGCTTCTCTCCCCTTTCTCGAGCACGCGCGCGTGCACACACAACACGCAAAGAGAGAGGGTTTCCGAATTACCTTAAGAAATAAAAGAGGGATCACGTATTCATGTTCATCGAGCTCCCTGCACCTGAAAATTCACTGGATAAAGAGATTGTTAGCTAATGTGTCCACCCCATCTTTGAAATGAAAACCAGGGAGAGAGAGAGAGAGATGCGAGGCAAGATGGCATTTGTCTGGACCTGCACCTGCATCAACACCGATCTCCCTCTCTGTAACAGGTCTTTTTGGGGACGGATGCAAAGAAGAATTCTTTGGTGTGGTGCAGGTGCAAATGCAGACATACGCGACATGTCGACTGTCAAAAAGGAAGCGAAACCATGGGAAAGAAAGAGAGACCAACTCCATAGCGCATCCAGACTCAGACGATAAACACACACACCCTCTCTCTCTCTCTAAAGACTAACACAACCACATATGTGAAAAGAAGGGGAGATAACGTGCGAAAGGAAACATGGATACGCATTTATTCACAGAGAAAGAGAGTGAAAGAATTAGAACACAGAAGAGAGGGAGAGAGAAAGAAGTCAAAGAAGTACTTGGTGACCACGTGACTAAAGCTCGAAGCACGTGGAAATTGCCGACTTGGCCAATGGAAAGATGCCATCTAAGGATTCTGCAACTGAAAGCCACATGAAATCATGGTACAACCGCGTTCCTCGGTTAGTTAAATCACGCCTTATCTTCTTAATTTAATGATTAATCCGGGAAGCCCGGACCCGAATGTACGATCCAATCGGGTCATAAGTACGGGTTAGCAACTCCGGGAGTCAAGAATCCTACACTTTGCAGCCTAAGCATGTGTTTTCTACGACCATAAAAAAAAAAGACCATTTTCATCTATTTATTTTGCCTTCAGTGTTTGCAATCCATCATACAGCATTTGGCAATCCTTATTTTAATTACTTATCTCTTTTTTTGCGGTTAAAAATTCAGTGTTTATAGGGGCATTTTAATGATAAAAAGAAGATATATCCTTAAAATAAGGAATGCCAAACCAAATGCAGTATAAATTATTTTACTCTATGTTCTCTTATTCTATCACCTATTAGAGCTATTTTTTTGAGTGACTTTATTTCTAATCCCATCCTTTCTACCTTTTTCACTCATTCACCACGACATATGTATTTCTACCACACATTCTTTTGGATATGTTATTTCCCAATTACCCAACATTCTCTTATCAATTATTTTAATATTCATCATTTCATGTTGTATCCTTATATACGAGAGCAAATCAGCCCCCCACAACATCCCACAACACATTCAAGCCATGTATTGGAAACATCTCTAGATGATGATATAAAAAATGATGATTTCATCATCGGGAGATGTTCACAATACACGGTGGGGATGTGCTGTGGGATGTTGTGGGGGCAATCTGGTGGAGAGCTGATTTGAACTTCTTATATACTATTATTGCTACTCTTGTAAGCATGCAGTCTTAATCCTTCTCTTCATAGCTTTTTCTAAGTCCATAGTTTTTTTTTTTTATTACTATTACTACATTCCAAGTGGCCTTCATTTATTTTGTAATGAATATGAAAAAGTAAAATAGGTCAAAAGAAAATAAATAAGCTAAGATTAGTAAAACTTCTTGCTTATTACATTAATGTATAAATACATGTTTCGTTGAAAAGTAGGGCTATGAGCAATATTTATTTCTCTAAATTTGACTTCAACTCCAATTAAGCAAAGTTAAATTCATTCAATTTATAATTGAATCAAGGGAAAATCTATGATAGGAAAAGATATGATATGGAAAGAGTTTTGACCAATCAAAATCCACCCATGAATTTGAAATTTGATAAATAGCACCTGATTCGCTACCACATTTATGATTCTAATTTATTGGTTAGTTGCTTTTCAGATATCATATATTTTCTATATCATAGTCGAACCCTTGAATCAAATAATAATCCACCCCATCTAATCATATAATATTTAAATATTTTTTTTTGTACACACAAACATAATATATATATATATATAATATGAGATTTATAGTTACAAATATGAATTGTCTAAATATTTTAGGCAATACCTATAGAACTTTGACCAATCACACCTCCCCACAAATTTTGCTAAATGTCAAGTGGTTGCTAGTTGGTGGATTATCAGTTTTCTAGGTACGATGCCTTTCTAGTATTATAATGGGACTCAATGTTAAATATTTAAATCTAATCAATGAGTTAAAATATTTTAAAAATCATTAAAAAATGTAAACAAAATCTAAATGTCATTTCATCCTTTTTTTTTTTTGCTTTCAGCCTTTTATCTTTACTTGCACACCTTGCATCACATATATTTATTAAGAAAGTTGGTTTTAATGTTGCATGTTTACTACTGAGTCATATGCCCCAGTCATATTTTCAAGTCATTTTTACTTCATTTTATTTATAATATATACTATATTCCCACAATCTTTTATTTAATTTATTAATAAACATTCAATATCCAAATTCAATCCTTTATGTAATTGTTGATGGCTCTTTCAACACCAACACATACTTTGCACTTGCCTGGTCTTCTCCCCTATAGTAGCTAAAGAGTGAGCAATCATCAGAGGCCTAATAAGGCTCTTCTCTGTCAGGCTCTCACAAGCCATCCCCTTTTCTGGTGCAAAAGATGGTTCTTCTTAAAGTCAAAGGAACCAACATAAGCATTACTTGGCATGAAGTGGTGGTGATTGATCATATCAAAGTGTTAATACCATTTTTTTGGTAACATGTCTTGTTTTTGTTAATAGAGCTAATGTCCAAACTGCTCATGTTATGTTATCTAACAGAGCCCAGTATGTAAATTCTTGTATCCTTAATGTTTTTAGTAGTTCTTTTTTTTTTGACAAAAAAATTGTCCAAATTCAATTTAAACCTAATGGATAATATTTTGGGTAAATTATAAAGACCCCCCTGTACCATGGGGTCAATGACAAAGGCCCCTTGAACTTTCACTTTGTGACAAATACCCCTTTTTTTAAAACTTCATCAGTTAACATCGAAAAAGTCTCATTCAGCTCTTTAAATTTTTAAACCCCTAAATTATCCTTCTCTTATTTATTTAAATAATTTATGATTCGATGAAAATTGGGTCTAGGTATATGTGGGCATGTGGGTATTTTGATAATTTAACGCATTCTATCATCCAACTTAAGAGGCAGAGAGGTATTTGATGCAAAGTGAAAGTTTTGGTGGGTGGTCTTTGTCGCAAATGAAAATTCGGAGCTCTTTATCACTAACCCCATAGTAGGGGGAGTCCATATAATTTACCCTAATAAATTTTATTTTGATAAATCAAAATTGGGTCTAGGTATATGGGAATAGACCCGATTCATCTTCTGCACTAGAAAACAGAATCACTAGGATCACAATTGGAATAGATAACCTTCCAAATTCCAAGTTTCCAACCAGGGAAAACAATTGCCTGGGTGACATTTAATCAACTGTACGGTGGACAGTATTGCTTTACCAAACCAAAATAAGAAAGCAACATGAAGCGATGACAGCGGGTGCTGCATCATCACCATTGTTGTCATCTTCTTCTTTGTACTTTTTCTCTCACACAAACAAAAAACTAAGTTCCAGTACAAATAATTTCTGCCATATTTTCGTATTCTCTCTTTTAAGTAGGGATAATGGATCAATAGGGTTGATGCCCACCAGTCAACACTTCAAACAAAGAAAAGAAGAATATTCTACCATACTAGTGTGAGAGTACGTGTTATACCTTATATCCAAGAATTAAAATATATAAGGTATAACAATGAGGGAGGGAGGGTTTGCTCTAGATTTGGTTATATTCAAGAATTAAAATATAAAATACAATACTCATCTCGGATATATTGTATCGGTATCAATGCATTCTTTTTCTTTATATGTTTTGAAGGGCTACACAATGGGACATAACCCTCCAATCCAGGTGCAGGTGATATAAGATTGGATCCCAAGTCTCTGTTACCACCAACAAGAGACTTGACACTTTACAGTACCAACGCATTCAGATATACATGGACACATCAATACAATTATATAAAGGTTTTTTAAATATTTAAAAGGTATGAGGTCTCTTTCTCAACCCCTAATTGTTATAAAATAAAAAAAAAAAGGTAAGTGTCAAACATAACAATACACATCCCATACCCAACTTTGGGTTTGGGAGAATTTTTTAATCCTTGGTTCTATCCACTTCCATGATTCTCCATTAGGGCTTATCTACAATGTTATAAGACTGGATTGGACATAAAACTGTAATGCTCTTTTGGGTGATGATGGGCTACACTGTCATTTGGAAGTAACCCAGGAAGGTCAATGGGCTGGGTCAACAGTTCAACAGTATTGTCCTGTCCAAGTCTCAACACTGCTAGCCAACCCCCCCCCCCCACCCCACTCTAAAACGAATTGGGATCTGCTCCTCACACCAACCTCACAGTTACATCTCCTCATATATGGCAGTATGGGAAACATCTCCCATGAATAATAACAAACAAGCACAGGAGATGTTCTCGATGATGTGCGGCCAGAAAAAAGCTCTTTACTCTCCATTCCAGTAATTCACAGAACAATTCCAGCCACCAATACAAGTTTAGGATCAGAAGGGTACCGCAATCCTATAATCCTTGAGCAAAAATGATTGCAGCACTAACCTTGCTCTAATTCACAAATGCAATGGGCCCTCTAACTAAATTATGATGTTTCTACTTTACAACAAGCTGATGACCCAGTTGTTGAGATTGTCATTTGACACTAGACCTGTTCATGGGCCGGGCCGGGCCGGGCTCAGGCCAAACCAGACCGAACCAGGTTCGAGCTAGGCTTTTCACTCTGTATTAACAGATTTTTCTAAGGCCCGAGCCCGAACTCGACCCTCATAAAAATCCCAAAGCCCGGGCCTGGGCCCGAGCCTGAAATTAAGCTCATGTTATTTCTACTGCTGAAGCGGCTGAATAGAGATAGAGAGAGAGAGAGAGAGAGAGAAATTATAAAGAAAAAAATAAAAAATATATATATATTAAATTATAAATATATATATATATATATATCAATAAACATTATATTATTTATATATTTTATATAATATATAAAATACATATTATGTATTTAATAAAATATATAATGCTGAGTTGGGCCATGCTTTTTTGACAAATCCCGAGCCCAGCCCGAAACACAATCAGGCTTACTGTGTTAGGCCCGAGGTCAGGCCCGCGGGCCTAATTACATGACCAAGCCCAACCGGGGTGCGGACCGGGCCAGGCTGGGCCACCGGGCTACCCGGCCCATCAACAGGTCTACTTAACACCCTTCCAAATTAATTATGATACTTGAAATTTAAAGAATAAAGTGATGATGCAATTGTATGTATGGTCACTCAGCACCCTCCAAATTGGAAGTGCGGGATGAAACCCATGAATCTGCACGCTTTTTCTATGGTATCTCCAGTGGGCCTCACGTGTACCCTGCTCCACCTAATCCTCAATTCCCCTGTAGTGTGTAGAATTTTAACACTCAAAAGAAAGCACTTCGAAGTTTGAACAACAAGCTTTCAATGGAGTCTGTTTTAATTCTTCAGCCTTTATGAAACTGGCCGTCTCTAAAACTCGTGAGAATAGACTCAAAAACTGTTTAAGCAACACCAGAAATGTAATAACTAAGAATTTCAAAATCCCACCCATGAATTTTAATAAGTAACACCCGATTGGTAATCAAGTTTATGATACTAATTGACTGGTCAGAAAATTTTCGAATATCATGTCTTTCCTGTATCATAGTTAAACCCATTTTCATAAGAGAAAATCTATGTTGCCGGAAAGACATGGTTTCATAACAGTTTTGACCAAACAAAACCTACCCATGAATTTTAATAAAAAACACGTGATTGGTTATCAAATTTATGATACCAGTTTTCGAATATCATGTCTTTCCGGTATCATACTAGAACCCTTTTCACAATCCCACCAAGGAAAAAACCACACCACACATTTGGCCATGAGTTTTGGGAGATATTAGCTAAGCAATTTCAGCCTCACAATTGAACGCGCTTGGTTCTGAACATATTCCCAGTGAGCTAATTGGCAAAGGGCAGGCAGTGTAGTGTCATGGCAGTCCAATAGATAAGGCCAATTAGCGGTTCAACTGGGATTACTTGGGCACATCCAGTTGACAAAGACGTTAGCACTGTGTTGCAGAAACCCAACTCTTCTCTTCACAAAGAAACCCACATTCATGGAAGGTGGAGAAACAGGAGAACGAGAGTTGCAGCAGAAGTCTGGATTTGGTGCAAACACAAGTGTGCAAACCTGGCTAAGTAACAGCGAACACAAGTGTGTAAACCTAGCTAACCGAGCAATAAAATGTCATATTTTATTTAACCAATACAATATGGCATATCTATAAGATATTTAGTAGATACAATTAAATGATCGTGTTCAAATCTAACCCAGAAAAATATGAGTACGATCAAACCCCATAACCCCTTATATTTATCTTTCTTTGTACTACCCCTGTTTTACTTCATTTTCTTTGTACTGCCCTCTGTCAACTAGTGGGATGCATTTATGAAACAGACATATAGGAGCAGTTGGGGGGCCAAAGTTTGTGAAATCAATTCTATGACTCAGAGAAGTCAGAATGCAGTAGCTAGGTGTTTCCTCTACGACTGGAAAACAATTAAAAAAATGTTTCTGCAATTACATCAGGGAAAACTGCTTAAAGAATTTATGAATATAAGATTGAAGATTACATTAGGCAAATTATGGATTTCTAGCTCACAACATTGCTCCACCAGAGCCCTATGGAAATCTTGAAAAATGGGCGTGGTTTGCTTGTTCCTTCAGTACTTCAACTGGTTAGCAAGCCACTGTGGCAGCCTAAGCCAGGACGGCTCCACCCCTTTTTGGACAATTAATTTACACACTATACAGGAAAGAAAGGAGATGATAGCCCATGATAAGATGATTGAACAGGTAGATCAATGCTCATGTTTGACACGTGCTTTTAGTATTCCTGGAAGTGGGGGTGAGCTGGGAGGCCTACCCGCAGCAGTGGACCTTGTGGGATGTGGTATATGGGATTGATACATGCCAAGCATGCTGGAACCCTCACCTCCATTTGCAGTAGAATCATGAGCACCATCATCTCCCTGTGGTCTTTCACAGAACCTCATTGCCTTGAGAACATAATTATCATCGTGTAGCTCAAAAGGAGTGCTGCAATTAGGGTGGCAGATAAAATTTAAGCCAGCAGAAGATAA
Source organism: Nelumbo lutea (assembly GCF_056320005.1). Taxonomy (NCBI): domain Eukaryota; kingdom Viridiplantae; phylum Streptophyta; class Magnoliopsida; order Proteales; family Nelumbonaceae; genus Nelumbo; species Nelumbo lutea. Next base: position 56,351,642 of record NC_142685.1, read on the forward strand.
AGTCCGGCTCCAGTTTAAAAGTTGAAACTTTGATGGCATTTAGAAACTGAAGTATCTGATGTGGTGAATCAAACTATGTTGCAAGGATCAAAATTTTGTTATGTATTGGCCCGTATCGGCCGATACATATTGTATTGGAGCCTTCCAGATATGCCCCTACAGGGGGTGTTTCGGGTCGGCGAGTGGTTCAGGGGGTAGACCGGCCTTAAACCGGCCCCTGTGAACCAATTTCGAAAAAAAATTAAAAAACAGTACCAACACAGGGCAATACACTGGTAGGGCGTATCGGCCTGTATCAATATTTTGAACCTTAGCTATGTTGAGGTTAGATAACCAACCAACAGATTGGCCTACTCGTCAACCAAGATCTAATGCTACATCATTCTCAGGATTGTAAAGGTAAATTTACCTATTGAAGTCAAAATGCACTAGTTGCATGTCCTCAGATATTTCCACCTCAACAGTTGCATGTGGACGTGTCTGCAGTTCAAATATACAAAAAACAAAGACAACTAATAAGATGTAGAAAACAAAAATAGCTCAAGAAACCTCAAAAAATTTCATTTTTTTATGAATAGAAATGTAAAATCAATTTGTGAAATATGATGCTTCATGCTTCAATACTGATACTAATTAACTTGTGATTCTTCCACTATTTCATACCAGATTATCTACATAGTTGAATCACATGTATTTACGTTCAGACAGCATGCTCAAAATCAAGATCTACATGTAACATGTTCTTACAGGAACCTCCTAAATTTATGATAATGGGTGGCAATGTGGCATCAATACATAGAGTTATCCACACACTGTACTATTCTACTTTAGATCTTTATCTTTGTTCTTTTATTTTTTTTTTCAGTTTGATAACGGTGAGTCTGGAAACTAATCTAGAATGTGTAGCGCATGAGAAAGAGGTGCTGGATAAGACTAGCTCATATCTTACGGCAACATCATCATGTTGCATATGACTTGTTCCAATACAAGAGGGGGCATTTCCTGAGCCAATACCTGAACCAGAATAAAAGGTAAAGCCACACCCCCGGTTGGAGCATTTCCTGAGCCATATAATTGCTCATTCCGTTGTATCAGGTTCTGGAGACCTATGAACTTAAAAGAAGGTAGACAAAAGTTAGAATGCTTCTCCTGATAACAGTGTTAAAAGAAAATGCAAAAATTAACCCAAATAGATTATTAAAAAGAACATCTTACTTGTTCCTCCAGTTCTTGCAGATAGGCAGCTTTCTTTTCTATCCTGCTTCTCAGCCCAATTCGTTCAGCCTGTAGTAATTACATTTATAGAAGAGAATAACCACAAAATCAAGCATGAACATTCACTATATATCTGCATATCTTAACATCATTCCCAAAAGAAAATAAATAAATATATGTAAAGTTGATCCGACCTTTAACTCTTCAATGTCATTCACGCTAGTTCGAGGTAGACCCTTCCATTGTATTTCCTTTTTATCTTTAGATATAATATCCATTGCCATGAGAACATTCAGTGCATCATATACCCTCCGCCGTATATTTTTTTCATCATATTGTTGCTGTAAACCGAAACATGCTAAGATAAGAATTCCATTCTACAATGATGCAAGAATGTAAAATCACAGGTTTTCATGCGCATACACAATTCATTTCTCATGAGTGCTGCTCATGCACCAGACAAGACAATTCAGGGTGCCCATGAGTAAAGGCAAAGACCAATATATATTATCAGTAACATAAATATATCAACTTGTCAATCTGAACCATCTAATTAGCTGGTCATCTAGAAGATTACTGTTTTTACAAACAATACTATTCAGCAGTCATTTCCATTGCAGGATTGATTTTCCAAAAGACCTTTCTTCAATGGCAATCAATCCAGCAATCTGATGGATGGCTGAACTAGCTGACATATGTGAAATTCGCATTATTGCCCAAGCAAGAGATGCTTCACCAATTGAAAATATGATAGATAAATTGGCAGTGTTATTAGATGCATTTTCTACCTTAATTAATTTCTAGTTTTCCCTTATTGAAGTATATATTTACAAAAATAAAATGGTGAATCTAAATTTCAATGAATTGCTAATTACATGTAGATAACACTTCACAAACAAATAGATCAAACCAGAAATCAATAACATTCAGCGTTTTTTTCTCTTTTGATTGGTCACAGGGAACTTCATTAATTAAAATCAGATTGTAATTTGCAAAGGGATGTTCCAGACACCCCAAGGAAAAACTACAACCACATCAACTTTCAGCCTCAATAGCATTAGGCAATACAAATTTGCCCTATTAACCCCTTGTTTGGTTAGGGAATCAGCTATGCAGTTTGCCACCCTCTTTATCCACCAAAACTCCACTCTTAGTTCTTGTGCCAGCTTCCTTATTTCTCTGAGCACATCTCAATGTTGCCAGGGACCATGTCTGTTATTAGAAAGCAGCTTAGTACAGTTTTAGTACTTTACTATCACCTTCCACAGTTAGATTGCTTAAGTTCAGCTCAGTACAATAGCATTCAACAGTTTTCAATCATTATTTCAGTAAATAAAGGGGAACATTAATAGATGGAAGCTAAAAAGGATCTGCATATTTGGAGGGAAATGCATTCAACTCATGGAACACAGTTTCTTGAAAAACAATTAAGTACTAGATGAAGTTAAGTAGATTCAAAAACTAGACACTCTTCTGTAGGTCACGGAAGATGTGTTAAGGCAAATGAGCCACATACCACTGATCTTTTAATGTCAGACAACGGAACCTAGAAGTAGCTCTAATAGGTGATAAAATGAGAGAAAGTAGATTGAGATGATTGATCAAAAGAAGAAATTAGATTGAGATGGTCTGGTAAACATGCATAGAAGGCCATCTACAGCATCTGTTACGAAAAGTGATCTGTTACAAGTTGAAAGGGCTAGAAGAGCTAGGTGCAGACTGAAAAGGACTTGGGTGGAAGTAATAAGAAATGAGTTAAGCACCCATAACATAATGATGGATATGGCATTAAACAATACTACCCCCTGTTTGTTTAATGCCACCCAAGTCTACCCCCTGTTTGGCAGATTTTTTTTCTATAACCCAGTCTTTAGCTTCTAACCTGAAAAGGATTTGGGTGGAAGTAATAGAAGAGCTAGGTGCAGATTTTTTTTCTCTTTTTGATCAGCGAGAAGAAAGAAATTTATTAATAATTACGTGAACAGGTTATAGAATATTACAATACTACCCCCTGTTTGGCCAATGATGATGACCACTGAACTTTTAATAGGTTAGAAGCTAAAGACTGGGTTCGGTTGAAGACAGAAGAGCCATGTGATTTTTACATGCGAGGTGGCACAAATTAAATGGTAACACCAAGCCGATAATTAAGTCTTGAAGGAGCAGGGAGATAATCAAAGGGGAAGACAGATAGAGTGAGGGATGGATAGGTACGGTCATTCGTTAGATTGCAGAACATGAGGGTGGTTGATCCTTTGGGGTTTCTCTCAAGGTTGAAGATTTGGTTCAGTGAAGGTTAGGAGATAGGATGGAATTGGGTTATGTGCCCTTTATTATTTCTTTCCTTGTTGATGGGCTGTATTGGGGGTTTGCAGCAGGACTAGATGCATGAACTGCATCTATTGGGATTTTTTTTCTTGGTGGGGGGTGGGTTCCAGTCTTCCATCTCCTTTGAGCACCATCTAAGCTGGCTTTCTTCTTGCACCTATATTTTAGTTCCCTTTGGTGAAGCTTTTTCTGATCTGTTACCTTTTCAAGCATGTTAAAGGGGAAGAAGTCATAGAAGGAGAAATTAAGTTTCCACCCCTTTCATTATTGGCAATTTTGTAATTTTTTGGTGGTTTGGATTTTGGTATTTTTGAGCTCCTTTTAGTAATATATAGCATAATAGAGTCTTAGGTACAGGGCTAATCATCTTCAAGGATTAAATTAGTTTAAGGAATCACATTAGAGAGTTCTTAAGATTTTGAAAAGGTGAAGATGCAATCACAACCACCATTTTTCACCCTATTTCTCAGGGTTCAAAACTTGTCCATTTTGTATGATTTTGACGTCATTAGATAGGTAATTGTTATCTATCTAATGAGATCAAATTCTCATAAATCCAACATGTCTTGAGGGAGTCATGGCCTGTAATACTCAGATACTTTATACTACATGCCTAGTGTACCACTGTTGGACACAATACTTACAGGATACAATACCGAATAATGCATGGATATCTCTAGATGTACTCTATAGCACTATAACTTTTAAAATATGTAAATTATAAAATGGTATGTAATAACAAATAATACTATAGAAAATATGTACGTTTTAGAAATTAAATTAAATTTGGCAAAGACATAAGTGTTGAGAAATGACATTTAAATTTAAAAACATAGCTGTCAAGGTACCTACAGGATTCTAGGCAACAGTGGAGGGCCTGGTTGCCTAGGCAATAGAATTCCCAATAAAAAGAACTAAATTCTATGTTAGTTTTCCCTAACTTTTACAGACCAATCAGCATCCATATAAATCAAAAAAAAAAAAAAAGCAATGTTCTTTCCTAAAAGAATTAATTTGCCTCTAAAAGAAAATAGCATATTTTATCAGCAAAAGGATTTCATTAAATATTAAGGACTACAAAGTTTACAAGTTAAAGAAGTGATAAGGAAGGCGGATCCAGATGTGGTACTAATTCAGGAGTCCAAACAGATGGAATTTGACAGGAGAAGGGCAAGAAGTGTTTGGAAAGCTAGGGGGATTAAGTGGGCAGCTGCTCCCTCTTGGGGAGCTTCTGGAGGAATAGTGACATTGTGGAAAGAAGATGTTTTGGAGGGGATTGAAGAATTAATAGGTAACTATTACGTCTCTTCGAAGGCAGGTGGAGGATGGTTTTGAATGGGTGTTAACCAATGTATATGGCCCCAATGGTTATAGGGAAAGAAAGAAAATGTGAGAAGAACTGGGAGACATCAAAGGCTTATGGGAAGGAGGATGGTGTGTAGGAGGGGATTTTAACACGGTTAAGGTTTTTAGAAGAGACCAACAACCCTAGGCAAAGGGTGACCAAATCCTAATTGCAAACGAGAGTGTGGAGGCCTCCAAGAAATCTAAGAAGAAAGGAATGGTATGTAAACTGGATATAGAAAAGGCTTATGACTTGGTTGATTGGTTCTTTCTGATGCAAGTGATGGTTGGTTAACTTTGGTTTTGGGAATAGATTGTGTAAATGGATGAGAGTATGTTTGAGGAGATGCCATTACTCAGTGCTGGTAAATGGAACAGTGGTGGACTTCTTTCCAGCATTGAGAGGGATAAGACAATGAGACCCACTTTCCCCCTTCTTGTTCATTTTGGTTGCATGTGTTCTAGGGAGATTGATTCATAGAGCTGACTCAAGAAATCTGTTAAATGGCTGGAGATTAGGAAGAACAGCAAACGATTATTTGTCTCTTGGGGTGGAGGATATTGAAGTAAAGTACTATTGGGTTAAAAGAACAGCAAATTCTTTTGCTGACGGGCTAGCTAAACAAGGGGTGTGAATAGAGATTCTATGTTATGGGCTTATTTCTAATTCTGTTTTTTTTCCTTGTGGGGGAGTTAAGACAGTTTACCTCCCTCTGGTTGTATGTAATCCTTTCATAATTGAATTCAATGAATTTTTGTTATTGATAAAAAAAAAAGTTTACAAGTTAGCCCAGAAAAGACTTGGCCTGTCAACTCCCTGCCATAGTTGTCAAGGCGCCTAGGCGAGCCTAGGTGACCACAGGGCACTCAGTCGCCTAGGTGCCTAAGCGATGGAATTTGAAAGTATAAAATAAATATCCCTACCCCTCTTAAGCTACTTTATTGGTTTTCTATACTAACCAACATACCTGTATGCTAGCTATTAGCAATAAAATCATTCGAATAAAGCATAAAATGCTATAGCTAGCATCCAAGCCAACAAAAATGGGGGAGTGCAGCTAAGAAAAGGGAGAAAAATAAGGAGGCAGAGACCCTGTTTGAGGCTAAAAAAATGGAGGATTGTTAAAAGTAAGAAAGAAGGAGTACCAGTGTGATTTTAGGAGGAGGAGGCAGAGGTAGAGCCCCTGTTTCATCGCAAAAATATTTCTTAATGTACCTGGAGGTCTTGGACGACTTGGACTGAACAATGGAAACTTCTCAACCCTCGCTTTCTCTTCTCAGCTCTCAATTCAAAACCCCAAAGAAACTTCCGTAGTTTTAATGTAAAAGAGAATTACTTTAATAAAAAACGGTAACATACAACAGGGTGTATTCTAATAAAATAAACAAACCAATAAAATGATATAATACATATGCACATTCAGAAAAATAATATAATATATATAGGTGAGTGCCTGATACAAAAACACCTTGGTGTTGGGCGAGGCAACCTCTAAAAATCACCTAGTCGCCTTGACAACTATGCTCCGTGTTTAGCTATTTGCTGCTCCATTTGCAGTTTTTCTCACTCAACTGAAGTTTGAATTTAATTGTTTTGCAATAACATCAATTTCCCTAAAAGCATGTCTATATTTCCAAGGTGCTATTTTGAGTTGCTTTGCCCAATGAATTACTAGTTGTGAGCCACCTTCAACTTCCAAATCTCCAAGACCAAGCTTTTGTGCTAAACTCAAACCTTGTAGAAGTGCAAAGATACACTTGCTGTTAGGTGACTCACAACTAGTAACTCATTCAGGTGCCAAGATACTACCTGAATAAGTGATTCACATTCATTGTCCCTCAATCCCCTCCTGAACCCAAAATCCCAATTGACCCTAGTTGGGGAGGTTGCACCAAACTTGGAAACATGTTCAAACTTATAAATTCAAAGAGAGTAGAGTATTGGATATTGTTGGCAAAGGGGCAAATCACCTACCCAAATATCCTCCCAAAAAAGAATTATATTCCCACAACCCACATCAAACCAAATGGAGCTTAGGCAAGAAGGGAGTACCTCTATTATTGCTTTCCATGGGGGATTTTGAAGAAGTGTGAGAGTCCAGCTTTGCATCCCAGCTGTTCTCCTCTAATTCATGTATGCTTTCAATGACCTTGTGCCACAGCCTATCTCTTTCTAATGGAAATCTCCAAAGCAATTTCCCTAGCAAAGTCATATTCCTCTTGGTCAGATTCCGAATACCTAAACCACCATGCTACTTTGATTTACATACATGTTCCCATTTTATCAAGTGATCCTTCCTTTCATCCCCGGCCTCCAAAGGAAGTCCATCATAACTTTTCTAGTTGTCTAGCTAACCGGGATCCTAAAGGTGGACAGGTAGTAAATAGGCAAATTTGCTAAAGTGGACTTAATTAATGTCATTCTTCCCCTAAATGAAATATAGCTCCTTTTCCACATAGCCATTTTTTTGCCAAATCTTTCTAAGACAGGTTCCCAAAAACTTTATACTCTCGGGTTTCCTCCCAACGGTAGGCCAAGGTAATCTAGGGGCCACTGTTTCACCTCACAACCTAGGGTTCCTGCCAATAGCTAAATCCTACCCTCTTCTATATTGATTCCTGCCACACGGCTCTTACCCCAATTTACTTTCAGACTTGATATCCTTTGAAATTCATTGACTAAGTCCCTCAGATTTCCTATTCTATCTTCATTATAGTCTTCACAAAAAATTATCATATCATCTACAAACTGTAAATGAGAGACAATCACTTCATTTCTTCCTACCCTCCAACCCTTGACCAGATTGTCCAAATCAGCCTTGATGATTATTCTACTTAGGAGTTCAGCAACTAAAGTAAACAAGGGGGATAAGGGGTCTCCCTATCTCAAACCTCTTATAGCTGGGAAAAAGTCTCTAGAAACCCCATTTATCAAGATTGAGAAATGTAATGAGCAAATACATCATCTAATCCATTTCCTCCATCTCTCCCCCAACCTTTCTTCCTTTCTGTCTCTTTTCCTCCATACAGTCATTTGCCACTAGAATTTGATCCACTATTTGCTTTCCATCAACAAAAGCTCCTTGAAATTGGGAGATCACCAAGAGTAGACAAGTCTTCAGTCTTCCAGCCAGGGCTTCAGCAATAATTTTATACAAGATTCCTACAAGATTAATGGCCCTAAAGTCCTTTGGGGTTTTTGCTTCTTTTTTTTAGGTACCAAGACAACGAAAGTTGCATTTTCTCCAGGTGAAATTTCTCCTTTTCATGAAATTCCTCAAAGACTTGCATCAAATCACCCTTTATAATTTCCCAATAATCCTGGTAAAAAGCCATCTGAGCTTGGAGATTTTGATCTTTCCATCGAAAACATTGCTTCATGGACCTCTTCCAAGCTAAAATCTCTTTCTAAAAGAATTGAGTGAATTTCAGGCACCCTGTGACCCTATCCTACTCAAGATCCCAACTTTCCAAGTTTCTCCTTCCTATGGTGGCAAAGATTGCTTTAAAATGATCCACAAAAACCTTAACAATTTCTTCCTCTCTGCTAAGAATTTGTCCTTCAACCTCAATGTTGGAGATCAAATTCTTTCTTCTTCTTCCATTTGCTAAGGAGTGGAAAGATTTTGTATTGCCATCCCCTTCCAAGAGCCAATTACATCTTGATTTCTGTCTCCAGATAATTTCTTCTTTTCTAAGAACCTCCTCCACCAAGCACTCTCTCCGAGCCTACTTAAGGTCCATCTCCTCTATTCTTTTTGCAATTTTGTCCTTTAACTCCTCTAATTTTCCAAATTCCTATTCATTCCATTCTTTTATTCTTTCTTTCAAAAATTTCAAGTTTTTGCTGAAACCTACCCCCTTGCTATATTGGTCCCACTTGCCAACCACCAACCATTAATTTTTCTTCAAGTCTTCCAGCCACATATTTTCAAATCTATAAGGGGTGGGGCCCCCTTGACAAAACTCCTCAAAAAGGCAAAGGGGCAATGGTTTGAAATCACTCTAGGTAGTGCTTTCAGGACTAAGTTTCCCCAAATATCCTCCCAATCTACTGAATAGAGGAAGTGTATTCCCCAAATATCCTGGTCTAACTTCCAGGAGGTTCCAGTGTGTTCTAAAGACAATAGCATTTTAAATAAACTAATTTCAATATTTCAAACACGACACTATATCATGATAAGTATTTGATTGAGCAATCGCATGTTAATAAAATATTAGCAACTAAAGAAGGTTACAAGTTCACACTACAAAAAAAATTAAGAGAGAATAATAAAAAATTGAAAAAGAAAAGGGGTAGAACCTTGTTTCTGTTCTTTTTCTATTTAATGTACCATCAGCCAATTATATTCCATCACAAATATTTCCAACAACAAAATAAACCTTGCAACTAAATCTTAGGAGTTCGACGGGAAAATAGCGAAGACATGGAGGATAGGAGGTTCGTGGGTGTGGCAAAGTGGAAAAGGAAAAACACAGATCGAAGCCAAGAGATTTCTGATTGAAGAAGCAAGAAGTCAAGGGGAGAAGTCTTTAAAGATAAGGAAGGAGAGGAAAGCTACTATTTTTCTGGGTGGAGAAGCTGTGCTGTGGATGAAAGGCTTTGTTGATGGCGCCCTTCATTCTTCATAAGACAAGGTTGGAAAAGCTCCATGAGTGTGTCCGAGAAAAGGTAATGAGAGTACACTACAATGGAATAGGAAGGGATTGTTCATAACAGTTGCAGAGAATGGAAACCAGAATCAAATGGTCTGTCTTCTAGAAGGTAAGGAGGGAGAAGGTTGGAGAGTAGTCTCTGAAATATAACAGCTTTACCTGGTTCGTATTGAAAAACCAGGGTGGAGAAGGTTTGGTGCATGTGGAAGACCTTAATAGTAAAGGGCTGGGGTTGCAGACAATGGATGGGATTCTGGATTCTGGCAAGGACTACAAGAGCATCTCCTTGGAAAGCTATTCAAGCTATTTTGCCTTTGTTCTCTCCATGGATCACAAGATCAGGTATGACTTGCACTCAGGCAATCTCATTAATTTTTGGGAACATGTTTGGATTGGGGATTCTTCCTTAAAAGACCAATTCCCAAGCCTTTTTGCTCTTTCCACATTTAAAAATGAACCGGTTTCCTCATTCCTTGTTCCTTCTAATTCAGCTTTTGGGGTTGACTGGAACTTGGGCCTGAAAAGAGATATCAGGGATATAGAGCTTGATTTTATTTTATCCTTGTTATCCATTCTTGAAGGTGTCTTCCTAGAGCCAACAAAGGCAGACGGTAGAATTTGGACACTCACTCCCTTGGGTTCTTTCACATGTGCCTCTTTCTTTAAAGCTCTAATACAATCTTCTTCTTCAGGCTTGCCATTCCCTATTAAAGAGGTGTGTTGTCATCCTATACCTCCAAAGGTTGGGAAGCCTTTCTAGAAAGATTTAATACAGCAGATTTGCTTCAAAGAAAAAGACCCAATAGTTGTTTTTGTCCTCATTGGTGTGTTCTCTATAAAGCTGATGGCGAGTCTGGATACCATTTACTAATTTCCTGTCGATTTACTAAAGTCATTTGGGTATGGTGTACTTCTTTGTTTGGGTGCAGGTGGACCCCCCCCCCTGTCGTATGTGCAAAGCTTATTCACTTCTATGCCAAATTGGACAACAAAAAGGGCCAAGATTATGTGGAGGTGTATGAGGGCTGCAGTCTGTTGGACTATTTGGGAGGAGAGAAATTCACGGATCTTCTCAGAAAAGGAGAGAAGCTTGGAGGTAATATTGGGGGTCATCCATATTAGGGTGATACATTGGCTAAAAACCTTGGCTTTGTTTGCTGAATTCTCAATTGATGAGTTGCAATGAAAATGGAAGGAGATAGTAGAATTTGCTCCAGCAAAGAAGGCCTCAAACTCTTATTGGCTCCTTCCACCTCTTGGCTTTACTAAACTGAACTTTGATGGCAGCAGCATGGGTAATACAGGGCCATCCGGAATAGGGGGAGCAATAAGAGATGAACAAGGGAATCTGTTAGCTATGTTTTCTGGACCAATAGGGGTGGGAGATTCCTTGAGGGCTGAGATACTTGCAGCTCTTGAAGGGGTACAAAGGATCAAGGATATGCATATTAATAAGCTGATCATAGAAAGAGATTCTGAAGTGGTGGTGAACTGGCTAAAAGAGGATAACTCTAGGCTTTGGAATTACACAGCAATGAAAAAGGAAATTTAAATAGCTGACTAAGGACATGGAAATTCAATACAAATGGGTAAAAAGAAGTGCGAACTCATTGGCAGATGGTCTAGCTAGGCAAGGGGTGAACAGAAATTCTATATTTTGGGCTGTATTGTAATTGTTTTTTGGTGTTCAATGGTTGTATTCAGGAGCTAAGATTGTTTAGCTCCCTTGCTTTGTAACTTCTCATACTTTAATTCAATCCACCATTATTGATCAAAAAAGAAAAAAAACATAGAACAGGTTGAAAGTGACTCTGACCTTGTTGACAACAGATCAATGAAATTGAAAACATAACTCTTGCAAGCCAAAATAAGAAACTTAGGATGGTAGTAGAGGATGATAAAGGGGTTTGGGAGAAGAGGTACATAATCACAGTGAAGAAAAAAAAATGCAAAATTAGGAGTCAGTGCTGGCTGCTGTGGTGAGGAAACTCCAGATTAAGAGTAAAGCTATACTTCTACCCTTTAGTGATTGCAGGGGCTCTAGTTGATCTAGACGGTGAGAGGGTAGATGTCTCAGCGGTGGAAACAGAGGAGGGATGTGTATTGTTTGAAAGGTGGGAGATGAACTGCAATGAGAAAGAAATAGAGGGCCAGAACGTAACGATCCGTCCGGTGGGGATGCCATTCAATCTATGGAAAGAAGAGATTTTAGCAAAGATTGCTACAGTGATAGGGGGAAGACTGCAAAGCTGTAGCTTCATAAATCTTGCTGCAGTGGCTATCAAAATCTCTGGTGTCCTGCCGGAGACCATCCCAAGATCTTTTGATCTGTTCACAGAAGGCTGATGGCAGAAAATCTGGTTGGTTTCAAAAGCTGAAGTGCCACTGCAGATGGATTGCTCCAAGGTTGAAGACGGAGCTGAGCTGGCCACCTGGTTTCCTCGTGGCAACAAAGGAAAGGAAGGAGAGACAAGTGAGAAGGAAAATGAATTGAGTAAGGAAGATGAACAGGCACTAGGAATACCAGAAAAAGAAACTTTTCCAAAAAATTTTAAATTGCCACACATTAAGGGGTGGGATAAGTCTTTTTTTGAGGCAGTTAAGGGGGGTACTCAGTCAGACCCAGGGCAGGGCCCACATAAAGTAGCTGAAGAAATCCAGTCGAACAAAACTGAACAGTTTCTGGGCCGGGCCGAAAGGAAGTCAGAACTGGTCAAACCTGTTTTTAGAGACTCAGGTGACTTTTTAAGTAGTTACGTCAGTCAAGGAAGTAACAAGCAGTTGGGGGACAACACTTACAGTCTATCATCATCCCCTTTTGCCCCTGTGAAAACTAAAGGCAGTCTGAAGCACTCGTTGCGGTGGTTTCGGCGGAAAGTGGCAGAGACTAAGGACCCTGGTGAGGTTGCATCTGATTGTCCAAGCCCAAAATTTGTTAGAGACTGATCAGAGGAGGACTCAGCAGATGAGGGGTGGTTCAACGTTGAAATCTTGGAGAATGATGCCTCTGATTCAGATGCAGAGTCCTTGATTGGAAGTGTAGGTAACTTCGCTGAAACAGGTGAGGTGCAGGAAACTTTTCACCTTGCTGAGTTGTTTTTAGCAGAAGAGAAGAACACGGTATGTTTCCAACTGCACATTGACAGCAGGGGTTTCAAATGTGGCCGAGAATAGTCTGGGTGTTGGGGAAGAAACTCTAAGGCCAAAACAGAGATTTCCATCTCCCTGTAGAAGCCAAAGACAGGAATCGAGTAAGGAACTGGTGGAGACAAATCAGAGGCTAAGCAAGGAGACTCCAGTTAGGGTGCAGTGACAGAGCTTTGGAAGTAGGTCGCCGGAGGTCCCTTCCATCAGCTATCCTTCACAGGAGGGCCAGTCCAAGGAAATCAATACTCCGGCGTGTTCCTTCAAGGGTTGGGAGTTTTTGTTGCGAAGCCTTCCTGGAAAGATTCAACATTGGTGATTTTCTTTAAAGAAAAAGACCCAAGATCTGCTTGTCCCCGCATGGTGCATTCATTCTTTGCAAAGCTGATGGGGAGATTGGTTGTCACCTTTTAGTTGCTTGCCTTTTTTCCAAAACAATATGGGAATGGGTTTTCTCTCTTTTTGGGAGGAGATGGAACCCCCCTATGTCTGTGCAAACTCTATTTTCTTCATCCTTTTTCAGGTGGCATTTGAGAAGAGGAAGGGTCATGTGGAGGTGCAAAAGGCCTGTTGTTTGTTGGACATTGTGGGAAGAAAGGAATTCAAGGATTTTCTCAGATAGGGAGAGGAGCATTGAAACTGTAATAGAGGTGATTCACTTAAGGGCAGCACAGTGGTTAAAAGACCTCAGATCTTTTTACTGACTTTACTCTAGATGACTTGATGAGAAAATGGAAGGAGATTGCTAATGCTGCTCAGATTAGAACAGGGACTAGTCCTTCTTGGACCCCTCCTCCTAATGGTTTTGTAAAACTGAACTTTGATGGCAGTAGTAGAGGGAACCCAAGACAATCTGGTATTGGGGGAGTCTTCAAGGATAAGAAAGGGGTTATTTCAGCTATGTTTTCTGGCCATATAGGGGTAGGTGACTCCCTCAGGGCTGAGATTTTTGTGGTTCTGGAGGGAATACGAAAGGCAAAGGAGATGAATATAAGGAAACTTGTGGTTGAAGGTGACTCACAGGTGGTAGTAGGATGGATACAAGAGGATAAGGTGGGATTGTGGAACTTTGGTAATGAAAAGAAAAATTACAGGTGGCTGACAAAGGATATGGAAGTAGTACAACTGGGTGAAAAGATCTGCTAACTCTTTTGCAGATGGGTTAGCTAAGCAAGGGGTGGCTCGGGATTCTTTCTTTTGGGCAAAGTTGTAATTTCTTCTTATTGCTTTCATGGGGGCTCCTGCCCAACCCAGGGAGTTAAGAAAGTTTATCTTCCCTTCCTTGTAATTAATTCTGTTTATTATTAATGGAAAGTTACTGTTATTGATCAAAAAAAAAAAAAGAAAGGAATCAAAGAACACTTGCAGATAAGGAAAGATCTAGAGAAGCAATTATTGAAGTAATCATGACAAGGGTGATACAATGGGTGAAGTCTTGAAGTTATTTGAAGATATTCCCACTTCAGCTCCGTTGAACAATTGGAAGGAAGTCGCTTGTTCAGCCCCTAACAAAGTTGTTCCTCATCCAATGTGGACTCTTCCAGTCCCCGTCTTTATAAAGCTGAATTTTGATGGTAGTAGTGAAGGTAACCCCGGACCCTCAGGCATTGGAGGGATCTTTAGGAATGAGGTGGGTGCGATTATTGCCATGTTCTCAGGCCCAATTGGGGAAGGAGACTCCCTCCGAGCTGAAGTCTTGGCAATCTTGGAAGGTGCCAAAAAGGCTAAGGAGCTTAACTTAAGACGGGTGATTATTGAGGGAGATTCAAAGTTGTAATAGACTGGTTGCAAAAGAAGGAGAGCAGCATGTGGAGCTACCTGAATGAAAAGAGAGTATTTAAATGGCTAACTCGGGATATGACAGTGAGGGTACAATGGGTTAAGAGATGTGTCAATTCCTTTGCAGATGCACTAGCCAAACAAGGGGTGGGAAGAAATCATTTGTTCTGGGCTTGTTTGTAATCTCTTAATATTGGGGGAGTTAAGAGAGTTTATCTCCCCCTGCTTCTGTACCCATCTCTTTTTTTTTTTTTTTTGATAAGAGTCATATTCCATTAATTCAAGGATCAGTTACATGAGAATCCCCTTAGAGAGGCGTGAGGTGCTGCCTCTCCATACAGAAAACACAAAAACTACATCAACAAAGAACACGACTGTTACAAAAGACACAAATTACAATTGTGCCCAGAACAATGTTTCCCTGTTTGTCCCTTGGTTTGCCAAGACATCAGCAAAAGCGTTAACTGATCTTCCAACCCACTGTACTTTTACAGACATATTCCTTGTCAGCCATTTGAATTTCTTTATCTCATTCTTGTAGTCCCATGTGACATTCTCCGGATTATTTAACCAGTTCACCAGTCTTAGAGTCCCCTTCAACCAGAAGTTGCTCCACACCCATTTCTTTTGCAAGATTTATTCCTTGTATTGCAGCTAACAGCTCTGCCCTAATAGAGTTACCAACACCTAAAGGGCCAGAGTATAGTAAGACAGCCTCTTCAGTCTCAATCCTCAATACATCTCCCAAACCAGAGGGACCCGGGTTGCCCTAGCTACTTCCATCAAAATTCAGCTTCAAAGAACCGTGAGGAGGGGGGACCCAACTTGTCATTACCTTTATCTTTGAGGAGGAACTGTTAGACAGTTTTGTATGCCCTTAGCTTCAATCAAAATGATATACTTTATGAGTTTATTGTAAATGAATAAAAGTGCATATTTGATTCGTGTTCCCTTGGTATGTTTCTGTGTAATACCCTTAAACTGGACACTTAATGAGACTCGTATTAGTTTAGAATGTTCACAGCCAGTGGGTCGGTCTGGAGAGTCCTATCCTGACAAGGCTGACACTGTGGTACCACCAAGTCGGTTGGGGTGGCCTCTCTCAGCTGCCAGGGTGAGACCCTAGGCACATACAGTGTAGGATTAATTAAATCTTTGAACTGGACCAGATTTCCAGTATTGCCCTGGACCTTGGCGATTGATGGGGAAAATTGGAAAGTTACACCCGACCCCTAGACTTGACTATGATACTGCACTAGATGTCGGATTGGACTGTCTTTGATATACCATTCAGTGAGATACTTAGCGGGGTTCAAAACCTGGGTATGTTGGGAGAGTCTGAGAATTCATCTTAGTGGGTGATCATAGTGACAGGATCAGCCCCTTTGTCGGACAAAGGTAATGATCGGGGATGCACTCTCACTGATGGAAACCAAGACTACCAACAGCCGATTTTAATCGTTGAGATTTGTTTTGCAAAATATATTTTATATGAGATATAAAAGTATATATATTATGGTTTCTAAAATGTTTGCAAGAAGGTTTTAATTCCCGGGATCCATATAAGCAGAGAGTGCAACACTGTTCCTTGCAGCCGAGAGAGAGGTCATCTCTTGTCAGGCAGTGTATGATCATTATGGGCTGAGAGGTTAAGTGTAAGACCACTAAGGGTAATACCTGATGGACTAATCTTGCATCTGCCCACAGTCCTTGGGTGCTACAAGGTGGCTTGGCCCAGGGACCACTTAGGGTAAGTGTTGGGCCCATAGAGCCCATCTGATGGGTTTCAGGGGGTGCACTGTCCGTAACAGTGTATTCGGCCAGGCCTTGTAACAAAGGCTGGGCCAAACCCATGTGGCTGATGTGTAGATCAATGTTTGGGTCCCACGCCATACAAGGAAACCCAACTGGGCAGCAGTTTGGAAGGCTAAGTGAATACATAACCTTAAATGGGCCTTAAGCCCATTTCGAACTAGGCTGATTTGATTAGTCAAATAAAAGGGGTGAATTCTGCCCAGACCCTATCCACTTAGAGAGTCCAAGATCTAAATAAGATTTAGATCTGGAAGCCTCCTAATTAGATTAGGAGATGGCTAATCTAATCTGCAGATAAGATAGGGGTTATCCCTTATCACTTAAAGGGACTTCTAATCCAAATATGATTTGGATCAACAACTCCTAATGGGATTAGGAGCTGATCCCTTTAAGATTATAAGAGGAGGAGGGGGCGGCAGCCTTTAGACATGCAACCAACACATTCTTGTCTTCAAAGCTGAAATCGCAAGAAGAGAGAATTCTGCACCCTGCGAATACTCTCTTGTCGCCTCCTTCCTACAGCCGCCGCCTCCAACAGTTCGATCTCCTACTTTCTACAGGAGTAATCAAGATTTGATCTTGATCTCAATCTTTTGGAGAAAAGATTGATTGGAGTTGTACTCACAAGCCATCATATTGATTCTTGCGAAGGGTCAAGTTCTTTTGGAAGAACACTGTTGATTCTGCTCCATCCTGCACTACGCCATCTTCAGTGGGAGCAGATTTTGGATCCTTCCTTGGGCGTGAACACCTTCATTGGGAGATATTGTTTCTCCGTATCAGGTATAATCCCTTCCTACTCCTTTTGGTTCAGATCTGGTTCAGTTTATAATTCAAGAATGATCCTTGAAAATATGATTTTATAAATAGGGAATGTGATTCTCAGTTGAAGGGAGAGAAAAATTTTTTAAATTCACCCCTTATTTCGAAATCTTTGGGTGTCCATAGGATGGATATCCTATCCCTTCAGAAACAACTTGCTACTGATAACCAATCCCTCCAACAGTCAATAAAGGAGAAGTGATCAAACAAATCCAGAGTCTTTAACCAACGTATTGTCCTATACAAATTGCAGTCCTTCAAGGCCTAACTGCTTCTCCCCTTTTTCCTAGAAGATCCCGGCATTCCTTTCTTCCCAAACTGTCCATAACAAGGCTACTCGTGCACACCTTCACATTTTTCTTCCTCTTTTTTGGGGCCAATAGAACATAGAAGGGTTAAAGATTGTACTTACTTCTGTTGGCATATCCCATCTACACCCAAACAAAGATAGAAGCCAAACCCAGAGTTCTACAGTGACACTACAAGATAAAAATAAGTGATAACAGTCCTCACCATGAGATCTGCAAAGAGTGCACCAGTTTGGAGAAATACATAGGGGGTCTTCTCTTTTGTAGGTTATCCATCGTGCTTACTTTACCGTGCCACACTTCCCAACACAAAGCCATAACCTTGGGGAAAACCGGTCTACACCAGACTTCTTTGGAAGGGATACTTTGTTGAGAGGAGGTTCGGCACAAGAAATTAAAAAGGAACCACAAGAAAAAGACCCATTAGGGTGAATGGCCCAAATCCTCTTATCAGGCTTCAAAGGATCCAACCAAACCTTATCGAGGGGATCAAGAAGAGCAAACAAACAATCAATTTCATCCTCCCTTAACCCTCTACGAAAACCGAAGTCCCAAGACAAAGACAACAAATTTAAAACTAAAGGAATGAATTTTGAAATCACCTCTTTTTTATACAAAGAAATAGAGTACAAGGACGGAAAAAGGTCTTTTAGGGGAAGATCTCCCGCCCAAATGTCCTCCCAAAACCGAAGAGTTACCAGAACAAGCATCATACCTTAACATCTTAGGAACTGTGGAAGAATTTTGTGAATTGCTTTCCAAGGTGTTGCTAGGTTAGCCCTCCTTGAAGCACCAGCATCCCATCCACTCTTTGAGCATCCATGAATACTCTTCACCACTTCATGCCACAACTTATCTCACTCCATAGGCCACCTCCACAACCACTTCCCTAACAATGTTGAATTCTTCTTAAGCGCATTTCCAAGCCCTAATCCTCCTTCCTCTTTGCTTCTACCCACATCCTCCCAACTGATTAAGCGGTCTTTTTTACCTTCTCCCGGTTCCCAAAGAAAATCCCTCATTAATTTTTCCAGTTTCTTCGCTTCCCTAGATGGTATCCTAAAGACTGAGAGGTAGTAAATAGGTAGGTTCACAAGGGTAGCTCTTATCGAGGTGATCCTCCCACCCAAAGAGACGTAATTTTTCTTCCACACGGCTAATCTCTTTTCAAATTTCTCTATAACTGGGGTCCAAAACGTACTCTCCCTAGGGTTTGCCCCTAAGGCAGCCCTAAATAGGACAAAGGCCAAGTAGAAATGGAGCACTGAAGCCAATTTGCAAAAGCCACAACCTCCTCCAAGTCCAGATTGACTCCAGCAATGCAGCTCTTTTCTAAATTGATTTTCAAATTGGACACTCCTTCAAAGGCCTTAATCAATTCTTTCAAGTTTCCCACCTTCTCACTAAAACCACCACCACAGAAGATCATCAAGTCATCCGCAAACCGCAAATGAGTTACTGGAATTTGGCTTGTGCCTGTTCTCCATCCCTTTATCACATCTTCTCTATCAGCCCTTGTGATAATTCAACTGAACACATCAGCTACCAAGGTAAAGAGAAAAGGTGAAAGTGGATCCCCTTGTCTAATACCCCTACTAGCTGGAAAAAAAAATCCCTTACCACCCCATTAATGAATTGTTTCTGTTATTGATCAAAAAAAAAACCTTGCTTTGTACCCATCTCTTTAACCTTCTCTTCATTAATTCTTTTTCTCTTCTTAAAACCTTGGATCTTTCATGTTTTAGTGATAAAACCCTTAAAACAAAGTGTAAGTAATATACATAATATATTATAGGAATCAACACACATAGTAATAAGATGTTAGCTATAGCAATAATATCGCAATAAAGTGCTTGCTATGTGATTTTTGTCTCCTAAAGAGAGATATTTTTATATAATCCATGGAATTCAGGCAAGGCACTTGACAACTATGTTCAGAAACTAGATAAAAGCACGATATATGCATGGGATAATCATACCTGTATCCATGTTTGGTATTTTAGGAAATGGAAAGTGATATACCCATTTCCTGTATCTCTCTGCCCATGTCTGTATCCAAATCTGGACATCATAGGTTATAGCCATTCCAAGGACAAAGTGTCAATTTGTCAAAGTATTTAAGTCTTTCTAGTTTTTTGGCTCTATCTTGTAGTTGTTTTTGGTCTGTTCAGTTGTAACAGGATTAGTCGAGTGTTATTAAAGTTGTTTTAGTTTAGGGGCGTAAGTCCTTATTTGTGTGTCCTTAAGGTTACCTATTGTTAGCTTTAGTCTTAAAGCAATTAGGAGGTCTATGTGGTCAATTTTTAAACCTTTTTTTGTAAGTGACTTTTTAGCCTAAATTGGAGACTATAAAAAGAGATCAGAGCCCTTGTGTTGAGTCCAAAAATAGTCATCATAATTCTGTTTTTAAATGAGAACAAATTGAATAAAGGCTTGTTTTGAAACTACCTATGGGTAACAGCATGACCTTTTCTCTCTTTTATCTCTTTTTATTCAAAAGGTGCAATCTTTAGTCTCTTTCTTTTCTCTATTTTAGGTCTGAACCTCTTTTTCATAATCTAGATCATCAATTTCCCTTCTTTACCCATCACATTCACCCTAGTAGGAATTCTCTTTCATGTCCTATAGGCTACATCAGTTACCAACTGAAAAAAGAAGAAAAAAGTAACAGCAAGCAAACCTGGGAAAGAAGGCCCAAATACATCTCAAATCTCCTCAATCCTCCTTTGGAGAGAGAATGAGCCAAATCTCTGCTGTAATATCAAAGAGATCAAAGCCCCCTGCTACCGTCTCTTTCCACCCAATAACCATTGCAGAAATGGACAATCTTACGTGAAAACATGTGAAATGACAATGTCCTCAATCAAACTTATAGTAATGCAGCCAGTTTAGTAGCAAGAAAAAGAAATACACGTAGGCCATGCAACCTCTTGAGCATTTAGTAGACATATGGATATAACACCCTTCAATTAGATTGTTCGAAAACTTTTTACCTGATCTGGAGATGCAAGGCTGTTGCTAGGATCTGCAAATTCAGCTACAAGTTCATCTGCAACCTGGAAAACAACTTTTGAATTAGGGAATAAAAGGAAATAAAGCATCTACAAACATTTGCAAGTATTTAATGTTCATTGATAATGAGGTTGGCATACAAATAAGAACATGAAAGATGACTCTTCTATTTTTTTATCTTTGCCCCATTGCTGTATGTGATGATAAAAACTCAGGCTGATAAGCATGAAAACTTGGGTTCAATCTAAGAATAGCCAATTCATGCTATAATGCCAGAGCAGGGACCAGCACTAGAGAAAGGCCTTTTTATATTGATAGATAACGTTTTTTTCATAAGAGATACCTGAAGTAAAATTCCATTTAAAACATAACAAAGATGATGATACAAGTACAAAATCCAGTTCCCTAAACAAGGACATGGAAGAAAGCACAAGGCTACAAATTATGCTTCATATGCAAGTTAAATAGAAACAATATCCATCCCAGAATGGTAGTCCTCCATTGTTCACATCCCTCTTAGTCCCTTACTCCACCACGGTTAGCCATCAGCAACTGGGTTAGTTTCCCTGGGGATGATTAGGGGTGGATTCGAGTCAAGCCAAGCCGATTACTTGGTTATTTGAGCTCGGCTCACAGAAATAGTGTTAGGCTCGAGCTCAAGTTTGGCTCGGTTCAAAAGCTCACAAGTTCGAGTTCGGCTCACCTCGAGCTCGACTACAAGCCAATCTTTTTCTCAAAAATAAAAATTATACATATAAAAATATTTTTTATTTTACATACAAAAAATTAAGAATTATAAAAATCATTTACTATTATCAATCTTGTAAATACATCCAATTCTTTTTTCATAATCAATAAAGTCATATGTTACCAATCAAAGAGGAAGAAAAAAGGAGTTCGGAAATTCAGCAATAGGTTTTGACAACAAATTTTTTTATAATCAGCTTTTGACAATGAAATCACACCAGGTTAAGTTTCAAGATGACCCAACTGCCAAATTTGAAGATTTGGTTTCATCATCAACCTCACAGGAAATCTTGCAAAATTAGAGCCATACCTTTTGATGGATTTCTGACATTTCTTTCTTTCTTTCTCTTTTTTTCAATTTATAACTGTATCAAATTTTAATGATTATGAAGTAAAATTATGTACTCGCATACAATCAGATTGGCCTAGCTGAACTAGCTGGCCTCTGTTCTTTACATCATCAGGTTACCCTTTCCTAAATTAGATTTCTTCTACTACCCCTTGTTTTGCAGCTTTTGCCATTGAGTATGCAAAGTTGTTTGCAGATCTCTGAACCAAGAAAAGGTGATCTACAGTTCCAAGGATAAATGCTGAATTTCCTTCACCTCATTCCTATAAGCCCATGCCGATTGCTTATTGCCACTTAACCAGCAGCTCACAATTGCCCTCAAATCGATTTCTTGCACTCCTTTTCTTCCATCCTATAATGCTTGATGCTAGCAATACATTTGCATCGCAACCTTAGGTATTTGCAATGCAAAGGGCATCAATTTCAATCTTCTAATTGAGACCTTCTAGGGATAGCTTTACTAATTTATTTAAGCAAGACATAGTCAAGCCAGTTCACCGAAGATCAAGGTTATTATGATCATATTTTTTGAGCTAAGGTCCATCTGAGATTTTCAGAAAATAAGAAAAAATTGACACAGGTTCAGAGAAGAGAAATAGCATACTGGCAGGTATTACCATAAAAAAAACTTCATTCTATTTAATTCATCCATACAAATGCTACTATAAATTAATTCATAGAGAGTTCTAGCTGGAGTTTCTTCATGAGCAAGCAACTTCTATTACCTGCTTGTCATATTCTCGGATTATATATGAACTTGTCATCTGAAGTTTTGACTAATTAAATACTCAAAAAAGAACTACAAAACCCATTACTAATTTAAAATTAACTATAATAAACCAAATCAGTATTTAAACCACACGTTCTGTTCATTTCAAGAGATTAGATTACTCTATCTAAAAATTCAATCTATGTTGTGCCCCACCAGAACCAAAACCAAGTTTCTCCCGGTTCCAAAATTTTCCACCTTTGATTCTTCTCCCCTTTGTGGCTGCATCACTTTGGGTTGGAGTTAGTTAGGCCCAACCATAACCCTACACCTTAAAGTAAGTGGAAGATGCAAGATGACAAGGAACTCAAAAGGCAATGCTCTAGCTACTAAGAAAACCACATTTCACATGGATACATTTAATATGCACATGAAGTCGTTATGTTGGAAATTTTGGTTGTGAATTAATTTACTAAAGCATATTCATGTAGATCTTAGTTACTACTGAATAACGATTAGGTTTAAATTCAAATCCCAACCACAAATGACAAGATTCTAGCAACTAAAAAACCTCGCATCACTTTCATACTTTCGACTAACCTAAAATACCTCTTCTTCAACTGCTACTTGAATATGATTATTTTTTGGATTCAGGGTTACCATTGCCGAAACTTCAAGTTTTCGGAATACTTTTGAAGTCCCTCACCATACAGCTAGCTAAATGACAATTTCCTTCAAATCAAGAAACCTAAGCCTTTTAATTGGACCATTACTTGTTGGAAGAAAACTTTGCAGATCCATCATACATCATCTTGTTAAGAATTCGCTGGGGTTTATACCAAAAGGATAATAAATTCTCAAACAGGATGGTGGCATACATGATCTTAAAGATAAACTTTTCAGAGAAAAGAGTAACCAACTTTATTAATAGCATAAGGGGTACATGAGATGATGTACAAAGAGAACAAAACGCAGCTCAGGGCTACAAAGGCAAAATTCTGTCACTATACAATGTTGTGGAAACTTTCAATAGCTAGATAAGATTGAAGAATGTGAAAGTGAAACCAATAGCAGAAATGGATCAGCAAGAGTTAACTAATTGCAGAGTGAATGATGGTAGAAACACTCACACAAAAGAAACGTAGTTAGTTGAATGTAGCAAATGGTAATCAGACCTGTGTTTTGTAAGTAAACAGCAGAAAAGAGAAAAGGAGAGAGAAAGAGAGAGAGCAAGGGAGAAGAAGAATAAGAGAAAAGACAGGCTGATCAAAAAAAAAAAAAAGAAGAGAAAAGACAATGAAGAAAAAGAGGTGCAGATTCTTATTATACTGCCACCCCAATGAATTGCTATTTATATTAATCAAAAGAAGAGGTACAAAGACAGGAATATCCCTGCCACCTACATAAAAGAGAGGAACAATAACAAATAATAATAAAACAGTAACAAATAAGTAACAAGTAGTGGATCCACAAACTAAACAACTGTATCTCCACACAGTTGTTGCAAAACATGGTAGCTGACTCAAATTCTATGCATACACATATAATAGGCATGTAGATAGCTAGGGGAAGCACTACTGAGCATTATTAAACCAAAAAAGGGCCAATACCCAATGTTCCCAGCCATCAAGGGTCTTGGGATGGGTGAACTGGATATGGCTGCTCAAAATGGCTGCTCTCAGACTCAAACCTAATTCTCACACTTGTGACCCCAAGATTTTACAAATATACCAAGAAACGGTCCTTGAGCATTACACGAAGTTCTATAAAAATAAGTTATAGCATTTGGAATATTGTAATCAATAACAAAAAGATATGCCATGCAATACCACCTTGGCCTAAATGAAAACACAATATCCAATTTGGATGAGAATCAGGAGTACCATTTTCAATTGTAACAGATAACTTGTCTGCTTCCATTGTGAATATGTATACACCAAGTCAACCAAGGAGAAAAAGAATTGTGTGACAACTTTCAACATGTACAAAAACGGATGCTACATTCAAAGAATTAATATTTGTGATG
This sequence comes from Nelumbo lutea, assembly GCF_056320005.1. Taxonomy (NCBI): domain Eukaryota; kingdom Viridiplantae; phylum Streptophyta; class Magnoliopsida; order Proteales; family Nelumbonaceae; genus Nelumbo; species Nelumbo lutea. The sequence continues at coordinate 56,375,896 of NC_142685.1, forward strand.
CTATTAAAAGGAAAAGACCAAATTGGTGCCTATCCCCACACATCTGTAATTCTGTTTGCTTTGATTTTGTTGTGGAGAATCTATATACCATCTACCGATCTCCTGTCCTTTAGTAATTGGAATTTGGGAGTGGTTCTTTGCCCTCTTTAGATGCAGGTGGCCCCTTTTCAACATCTCCTTCTTTAATCCACCCAAGAAAAGAGGGCAAGTTTCTATGGAAAAGCAAAACAAAATTAGCATTAACTTAGTCCATCTGGGAAGAGAGGAGCCAAGGAATTTTTACTGGCAAACCACAACCTTCTCAAAGCTAGACAGATATTTTTAGTGAAAGTTGGGAAAGTCATTGGAGGGACTTGGTAGCTAGAGCTTTATCCAGAGTTATGTCTGATCATTGTCCCATTGAGTTAGGACAAGAACCTTTTAGGCTTGGTCCTCGACCCTTCAGATTTGAAAACATGTGGCTGACACACCCCAACTTTGTGAAGAAGATTGAGGAATGGTGGAGGGAAGATATAAGTGGGGCCGGTGGAAAGGGGTGAGACTCCACAAAAATTGAGAAGCTTGAGATCAAAACTGAAGGATTGGAATAAAGACTAATTTGGGAGACTAGAAGAATCGAAATCAACTCTGTTAACCTAGATAGAGGAGTTAGATGTGAAGGAGTCCCAAAGAACCATGAATACATAGGAGCAAGAATTGAGATGGAAGTTGAAGAGGGATTTAGAAGAGGTACTACTTCCGAAAGAAATCTCTTGGAGGCAAAAATCTAGATGCAAATAGATTAAGGAAGGTGATGGAAATATTAAATTCTTCCATGAGATGGCCAACGGGAGGAGGAAAAATCTGGTGACTAAACTTGAAGTAGATCGAGTGACATATGAGTCTCAAGAGGAGATAGCCAATTGTTTTGTTGCCCACACCAAATCTATTCTAAGAAGGCCTCTAGGTAATAAGGTGGAGTTGGAAAGTGTTACTTGGCCAAGACTTTCTAAAGAAAATAAATGATGGTTGCAAAGGCACTTTGAGGATGATGAAATTAGACATGTCTTCTCTATGGATAGATCTAAAGAACCAGGGCCGGATGGTTTCACTATGGCTTTGTTTCAAGATTGTCGGAATATAATTAAAGAAGACTTGCTTAAGGTCTTTAGAGAGTTTGAAGAAAGTTCAATGATAAGTCGAGGAGTTAATGCTACTTTTCTAGCCCTGGTTCCAAAGATAAAAGAGGCCAATCATCCAAAAGACTTTAGACCTACCAGTTTGGTGACTAGCATTTACAAGGTTCTGGCTCAAGTCTTGTCATTGAGGATAAAAAAGGTGCTTCCATCAATCATTAGCCAAGCCCGAGGTGCTTTTGTTCAAGGGAGACAAATAATTGATCAAACTTTAATAACAAATGAATGTGTAGAGGAGATGAAAAGATCGGGTAATCAAGGCTTCGTTTGTAAATCGGATCTCGATAAGGCCTATGATCTAGTGGACTGGAGTTTCTTGTTGGAGGTGCTCAGGAAGTGTGGCTTTGGGGATAGATGGTGTAAATGGATTAAGGGATGCCTTACTTCCTATCATTATTCTATTCTAGCCAATGGGGTGGTCAATGACTTCTTCCCAACCTATAGGGGTCTAAGACAAGGTGACCCACTATCCCCCTTCTTATTCACTTTGGTTGTTGATGCTTTTAGTAAACTTTTATCAGAAGCATATAGGGTTGGGTTAATAAGAGGTTGGAGAATTGGTAGAAATAGAGTTCCGATAACCCACCTTCAATTTGCAAACGACATTATCATCTTTTGTGAGGATTGTAGCTTGGTGAAAGTGAGAAGTTTGAATAATCATATTATCCTCTTTGAGAGTGCCTTTAATTTGAAAATCAATTTTGAGAAGTGTTGTGTGGTTGGACTAAACTTGGATGAGGGGGTATTGGAGACTATCATTGCCTGCTTAGATTGCACCTATTTTGAGTGGCCTTTGACCTATGTAGGGCTTCCCCTAGGTGCCAACCCAAAGGAAAGTCTGTTTTGGAACCCTGTGGTGGAAAAGTTTGAAAAAAGATTGGTGGCCTGGAGGAGGAACTACATTTCATTGGGGGGCAAAGTAACTTTAATCAAAGCTACACTTTCCAATTTGCCAGTCTACTTTCTATAGTGTGTTATAACAAACTTTTATATTCTTAATTTTTTGAGGTTATAATTATAAAATAGACATTTTTAAACTAAAATATTCATTTTGTGTGTTTATATACTAATTTCTTTCTGTTATTTTCTTATTTGTTAGGGTTTAATCAACACAAACATTGCTAAATGCTGTATTGAACCCTCAAAGACTTCAAAACCTGAACCAATAAGTAAGAAAGATCATAGCATGTTGTCCAATCAACACATTTTCTTCTTTTCTTTTACTAATTTTGTGTTTTTATATACTAATTTCTCCTTTTCCTATAACAGAAATAGGGGTTCAGCCCCTATATTTTTCGAATTTTCTTTTCTTTCTTCTTTTTCTACTCATGAATACGTTGGAATGTGTTGATTTTGGATGGCTGAATCTTCCACATCCAGACCAAGAGTCAGCCCTCTATGGTCATCACCACATGTAAATTTGATAAAGCTAAACTTAGATGGGTGACGTATAAGCAACCCTGGCCCATCTGGTATAGGACACATTTTCAGAGATGAAGGAGGGTTAATTATAACATTATGTTCAGGCCCCATTTGCCACAGAAACTCAACAATGGCAGAAACAATAGCTATACTTCAAGGGATGAGTCTAACAAGGTCCCTTCGGAAAGGTCATCATCTTGAAATTTTAGTGGGCAATAATGCAATTATCTCATTCTCATGTCAAGATTTAATTCTTTGGACCATATATCCCTCATTGCTTATAGTTTGTGTTATTAGTAAAATCTTAATACTATTTATTTTGCTTGCTGTCATATCTTAATATTTTAACCGATACTAAGAAGGCTTTGATTTGCAAGATTTGTTGGGTACATATAATGGATTGATCCTGTTTTAATGCCTTGGTGCAAATAAATAGATGTCTTAATGAAAATGGTTGCTATACATTAGCATTTATGGAAATTTCTAATTTAATGTCATTGGCATGCTTGATCTCCTTGAATGGTTGATTTCGTGTCCAAAATGATTTAACTATAATCTATATTTGCAGTTCATATACCAGAAATTCAAGCATATCAGTGCTAAGCAATTAGCATAACTCAAGGTTAGCATTCATTGTATCAGTAATCAGTTATCACATATCTGCATCTATTATCTTTTAAATCAAGTTCCTAGGAATATATATGCCTTTCCATCCATTGAGCCCATCATGCACAAGGTTTACAAACATCTATGATTATCATAGTATAATTCACCAAGTTCATTAAGATAGTAGCTCAGAGGTTTTGGGTGTAGGTTTTTGAGGAGACATGTACATGCACATAAACATGAATTTTTTTTAATAGTAAAATGAAAACAATTTTATTAGAAAAAGAAAGAGTAGCAAAAGACAGAATTTATGCAGTGCAAGTGAGCAAAGGGCCCCCCAAAAGATGTACAAATCTACAACCCTAAGCCTCTCAAAACCGCAGCCAACTACAAAAGAAACGAAAAACGAGAACAAAGAATTATAAACCTTACAGCCTCCAGAATTTCCCAACAGTGACACCCTCAAAAAATCAAAGCCACACCCACCAATATAAGAATCTCTCTAAACTGCCTGTGTCTTGCCCCTACCAGCGCTTCCTCTTCCCCTGATGCTTTTACAGCCACCTCTTACGGTTGTCAAAGTTGTTACTTCCTTAGAAGTTACCAAGTTTTTATCCTTTTTTTTTTAATTCTTACTACTCCCTCCGTTCCCAAACAGAACCTCCCAACCAAAGGGAAAAACCAATCACCATTTTTAGTGATATTCAAAAGGCATAGAAAATTCTGTCCAATCATAAGGAGTACAACTACAAATTGCGTTTTGTAGTTAGTGAGACATGTAACTTATGCACCTATTTGATATGTACCTCCACCAAGGTACACAGTCATTCAAATAATATGAATCACTGAGAAAATTCAATGAAAGACACGGAGCATTTCACCAAGATAAGCAACAAGGCAAACACTTTTTTTTATTGGAAGGCCAACACTTTATGACTAACCTGATGACTGATCAAACAACAAGTTAACAATTATTTTCCCCCAATACAAAAATATAAATACGAGTTCAAAAGTCACCTGACCTCATTGTAAGTGGTTCTTCCCTTGCTTTCAACTTTCTCGCAGACTAGAAACAACCACAGACATGATAAAAACAAAATCAGCAAGAAAATGACCAAAATAATTATCTGCAAGTGATCGTCATCATGGACAATGGCCTAATTCTAAACAATATGTACTAAAAACATATAAGACTTCTTAAGTGCAGGACTAGAGTTTCCCAAGAAACTCCTCACCTAGCTAGTAGCTACTGCTTCCGTTTATAAAATTTAAAAAAAAAAAAAAAGAAAAAAGAAAAAGAACAGTGCATCAAATGAATAACAGAAAGGGAAGGAGGAAAAAGTGGTCACCTTTCATGCTGAATTGACGAAGTCCTCTACCAGTCTTATCACCACCAACTGCCCTTTGACCTCTTTTCTTCTTCCTTCCACTGCTCAGAAATAGAAAATCAGTTAACATCCTCTTGGAAAGAGATATGCATAGCCTGAAGTTATACAATACCAGGCTTCAGGAGTTAATTAACTATGAAGATTAGAGTAGTAATATGATGGCATACAAAACAAACACAATGAATAAAACATCAGAAATAAGAACAACGATTTCTTTCTTCCCCTCCACAACGTTGAGAATTGATGAAAGTTGAAACAGAAGACCAATGCTTCTAAGCATTCTGCAATGCATTAGAACAACACCCTTTTCATGTGCATGTCGAGTTTGAGGGTTGTTGTTTCACTAATCAACTTATAACAATTCCACAACGCATAAGAAAAATACCACCTTTATATGCATATAATAATTGAGGGTTTTCTCCTAACCAGATATGTGAAATGCTTGAACAATTCCAAAAATTCCCACCTAATATCCAAACATATCATGGCTTTCCCATAAACTTGAAAATGGCCCGCCATAAGAACAAACCCCACTTAAATTCATTAGTTTCATGAATTCTCACCAAAATTACGAAGAAGAACAAAGAACAATAGACTTACACAACCGCTCCTTGAGATCCAGAATCATCTCCATGAATATCGAGGTGATTCAATCTCACAAAAGTGTTCTCACTGGCAGGAGTCGCCATAGCCAACTCGCTACGGCTGGATGGAGACCCCGCACTCCCACTTGTCGAGACAGATTGCCCCGAAAATGTTGTCCCCCAAGACCTTGTAATGCCTCCCCTTGCAATGCTTGCTGGGTTCTTCTCCCCATCTTCCGGTTGATTCCCGCCAGTCACCATTCCTGCTAACTCCCAACCAAAACAGTTGAAAAATCAGAGCAACCATCCCTTCTAATACCCCACAAAAGAACTAAAACATAGAAGGAAAGGAGCAATTTTAACAAACAAAGCAAGACTCTTAAACTGGAGAAAACCCAGATAAAAAATCACCTTATAAAATTCCAAAATTAAAGAATTAGGCGAAAATTGCAGAATTAGGCGGGCTGCACGTGAACAAACGTAGAACATCAGTGGCGAGGTCCCCTCTGTTAGAACGAAGACTTCATTGCCATATGATATGGATCTCTCTCGCTCGCTACTCGCTTCTGACAGATGTTCCTTCCATCTAATTAACAAACGAAGGAGTAAGGACAAGATGGAGCTGCTGTTGACATAAGAAGAACCAAAGCACCGCCTGAGACGATACAGAAGCTGTTAGAAAAAGAGGAGAGATGGGTGCAGAATCAATGGAGGAAGGAGGAGCAACTAAGAGAGAGAGAGAGAGAGAGAGAGAGAGAGAGAGAGGTCAGAGAGGAACCACCCGCCCGGGTTCAAGCTTTCTTTGAGTCTTGACTCTTGAATGGAGAGAAAGAGGGAATAAAGCGGGCGCGCGTGAGGTGTTTGTTTCGTTTATTACGGACGAGCTTGTTGTCTTATACAGTTTAAATTCTCAACCTTCCGATCATCATCATCATCGTAGTCGTCCTACCTATCATCGCCAATCAAATTGTGGGCCCTCTTTTAGAGTAACCACTAACCAACATCTCGTCAAAGCTGCAGCTGCAAACCGGTTGGCCTGATGATGTCATGGTTATTTCACCAATCGTCAAGGCTTCCTTTCCTCTATTTCTATATCAAGCTCGAGTCAGTTGATCGAACCGGGATAAGAAATCCGGTCCACACAAATTCCAAACGGTTAGCTCATCCATACCGGTGGGACCGACCTGTTTGTACTAAGCGCCCGTTTGAAACTTAGCCCCCTTAATTATTTTTTTACAACAGTTGTCCCCTGTACTTTCATATCATGAAAAATAATCCCTTCCGACACTATACGTTTGGTGGAGGGACTGCAGTCACAACCCCAAAAATACAACGAATCCGGGTATGTTCCTCGCACCAACGCACATCCAGCGGTGCATTGGGAACAACAGGAGATATTCTCCATGTGCTGTGGGGAGAAAATTCAGTTAATGTATATTCTTGGGGGTCCTTCAAAAAAACAAAAACAAAGCATTTCCGGTCTGGCCATCAACTAGGTAAACCAGTACAATTCTTACAGTTATTTGGTTCACACAATATTCATCCGACTAACCAATTCACCCATCCAACTGATTGGAGTTTGATTATGGAGTTGAACCCGAATCAACACTATATGTATATAGATTGTTACAAAGTGGTAAAGGCAGGGGTTAGGAAATGAGTAGGTTTTACTTGGAATCAACTTAAAATCGACCTTGAACCAATCTTACCCAATTTGTTAATAAGTACAGTATAGTTCCAAATTTTTAGAACCGACCTATTTGAGCCAGTTCTAGGGTCTAGGGACTTACCCTACCCAAACCAACCCAAAAAAACATAGTTTAGTTGGCCTTGGTGAAACCAACTATGGTTTACCTTGGTGGGAGTTTGGATCTGGACTTGCCTTGAAATAAATCCCAAATATGTTAAAGATGCCAAGATTTTAACCCAAACACTTGTGGTTATAAAGACCATTGCCTCCTTTGACCATTTAGTCACTTAAGTGATTTCATCATTTTTCTTCAATTTATTATTTGAATGTGTATGTAAAGGGTAATATTTACAAAATTTAAATTGCTTGCAGTGTTTATTAATACATTATGATAATCTACAGATTAAATTGCTTAATTTAATCAATAAAAGTAATATAAGTTATGAACTTTATTATTATTATTTTTATTATATTGAAAATCAATTTTTAAAGAATAGTTTTTTTTTTTTTTTTTGGGGGGGGGGGGGGGGGGGGGGGGGAGCGGTGTAAGGAAAGAACATGTTCCATGGATAGACCCTAGAATCAATCTTGGAACTGCCAAGGCTAGAACTGACCCTCGAATTGATCCTAAAAGGATAAGCTCTCAGGTTCAAAGAACTTGGAACTAACCCCTATAGGTAGGTTCCAAGTTCTGCCTTGAAGCTGAACTCAACCAACCTATGCTCATCCCTATGTAAAGGTAAAGGTGATGTAATTAGATAAACCCTACAACCAATCTCGAAACTGTCAAGGCCAAAACCGACCCTAGAATTGAACTTGACAGAGTAGGTTCCAATTCAAAAATCCTAGAACTGATCCATTATTGGATTCTGCCTTGAAACTGAACCAAACCCACTCATACTCATCTGTAAGCAATGAGATCTCCTGCAAGCAAAATCTCAACACTTTGCAAACATGGGCATCCAAACACATTGGAAACATCTCCTTATGAATTTAGATATTTTCAGTGTGTCGTTGGGTCCCATGAACACAGGGTTTTTGCTTATAGGAGATCCAGGCTCGTTGAAAAGGCAATGCATAACACTTGAGGCCAGTTTGAAGCATAAGCCACACAAAATATGTCACACCTAAGGTTAGATGCGTGCACGGTCTCCCTTTTTCCTTCTCATTCTCCTTATTTTTGTTCTACCACATCATGTTTCCAATTACCACAGTGACACAGTCCTCTCTCGCAAGTCCTACTTCATCTCTCTCCCAAGTTCCATCTCAAGGGAGTTTATTCCTTAAATACATATTTAAGCAAAAGTAACCCATTCTCTCTTTTATTCAAAAATTTTAAGAACACTCCCATGAGCAATTAATGTGAGCTGAGATGAATAGCAGTTTTTGAGCAATTAAAACTATATAGCAGACTTCAGGAATGGTCAACCATGCGTAGTTAATACCATATGACAGTAAGTATGGGGCCTTTTTCCATTGTAAGATTGCCATTATTAAATTGAAGCATCTCATGTTATCACAGACACAGACCTCCATTAATGTCTCGGAAATCATGTTTCGAATTAAAAAATGAAAATTCAAAATATATAACTTCAGAAAAGAAAAAAGGGAAAAAAAAAAAAGCTGAACATTTTGGTGTCACTGACTCATGGTTAGAATTTAGAAATTGGCCGAGCTAGACCAAACACCATAGAGCATTCCGCCTGAAACCCAAGGAAAGACCCAGTTTCAATTAATAAAGCTGTTCATGGACTGGGTAGCCCGATGGGCCTGTCCACGAGCTCGGATTATAAGTATCAAGCCCGATTATTTTTGAGCCAGGCTTTTGTAAATATACCTGGGCCAATTATATTATATATAATAATATAAACCAGGACTTCAGGCTTTATTAAGGACCAGGCTTGGGCAAGGGCATGGATATTTTACGTTAATAAAGAGGCTAAGCCCCGGCCCGTGAACAGGTCTTGTTCTAAATCAGGTCAAGCCACTGTGTGATCCTGTAAATTGTCTATCGGACAAGATGTTAACGATACAAGATTTGTGTTTTGGCTTTTGGGTTCCCCTGTATTTTGCGATTTCTTCCAAAAATTTGTACCGTGTCACGGATTCACGGGGAAGTTGGAAAGGGCAGTGGCAGTATTTGGCCTACTCTTCTTATTTAGAAGTTATGGTAAGCAATTCCAAGTCCAGAATCAAGTCCTGAAAGCACGTTATCACGATTCACAAGTTCCCAAATTCCAATTGAATTTAAGAATTTGCAAGGGGCTAAAACTGGACCCACAAGAATGAATAGCAAAATCTCCAACTCATCAAGCCCTATCAAGGATGAATATAGAAAATCTGTGTAAACTTTTTGGTTATCAAATGAATATTTATTCCAACTCATCAAGTTTAATCTCGTATTGTTCACCTGTAGAAAGAATCTTCACTCCAACCATACCTTTCTGCCACTCTGAGTTTCCGACCAAGATCAACCTGCCGGCATTAATCCGTGCCGCACGCTTGAAAACCCTTGAAGAGATGGATATGCAAGGGAACCACATAAACAATAAGATCAGAAAATCTGTTCTTGGCAGAACTTGAACCCATTTTATTAGTATATCTTAACAACTAATCATCTCAATGTTGACAATCTGGATTATGCATACCATTTAAGGGGTTTGTTCTCCAACACAAGATCAACGCTTTGGCCCTTTTGTCTGAGGATCGTAGCAACTGTAGCAGCTGCTCCTTGCAGCTCCTTATCTAGTGGGCATACAATATTCTCTACTTCATGGCTAAGCTCTGGTAGAAGCCCCTTTTCCTTGAGCAGCTGTCACGACCACCACCCTCCCGTCATTTCTTTGCAAACATGTAGGGGTTGTCATGGGCAAGGCCAGGCTTTGGGCCTATGTTAGTAAATCTAAAATATGGTATACATGTAATATTTTATATTATATAAAATAACACACACAGTGACACAGCCGGTTAGAAATGATCATCCCTAAAAACATGCATGTGCACAGAGAAATATATGTACAATGCAACAGTAAAAGTACTGAAAAAGTAACTTCATGCCCCTATCATTTGTATATGATGCAGCAACCCCCCCTCTCCAACATGGCAAAAGGAAAAGAATGGAAGGAAAAAGTGGCTCGACAGGATGGCTATTGTAATAAAACAGCATGCGAAAGCACTTGTCTCTTCCAAGTGATTGGTAACTAGGGTCATTTTGGGACAAAACCATTTCTGACATTCTGAGCCTGAACAATTCAACTGTTTTTTTATTTGTAACGGAACGGATGTTTTATTCAGATAATCGTAGAAGAGTTTCTTCAAAAAAAAAAAAAAACGTATACTGAAGAAAGGGGCTTAAACCTTCCACATTATATAAAAATGAGAAAGCCACACTACTGCTCTATTCTATTGCATAAAGCCCCCATAAACAGATAAAAGGTAGTACTCTAATCAGGAGGGTAGGACCCCCAGTACAGAAGTTGTCTATTAACTCCTTCCACTTCCTAGTGAGTCAGCAAAGGAGTCTTACCGAATGATGGTCTAAGGATCCAACTAAATGATGCATTTAGCCTTTCAGCTTTCTCATTATGCTGAATAAGATTTAGGGTTGCTTGATAATAGCTAAAGTGGCTAAACAGAATATCATATTGTTGTCTTTTAGTAGATAAAATAATCAATAAAATGCCCAAGAGAATAGCAAAGTTGGTGGTTAATTATTATAACTCAAATATTTTAATTACTTTATCCATTAAAACACAAAACAAGTCATTGGGTTCAGCCACTTGTTATAAATAGCCCCTTAAATCTTAATATAACTAAGGTTGTTTTTGGTTTGAAAGAAAAGAAAGGAAGAGAAGGGAAGGGAAGGGCGAGGACGAATAGAAAAGTTTTCCCTTCCTTACTTTTTCCTTCCCTTCTTTTCTTTCAAACCAAATACAGCCTAAAAGACAAGACAGTGAGTCATTAAGACACTTCATCTGTTAAAAAACAGCCCCTTAGTTTAAGAAATAAAATTTCTGAATTTCTTATTTCATAAAGGCAATAAAATCTTGTTGTTACTGATAAAAATAAATAAATTCTGTCACCCATTCACATGTTACCTCCACTATGACAGCATCTCCAAACCCAAAACCACAAGCTGGAATATCATCACCTCCAAATGTTGAAAGTAGCTGATCATATCGCCCACCACCACAAATTGCTCGCAATTTCCCTTCTCTATCAAATCCCTGAAAAAATAATATTATTGTCATAGAATTGAAAAGTTGACTTCCATTCATCCATTGTCATCAAGCAGCTAGAATATCTGGCTTTTAACAGTAGACCTGGTTCAACAGCCAGCAGTGTAAATCTTATTGATTTTCTTTCTATTAATAACTCAAATTGAGTGCAGCTCCACCTCAAACATTTGGGTTTGGGATTAAAAGAAAAAGGAGCCGGTCTTTATGATCAAGTGTGTGTATGTGTGTTTCTAGAGTGCCTCTTGGAAGAGTATGGGCACCATTTATGAACTTAAGCTTTGTTCATTGGCATTCATTACCCCCTGCTGAGCCCTGACAGATGTGCCAGACATGCACAGATGAACTGAAAGTTATTGTTGAATGGACTCCCCTAAATGGATCAAATGCTCATGTTGGAGACGGTCAGATACTGGCAATTGATTCTTGAGGGACATTTCCAAGTAACACGTACCTTTTGCTCCTTATTTGATGTAAATGAACAGCTAATGCAAATAACTTACGCCATTTTCCATACATAGATGAACTTAAAGTCATTGTTGCATGGACTCCTCTAAATGGATCAAATGCTTGTGTTGAAAACAATCAGATGCCGACATTTTATGGATTCTTGAGGAACATTTCCATGTAACACTTTCCTTTTGCTCCTTATTTTATGTAAATGAACAGCTAATGTAAATAATTTATGCCATTTTCTATGGGACTGTCATTAAGTAACAACAATAAATTTTTAGACCATTTTCTATAGGACAGACATCTAGTTAAGAAGTATATACATTTTTGTAGACATGTTCCTGAGACCATTTTTCTTAGCCTCGCCGAGTCAGACTTCTGGATACACACTGTATTCCAGTTCCCATGTCAGTTACCATACAATACTGAGTGCCTACAGTATATAGACAATGAACAGACACAGCAATGACAGATAGTCAGGTAGGCATATATGATACAACTCATCCCTATCCATATAAAACATAATTATTACCAATTCCAGTAGAGCACAGCAAGTACTCTCCCGAATTTACACATGTTGCACATTACCTGTCAAAAAAAAACCCGGCAAACCCAAAAAGGGGACCCTAAGGCCTTCTCACTTCAGCCGAAGCAACAATGAGAAGGGCAAAAATCAAAATGTCTGTCTTACCACCAGATCTGTGCTTGGATTTTTTATGTTTTCCCCAGGTGGACAAGATCGCTTCTTCCACCTACATAGTGACATGGTTCCATGGACCATAACTGTCTTAATTAGGTCTTCTCAACAAATTGGAAGATGCAATCAGTTTTCCCAGATCAGCAGGATGAGGTGATCTGCAGATCATGGGACCCCAAGGCCTAAGGGCAAGCTCCCTTCCCCCCTCAAACCTTTTGTTATATTCTACCCTGTGGCTTTGGTAGCAAGGTGGCACAAATGGTGGGACTTGGGAAGTGACTGTACTTTGGAACCTAAGGTGCCTCAGAGAAAATACTCATGTTTCTTCGTAAGACACTGCCTGGAATACCTTAACCATAGAGGCTTCGGATTCCTAATAGAGACATTAATATTCCTAACAGGTGCTCAATGTGCCAAGAATCCAATTAATATGTTGACAATCATTTCTTGCATTTTGATGGTATCGCTAATATCGGGCATTATTTTTGTTCTTTCTTGGTTTCCTGTGGACTTGCCATGCCTGTTCCAATTTAAGGCTCTGTTAGTCCTGGATTCAGATTTAACTTGGATCTAGGAACACTCTTTTGTGGAGTACTTTTCCTTTAGTGTTGGAGTCTATCCGGTAAGCAAGAGAGATTCTGAGGGGATCTTGAGGCATTCTGAGCATCTTGCACAGAAGCAGGCTTTTGTCTAGCAGTATAGGACTTTAGGTGTTGGGGCTTAAAGACTTCTAAACATTTAGAAGGATTCTTGCGTCTAAGAGGACTTTCTTGGGCATAGATGGCAGTAAACCATATAGTAGTTTTTCAAGGTGATTTCCCCCTCTTCTATATATCACTATACTTCTTTACAAGTAAAAAATAGACATTTATGGCTGGTAAAAATAAAGTAGTCAGCAAATGGAGAGGTCCATAAGATGTAAATCTAACCTCAAAGACTATTCCAGTATAATAAGCAAGGCCACGAACTACAGATGCATCAAATTGAATCCAGTCAGAATAACCAAACTTTTCAGCAAGTGAAAAGAGTTGTTTCAGATCTTTAACAGCATCTCCAGCATCTCCAAGTATCTCTACATGTTACCAGGTATAAGATACATAATCAGTAATTACAAAAACCAATTATATTGTCCCACAGAATATATCTGATTCATAGAAAAACTTTAAAATTGAAAGATCAGTGTAATTACAACACAAACTTGTACATTGAACCAAACTGTAGAAAGAATAGCCAGCTACATTCAAACATATATCTATGTGTATAATGACAATAAGGGAAGAACTTACAAGGATAATTACTATATTACTTTTTTCTCTACCACTACCACCACTAAACACACACACACATTGCAACAGACAACATAACAGAGTTGCAACTTATCTATGAGAGGTTTTTTATCAGTAAATGTTAACTCGTCTATGAGAGTTTTACAACAAACCTTCCAACTTGTCCAATGACTTAACAGATAGAACTTGTAGTAGCTCCTCAATTGCTGCTTCTAATATTCCAACTGATACCAACTCTCTTTTAAGCTCCTCAATAGGAATCTTTTCTATCTGCTTCACAGCATAACAAACATAGAAAGAAGAAACTGTGAATTACTGTTATACCAACAGAGTTACTTTAAATGCAAACACAAATGGAACTCAAGATACCAAGAAGCACAGTTAACCTCACTATTTTATGACAACAATAGCTGGTAAGCTTAATGGGTCAATAAAGAAGAAGACTTTGCAAATAAAAAACTGAAAATTTGTGATTTAGTTTGTAAAGCACTAGACGAAAAAGACACCATCTTGTTTTTTTATTGGAAATGGTAACTTTCATTAAAATAGCCGTTAAACACATACAATGTCAACCGCTCAGAGAATGAATGTTCACCCCAAACATATCTCAAAGTTTACAATACAGCCCAAAAAAGGTTTTCCCTGAGGGTCCCTTACTTTGCCAAAGTATCAGCCACAGAATTGGCTGACCTCCTTACCCATTTGAAGATTACTCCAGCTTCCCTTGCTAGGCAAAGTATTTCCCTCATTTGTTATCTAAAAGTCCTTATACCCAAGCTTTTTGTCTGCAGCCAGCTGCCAGCCTATTAATAGTTTACAATCTCCCTCAACCTCGAGGTATTGATATCCCCATTGCTTGGCCAGCCTCAAACCTTGGAGTAGGGCCATGATTTCAGCCCTTAAAGTCTCCCACATCTATGGGGCCAGAGTAAAGTGCTTCCATCCTGCCCTCCCCATCCTTGAAAACTCCCCCGACTCCAGAGGACCCCGGGTTGCCCAATGAACTTCCATCAAAATTCAATCCAAAGAAGAAAAGAAGGCTATCTCAAGATTGTAATTCTATTTGTACAATGTGCCCTAAATATGGGATCTAAAATATGCACCTTGGGAGTGGTTCAACTAGGAAAAAATTATTGTAGGTGGGGAGTAGTTTCTAATAAATAAAAGGCACATGAGGCCCATCCTATTAGTCACCTGTAAAAGGTATACAAGGTTTCCCTCCCACCAACTCACCTTGTCTCTGCCCCTGCCCTTTGGCATTGATTTCATTCTAGAAGTTATCTGGAGTTTTCTCAAATCTAATAGTGGAAGGTAACTGAAAAGTTGTACTTTCATCACCTTTTTTCAGTAGATTCAATGGTTATTGAGCTCCTAATCATTGGATTATAGAGTCAAAGATGTCGGTGCCTAACTTGAATTGCTTGTTCAACCAGGCTTCCTGATCCACTAATACTTGTTGATTCTTTAGCAAGAGCCAGGGCGGCTAGAGAGGATTTGATTTGCAGGGCTGCAAACCCATGATTAATTTGTAAGCACGATTAAAGAGATTGTGTGTTAAAGCAGCTTTGGGCTACTTCTTGTATTGGTCTTCAGGCCTTTTCTCTTGGAATCAGGGTTTCACCTCTTTTGTTTTAATAAATGTTAATAAAAAAAGGTTATCCAGATTTTCCTCTTTCTTTCCAATAAGTAATTGTATTGATTCCAGAAGCGTAGACCCCCCCCCTCCCGACAAAAATATTAAAGTATAGCAGTACAAAGAAAGAAATACAACAAAATTAGGGATTTTGGATGATATGATCCAAATAAAAATGATGCCTATATGGCTTTATTCTGAAAAGAGAATGCTGTAAAATCTACCACAATTGAAGATAAGAAGTGTAAGGTACTTAAGATTCTGGCCACAAGTCCCAGTGTAATTCACTGTGAAACTTTGTCATAAAAGATACTGTGATTCTGCTCCTACAGAATTGCCCAACATATTCGAAGGAAAGAGGTGAAAGCACAATAGCATTCTGATTGAAGAAACATAATATCATAGGATTTTGACATGAAAAAGGAGACATTAAATGCAAATAGCTCTATCAGGGAACTTACTGTTTTAGTAGTAAATCACATTTTTAAGCAAAAGTCCTGTTGTTTTTAGGAATTGTTTTGGTACGATTATAAAGTTTTAGTTCTACAAATTCTTTCAAGGAACTTTAGTTAGCTTTAAGTCTTCAAAAAAATAAAATACATTCATAAGGTTTTTAGTACATTATGATTTTCAGAATATTGTGCCTCCAAGTCTAATCTAATAGCTAAGCCACTTGGGACCAATAGCTCACAATGTTATCCATGAATAAATCCCAGAAGTCCTTCTTAGCTAGTAGGCAATAAACTCTCTAATGGAAATGGTTAATTGGTGTATGGTCTATAAGAATCTCAGCTGTGGTACGGTGTCATAAAAAACTGTTGCATTTTGTTCTTCCCATATTATCCATGCACTGCTCGCCCACAAGTATCTCCACATGATTAGAACCCTAGTTCATATCATTTTCTATACCAGTGGTTCGATTTTTAATCAGCTCTCTACCAGTGGTTCTTGACGACACTAGTTTGACCTTTTTGTGAGTCATTCCTGCATTAGCATAATACATGAACACATGCATAAATTTGAGCATGTCGAGACAGGGTTTGGTAGTTGGGTTGTTTAGTGAGCTTCCCTAAACAACTGAAGAATCTTCTGCATAGCAAGTTGGTTTGGGGGTCCATTTCTCTCCCCATCCTAAATTCATGGAAAAAATTTTCAACCTAAAAGATATTGCCATGTTCTCTAGATGATCTCATTTTATGGGTAACATTTAAATTAGGAACTTAATACTTTTAGAGAGTTATTATTAACTAGACAAGACTCTAATTTGAGGTTGAAATAGGACCAACATAAACTGCAGGATTCAAAAAATAACCAGTTCATAGTGTCCCTTATCTGACAAATGGTCTGGGTTGACCACAAGATTACTCTTTGTCGCTGAAATAGAGTAGTTTGTCTAGGTAAACTCCCTTCTGACCCAGTTAAGAATATATAGCAATAACACGATCCTAATTCAATATTGAAGCCCCACACATGAATCAGGGAAAGGCTTTTTGAGTCATCAAATAAGCCAAGAAAGAAACTTTTTTCCAGAAACGATAATGTTAAAACTTTGTGAATGAACCTCTATCCTTGAAGAGGGAAAATGATTATGAAGTTCATTAATAACTTATCAAAAAAATGTTCAATGATAGAGTGCAATTGAAGCTCAGGAATTTTTTTAACCTTAACAACTAATAACTACCCAAGAAAGGAGATGAAACTCAAGATAACATCAAATAAATGATAGATTTTGGCATGCACAAAAATATTGGAAATTCTAGTTCGGTGTGACAACACAGGATTCAATCACAGTATACTATTAAGATCTTCACAAACTGACCTTGTCAATGATAATGCAAACTTTGCCAAACATATTTTCTGGAATTGAGTAGCACCTCATTACTTCTTGCAAAACCTGTGAATAGGAGAAACCAACTAAAAAGAATCACATCCCAATTTTCAAAATTCATGATATCATCATCATCATCATCTAATCCGTGTCCCAACTCACACCAATCCTGTTATGCTATTCCATTCTGTTAAGTGCTATATACGTTGTTCAAAATCCATGACATGCATTTCTCTTCTAAGAAGTACCCAAAAAAATTAAAGTAAAAACGTATTGACTGAGATGTTCACCCATTGAGATTCCAGAATAAAGGAGTTGCATCAAGCAGCCAAAATTAATAAAAGAAATAAAAATTCAGAAAATGTTCCGAAACATCCTTCAGATTAATTTGTTTCACTTGGTTTGAGTAACTCAAACCTCAAAGGTGTTTGATATTGCAATAATCAATATTTCTTTGATAATTATAATGGACATTGATCCTCTACCAATATTATCAAAGGATGAAAGGAATCAAATGGTTCCTGGAAACCTGAAACCTTGGAATTGGTGGGATCTCTGACAGAGGTTATGTAATGTCTGGGTTGGCAAAAGCTTAGGTCTGTTTTCTGGGGCAGAGAGGAGTTTGCTAGAAGAGCTTTGGAAGCTTTTGATAGGAGAAAGAAGGAAGAGACACTGAAGAACATGAACTAGTAGGGGAAGGAGGAGAGACGTGCAATGAGGAAGGAGATGGGCAGGAAGAAGTGTTTGAAGGAGATGATTAACAATGCTTTCGAGTTGGGAAGGGATCTTTTGTTTTCTCTCTGCGCCTTTTTACTTTGATGTTTGAGTTGTTCTGGGATGTTGCTGGGATAGGTGTTATCTTAACACCTGGATGATATTTGTAATCAGCTCCGTTTATTTTCTTTTTAATAGTTTTCTTTCTTTTTACTATTAAAAAAAGGGCATGGACTTAAATTTAACCAAAACTTGTATTAGTAGTAGACTGGCTCATTTTCTAAGATGATCTAGCTTGACCTATGATACACAGTTAAATTCTAGGTTTTGGGAATATGGAAATCCTCCTAGCCAGATCCAACAAATATGACTTGGGCAGATGGTGGCTCAGTTTCTTTTGGGTTTTCCATCCATTTTCAAAGACTTCTGAAGATTGGTAAATTGGAGTTTACAAGGAAATTGGCTACTAATTCAGATGTGCCACATAAAGCAAAAGCAACCACCAAATTCAGAAGCTTCAAGAGGAAGGAATCATTTCAATAAGAAGATTAGGAGTAAGAATATTTAAAAAAAATCAATTTATATAAATACAATAGGTGATATGTCAAGATCTCTAAGGCAACAATCTTCCAGAAGAAAATGCATTTAAAAGTCCAATGGCAATATAATAATCAATTCAATCAGTTATACTTTATAAGGCTAAATCTAAGACAAAAATTTAAACAATGTTATTAAGAACCACAGACATCCACAGTAGACATCAACAGGTAGATAATTGAGACCTTTCTGCTGGAAACTTTAAAGCCCACATCAGATGCTGTTATACCAAGTCGCTTAAAAAAAGTGACAATAGAAGAAATAAGTTCTGCTTCAGCCTACAACAAAAAGGATAAAAGGTTAAGTCTGAGAAAAAGAACAACCTAAAAATAAAAAATAAAACATTTATAACCAATAATACTAATTACTGCAACAAAATAGGTGCATATGTTCCAACATGAATATCTGACCAAAGCAAGAGAAAGAAAATCTTTCCTTTTCTTTTTTCTAGAAGGGTGTTGGAGGTTTATTTTTTAATTAGTAACAAGACCAAAGGAATAGGGGCCATTGCTTGGCATAATGGTAAAATATAAGCCCAGCAAGTGTGAGAACACGGGTTCAAGTCTGCAAGTGGCCATTTTGTGCAAAATTAATAAATAAATAAATGCCAAAGGTTAGGACAGTGTCCAGTCTACCCCTCCCAAGACAATGGATAGCTGGGACCAATATTGGGTAATGGCCTTCGGAACGAAAAGGAATATATTAATACATATAGAAAATATGGAAAAACATTTCTCTTTTATTAAAAACTAATAAAGTTCTGTTTGTTAGTTGTTGCTGATCAAAGAAAAAGATGGAAACGCACTTCCTAATCTCCATTGGGGAAGGAAAAGGACAGCCAGGAAGGCTGACATACCCATCTAGCCATACAACAAAACTGGCCCTGGATAATGGTTCCTCCAATTCAGAAAGCTCCTCCCTACTCCAACCATGCTATCAGACACGGAGTTTGCCAACCTAGGAATCCATTTGAATGAACCATTTATTCTGGATACCGAAGATTAAGCCCCCTTGATGAAATGTTGAAAATGCCACGTTCTGTCAGAGTACAAAAGCATTCATAAAATCCCTCTAAAGAGAGGAGAGAGGAGAGAGGAGAGAGGAGGATGAAATCCATAGTTCCATCATGCATGTATTGGCAGCATTAACAGTTCTCAAGGTGGATGATCCAGAGACATTCAATTGACAGGTCACTCCATGTGATGTGAATAACAAGTACATGCATGGTTACAGGAGTGTAATTAAGACAAAAAGCATCACAATTGACTGTTATTAAGACAAAAGGCATCACAAATTCACAATTGACTGTTTATTAAGGCAAAAAGTATCGCAATTGAATGTTTTGCATACATTAATACATCCAACTAAAGCACACCAGAATTGATTAAAAAATAAATAAAGCACAACAGAACCATTTCAATTATGCTCTATCGCCAATAAACAAGAAGTAAAGTTGAATCATCTCAAACATCAACAAAAAGATAGGAAGAACATACTGTAACTTCAGGAACACCAATGATATCCATATTCCACTGGTAGTGCTCACGGCGTCTTCCCCTAGTCATCCGCTCATAACGCCAACACTGTCCAATAGCAAACCATTTCAAAGGGAGGGAAACAGATTTTCTGGACAGAAAAAAACATGGAGATCAAATTCTGGCATCTTTACCTGGATACAAAAATCAGAAAAAGTAAATAAATGAATGAAAGCTATAAGTATTTGGCATATTTAGCTAATGAACCAGCAAACACAAACCAAAAATAATGTTGGAAATAAAACAAGAATAATCATGAAATACAATAACACTTGGGAAAAAATCAAATCAAGCAATCAACAAATTCAGTACCCCTTCTGTATGACAAGCCTTGCCAAAGAAGGAGTAAGTTCAGGCCTCAAAGCAACACGACGGTTTCCTCGATCCTCGAAATTATATAACTGATGAGGAAAAAAGGAAAATACAAATTTTATCAGCTTAGACATTACTACAAAGAACAACATAACATGCTGAAAAGTCCAATGAAGACATGTTTACAAGTGTATATACATTCTCTTGTGCGTGCATGTCTATCTAGTTTTATTATCCAAAATCAGCTAGGATAAAGTTTTTATTTCAATTACAACCAAAAAGACACAAATGTTGCTGCCAGCTATCAAGCTTAAGTAACAGAAAACTAGATAAGAAAGGTGTTTTACAGAAAAAAAAAAATAAACAAACAGAAAATCCCTTCTTGAGTAATGTTTTTCTGATTATTGTCCTATTCTTCATATTTAAATAAAAACTCTTTGATTGTTGTTAATGGTCAAAAATTTTACCACAGTTGGTGCATCATACAATTCAAGAAGAACCCAACATAAACCAAATTATAATTTGATTCCTCCAAAACTACATATTTTCAATTGCATGCTTTCTAAACCTTTCTTGTATCATTTTTCTTAGTTTTTCCAGCAATGTTTCTTTGTTTTCGGGCATATGTTTGTTGGCAATATATATCTTCTTTCCTCTTACTTATGATGATAGCTGTATTTTTTAATATCACAAAGAAAAGGCTGCATGACATACCAAGAATCATGTACAAGGATATAATAGTTATGGAGTATATGCTAAAGGGATAATGTATGCTTTAGCTTTTATTAATAAATCTTTTTGGTGCTTAATCTTACAATAATTGAGAAGAGATTCAGTTGACAACTAAATTTCTACTATTCAACTTTCTGTTGGAAACTTTTGGCATAATCTTCTATAAAATAGTTTTTTTATTATTCTTGACTTTGATAGAAATTGAGCTTAAACACCCCAACCGCAAATAACCAATTGGTTGATCATTTTGTTTCACTTGAAATTCTCCCATAAACTTCAGCTCTCATTTTGATTTTGGCTCTGGCTCTCTTGATATGATCTCATAAGAAACAAGTTGAGAAGTTTTATAGTACAAATGATCACCTAGGCTACACGACTCATGTCCATTGGAAATTGAAGAAAAACCATTTCATTGACAGTTGAGAGGAGACAAAATACATTTTAATCTGGAATCAACCACTAAATTGAAGGCTTGGATTAACGATTGTTTGGAGATAAAACAACTGTGTTTATATTCTATAGCTTGAAATTTCTTATTAGAAAACCAAATTCCCAGCCCCCAACCCATACTTAAAGGCTGCTTGCAGCTCAAAATAGTTGAGGTTAAAGCTTTGTTCAGTCAAGAAAATTTGATAATCGCCTACATAGCTAGTATGGTTAGTTCCAAGAAGTTGTGAAGTTTTGCTCTTTACAACTTAAATTCATAACCACAAGCAAAACCATCCATTTCCATTAAGTTGATAGTCTTTTTGTAGGTAATAAACCATACGATATGTCGATCACATGAACTCAAAGTTGAAAGCACTTAGACCATTTATCCTTCAGAAATTAGCCATTTTACAGTTGTAATTCCATTAATTTCACGCTCCAGTTAGTCTGCAACTTGTAGCATCCATTTCCACTAAGAAGAAAAACAACTTTCGGGTAAATATATTACTTGGTCTCTTATCTCCTCGCCAGCTTTTCTAACGAAGAGCGCCTCCGATTCAAGCACCGGGAAATCAACCTCTTCGAATCCAAACAACCGGGAGACCTTCCATGTAATAAATTATAGTCAAACAAATTGTAAACAAGAACTAAAACACCCAAAATGGAGAAATTAGGGGGACATACTGAAAAAAGGAAGCTCACCTCTCTGAAATTTTGGAAAAGCCAGCTTCGGAGACGCATGTCCTCTGGAGGGAAATCTCTGGTTCCTTTGGGAGGATTGACGTCGATCTTCTGCGGCACTTCGATGACGGGAGGCGAGGACAGAGCACCAGACCTACCACCACCACCATTGTCGTTTGAGCTCAAGCTCAACGGTTCTGCCGACGCGGTTGTAGAATATGACGACGACGACGATGACGATGATGATAGCTTTCTAGGGTTTAGAGAGAAAGAAGGTCTTGAGAACCTGCAACTTCGAAATAAAGCGACAGAAAAGGAAGAGTAAATGGAAGGGTTGAGAGACTGAGGAAGGTGTCTGAGAGAGAGGTTTTGGCGGAGATGAAGAATGGAGGTGGAGGGCTTATTGAAGTAGAGGATGAGACGTGAGTGATGGATAAGAAATGACGCATTCGCAGACATCGCGAAGAACAGCAGCTCAGAGTCCTGTGGCTACTCTATACAAGAAGACTGTTGGCGACTCACCAGGATAAATGGGTCGGTTTCTTCAATACCCGTACCGGATTCAACGGCTCATATAAACCAAATGGAGAACAGAAGGGAAGTCGAGAAAACCTGCCGCCCCGCTTTGAATTTGGACCAAAGTTATCGGGTCAGCCAAGACATTCCCGGATAAGTGGAATAGGTTGGATTTGATTTGGATCTCTACCCACTTGATACTACGGCTACGGCTGATTGGGAATATCTACCAGAGATGTTCCCAATTTACAGTTGCAGTGTTCTGTGGAAAAGTGTTGGGAGCATTCTTGTATAAGCAGGAGATCCGGACTGATGAATGCTTACCACGGTAAGCTGAACCAGATCTCCTACGCTCTAACTCTTCCCACACATCCTTAGTCAGCGGCATTGACGGGGGAGATGTTTCCAGCTGTTGTTTATTATGAATGGCAAATTTTTAAATATCGATTTAATTATAAGTTGATATATTAGTTGGTGCATATCGGTCTGTATCTGTAGGAGTACAGATCTCCGCTCCACAATGTATTGGGAACATTTCTTAATGATCTGAGATGTGTTATAGGACGTTTGTGGGAGTGGGACAGAGATGTGAACTATGGTAGGCACTTTTTTGTTTTTCTTTGGAATTATAATAGATAAAGGCAATTTTTTGGTCCTGAAATCAATAAAAATAATATTTTTAATAAAAAATTTAAAATAAGTTAATTTTTTAAAAATAACATATAATAAGTCAAAAACACAGGCCATTCACCGCCTGCTTCTGCCTCTGGCAACGCTTTTGCCTCTGCCCATTGCCGCCGCCTCTACCTCCGTTAAAAGCTATGCTGGATGGTGGCGGAGTGGCGGAGTGGCGGTGGTGGTGGAACAAGCCAACCCAACCATGAAGGTCTTCCCAGAAGCCCAAGTGGAGTATGCAACAGAGCCACTTGGTGGGACAAGCCAACTCAAGCTGTCTCCGACCACGTAAGTTGCCGGCGATCTGAAAGGGGTGGGAGCCGGAGCCGTAGTGGCAATGATGTTAATGGCTAACTTTTGGCCAAACGCGCAGTGCTGGATGAAGGTGCATATGTATAAGTGCTCGCCTGTGGAGTTGAGGATGATTATCACAGGGTTGGTCGATTGAACGGAGCCGATAGGGTGCTGCTGTTGTAGGAATCGAATGTTTCCTTTGTCACTTGGGCCACGTCGTGCGCTCCACTGGTAAGTTGAATTCTGCAACAAGTGATTGCAGAGGTTTTTAAGTACAGAGTCAGGAACGTATTTGATCAAACGTTGCCGGAGATTGGTTATACATCTGTAAGTACGGATCCATTGGGAGGAGGGGAGGATGAGGTCAAGCCAATTGATACAGGACAAATGCAGGAACTTGGAGCACCATTTGGAGAGCAGAGGAGGAATAGAAGTGGAAGGGGCCGTTGAGAATGATGACGAAGATGTGGGGTGTTGAAGAGGGATGACCTTCACCGACCAATTCGGTATCGCGATTGCAGCATAATTATCAGTAGCAGTGACCTTACTATACTACTATGCTGCAGCAGCAACTGCGAGTCGTCCTCTAGCAAACAAATACCAAAATATTTAGAAAAAAATAAAATAAAATAAAAAATCAGTGAGAAAGAGCAAGATGATGACTACTCGGGAAAAGGAGGACGAAGAAGATGACGACAAAAACATGCCTGTAAACCTAAAATGGCCAAAAACTAACGTATCGGTTAATTATCAAGCAGTTCATTCAAACTTCACTGATGCAGGAGGACCGATCAAAATCCCATGTTAATTAGTTGAGATTATATCTGAAAAGGGCAATTTTCGGGTGGAGGCGGCGAAGATAGGCATTGCCGGAGGTTGTTAGAGGCAGGCACCGATTAATAGTTTACAAGAAGGAGAAGAAGGAGAAGGAGAAGATGAACAATATTTTTGTACTTACTTAATATTATTTTTAAAAAGTTAATTTATTTTAAAAATTTTATTAAAATATTATTTTTATTGATACTTGAACCCAAAAGTTACCCTTTTCAATTATAATCCTTTTTTCTTTTCTTTTTTATCTTTTTTAAATCACACCCATAAACATTTATGAGGCATATCGGGAGTCATTGACACAATACATAATACGCCCTATAAGAGATCTGAGCCCATTAACAAATATTGGGTTTGGGCCAGGTTTAAGTCCAAAGTGTGGGTTTGGGGACATGAAGTAAATACATTAGTTTCTATATATTAGGCAAAATGTGGATTACTGACGTGTTCATTTTATTTTGGGTTTTTTATACTAAACGTGGCAAATAAAAAGTATAAAAAAAAACTATTTGAAGAAATTGCATGTAAAAAAAGATTAATTTTAAACATGGTTGCAAATTACATGAACATAGTGATCTGATTGGGCTTTTATCAATTTTTAAATGGACAAAGCCTGGATCCGAAACAGTACAAAAATACAAACTCAGACCAACCCGAATTGCAGAACTTGGAAGTGGAATTATGGCCTTATGGGCGCCCATACTTCAATGGGCACCGACCATGACCACCATATCCACAAGCCCAAATATCCATGGTTCCAAGGAGTCACGGGGCTCATGTCTCTCTGTTGCGATGTTTATATCACACGGATGAATGATGGATTGACATTTGACAATAACTAATTTATGCACCTCTTCTGAACCAGAATAAATAGATGAGGCATCGGCCCACGAGCTTGGTAGTACCACCTTGGGCTTCCTTGATTCAAACCTACACTCATGACCAGCGTATAAGTGAGTTTATGGGTGGGGCCTATCCCATCAGACATCTCATGATGGGCTGAAGCCCTTTCAAAATTCTTTTAATAAAAAACCCTTCATAAAAAATTAAAAAAAAATTATATTGATTGAATCTTTGATGAAACTGGATATGTTTCAACTTTCACCATCTATCAATTGTTCAACTATTTGGGGTCAGAATCTGATCCCTGTAGAATTGTACAAGGGCCAGTTTGAGCGTGGTGAATATGCATGAATGGTGGGGCCAAGCCCAAAAGACATCTCATGATGGGCCTAAGCTGATTAGGCCCTATCCCTTTCTAGCCTACTACTTGTAGCCTACTAGGATTCTCTAGTTATATGTTTCATTTTTTCACCATCTACCAATTGTTCAACTATTCACGTTGCAGCTTGATCACTGTCAATACTCATACAAGGGCCCGTTGGGCGTTTGGGTTGTTGCTTTCAAATGATGTCAGCCCAATGCGCCAACAGGCCTAAAAAGGTCAGAGCCAGGCCTGGCCCAAATACATTGACTGTTTATTACTGACATTCCTCTTTTTTTAGGGGGTGTTTGGGACGTGACTTGAGTTTATTTAGCGGAGTTTTGGAAATAAAATTCATTTTTTTTTCTTTTTCTTAATTTACTTATAATCCTAATGTGGACATATTTCAAATAAAAAAATTGTCGAAAACCCAGAAAAAAAAGTTCTAAAAGCTGAAAAAAAAGGGTTTAGTTGAAGCAAACCATATAAGAACTTTTTGAAGTTTCTGATTTCAAAAAACATTATTTATACAAAAACTAGAGTTGGGTTTTAAATGATCTTCAGATGTGGCAGGTGGGGGGTGAGAGCACAAAATTGAATTACACATTTACCTATTGTCCTCATGATGATATTTTGAACACTCTACTTCGTTCTTTGGAAACGAGGAAAAAAGAATCACGTAATCAGTAGGAAAATAGTTCTAAGATGTGGTAGCTTTTTTCAATTCAGAATATTAGGCTGTTTGGTTTGATAGAAAATATATAAGAGCAAAAACAATTATGTAATCTTTTTGTTTTTCTCTTATATGTTTTCTATCAAACTACATAATATCCTTGTTTTTCAGTTCTTAAAGGCACTTTATAAAATCCCATAAGAACTTTCTCAGAACTTTGTCTCTCTCACTTACTTGAGGATCTAAATACAAGTAGGTTATGTTTGATTTGATAGAAAAATCCATTCTAGAGAAACATTCCTGGGTTTATTTATGAGGACTAAAGCTTTGACTAAGCTGCTTTGAATAAGCTATTAAAAGAAGTTTCACCTAAAAATTAATTGTTTGACTGAACAACAGCATATTCGGGCTTTTTCAGATTTTTTACCAAATATAGCTTATTGGCCGTTCATGTGGAACCTATCTTGCAAAGCGAGAAGCTGCTGTATGAAAGCCCTCAAAAATAGACACTTGATCTAATGTATACACACACATATGTGTATGTATGTATGTAGATAGATGGATAGATAGACTAGTTTGTCTACCACCTAATTTCCTTTGCCCAAAGAGGTTGAATTTTGTAGTTAATGCAATTTATAAATAATTCGAGTCTTCTTCAATCCATACTTGTCGAAATCCCTAGTTCAACACCCCTTTCATTCCATGTTTCTTTTGTTGGGTTAGGTTCAATTTATTAGAACACAATTATTTCATTCTCTCCGCAAGTTAATAAAGAAACTCTTTCTAAGCAGTGGATTCTACTTCATCTTGCAAATACCTTTGACACTATTTGGTCTTAAATGCAAGGCTCAAAGTATCAATATCATATTACTTTATAATAATTCAAATATAGTTTTTAGCAATAATATGATAAACGTTGTTGTGGCTGAAAGTGCCATGGCGATAGACTATTATGACCTGTCAATTGTTGTCCTCCTTCCTGTGGGACTTGTAGCACCAGAGGGAGAGGTAGAAGTAATTAGGTCTGCTAGTAAGTTGCTTTTGTTAGGTCTTGTTCTTGCGATCTCATGCCCGCTCAAAATTTGTTTTGTTGGAGTGGCTTGTGACATCTGCTTTGTCTCTGTTTTCTACTTTTCATATATGTTTTGTATAATTTGTTTTATTTTCTAATAAATTTACCTTATCTTATTCAAAATAACAATAATAATAATAATCAATTCTCCGCCAATTTATAAACCAACTATATCTTATAATCAAATAATTAAGATTGTAAGCTAATCATTAGGACAGGACCAAGCTAAACTGAACCAAACAATTAAGATTGAAGTTGTGGAAATTTACTCAATTTGATAAACTACTTATAATCCGACATACTCTACATGATTAGACGAAAAAAATATGATTGAAGATATAAATAACCCAATGAACATTAATAGAAAAAAAAATACCCAATGCAATCAACCTTAAAGCTCATCAACTACTAAGGCCAAGTTTGGGAGTGCTTATTTGAATATAAACTTATTTTGGATCAGGACCACTATCATTAAGCACTTATTGGCGTTTGGAAAATAAGCTCGAAATAAGTGCTTATTGAAGAAGCATAAATTTTCAACTTTTTTAAGTGCTTATAAAATAAGCACCCTATTTGGATTTCAAAATGCCTCTTATGCACTTCAATTGTCTAGAAAACATAGGGTTAGGCTCTTTGACACTTTCTTCTCCATCGTCTTCTCCAACCAATGGCAGAATTGCAACTCAACCAATTAACCAAGTATGGTATCCCCTCTTTTCTTTTCTATTTTCCTCATTTTTTCATTATCGGATGATCAACTTGACTGATTTTAGTAGTTCCATTGCAACCCAAATCGTCAACTAAGCACTTATTGTTAGGACCTTTGAACTAAATTGACCTGAAATTGAAGAATTGCTAGAGCATCTTTTTGTTATGCCATGCCTACACCAACAACTTGAAATCTATCATTAAATCAACATATCATAATCCTTAATTGTGATATTTAACTCATGTTCTGAACAAAACACCATCCTCCTATCCTCCTAAAATAGTACAAAAATTCACATAAATTGTTAAGCAATTGAAAATCCTTACTAACACCCTAAAAATGCCATAAGAAATTCATTATTTTGTTATCCAATAATTTGATAATTTATGATTATGTCAATTCCAATAATTATCATTATTTAAAATAATTTTCAATAAATTTTTATTATAAAATATGATAAATTATTTAAATTTTATTATTCATACCAATTATTGATAACTATTTTTTATTTAATAATTTCGTAATTTCATAATAATAATAGCAAGAATTATTGAATAATAATAATTTTTATTAAAAAATAATATTAATTACAATCATTTTGAAAATGATAGTTACATAATAATAACAATTATAATTATCCCATAGAAATTGTTGATAATTTCAAGTTTATTGGAAATTATTGATAATTCAAAAATAATAACAATGATTTTTAAAATAACTTTTGTTATTCAATAATTTTGTTAAAATTATTTTTTATTCAATGATTTGTTGTGGAAATTTGAGTAATTACAGAAATTTCGTTACTCAATCATTTGAAAATTTTGAAATTATTGATAATTTCAAAATTATTGAGGTGTTTAATAGTCAAAATTATAGATAATTATTTTAATAATGACTAATAAATTGATAATAACAACTATTGAAATCACCATCATTGTGAAATTATCAAATTATTGAATAAAAAAATAATTATCAATATTTTTGTAATAATTGTAAATCATTTTAATAATTACTACTATTATTTTTTTAACTATAAATAACCTCAATAATTTTGAGATTAAAATAATTTAAATTTTTTCAAATTATCAAATTATATCCTATCATTTCTTTTACATCATAATCTCCATAGTAGCACACCAAATATACATTGCCATGAATTTTTTTCCTTCATGTAAAGCTTCCAAATATAGTTTTAAATAAGTCTACTTAAAATAGAAGTGGGTCCTCACTTATTTGCATGTGGCTTCTACTCGCGGTAGAAGTAAATTGACAGAAATCGTGTAGACTTTTGCTATCCACGTGTTTATGTTTTTTGGGACACCTATCTTCTGTTATATATATATATATACATGTATATATGTAGGGGCAAAATAAAAGGCTTTGAGTTTGTTGGCCAATCCATTTAAAGATATATTAAAAAGGGCAAAATTGGAAATAGAAATCAGGGTGTTAGACCAAAAAAATTGATAAATTTTATTTAATTGATTCACACATTTATGATACTAGTTGGTTGGTTACAAATTTTCTGGATATCATGTATTTTCGTTATTATAGGGGAACGCAATATTTTATTGGCCAAAACTCTTCTAATACCATATCTTCCGGGCATCATAGGTTTCCATTTCAATAAAGTTCAATTAGAAATGTTAGGTCGTTTATTAATATGGGTCCCATCTCCATGTCATTCCTTTAACACTTGTGTTGCTCCATTTTGCTTACCATTGTGTCCTCTTGCTCTTTAATGGATATGCAGATTGCATTACATTTTCTATTACGTACATGACTCGTAACAATTTCTCTAAGCTTTGACATCACCCAATTTTTAGAGTTTTGATCTGTTACCTCTCACTTTGGGATTAAGGCTGTGCAAATTGGGCTTTCCTTTATCCAATTGTCTAGCCAAGTATTAGTTTCCTTATCTTCCTGTGCTCCATTTAATCCCTTTTATAATATATTCTCAATCTTGCAGAAATCATCTCCATCTTTTAGATATCCATTTTCTTGCTTTTTGTGTCCTTGGACCATACAAGCTTTATGAATGTCTTGGCTCTCCTACTCCAAGTCTTCCATTCAATGACTTTAGTGCATTCCACCTGGCAAGAGAAAAAAATCTGATTCCATTTTTACCCTTTATAGTGCCAATTTTCTCGTCAAGGGGGCCATTGGGAGGGTTTCAGCATTAATTGAGCTGTGTTGAAGAAGAAACTACCAAACTAGTTTCTGTTTCACTATAAAGTTGATTTCTCAGCTCAAGGTAAGTGTTTTTGGCTTTTTGTTTATTTATTTATTTATTTATTTTTATTTCACCAAATAGAGTTTCATGGGTTCCCATTGAGGTCAACCTTGCAACACTAGAAGCCATTGCAAAAAAGAGCCCTCCCAAATTGGCACGTAAGGCCAAGCTTGGGAGTGCTTTAAAATAAGTGTTTATTCAAATAAACACTTATTTTGAGCCGGGACTACACCAATGAGCACTTATTGGCATTTGCAAAATAAGACGAAATAAGTGTTTATTTTGAGATTAAGCACTTATTCTAGAAGGCCAAAATTCAGACTTATTTTTTAAGTATTTATTCAATAAGCGTTTATTCCCTTTCTAGGCTGTCTTGGCCTGCCATGTCCTTTTAAAAGTACCAATACTATACCTATTTGAAATAATCACCTTTTCACCAAACACTAATAAACACTTATTAGAATAAAGACTTATTTTTTAAATAAACACTCTCAAACTTGGCCTAGATCTCCTTGGCATGGGGATGAATAGGTGAGGTAATAAAGGAGTGTGAGTTGAATGTCTCTAAGGCTCAACTTGAGAAGAGTACAAATACAAAAAAATACAATACAAATACAAAGATTTATAATACAAAATACAAGGTTTTACACTGTATAAATTTGTATTTGTACCCTTTCCAAATGAGCTTCATTTTTAGTTTGGAATGAATACAAATACAAATACATACAAAATAATATAAAATATAGGATTTTACACTCTATATATTTCTATTTATACTCCTTCCAAACTGAGCCTAAATGACTTGAATGGTTTACCTACCTAGTGGCTAACCATAATTCGTATCAATGTCGTTGCCTCTCTTCTTTAAAAGCTTTAAATATTCATGCGCAATGAAAATGTAATTTATTACATATCCTTAACTGTTGGAGCACACCAAACCAAGTTATTTAACCTATAGGCTATGTTTGGTTTGTAATAAAATATAGGGTAAGAACTAAGAATGGACCTCGTATGATTTTCCTGCATTTCCCTTCTTTCAAACCAAACACAGACTTAAAACATCATAACTTACTACCAAATTTCCACAATCAACCTCATGGCGACTCTCACTTATAGCAACTTTCACTTTGGCAACGAATAGCCCCCTACCCTCATTCTAATCAGGATTTGTTCCTTCCAGAGTGCATCTGCCAATGGCGGAGCCAGGAATTTTCTTTCTTTCTTTTCTTTTAGGGAACAGAAGTAGGGTATAGGGAAAAATGGTTTGAGAAGGTTTATATATTTTTTAAAGAAAAAATAAACTTCATTTTTTTTTTTATTTTAGGGATTGGAGGAGAGTTAGAATATGATTCTTTACATTTTAATTCAAGTTTTGAGGGGCCCAAAGACCTAGTTTTTTACATTTTGACGCAATCTCCCATTTAGTAACCCTATATAAATAATGATTTAATAAAAAGTTTGTGGGACCAAGGACCCCACTAGTATACTTGGCTCCTCCTCTGGCAGCCGCACATTTGGAATATCTTCTGTACTTGTATTCATGGAGAGATATTGTTCATACAATGGCTGCAACTTGAGGTGAGGTGGGGTGTAAGGTGCACTCTATACTTGCATTCATTGAGAGATATTGCTCTACAATGGTTGCATCTTGTTGTGAACTTGGTGTAAGGTGCACACTGTGTGAAGCAAATCTGAATTCCTATCTATAAGTAGAGATTGTATTTTTTTATTTTTTTGAAAATAGCAGAGATTGGACAGGTTAGTGTAAGGCACGTTATGTGGACTCCCAATCTCCGGTCTATAAGAATCAATGTTTAAAATTTTGATATGATACGCCCGATATGGGGCATATCATATTTGGGCGTATCGTATCTTATCTTTGAAAAATAGATATGGGTATGCATGGAAATCGGACGTTTCATCTTTTTTCATGCGTACTGGACCTGTATCGAGGCGTATTGGGGATGTATCGGGGCATATCAGTAGTGTATCAATATGCTTTCTTTCCCTGAAATAAGCCTTCTTTCACCCCCAAATGACTCTAAAACTCCAAACTCCATTCATAGAGTGCTAGATTTGCAAAAGTTTGCAAGAAACAAGTGTGAATCGTTAATTTTTTAAAGATTTTTCAAATTTTGAAAATATATGACAAAAATGGGTAATTTTTTTCGATTTTTTATAATATCTTGTGATTTATTTTTTTTCTTGAATGTTTAAATTTATGTTGATCTACATTTTTGACATTCAAAATCACAATTTTTTTGTGTTATCGGAAGATTTATGGAAATTTCATGAAGATGTTTGGAAAAAATCTAAATTAACAAAAATTTTGAAAATATAATTTTTTTCTTTGCCCATAAAGACTAAATATGTTTTAGATATATGGATTTATTTATCATATCGATAAAGCAATTGAAATTTCTTCTTTAATATATTTTTTGATTTTTTATTTTTTTTTAAATTAAATAATAATAATAATTAATTATGTTTTATCATTTGATCACAACAATTGAATATATATAATTCTATGGATGGTCTATCATATCCATAGACCAATTGAAATTTCTTCTTTAATAATTATTTTTATGTTTTTTAGAATTAAAAGTTAATTAATTAATTAATTATATTTTATCATTTGATCACAATGATTGAATATATTATAATTCTATGGATAATCTATCATATCCACAAAGCAATTGAAATTTCTTCTTTAATAACTATTTTTGAATATATTATATAATGTTTATTTATTTTTTATAACTTTTGGAAATGAATAATAAATATTTATTAATTATATTTTCACATAGAAATTATGCCAATGCATGTTTTATGGTTGAATAGGAGAGTTGGGTTTTTCACATCCCATAAAATATTAAAACTTAAGAATTATAATTTATAAATTATAGTTAGGCATAAGATTTTTAATGAAATTATAATTAACTATAATATATTTCTTCATAAAACTATTAAAATATATTAACTTAATGTATATACACCTCATTGAGGCCTTATATTTAGTGTTGTTGATGTATTTTTATGATTTATTAAAGTATTTATAGTGTTTTCAAGCATATTTTAGTTTTTCTCCGATTTGCATGCGTATCCAAGGCGTATCCCAATACATTTCTTAAAATTGTCTTTCCGATACACTTGATGTTTTCGATACTTTGAACCTTGAAAAAATCTCTACCTAGGGGGTGCAAATGGATCAGATCATGATCCGATCCGATCTGAGGTCCCATCCTATTTGGTTGAATACGGAACACCCCTGGTTGGATCTTTGGATTAGATCGGATTCTAATCACCCCCATCTGATCCGATGTGTTATACATTTATAAATATACATATATAATACATATATATATATATGTTATTTATTTATTTATATTGTATTTTATTTTTTTATAAAAAACATGTATATATATGATGAAACTAATTACAAAATACTTGTATTTTTGTTTTTTCTTTATTTAAATTGGCATATTTTATTTTCTTTTAATAATTTATTATTTTTTAAAGAAAACAAGTCGGATCAAATCAGATTTGAAGATCCAATCGGATTCAAATTCAGCTTGAGTCCTATCAGATCCAATCGGATTTTCGGATCAGATCCGACGTAAAGAGCATTGGATCAGATTCGAATCCGATCCAATCCATTTGCATCTCTAACTTTACCCACTCCTATGCACAAAATACTGCCTCTGTGCAATGAAAACATCACTACATGCATGAATGAGATATTTCTCATGTGTGGTACGATGTTACGTGGATAGATGTGGGTAGAATTGTTGTGGGTAAGAAATCTGAATTAGGAGCAGTTTCGAACTCTCTTTTGTAAGGACTTTTACTCTACTCCCGATAACTATTCTCTCAGGTAACCCATTCCGTGATCTAAATTCAAGATACAAAATGCAGGTACTAACATCAATTATTTCATACTCTGATCAATATGCTAAATGCTGTATTATTGTTGAAAGTTGAAACAGGTCTAGCCAACTTGTTTATTCTTTCACACTGTAATCCTTTTTCTATTGATTTAGAATGGAGAAAATTACTTTTCAAAAGCTGTATAACGTTGTAGCAACTGCCAAGAAGGTGGCGTTAAATTGGAATCGTGCCTTTTTCAGTTGAGAAACGTGGAGGGAAGTTACCTAATCCATTTCCCGGAAGGATTCCTAATTCCTCTCCCTACGGAGATTTGTGGCCAATGTTGTATTATATCCATCTTGACAGGGGCATTTTCGTCATTAAAATGATTTTATTTTCCCCGAAATACCCTCTTCGGCGTCCGGATGACGGGGTGAGGCTACACCTACACGTGAAGGGTACACGACCCTTCCGCAGCACAAGGCTAGGACCTGTGGGACGTACTTAGGGAGTTAGGGTAGGTCTGTCCTTGGATCCATTAAACGGAACGGAATCCATAAGAAAACAAACAAACCAAACCAATACTCACGATGGTCAAGCGAACTGACACCACGATATGACCAAAAGTTCCTTTCCCTCCCCGTAAGTTTAGGGCACTCCATCGAAGCAATGATAATGTAAATCCTCCGGGCAATACCGTCATTCCACCTTAAAAATTCGAAAAAAAACCCTCGATGGAGAGAGAAAGTTTAGAGAGAGAGGGAGGGAGGGAGGGAGGGAGGGAGATGGTGAAGAAATGACCCAGCGGTTTCGCGACACTCAAACAGGCAAATCAGTCCAATCAGGCGCCAAAAGCATATCATGAGTGTTCCAATCATGCATGACATGCACATACATACATCACCCCGTTCCTTCACATAACATCATCATTCATCAGTGATCAGTGAATCTCGATCCCCTGCCAACTAGAATACGTCCCAACACCCTACCAACAAATCCGATACCGTACATCTCACCACGAAACTGAAAAAAATGGGTCCCGCGGTGAAGGATTGTTGGCAGGTTGTTGGAACGTAATATGTTGTAAGGAGATCCCAACTCGTGATCAGCCCCTTCATCCACAACTACCTCTCCCTATCTCTCTGTCTTCTATTTATTGTCCTCCGCCTCTGCGGTGCGGATTCACATCGATTCTTGTTCCTGAGAGTGAGAGCAGCATTGGTGGGAGGCAACGGAGAAGCAGCGATGGGTGAGGTGCGAATTCGTTTCCCAATCCAGATCACTCGCAGTCGCATCTCCTTCTCTTTCATTCTCTCTCGACTCCTTGTCGAGTCTGTTGAAGTTGTTTTCCGAAATGAATGGCGACCTCATTTTGTTTCCTTTGTTGGGTTTGTTTGTTGCAGAAGGAGAACAAGAATGAGAGCAAGAAGAAGAACGGCGATAAGAAGGCCGAGGGTGGGAAGAAGGACGATGGTACGATTACCGTGGTTTTGAAGGTTGATATGCACTGTGAAGGTTGTGCAATGAAAGTCAAGAAATCTGTCAAGGGTTTCGAAGGTAGATCACGCCCACGACGACAATATGTTTCGTCATATTTCGATTAATGTTAAGTGTGGCATTTGCATCTCTTTCTTCACAATGTTTCGTCGTGTTTC
Source organism: Nelumbo lutea (assembly GCF_056320005.1). Lineage (NCBI taxonomy): Eukaryota > Viridiplantae > Streptophyta > Magnoliopsida > Proteales > Nelumbonaceae > Nelumbo > Nelumbo lutea. The sequence continues at coordinate 56,411,622 of NC_142685.1, forward strand.
GAGGTCAATCTCTTTCTTCAGTCTGATTCGTCAGTTTTAACTTCTAATTGTATTTTGATTCTGGATTTTACAGAGTTCCTCCCATCCCTCCCGAATTTACTCTAAATCACCTTTGGTTTTATCGATTGAGTTCGGTCATTTTGGTTTCTTCCTTTCGTCCCCGCTTAGACTATTGAGGTTTCCAACAAAGTTTCTGTGAATGTGCTCTGTTATAGACTAGCCATTGCTTTCTTAATCGTTTTTGTGCTCTGTTTTGTGATGGGTGAAGGTGTTGAAGACGTGAAGGGAGACTTCAACAGCAACAAGTTAACCGTAATAGGGAAGGTAGATCCAGTGAAACTTCGAGAGAGAGTAGAACAGAAGACGAAGAAGAAGGTGGAGCTCATCTCCCCGATACCCAAGAAGGGAGATAAGAAGGCAGAAGATAAGAAGGAAGAGAAGAACGAGAAGAAAAAAGAAGAGGGGAAGAGCAAAGAGGTAATTTAGAAATAGAAACTAACGTGCGCGTACTTCCGTTCCATGTCCGACTAATGTGCGCCTCCTTTTTTTGTAAAGCTACCATTTATTTCGATGGTCGTGGGCTTTTATTTTATTGGGGTTTTACTTTGTTTTTCCGCCATCCGAACCTAACCAGGGGGTAGTGGGATGGCGCATCTGGCGTATTCTAGCTACCCTCGTGAGAAGTCAAGAAGTCAGCCAGGGTCATTGAGGGCGTTCAATCTGTTGCAATTCCTTCAATTTTTATTTATATATAGCCCTCCATTACTAAATGGCCATATCGAGGCGCATTTTAGTCCAGATTAATTTTACTTAGCTTGAATTAATTATTAATCAATTTATTTATATTCTTCTACAGCCACCTGTGACGACAGTTGTTCTGAAGATCAGATTGCACTGTGAAGGATGCATCCAGAAAATACGACGGATCATCTCCAAGTACAAAGGTGAGGAGAGAGATAGAGATCATCTTCATCATCAGTTAAAAAATTTTCAGTAATTTCTACTGTATTTGTTTTGGTCGAATTTTTAGTTAAATTAACTTGTGAAACAAACGTCAAACGTACAACATGTGTAATGGCTATTCTGGGTGTTCATTAATGAGACATACGGATTGGGTAATGTTTATTTTTTTAATAGTTAGGAGAAGGGGTCGAGCCTTGTCCAAAGTTTTCAACAGTTGGTGAAACTGATTCCCACCTTTTCTTCAGTGAAATCAATGAAAAGGAGGGAAAAGATTGGTGAAGATACCCATACAAAGTCCTCGAGACTGTAGAATATTTTAGTTACTGCACATTCTGACAGAAGGGTAATGGTAAAATGGTGTGGTTTATTTGGTTGCAGGGGTTCAAACTGTGGGAATCGACTTGGCAAAGGACCTGGTAACAGTGAAGGGGACGATGGACGTGAAAACCATGACACCTTACCTGAAAGAGAAGATTAAAAGAAGCGTAGACGTTGTTCCGGCGAAAAAAGATGATGGAGGCGGTAAAAACAAGGACGGCGGCGGGAAGAAGAAAGAGGGTGGCGGAGAAGGGGAGAAGAAAGAGAAGGGTGGAGGAGGAGAGAAGAAAGAGGGTGACGGCAAAGGTGCCGGAGGCGGAGGGAAGGAGGATGCTGGGAAACCGGTGGCCGAAAACAGGATGGACTATTACGGCCCCAACTATGTGGTGGACTACGTTTACCCGCCGCAGCTTTTCAGCGACGAAAATCCGAATGCCTGCTCCATAATGTAAGAACCAAAGAAGAAAGCAAAGCCCGGTAAAACTAAAAAGCTAAGAGAGGGAGAGATAAAAAAAAAAAGCGATGTAAATAAAAGATATATTATATATACGGGAGGAAGAGTACATATACTAGAGAAGGGGATCGATGGATACGGCTTTTGCTGTTGGAGATGTCGATAGGTTTAGCCGGTCCGGAGTCGGTCGGGTTCTCGGTAGTTCGTAGCTTTTGGTTCGTCCTCTGTATTTTCCAATTGCTTATTTAGTTTTGGTTAATTCAATTTTGTTTTGTGAATTCCCAAATTCAATGGCTGCCACGTGGATAAATAAAGAGTTCAAATCAAAGCGAGCCCACTCCACTCCCCAGTCCTCAGCAGCCAGCCAAGAGCTTGTCTTTTGTAAAATGCATTAAAAATTGAAAGGGAAAAGTGGAAGAGGGTCAGAACGTTCTCGCTCTCAGGCTCTGCTGTGTGGAAGGAGTGAGTGTGTCCTTCCCAGCTTTCCCCCCGGACCCCCGCCTAGCTGGAGCCTGGAGGGAGTCAGTAGTCCTTGAGGGCTGTCTTGTTTGTAATCGCCGTCAAGTCATAAAAAGAACAAAGGGGAGACCAGTCGTGCCCTCCATCTGAAAATGAAACCACGCCATCTCATCCAACTATTATGCCGATTGCCTATGAACAACCCATGTGTACAGTGGATGTGCCTGTGAGGCGCCATGAGTATTCCGCTTCTTCTACGCTACGCCGCATTTTTTTTACTACATTTGGATTTGGTAAACTCAACTTGTCCAGTCCGTCCATCCATCTCATCTTTCGGGGGATGTATGCAATGCATCATCATCATAATCGTCATGCCATGCATCACCATCCATATTCTGTTTTTCTTTTTGTCTCGTGTCCATGGAAAAAGAGAAAAAGAAAAGTAAGAAAGAAAAGGATGAAGCTTTCTCCATCTCTCTCTCTCTATATGTGCTTGCCTGATAAAGGGACAAAGGCATGTGGGAGTGGAAGTCATAACAAAACAGTGTGGATGAATATTCTACCTAATCAACCATGTCTTAGGGGGTCAGTCAACGCATGAACCCCCATTTTTGTTGTTGCTCTTCTTGTATTATAATTATAGAATGGGATTTTACAGCTCAAGAGCTTCCATCAAATAGCAAAACGACATGCATATGCCCTCAGATTCTAATCCTATCATGGTTACTTTCCGATACCCATCCATGATGTAAAACAAATAAAAGGGTGTTTTTGTATTGACACTAGGGCAAAACTATTTAATTACATCACTAACTCTATATTAGTGGGAAAAAAAATCATTCTGAAGCAACTAACGAGACTCGAAGTATTCATGCAATTCCACTTAATGTTGTACAATATTGACTAGTATTTTGTTTTTTTCCATGAATATTGGTCTATCTTAATTCTTTCTCCCACCATTTCCCAACGTTTTTTTTTAAAGTGCATTTCAGTAGTTCATTCCTTACGTAAACCATTAATATGTGTTTATACCCTACTTATAGTCATTTAAGCTTAGATTCAATGTGATGGAGACACTCTTTAATCATTCCACAATACCCATTTAATTGGTTCTTAATTAACCATACTCCAATGTATTATCTTTCCATTTCTCTTTCAGATGCCAATACTTTAAATTTTAAACCTTGTACGCAAGTCACTGTTTTTGTGCAATGAACTGACAAAAGGAAGAGCAATGCTGAAATATAATGGTACCATTGACCTTTAAAAGCTACAAAGAGTTGACTTCAATTCTAATGGAACAGGAACAAATGTGCTTTCACACCCTGAAAAGATACATATTTTTAGGCAACACCAGTAAAAAGCGCTCAAATGTTGGGGCAGCACGACGTCTTGGAGATGCCAAGTGATGGTTGAGGAATGCAAGAAAAATTGCAGAGGACTCCAGGATAAGGGTGTGGTACCAATACATCCACGGAGAAGGTAATCAAGTTGCTGGCTAGTTGGCGATTGAAGGTCACAGCAGGGAAATTCAAGATAGTGGGTTGGAAGAGTGGGACTTCAATTTATGCTTTAGGGTGTTCCTTTTCGGTGTTTTGTTTGTTTAATTTCTTTCTTTGTATCAAAAACAAGAGTTCAGATTGGCACCCCACATGCACATCTCAGCGTGCATTGGGAATATTTTCTATACTTATCATGGAAGATGTTTTCAATACATGACTGGGATGGGCTGTGGGGTGTGCTCTGTGGGATGCCCATGTGAATTCCAAAAGGAAAGTGTAAACCTAGACATATTTTTCCCAAGACTTGCAGACTCCTATCCTAACTCATCAATTTAAAATCTCCAACTTACCAATTTACCATTATTTTTCCATAAATTCTGAAAATTACTTATGATAATAGTATTGTTGCATAAACATATTTCAACACAAGAGTCATGAAAAATTAGAAACTGTAAGTCAATGTTAATGGCTATTGAGGAACAAGTACCTTTTGCACTAGTTCCAAACAAACCCCACTCGTTATCAACAATTATTTTAGCTACTTTGAGCTGTTAGGATATTTTATTTCATATTTAATCAAATTAAGTACATTGTGTAATATATTGTTGTATGTTTAATTATTTACAATTAAATGCTTGAGATATTGTTTTTTTTGTAGAAACCACTTCTTTCCCCAATTGCACAGCAGAGCATTACAATATTTTTTTGTGTTCTTGCTGTTGGTGTTGTACTGTTGTATGCTTTTCTTTCTTTCTTTTTTCTTCTAGCTTTTTGTTTTAGGGCAGAGTGATTTGGGAACAACCCATTTTAATAAAGGGGGTACATCCCTCATCATTAGCCAAAGAGTAGATGTTCTAATAGATAAAGACACTCCCTTGTGTTTGATTTCTCTCATTGTAAGCAGGGATCTGTCTGGCTATTCAGTTTTCACCATAGGTGTGCCTAGTTTGTCAAAAATGGGGTGTGCTCAGATCATTTTCCTTCTTTCTTTTTCTTCCAAACCCACATTCTCATAGAGTCATACCTGTCAGCCCAAGATTTTATCTTTCTATGCTTCCGGAAAATCATATACATAAAATTTACAACACCAATAATGGAGATGGTAAGATTTATGACTCCAATCATGGAGATAAGAACACATAGACAAGGAAGACGAATGCTAGAAGAATATAAAACCTTTCAGTGTGGGACCAACTATGGTATTATGAGCCATCTCCTTGTAGAATGGGGATTTCTTTTGGAGATAATCAACCCAATTTATGAGGGCTCACAGGCTAATAGAAACCAGAAAAAAAAAAAAAGTCTTATAGGTTAGTACTAGATGGGGCAGCCCAGGACCCTCATTATCCTGTCTCTTTTGATAAAGTTATGTTGTTTTTGTTTGGCAGACTGATAAAAGCCATTATGTCAACTTTTCTCTTGCAGTGTGATACAAGATTATTACAGACTTCCTTGAAACTTCCTGACTGCTTTCAGGGTTGTTCACTCAAAAGCTTTTCAAAGGTTGAACCCTAATAGCTCATCAACAACCAAGTTGATTAGCTAAAGTTTTGAGCCTCTGATGATTGATTCAAGAGGCTCTCAGAGCAACTTGGTGTACGGGGTGGGGTACATTGACCAGCAAAAGCTAGACAGTGAGGAAAGGGCATTTAAAAGCACTTCTTGAAGATCTCACCCTCACTTTCTTTTTTTTTTTTTCTCCCCTTTTTCCTTTGTTTACTGCAAAAATAGGTAATAGCCACACAAACTTAGAGGAAAAATATAAAGTTATAAAGTTGATTTGTGGTCCATTTCTCTTGTGTAACAATATTTAAGGGTTCATAGCTGTATCGGATGCATAGCAAGTGTATGTGGATGATCATAAAAGCTTAGGTCTCATGCCCAAAACCCTAAGAACCATGAAAAGCTCCTTTTGGATAAAATTTGCTGGAGAAAATGGAAATGCTTCTATCCTAAAGCATTGTAGAGATTTTATTTTTTCTTACTGTTGAGAGCAATTAAAAAGTAAAGTTTCCACCAAGTAAAAAAAAAAACTTTTAGGAGAGAAAGAGAGAGTGGAGGTTTTTGCCTTTTAGGTCAAGTAATGAAATGGAATATTGGAAATTCCAAGTCCTACTACTCATTTTAGAATTTAGAAAACCAGTTATCCTTTTTGATAAAATATGGAAGTATTTTTTAGGTTGTTTGTTTTACTTATATAAAATTCTTTCTTTTTTTTTTTTTTTATGTTTTTAGTATTACACGGAACACATTAAAGGGGACTCAAGGGAAGGGACAAAGAAAGAAGGGCAGGGTACATGTGATGCCAACTGGCCATACCACAGAGAGCCTACATTTCCACGGGTTTGATGGTATGTCTCCATTTTTTCGGAGCAACGGCACATGACCATCTTGACCAAGTAAAATATATTGTTTGCCGAAACAAATGCTAGAAAAATTGTAAAATTCCTGAAAAAAGCTTTTCTTTTGTAAATATAAAATTCAGGGTATGTTTGGTTTGCAGGAATAGGGGTTTGGAATCAGAATCAGAATAGATTATTCCAATTCTAACTATTTGGTTGAATGGAATTGGAATTCCATTTTCATTCCTGCTAGAATGGCATTCCCCCATTTGAGAGAATGGTCATTCCCCGTCTCTTTCTTGGAAATGAAATTAAATTTCTCCTAGTTTTAATTCATATTTTCATTCTTGTCTGAACCAAATAAATTATGGGAATGAACCATTCCAATTATGATTCCGATTCCAATTCCAATTCTAACTACGAACCAAACAGACCCTCAAGTTTTCAACCTTGCTACTTTTTCTTAGCAATACCTTAGGGCTAAAGCTCCAGACCTGTAGATCCTCAAAACTTTCCTCATTTCAAATTGAAGAAATTGAAAACCGTGGAATGGATGCATTATGAGAGATCAATTGGGCCAAATGAGAACTTGAAAAGTAATCTCAACTATCTCGTTACTAAACTAATACACATAAACTCTAATTAATAAAGTCATATATAGTAATACTTATTGAGCTAATCGTATGATACTTTCTTAGAAATCCGCTTCAGTGCTCAAAAGACGCTGTTCTCATGAATGACACAGTCCTTGCAGCCTTTTATTAGGAATATCTCTCTATGAAAAAAAAGCATATAAGTACAGAGATATTCTCAATGCACAGCTGTGAAATGCTGTATGAATGATGTGAATATCATTTAATTGAAAATATTTTTATTTTTATAAATTGTCCTTTTATGATATTTATTAACGATAAGGCCTCGTTCGTTTTTCAATGAGTTACTTACCCGGGTAAATGCAATTACTTGGGTAAGTTTTTCATGGAAAACACTTACCTGGGTAAGTGCATTTACCCATGTTCTTTTATTTTCTAAGTAAATAAAGCAATGACCATTTTAACCATAAAAAACCGTTATTAAAAAGGGGCATTTTTGTCCCATTCAAGTATTGACAACTTTCCCTCAGGTGAAAAAGTTATTTATCCACCTAAAAGATGTGTATCACTAACTCGAATAAATGATACCCAGAAAATTAAAAAAAAAAACATGGGATTCTCCCCACATTAGTTGGGAGAATACTTGGTAAAATCAGGATACCATGTTGCATGGTAGTTTTCCAACAGCCCAGTTATGATTCAACAATATCCTGAGGTCTGGAAGAAGATATGGTCTCTCAAAATTCCAAATAAATAAATAAATAAATAAAGAACTTCTTATAGAGAGACTGTTCTTGTGCACTAGCAGCTTTTGATTCTCTACATCAAAAAGGCATTTCATCTCATCAAAACTATCCTAGGTGCCGGGACACTCCTGAAAGTATATATCATGTGCTTTTGCAGTGCCTTTACGCAAGAGCAGTCTGGCTCGCCTCTCCAATCTCCTTATCACTGGAGACTATTCCTCACCATTCTATAAAAGAATGGTTAGAAAAAGGATTCTCTCTCCCTTATATTGCAGCCAAAGGTCGGGAAGTATGGGGCAAGAAACAAGTGGGGTTTGCCCGAGATCATTGTAGAATCGGATGCGCTAGAAGCTATTAAAGCCTGTCATCTCATTAATCCTCCGGGTTAGCATCCTTGGAAGTTAATTTGGCAAGACATTTATCGACTGGCTTCAAACTTTGAAGATTGTTCTTTTGTGCATGTTTGTAGGCAGGGGAACTTTTTGGCGCACTATCTAGCTAAGGTGGCCACCAATTGTTTGTCCATCAATTCAAGTGTGAACTCCTTGTATTCCCCTTCAGTTTTAAGTAATGCAGATCTATTTTGACAAAAAAAAAAAAAAAAAACCTTTCCCCTCTCAAAATTCAAAAGATGTAAGCCCCTATAGACTATTAAAATAGCCTTACTTTTAGTATTTAAAATATTAATGACCTTGAAAACTGATATATATTGTATTTTGAACCTTCCCATCATATGGACTCTGCTCTCTCCATATGATTGGTAATAAGAACAAAAATAGTAAATTGGGTTTGAGTTAATAATCTTAAGATGTTCATGGTCTGAAATTCTTAGAAACTTCAGATGGACTGTTAAAGATGGACCCACCATTGAATGGGCCCCCAAGATTCAACTTCACAGATTGCAATTTTATCACAGAGAAACCAACAGTTATGGGCCTGCAAATAATAAACGACACCAATAATTACGAAAACTCTGCTGTTAAAAACTCTGTAAATTACCTGAAATAACCAAAAAAATATTCCTTCTGCATTAGTGCAGCTACAAAAGGGCTCCTCTTTTGGTGAAACTTGCAAAAAACTGTATCCAAACTCAAATTGTTGCAGTGATTCTTGTTGTTCGGGCAATCCTTTAACTGGAACCCGGACCCCCATATTTTAGTGAGTAGAACAAGTCATTGGGCCCAGATCCATCTTTCAAAGAAAAAGACTATTAAGCCCCTATTTGAGATGGCCATGACCCATCTCATTCCGTGGTCCAAGCAATGACCATGGATCAGGAAGGATCATTACGACTTGTACTCGTCTGTTTTGACCTCATAATTATTGGATAGTTTTGTCCACTTTCCCCTTATTAAGTGGAAAATTATGAACTTATGACAACAATAATGCCATAATAAATCTAACCAATCAATTGTCTGTTTTTTGAGGTCGGGACTGGCCCCAGAATTATTGTTCTTAGTTGAAAATGAAAACTACCTGCTGTTGATTTTGGTAAAGGAGAAATTCCACAAATTATTACTGAATGAGGATGTAAATGGGTCAAGTTAAAATGGCAAATGCCGAGTTTTTCGAACCAGTTTTATTATTATTAACACATTGGAACCGTTCTAGCCAATGTTTTAAAAATGATTCAGAATTGGAACCGTTTTAGCCACTGGTTTTTGGGTAAAAAATTTTAAAAAATAATTAAAATAAAAATAGCCAAAACCAATTGAATGGGTCGATAGTTCAACCACCTGGGTCAACGGGTTGTTAACCAATTTAATGGTTTTTGACTAAATACCAGGCTTAGGGTAAAATGGAACCGATTGCCTAGATGGTCTGACTGTCTGGGTCAACAGTAGTTCGAAAATATTGATTCAAACTAAATGAGTTCAGGTCGGATTCAGGTTTCATTATCATCACCCATCATGTCATGATACCCTTACTTGTATAGAGGGCATTTTTATAATTTGGTAAATACCTCTAATCTCATTACTTTTAACTTAAATGAGTGTTCTACAATTTGAATTGTTTTTCTTGTTGATAGTTTCAAAAACAAATTAAAACCATCTTATTTAAAAATAGATTGTTTCTGAAAACAAAAACACAAAAAAAAAATAAGTTATTGGTTGTGTATATGTTTCTTGTTTTCTAAACTTAGAGCAAAATTATGTTCTTGAATCCGGTTTCAAAAACATGTTTTCTTCTGAGTATTCAGCATCATGTTTCATAAATCATATTATTTCGATACTAGGAAATTTGTTTTTGTTTTAAGAATCAATATTTTGTTGGTTCCAAAAATATGTATTATTTTACCAATTCATCTTTGACTCGTTGGAGTAGAGATCTATGATCAAATCCCATTACCACCGGGGTTGGAGGTTAAGGCCTTAAGAGAGGGGGATGGGTTAACCCCGTTGTGTAGCCCCATGAAGCAAAAAAAAAAAAAAAGTATTGTGTTTTGAAATAAAACCAATTTGTTTTTCCCTTTAAAAGTAAAAATAGAGTTCGAGAACATGTTTTTGTTTATTTGATGATTTGGCCATTTTGAAAACAAATAAAAACAAAAACATATTTCATATTGCAGAACGCCCCCCTAAACTAATGGCTTTATATTTTCAAAATGTGCTATAGAAAATATAATTGATAAACTGCAGGGATTGAATTGGTTTGATGATGGGTTAAACCCTATAGGACAAGTTCACATCTCCGCCCCACAATGCCCCACAGCACATCCCTGCCGTGTATTGGGAACATCTCACGATAATAACATCATTAGGACTAGACTATGATTGGGAGGTGCTCCCAATACACAGCGGGGATGTGCTATGGGGCGTTGTGGGGCAGAGATGTGATTTCTTATAAAACCGGGTCAAGTTAGGGTGGAAGCATTGAAGGGTTGGATTAGGGAAAAGACAAACTTGTACCCAACATTCCTATTACTGGTTGTACTAATAACAAAAAATGATAGTTCCGACTCCCCTGTTTAAAAGACAAAAGTGTCCTCCATCGCCACAATCAGCAATGTCTTTTCACTTACCACGTGGTGTTCAAATAAGCCAAAATTCAAATTACATTACTAGATATCATAGGCCAGGTTTGCAGGGATCTGCTATTTACACCTGGCGCCTCACTAGCGCCTCACAAGCACATCTTACTATGTATTAAGAACATCTCTCATATTTATTAGTGAATATTCATGGGAGATGTTCCAAATGCATGGTGGATGTGCCTGTGAGGCGCCCATTTGTGAGGAGCAGATCCCATCACTAGCCTAGCAGGTTTTTCTTGCTGAATGGACAGTTTGGGCCCACTTCACCTACAAGGTGGCAAACGGCGGGTGTCTTCTGCTAGTCGAAGTGGAGATTTGAGATCAAATTAGGGGAGGTTTATGGGTTGGGGATGGGTCACCCCCATCTAGCCTATCAAACGATACATAAAAAAAAAAAAAAAAAGACCCACTAACCGGTTGAGCTAGAACAATTTTCACAACTTTGAAATCTGATTTGGTCCTCACGGCTCCTTTGCGGAAAACATCTCTGATAAATAAAAATACACATTTTTAGATGTTCCTAATGTACGATTAGGGTTGTTCATGGGTTAAGTTGGGTTGGTTTACTGAGATTTTTCCAATTGACCCGATCTAGTCAGGTTATTCAAAATTGAGATCGAAACCGATCCTGTGTTAAGCAAAACCGACCTGGTCGGTTTAAGTCGGGTTAGGCCGGTCTGGGCCGGTTTCGGCTCTAAGTTCAACCATGCTTGAGAGTCAAATTGTATTAGAGATTGAATTTGAGTTGAGGGGCTAAGGGGAGCGGATCAAGTTAGAATAGAAGTTATAAAAAAAATAAAAAGTCAAACTGTATTAGAGAAAGAATAATGAAATTTGTATATTTCAAGAAACCTTCTAATATAAGTAAAAGAGGACATGTAATTAAAATTGTAATTGGTTGCCTATTTGGTGTAAAAGACCAAAGAAACTAGGATCCTTTGATTATTTTCTTTAAAATTTTTCAAAAAAATTCCTTGTCTAATTGTCTTACGATACTTGTCATTAATGTCATTCCTAACTAGAAGACTAGAAATTAAGTTAGGTTGTAACTAGGATAGAAACAACTTAGTTAAGTAGGAACTAAGTAGGTTGTAACTACTAACTAGGAACTAACTACTAACTACTAAGTTGGTTTTCACACATGAAAACCGAAACTGACCTGAACCATCGGTTTATAAATTTTTACAACCCGAAATCGCCCGGTATTGAAGAAAACCCGACCAAATCGGGTTGGGTCGGTCCGGGTTGATCGGCTTGGTCGGATTGGGTCTTCTTATGAACAGCCCTATGTACGACTACAAAAGAATTATGAGAACGGTTATGTAAGGATCAAATCGAATTTCACAACTTTAAAGATTTTTTCTACACAAAGGAATTAAGATGATGGATCTGCTCCTCAAAGAGCACATTTCTCCACTAGTAGGCTTGAAAAAATTCAAAACTCTTAAGGCCAAGATTTAAAAAAAAAAATTATTTCCCCAAACTATGCCAAAATTATGTCCATTCTCTTTGAAAGTTGGAACTTGAAACCAATGTTCTAAATATCGATACAGGCCTATTGATGCTTTTTTTTATGTTTTACTTTTTTTCGAAATCGGTTCAGAGGAGTCGGTTTAAGGCCCAACTATCCTCTGAACCAGTGGCTGACCCAATACAACCTCTATAGTGTATCGAAAAACCACCGGCACAATACATATAAGCCGATATGGGCTGATACGTATTGATACTTTGAACCTTGCTTGGAACCAATGAAAATTAAATATTTCCCGCTACTATTAGTACCCTCTTTTTCTTCTAGTCGCCTGCATTTACCAAGTTTGACTGCTCCAATGCAGCAAAGACATATGGGCCCTATACATTTATTATTATTATTATTATGAAAAAAATCAGATTAAAATATTTTATCAGATAATTAATTAGATATTCGTTTCAGAAATTATTAATTGTACATTAATTAGAGTCTGGATTCCCTACCCATGATGACTATACACCCACACCAACCCACTTAAGATCGCACCCACGCATGGGAGATATCTCATAAGACGTTTATTATGCTTGGGAGATGTTTATAATGCACGGAAATAGTGTTTTATGGGTAAAGAGTTCGTGGATGGGAGACGTGGAGTCGTTTTTAAAACCTGATCAGGAATTGTTCTGGGGATCGGTTTTAGGTTGAACGGTTCAATCATCTGATCTGAACAAATGGCCCACTCTAACAAAAAAAGAAATAATTAAAAAAATACTAAAATCATTGTTTGAGTCAACATTCAATCACTTGGATCAGCAATTTACTGATCAAATCAATGGTTTTTGGCCAAAAAACTGTTTTGAATGAAACAGCACTGATCAGATGACTGATTCTTAAGTTTCCGGTCCAACCGTCCCGTCTGGTCTGGTTTTGAAAACACTGGTCCTATGTGACGCCCCGCAAATACCTAATGCCGCCCAGACTACTTTGTCATCACCTCGTAGTTGATGGACTCTCATGATGGGTTGGGTATCACTGTAGTTGGTAGAGCAGAGTCACATATTAAAAATACTAAAACATGTGGTTTGGCGTACGATAAGATGGGTATGTGTTAGCATCATAGCATGGGATAGATAATCTTGTTTAGAATGAATGGATTAAAGAAGATTGGAGAATAAATTAATAAAGAATTTGATACAGTGATACGTCAGTTTGAAGGTGGAGTAATCGCATCGACGATTCATGCCTCTGAGTCAGCAGGACTCGAACACCGGAGTATCATTTATGTATATGCATGGCCATGGCATGCTGTTGAGTCCATCACAATAATCTTTACCGTATGCATTGCAGTTAATTGACTTGGCTTTACATCCCAGCCATCAAAGTTAAATCGCGATATTTTAAAGCTATGTTTAGTTTGAAGGAAAAGGTAGGGAAAGATACGGAAAGCCATACAAGATTTCCCTACGTTCATTCAAACCAGATATAACCACCTAATAGAGCATCATATAATGTCAATGCTTGTAAATGGAGTTGGGATCTCCTGTCAACAAAACACATTCCAGCCCCCTATCAATTCTACCTAACAGCCTACTTCTCACCATCGAATTGGGACCCACCATAAAAATGAGACCTGTATGAGATGTGTGGTGTCATATGATGTTGGTAGCAATTGGAATGTATTTTGTTGGCATGTGATCAGGACTCTTTCAAATGGCCGTAGTTCAGATATTTCTAAAATGAAAACAAAGTTTGAAGCATGTATATTGTGTGTTTTTTTTACTCCAGATGAAAATATGTTTTTAAACTGGAAATTCAAAAGCATATATAACAGATTTATGACAAACTCAAATGTGTTCTTTAAACTAGGGTAACGTTTGGCATTGATGATGATTTCTTGAAAATCACTACCATGTTAGAGCCAAGTCAGCATTGAAGTTTCTGTTTGGTTGGCCAAAAATAGATTCTTGAAATCAGTCCTTTTCAAGGGTCACCTTTTTTTTTTGTAATTTCCTAATTTCTAGCTAATTCCTTTTTTTTTTTTTTTAGGATGACATGACACCCAATGTGGTATTGAATAATAACTCTAATACAAACAATCGACTTAAAAGAAAGAAATAATACCAAATAAAAAAATTTACCAATTTTTTAAAAAATACTAATTTCAAAGATCACCGATTATAGAAAAATTGGTAACAAAGAATCATCATAGATGCCAAACATCACCTAGAATTTCAAAGCAACTGGTTTTGTTTTGTTTTGAAACTTGCAAACAAGAAAGAAACAATTCAAAGAAAAGACCCCACAATCCAATCCGAATAAAATAGTGAAAGAAAGGGTAGATTTAGAGCTCTACAACAAGGTAATGGTTGGACTGCAGGGTCATCTAGGAAGCTTCCTCATTTGAAGCAATGTGGAAGCATTTCTAGAACTATTTTGTCATATGCAATGACAATACAGGCCAATACCCAATATTTTGTCATATTGTTAATAGTTATAATAGACAATTTTAACTGGTTGTGCTTTCTAATCTTGGTGGGATCTGGCTTCAACCATCTCCATTTTAATTAGTCAGGTAGTTGGGTTTCTAGAGTTCTTTCCAAAAAAAGGAAGAGAAAAGAAAAAGAAAGAAGTTTCTCTACTATTCAAGTTTTGAATTTTGTGTAAATTAGAGAAATTCTACTAAACAATAAACAACATGTTTATAGAATTCTTGCATACTCTCATGGTTTGTCTTATCTATGGATCCCACCATCTCTATAGGGCAGATAGTACATGAATTGCATAAAATGTGAACCAAGTTTTAGAATTTCTTTTTAAGTATAAAAAACCATAGAACCACATCACCTGCTATAGTAAATGGTATGTATTAATGACTAGTACCACATAGCAAGCACTAAATCAAGGCAAATTCTTGTTTAAAAAAAAATTAAGACAAATTCAGGGGGTATTTGGTAGAGTAGTGTTCTGTTATGATTGCATTTTGGGTTGATCAATATAAATTTGTGAGAAATATGTATTGCCACATCATGTATAAGTGTTGATGAGGGTAGATTTGGCCCTCTAGTGGAATTATGACACGTGGCACCTTGTGATAATTAGGTAAACACCCAGTCAATAACTTACGAAGTTGGTGACCCACTCAGGCACTAGTTTGGCCGGCCTGGCGCGGCCTGGCCCGACCTGTGCGCGGCCTAGCGTGGCCTGCGCGGCATGCGTGACCTGGCCAACCTGGATCAGCCTAGCACAGGATCCGGCCAAGCCACCCATAAGACGCCCACCGATAAACTCGGCGGCATGCATACCCCACGAGCTCGGTAGTTCACCAAAGAGCTCACCAAAGAGCCAGGCAGCTTGGTAGAGCTCGCCACAAGCAGTTCAGCAGAGCTCGCCACAGGCAGCTCGCCACAAGGAGTTCATCCCCAAGTAGTTCGCCCCCAAGCAGTTCGCCACCAGACAGCTCGCCATAGGCAGCTCGTCACTTGTAGAGAAGTTCGGTACATGAGTAGTTTGGCGTATCGCAGGAAGATCTCCTGCCTGACGACCTGGCCTAGACACGGACCCGATGACTGACGTAGGCGCCGACCTGACGACCTGGCCTAGACACTGACCCGTCGACTGACACAGGCGCCGACCTGACAACCTGGCCCAGACACCGACCCGCCGACTGACGTAGGTGCCGCCTGACAACCTGGTCCAGGCGCCGACCTGGCCGCCCGACACAAGCGCCAGCCTGACGACCTCGAGGAGTTCACCACTGTAACCCGGTTCTGACGGGATGTGACGAGTCTTACCGTTTGGAGGCTTTTCACCCACCTAACCCACGAAGACTCCGGTATATAAAGACCTCATCCCTCACAGGGGAGGGGGATGGAAAAAAGGGAAGTAATCCCTGCTCTCTAGCTCTCTCGCTTCTCCAATATTATCTTCAAAGCTCTCTACAATCAGAGTGCTAACTTAAACGTCGGAGAGCCCCGGCCGGGACCCGAGACCTCTGATTCAGTTCTCGCAGGTCCCTCAGCTCCCACTGCCTACAATGAAAGAAGACCATCTCATGCTGAGGGCAGTCGGATTGCGCCGCACCAGGGAGCTCCACCATTTTCTAAGTCACCGGCCGCCTAGTAGGGAGTTCGCCACCAGGTAGCTCTCCGCCAGGTAGTTCGCCACCGAGCAGCTCGCCACTAGGCAGTTCACCACTAGGGAGCTCGCCACCAGGCAGTTCGCCACCAAGGAGCTCGCCACCAGGCAGTTCGCCACCAGGGAGCTCGCCACCAGGCAGTTCTTCACCAGACAGTTCGCCACCAGGCAGTTCACCACCAGGCAGTTCGCCCCTAGGCAGTTCTCCACCAAGCAGTTCGCCAAGTATCTCATCACTAAGGCACGTCACCACCGGGTCAAATAACGGGATACTTAGCCAAAAAATTTTACATCACAAAACATCGGTATGTGGCAAAAAATGGCTACATCAAATAAAAATTGTATGTATTTAAGAAACATCAAATTTGACATTTTCGGAAGAAGTAATAATTTGTATTGATCAAGTCAAAACATTTTCAAAACGTTTCAGGTAAAAAAATCTTTCTCACACGAAATTGTATTGATCAACCCAAAACACAAGAGCAATAGAATACAACTATACCAAACACCTTTCTCAATAATCGGGACCATCAATGGATAATTTATGAGCATGGTTCCAAGTATCAATACCCATAAAACACAATTTCTAAATGGTGATAGTCTATCATTTTTCTAATTTTTTTAAGATTGATGTGTCGCAAATAAGAATGTTAAGAAGAATTTCTTATTATGGGTGATACTCATCATTGTTACATGATGATGATACTCTATCATCATGTAAACTGTGTTCCACAGGATTTAAAAAGTAACGGACCGATATGCTACGAAATTTTAAATCTTTATCAATAAGCAGAAAATAAATTTTTTGCGCTCCTTCAAAAAAATCACCCTGATGCAGTAAGTGATTGACTATCCGATCTTTTGGTACAACAGCCGATTCCTCTGTGCAAAAAACCAAATCAGGCAGTAATCTTCTGCAATACATATGTCTGACTGATACATAAAGCAGGAAGAGAATAAGTGAATAACTGTGGTTATATGTACAAAGAAAAGCACTGTAACCGTTGTTGTCGTGTACATTTTGTAAGAATGAAAATGTAGGCCAAACAGATAAAACTCTCCAAAATGTACCAAAAAAATTAAAGCATAATCATCTCGAAAAAGTTTTTTGGAGCTTTCATCATTTGTTTGTTTCTCTTTTCTCTCCCCCCATCTTTAACTTTACAATATATCTTTTTCCTTGAGTGGGATTTTAAAACAGAAAATCTGTCTTTTCACATACTGCTATTTTAGTAATTATGCTAGACTAGACACATGTAAAATCAATAGTGAGGTTTGACGTCTAATTCAGTAATTTGGCCAAAATTGTTGTTTGTCTTCGTATTGCATAATGTATTTGGTTGCAATCCAATTTTACTTGTACTAGGATAAATGCATGGGAATGCAAATGAAGAAAATGCAAATTTCTATTTAATTTTGTTTTGGATTTTATTTTATTCTAATTCATGTCTTAATTTACTTCATTTTTATGCAATCAAACAAAATAAGTTAAAAATTTGAAACAAAAATGGGTCAGAATTTACAATCAAACTAGTGTAAAACGGTTCATATAAATTACAAAATTGAGTTAGTTTTATACTAACAAATTTACCTTCTTATCAAACAGACTTTTACTTGTAATGAATGCAAACCTGAATTTCAATAAAGCATATGCTTTTTTTTTTTATCAAAAGCCCACTTGAATACAAATTTACTTATTTTTTACTAATATACTTTTACATTGATCTGTCATTTGTCAATGCATAAATATGGTGTTGCCAAATGCATGCAAAAGTGAACCAAAGTGCAAATTTATCCTGAATCAAGATTTACGCTTCATTTGCATCGTTTCAAAACACAGCCTTATGGATTTATATTGGATTGGGTTGATTTGAACCAATATCTGATCCATTGATATAATCATAGAAGATAAGAATATAGGTGTTAATGGACCAATTTTAAGTTGAAACCAATCTAAATTAAAACGAATTTAAATAGATTGGACAATTCAGACATTGATTTGGACTGGTCTAATCCATTTTCTGAAAGGGGTTTGATAATGCAATTGGAGTATTTATGCAATTAAGGCCTTTAACTGGTGGAGACAGGGAACGATGAACATGAGGTCCACAGATTTACCACGGAGAGCATACAGTCACACGGGTTTGATCTTGGAAGGACACTAAATTTGTAATGCATAAACTTGTAATTTACTTTATAAATTGTAGAGTAAAAGCTTAAGATTTGGGGACAAAAGGACCAAAACAGTACAGTAGATCAAGGAAAATTTATTGAAAACCATGAATATTTGAAGTATAAAATGGAAATTATAAAGACCCCCCGGTTTGTTACAAAGACCCACCCACTGTACTTTGTTTTGTGACAAAGACCCCTTTAGTATGACCTCTTTCTCTTAATTTTCCGTACGATACACAGTGGAAATTACCGCCGCTACTGTTCTCTACCTTGCAATATTTTTCCCTCAATTTGTTCATCGTGTCTCTCAATCTTTACTCAGCATCAGATCCGGTTTTGTCCTTGACATGTTTCCAAGAGCGAATCACTTCGTCCCGCGCTGAATTGTTGAGTCATTGGAAAAACTTAACCTTCCTTGAATTGCTGGAATGATCACGTCATTCTGTTTCAATCAACAACATTAATTTAGGAGTTTTAAACAATTCACTCTAAAATTAATCCTTAATTTGTTATTAACTTTGAAAAAAAAAAAGAAAAGAAAAGCAATATCGTTTCATCATTCTTGTTGAGACAGAGCAGCTTCGCATCCAGAGACATCGGCATCGAAGCTCCCATCATTGGTTAGATCTACTCGAAAGAGTTTTCCCAAACATTGGAGCTCCAGAAGGTGCGAGACCTTCTTCAGGTTATTTACACAGTAACCCCGAAATTAAACAGAAAATATTAGTTAAGTGTACGAAATCCGGTCGGCTGCTAGTCACTTTGCCTTTGATAGTGTTGAAAATGCCTGAAATAAGGAAGAAGTTGGAGATTTTCGGGGAGAAACCTGGTAGGAACATTCCGAAACTCAAGTTAATACTCTTGAGGAGGTAAGGAAAACAATGGATTTAAAGAACAGAGAGCACAAAAATCACATACCTCATTCGTTGGGGAAAAGGGCTTTTTATAACCACCCTGGTACACTCACTCCCATACCTCTGCCAGATTGGGTGTCATTACCTCTGCGGGGGCAGACATAACCGCCACTGTCTTCCTTGTCAGGGTCGTCTCTGCAACGTCTAAGATGGCGGTGGCAGGTGGCCGTTGGAGTGCGGCTGTCATGTGTCAGACCCCTAATCGGTCAGGCACGCCGCCTCCGGATACGGACTTCTTTGGTGTCAGGTACGGTTCGTTCGGTCACGCGACCTAGAGCCGAAGTGCCGGAGCGGTGCGCGAGGTAGTCTTGAGTTCGGATAGAAGGGTGGCCCGAATTGACCCGAGGTGGGTCAACTCGGGCTCTTGCCCTTTGCAGTGCTCCTAGTAAGGCTCGGGATCTCTAAGGGAAAGCTCGGGCTCTTCCTCCTGGGAGGTGTGGGTTCCTTTTGGGGGAGCTCGGGGCTCCTTTGGGGAGCTCGGATCTCACCTCGGATCACAGGTATGCTGCTGTGTCGAGCTAGCGCTCCTGCCAGATCACACTCTGTTGTTTCCATGTGTCGCACGGCCAAAGGGTCGGGCCAAATCTCCCTCCATCAATTGCCCCCCACTCCCCGTGCTCGGGTTCTTGACCCGACGTTGGGAGTTCACGGGATGACGAGGAGATTTGCCCCGTGGCACGCTTCGTCCGGTTCGAAGAGCCATCGGTCTGACATTCTCATTCTTTTGGCTCGACCGGGACCGGCCTGGCCCGACCAAGGGTCAACCCGGGTCGCGTACAGCTCACGCACAGACATCAAATGTTATTAGTTTACGGACGTCAAAATTTCGCGCTAAACTGATTTCACCTCGGGGGTCATGTAGCCAGTTTTCCTAAGAGCCGTTGGATGGCTTTAATCCTGGCCGTTGATGCGCGGTTACAATGGCTATAAAATGGTGGGGGCCTTGGTCACTTTCCTTCGCTATTTCTCAGTACGCTTCCTGAGCTCGCGTCCAAGGTCTTCAGCTTGTGTCACTTTCCTCAACTCGCGTTTCTCTCCTTAGCTCGGTAGCTTTTTCCCTGGTGAGTCTCCTTAGCTTCTTTCCATTTCCTTTCCTTTCCTTTCCTCAATGTCCAGTTTGGGTAGTTCGGGTAGTTTAGATCGTCTTTTAGGGTCTAAGGTGGGGACCTCGACCCGGGCTGCTTCTGACATCCCTCTGGGTGGGCCGGAGGTAGAGCCCGAGGTAGAGTCTTCGGGTCGGTCCAGTTCGGGTAGCCTGGTGATGAACCTACAATTTATCTATAATTTTTTAGGACTTTAGCATGGATTTTTATGTCGATTTTATTAATTTTTGCCTTAATTTAGCTTAATGCTAAGAATAAGTTTCAGGGATAATTAATCCAAGAAAAGAAAGGAAAAAGGCAAGAAAAGAATGTTCAAAAAAACCAATTTCAGCCCAGCCCGTTTGTGGAAGGAAGAGAGAGCACTTCGGCTCAAGAAGAGCAAGTGGATTCCTTGAGAAAACCCAAGAAAAGAAAGCCAAGCTAAGAGTAGAATTCAGCCCAGCAAAGAAGGCCCATTCTTAGCCCAAAAGAGCAGTTCAAAGTATAGCTATCATGTGCTAATAGAGAGCCTAAGTGCAGCCAAAATAGCAGTCCTTAGGAGGCTTTCAAGAGAGCTCTAGAAAGTTCAAGAAATGGGTGTAATACACCCCATTCTAGAGGCTTCAAGAAGGGGCAAGAGCCCCCTTGAAAAACTATATAAGGAGACCTCTAGGAGGGGGGAGAAGTGTTCAATTGCTTGAGAGGAAGGCTCTCCCACTCTTAGAGGTTCAGCTACATTGAGAGATGAGAAGAGAAGAAGGCTAGGCGCAATGAAGAAGAAGAAGAAGGGCTGAAGGAAGTTCAAGTCAAGCAAGCAAGAAGAAAAAGGTGAGTTCGAAATTGGGGGTTTGTGAGTCAAAGATCTTTTGTAATAACTCAATTGTAGTTTCATTCTCTTTTAATTTGAATTCGGTTTCTTTGTTATATTTTCTTTCTTCTTTCTCCTTCTTCCATTTTTTCTTGATGTATTTCAACTTGTAAAATTTCAGTTCAGCAATCAAATTCTTTTTGATTCATTCGAATGGTTATGAATTGTAGTTGAAGTTTATTGAATAGGGGTTAAATTGTAGATTAATTTGGCCAATTAACCTTCAAAACTCATATCTAAATTCTCTGATCTGAGATTGCAAGATCTGAATTGCTTGAAAGAGAATTCAGATTTGCAAATTTCAGATTGGCCGAATGGATCTAAAGCTTGGAATTCCTAGAGTGCTTGAGAGAGACTCTAGGAATTCAGATCTACTATTCAAAAACTGAATTGAGTGCAAAGTTAGAGATAACTTGCACAATTCAGTTGGTGATCAATTCAGATTTGAATTGATGCCCTAGAAGTGTTTGAAAAATGCATGCATGGGGATTAGATTCTTGTTAGAGATAGAAGAACCGTCACTCATGCATAGGATGAACATGCACTTGAGAGAGGCTGTTCATGACCTTGGGGTTTCACCAAACCAAGGCTCAATCATGATTTATTCGAATGATCCAAATTGATAGGTTGTTGAATTCTGAGATTGACATTTACTGCTTACTCTTTAACCCGATTTGAAGGCAATTGGGCCAATAATTTAGATAGATTTTAGTTTAGAATTTTTAGATTTTTGAATAAAGTTTTGATTTATTGTTGATTAGATAAGAATTTCCCAATTTAGTATTAGTAATTGTTTCCTAAATCCTCGTGGGAACGATACTTCACTCACTACTTTATTACTTGAACGGCTAGTGCACTTGCTAGTGTCACAATGAGCCACACATAACCTGGCATCCACTTCTCGTCGAGTTCGGATGCCAGACAAGTTCGGACCTTCCACCATGACGTCGGAGAGACTTCGGTCTCTTGTTCGTTAGTTCAACCTGTCCGAGGAGTACACTTATGGTTTGCCCATGGGCAACTTCCCTTGGGAGCACGGTCCAGACGAGATCATGATTTTTCTGGAGCAGTATGTTGTCGGGCTGCGCCTTCCTTTTCATCCCCTTATCGTCGGAGTCTTGAATCACTTCGGCGTTACCATTGGTCAGCTTCACCCGAATTCTATCCAGAACGTCGTTGGGACCATCTCCCTTTGTTGCACACACTACCTTCCGATAGACTTAGAAATGTTCTCCGCCATCCTGATGCTTAAGAAGCAAGCGGGTTCCCTCCTTGGGGGTAGGTGGGCCTATTACTTGTCTCCCCGCCCGAGGTTAAAACTCCTGCACAAGCTTCCGAGTAAGGTCCCGGCGGGGAAGCGGGACTACTTCATAGTCCGAAGTGCTACGGGGTGGCCGTTTCCTTCTGATTGGAGGGCAGCTTCTCTCGACCCCAGCGTTACTTTAGACAAAGACACGCTGTAGGGCTTCCAGGATTGGGCCCAACTCGGGCTTGAGTGCCAAGATTATCTTGCGGAGGCTAAGCTTATCTAAGCCGGTCTGAGTTCGGGTGGGTTTCTTGCTCTATTTCTTTTCTCCTCTCTCTTCTTTTTTTTTTTATTTACTGATGTTGCGCTCCTTTTGCAGGTATCATGGAGGTGGAGAAGACCCGAGGTTCCAACTTGCTCGAAGGGATGAAGAGGCGAAAGCGGGCTACCAAGCGGGCTCGCGTTGTATCTCCTCGGGCCGTGGAGTCGGAAGCCCAAAGCTGCCCCCAGTCATCGACTTGGAGTCTCCCAGGGAGCCCGAGGTGGCTGGGTCTGCTCCAGAGGCCGCAACAGAGCCCGAGACAGTAGAGGCTTGGATGGTGCTCTCCAGCTCGGGGAGCCAGGAGGGGGCTGGTAGCATATTGATGCCGAACTAGCGTCCCTAACACCGGTGTTGACAGAATAGCCCTTCTCAAGAAATAATTTGACAAGAAGAGAGGCGACAAAACCGCTGCCTCCGACGACACATGTCCTTTTTATCACTCGTAAATCAAAAATCGAAATATTTTTAGTAGTCAAATAGAAAACCAGAAAGCTCTTTGCCTTGAGTGCAAAGATTATCTTGTGGAGGCTAAGCTTATCCAGGCCGATCTGAGTTCGGGTAGGTTTCTTGCTTAGTTTCTTTTCTCCTCTCTCTTCTTCTTCTTTTTTTATTGATGCTGCGCTCGTTTTGCAGGTGTCATGGAGGCAGAGAAGACCCGATGTGCCAACTTGCTCGAAGGGATGAAGAGGCGAAAGCGGGCTACCAAGCGGGCTCGCGCTGGATCTCCTCGGACCATGGAGCTCGAAGCCCAAAGCCGCCCCCCAGTCATCGACCTGGAGTCTCCTAGGAAGCCCGAGGTGGCTGGGCCTGCTCCGGAGGCTGCAGTGGAGCCCGAGACAGCAGAGGCTCGGGATATCGATACCACAGTCTCCCACACTCGGACGGTGCTCTCTAGCTCGGGGAGCCAGGAGGGGGTTGGTAGCATACTGATTATGAGTTACGCTCTTCGCAAGAGCAAGAAGGTTGTTAACCCCAAGGAGGTTATGGCGTGAGCTGACCTCCTTCCAAATCACATCGGGGCGCGCGCTACGTCACATGCCTTGGTGGTAAGTCGTAGTGGTTTCTCTTGGTATTTTCCTTGTTCTAGTATTCTCTTTTGCCGGACTGACTTGTTTTCGCTTGGCAGGTAAACTCTTCCATCCACACCCTAACTCTTCAGGTGGAGAGGAGCCTGAAGCGGGCACAAGCTTCCGAGGAGGCTCCCCACGCAGCGCAGACAGAGCTAAGCGCGGCACAGGCCGAGCTGGAAGTAGCTCAAGAGTGGATTCGTCATCTTGAGGGTGATGCTTTGGCTCAACAGACCGAGCTGGAGAGGCTTCGGAGGGACAACGGGGCTCTAAGGCTTATGGTGAAGAAACTCGCGACCTTGAAAGGGGCCTTACAGCACAAGGTTGAATACCTCCAGGCCGACATCAAGGAGAAGACCAAGATCTTCCTCCAGGGCCTCGAGGATGCTAAGGTGAAGGCCATCGACTACTACATTGCTTCGATGCGTTTTGATGACCTGATGGCGGGCTCGTACCGGAGGGGTTTCAAGTTGAGCCGATGGATGATAAGGCATGCGTTCCCCGAGCTCGACACCAGTGCCATAAGCACTTCGCGCATCACTTTGGAGATGGCTGCCACGGCTGATGATGATGCGGACTTTGAAGACGAAGCGGATCCTTTGAGTGTTGCTGAGGTTCTTTCTTCAGGAAAGGGAGAGGTGCCTCCGAGCTGATGTATGCCGGGCCTGTGAGCTCGTTTTTGTTTGTTTTTTCTCTCTTTTTGGAATGAAATGTAAAAGTATTTTGCAATGAAATGTCCCTTTTTTGGTTAAGTGTTGGGCACTATCATTTTTCTCTTTTATCGAACTAACTATGTTGCCAAACTGTTAGGATTGGTTCCCGAGGCGAGTTAACATAGTAAGGCTATACGCCCGATCTGTTCTCCTTTTGGGTTGGTCAACAGGCTAGAATTCATTGATGAGGTGCCGAGGTCATCGTCAGCTCAGTGCTAGCACTTGGCCTTTGCTTGCCCATGTTGAAGAGGTGATTGGGTCTTACGGTGCCGAGGTCCTTGTTGGCTCGGCATTCTGGCCCTTAGGCTCTGGTAGTGGCTCATAGCCTACTTAGTTTGATAATTTATAGGTAATATCGTCTTAAGTTGATGATGTTCCATGTCCGAGGTATCTGTTTACTCTCCAGGGTCTCGAGCTCGTACGCTCCCCCAAGTACTCTCTTTACTCGGCAGGGTCCTTCCCAGTTCGGCCTGAGTTTGCCAATGCCGGGCTCGGGTACCATGACCTTGCAGAGAACTAGGCCGCTGATGCGGAAGCTTCGCCTCTTGACTCTGGCGTTGTAGTACCGAGCTACCCTTTGCTGGTATGCTATGGTCCTGATGTATGCGAGGTTCCTCACCTCTTCAAATAGGTCGATGTTGGTACGTAGCTCATCGTTATTAGTATTGTCGTTGTATGCTTCCAACCAAAGTGAGGTGACTTCGATTTCGGTTGGGATGACTGCCTCCGTGCCATAGGTGAGGTTGAAGGGGGTTTCTCCGGTGGCGGTTTTCTTTGTAGTTCGGTATCCCCATAAGATGTTGGGCAGCTCGTCTGACCATAACCCTTTACCTTGGTCTAGCCTAGCCTTTAGTCCATGGAGGATAGCTCTGTTCGTGACTTATGCCTGACTGTTTGCTTCTGAGTGCGCAATCAACATGAAGTTTTGTCGGATCCCCATGTCTTGGCACCACTCTTGGAATTTCATGTCCTCGAACTGCTTGCCATTGTTGGAGATCAGTACCTGAGGTAGCCCGAAGCAGCACACTATGTTCTTCCAGAAGAAGTTCTGGACGTTTTGAGCTGTGATGGCTACGAGAGTTTCAGCTTCAACCCACTTGGCGAAGTAATCTACTACCACTACTAGGAACTTCCTTCCTCCCGTTGCTGGCGGGAATGGCTCGAGTAGGTCGATACCCCATTGTGCGAAGGGCCATGGGCTGGTGAGATACTTGAGGTTGGTGGCGGGCTGGTGGTGAATATTGGAGTGCTTTTGGCACTTATCGCACTTCCTGACTAGCTCAACAGCATCTGTTTTCATTTTTGGCCAACAGTACCCCTGTCGTAGTGCTTTCTGAGCGAGGGCCCTACCCCCCAGGTGTCTGCCACACAGGTCTTCATGAATGTCGTGGAGTACGACCTCGGCTTCGGGAGGCCGAAGCAGCGTAGGTAGGGGAGCATGTAGGATCTCCGGTACAATCGTCCGTCTATTATGACATACTTGGCTGCCTGGCGCTCTACCTTCTTGATAGCATTGCGGTCTGTGGGGAGGGTTTCGCGTAGCAGGAAGCTCGCGTGTGGATCAATCCAGCCCGGCTCTGCTTGGGTGACAGGAGCGACCTCCTCTGCCCCCCTGAGAATGCTCGGTCGAGGTTGGTCCTCTATGTACACAGTTCTCATGGTGTTGTCACTGGTGCTGGCTAACCGGAATAGGTCATCGGCCTCAGCATTCTCTGAGCTCGGGATTTGCTTGACGAAGTGTGACTGGAAGCTAAGCAGAGCCTTTTTTACCTTTGCCAAGTAGGCGATCATAATTGGCTCGCGGACTTCGTATTCGCCTGTAACTTGGTTGACCACAAGCTGGGAATTGCTACAAATAACTATGTATTTTGCTTTTACCTCTCGCGCTAGGGCTAGCCCGGCTATCAACGCCTCATATTCCGCCTCATTGTTGGATGTCGCAAACTCGAAGCGTAGCGCGTACTCCAGTTTCGTGTCACTCGGACCGTGGAGAACTACACCGGCTCCGCTGCCCTGATGATTTGAGGAGCCATCAACGTGAAGGATCCAGGGCTCTTCATCCCAGTTCGTGCTTGGCTTGACCAGGAGAGATACTGAACTGGGTGCGACCTCACGGGGCTCCGACTCAACCGGCCTGGGAGCAACGAGCTCACCTGAACTGGGAGCCTCGTGCTTAACCGGGCTAAGGACTTTGGAGCTGAACGTGCATTTTACAACAAAATCCGCCAAGGCTTGGGTTTTGATAGCGGTTCGTGGCTTGTACTGGAGGTCGTACTCACTGAGTTTGATGACCCACTTTGTCAATTGACTAGAGACCTCGGGCCTAAGCAATACTTGCCTTAAGGGTTTATCAGTGAGGACGATGATGGTATGGGCTTGGAAGTACGGACGGAGTTTGTGGGCCACGATGACTAGTGCATAGGCTAGCTTTTCTATCTTTGGATATCTCGTTTCTGCTCCCTGTAATACTTTACTAACATAGTAGATGGGTCGTTGGACCCGATCTGCTTCCTTTACCAGTACCGAACTGACCACTTCATCGCTTGCCGAGAGGTACAATTCTAAAACATCGCCCTCTTCGAGCCGAGTCAAAACTGGGATACTGGCGAGGTATCTTTTGAGCTCGTCAAACGTGAACTGGCATTCTGGGTTCCACTCGAACCCTTTGCTATTCATGGCCTTGAAGAAGGGCAGGCAACGATCTGCTGGTTTAGACATAAAATGACTCACAGCTGCTATTCTGTCGTTTAATCTCTGAATCTCTTTCACTTTTCGGGGTGGTCTCATATCTAGGATGGCCTTTATTTTGTTCGGGTTAGCCTCAATACCGCACCGATTAATGATGTACCCTAGGAACTTACCCGAGGTGACACCGAAGACACACTTGTTTGGGTTTAGTTTCATGCTAAATTGATGCAGAATTTGAAAGACAAAATGCAAATCTTGTATTCATTCATGCGAAAATTGTGTCTTGACGACCATGTCATCTACATAACATTCTATCTTTGTGCCAATTAAGGGTTGAAACAATTTATTCACAAGCCTTTGAAAGGTTTCCCCAGCATTTTTTAGTCCGAAGGGCATAACCTTGTAGCAGTATAGGCCAAATTTAGTTATGAAGGCGGATTTTTCCTCGTCGGACGGGCCCATCCTGATTTGGTTGTAGTCCGAGTAGGCATCCGGGAAGCTTAGCAACTCGTGTCCCAAGGTCGCGTCCACTAGGCGGTCAATCTTAGGGAGGGGGAAGCAATCTTTTAGGCAAGTTCAGTTTAGGTCGGTGTAGTCGACGCACATGCGCTACTTGCCGTTTGCCTTTTTTATTAGAACTGGGTTGGCCACCCAACTTGGGTACTGAACTTCCCTTATGAAGTCTGCTACGATGAGCTTTTCGACCTCCTCATCAACCACCATCCAATGCTCTGGGCTAAGTTGCGTTTCTTTTGTCTAATGGGCCTAACTACAGGGTCAGTATTCAGCTTGTAAGTTATAAGGTCGGGGTTTATACCGGGCATCTCTGCCGCAGACCATGCAAAAACATCTCAATTTTGGAGTAAGAAACTTACCAATTCGATTTGTAGGGGTTCCTGGACGGAAGCAACGATCTAAAGCATCTGAGCTGGGTCAGCGGCTGAATTCGGAACAACGACAGTTTCTTCCGTGGGTGCAACTTGTTTTTCGCCTTGCTTTGTAGGCCTCTCCTATTCGAGGTCTCCGGCCACCTTGCTCTATCCCTTTAGGGCGGCAACATAGCACTTGCGGGACTCGAGCTGGTCGCCCTGTGCTACCCCCACACCGAAGTTTGTAGGGAACTTCATTGCCAAATGATAAGTGGAGACCACCGCTCGTAGGATATGGGTGATTGGTCGACCTATTATGGCATTGTATGGGGAGGGGGTTGCGACCACCATGAAGTCATGGTTGAGTCTGACTACGTAGGGCCATGTGCCGATTTCCACAGGTACTGTCACTTTCCCGAGGGGTCTAGCTTCTTCTCCGCTGAAACCCACCAAAGGAGTGTTTGTAGGTTTCAAGTCACTTCCCTGCAACTGAAGCTGGTCGAACACAACTTTGAAGAGAATATCTGTCGAGCTGCCCAAGTCAACCAGTACGCGCCTGACCTCGAAGTCATTGATCTTTACCTTTATGATGAGGGCATCGTCGTGGGGGTAGTCAAATCCCAGGGCTCAACCCTGGACAGGCGGTGGAAACTACTAAGCTGGAGTACGGTAGGGGCAGAGGGAATTTTCGATGGAGCAGTGAAATGCGTAGAGATCGGAAAGAACACCAACGGCGAAAGCACTCTACTGGGCTGACACTGACACTGAGAGACAAAAGCTAGGGGAGCGAATGGGATTAGATACCCCAGTAGTCCTAGCCGTAAACGATGGATACTAGGCGCTATGCGTATCGACCCGTGCAGTGCTGTAGCTAACACGTTAAGTATCCCGCCTGGGTAGTACGTTCGCAAGAATGATTTGGCGAGCATCTGGAATAACTAGTGAATTACAACTCTATTGTACCGCAATTGGTGCATTGGTCTTTGCAGCGTTAATGCTTTTGCGGTAATGATTCCTCTGGCATTACGACCTTTACCACAACAATGCTGTCCAGATCAAATTATTTCGTGGATTGGATTTCACTTGACTGTCTACGGCTCCATTGCATGTTCTTGGGGTAGAAGTTTTGTATAAATGTATCGCCGTGTTATTAAGTATTTTGATTTAAGTTCTTTTCTTTCTAAGAGGTGGAATAGAATAACCCGGTTGAAGCATAATGATCATACGTCTGTAATGCATTGTATGTCCCATAATAGGTCCCATTCTTCTACACTTTCCCGAGAGTCGATGACTATTCATAGCTATTACCTTGACACCAAAGAAGAGTTCGACCCAATGCTTTATTTCTGTCCTAGTTGATCCTGATTCGACATTAGAAGTATATTGATTGTTCCAACATAGAGGAAGAATGAAGGGAATATCTTATCGAGGCAATCGTATTTGTTTCGGTAGATACGCTCTTTAGGCACTTGAACCCGCTTGGATCACATCTAGACAAATAGAAGCAGGGTGGCGAGCAATGACACGATATGCGCATCGTGGTGGAAAAATCTGGATACGTATATTTCCAGATAAACCTGTTACAATAAGACCTACGAAAACACGTATGGGTTCGGGGAAAGGATCTCCCGAATTCATCTACTTCTCACGTTCCGTGAATAGCCGGGACATTGAGGAATATCCAGAAAGGCATTTCGGGAATCGGTCTGATTCTATCTCTGTTCGTTCCGTTTGAAGAAAGGAAGGATCCCAAAGAATCGAGCTTTCTTTTAGTTGTTGACCGCGCGCATCGTCCTCGGTGAAGAATATGGGGTCTTCCGTCCTTGGCCGCTTTGGGGGATTTTTCTCTTCTCTGGCGGCCTCACGGGTTGATGCCCGAGCTGCTGTCGAGGTGCATCCTACTACAATCGATCCTCCAACGATCACATGGATCATTCTCCGAACTGGCCTTTTCCTCCGGGGGTTGTTTCTGTGACTGTTCTGCTGGCCGACTGCTGGACTTGGGGGCATCTTTGTTGTGCTCCCCCTGCAGACCTATCTTATTTTTATTATTATTATTATTATTATTATTATTATTATTATTATTATGTTGTACAAAATTTCTTAGGTACCCGCGACGGATAAGTTCCTCTATCTCGTTGTAGAGATTATTACAATGCTCAGTGCTATGATCGTGGTATCTATGAAAGCAGCATTACAAATTTTTGTTCATCTAATTCGGGTTCCCTTTCAGACGAGGGGGCCACTTCACGTACGGAGCATCATTGATCGTCATCAGGATCTCATCCTGCTTTGCATTCAAGGGTGTGTAGTCCACCTGATCCACCATGGAAGCTCGGAACGGCTGACTTGGCTTCGCAACCCGAGTTGAGTCTTTCTTCCTCCTATCATCCTCGTTGGGGAGTTTGGTTTCCCTCTTCCTTTTGTTAAACCTGCCCTCAGTCCTTTGATTGATCTCCTCCTCTGTCCTTATGAATCTGTCCACGAGCTTGAGGAATTCAGCTATGGTCGCAGGCTGGCTGACCACCATGTGTCATTTGAATTCCTTGTGCGTCACCCCCTCTTGGCTGCCGCGAGCTCTACTGCGGGGTCTAGGCGCGGTATCTACAAACACGCATCGTTGAACTGTTTCATATAGTCTTGGATGGATTCTCCTTCCCTCTGGACTATCCCGAGGAGGCTCTCCTCGATTCAGGGACACCGCTTGCTAGTAACAAAGTGTGCGGTGAAGACTTGCACAAACTGGGTCCAGCTCTTTATCGACCCGGGGGCCAGGTTCCTGTACTAGGTGCGGACAACTCCCTTGAAGGTGGTGGTGAAGGCCACACACATGCAGGACTCGCTATCCCTCGCCAGGTGCATTTGGGACAAGAAAGCGTCAACATGATCAATGGAGACAAAGGACCCATCATATTTGTCTAGTGGGGGCAGTTTGAAGTCCTTGGGCATGGGAATGACGAGGAGTTCTAATGACAGGGGGGAAGTTCGACGACTAAAAGAATAGGAGCAACCTTTACCTCGTCCGAGTATGCTTCTTCTTTAACT
Organism: Nelumbo lutea; assembly: GCF_056320005.1. Classification (NCBI taxonomy): domain Eukaryota; kingdom Viridiplantae; phylum Streptophyta; class Magnoliopsida; order Proteales; family Nelumbonaceae; genus Nelumbo; species Nelumbo lutea. The sequence goes on from NC_142685.1 coordinate 56,442,627, forward strand.
TGGAGCTCGGGCAGGACACGGGTGGTAGTTCGACGACTTTGTTGGTGCCTCCGCTGCTGCTTGGAAGGCCCGGTATTGGCGCTACTGGCCTCAGTGTTGCCGAGCTCAATGGGCCCAGACTGCGGGTGGTAGTCCGCGGCCAGGACGCCAAATTGGTTTTCCGCGAGCAGGAGCCCGAACTTAGAGTGCTGAGGTGCCGACTTGATTGGTTGGGAGGTTCCTGATCCGGCTGCAAGTTGCGAGGCGTAGGTAGTTAGTCTTTCCCTCCGGCTCGGGGATGAGGCCTGGCTTCTGGAGGGGTTCTACGGTGGGGAAGCTTCCCCTCGGCGAAGGCGCCCGCCATGAGGAGAGGGCTTGACCGGCTTGACAGCAGGGTGCCAAGGTGGGAGCTGCGGTTGGTTTAGAGGTAGTTGGGAGAACTGCTGTTGTTAGTGATACTAAGAAATGTGGTGTAGTACATGCTGCTGATGAAGTTGATGTTGTTGGAACTGTTGCATTTGAGTTTGCATGGCCCGCATGCATTGCATCAAGTCATCAAGCTGATTCTGACTGGTCACCAGAGGGACAACGGTCGGTTCGGTGAAGGTTGTTTCAATAAGGAGGGGAAGGGGAACAATCACAGGTGCTGCCGTGCTTGGTGCATTGAGGCTAGGGATTCCGTCCACCGAGAGGGGGATGGTGAACTGTCCGATGCATACAGTGGTGGGATGAGGGTGTTCCCCTACAGCATTCAAGTCGGTGTGGTGCCTGTTACTGCTGGAGGAATCCATGGATACTAAAGGATTCTTTGAGAGAGAGAGTTAAAGGTTATGAGAGGCCATTTGAAGTCTTCCTAAAGATGGTGCCAAATGATGATGCACAATCCGGTTAATCCAAGAAAAGGAAGGAAAAAGGCAAGAAAAGAATGTTCAAAAAAACCAATTTCAGTCCAGCCCGGTTGTGGAAGCAAGAGAGAGCACTTCGGCTCAAGAAAAGCAAGTGGATTCCTTGAGAAAACCCAAGAAAAGAAAGCCAAGCTAAGAGTAGAATTCAGCCCGACAAAGAAGGCCCATTCTCAACCCAAAAGAGCAGCTCAAAGTATAGCTATCATGTGCTAAGAGAGAGCCTAAGTGCAGCCCAAATAGCAGCCCTTAGTGAGCCTTAGTGCACAGATCATGCCGCATCATTTGGCATCATTTGTGGGAAACGATTCTAAAAGCCTTCCTCTGAGCTTTCAGAAGTTCCTTCTTCAAAAAAAAAAATAGCAATCTTCATGGCTTCTTCTATCAATGTCGGACGTGGAAACAACCAGAACGCTAGTGGGGAGCAACCCCAGCTTCCTACTGTATGCATTGGACAGTTTACCGTCCCCCTCACCATGGACAGAGTCCCCAGTCTGAATGTGCCTCTTACAATGGCATCCGCCATTGCTCTGCTCCCTTCTATTGTAGGAGCAACCTCTACTAAACCCTTGGTTGTGCCCCAGTGGCCAACTTGAACCAACTAGAGGACTTAGTGCAATGCATGTGGGCCATGCAGGCTCAAATGCAACAGTTCCAACGGTTTCAACTCTACCAACAGCAAGTGTTGCACCAGGTTTCCTAGTACCAGTACTAGTAGCTGTTTCCCTCTCTGCCTCAGGCCCAGATGTCGCTTCCACCTCGGCACCCGCCCACGAAGCAGGCCAAGCCAACCCGCTGGAGTGAGTGGCCTCGTCGGGAAGAAGCCTCCTAGGTCCAAGGTCCAGCTAAGAGTCGCACCTCTTCCCGTGGCAAGAAAGAGAGGTCGACTGCCACCTTGGCACCCACCTCACAGCCTGTCGGCTGGTCAGGGGCCTCTCACCCAACAAAGCCCGTGTCACCACAACCTTCGCATTTCGAGCTCCTGTTAGCAGACAACCCGTTTGAGGTCCTAGCAGCGGGCTACAAACAGGGCCCTTCGGTCCAGAGTCATCACCAGCAGTCCGAGCTTATCAAGCTTGACAACATCGAGGCATCGAGAACCAATGCCGAACCAGCAAAGCAACAACGAAGGTGCCGGCGAGCTCGCCGAACTACTTCCAGGGCCTCTCCCGAGCTTAAAGGAAAGGAGGAGGTATACTCGGCTGAGGTGAAAGCTACCCCCCTCCTCTCGGTTTCTTCCCTGTTATCTATAGAACTCCTTGTTGTCCCCATGCCAAGGGACTTCAAGCTCCCTCCTTTGGATAAGTATGTTGGGTCTTTTGATCCAAATGACCATGTGGATGCCTTCTAGTCCTAGATGCACCTGGCGAGAGCTAGCGAGCCCTGCATGTGCGTGGCCTTTTCCACTACATTCAAGGGAGTCGCCCGCACCTGGTACCGAAACCTCGCGCCTGGCTCGATATGAATTTGGGCACAGTTCATGCAAGTTTTCACCTCTCACTTCGTCACCAGCAAGAGGTGTCCGCGAACCCTAGAGAGGCTCATCAGCATAGTGTAGAAGTAAGGAGAGTCCATCCGGAGCAACATCAAGCGGTTCAATTATGCTTGTTTGCAGATACCCGACCTGGATCCTGCAATTCGCCTTGCGGTAGCCAACCGAGGTGTCACTCATAAGGAGTTCAAGTGGCACGTGGTTGTCAACCAACCCAAAACCGTGACCGAGTTCCTTAAGCTCACGGATTGGTTCATTGGAACGGAAGAAGAAATCAACCAGAGGGCGCGAGCAGGCCCCAAAAAAAAAGAAAGAGGGAGTCAGATCCCCCGTCTCAAAGTGACAACAGGAAGAAGAAGGATATAACTTGGGGGGCAAGGCCAGTCTAGCCCTCCCGGGCCCCAACGGCAGAAAGGGAGTACACACCCCTCAACACAAAGCCGGCCGAGATCCTCATGGCGATCAAGGACGCCCCAAACGTTAAGTGGCCACCTCGGTTGAAGGCTGACCCCAACACCCAGAAAAAAAATTGTACTGTATCTTTCATAAAGACCACGATCATAATACCGAAAATTGTAAAACCCTCCACGATGAGATAGAAGAGCTTATCCGTCATGGATATTTAATGAATTTTGTACAAAATAGTAGTAATAATAAAGCAGGTCGATACGGGGAGCAAGGAAGAGATGCCCCCGAATCCATCCGACAAGGGGAGTAACTGCAGAAGCAGCCGTCCGAAGAGAGACTAGTTCGGGGGATCATCCACGCCATAGTCGGAGGATCGACTGTGGCGGGTTGCACTTCAGCAACAACTTGCGCGTCAGCTCGTGAATCTGGCAGGGAAGAGTAGAACCCCCCAAAATGGCCAAGGATAGAAGACCCCATCTTCTTCACAGATGACGATGCACACAGGGTCCACTACCCCCATGATGACGCGCTCGTCATAAAGATGAGGGTCAACGAGTTCGAAGTCAAGCGAGTCCTCATTGATTCAAATAGTTCGGCGGATATCCTCTTCAAAGCAGCCTTCGACAAACTCCAGCTTCAAGAGAGCGACCTAAAGCCCACAAACACACCCCTAGTTGGCTTCAGCGGAGAGGAAGTTCAGCCCCTAGGAAGAGTAATAGTACCTGTGGAAGTCAGCAACAGGCCTAGCATTGTAAAGCTCAACCACGACTTCTTGGTGGTCATGACCTCCTCCCCATACAACGCCATAGTAGGTCGGCCGATTACCCATGCCTTACGCGTTGTGGTGTCCACCTACTATTTGGCCATGAAGTTCCCCATGGACTTCGGTATCGGGGTAGCGTAGGGTGACCAGCTTGAGTCCCGCAAGTGCTATTTTGCCGCCCTCAAGGGAAAAGCTAAGGTGGCCAACGACCTCGAGCTGGAGCGACCTGCGGAGCAGAGCAAGGAGTGAACTGCGCCCATGGAGGAGACTATCTCCATTCTGACCTCTGTAGAGGACCCTACCCGAACGCTTCAGATCGGCGCTTCCGTCGAGGAGCCCCTGCGGTCCGAACCGGTACGCTTTTTACTTAAGAATTTAGATGTTTTTGCTTGGTTTGCGGCAGAAATGCCCAGCATAGACCCCGACATTATAACTCATAAGCTTAATAATGATCCTGTAGTTAGGCCTGTTAAGCAAAAGAAATGCAACCTAGCCCTAGAGCGGTGGAGGGTAGTCGACGAGGAGGTTGGGAAGCTTCTTGCAGCCAATTTTATCAGGGAAGTCCATTACCCGAGCTAGGTGGCCAACCCCGTTCTGGTGAAAAAGGCTAACGATAAATGGCGCATGTGCGTCGACCACACCGACCTGAAACGAGCTTACCCAAAGGACTGCTTCCCACTCCCCAGGATTGACCGCCTAGTGGACGCGACCTCAGGGCATGAGTTGTTGAACTTTCTAGACGCCTACTCAGGCTACAATCAGATTAGGATGGACCCAGCAGACGAGGAGAAAACTACCTTCATAACCGAGCTCAGCCTGTAGTGTTACAAGGTATTGCCCTTCGGGTTAAAAAATGCCGAGGCGACCTTCCAAAGGCTTGTAAATAAACTGTTCGAGCTATTAATTGGCCAAAAAGTGGAATGTTATGTAGATGACATGGTCGTCAAAACCCAACTTTATTGTGAATTAATACAAGACTTGAACTTAGTTTTTGAAATTATGCGTAAATTCAGTATGAAGTTGAACCCAAATAAGTGTGTCTTTGGAGTTGCTTCAAGTAAATTCTTATGGTATATTGTGAACCGGCGCGACATCAATGCCAACCTGAACAAGATAAAGGCCATCTTAGATATGAGACCACCTCGGAAAGTGAAAGAAGTTTAGAGGTTGAATGATTGGATAGCCGCTCTGAGCCGTTTCATGTCCAAATCAGCAGACCATTGCCTGCCTTTCTCTTAAGGCAATGAAAAGCAAAGGGTTCGAATGGACCCAAGATTGCCAGCTCGCGTTTGACGAGTTCAAAAGATACCTCGCTAGTATTCCAATTTTAACCCAACCCGAAGAGGGCGATGTTTTAGAGCTGTACCTCTCGGCCAACGACGAAGTGGTCAGCTCGGTACTAATAAAATAAGTAGATTGGGTCCAACGGCCTATCTACTACGTTAGAGGGTGATGTCTTTGCAGGGAGCAAAGACATGATATCCAGAGATAGAAAAATTGGCCTACGCACTAGTTATCGCAGCCTGAAAGCTCCGCCCATACTTCCAAGCTCATATTGTTGTTGTCCTCACCAACAAACCTTTGAGGCAAGTCTTACTCAAGCCCGAGGTTTCCGGTTGACTGACGAAGTGGTCCATTGAGCTCAGCGAGTACGATCTCCAATATAAGTCGCGAATTGCTATCAAAGCCCAAGCCTTAGCAGATTTTGTTGCAGAATGCACTTTCGGCACCGAAGTCCCCAGGCCGGTTAAGCACGAGGCCCCCAACTCGGGCAAGCCCGATGCTCCCAGGCCGGTCGAGTCTGAGCACCGTTAGGTTGCAGCTAGTGCGGTATATCTCTTAGTTAGGCCGAGCACAAACTAGGATGAGGATCCCTGGATCCTTCACGTAGATGGCATCTCGAACCAGTAGGGCAGCGGAGCTAGAATAGTCCTTCATGGCCCAAGTGGCACAAAGTTGGAGTATGCACTGCGCTTCGAGTTCGCGACATCCAACAATGAAGCATAGTACGAAGCGTTGATAGCCAGGCTAGCTCTAGCCAAAGAAATGAAAGCCAAGCACATTATCATCTGCAGCGACTCCCAACTCGTGGTGAATCGGGTCACAGGAGAATACGAAGCTCGCGAACTGACTTTGATTGTTTACTTAGCCAAAGTACAGGAGGCCCTGCTCAACTTCCAGTCATACTTCATTAGGCAAAACCCAAGGTCGGAGAACGTTGAGGCCGACGCCCTGTCCCAGTTAGCCAGCACCAATGATAACACCATGAGGACCGTGTACATAGAGGACCTGCCTCGGCCTAGCATTCTTGGGGGGGGGTAGAGGAGGTCACTCCTGTCGTTAAAGCAGAGCCGAGCTGGATCGACCCGCTCGTGAGCTTCCTGCTACACGGGACCCTCCTTGCGAATCGCAATGCCGCCAGAAGGGTAGAGCGTTAGGCGGCCAAATACGTGACAATAGACGAACGGTTGTACTGAAGATCCTACACATTCTCTTAACTGCACTGCCTGCGACCTTCCGAAGCCGAGCTTGTACTCCGCGACACTCATGAAGGCCTGTGCGGCGGACATTTGGGGGGCAGGGCCCTCGCCCAAAAAGTACTATGACAAGGGTACTACTGGCCAACAATGAAAGCAGACGCCATCGAACTCGTCAGAAAATGCGACAAGTGCTAGAAGCACGCCAACATCCATCATCAACCCGCTGCCAACCTCAAATACCTCACCAGACTGTGGCCTTTTGCACAATGGGGCATTGACATACTTGGGTCGTTCCCACCAGCGACAAGCCAGAGGAAGTTCCCAGTGGTAGCAGTGGATTATTTCACCAAGTGGGTAGAAGTTGAACCTCTTGTAACAATTACAGCTCTAAACGTACAGAAGTTGTGGTGCTTTTAGCTTTTAGCTCGGTTGTTGGGGCAGGGCCCTCGCCTAAAAAGCACTACAACAAGGGTACTACTGGCCAACAATGGAAGCAGACGCCACCGAACTCGTCAGAAAATGTGGCAAGTGCTAGAAACACGCCAACATCCATCATCAGCCCGCTACCGACCTCAAATACCTCACTAGCCCATGGCCTTTTGCACAATGGGATATCGACATACTTGGGTCATTCCCACCAGCGACAGGCCGGAGGAAGTTCCTAGTGGTAGCAGTGGATTATTTCACCAAGTGGGTAGAAGTTGAACCTCTTGTAACAATTACAGCCCGAAACGTCTAGAACTTCTTTTGGAAAAACATAGTGTGCCACTTTGGTTTACCTCGGGTGCAAATCTCTGACAATGGCAAGCAGTTCGAGGACATAAAATTCCAAAACTAGTGCGAAGACATGGGGATACGACAGAACTTCACTTCGGTCGCACACCCTCAAGCGAACGGTCAAGCAAAGGTTACGAACAGAGCTATTCTTCGCGGTCTGAAAGCGCGCCTAGATCGAGCTAAAGGATTGTGGGCAGACGAGCTACCCAGCATTTTATGTGCCTACCGAACCACAGTAGAGGTTACCAATGATTGAAATCAACTGCCAACAGTTTGGTTTCCATTAGAGAGAGTGCATCCCCGTCACTATGATCACCCACTCAAATGAATTCTCAAACTGTCCCAACACAACATGAATCAAGCATGTACTTCATTTATTTGCACTAAATATCAAAAGTACATCAAAACGGATTGAAACTAAGGGCTAAAAAAAACTATCCAATAGAATACAGTTTGAATGTATATGTGGTTGCATAGCCTTTTGTGAGTAGCAGCAGTAAGGGTGTAACTTAGGTTGGCCCAAGTTAATATTTTATACTCTTTTCGGCTTAAGCTTTGGATTGGGTCCATTCAAAGTTTGACACAAGCCCCACATGATTATACCCAAGTTGCTCCCTTAGGTAGTAGATCCGGTCTTAAATGTGAGACCTGTGACTATATTCATTCAAAGAATAAAGTAGCAAGATAAGAGATTATTTCTAACACTAAATTGTTTTTTCACTAGAACTTAGTTTGGAAGGAGTACAAATACAAATATAAATATGTACAATACAAAACTTTATATTTTATATTATTTTTTTATATTTATACTGTATATATTTATATTTATACTCCTTCCAAAAAATATCAACATTAACCAAATCAGATCTTCAAATGGCGTTGGTTGGGCACTTGGGTTAGGTTAATTAGTTTACTTAACGAATTTACAAACACATGCACAAACGCATATTACCTATTCATCATGCACCTCTCTTTTTTTCTACCTCACACATACTTATTGATGGCGCGCAATCCGGTCACTCCTAGTTGGCACTTACGTGGCTCTTGGAAAGTACCTGAGATGGAGAAGAAGAAGAATCCCCGGGGGGTTGCCCGGCGGGAACACTCTGATGCTTAAGTTAGTATTCTGTAGGAGAAGTAAGGAAAAGATGAAGGCTAAGAGTGTAGATAGCGCGTGAGTAGAAGATCATACTTCTCTCCCTTGATAATAAGCTCCTTATAACAGAAATCCGTTGCATCAGGCCCACTGGCCTCTGACAGGGCAGGTATAACCGCCACTGTTAGCCTGTCGCAGCCATTACTAGCAGGGGCTGAGGTGGCATGCGCGGGGCCGTTATCGCAGGGTACGTGCCTGTCAGGTGTGAGGCACCCTCTAAAGGTGGCAGGCATGACGCTGTCCAACGAGGGATATGGCTATTGTCCCCAGATTTTTCAGGTATGGTGGTCGGGCAGGAGGACTTCTTGTGATATGCCGAACTACCCTTCTACGAGTTACCCTGTGTCGAGCTATCTCATAAGCGACGAGCTGCGTGTGGCAAGCTAAGCCGAGCTGTTTGGCCCGATGTGTCTTTACCTCGGGGTATCTATAGGTGGATTGGTGTGTTCCTGTCTGGTAGAAGCTTCTTGAGGAGTGCCCATGCAGCCCATTCCCGAGCTACTTTGTAGCGAGCACAGAATACTTCAGGATTACCTTTAACAGAATTGGTCCTTGGGATGACTTGTTTGCTTGGGAGCTTGGGTGAGCTAGTTCCCCTAGCTTGCGAGCTAAAGTTTCCTTGGAGTATCCCTTCAAAGGTAGCTCGGGGAACCCGGAGCTCGCATTGTGGCGGGCTTCTCCTTTTGTGAGCTACGATGTAGCGAGCTGCTTTATGGGCCCGTCACTTGATCGCACTAGGCTATAATGCTGAGTTGTTGCTCGTGCTGAGTCAGTGTCCACGTGTCACCGTCTCATAGGTTGGGTCAAATTGTCATCCATCACTTATATACTTAAACCAATACATGTATCTATAAAAATGCATAATATCTAAGAATATATATATATATATATATATATATATATATATATATATATATATATAATATGTAAATTAAGACAAACTGAATTGAAAGTTAGTTGCATGAACTTGAACCTATGGCAATTTTAATAAAATCACAACATTCAAACCAATTTTACTGGTAGATACGTAATAAGTTTAGCATATATTAACATATATACGGATAGGCTAACTAATCACGCCCACCTTAATGGAGTGCCCTCTGGTGTGATTCCTAGGATTTTAGGTTTTATCAGTTGTTTAGATTTTGGGGTCGGGTTACCCCCAGAGCTGTGTAGACTTTCTTGTATCTTTCGGTTTCATTAAAAAAATGAACATATATATTTAAATTGAATTTAATCGATGGAATCAATTAGGTGTATATTCATATTCAATTCAATTATAAATAGAACAATTTTGAATCACCCTTCAAGGGTTAAAATTTGAATTCAAATTCAAACAATTGGATACCATTTGCAGCCCTATTCACATGTGGACATAACTGCTGTGAGGCTTCCCGTATAAGCCTAGACCCGGACTGATTTCAATTGGCTTTTAACGGTAAGTTTGGGCGGAAGGGTATGGCCGACTATATACAATGAAACCGGGCTGGTGCCATCTTTGTTAAATCTTATTACCTTGGCTAGTTCCTACTCAAACTTTCTGTCTTCTTCTTTATAACCTTGTTTTCCTTGTTCATGCAAGCAATGAATATCCAAACATGTAAAGCCAAACATGGATGGTATGTTGGATTGGAATTGAGCCCACTTGAACCTTTCATTTCAGTGATTAGATATTTCATGGTATAGTGAAGCCCAAAATAGAGAAAAAGAGTGAAGAAGAGAGAGAGAGAGAGAGAGAGAGAGAGAGAGAGAGCGAGCTTGGTTTGGGCACTGGGCCCAGCCCAGATGGTGGTCCGAAACTCCCGCCTAATCTATTTACTTCCGCGCGGTCAATAAGGAGGCATTTGGATCGCCGTGGATAAACTTATCGTAGCTTTTATGCGAGACAAACACTCCATGGAAAGAAACTTGTAAGTTGTAACCGATGATAAGTAAATTATCACTTATCACTTGTGTATAGGGCTGTCAATGGGTCGGGTCCGACCCAACGTACCCAAATATATTGGGTCGGTTTTGGTTCCAATAATACTAACCGACAGGTAGGTTTGGGTTTTGATATAGTGTCCCAATTATTATTGATTCGAAATTGGTTTCATCCAGTCCCGAACCGATTTAGACTTGGCCCGAGTTATATATGATGTAACCGTTTTCGGCAACGTACCAATGTTTTGTGATGTAAAATTTTTTGGCTAAGTACCTCGTCATTTGACCCGGTGGTGGCGTGCCTTAGTGATGAGCTACTTGGTGGTGAACTGCCTACTCGCGAACTGCTTGGTGGAGAACTGCCTAGGGGCGAACTGCCTAGTGGCGAACTGTTTGGTGGCGAGCTCCCTGGTGGCGAACTGCCTGGTGGCGAGCTCCCTGGTGGCGAACTGCCTGGTGGCGAATTGCCCGGTGGCGAATTGCCTGGTGGCGAGCTCCCTTGTGGCGAACTGCCTGGTGGCGAGCTCCCTGGTGGCGAACTGCCTAGTGGTGAACTGCCCGATGGCGAACTGCCTGGTGGCGAGCTGCTCGGTGGCGAACTGCATGGCGGAGAGCTACCTGGTGGTGAACTCCCTACTAGGCGGCCGGTGACTTAGAGAATGGTGGAGCTCCCTGGTGCGGCGCAATCCAATTGCCCTCAGCATGAGGTGGTCTTCTTTCCTTTGTAGGTAGTGGGAGTTGAGGGACCTGCAAGAACTCCATCTTTTCCTCCTCTTTGTAGGTGGCGGGAGCTGAGGGACCTGCGAGAACTCCATCTTTTCCTCCTCTTTGTAGGCGGCGGGAGCTGAGGGACCTACGAGAACTGAATCAGAGGTCCCTGGGGTATTTTCCCGGCGGGGGCTCTCCGACGCTTAAGTTAGCACTCTGATTGTAGAGAGCTATGAAGATAATATTGGAGAAACGAGAGAGCTAGAGAGCAGGGGTTACTTCCCTTTCTTCATCCTCCCCTCCCCTTTGGGGTGTGAGGTCTTTATATACCGGAGTCCTCGCGGGTTAGGTGTGTGAAAAGCTTCCAAACGGTAAGACTCGTCACATCCCGACAAAACCGGGGTACGGTGGTGAACTCCTCGAGGTCGTCAGGCTAGCGCTTGTGTCAGGTGGCCAGGTCGGTGCCTGGGCCAGGTTGTCAAGGCGGCACCTGCGTCCGTCGGCAGGTCGGTGTCTGGGCCAGGTTGTTAGGTCGGCGCCCATGTCAGTCGGCGGGTCAGTGTCTGGGTTAGGTTGTCAGGCAAGAGATCTTCCTACGATATGCCAAACTACTTCTGTACCGAGCTTCTCTAAAAAGTGATGAGCTGCCTAGGGCGAGCTGCTTGTGGCGAGCTACCTATAGTGAGCTGCCCGTGGCAAGCCCTGGCAGTTGCCTATGGAAAGCTGCTTATGGCGAGCTACCTATGGTGAGCTGCTGCCTATGCCTGTGGCGAGCTGCCTTATGGCGAGCTACCTGTGGTGAGATGCCTATGCCTGTGGCAAGCTGCCTATGGCGAGTTGCCTGTGGCGAGCTGCCTGTGGCGAGCTGCCCATGGCAAGCTGCCTGTGGCGAGCTGCTTATGGTGAGCTGCCTGTGGCGAGATACCTGTGGTGAGCTGCCTATGGCAAGCTGCTGCCTATGCCTGTGGCGAGCTGCCCATGGCAAGCTGCCTGTGGCGAGCTGCCCATGGCAAGCTGCCTGTGGTGATCTACCCATGGCAAGCTGCCCATGGCAAGCTGCCCATGGCGAGCTGCCCATGGCAAGCTGCCCATGGCGAGCTGCCTGTGGCGAGCTGCCTATGGCGAGCTGCCTATGGCAGGCTGCCTGTGGCAAGCTGCCTGTGGCGAGCTGCCTGGAGGCCATGGCAAGCTGCCTGTGGTGATCTACCCATGGCAAGCTGCCCATGGCGAGCTGCCTGTGGCGAGCTGCCTATGGCGAGCTGCCTGTGGCGAGCTGCCTATGGCGAATTGCCTATGGCAGGCTGCCTGTGGCGAGCTGCCTGGAGGCCATACTTAGTTGGCATGAGGTGCCACGTGTCACAACTCTACTGGAGGGCCAAATCTGCCATCATCAATTGCCCCCCACTCCCGAGCTGAGAGTAACTCAGCGAAGGGAGTAGATTTCTCTTGGCCCATTAGTCGAGAAGCTAGTAAGTGCTGATCCAATTCCTAGTGCGGCTCATAGGCTTTGGGAGTGACTCGTAGTCTACTCTTGTTAACTTTTGCCTGTGTCGGAGAGGTGATCGGGTCTTAAGCAGTTATGTAGCCCATAGGCTTTGGGAGTGACTCGTAGTCTACTCTTTTTTTACTTTGCCCATGCCAGAGAGGCGATTGGGTCTTACGTAGTAATGTGGCCCGTAGGCTTTGGGAGTGACTCGTAGTCTACTCTTTTTTGACTTTGCCTGTGCCGGAGAGGTGATCGGGTCTTAAGTAGTAATGTGGCCCGTAGGCTTTGGGAGTGACTCGTAGTCTACTCTTTTTTGACTTTGCCCGTGCCAGAGAGGCTACCGGGTCTTAAGTAGTAATGTGGCCCATAGGCTTTGCGTATGAGGTATCGAGCTATGATTGTGTTGTATCAACTTCGTAATGCCGGTCACCCACTCCTACAAGAAGCTACTAGGAGATCGACCTTCGGAGGCAGCAGTACTAACTTTAGGTTGCTAGCTCACACGGGAGCCTTGGAAGGCTCGACCGGTAAGGGCGCCTATGTAGTCTGTTGGCCGCCAACTCCCGCGGAAGCCATGAAGAGCTCATCTTTGTAGGGGGGACCTTGCGGAGAGGACTGATGAGGCATTATCTGAATTGAAAGTAAGGTTGGTAGAGCTACTTAGTCCGTTAGCTCCCTGCATAGTCTTTGAGTTCATACAAAATGTAAACTATAAAGTGATAGCTTCAATTTCTAAAAAGTGAGGACTTAGCTTTGGTAAGATGAGAACTTAGCTTTTGTAGGATGAGAACTTAGCTTTTTGTAGCGTGTTCCCACAGACGTCGCCAATTGATGTAACCATTTTTGGCCACATACCAATGTTTTGTGATGTAAAATTTTTTGGCTAAGTACCTCCTCATTTGACCCAGTGGTGGCGTGCCTTAGTGATGAGCTACTTGGTGGTGAAATGCCTACTGGTGAACTGCTTGGTGGAGAACTGCCTGGTGGCGAATTGCCTGGTGGTGAACTGCCTGGTGGCGAGCTCCCTCGTGGCAAACTGCTTGGTGGCGAGCTCCCTAGTGGTGAACTGCCCGGAGGTGAACTGCCTGGTGGTGAACTGCCTGGTGGCAAGCTCCCTGGTGGCGAACTGCCTGGTGGTGAACTGCCAGGTGGCAAGCTGCTCGGTGGCGAACTGCGTGGCAGAGAGCTACCTGGTGGTGAACTCCCTACTAGACGTCCGGTGACTTAGAGAATGGTGGAGCTCCCTGGTGCGGTGCAATCCGACTGCCCTCAGCATGAGGTGGTCTTCTTTCCTTTGTAGGTAGTGGGAGCTGAGGGACCTGCGAGAACTCCATCTTTTCCTCCTCTTTGTAGGTAGCGGGAGCTGAGGGACCTGTGAGAACTCCATCTTTTCCTCCTCTTTGTAGGCGGCGAGAGCTGAGAGACCTGCGAGAACTGAATCAGAGGTCCCGGGGGTAGTTTCCCGACGGGGGCTCTCCGAAGCTTAAGTTAGCACTCTGATTGTAGAGAGCTTTGAAGATAATATTGGAGAAACGAGAGAGCTAGAGAGCAGGGGTTACTTCCCTTTTTTCATCCTCCCCTCCCCTTTGGGGGGTGAGGTCTTTATATACTGGAGTCCTCGCGGGTTAGGTGGGTGAAAAGCTTCCAAACGGTAAGACTCGTTACATCCCGTCAGAACCGGGGTACGGTGGTGAACTCCTCGAGGTCGTCAGGCTGGCGCTTGTGTCAGGCGGCCAGGTCGGCGCCTGGGCCAAGTTGTTAGGGCGGCGCTTGCATCAGTCGGCGGGTCGGTGTCTGGGCCAGGTTGTCAGGTCGGCGCCCGTGTCAGTCGGCGAGTCAATGTCTGGGCCAGGTCGTCAGGTAGGAGATCTTCCTGCGATACGCCAAACTACTTCTGTACCGAGCTTCTCTAAAAAGTGATGAGCTGCCTGTGGCGAGCTGCTTATGGCAAGCTACCTATGGCGAGCTGCCTGTGGCAAGCCCTGGCAGTTGCCTATGGCAAGTTGACTATGGCAAGCTGCTTATGGCGAGCTGCCTATGGTGAGTTGTTGCCTATGCCTGTGGCAAGCTGCCTATGGCAAGCTGCTTGTGGTGAGCTGCCTATGGCGAGCTGCATGTGGCGAGCTACCTATGTCAAGCTGCTTGTGGCGAGTTGCTTGTGGCGAGCTGCTTGTGGCGAGCTGCCTGTGGCAAGCTGCCTGTGGTGAGCTGCCTATGGCAAGCTACCTATGGCAAAGGTGCCTATGGCAAGCTGCCTGTGGCGAGCTACCTATGGCGAGCTGCCTGTGGCGTGCTGCCTATGGTGAGCTGCCTGTGGCGAGCTGCCTATGGCGAGCTGCCTGGAGGGCCAAATCTGCCCTCATCAATATACATATACTATATGTATATGATATTAAATAAATTTATATAATATACATATAATGTATAATGTATAATATTTAAATATATATATATATATATATATATGTATTATAATTGGGCCTTCCGGGTCAGGCCCAATTGTTCTAAGAATTGGTTCTGGCTCTAACTGGTTCTAACCCAACCCGTTGACTACATGCCCTACTTGTGTAATAAATTAGGTTGTGTTTGTTTGGATATGCTTCAATATGTTTACTTTCCAAATCCAAAAACATAAAGCCCCAATTTTAGTTTTGTTTGGGGGGATTTCATCTGGTGGTTTATGGCTTTATGAGGTGGGTCCCGACCGAATAGCCTATATATAGAAGTGGGATCTGCTTCTCACATTGACCTCACAGCCACATCCCGCTTGTGTATTGGGAACATCACCCCATGAATATTAAATAAAAATCAGGAGATATTCCCGATGTGTGGCCAAGAGATACTATGAGGACGGTGTGAGGAGTGCTCTGTGAGGAGCATATCCAAACTCCTATATACAGTGTTTATGAAAACCCACGAAACCCTAAAATACCTTTAGTTTAGAGTTGCCAATGGATTAGGTTTACCCAATTGAACCAAATTGACCAAAGCGATTATGTTGGTTTTGGTTCTATAGCACGTGTCCCAATTAATAATTGGATTGGACTTGCTTCTTCATGTTTAAACCCAATTGAACCAAGCTAAGTTCATGAATAGGAATGGCAATGGCGTAGGTTCGAGGCAAGGATGATATTCCCCGTCCCCGACCCTAATTTTGGAATAAATCCCCATCCCCGACTCCAATCCCCATTGGGGATACAAGTTGTCCTCTATCCCCGATCCCAAGACGAATTCCCCACGGTGACCCAATCCCCTAGGTTTTTAGTTAACAATGTTTTTTGAAAAATAAATTTATTTATAATAAATTAAAATTTTAAATATAATTTGATATATATATATATATATATATATATATATATATATATCCCTAACCCCGCCCCCACCCCACCAAAACAATCCCTATCCCCGACCCCATTGGATTGGGGAAGTCAGGGTACGTATAGGGATGTGAAAAATTTCCATCCTTATTCATGAATGAGCCTTGAGCCTCTAATCGGTTGACCTAGAAGTAACAAGTCTATTATTTGTGTCTACGTTTGACAAATTACATCACATTCATATGGCTATGTGTGACATGTTAGTCCATTTGAAGTCCATGCAACAAAAACAATGTCGAAGGCAAGAGGCTAGGAGTGATCATGGATTAGGTTGGCTGGACCCGGGCAAAGCTTAGGATCTATGATAAGGGGACTAGACCTTGAGCTTGAAATATGAGCTCAGGTCGAGGTCGAGCCAAGTTATGGACATAGGATTTTAAACACGAAACACTGGATAGATATTATAAAACATTAATTGAGGGGTAGTTCAGTTGGTACTTGGTACATTGGATGATTTGTCTTAACGCTCATATCTTTTTAAAATGTCATTTCACTAAGCAAATTTGGTGCATATCAAAGGATACTATTCCGATTCCTCAGGGGAATTGCAATTAGGTGCTTGAATGGTGGGCATTTCTGGATGATATTTCTCATCATCCGAAGATTCCTTTTGCAAAAGAAAAAATTGCTATTTTGTTGTGGTAAATTTGAAAGAATCGAAATAATAAAATTTTCAATAACAAGGCAGTCCCTCCTCCAATTATCACTAATAGAGCTAAAAGCTCCTTTTTGTTAGTAAAACCAAGTTGTGATAGTGATTCATTGATGGCTCCAAATAAGATGGTCATCCCTATCAGGTGGATTAAGCCAAATGTGGATGAAATCAAAATAAACTTTGATGCTTCTTATATAAACAATAGATGCACCATTGCTTGTGTGGCCAGAAACCACCTTGGCCAGATTGTGGATTTCAAAGCCTATGGTATAGGATCCTCAACTATCAATCTTGTTGAAGCGTGGGCAGCTTGGGAAGCTCACAATCTTGCTCTCAATTTCAACGAAAATTCCATTATCATTGAAGGTGATTTAAAACTTGTTATTGATTGTCTAAAGAACCAGGTGGAGCCTCCATGGAGACTAAGAAGGATCATTGAAGGTTGCAAGTCTTTGATCGAGAGGATGGTCGGCATGTTGGAGTATAGACACACATTCTGGGAAGGGAACCAAATTGCTGACTGGCTTGCTAATTGTGCTAATTCAAATCTTAGTTTGACTTCTTATTTGCCTTTCTTTCTTAAGTGTCTTTCTTGTGCTGACATTTAGGGATGGGCTACCCCCTGTTGTGTGTAACTCCTGTTTTGGATATCTGGTTTATATATATAAAAAAAGGTGCAACTTTGAGCGCCACTACCATTGTCTTTGAAAGAAATAGTTTTGTAAATACCAAAGGGTTTAATGATTTGGTGATGTACTCTTCATAGAAAAAAGTAACGACCCCTATTCATAGAGAAAACTATGTTGATGGAAAGACATGATATCAGAAGGTCTTTGACCAATCAAAACTCGAGATGAATTCTGATGCATCGTGTATTGAGGGTGTTCTTTGCCTGGTGGCCTACATTGCAAGAAACCATCTTGGAGTAGTTTTGGACCTCAAAGTTGATTAATTATCTAGCTTATGCAGTCATCCACTTAGTTGAAGCTTGGGCTACTTGGCAGGGGTAGAGGGGGAGGGGGGCAAAGTCTAACTGGATTTGTGGGGGGGGGGGGGGGGGGGACCAACCATTGGGGTGGGGAGTGGGGGCGAGAGAAAATATACATGAAGAGTGGGGATTTTCTGGGTCGGGGGGGAGGAGGGGGGGATAGCTCCCCCCTAGGTCCCTTGGCTCTGCCCCTGCTACTTAGGAAGCTCACAACTTGGCTCTAAACTTCAAGGGCCATCCCATTATTATCAAGGGTGACTCAAAGCTAGTGATATCTTGTTTGCAACACAACCTCGACCCATCTTGGAGGCTAAGGAATATCATCCAAAACTGCTGGGAGTTGAAGGAGCAATTAGAGAGGGGTTTGGACTACGAGCATGTGTACCAAGAGGCGAATCAAGCTTTTGATTGGTTGGCCCATGAAGCTGCAACAAATGTGAAAGGGTTTGATTAGGGGTAGCTTATTCCCATACCCTTTAACTCCCAACCCTAGGGGCATCAGGATTTGATCACGAGCCTTTGCTAGAATTAGGGGTGGCAAATGGGTGGGTGGGTTGGGTTGGGTAAGGGTTGAATATACCAACCCATTCATATTGACCCACCAACCCACCATGACTCATCATCAATCCATGTTAGAGGGTCATAGCCCACCATGATCCACCCATATTGACCCACTTGACCCATCTATATTGACCGTTAACCACCTTCACCCATATTAACACACCTACCATCACTTACAAATACAAAAATAGGTTAGGACGAGCTGTATACCCAAAATAATAAATTTTGAGAGAATAATCTCTTTCAAGACTATCACGTGACAAAAATGAGTCAGGTCAACTCGTATGCCCGAAAATGCAAAAATTGTAGATAAATACAGAAAATAGTAGAAAAAGTGTAGAAAATACAAAAAAAAAACCAAAAAATTGTAGAAAAATACAAAAAATACTAAAAAATTACAAAAAATAAAAAAGCTAAAAAATACAAAAAAACTCAGAATTTTTGTAGAAAAAATAGAAAATATGCAAAAAATACCAAAAAAATTGTAGGAAATGCATGAAAAACACCAAAGAATACAAAAGTTATGCAAAAAAACACCAAAAAATTGTAGAAAATTCAGGAAAATACCAGAAGATTTTAGAAAATGTAGAAAATAACAAAAAAATTACATAAAATGTATAACTTTTATAAAAGTGCTTTTGCAAAAGTACTTTTATGAAAGTACTTCTATAAAAGTGTTTTTATAAAAGTACTTTCGTAAAAGCACTTTTATAAAAAATGCTTTTATGCTTTTATAAAGTACTTTTGTAAAAGTGTTTTTAGGCTTTCATAAAATTGTCTTCATAAAAGTACTTTAATAAAAGTGCTTTCATAAAAGTACTTTTAGGCTTTCATATAAGTGTTTTCATAAAAGTACTTTCATAAAGTGCTTTCATGTAAAAGTGCTTCCGTAAAAGTCATTTTCATAAAATTACTTTATAAAATTGCTTTTGTATAAAATTGCATATGAACACGAAAGTTAATAAAATTTATTTTATTTCACTTTTAATCTTACAATAAATTGTAGCATGGTGGTTTGGAAGTGTAATGAGATGTGAGTACATAGGAGGCTTGTGTTCAAATCACTATAACTTCTATTTTTTTGAGATTTGGCAAGTATAGATAGAATTGCCTTTGACCCCACTCATCTTGACCCACGTGACCCAACCCGTCCTGACCCTAATGGATACCCTCGACCCAACCCACCCTAATCGTTTTCCATTGACCCTAATGGGTTACTTGACCCATATTGACCCACCAATAGATTGGGTGCATATGGGTGGGTTCCAAAGTGGGTGGGTTTAGTGGGTCAAGATTGCCAGCCCTAACTAGAATTAGCTAGTCAAGGATCCCACCAACCAACTGAGCCATCACCAATTGGTGTATCATAGTTAAACCTATACCATATATGATATGTATTATTTGTATTTTAAAAAATATGCACCATATGTGTCATGTTATAATATTATCCCCATACAATATATGTCATTTATAAATAATTGCATGTTAGGTAGAGTTTGGTTTTGTGTAGGTTTGGTATGAATCTGGCCCAACCCAAACTTGACCCAATACAACTTCACCTTAGAACCCAGCCTACCCCTACAAAAAGGGGAGGGGCATCAAACGTAACCTGATCTGTTCCACTCTTGGTTTTCGAACCACTGTTGACCCGAACTGTCAGACCATTTGGCCCGGGAACTGTCCGGGCAACCGGTTCCATTTTACCCCAAACCTGATCCCTAGAAAAAAAAACTGTTGAATCAGTCAATGACCCGTTGACCTGAGTGGTTGAATCGTTGACCCATTCAATGGTTTTGGCCATTTTTTATTGTTAATTTTTTTTAATTTTTGTTGTTAGAATGGGCCATCCGTTCAAACTAGATGGTCAAACCATTGACCCAAAAACCGGTGGCCAAAACAGTTCATTTTTTTAAAACCATGGTCCCACTTAACCAAACATGTTAAATTCTTGCCGTTGTGAGCTTGCCTTGTACCGTTGGTTCCGAACAAGGATAAGAGGAGAGGGTTGCTAGCTTTATATTGCCTAGAGGATCATGGAACTAGAGATAGGATTAATTGAACAAAATGCCTATTCAGCCGGCCGTGCAACCAATTATAACACTCCACAACAGTCATAAAATACATGAGACCCACAACAATTTAACCTCTCAGTGTGGGTTTCATCTATTTTATCACTACAGCAGTGTAGCATTACCATTGGTCCCACAACTTGTTATCTTGGGTATACAAGATGAGATCAAATCAGCCCCCCACAAGATTGCTGCCATAACATCCTATAGCACATCCCTGCCGTGTATTGGGAACATCTCCCGATGATAATAGTAGAAATGATGATGTCATCATCGGGAAATGTTCCCAATACATGGTGGGATGTGCTATGGGATGTTATTGGGGGGGGGTCTTGTTGTAATGACAATGGGTCAGATCCAACATGGTCACCTAAACCCAACTAAGGCCAATCCGATGCTAACTTGATGGGGTTGGGTCAATGTAGGTTTTCCATTTAACTCGATACACTCACATTCCTATATATATATGCATTTAGATCAGCTATCAATACTCGACTCCCAAAGTTTCGGATTTTGCTAAGACTCACCACAAATCTTGATCAGTGAGAATTTGGATTAGTTGAATGCGATGGTTGTTCAACAAGTTGTGGAACCAATGATGAGGTTCCACGTAAAAAGTGCAAACCCCATATATTTAATAGAGAAGTATAGATACACTCAATACAGATTTTTTATTTCCACTGCATTCAAAATGTCAAAAACCTCCACTTTAAACACCAATGCCCACCCTAAATTGGCCTCAATTCCAAGCTGGTAGTCTGGCACCCACCCCAATTGTACTTTGGCCCTAAAAATTCTAACCCGCTGAACCGTTACCATATTTAAATATTAACGTATCATTGAATCCACAGCCAGTGGTAAAAAAAGAGTTCGGCTTCAGCCAGCGCAAAAGCCCATTCAAGCAGCCTTTACTGCCTTGCATTAAGAATATCTCTCCACTTATGTCCTTTATTTCATGGGGTGATATTGTCAATGAAGGTTGCAACAGGGCGTTAGAAGGGTGTGGGCACAAGTTTGCTGGAAGCCGATCTCGTAAGAAAAACCCGCCGGGCGGAGCCTGATGATGGGTCAAATTGCTATTTTTACAGCAACCGCATATTGGGAGCATCTCGCTTGTCATTATGAGAGATGTTCCCGAATCCCGATGTGCCGTTGCTAGTTGGGACACCGTTGTGAGCGTTAATTCGTAGCAGATGTGAACGCGGACATCACAGGCTGCGGAACGAACGTGCCCAAAGTTTTCTCAAACGTGATAATGGGCAATGTGCCTGTCTGAGGTCCAATTGCTATCATGGATATGGCCACAAAAGGGCCCAATTTTTTTGCTAGAAAAAAGGCCCATTAAGAACCCTAAATAATTAAGCCCTTCTCGGCCCTTCGACTTACCTGTTTATTCTATTCCCGGCAACACAGAGGTAGAGGGAAAAACGGAGAGAAGAAATTCTCTCAGTTCTCTTATTCGATGGCTCAAATTCCCAACTTGGAAAATTCTCCTATTAATCTCACAGCACTCAGGTAGCTGACTTGAACTTAATCAGTTTTTCAACCCAAACTCATGAGTATAATAATTTACTGGTATTGTTTTTTGTCGTAATTCAGAGATCAATCTCAGAAAGAGCTCCTCAACATTCTCAAGAATGTGAGACCCATTTCACTCAAACTCGTTTCTTCTGCTCAAATGGTTTATTTTTCCCGAATTTCAAGTTTTTTTTTTTTTGATATGCAGATTCGTGGGAAGAAATGTCTGGTTCTCGATCCCAAGTTGAGTGGATCACTTTCATTGATCGTACCAACATCTGTCCTTAAGGTTGGTTTGTTTATTTTCTATTTAGTTGTTATTTCTTTTCATGGTTTGTGATTTGTGTGGGTATGGAATAGGAAAACGGGGCGGAGCTGAGACATCTTTCGGCAGAACCAGTTCAAACTGAATGCACGAAAGTAATCTATCTGGTTCGTTGTCAGATTGATTTAATGAAATTGGTTTGTTCGAACATTCAGAGTGATATCTCAAAGGGACTTCAGAGGGAGTACCATCTTTATTTCGTCCCCCGTCGGACTGTTGCTTGTGAGAAGGTCAGCTTTAATCTGGTTTGATCAGACGATGTGACTGAATATATGATTCTATGAGTCATTATATTCTTGTTTTAATCTGGAATTTCTTGGGATCTTAATTTCTCACTTATAGCAGGCAATTGTGCATTGGAAGATTATTATTATTATTATTTTTCTGAAAAGAAAAAAACATCTCGTTACGGGTAATTCCCCTAGAGTTAATTTTTTAATCTCCTAAGAAAGGAAGTTTCACTAATCTTGCAGATACTCGAGGAGGAGAAGGTTCATCAATTGGTAAATATTGGGGAGTACCCTTTGTACATAGTTCCACTGGACGAGGATGTTCTTTCTTTTGAACTCGATATGGCTTTGAGGGTATGCTGGTATTATGCTTCTGGATTCATTATGGGCTTATTGTCTTAAGAATATCTAACTTCTGGCCTTTGATTCTTTGCACTTAATAGGAATGCCTTGTTGGTGGTGATACAAGCTCCCTTTGGCATATTGCCAAAGCCATTCATAAGCTTGAGGTTTGTGCTACTTTTATGCGAAGTACTTTTTGGTGTTAAGTAGACCGACAAACATAGGTTTGTGCCTGAAGTGCAACACTTTAGGATCTTTGAAGCTTGTTGTAGTTCTACATCTGTTTCCAATTTATCTCTGACAATTGGGTGAAGTTCATACTTATGGTTCTGTGAATGACCATCTGATTTGGCAATTCTTTTGGGCTTAACCAACTTCCTTATGGTTACATGTTAACCGTTGCATAGGTTTGGTGAGATTAATTATTGATATCATTGAATTGGTAAAATTATTTTGTGAAGATTCATTTCAACCTTAATTCTCATAAAGTTTTTAATTTAATGGGCTTTTACCTTATGGATTGTTGACCCATTTAATTGTTATTGGATGAAATAGAAGTCATCCATATCCTCTTTGTTTGTTTTGAGTGTCTGTGCTTGTCCCATCCTTAACTGAAAGAAAACATTCTGATGTTGTGGGAGGTGCTTAATGTGGAAGGCTGGATTGAATTATCCATGGAGAAGATTGAGACTGTGGAAACCAATTCCAAGGTGTGGAATAAGGAAAAGTGTCAAATTTGGGTTTTTGGGTGAAAGGAAGATTTGCTTTTGTGTTAAATTTGTGACACTAATGGAATTGAGGAATCTAGGAATCTTCAGGGAGCTGTTGCTTAATCTAGCGCAAACATGAACATAGGGAAATTCTGAGTCCTTGTAAGGTTGGAAATTTGCTGGAGCAGAACTGTTCTGTGAAGATTGATAAAGAAAGTGACATATTCATCCTGAACCTGAAAAAGGAAGGGTGATGGAGGTAAAGGATTATGACTTACTAGCCTTGTGGGAAGCTTGTGTATGTTTAGTGCAAAGGTTTTATCATGTCAAATTAGTTAGACATTTGGGTAAGAGGCTTCAATAAAGGGTCAACAAATGCTTGTGTCAAATGAGTACCTAGAAGGATAGAAGAGATAAGGCATGGTGGGGGATTGAGAATTGTAAGGTTGACTGGGAGAAGGCATATGATAGAACATTAAGATCTACTTCAGCATGTTATGAAATTAGTGGTCTTTGCAATGATTGGGAAGAGGGATCAAGGGCTGTGTAGCTTCTACCTACTTTTCAGTACCACTGAATTGGCTTTCTATAGGCTTATTCAACTCCTCGAGGAGATTTTGCTAGGGTTGTCAGTTTTTTATCCTTTTTCACTTTGCTGGTAGATATTCTCAGTTTTTTGTTTTTGTTTTTGTGGTAAAGGAATAGGGGCTTAATTTGGTTAGTTGGTTGAGTGCTATCAGGTAACAGTGTGTTTGCAGTTTGACAATGATACCATTCTTCTTGGAGGTGAAATATGACAATGCTGGATATAAGTGGTATTATCACTTGTTTTTTTAATTATTTTTTATTTTTTAAAAGGTAGAGTATTGTATTATGTATCAAATATACGATCAGCCCCGACCCCTGTACAATGAGAATTTGTACTAGAGGAGGCCCAATGTCCCTAAAACAAACCCAACCAGCAAGAAGATACATAAAACTATTCAAAAGAAAATCCCTATAAAAAAAAGAGCTTTTGTGTCTAGCTTTGAATAGAGAGTGATTAGCCAACCATGAATATAACATGCCCAAAATTTTTTTGAGAACCTACAAGTCCTTCTAAGTCCAATGTTCTGGTTTGGACGATGGTCCTTGACAAATGCCTTTCCAGATCCAATCTTGTGAGGCGGGGCATTGAAATTTTGGATTTATCTTGTGGTCTTTGTGGATTTGCTACAGAAACTACAGATCATCTGTGTCTTCACTGTCCATTCTCCTCTCAGGTTTGGATGCATTTTCTCAAATCAATGGGTATCAGTTGGGTCATGCCTAGGTCGGTTAAGGAGCATCTCTGCAGCTTGAAAACTAAAGGCCTAAGTAAGAAAGGGAATTTGATGTGGAAGACAATCCCTGCTGCTGTCTTGTGGTCCATTTGGGCAGAAAGGAATAGTAGAATTTTTTGTAATTCAGAGAGCAGTGGGCAAGTTGATTTCTTGGATTTCTACTTCTGAGGAGTTCAGAAATCTAAACTTGTCTTATTTTTTTCAGTCTTGCTCCTGGTGGAGGTTGTAGTTCTGGCTGTTTTCAGACTGCCTTCCTGGGTCTGATTTCAGTCTGTAATTGAGTTTGGTTTGAATAAATTTACATTACCTTTTACAAAAAAAAAAAAAAAAAAAATGAGAACCTCCTCTTTTGAGTTTTGACCCCCTTCAAAAATTCTAACGTTCCTTTCACACCAAACTGCCCAGAACACTGCCGCAGGTATAATGTTCCAGACTACTCTGCCAGCCTTACTTAACCCCTTTAGCCACCAAGCAAAATGAATCTCTTCACATCAGCCGGAAAGAACATCTTTGCCCCAAAAAATTTTCAATATTTTTCCCCAAATCCATTTAGTGAACTCGTAGTGGATCAGAAGATGGCTTGTGGTTTCCACACTTTTGTTACACAAAATCCTGCACCTGTATATCTCTTCTAACTAGGTTTTATCTTTTAAGGGTTTTATCCAGCACTGATGACCACACAAAGAAAGCCAACTTTGACGATACATTCCTGATCCATATCTTCTTGTCTGGGAACTCAGCGTCTTCTTTCCTTCTTAGGTTGTTGTAGAAGGATTTGACAAAGAAGACCTCTGAATTCTCAAAAATCCATTTCCTTTCGTCCTCTAGAGCTCCATAATCTAACACTATACAGAGTCTGCAACAATTTTATTAGAGAATTCACCTCCCAATCATTCAGATTCCTCTGGAATTGAGGATTCCAAACACAGCCCCCATCTTCCTTTCCAAGTAGTCTGCCACTGTTGCATTCTTGTCCACTGCGGTCTCAAAGAGATCAGGATATCTGTCCTTAAGAGGTCCATCGTTACACCAATGATCCTTCCAAAAAAGGACCGTTTGACCATTACCAATTTCGTACTTTATTCCCTTCAAGAAAAGCAATTCTAATTTTTGGATTGCCTTCCAAATTGAGCAACCATATGAAGATCTTATGTTCTCTATCTCCCAATCTCTTGTGCTAGGCCCATACTTGGCTAAGGTTAGCCTCCAAAGACTAGCCGGCTGATCATTGAGCTTCCATAGCCATTTTTCTAGCAATGTGATGTTGGCTTCCTTTAATTTTCTGATGCCCAGGCCCCCTTGATCTGTGGACCTGCAAACTGTCTTCTATTTCACCAAATGACATTTGTCTTCCTTCTTCTGCCCCCTCCACAAAATTCCCTCATCTTTGTTTTGAGTTATGTATTAAGATACAACTTATAAAAATTCAAAATAATTTGGTCATTACTTACAGAAATCACATCAGATTTGCAAGATGTTGCATTCGGTTGGCAGGTTATTGAAAATCCTTTCTAATATACCAAAATCAAGACATATGAACACGGTCTTTGGAATAGCTTCATTCTCAAGGTGGCATGAAGCGTATGTATTAGGAGTTAGGACTTAGGTCCCAAGATAAAATAATAGCAAGACTTATTTGTACTTAAAATTTGATATTTTTTAGATTCATTTTTTCTTATTGTTCACCTTCCTAGTTTAAGGCTCAACACGGATTGGGTGAAATTCTCAAATTTAATACCAAGAACCTGTAAGCAGTTAAGTTCGTTTTCTTAATCACTTTTTTTTTTTTTTTCCGATAGATTACTTTTTTTTTTTTAGAAAGGTAACTATTTCATTAAGAGCAAAAAAAGGAAGTAGATGAGTTGATGTACAAAAGGAGGGGCTAAAACAAAAAAACAACTAAGCCAACTAAAAAATGAGGAAGACTATCTGTACCATACAAAACATTCCTCTCTGTACCAGATTCGCTAACATATCAGCTCTTTGATTGATTTCTCTAGGAATCCATCTGAAGTTCCATCCACTGATTCAAGGGAAGAGGTAAGCTCTCTAATTTGAAGAAAATGATTCAGATGCCAAGGGGTGTTAATTACTTTATTCCCAAAATGGGCTCTTGAATACTACAACGGACAGCATAAGATATTAGGATTAGCCTTCAACAGGGCATAATTTGGTCTTTTTATGACATAATGTCATGGAGATTCATGTTATCTTCAAATATTTGTAATATTTAATTTCTTAGTCTTCAGAAAGTAAAAGCAAAGCTTCAGAAAGGATTTCTAGAAAGTTCTAGTTACCTCTTTGAGGAATGGTGACAAAGAGACTCTCTTTTTTCCTTGTTAATAAATATTTTGTTTACTATAAAAATAAGAGATTCATTTGCCTGACTTATATTGTTGGTGGCATATCTAATAAAACATGCATATCAGCATATGATATTTGATAATTACTTCACCAGGGTGGTTTACTTGATTCCATCTATTTGTAATCATGTAATTCAATAATTCCTTGCACTAACCTTTTCTTTTGTTATATTGCAGTTTTTGTTTGGGGTAATACCTAATGTGAGGGCTAAAGGGAAAGCATCAGCACGAGTTGCTGACCTCCTAAACCACATGCAAGTGGAAGAGCCTGTTAACTTGTCAGATGTAACTATATGTGGCTCTTTATCTTGTTTTATTTGATTATTGCTTTTTTGATGGATCAACAGAGTGATTGCTAATAAATTACTTCTCTCTTCAGATGGGAGCCCCGGAGATAAATACACTCATCCTGTTAGATAGAGAGGTAAGTTTCTTGTTAAACTGTGGTTGAAGGACAAAGCTACTTATCATGACAAGCTCTTACAGAAATCATTTCATTTGACTTCTTTGTGCTACTTATATTGCCTGAACTCAATATCATACATTAAAATGATTTGAATATGAAAAGTTCAGATTTGCAGTTACTGTTGGAGAGTTTCTGCAAAGACCTTTAGTTGGGAGTTGACCTGTAAAGGATAGATTCCCATCTCTTTACTCCATCACTGCTCAAACAGAGAAACCAATTTCTCATCATGTCCTCTTCTCAGATCAAGGACTGGCTTGGGATTTTGGTCTTAGGCAAGCATTAGAGATTTTGAGGTTTTTGAGATTATGTCAGTCCTTGACCTTCTAAAAGAGGTTTCTCTTCTGGACTCTAACCAAGATTGTAGGGTTTAGACTTTGAACTCTAATGATCCTTTCTTCTGTGCTTCCTTTTTATGGCACTCAACCTTACTCTTTCCTCTCTAATGGGCTTTCTTGTGAAGGCTTTGTAAAGAGGGCCTGTACCACTCAAAATTAGGGCTTTCAACTGGGAAGTATATCATGAAAAAATTAATATCTATGGCATGGCCCAAAGAAGGACACTATTAGTGCCTCTCACATCATATGCCTTCTTTGTAGCAAGTGATGTAGGTTCTTTCCACATGCTAATGTCCTGCCATTTTGTATCTTGTATTTGGGAGCTTTTTCTTCTCTTTGTTTGGATGCAGGTGGCATCCCTGGGAAACATGGCAATTGGCAAGTTTGTTTGGTTTACCCTTTTTCTTACAGCCAAATAAGAGGAGCAAGATTATGTAGAGGTGCATCAGGGCAACAATCTTGTGGTGATTTGCGAGGAAAGGAAATGCAAGGCTGTTTAGAGACAAGAATTAAAGTATTGAAGCTATCATTGAGAATGTGGAGATCAAAACAGCCGATTGGGTTAAGATGATGGATGCCTTTGAACATTATACAGCTGATGATATAATAAGGAATTGGCATCAAGTGGCATCTACTTCCATGGCTAGAAGAGTGCAATCACCACAATGGTTTTCTCAAAGTCCATACATGATTAAACTGATGGGGTGTTCAACAGTATGGTTGTTTTTGTTTTTGAAAACAAAAGTAACTGCCGTGTCAGTGAAAACAATACAACTTCGCTGATGTTGCAGTTGTTTTTATTTTCAAAAACAAAACCAACCATGTTGTTTAAGGGAGAGAAATTAGATAAAAGTTAAAGAATTACATTGAAACAACTGATGACACTAACACATCAAGAAAATCTCATCTTGTAGTCTATAACCATATTTGTAATTGCCAGAAGGATTCAATAGAGTTCTTGATGTTTCAATTTTGCAAAGAAGTGGAACTCCAAAAGGATGCCCGAGTCTCAAATTCTCAGAGTCCATGAATTCAGAACCATCTCTGACTTGATAACATTCAAAAGTTTCTAATGATATGGATTGCTAGCAAAGGCACAGTATAGAGTGCAACAGGGAGAAGTATGGATTCCTGTAAATAAAACAGACTTACATTGTGCGTGAGCGAAGAATTTTTCTCAGTTGTTCTCTTTTACATTTTTTCAATTGTCTTTTCACGAAGCATAGTTTTTTGCCATTGTGAATGCATTGTCCAACTAGGTCTTAATTGGCATTTGCTTACTATTTATTAATTGTAAATATTATTGTTGCTGAAATTTGTTCAAGATTTTTATGGCTTCATATATTCTGTCACTGGTTTCAGGTGGACATGGTTACACCTATGTGTTCTCAATTAACATATGAAGGGTTGCTGGATGAGGTACATTTTTGTGAATGTTGAAGTTATCACTTATAAGCATGCTGTAACTCTTGCACAGTTATGTTACCATTAAATCAAATAACAATGTTCATCTCTCACCATAAAATCATCGGATAACTAGTTACCTTGCCTTAGTGAACTTTCAAAACCCGAAAGGCAAATTAAGATGGAACTTATTACATTCGTTTCTGCTGTATAATACCTTTTCCCCTCTTAATGCTCCCCTCTCTCTTCTTTTAAATTGAAAATTTTGCTTGTATGGGTCATGGATGAACTTGACTGTGTAGTTTCTACCAGAGGGATAAATTTTGCTTATCATTCTAGATGTGTCATGAGCTTTCTCTGGCTGTTCCAGTGCAGTTTTTGCGTGTCAACAATGGTTCTGTGGAGCTTGATGCATCTATCATGGGTGTTCAACAAGAAGGTAAAAAGGTGAAGGTTCCTCTTAATTCAAGGTAAGAAACTATGTGTATGTTCTGTAATATATTTTAGGTTTTTAATATACTGTTTGTTTCTATTATTCTGTCTTCTTGTTTGCACTTTACTGTTTTTTCCATGAATTGTATGCATCATTTTTGTTTTACTTGTTCTTCAAAATATTTTATTTTTTTACATGCAAAAATAAAGGTCTATATTTGCCTTCTGTTCATCTACATTTTTTTGATAATTGAAAAGTTACTTCATTATCAAAATGTAAGCAAATTTACAGCATCCCAAAGAGAGGCACGAGGTGCAACCTATCTTGAAAGTAAAAGTAAGTGTAAGAGACCACAATACACTATAATAAAATCATTACAAGGTTGCCCAATAGAGATGTTCCCTCAAGACCCCCTGTTTAGCGAGACTATCAGCCATAGCATTTGATGACCTTCTCACCCAACGTGAACTAACATTCATGTTGCTTGTTAACCAGCTTGCCTTCTTTAGGAAATCCTTGTAGCACCAAATTACTGAGCTTGGGTCTGTTAACCAGCCCACAACCACCTTAGAATCTCCTTCAATTAGGAGATGCTTCACTTCTATTTCTTTAGGAAATCCTTCTGTTCATCTACATTTTACCTCTTTCTTTTCTTTTCTTTTCTTTTTTTTTTTCATTCTTTTACCTGGTTTAATAAAGAAGCATATAAAACATGGGGTCAATCAACAGAAGATCCCAAAGAAATCTTTCCAATGGCATATAATCTCTTTTTTCATTTTTCTGTTAGAATAACTACAAATGAAGTTTTTTTTGCCTCTCTGATAGTAAATCTGTCTCTTCTCCTTTGTGCTTGTCCTACAAACATGACATACCTTACTCTTTCCTTTTCTTCTGGAACTTTCTTAAATGTTTGTCATTTATTATCTCTGCATTTTTTTTGCAAATATTTTGTTCTTATTTTTTTGAGAAATACATAATTGATGTTGAATTGTTCTCTTTTGTATATTTATTTCAGTGATAAATTGTACAAGGAGACAAGAGACCTCAGCTTTGAAGTTGTTATTCAGGTTGATTGATTTTTACCAACCCATTTGTCTTTAAATGATATCATCTCTTACTCTTTTGACATATGTACTTTTTAGTTTCCTGTTTTTTTCCTTATGATCATGTTAGCTTTCATTTCCTTCTTGGGAGTTCTATGTGTGCCTATATGCAGTATGATTGCAGGTTCTGCGTCAAAAAGCAACGTCTATGAAACAGGATTATACAGAGATGACAACTACTGTAAGTGATTAGGGCAGCACTGGGAAACTTATTTTCATTTATTTTGTTTTTTAAGTTTCAAAGAAAAGATATATACCTACTGCCTGCATTTTTTAGCCTGTAGATCTTTCTTTTTGATTGATGATCAATCAAAGTTGTGCCTTGCATCCTTTTTTGTAGGTTTGCTTCCTATCTACCCCTTATGTTTTGGAGCCACCCCCAAAATAGTTGATTTCTATAGGCTCCTTGTCTAGACAAGGCATCGGCCATACTATTGACACATCAAAGTGTCCAATGAAATGTAGCATTCAGTTAAGCTGCCACTTTTCTAATTTCATGCATAATATATCTGTATCTCCATGTACCCATTGTATTACATATGAACTAGATAACCACTACTTTAGAGTCACTTTCCACCATGATACTATATAATTGAGGTTTTTGCCCAATCTTAAATTGTATAGAACTGCCATAAATTTTGCCTGCCTTTTGAATCTTCATCATGGATGAAATTATATTAGTAAGAAAGTAAAATAAATAAGATCCATTGGCTTCCAAAAAAATCCAAGTGCAGCATACAAGCCACCAAAGGGGCTCCTCATAACAGAAGTTCATCTAAATTGGACGTTAGGGCCCAAAAGAAAAAAACATTCCTCACACCCCCTGTTGCTAGAATGTTGGTGGTGAAAATGTCAGATCTTGGAACCTATCTCAATGAGGGTTCAACAAAAATAAGGCAAGCCGGTCATGAACTGGGTACTGGAACCAATTATCTGGTGATAGAACCAAAAGGTGTTAGGCAACAGTTTCCCATGTAAAAATTGGTCTCTGCTAAGATAATTCCGCTCAATAGTTCTCCACAAAACTGTCATAGAAATTGCCTAACAGAAATTGAAGCAAAATATCATGAGCATGCAAAATTATTCGGATAGGAACTAAATTCTAAACATGCAAGAAACCAGACCTTTACCAGAGAAAATTCCAACTAGAACATGCTCAGAATTGAATCTAAAAAAATAGTTATCAGCTTTAAGAAAAAGCAAACATTCAGATTTAATAAAACGTCAACCAAAACTAGTTCAGAAGTATCAAAATTTAGAAACCAGAGTGTGCAAACCTGGAATTATGATTAAAGCAATACTGATCAAAAAGTAGAATTGGTAAATCAATTTAAAAAGCATAGGTTGGGACCTATACTACTAGAAAGAAGAGAGCAAAATAAAAATAAAATAAAGTAAAATCTTTGAAGAACTCAATTCTAATTAATTAGTTGAATAGAAACATCATTTTTTATTAAAAAGTCGTATAGAATTCAACATGATGAAGCAAACAAAAATTGACCTTTAAATTGGATAATGGGGAGAACATGTGATTCTGGAAGGACACTTGGTGTGGTCATCACCTCTCCATGCATCCTATCCAGCTATCACACATCTTTGAGATAGCACAGGATCGGGATTCCACCATTAAGGAAAGCTATGAAATTATGGGAGACCAAACCATTTGGCTCCCTTGTTTGAGGCACATTTTTTATTTGGAGGCTTATCAGCTAAGTGCTCTGCTCCAGCAGCTTAGTTATTATCATCAATGTCCAAACAGTATAGCAGGTGGTGGAATGTTAGCAAAGATGGAATCTTCTCTGTTAAGTTGTCCTACAATAAACCGGTGGGGGGGGATGATTCTGATGTTCCATGGAAATGGATTTGGAGTTTAGGGGCCCCATCGGAGGTGGTCTTCCTTTGGACAGCCATAAGGGACAATATCCTAACAATTAATAATCTCTGGGTGAGAAGTTTGTAGATTGAGAATCTTGCTGCTTGTGGAAGTACAGAATCAGTGGGGCATTTGATAGTTCATTGCCCCTTCACATTCAGGATCTGGACTGACTTCCTACAACTTTTTGACAGAACTTGGGTGCTTCCAAGTACCTGCAGCAGCTGATGGCCTATTGACCATCTCAAGGATTTAGTAAAAGGGGCAAGCTCATTTGGACCCTTATACATCTAACCATATATTGGAAACATGGCTGGAAAGAAACAAGTATATTCTTGAATAAAAGGAATCCAGTTTTGAAACTGTAGTGGGGCGAGTTAAAAAAGATATAGTCAGCTGGGTGTGCCTTCAAAAAGAATTTGCAGGTGTTAAACGGCAAGATTTCAGTGATGGGTGGAGTCAAATCATTTGGGTTAATGACTATCCTTATTTTTTGCAATTTTGTATTATTGTATATACAAATACTTACAATGAGATGATTTGGGGCTGATACATGTATATATGTAAAGGCTAGATGCCTAGATCCCCTCATGGGGTGTGTTACTTATTTTGAGTCCTCACCCTCTATACTTGATACAAAATTACCTTTACCTCTTAAAAAAATGAACTTCATTGAAACTTAAATAAACTACAAGATTTTTAATGCTTTGAGTTTCTTGGGGGGAAGCTATTGTTTCTCCTTGAGGATGCTTGTGCTTTTAGTACATATAGGTGAGAGAATTGAGTGTTGAAGCCCCCTTGAAATGCAAGGGGGTTTCTAATTTGAGTTCCACCTTTTTTTTTTAAATTGACAACTGGATTCCATAAAAGATCAAGAAAAGAAAAAGAGGGAAAATATAAATTTATAATACAAGTTATCTTTTCTCAAAAAATTATAATAAGAGAATTTCCTTTGGAAAAGAAAACTTGGAGAATTTATGAAGAAATATCCCAATTGAAATCATCAATAAAAGAAACTCCAATGTGAATTCTCTGTGCTGATAAATGGGCAGTCTGCAGGTTTCTTTGAAAGTTCTAGGGGTTTAAGACCGAGAGACCCTCTCTCTCTCTCTTTCTCTCTCTCTCCTTTTATTCACCTGTATTATGGAAATTATTTCTCTGTTCAGTAAGAAGGCTGCTCTTTCTGGCTATTGGGAAGGCTTTGTGATTGCTCCTGGGAATGAAAGGGTGAACATCCTTCAATTTTGTGATGATACTCTTTGTTTTGTGGATGATTCCCCTGATGAGTTGGAGTTCCTTCTGGGGATTCTGAGTTGGTTTGAAGTTGTTTCTGGGTTAAAAGTAAATTTGAGTAAAAGTCTGATTATTCCAGTGGGCCAAGTGTCCAATTTGGTGGAGTGTGCTAGGATGTTGGCTTGCCAGATTAATTTCCTTCCACTCCCTGCTAAATACTTGGGCTTACTTCTCGGGGCTCAATGTTCCTCCTCTTCTATTTGGGTTCCAGTCATTGAAAGAATGGAGAAAAGTTGTCTTCTTGGAAAGCCAAGTACCTTTCTGCTTGGGGCAGAGTGACACTAATTAAAAGCACACTATCCAATCTGCTGACATACTTTATGTCTTTGTTTCCTATCCCAACTAAAACAGAAAAAAGATTGGAACAATTGCAGAGAAATTTTCTATGGAAAGATTGGGATGAAGAGAAGAAAATTCACCTAGTTAGTTGGGACCAGGTTTGCCTCTCCATTGAGGAAGGTGGATTGGGAATTAGGAAGTTGAAACTGTTCAACTCTGCTGCACTTCTCAGTAAATGGATCTGGAGATTTGCCTTATAAAGAACAGCTTGGTGGAGAAATCTTTTGGCTGCAAAAATGGGGTGGAGTGGGGTAATTGGAGATCCTGTGATCCCCCTTCATGTTGGGGATGCTCCTTGTGGAAAGGCATAATGGAAAATTTGCCTACTGTCTTGGAGGGTTCCTTGGCTGAGGCATTCCCCCTACTGTTTCACTGTGCTGCTAGTCCTGATGTTGATGCTTCAGTGGCTGACTCTTACTCTGTTTCTGAAAATGGTCTGACCTGGACCTCTCAATTTAGAAGGAAACTGTTCGATTGGGAATTGGACGAAATTGTCCACTGCTGGAGCTCTTACAGGGACAAGGGATTGATACTAACATGGAGGACGAGTGGTGCTGGAAGTGGAATAGTGATGGTTGCTTTTCAGTTAAATCTGTGGCCCTCAAGCTTAGCAGTTCAGGCCTTGCAAGCTTCCCTTTCAGGCAGATCTGGAATCCGATCAGTCCTTCAAAATCCAATTTTCAGGCAGTCTGTGCTCTGTTTTTTTTCCTGGACCAGCCCCCTGTTGGTGAAGGCCCTGTTGTATTCTTTTTTTGGTTTTAATAAAATTACTTTACCTTTCCCCCCCAAAAAAACTCCAATGTGAATTGCCTTTTACATTCTCACTCCTTTCTTCAGTCTTTTCCAATGAAATAAATTTGGAGCAGACCTGTGCCCCCTTAAAAATATGGGCTTCTTTCTAGGAGGTTTCTCTTGAGAAAATTAACACTTGTGGCAAGCTTTAGAAAAGAAGATCAAATTGGTGTTATAAATGTCTTTTGTGATGCAAATGGAGAACTACTTACCCCTTACTAATCTCCTATTAATTTGTATTTTGTATTTGGGAGTCCTCTTCTCTCTTTGGTTGTGGGTGTACAGTTCTCCAAGATGTAACTAGTCTGTCAGTCCATTTCCTTTTTATCAGTTAACCTGAAACTTTATTCCAGATGGAGGGGTAGCCAACTTAAAATTTTATTAACATGTTTTGAAAGGAAGATATAAAAGCACAGGAGAGGATAACCCACCTTGCCCCAAGCTAAAATAGAAAAAAACTATTCTGGACTTTAATGTAATGTATACAACTAAAAGCGGTTAGGTAGAGATTTCCAGCCTATATCACAGGATGCAAGGCATATTGTATATAATATTCCTTTACTGAAATTAATAAAAGTTCACGGTTACCAATAAAAAACCGAAGGCCCTCAGGTGTTTAGTGGTTTTATTCCATTTGTGCTTCCTGTGGACCTATAGTGGAAGTGGAAGCTACTAAATTGAATATGGTAACT
The DNA here is from genome assembly GCF_056320005.1 of Nelumbo lutea. Taxonomy (NCBI): domain Eukaryota; kingdom Viridiplantae; phylum Streptophyta; class Magnoliopsida; order Proteales; family Nelumbonaceae; genus Nelumbo; species Nelumbo lutea. The sequence goes on from NC_142685.1 coordinate 56,477,891, forward strand.
TTTTGGTCTTTGGTGTTCCGCTTCCTGAGCCATCTTCTCTTTGGATTGAAGGAGGCTGAGGAAATGCCATCAGATTGGGAAAGGAGTTTGCGTGAGGGTTTTTGGGCTTTCTAATCTTCTTAATGAAACTAGGCATATTTATGGTCATGATCTTTTGTTTTGAAATGGATTCAGAGGAAATTGGAAGAAGATGTGGTGGGTCTGTTCTCTGCACTATGTTATGAAGTTTTTTACAGTTTCATGCTTATGTAGCTTTGGATGGACTCTGCTTACTTGTTTTGATTAATGTATGCCTTATGCATAATTTTTTTGGTACCTTTCTCATTCTATTATATTAATACGATACTTTGGTTGTTATTTGTTCACAAAGAATTGTTAGTAATTACATATAAATTTAGAATATGTAATTTGTACTTGATTATTGAAATAGTCAAAGGTAAGGGTGAAACTTGGGTTGCAATGAGTGTCGAGTATTTGTTAAATTTTAAATGGAGCTGAGTTTGAAACCGAGCCTGAGGTGATTGAGATTCTTCAACTTGGGCAACCTGACTTTCACCCCAAGTCAAAGGAGGGCCATCAGTTATGTAAAGTCAGAATTTGAATTTGTACCAAGCTTTAAAATAATGTTATTTTAATTACAAACAATATTTAATGTGCTTTTGATCTGACATAGATTAGTGGTGTTAAGAAGAATTTTAATTCGAGTACCATGGACGTTTGCAGACTCAAACTGTATCTGAGTTAAAGGACTTTGTCAAGAAGCTTAACTCATTACCAGAAATCACTGTAAGAATAAGCCTTGATACTTCCACGTTTTTTCTTCAAACTGAAGCCTTTATAAGCTAGGTTTGTATTTTCTGCTGATTTGTGGTACAGAGGCACATAAATCTTGCTCAGCATTTGTCTACGTTTACATCAAAGCCATCGTTTCAAGGGCAGCTTGATATAGAGCAGACATTGGTGGAGGGTGATAATTATGAAGTGTAAGCTTAATTTGTACTTTGTTTTCATCCTTGGGAACTTTTTAATCATATATCAGATTATTATATGCTTCTCACTGCACTTCTTAGATTATCATGAAATACTTTTAGATAGTCTAAAAAAGGGAATCACATGGTGAGATGGGACTTTTCTATATAATATTATATTGTAAATTCATAATCTACATAATGGTACACCAATGATGAGTGATACAATATTGGGGTATTTGACATTTAGAAAAGAATTTCTATTAGAAACAGTAAGAAGAAAAACGGAGAAGGGTGAATGGAGAACCGTTAACAATAAAAAAGGGGAACCCTTAACTCACCCATGCACCCCCTGCTAGGGGTGTCAATTGGACTGGATTTGGTCAAATCCGGTCCAGTCCAATGTGAGTCCATTACAAATGGACCTGGTCCAATCCAGTCCAATGATATTTTGGACCATTTTGGACCGGTCCAGAGACTCTCCAATCTGTTCAAATTCCTGTTAATTTAGATTGGTTTCAACTCAAAGCTGGTCCATTGACACCTATTTTTTTGTCTTCTATCAATGGACCAGATATTGGCTCAATCCAACATAAATTCATTATGGACGGAGCAGGTCCAATCAATATGTCATATTGGTCTGTCCAGTCCATCCAAATTCAATGTCTTATTGGTCCGTCCAATCTGTCCAAATGGATTTTGATTTGGACGGAATCCAACCCAAAACCGGTCCATTGACACCCCTACCCCCTGCCTCCAAAAATGTCTTGTTGGTTGATTTATCGTGGTGTAAGTTAAATTCAGAAAAGACTTAAGCTTTGAGCACACAAGTATAAATACAAGAGGGGGGCCAACCGCAAAGGCTAGAGTATAAATTTGAAAAACTCAAAAAATAACAAAATCTAAATCTCCAAAAAATTACAAAATTGCCACTGGTTCAAGAATATGAAGATTTGTTTCTACTATAGTGGCATGGATTGTTTATTAGATATTTAAGTAGATAACTTTGGGGTTTAGATATTGTGGAGTGGGCTGATGTTCAAGTGGAAGTTCTCTCAGATGGAGTAACGACTTTTTGGAATCCTAGATTGGAGGGGTACATTTTTGACTAACTGTGAAGAAGGTGAAGACATTAGGACTTGATGGTATTTAATAGAAGCCTGAAAAGATATGGGAGATGTAGACCTATTATGGCTATTTAAATCATTTAATAAGATAATGGAAACAGCAGAAATTCTAGATGAATAGAGAAAGAGGCACTGTAGTGCCTATAATTAACAAAAAGGTGATATACAAAGTTGCAATAATTATTGTGGGGTTGAACTTGTAAGCAACATTATTAAACTTTGAGAGAGCTATTGAGGAAAGAGCTGGTATGTTAGAAAACCAATTTGGTTTTATACTAGGAAGATCAGCCATGGAAGCTATCCTTCTATTGAGATGATTTATAGAAAGTTTCAGTGAGAAGATAGATCTTCGCATGGTATCCATTGATTTGGAGAAAGCGTATGATGAAGTTCCTAAAATGATAATATGGTGGGTTTTGGAAAAGATGGGCATACAAACTTGATTAAGGACATGTATAAGGACCTGTTGGAGAGACACCCAAATTTCCAGTTTAATGGGATTTCACCAAGACTAACATTTTGTCCTTCTTTGTTTGTACTAATGGATGAGTTGACTAAACATATTAAAGAATAGGGAGGTCTAATTGTGTATGTTTTTTGCTGAATACATAGTATTAATTGATGAAACTAAAGAGGGATTAAATGTAAAATTAGATGTAAGGACCAATGCCTTACAAACAAGAAGTTTTAAAATAAAAGGACTAAATTATTTTTTGATTGGTAATTTAAAGTTTCAAAGACAATGAAAAGAATAATATATACAAACTGCCACTGATACAAAGCAATGATATATACAAACTCCCGAGCAGCCCCATGAGGTGACCATTGTCACCATATCTTTATAGTATTGCTGTTTACAGGTTGATTGTCTGCCCTTTTCTCTATTTGCAAATTATCAAAAGGCTCCCTAGAAAAAAAATCCTGTTGACTCCTTTCCTTTAGCCAAATATTCAGCTATTTGCTGACTTGTGAATCCATGAATTTGTGATGTTAAATCAGGGTACATTTAGGATTGAAAATCAAAGAGATTCCTTAACGTGACATCTTTTGTTATGTTAGTTTGATTATCTATAATGAGGGAGAGATTGGGAGGACACCACTTGTAGAATTAGAATGTGACAGGAAAAACGGAGGGATGTATCCAGAATCCTATCTGATAGGAGAGCACCACTTTGCCTTTGGGCTTTGGATAGAAAGGATAATTCCATTTAGGGTAAAAGGTTAATTTTATAAAACGGTTGTAAGGCCAATAATATTATGTGGGACTGAGTGTTGTGCAGTCAAGAAACATGTCCAAAATATGAGTGGGAAAAAATGTGAATGTTGAATGTTGAAATGGGCAATTGATAAAACGAGGGAAAGTGGACTAAGGGCTTGTCCATTTCCTCTTAACTCTTATCTCTTAAGAGGAATCTTATAACTTTAAGAGGAAAGTGGGTGTTCAGTTCCTCTTATTTCTTATCTCTTAACAAGGAATCTTACAACTATACCCCCAAAGCACAAACAAAAGTTCTCATATATGAGGTTAAAATGGATATTTGACAATTTTCAGAATTCAAAACGACATTCTCTGCATTCAAAGTTCAGAGGAAAGAAAAGTTCACCAATACCAATATACCTCTTAATGTAATTATTGCACTTTCAGATGTCAGACATCAGATCAAATGAACAGGCTCTAAGATGGTTTGGTTATGTTTGGAGAACATTTACAACACCAGTGAGAAAGTGATCTATTGCAAATTGAAGGGTCTAGAGGAGCTTGGGGCAGGGAAAAATGGACATGGGTTGAAGTAGTGAGAAATGATTTGAGGGCTCATAATTTAACAATGGATTTGACACTGAATAGTGGAATAGCAGAAATTCATGTAGCTAATCCCATATAGCTGGGACAAGTCTTAGTTGAGTTGAATTGAGACAGGAGAAACACATTTATAGAACAACTGAAGGGTCTAGAAGAGCTAGGAGCAGGCCAAAAGGAACATTGGTTGAGGTAGTAAGAAATGATTTGAGGGTTCATAATGTAACAATGGATATGGAACTGAACAGAGTGGAATGGAAGAACATGATCCATGTATTTGACATCATATCATGGTTCTGAAAACTGGACCAGACTGGACGGTTGGATTGGTTGACCTGGAAACTGGTCATGGCTCTGGGTCCGGTTTTGGACCCCAAAACTGTCCAACCGGGCATTGGACCAGATGGTCAGACCATTTGACCTGGGAATCGGTGGCCAAAACGGTTCCATTTCCAGTCCAGTTTTTAAAACCATGCATTAGATAGTTGGAGCCATAGTTTGCAAACCACTGTTGACCTGGCTGGCTAGATTGGTAAAACTGTCACCTGGCCATAATTCCGTTTTGGGTCAACCTCAAACCCGCCAGCAACTTAAAAACTATCGACATGGTCAAAACCCATTCGACCTGGATGACTAACCATTGACCTGCTTGGCCCAGCCAATGGGTCATGGGTTACAAGTTAAATTTATATGCAAACTTCCAAAGGTCATAACTTTGCGCTTAGTTGTCAAATTGAGGTGATTTTCTTTTCTTTTTTGATTTTAGGTAAATTTTTTTGATCTATGCATCCCAAGTGCCTTGCCCTACTATTTTTGTCAAAAATTCCTTTCTCGGCCTCAAATCTTAATTTCTAGTTATTTATTTATTTATTTATTATAAAAACTTAAAAACTGAAGCAAAAAATATAAATTTGATCTAAAATAAAACATATATATATTACATGTAGAATGCAATTATATATTATTTATTCTATGTATGTATGTATGTACGTATGGTTCAACCTCCAGGTTGGTTTTGAAAACATGGTTGGGACTAGGCTTTTTTAAGTTGAGTTGAGATTAGGGGCATAATAGTTCTCCCTAAGGTGTCTGATGTCAGATGCAAGATGGTGGGGAGAATGCAGTACTGGGTATTTTTCGTTAAAGTAATTTGGGTTTACTCCATCCTTCCTAGGTGAAGCATTCTCTTAGATTCCTTCTCTTTCTGGTATATTATTTGAAAAATAGGGGATCCTGGATAAATATCACACATTTCATGCGTAAGATGATCAAAGAAGATATTGTGCAAGGTTGTAAGAAGGCAAAAATTTCTAGAGTAATTTTCCATTCACAATTGGTTGGGAGGATTTAGAGTAAGAAATAGAAGGATATTTGATCGATAAAAAGTGAGGTAATAGGGCTTGTCTTATTTTCAAGGGGAGAGATAAGAGGGCTTGTCTCTCTCCCACTTTCTCTTGTACACTTTCTTTTAAATTCAATGAAGTTAATAGTTATTCCTAAAAAAAATGAGGTAATAGGACTGTATGTATTGATTTCACTTCTCTTATTTTAGATTGGGTAATGACTGATCTGGAATGCAAAGCCATGTGAAGATCTTCCTTTAGATTGAATTTTTGGTCTCCAGTGTTAGTTGATAATTAGGATTTCTTATTTTGCTTTTTTTTTTTGTAATTCCTTTGGAAATGTAAATTGTTGAGCTTTGAATGTGATCACGAAATCTGGGTTCTTGTATATTCTATTCCTTCTTGTCAACTAATGCATGATACTGATCTTCAATCACGGTGATATAGTCTCAAACTTTTTTTTTAGTTTACCTATATCAATATATACTTGACATGGCCAATGTATGCAGATGCATTGACTATATTGAAGAAATGATCCATAAGCAGGAGCCACTTGTTAATGTCCTTCGTCTTCTTGTATTATTTTCCACTACAAATTCAGGGTTATATAAGAAAAACTTTGACTATCTAAGGTAATGTTGCCATTCTTCAGGTTTGATATCTTCATGTTTTGATGTCATTGGCTGTTGTTGTTTGATGCTCTAAAATTTTTTAATCTATAAGAAAGCCATTCCATTTTGTAATTTTTTTAAAACCTCTACTGTATGTTTATTCTCTTGTTTCAGGAGAGAATTACTACACAGTTATGGATTTGAGCACATGTCTACACTGAATAATTTGGAGAGAGCCGGATTTCTTAAGAAACAGGTACATTTACTTAGCTTATGATCTAAGACAGTTTAATTTGTTACTGATGTGATAGGAATCGATCAGCACCCTTGAAGACTTATTCTAGAAAGAAGAAGGCCTTACAACAGGTCCTGATATGGCAAAGTGATGGTACTTGGGATTTGGACTGAATTGAGTAGCAAGGGTATTTTTGTCATTTTTGCAATTTTCTGTGGGGTTCAATGATAGGGTTTAAATTGTCTAGTTATAGTTTGTTTATGTTTAAAATTTCAGAGTCATTGCATAACTAGGATTAGAGTTATTGAGTCTTCTTTGAATTGAAATCGGATATGGCAACTTAGTTTGAATCCTACTAGGATTATTGAGTCTAAGGCTGCGTTTTGAAACGATGCAAATAAGTGTGAGTGCAAATATGTAGAGTGTAAAACGGTTCACATAAATTGCAAAGTTGGGTTAGTTTTGCACTGACCAATTTATTTTCTTACCAAATGGACTTTTAGCTGTAATGGATGCAAACATGAATTTCAATAAAGCATATGCTTTTTTTTTTATCAAAAGCCCACTTGAATGCAAATTTACTTCTTTTTTATTGATGTACTTTTACATCTTATTATCAATGTAAATATGCATTGGTCTGTCATTTGTCAATGCATAAATGTAATGTTGCCAAACACAGGCAAAAGTGAACCAGAGTGCAAATTTACCCTGAACCGGGATTTACACTCCATTTTCATCGTTTCCAAACGCAGCCTAACAGTTTTTCTCCTAAGACTATTATGAGTCTAACAGTTTGGCTCCTAGGATTATTATGAGTTTAGAGTCTATAAATATGTATGGACGTTTTACACAAAGGCAATGAAATATATTGAGTTTTCTTCAGCTTATGCTAGTTATGGTGAGTGATTCCCATGCCCTAGAGTGATTCTAGGCACCCTGTGAGTGATTCCAGGTATTTTCTCCCTATTTTCTCTTTTATTCCTTCAAGAAGCCATTACAGCCATAAAACTTTGATCAAGAAAACCATTCAACATTCTCTACGGACTAGAACTGAGCTGGTCCTACATCATGATGTCTTAGATTAATCTACATCACCTGGGCCTTGCAGGAGTCCAAAAGTAACTGGGTAACAATTAAACGTGCATTGCAGCTTGTAGCTCAGGATGAGACTACCAGGTATTGATTCTTTCTGTTCATTTATTTATCATATAATGTGGTGTATAGAGAAAGCCTGGGTGTCAAACAAGTATCTTACTCATGAGGTCCATCAGATACATGAGGTCTGGCCCAGCAATGAATTCTAATAAGTATGCTAACAAAAACAATGATCTGTACATGCATACTATGTGAACCATGTGACATCCTCAATTCTACTACATAAATCTCTATTAGAAAAGCAATTAGAGCTTTGACCATAACATACTGATAATAGAATTCTTAGACTGTTGGAAAAAAGATGATAAATGATCATGCACTATTGTTTGCTTTCCTTTTATGAGGCCTTGTCCTCATCTTACTGCCCCTCATTTGGGGGTAATGATGATTGTACTGTCTGTTGTCCCATTTTTCCTTTTCTTTGTTTTTTTTTCTCTCTAAAAAAATACTGTTATTGGATGACCACAAAATCAAATGTGAAACACAATGATAAATGATCTTGGCAAAATCATAGATGAGATGGTACCATTCAATTAATGTTTCTTTATCTCCTAGATTGAATCTGTTGAATGGTAGATGGAATCCCCATATGCAGAAGATGTTTAAAATGATGTTTGTTGTGGACTGTGTTTATATTTTTTATAGAATGCCCATATGACTTTGATGGATTCATTATTTAAAGATACACCTCATATTGCAAAGCTTTGGTGGGAGGTTCAAATGGTACTTTTCCTTGGCATTGGATTTGGTCCCTCATATTCCTTCCAAAATATGTTTTTTCATGTGACTGCATTTTTTAACAAAATTCTAATCATCAATAACCTTGTGAAGGCAGAATGTTAGAAAATCAGTGTGTTTTTTGTAATTTCATCATTGTAATTGGTTAAGCATATTCTCAACCATTGTAGCTTCTCCATTTGGTGGCACTTCTCAAGCTCTTTGGGTGACAAAGGTAAATGGGTCCTTCCGTGTGACCAGGCATGCCTAATTGAATCTTGGCTGGTGAAATGTTATTATAACAGAAGAAGAGGAAAAGTTTTATGGAATCTAGGCCCTTCACCATATGCTGGTGTCCATGGAAATAAAGGAACAAAAAGATCTGTTTGATGGGAAGAGTTGGGGCTTTGAGGCAGTTATTGTGGTCATTAAGAGAACCTTTGTCTCTTGGGTGTTGATATTGGGAGATTTTGGTGGACTCACTTCTTCCAATTTCTGTGATATGACTTGCATCATTTTTGAACCATAGGTGGAGAGTTGCTGCTGTTTAGGAGCTCTCTTTCTCTTTGAATAAAGTCTTTCTTTAATTATCCAAAACAAATTAAAGCTACTCCTTAATGGGTGGACTGCCTGCAATGGATTGAGACAACCATTGGGTGTTTTCAACCATTTTCTTGCATCTCAAATTGTCATGTTAAGTAGTTTTGATGTCTGTTGCATGGAAATAAATATATGGTCTTAAATGTTAACTCTTAGCAATTAATTACTGTTCAATTGATTTATTACTTATATTTGAATCTTGTGTTTATATAGCTTGCATGACATTGATTATGTTTTTGCTGGATATGCGCCTCTTAGCATTCGCCTTGTACAGCATGCAATTCGATCCGGATGGTGAGACTAACATTTGTAATCAAATTTCATATTCATAGATATAGTAAGAACAATGTCCTTCATTTTTAGAACTTGTATATGGTTTGTATTTGTTGTGAAATATATAAAAATGACATGTCAGGCGTCCAATTGAAGAAATCTTGAAGCTCCTGCCTGGACCTCATCTGGAATCAAAGAGAGTGAGTACATATTTTTCATATTCTTTCTTCTCCCTCTTCCTCCCCCTCCACCCTTTGTTTTTACCTAATGCCATTTCCAATATTGTTTTCCTTTCATAGGGTGGTCATGTGAAGAGTTCACCAATTGATGCTCGACCGGGGATGCCAACCAGTTTGGACAAGTATGCCTGAATATTTGCTTTAAACATGTAGATTCGTAGTTGTCACTTCTTAAGACTCACATGGTTGAAATTTTAAATATGCACCATTACTGACCAGCAGTGAAGAGACAATATACAGTGAAACAAAGGCCCTTAGTCTCAATGTTACTAAGCAAATGAAAGTTTCAGCTATCAAAGTAACTGATTTATAGCAAGCAATTATAACAAGTTAGATGAGTATTTGAAGAATCATATCTACAGAAATTTCTAACGATTGGAGTATTAGGCTATTATAATTTCTCATTTTGATGTTTACCTAACTTTGCTCTGATTAAGCAGGATTTTCTTTTTAACCTTTGAACCGGAAAAGATCCTTCTAAATTTTTGATGCTTTCTACGTGTGTATAACTGAACATATATAGTAAATACCCAATGAAGATGGTTTGTCTTGAGTCAACTTGGCTTAATTAATTTCATCTGAGTTTGAAGTTATAGGTTTTTGGACCCCCTGTTGATTTTCCAGATCTTTCTGGTACATGCAGGGTAACAGATGGACACCGCTCTCTAGTACTTGTTGTCTTTATTGGTGGAGTAACATTTGCAGAGATATCTGCCCTTCGTTTTCTTACTGCTCAGGTGAGTTTTAACTTCTTCCAGTTTGGATAGATATTAGTTAATACAACAGAGCTGTTGTGCAAATTAAAATCGTCTGTCAATGCAGTAATCTGACTACTGAATCAGTATTTCCATTCTTCTGTCATCCTACCTTCGATATTTCTCTTCCTTATTGGCTGATATTAAATATATCTTCTGTGTTTTGCAGGAAGGAATGGCATATGATGTAATTGTTGGCACCACGAAAATGGTCAATGGGCGCACCTTGGTCGAGACATTCATGGATAACCTTGGTTAAGTAAAAGGCTTAAGGAGAAACAACTTTTAACCCATTAAAAGGCCAAAAATGCCTCTGTATTATTTAAGCTTTTATTTTATTTTTGTAACTTTTATCATCTTCTTTGGCTTTTTCTTTGTGTTTTGTTTTCTTTCATCATTTATTTCTTTAAATCCATTTTCACTTGTTTCGTGGTGATGGGTTTTGTTTTGTTTTGTGTCTGTGTCTCCTATTTGTATGATGTAGCTGGGGTCTTGAAAGAGTTTGTTAGGATTAGAGCAAAAATGTTAGATTGGAACTTTTCATTCAACGTGGTATATTTAATATATATTTTCAGTTAAGTACAAAATATTCCAATCAAATGGATTTCTATAAGGCCTAGAAAGAGACAAGTTTGTTATAATTTCAGCTAAGTGCAAAATTTTCAATCAAATGGCTTCGTACAAGGCCTAGAAAAATACAATTTTGTTATGTTAGTGAACAAGGAAAATTCCCTATTAGTACCCGTTACTTTATGTCTAGTGTCACTTTGGTCTCCGAATTTTAAAATGTGACGATTCAGCATTCAAACTTTTAAAACGTGACAATTCAGTGCCTGTCATTAATCAGCAGTTAATTTGCCATTAAGTAGCATTTGAAAAAGATACAAATGCCCTTCGAGTGTCATTTAATTTTCTTTATCAACCATCTAAATGTTGATAAAAAATTAACAGTCCCAAATCCTTGCCTTTTCCATTCAAGAAAGTTGGGGTTAAGTTTGAATGAACATTTTGGTGATCTCAACTTTCTTAAATAGAAGAGGTAAGGATTTGGGGCTATTAATTTTTTTTTGTCAATGCTTGGATAGTTGATAAAGTAAATTAGATGACATGCAAGGGACATTTATGTCTTTTTAAAATGTCACTTAACAGTTGATTAACAACTAGTTAACGGTAGGTATAGGATTGTCACGCTTTGAAAGTTTGGGTATTGAATTATTGCATCTTAAAGTTTAGGGACCAAAGTGACAGTAGACCCAAAGTACAGGGTACTAATTGGGAAATTTCCCAAGTTTTTATTCTTAATAAAGACACTAAAAGTTTTTACATTTCTCATACCTTATTTTTAATGTTTTAAATTTTACAACTAATAATTCTCAAGTACAGATTCAGGTTTATCCATACCAATTTTCAAAGATTATCTATTATTTTATCTTATTATTATTATTATTATTTACAACTGTAATTATACCTCTTTTTTTGCATTGGTCGTGTTTGGTTACTACTTTAATGATAATAAAAACTCAAACTATTGGGTAATGTGAAAAGTTTTGGAGAGGCAATTTTTAGAGATGAGTTAGGATTAACTCGTAAAAGTTTAGGATTTAATGGAATAATTTTGAAAACACATGGATATGAGTGGGAAACCAACATGAATCTTACACGTGGTTACTTTTTTTTTAAATATTAAATCATCAAAAACATATGAAGGCAAAATAAAGAACCCTCTCCACTTTTAATTGCCTTTAAGAAAATCCATCCACTAAGGCTATGCTTGGTTTGAAGGAAAAGGTAGGAAAAGGAAGGGAAAGGTAGTGAATCTATAGAAGATTTGTAAAGGTTTTCCCATCTTTTCTTTCCTTTCTCTAATTTCCCCTTCAAACCAAACACAGCCTAAAATAAAAACCTTTTTAGGTCCTAATTGTTTCTAAGGCTCAGCTTGGAAAGAGTATAAATACGAATATGTATGGTGTCAATATTTTCATTTTGTTTTATTTTATTTTCTATGTATTTATACTGTGCAAATTTGCATTTGTACTCTTTCCAAACTGAGCCCAATACAATTCATTATTACTCTTGCCAACAAGATCATTATGTTTCTCTCTCTCTCCAATAGTTTATGTTTTAACATCTTCTCGCCCTAGGAAATCTTAAATCTTGTATTTATATATTAAAGTAAGATTGTCAAATCAACCGAGGGCTGGCTCGTTGGTGCGTTAGTTGGTTTGATCCAGTGTTGACGTGGAATCTAATCCCGCAACCAGAACTTTGAGGAAAAAGGGGTCAAGGGGGGAGTTATTACCCAGAAAAAAAAGGTTGTCCAAGCAGTTTTTTGTTTTTGAATTTTTTGTTTTTTTTTTGTTTTTGTTTTTTGTTTCTAAAAGCTATAAACTTTGACTGTTGCAATGAAGACAATAATTATGAGTGCTGCTCATGAAATGAAATTTGCTAATATGTGACAATCTTGGGCACTCACAAATCGAATATAAGCTTTATTAGCTTTTGTTCTTTCTAATAAACCAGTATCCAGGAAAAGTTTTACCCAAGTTTTTTACTTTATTGGCAATTTCTTATTGAATTCTTCTCCTAGAATGTATTATGGTAATAGATCTAACAAATACAGATTAACTATGAGAGGCTGGTGGAGATTGACTTGAAAAGCATTCTTCTAAGTTCTAACATTAGAGTTAGAGAGCACATACAATCTTGAATATTGACCATAACAACCAAGACATTTATGGTCCTACCCTTCACCAATATACTCTCTTGGTGTAAATTCTAATAAAAAAGGCTTTTAATGTTTGATATGGTAGACATGATGGATTGACCATCATAAATTGAATGATTAATTTTACTATAGTATACAATTACAGGATAGTATAATAATTTTTGCTTATAATCCTCAAATATAGAACCTAACCTTAAAAAATGCTTCTATTTGAGAGTGGAAATAACCACTCTTATTTATTTATTTTGATCTTCAGATGGTAGTTACCTCCTTAAATATAGAACCTAGCTTGGACCCAAGCTGATGTCAAAATCTAAGTTTCCAAACTCAAACCTAACTGAATTTCTATATTAACCCATGTGTTGCATGTGTTTTCTAGTGTTGTAATGAAAGCTAAGTTGGTAATTGGCATATAGATCTTTGGAGTTGGTTCTAGTGTTCCTTCAAAGTGGTAGATAATGGGCCACTTTCTATTTCATCCCCTCCCCTATTTGTTGGGACTTGAGAATGTTCATAGTCATTATCCCCTACATTTTCAAGTTAAAAAAAGTTAGATTGACACTTTTCAAGCTGTGTATTAATAAAAATCATTAGACTTCATAGTTAATAAAATGTGAGAACTATAAATCAAGTATGGATGCACGCACACCCATATACATATATTTATAAATGTGAATATGCCTTTGAAATTTTGGACTGATACTCTTATTTGTTAATTTGCCCCCTTTTTTATTGTGAGAGAAAAATTGTACGGAGGCGTTTGGTTTCATAATGTATTTATTGTGCATTATAAGTGATGGTCAATATGAAGTGCCGTTAATGTTCATACCTTTTTGGTTGTTTTTGTGGCTGAACTATCCTCATTAGATAGATGATAGATGATGGGGTAAAACCACAATTGGCATAGGTTACATTGAAGTAAATTGCACCATCTCAAGTAATAGACCTCTAATGGTTGCATTTTCATTTTGGCTCAAAATAACTAAAATTTCAGTTCTTTTAAATATTTAAAAATATATATATAAATATAAATATATATATATATATATATATATTTTGTAAAATCTACAGAAATTCTAGGTTAGGGGAAGAATATTAATAATTTTGGGTTGAAGCAAATTAAACAAGGAGATACAAATAAACACATTAATGTAAAATCTACTGCTTCTTGATTATATATATATATATATATATATAAACTTTAATGGCATGAGTCATTATGGAACAAGACAAACTTTAAGAAACCACTTTTTCCAATTCCAACATCATGAGTTTAATTATGGTTCATTCATTAATATTTGACTAAACAATAAATCAAAATCTCAATTAATCAAATCTACCCACTTTCTATTGGTTCTATTTTTGTGTTTAATAAAATGTATTTACCACCATATTCAATCATCAATATTTTAAAAATCAACCCTGAACTGGAATCACTTTAGATTGACCGCCTAGGTCAGTGGTTTAATCACCTGATCAAAATACATCGGCCCATCATAATTTAAAAAATAATATTATAATAAAAATAATTAAAATAAAAATGATCAATAACTATTGTTTGGGTCAAATAGATTGACCGCCTAAGTCAGATTGCCTGGTCGATTTCCGGGTTGAACGGTCCGACCGGTCGGATCAACCACGGTTCGAAAACATCACTCGACACCGCCATTTTCCCATCTACATCCCCCGTACACAAATGACAAAGTGAATAACATGACCTTTTCTTTGAAAATTCATATATAATCTTTTCGCATACGTGGCCCTACTTCAATAAAGAGAGTGGGATCCAATGGTTCAGCCGACCAAATCCCAACTCTCCAAATCAACTGGATAGCTGTGTTTATTAAAGCCGTCCGATCAGAATAAAACATTACCTCGTGTCACTCTCTTCCAACGATATTATATTGCTTCACTGCCAATTTCTTGCGATACGATACGATATTATATATCTCAGCATGACATTAGCCGCCCCATCTCACTTTCCGACACGTGGACCCCCTAGACTCCCTCTCTTATAAATAGTGAAGGGGAGCTTCCTCCCACTGCCACTGCCACTGCCACTGCACAGCCCTCGAACGGTCCAACCGTCCTCGTTATCGGGTCTCCTTTTGCTTACTCTCTCTCTCTCTCTCTCTCTCTCTCTCTCTCTCAGCAGCAGAGATCTTCACAGTTAGAAAAGAACACTACAAAAGGAGAAAGAGACACTCTGAAGAGCTGCTGCAAAACCCTAGAAAGGTCCTTGCTTCACTCTTCGCATATCCACGTCTCCGATTCCGCCGAAGGTGGGTATATGAAAGATCCGATTTTCCTTGCTTTTTTTTCTTGTTTTGATTTCGTTTAGATTTTCCTTCTGGGTGTTCTCTTCTTTGTGAAAAAATCGATCTTGTGTGTGCTATTTATTTGGGGCTTTTTGAAGGATCGGTTTTGCGTTTGTTTCAAGCAGAAATATGGTTTCTGACGCCAGTAAGAAGAAGGCCGCGGCTAAGAAGGCTGCTGCGGCTGCCAAGAGAGGAGGGAAGGCTGCTGCCGCGGCAGCTGCTTCCTCTAAGTCTGCCGCAACCGCGATCGGAGTGCAGAACGGAGGCAGCGTTGATAAGTTAGCCAACGGGGTTGGTTCTCTCCGGATATCGGATCGGACGTGCACCGGCGTTCTGTGTTCTCATCCTCTTTCTAGAGATATCCATGTACGTTTGATCAATGCCACTTCGTTTTTGTATATTTGAGTGCAACGTTGATGCCGGAAGATGGCCGTTACCTGGATTGTTCTGTCGATCAGTGTTAACCATAAATAGGGATGTTTTTAAATCTTCCATGGTTGAGCACGATTGTCACTTTAGAGTAGCTTGGACTGATTGCTAATGAAGCCGGTTCACATGTTAGTTTTTGATGATAGAAATGGTTATTGCTCTCCTTAGATCTTTCTTAGTTGTTCAACTTGATTCTTTTTTTTTTTTTTTTTTTTTTTTAATTCCGTTTGGATCTCTTAGGATATTATGGGATTTTGTGTTCTGAAGTGGGTCGGGAACTGATGCCTACTAGTTTATGTTCATTTGCAGATAGAGTCTTTATCGGTTACTTTCCATGGTCATGATCTGATAGTGGATTCTGAACTGGAGCTCAACTATGGAAGGTCTAGATAACTCTACGACTTAATTACCATCCACATTCATATAATTCCTTTTCATGCAGAACTTCTTTTTGATACTTGTTACCTTTTTATTGCTTGCAGGCGCTATGGCTTACTCGGATTGAATGGCTGTGGGAAGTCTACCCTCCTTACAGCAATAGGATGCAGAGAACTTCCTATTCCAGAGCACATGGATATCTATCACCTCACCAGGGAGATTGAAGCTTCTGACATGTCTGCGCTTGGGGCGGTTATAAGCTGTGATGAGGAGAGGCTGAGATTGGAGAAAGAAGCTGAAACCCTGGCAGCAGAGGTGTCTTTAGAGAACTTGGTGGTTTTAGTATCCCCGATTTAAAAGCTTGAAATTTTACTAAATGTTTCTTTCCACTTGTGCTATTTCAGGATGGTGGTGGTGGAGATACCCTGGAACGCATTTATGAGCGTTTGGAAGCATTGGATGCATCAACTGCTGAGAAGCGTGCTGCAGAGATCTTATACGGTCTTGGTTTCAACAAAAAGATGCAAGCAAAGAAAACTCGGGATTTCTCTGGTGGTTGGAGAATGAGGATTGCATTAGCAAGGGCCTTGTTCATGAACCCAACAATCCTTTTACTTGATGAACCAACAAACCATCTTGGTAAGTTATGATTGAAGTTTTATATATAGGTTATGGGGAGTACATGTTGCTTGGCATGATCAACATCCTGGGGTTTCAGTGTTTAGTATTCGATTCTTTTTAATTTTCAATAGTTACTGTGAGGAAATTAGCAACCTAAATGACAAGATTTTTCACTATGGGTAAAGAGAAACTTAATTGGTTCTGATAATCTGAAGAGTAACCTGCACAGTGTGTTCAAATTTTTTGGCTGTTTTGTGGCATGCTTAGGTAGTGTGGCAGTATATGTGGTAATTTTTAGGCTGTGCTTGTTTTGATTTAAAGAAGTGGAAAACGGTGATTTCATTTTCACTGTTGGAGTTGCAGAAATATAGCTAGATATTTCTGATTGTTTTCTGCCCCTTTACATTGAATCAAGCAGGGCCTTAGTTTCTGTTACTGCAATCAAGAGGGTAAAATTATAACCCATTCACATTTCTTTGTCGGCCTTTGTTGCTCGATCTAGTTGGCATCTACTACTTAGTTGGTTTATTTTATTTTATGTTTGGGGGAGGGGAGGGTAATGATTTGGAATAATCCTATTTTTGATAAAAGAGATCAATGGCCTAACAATAATATTCTGGAAGATAGAAGTAACCATGCATTGACTTTATATTATTACAAACAAGGTATTCTTTAACATCTTACAGGCTTGTGCTCATTTTATCATAGGGATGTGTAATCAATATGCTTGTTTTCAATTTTTCATCTTTGCTGACTGATGTTTGAGTTATGCTCAGTTCCATAACAATATGATGGTCACCATTCTCGTTTGCTTTGTATACAGATCTAGAAGCCTGTGTCTGGTTGGAGGAGACACTGAAGAAATTTGACCGCATCCTAGTTGTGGTGTCACACTCTCAGGATTTCCTGAATGGTGTCTGCACAAACATTATCCACATGCAGAACAAGAAGCTGAAGCTCTACACTGGTAACTACGATCAGTATGTTCAAACTCGTGCAGAACTTGAAGAGAACCAGATGAAACAATACAAGTGGGAGCAGGAACAGATTGCATCAATGAAAGAGTACATTGCCCGGTTTGGACATGGTTCTGCAAAACTGGCACGCCAGGCACAGAGCAAGGAGAAGACACTGGCAAAGATGGAGAGGGGTGGTCTAACAGAGAAGGTGGTGAGGGACAAGGTCTTGGTTTTCCGTTTTACAGATGTGGGGAAGCTTCCACCACCAGTACTCCAATTTGTGGAGGTTACCTTTGGGTACACACCTGAGAATCTTATCTACAAGAACCTTGACTTTGGGGTGGACCTAGACTCAAGGATAGCACTGGTGGGTCCTAATGGGGCTGGGAAGAGCACACTGTTGAAGCTGATGACAGGAGATCTGGTTCCTCTTGATGGAATGGTCCGACGTCACAACCACCTTAGGATTGCACAGTTTCATCAGCACTTGACTGAGAAGCTTGATTTGGAGATGTCTGCACTGCAGTTTATGATGAAGGAGTACCCTGGAAATGAGGATGAGAGGATGAGAGCAGCAATTGGGAAGTTTGGATTGACGGGCAAAGCGCAGGTGATGCCAATGAAGAACCTCTCCGATGGCCAAAGGAGCCGGGTGATATTTGCATGGTTGGCATGGAGGCAACCACACATGCTATTGTTGGATGAGCCTACAAACCATCTGGACATAGAGACGATTGACTCTCTGGCAGAGGCACTCAACGAGTGGGATGGAGGATTGGTTCTTGTGAGCCATGATTTCAGGCTCATCAACCAGGTGGCTGAAGAGATATGGGTATGTGAAAATCAGACTGTGACCCGATGGGAGGGTGACATTATGGATTTCAAGCAGCACCTAAAGAGCAAGGCTGGATTGTCCGATTGAGAGGGGAAGAGTAGGGAGGACAGTTAGTGGGTATCCATTTCATCTTATGTATCTATGTACGACTTTATAAATATGACTGCATGCTATTAATTTAAGTGGATGGCGGGGCAATAAATGGAGGCGAGGGGTATTGGTGTTGGTGTGTAGCTGACAGGTCCAATTTGTTTCAATATGCACCATCAGTATTTAGGTGGCTGGAAGAGAGATGTATAACATTAACATTGTCTTTAAAAGATACAAGTAAAATGTCAATGGGTACTTTGTTTTATCATGTTTTATTCCATTTGATTTTCAGTTAATACTAAAGCGACGAGATATCTGAGATTTTCTCTTCTGTTTTCGTTTTATCTGCTCCATCACTTACAACTGGGGGAAATTGAAGACTGGTTAAAGAAGCATTGAACGCACATCTCAAATTTGAATTTTCTGCATAGCTAGCCTTATTTATTTATTTTGTTTCTGCAGGTTTGCAGGAGACTTGTAATGGCAGATTGAATCGTTGTGTTATTTTTGATGTCTTGAAAGATTAGTTCACTAACATCATGTCATCATCCAGAATCATGTAAATCTGGATGCACTGTTGGATATGATATTTGTTCACTCACATCGTTGTACGGTGTTTGATTTTTACTTGTTGGATAATGATATATATATATATTTTTTAAGGCAAACAAGCCTGTCATCAGAGTGATGAAAAAACCTGCTCGGTATTACAATTTGAAGACAAAGTATCAATAAGAAATTCAGGGGGAAAGACCAAGTAAAAAGAGAAAAACAGAAAGTGCATGTTTGGCCAATTTGGGCGCTGAATGGTTAGCCCCACGAGGGGTCCAACGAACCGAACAGTGAGGGATGCTCGACATAAGGAGTTTGCAATCTTCAATAAGATGTCTGATCCTCCATGGAGACAGAGAACAGTGTGCAACAAACTCTTAAGAGAATCTCCCTGGCTCCCAATTCTACTGCAAAAAGGAGAGCTAAGCGGACTGCTTGAGCTTCGAGCAGAAGTGGGTCACCAAGAGGCAAGTTCACAGAACGTGCGTAACAAAAGAATCCAGGGAGATTCTCTTGGTGACCCACCAAATGATTAGAAAGCCCCATCAAAATTAAGTGGGGGAGGAGACGCAGTACGCAAAGGCAGAAGGGGGATTGGACGAGATCAAGTTTATTTGGGATTGAGAGGCCAAAACCATTGAAAGAGGGTTAAAAGTCTCACCTTCCATAACAGTTTTGTAACGAGATTTCCAAATGTTCCACATGTAGATTGCAGCTTGAGCGAAAATAGACGGTTCAGACTTCAGCCGAAGATGTTTGAACATTTAAATGATATCAGCAATTCAACCATTCTTGCAACGTCCAGTGAGAATTACAATTAACCCGCAAAGATAAATTAGAGGCAGGCCAGGCCCACTGGAGAGACCCGAGTGGTTGAACCGTTAACCCATTGACCTGTTCCATTTTCGGGTCATATGAGTCACACGCTCGAGTGACATAACACATATGATATTACTTAATGGACCTCGCACTCATTTTTTTGCCTATAATTTTTGTTGTCAAAATGGGTTGTCCGTTCGAACCGAAAGATCAAACTATCGACTCGAAAACCGATGGATAGAACGGTTCTGTAATTTTTTTTGTTAGAATGGGCCATCTGTTCGAACCGAATGGTCAAACCGTCGACCAAAAAATGGTGGCCAGAACGGTTCCATTTTTGGGTTATATGAGTCACACACTCGAATGACATAACACGTATGATACTACTTAATGGACCTCACAAACTCAATTTTTTGCCTATAATTTTTGTTGTCAGAATGGACCGTCTGTTCGAATTGGATGATTGAACCATTGACCCAAAAACCGGTGGCTCGAAAGATTCCATAATTTTTTGCTTGTAATTTTTGTTGTCAGAATGGACCATCCGTTCGAATTGGATGGTCAAACCGTCGGTCATCAAAACGCTATTAACAACATTTATCAATAATAGTAAATAATTATACTATTTAATTAAATAATCATGAATGATAGTTTTAATAATATTATTTAATTATTTTTAATATAACAGTAAATATTAAATTTATGAATAGGATCTATTAACAATATTCATTAAATTAATAATTACCAAAGTTAAATTAATTTAACATTATTTATCAATAATAGCCAATAATTATAATACTTTATTAAATAATCAATAACAATACTTTTAAAAACATTTTTAATGATTTTTAATATAACAATAATTACTAAATTTATTAACAGTATTAATAATTTTAATTTAAAGTAAAATTAAAGTAAATATCTATTTATTAAGAATATTTATAATAACAATAATTATTAATTATAATCACGAATTATATATTTATTAAATTATTGTAGGCGACAAACGGGACTGATATGCTGACGGTGTCTTGCCAATAATGCTGCAACAGGTAATGCACCCACTAAACATCTCCAAAGGAATCAATACATGCACATGAGGTGGAAGGTGCTTGATCTCCCAAGTTTGGTTCCAAGCAAAATTCGATGAGGAAGAGTGATATTCTTGAGAGGATAGGAATTTGTAATTAGCTAGCTTCAGCTGAGGTTAAACAACCATTTTGGAGTTGGGCACCTGTCCAAAAGTAGAAGATCTTCAGTCTCATGAGAAAACTCCAGAAGAGGAGTGACTGATACTCAGCAAGTCTGGAATGGTATCCAAAGGTGTGAAGTGGGATCAATGAAATGGGTAGTTCAAGATGAGCTTGGGGCTCCTGGTAAAAGGTCTGGTGTGTTGTATTGTTGTTCCTTGTGGAAGCCAAGCCAAGGGTCTGTTAGCGAGTCAATATAATGGACCACCCGTTGCCAACCAGCCATGCATCTACCTACAGCCTTTGCGTAAAAAGTCTTGAAGCTCTAAGAGCTAGGGACCGTCCAGAAGGAGTACCATGATCTCGATCCCAAATATTTGGAAGATAAAATCTGTGAACCCATAAATTATTACCCTCTGTGAGAAATCTCCAACATAATTTCACGAGTAAGGCCCGGTTTAATTTAATGCCCAGTCCACCCGGTAGTAGTAAAGGTGGTTTGCATAGGGGAGATCAACTGAAGGAGCAGTTTCTTCAGCCATGAAGTGATCATTTTCAATTCGTTACTATTTTGTAATAAGACCAGTTGGTCG
This sequence comes from Nelumbo lutea, assembly GCF_056320005.1. Classification (NCBI taxonomy): domain Eukaryota; kingdom Viridiplantae; phylum Streptophyta; class Magnoliopsida; order Proteales; family Nelumbonaceae; genus Nelumbo; species Nelumbo lutea. The sequence goes on from NC_142685.1 coordinate 56,499,221, forward strand.
AAAATCAGTCACCCTTTGATCAGCACCTTCTTTTTTTTTTGGAATAAGAACAATTAATATTGGTTCCATTAATACAAGTGATCAAGTGAGGATTGAGAAATAAGTTTTGAATAAACTCAACCAACTCAGCACCGACTTGTTCCCAGCATTGTTGATCGATAAAAGATTGCCGATAGAAAATAAGGCAGTTCTAGCTTCTTCAAAAGTGGGGACAGCACAAAGAACCTCATTATCATTATCAGCACAACAATGCTCTGTGGACAAAAATAAATCATAGTATATAGTAGCTACGGATAAGATTTTCAATCTAGCTCTTCCAGATTAGAAGTCCACTGGTCATTAATTTGTTCTTTCTTTTTCTATTAGAAGCATATATGAAAGAATTTACTATTTCTGTCCCTGGCTTGAAGCCAATTGCACCGAGCTCTTTGATGCCAGTAAATGTCCTCTAGCTCCACTATACGATCTAACTCCCTAAGGAGAGATCGTTGTCAACAGTTTGAATTAATTGATGATTGAAGTTCTGAAATTTGATTCAGCAACTGCTCCCTTTGCTTTTGTAAGTGATCATGAGTGGAAGTAGCCCATCCCTTGAGATTAAACTTTGTCGACACACACTTCTCAATGAAAATGAAATGATGAAAGGAAAGATTCCAGAAATCTGAAACCTTACAACGAAAACCATCCAGCTGAGTCCAATATGCTTCAAAACGAACAGGTAATTGCCGTCGATGTAATTTTCGGAAGGTGTGCAAAACAATGGGGCTGTGATCGGAACCTGCAGCCCGAAGGTGCTTCACCCAAGCTGTGGTAACAAATCGAATCCAGGCATCTGTAACTAAAACTCGATCAATTATTTCTAGAATAAGAGAATCAAGTTGACGTCTGCTCGTCCATGTGAATCGTGGGCCTTGAAACCCAATATGTTGAAGCTGGCAAGCGAATTAATGATAATTACAGAGAAGTGTAGTGTTGCAGAATTGAGAGAAAGAGGGATGAGTCGTGCCAATTGTTAATTCGCCTTATAAAAAAATAATCTTTGTGGAGAATTTTTGTTTTCATTATGCACGGCACAACTATATATATACACATGCAATCGGCACCTGAAATTTAGGAGCAGGAGACTCACTTGTAGTAGTAACCTACCTACAAATCATACCTAGCTAAGGACGCCTAGGGAACTATCAGAATTTGTGCCTAGATACATGTTTATCCATGCTTATTCAGAATTTTCTAGTCCATGACGAATTCCAATACTCCCTCCTCAAATTGGCGCATGAAGATTCCGAATGCCCAATTTGCCAAGGAAATAGGTAAATTTCTCTTTGCCAAGAGCCTTCGTCAAGATGATAGCCAATTGCTCTGTGGTTCGAACATGCCGAGTAACAATGTTCCCATGTCGCAGCTCATTGCGAACAAAATGACAATCGACTTCAATATGCTTTGTCCCATCATGAAACACTAGATTCGCGGCTATATGCAGGGTTGCCTGGTTATCACAATATAAGCGCGCAGGTTCATCATGCGCCACTCCCAAGGACAATAGGAGTTTCTTCATCCACTTCAATTTACAACATGTCACAGCCATCGAACGATATTTTGCTTTTGCCGAGGAGCGCGACACAGTGTGCTATTTTTTCGTTTTCTAGGAAACTAGTGACTGCCGCAGCAGAATGAAATATCCGGTCAACGATCATCGTGACAACGGTCAGCTTGCCCAATCAGAGTCACAATAAGCATACAAGCGCAGATTGCTATCGGAACGCAATACTATACCTTGTCTAGGATATCCTTTCATATATCGTACTACACGCAGAGCTGCCTCCTAGTGTTTTTGCCACGGGCTTTGCATGAATTGGGCCAGAATATGAACACAATAACACAACTCAGGTCGTGTGATGGTTAAGTATATCAACCTCCCTACTAGTCTTTAATACTGATTCGGATTGTGCATTAGAGCACCCTTGGCCAGTGCAAGATGATGATTTTGTTCAATGGGCACTGACGTTGGTTTGGCTCCCAATAGTCCACATTTCGAGATAATGTCTAGGGCATACTTCCGTTGAGATAAATATATTCCATCAGGACCACGAGCTACTTCAATAACTAGGAAATATTTGAGTGGACCCAGATCTTTCATATGGAAACATCGACTGGGATACTCTTTGAATTTCATAATGGCTACAATATCATTTCCCCCAACAATCAAATCATCAACATATATCAGCACGTGCAGATGAACATTGTGTTTGAAATAAGTGAACAAAGAGTAGTTAGGATACGATTGAACAAACCCGAACTGTATCAAGGTCGCTGCTAATTTCGAGAATCAGCGTCTGGGAGCCTGACGTAATCCATAGAGAGATTTATTCAGTTTGCACACTTTTGTTCGATCCTTAGATGCGAAACCTGGTGGCAACTGCATGTATACCTTCTCATCCAAACCCCCATGTAAGAATGCATTATGTACATCCATCTGATGCAACTCCCAGTTCTTAGCGGCTGCCACGGCTAAGAAAGTGCAGACTGTCGTCATTTTGGCCACAGGAGGGAAAGTCTCATTATAGTCTAACCCCTCAACCTGTCTATTCCCGAGAATAACTAGCCGAGCCTTATGTCGTTCAACCGTCCCATCTGAATTATATTTGATCTTATAAACCCATTTACTCTCTATTGCCTTTTTCCTGGGAGGTAGAGTTTCCAATGTCCAAGTACCATTATCCTCTAGAGCCTGGATTTCCTTCCTCATAGCTTCCCTCCATTTCTCACTTTTCATTGCCTCCGAAAAGCTGGTGGGCTCGGCTCCTGCAGTGGCTGCAGCTAAGAAAGCTTGATGTCTAGCAGAGAAGTTGGTACATGTCACATAATTCGCTATGGGATAGGGAGTCGTACCTAAGGACTCTGATTCAGAGTTGGCTTGAGTGTGAATGGGGTTTTTCAAACATCGAGAAGTGTAGGTCACGTAGGGCTTCAACAAAACAGACAGCGTGCGATGCCGATGTCCTCTACCAAGTTGCTCTTATGGTGCCGTTTGTGGTGCTGGATCCACATTAATTCTGTCCTCATTGCCATTAATTCCCACTTCCTGCACACTCTCTTCTTCTCCGTGCTCCTCCTCTCTTCCATCATCATTATTCTCAAGGCTCCCCCTATCACAGATGTTGGCTACATCACTCCCCTTGTCTTTATTCCCTTTGTGGCTGTGTACAACATCATCATTGACTGCGGCATCAACTGGTGCAATGGTCGAGCCAGGTTTGTCTCCCAGAGTGGCTTCTGAACCAGCGACAATGGAAATATATTTTCATGGAAGACTACATCACGAGAGACAAAATATTCACCTCTTTCAACATCATATATGCGCCAACCTTTCTTTCCGTAGGGACAACCCACAAAAACACACTTCCTACTCCTTTCTCCAAACTTATCCTTGTCTTGAGGACTCCGATGAGTATAGCAGAGACAGCCAAATACTCTCATGTGCTCGTATTGAGGTGGCGTCCTGAACAGTTCCTCATACGGAGTCTTCCCGCCAAGTACAGAAAAAGGTGTCCTGTTAATCAAGTATCCGGCGGTTAAGGCACACTCCCCCCAAAAACCAATGGGCAAGCCTGCTTGAAATCTCAATGCTCTCGCAACATTCAAGATATGCTTATGTTTTCTCTCTACCTGACCGTTTTGTTGCGGTGTCCCAATGCACGAAGTTTGATGCAGAATGCCATGAGTCTCAAAGTATGATTTCAAGCTTTTAAGTTCTGTTCCATTATCACTTCGAACAATCCTGACTTGCTTGCCAAACTGACGTTTTGCCATGGCACAAAATTTCTCAATAATATGTGCTACTTCACTTTTGTCCAGTAACAAGTAAACCTATACAGCACGAGAATAATCATCAACAATGGTTAGAAAGTAAATTGCACCACAAGAGGCAAGTACTTTATAGGCGCCCCATGTATCACAATGAATTAGAGAGAAACAATCATCAACTTTATGTTTACTTTTAGGAAAAATTTCCCATGTTTGTTTTGCTCTGTAACAAACATCACATGGCTTATCTCCTTCAGTTCTACTATTTAATTTATCTTCTTTAGGAAGAAAAGAGAATATCTGTTTAGATGGATGCCCTAATCTGTGATGCCATAACTCCCATTCATCCATACCTCTTGTTCTATTCGCCCGAACCGGTGATGCTCCTCTAAAATGATAGACCCCATCACACTGCTCACCCACTCCGATCAGACTCTTCGAGGTTTGGTCCTGTATCACACATAGCTTGTCAGTAAAAGTGATAGTACAATTTATCTTTCGCAACAATTTTGCTATGGAAATAAGGGTGCAGTTCATTATTGGTACAAAAAGCACATGATGTAGATAAATATTTCCACCCAAATGTAAAGTCCCTTCTTTCATTGCAATGGTTTGCTTCCCATTGGGAAGTCCCACCGGACACGGTGTAATATTTTGTACATCCATCAATAAGTCAATTTCTCCAGTCATATGGTGCAACGCCCCAGAATCAATTATCCAATCAGTAGAATTTTTCTAACCAGAGAGTTTATCATTAGTCCTGGTTTTGTAAGCATCAAGCATGTTTACGAGAATCTGCCACTGCTCGTCATTAAACCCGTTTAGTCCGATCCTGTCTCCGTCAATTACGATTGCATTATCAGCCACCTCACGCCCTGCAGATGATTGAGCAGCATGAGTTTTTGCTGAATTTCGGTCACGTCCGCCAGAAGGTCCAACATACTTACTCGAACTCTCACCGTTCCTACCGCAAATGGCCGTTGCCGTTTCCCTCCCAGACGTCATGAAAGCGTCAACCCGTCTAGACATTGTCAACTTCATTCACGTTAACGTATAAAAAAAAAAGGAAAGACAGCCGTTAGCAAGCGCGCCGCCCATCAGACCTCTACAGGGTCTTCTTCCTTCTAATTTCGACTCTACGGCAGGAAGAGGAGTTGCAGCGACAAGCTTTCAGCGACAAGCATTGGTCCTTCGTATCAATTTCCGATTCCCGAGTTTCAATACCGTTCGGGGACAAGGGGTCCCAGTTCTCTTGTTCCGTCGATCGATTTCAGACATCAACAGAGGCAATAGCAACAGAAGCCAATCCACTGTTCATTAGCGTCTTCTATCGAACCCGAAACCGGAGGCAATGGCGACAAAAAAGGAACGCACGATGGAGCAGCGTCTCTCATCCTCTTTGTGTTCTTCCCAGAAATCGTGACTGTTCATCGTCTTGAAAACTAGAGCGGCAGTGGATCTGAAACCGCTGACCTGCGGGCGTTGAGAAGACATCTTCCGCGATCAAGATCCTCAAGCAGGTCGGTGCTTATCCCGATGTGGATAGCCATGTGATCCGACCAGAAAAGGGTAAGATGAGGAACCGCCGATACATTTGGGTTCCAAGATTGTGAAGGCTTTCCGCAACATCTCCAGTGTCGTAGTTGCCAATGGGAGAGAAGAGGAGGAACAGTTCTCGCCGCCGCCGGTTCCGCTTGAACAGGGAGAAGAGGAACAGTAGCTTCGTCGCCGCTCTTCTGGGTTGGGTTCGAATGGAGGGGACGAGCTACAGTGCTGATCTGGAAAAACTAGAGTGCAAGGTCTGGACTCAGCCTGTGCCAAGCGAATATGGTGTTGCTCTCAGCAACTTCGTTATGGCTCTGATACCACGAAAAAATAATCTTTGTGGAGAATCTCCGCTTTCATTATGCAAGGCACAATCATATATATACATCTACAATCGACGCCTGAAATTTAGGAGCAGGAGACTCACTTGTAGTAATAACCTAGGGAACTACCAGAATTTGTGCCTAGATGCTCCAGAATTTCCTAGTCCATGACGAATTCCAATACCTTAAAACTACATTTGCCCTTTACAGTGCAACCGGATGATCACAAAAAAAAAAAAAAAAAATACAGGTATTAACTACCATCGGAGCAGAAAAAGTCGCCGACGATGTCTCCCGATGAATTGCAGCGGTATATAAACTAGAATTTAACATGTACACGACCTCTGAGATCAGAAACAGAAGGGACCGTACGAATCTCTTCCGTCAGCCTGTCAACAGCCAGGGCGGTAAAGCGATCCAACAGAATAGGATCATTACAGGATTGAAACGCACATTCGAGACGGTGCTTTAGACGGCACCCTTGGATCTCATGCCCCACCCGAGCACAAAAAATGCAATAACGAGGAAGTCGTTCGAATTGCATCCTAACCTTAATGGTCTTCCCGTCCAGAAATGTATAAGGAACCTGTTGAACTAAAGGGGAGGAAATATCGATGGAAATCTTCAACCTGATAAATCTGCTCCATTTTTTTGTCTCGTTGCCAGAAGGGCGATACGGCCGACCAATACTAGAACCAATATGCATGGCCGCATTAGTATTCAGATAGCCTACCGCATTAACAATCACGCTAATAGCCGCTTGGGAATCGGACAAGAAATGAGTTATCGGTGAAATCTAATATACTGTGAGGATGAACCTTCCAGGATTTAACCAGCATCTCTTTAAGACCTGTAACACACAATTGTCTGTCACTTATTGCTCTACAGACCAAACTTCATTGCCAGTCATCCGCCGGAGAAACATCATCTTGGTTTTCTAGAAGTGGAGAAGAAGAGGAAGGGAGAAGGAGGCGAGAGAGCTCTTGTAGTGTAGAATCATCCGCCATTCAAAACATGAGGGAGAAAACGCCTGACGAGGAAGAAGAAAGGAGAAAGCCTACTCAGTTGTTAGGAGAAACGACCTACTTAGTTGCTCATGTTGGATATGATATCATGTTCTGCAAGTATTGACGTTTATTTCAGTCTTGTAAATCCTTCGGTTATTTCTGCTTCCAAATTCCGGTGAGAGAAAATATTGTCTTCAACAATCAATAATTCAATATTGGTAGGTAGGTAGACACAAGACAAGCATACTTCCAGAGTTCCAGTAGTCCCATGACCCACATCGGATACAAGATAGGCCTCAACCCAGGTCCAACTAGAGATGGGGTAGGTCTCATTTCCGGGCCCAGGGTAAATCTGAAGCCCAAACACGGTGAAGGGTGGACCATGGGATATTGGGATAATGGCCAAGCCAAAGCCCAGCTTGAACCGTACTGTACTATTGTCATTGAAATATCGTTTATTTTGGTTTCAGGTAACAAAAGACAATTTAGAAGGAGAAGGCGAACGATTCACAGTGAATGGCAACAGCAGTCGCACCCCTGAGCGATTCTATACGTGTATTCACAGCAATAGTCCGGAATCATCGACAGGTATTGAGGGTTTCTCTGGCTAGTCGCTTGGTTCTCGTTCGCCGCTCCATCCACCACCGTTCACCTTCCGTTCCGGCGATATTTTCCCCTATTCCTTCTTTGCTCCGACGTTATTCTGTAGTGTCTCACGCTATGAACGGTAATACCACCACTTCCAATGGAGAGGGCAGTCCACTCGGCAACACCGCTGCTCCTGGGGCTGGGACAAACCCAACTCCACCTAACACTGTGAGTCTCTCTTCTCTCTCTCTCTCTCTCTCGTGCTTTCTCGATTCATTCGATCAAATTTGATGACGGATGGTGGTGAGGTGATGTGCAGGTTAGGGCTGTGATAAAGGGGAGGGTGCAGGGGGTTTTCTACCGAAATTGGACCATAGAGAATGCCCAACAGTTGGGTCTGAAAGGGTGGGTCCGCAACAGGAAGGACGGTTCCGTGGAGGCTCTCTTCTCCGGTGACCCTGGTTCAGTCCATGAGATGGAGCAGCGCTGCAGGCGTGGTCCCCCTGATGCCATGGTCACCTCTCTTCAAGTCTTCCCTTCCAACGACGACCCTGGTCCAGGTTTCGAACGCAGGCCCACCGTCTGATGATCCTCAGCTCATTCTCTCTCTCTCTCTCTCTGACTCGTTTTATTCCTTAAATTTTGATTGTAGCCTTTATATTTCTTCTTATGATCGAAAGAAATCTGTTTTGTAGTAACTATGTTATATATTTATAAATAAAGATAATGGTGTGATTTGTTCAACAAATATGCTTCAGTGCCAATATCTGGTTGCAGTGCTGCTCAACACAAACAATCAGAAGCACCAAAATTTGGATTACCCAGTTGGGAATTTTGATATATTTTAGAGTAGGTGACTTGTTGGTGTTAACTATAATCTCATCAATCATCATCACCTTAGGAGATTGAATTGTCTGTATAGATATCTTCATCTGAGTGTGCTTCTCCTCCAATGTAACAGCAAATGGGGTAAAGGAAGATGGAAACATCTGAAATGATTCAACAACTCTGCAGCAGAAATTACCCCTTTCTACTTTAGATCGATCTTTTTTCACTGTGTAGTTCTTGAGACCTATTTGAACCTTCCCTAGGCTGCTCCTTCCAGTTTAATCAAGAATCACCCAAATGTTAATTATTTTCGTTTATTAGTTTATGCATATAGCATTTCAAGCAGATAGTTTATGATCAAAACTTACTAGTTATAATTCACAAGGTTAGAGCTACTCAGAAGGATCCTTACTATGATTTATACAGATTAAACGTAAACAACAATTCACTTTAAGCAGTCAAAACACTTCCATTCACCAATGTACACCACCTTTTAATTTACCTCATACACATAAATTACATGTGGAATTCATGTTTATTGATCCACATAAACCTCATCCTAACTGCAGAGGAAGACATTTCCTGAACTTTCTGTTTGGTTAGAAGAGACATGGGTTGAGTTTCATGGTTCCCCAACTGCATCAACTGCCCGATGAATGAGCTCCAGAATATTTCCTGCTTTTCTCTTGGCTCGTTCTGTACCATTCTCTGTCAATTCCTTCAATGCCTCTTCAGCTCCATGTTCCTTTGCATTTTTAATATGCTGAGCATCGCATGTACACAGTGACCACAACACAGCTGCAGCATTCTCCCGGTTTCGTGGGGACCCAGTTTTCATTACCTCAACTAAGATTGGGATAGGATCAGCCTGACCTATAGCCATCTTCCCTTCTTGGTGGCTTGCAAGGATTGCCAGTATTGCAAGTGCCTCATCCACCATCCCACCACTCACATCCATCATCAGATTCATCAGTGGTGCTACAATCCCAGCCCTCACGGCCCTTACCTTGTTTCCTTGATAGATTGATAGGTTAAAAATAGCAGTGGCAGCATCTTTCTTGCCTCTTGGACTTCCTTCACAGAGCAAACCAATAAGAGCAGGGATAGCGCCTGCTGCCCCAATCGCCACCTTATTCTCATCTACAACAGACAAACTGAAAAGAGTGGCAGCTGCATTTTCCCTTGCTTCCATGCTGCCATTCTTGAGCACCTCCACTATATCATGTATGGCTCCCGCATTAACAATTCTTCCCTTGTTTGCCTCATTAATGGAGAGGTTGAGAAGTGCTGTGACTGCATGCTCCTGTGTCCTAGGATCCTGGGAAGATAGTAAATTGACAAGCAGGGGAATGGCTCCTGCCTCTGCAATACATACTCGGTTATCTGCATTCCTTTTTGCCAACAACCGGAGCTCACCAGCAGCTGCCCTCTGCTCTTCAGTGTTCCCAATTGATAATTTCTGTAGTAGGGCATTGATGGCTGTTCGATCACAATCAGATGCACAACTTCCAGACTTCTTGTTTCTGCAACTTCCTTGTTTCTTTGGAAGTTCAATGCCATTGCTCTCACACCACTGAGTGATGAGACTCTTCAATGCATAGTTTGGTGTCAGGGATGTATGCAACAGAGTCTGCTGTGTCTTGGGACAAGTCTTGTGCCCTGCATCCAGCCATTTCTGAATGCAGGAACGTTCATAAGTCTGCAAAAGAAGTAAACTAGCAGTTAAATTAGGGATATCAATATTAAATACAGTCTCCTTAGCTGGTGGGAGCTACAAACCTGTCCAGTAGCGACAATGACAGGATCTTTCATCAACTCAAGAGATATTGGGCACCGAAAATCATCTGGAATGACAGGAGACCTGTGCTTAAAGCTCTTTTCACCTTTGGAGGTTTCTGCTTCTGAATCTCCTGTGAGTACGTAGCCATTAAGTTTTTTGAGTAAACCTTTCATTTCCTCGAGACATTCTCTTAGATCTCCATCAGTTGAGTCGGCCATTTTGTGCAGAGCAAATGCCTCTTTCTTGATATCGTTAATAGTCCTGAGCTGCAGCTTTTCTGAAAGTTTCCTTAGAACTGCGGGATCAAAGCTCTTTTCTTTATGTGCTGTAATCAAATCCGGTTTCAGTTGGAAATCGGGCGACTCCATCCTTTCTTTTGCCCTTCTAAATTGAGCATGCACGAGTTCAATCTGGATTGCAATGAATCAAGTTGTATGGGTTGTCAGAAGTTTATTTTTTATTTATCTACGGTTTAATGTTAATGCTCTTCATTCTATTACAGTGTTTCTCTGATAAAAAATTAGGGTTGGCACCATTTATATGTACAGCAGCAGTTATTAAATTAAATGATTTCAATAACAAATTGTTGGCAAAAGGTACCTGCTCATGAACTTCCTCTGATAAATCGAGTTTATCATAAGGAATCTCACTCAATGCCTTTTCAATTTGTTCTGTCACCTTCAGGAATTTACCTGCAATTATCTCCCCATATAGAGCCTGCAAACAAAGTTTAATGCTTACATCAAAAACATCTTTTCTGATCTAGTCAAATTCTGCTGATGGGAACACATAGATGAATATCTTAGGGTACGTTTGGTTTACAGTTGGAATCGGAATCAAAATTTCTTAAAATCGGAATTGAAATGGTTTATTTCCTTAGTCTGTTTGGTTTAAACAGGAATCATGATTGAAATTGAAATAAGCTAGAATGGGATTTCATTCCCAAGGGAAGGGGAGGGAATGACCATTCTCTTAAATGGGGGAATGCCATTCCAACAGGAATGGAGAAAGGATTCTGATTCCACCCAACCAAACAGTTGGAATTGGAAGGATCCATTCCGATTCTAGACCCTTATTCTCACGAACCATAAGCCATGGTTCAAAAAGAGAAGAACTGGTTTCTTTCAATACATCATGTAGAATAGAAGAAAAGTGTTCGGTTTACGGTTGAAATCAGAATGGAAATTTCTCATAATGGGAATTAGAATAAGCTGGAAAGCGATTTCATTCCCAAGGGCGGGGGAGGGTATGGCTATTTACTCAAATGGAGAAATGTCATTCCACCAGGAATGTGAATGGGATTCCCATTCTGCCCAACCAAACAGTCCGATTTCAGACCCTTAAGATCTGCCCAACCAAGGGACTTCAGTTATACTTGTACAGTATCTGGGTCTGGGATGTAATCAGGTAATATGTTGATATATGCTTCCCAACTTAAACAAACAGTCAATAACAAACTCCCATTAGTCCCTTTAAGTGCATTTTCATAATTAAGGGAATGCAATTCCTGCCATCTTGAGAAGCTCCTATCTTCTTTATGATCGTTATTGGTAATGGCAAGCCGGAAAAGAAACCATGACTGCAGTTGTTTCTCTCTGATTCATACATCCGATTACATTAATAAGAGACCATTTGCTTCAAAATTGATATTTATTTTACAGTTTCAATGTTAGAGTCTCTGAAGAGCAATTTAAATTTCTATTTCCAGTTAAAATCCAAAACATCCAAAATTTGATAGTTAATATACAAACTCTTTGATGGGTTTTCTCCTTTCAATTTATCTGGGAAAAATGTCGATTCAGTAAGGAAGAAAAATGATGGCTTCAAATACCCATAAAATCAACTTAATCAATCGACAATGGGCGATGAGTTTCAGTACCTGATAGAGCTTGCTCCCTTCGTTCACCGACTGAAGAAGCTCCTTGGCTGATTCCAAGGCGACCTTCAACATATTCAGAGCTCGAGCGTCTTCCTCGCCCAGAGGCGCCTCTCTATCCCTCAATTCCTCAAAAAGAGGGTTCAATAGCTTCACCCTCCTCAGAAGATTATGGTACATCTTCTTCGATGTACTCCGACACTCTGGAAACCCAGAAGCTTCCTTCACAATCTGAACGAGTTGTTCCACCACCTCGTTCGGTTCCTCCATTGGCACCACTTCACCGCAGCTAGAAAATCGAAAAGCCGAAAAACAGACCTGGATTCTTCAAAATTGGGAGTAACAGAATGGATCCAGTTAAGAACTCCCTGCTCTAAAACCCCCGACAAACATGAAACATAAGAATCGCCATGAAGGTAAAGACGAAGAAACTCAAACAACACAGCAAAGTAGGAAGACTGAATTGAAGAGAAGAAGATCAAACAGCAAGAGAAATTGAAGAAAGGGGTTTAAATTAAGAGAAAATCAAAATGAAGATAAATTAAATGGAAATGAAATGTGACCTCTTCTGGCCATCAGAGACCAGGTCATGGAGATCACCCTTACGGACGAAGTCCGACGTTGACAACCCCACTGATGTTTATATTTTTATAGTTGACCAAACTACCTTTCCGATTTTGGCAAAATCGCCCCTTGCTTGTTGATCTACTTCAGACTCCTTGAATTACGGATGAGGGTAGTTCAGGATTTTCGAACATAACAAGGGCGTAAACCCGTGCTATGTCCTGTTCAGGTTGGTATCATGTTCTGTAGATTCTCAATTGGCGGTCGGGATTCACTCATTCATTTTACCCGCGTTAGTTGTGTGGACACGCCGGCGTCCGGCGGTGGCTCGGCTGAGCTCAACTGCACTGAACGCTTCGACCATTCGAGCTTAACAGTTTTTATTTTCTAACGTCTCCCAAGCTTGCTTTTAACAGTTTAGGCTGAGTTTGCTTGAAATGCAAATGCAAACATGTACCCTACATATTTACCCATGTTTCGGTTCATGAATGCAATTGCAAAAGTAATTGCAAAAGTGTGGGTCTATCATTAAATGCTCCAATTATCTTATTCTCCAATGCATTAGTTTTGATCAAATAATTATCAAAATAACACAAAATTGGATCGAAAAAATAAGTATAGTAATGCTTTATTCTCAGAGTAAAAATGTCATAAAATACATTTTTACTTTAATAATCGTTACTTTTTTTACATTTCAAACAAACGCGAGGCTTTTGTATCGCAAACAAACAGAGCTTTAACATTTCTCTGCTTATTATTTGCCACATGTTAAGAAGCCATGAAGCAAAGAATTTAGGGGGCGTTCTTTTTCTGGATTTGGGGGGAAGGGAGTTGGTTAACCAAGAAACCCATGTTCTATACTTTGGGTGAGTGATACCCTTGGGGTAAATAATTTTTCCCACTTAGGGGAAAGTTACCAACACTTGAATGGGACAAAAATGTTCCTTTTAATATTGGAGTTTTATGGCTATAATGGCCATTGCCTTATTTATATGAAAAATAAAAGAACATGGGTAAATACACTTATTCGAGTAAGTCTATATGGGGAAACACTTACCTGGGTAAATGCATTTATTCGGGTAAATAACTTATTGAAAAGTGAACGAAGCCTATTGATGAAAAGGTCCCATTATTTAAGTATGACTTTGACCATCCAAACGCATAATCTCTTCTTAATTTTAAGGCCTTGTTTATTATTTATTTGGATGAATGCACTTATCTGGATAAATGTTTTTTATTGGGAAAGTGTTTTGTTTTTAAATTTTTGGGTACAGTTATATAATGATCTATTATTAAAGGGACAATATTGGCTATGTTTGGTTCTGTTGTTGTTTATTAAAAAAGTTCTGCTACATCAATATCATATAGGTGTTGGCATTTATTGTGCATAAAAACATTGTTTGGTTTCAACATTTATCAAATAAGTACTAAAATACATAAACACTTAGATTTGTATGCATGAGATGTTTGGGGAAGCTTCCAATTCTTGTTTCTCCCAAACGCGTGCATCTAGGCATTTCTTAAAACAAAATGCTTATGTGGCACACTTTAAACCGAGGTAGAAAATAACTTTATGAGGTGTTATATGAAACGCAAAACCAAACAACAAAAACAATAAACGTCTAAAATAACATTTTTCAAATAAATATTTCTTTGATAAGGGTTTGACTATGAAATTATATCCAAAAAAACAACTGACCAATAAACTAGAATCATAAATGTAATATCAGTCAAATGTTATTTATCAAAAATTTTAATTGATTAAAAGACTAAAATCTCTTTCAATATCATATATTTTCTTTATGAAATAAGATCTGAGGCACCGAGACTACCGACACCCACAATTGGCCATATCTATCGATCCGGACGGTAGAAAACTGATCTATATTACACGAAGTGCAATTCATCTAATACATTGCTCCTGTTATTTGATGACACGTGGCGAAAGGGTCCCAGTGGTGTTACATGAATATGTGAATCTGAATCAACCCTAAGCCATCCGTGTTTTGGAGACTAATATAAGATTTTATATTAGAAGAGAGGTTCAAATTTCTACAATCCAGCCATTCAAGAGGTTCAAATTTGTACAGAGCAGTTCAAAGTAGAGTTCCATTTCATGTCCACAGCAAAGCGAACAGCATTCAGAATAGCGATAACCCCAGAAAGTCAGAAAGCAAATCAGCCGAAGGCAACCTAGATATCTCACTTCTCACAATCTAAACACTGATACATATAAATCAGATTAAATACTATTCAGTTTTGACACACGAGAAACTAACCTACCTAATTTCTTGGTAATCTTCTCGTAATTAGTTAGATATCAAGCCCTAATTAGAGGGGAGGTCAAAGACCTCCAACGCCCAAGCTAATTTAGGGCTGTTTGGTTGAAGTGCAAAAATTGAATATATAGTGCAAATGATTTAGGTGCAAATTTTGATTTTTTTTTTTGTTTTTAAAATTTATATTATTTTTCTGGATTGCAGTACAAATGAAATAAAATAAGACTTGAAGCAGCATAAAGTAAACCTCCCACCCCCCCCCCCCCCAAAAAAAAAAAAAAAAAAATTTAACTGGAATTTGCATTCTTTTTTATTTATATTGCAACCAAACACATACTTAGATGGTAAACCTCTATTGATGTCCTCATCAACCTGTCTAAAACGACTCTGAATCTTCTGCCCACAATACACTATCCCTCGTGAATTGGAAATATCTCCCCCTGCATAATATATTATGCAGAGGATGAGATGTTTTCCATATATGACTGTGATAAACATGAACAGAATTCTTGTGAACAGGAGATCCGAATTCATTTAAAACCCATACGAGTATACAAAGCATCACATGAGATCATGCATGCCCATTTAAACATTTTCCTATAATATCGTGATAGCCCCATCAGATATTCCTTTGCATGGAAGGCACACTTTTACTAAAGATGAGAGATACTATGAGAAAGGGTGTTCAGGGTTCAGTTAATCGAACCACATGGGGTATTATTTGAAACCAAACTCATATTATATATTGGTTTTCGAAAATCTTCGAACCGAGAATGAATTGAATCAACCGGTTGATCAGTTTCCATTTTTGACTGATTCAGTTTTTTGGTTCATTCAATTAATCGGATCAATCGGTGAACAATCAACGATCAGTTTCCATTATTGACTGATTCAGTTTTTTGGTTCAGCTCAATTAATCGGATCAATCGGTGAATAACCAACGTTTAATCATACCAACTGGTATATATATATTTATATATTCTATATATATTATATTTTTCATATTATTTATAATGTATAATATAATATTGCATATATTTCTAGTATTTATATTAAATAATTATATATTTATTGTTAATATATATCACAAATTCAAAAAAAAAAAAAAGAAAAACCGAACTGGTCAACTGGGTGAATGGATTCCATCGATTGTGTTCTTTCGGGGAATAAACCCAAGATGAGATTTGATTGAGCTTGTCCAGGATCTCCACTAGACGAGCTAGGATCTCTTCTTGTCCATGTCATCAATAAGAAGGTTATGCTTGGGCTGGCATGGAAGGCCCAATAATTTATGGGCTCATTGGAGGATCTTGCGATCAATGAAGATCTTGTTTGCTGTTTTGGTAAGATTTTGGGCTCAAAGAAGTCAAAGGAGATGTAGGACCTTTTTCTGATCGGTGGTGTTGAAAAGGCCTAAAGAGATGCCAAAAGCATTAGGGTAGGGTAGAGGCAGAGGTGGCGGAGGAAGAAAGATTAATTGATGGTTTTCAAGTTTCCTTTGTAGATTTTTGGTTTTTTTTGCTTTCATTTTTTTTTTTTTGAATTAACTGTGCATTAATCACGCTTAAAGCTAGTTTGAGCCCATTTGTGGGTCCGGTATCTTCTTTGGTTTGAGCCCATTTGTGCTTCTTTGTCTCCTATCTTTTTCGTTTTAATATTTTTTATTTACTACCAGAAAAAGGGTTTTTATTATTCTTCCACCTCATAAAATTTTTATTGGTTTAATTGTATAATTAGAATCAGTAATAAGTGGAAGAATCTATTAATGTACAATGGGATATCGTATCATAGATGCAATTTTGATAAATAAAATTATAAAACCGAAAAAAATTTTTGAAACTGGATAAATAATAAAATTTTCAACAAAAAAGGGTTTCATTCAACATTTAAGTATGAAAATTTGTAAGTCTTCTTTGCTGAGAATACTGTTTAGAGTTGGGCCATTAAAGTAAAAACATGGTCTTAGTAGGATTATGAAGCTCTATGAAATTTTCAATTAAATGGTGCCCATCTAAGTTCGATTCAATTATTATTTTTTGGGATTATATCTAGTTTATCCAATCACAATTTAAGTTGTGCTTTAGTTAGAGTGGACAATTTCCTATTCTCTAGATGAATTTGTTTTTTTTTTTTTTATCTTAATGCTAAATTTTATTTATTTTTAAATAATCTTTGTTAATTTTTATTGTTTTATTATTATTTTTAGGTAAAATTATAAAAAACATCACCTTATAACAATTCTATTAACCACTTTTGTGTTTTGATCCTAACAAAAGCCTCTCCTATAGCTTTGAGAAAAAAAATGCAAATATCTCATTTCCTTTGTTTTCCTGTAACATACATTGAAATTATCAAAATACCCTTATCATTGTTAATGCATTATCATATATAATTTAAAGTTTCAACCTTACCCTTCTCTAATTTATTATGCTTGAAAACTTTGAAAGAATAATTCTCCTTACTCTTCATGGACAAAGTAAGGCACAAAGTCTGAAGTGAAGTAAAGTTAATGCACCAATCAATATTTTTTATTTGGAATGCTCATGAAAGGAAGGTATTTGCACCTTTTTCAAAATAATAGGGGATGTTTTTGTTAAGGTCAAAACACTGGGGGGGTCATAGGATTGTTAAGAAACCCAAGGAGGTTTTTATAAAATTTCCTATTTTTAAATGGAATTTAAATTGATTTTAAAACAATTAAACTATATTTAAGATTAGTATTTTTATTAATTTTTTAAATTAATAAAAATTGAATTTATTTAAGCACATTAAGTTTTTATTAAATTTAAATTCCTTATGAGATTTAATTAACTATATAAATTTTTATTTTTTAGTGGAACTTAAGATGGTTTTGAATTAATAAAATTTGATTACAAAAATAGTAATTGTTTGATTATTTTGTATTAGTTTTATATTAATTTTAAATAGATATTAGTTTTTAATTTATCTTATTCCTTTTATTAATTAAATTATTTTATTATATTTATAAAAATATTTTTATCAATAACAATAATTAATAGTTATTTTTATTTTACTTAAGTAACTTACTAAATTATTATGATTAATTGTTTTTTATTATTTTCAAATAGAATATAAATGGATTCTAGTTTTAAATGGAGGTAGATTATTTAGTGCAATAATATATGATTGAATATCTCAATTTCAATATAACTAATCTTTACTAATAATTACAGTTTAATGCAAATATATCTAATATATAAAATTATAGTTAAATTGAAATGGATATATATAGATAAAGTTAATGTATTTTATGCAATTAAGTGGAATAATAGAGATGAAAAAGAAATAGTGGCATGAGTTATTGAAGAGAGAGTTATAATGACACATTTAATGAAGAGAGATTATTAAAAGAATAAATAGGAAAGAAGAGAGAGAGAGAGCATGTGTTAATGGTGTATTAATGTGTTAAAAGTAGATTCCTTTAATAACTTCCATATGCATGGCAAAGACAAAATAATGCTTATGTTATGCCTCAGAGTGTTTTTTGGACATATTGCCTTTTTGGTTTCCCACTGGTTTGTATCGAGCCTCCGACATTATTGAGATGCTTAACAAACTTTGTGAAACCAATCTCTCTCTCTATCTAAAAAAAAAATAAAAATAAAAAAAAAATAAAAAAACAAAGAAAGAAAAGAGAAAATGAAACCAATCCCTAGTATTGAAATATGTTTCTTTTCTCTCTCTCTAATGCGAGGTATTTAAAAGTTAGTTGTACTTGTATGCTTGTACGATCAACTCTCCGTCTTACATTGACAGCCGGTGTGCTCTCTGAGCAATATGCTTTCTGAGGTTTCGTCAAAACTTTGGATAGCTGAGGTCGGTGGTTGACAAATCGAAGCTGCGTGCTCTCCAAAAGTCCTCCATTGAAAAGGGGAGAAAGTGACTTTAATGGAGGTCACACTCGGAGCAAAAGTTAAAATCTCTGCAAAACATATGTAGGAAAGATCTGTATGGGAAAGTAATGGCAGACAAGAGAATGAATGCACATGGAGTCTTGCAGCATGTTCATAACTTTTAGCCTGACTCTAAATATGAAGTCAAATGGTTAGAAAACGAAATACTATGGATCACTTTTAAGGAGAAAGATTTGAGATTATTCCTGGAACAAAAGCCATGGCTAGTAAATGGGTACCCGCTATTACTAAACAAATGGGTACCAGATGTCTCGATAGATAAACTTGTCTTTGATGAGCTCTTCATTATAGTGAGAATCCTGAATGTACTTGTAGACAAGCGATGCTGGGAATGGGGAGCTAAACTGGTAAAGATAGCTGGCGAAGCGGTTAAAGAAAGATGCTTGGAAGGGGAAGAGGAGGAAGAATTAGAAGAAGAGGAACCACAGTGGGGTCATTTCTTCAGAATCATAGTCAAAATTAAGGTGAGCAAACCACTGGCGATGGGAAACTACGATGTACACGAAGAGGGAGAGAAAGTTTGGTACAATTTTCAGTATGAAGGATTGCCGTTATTCTTCTTTAGATGTGGCCTTATAGGCCATGAGGAGATAAACTACGAAAAAGTCTCAAATGCGCAGGCAATGGAGGAGATTACAAAGAGGTTGGATGCTCAAACCTTTGAAGCTGAAGAAGGAAAAATGAGATATGGGATGACTCTAAGAGAAATACTAGAAAAAGAAGACTTTAAATTCAAAAACTCTCAAAGGACGGATATTGAAGCAACGAGAGAGAAAGGCCCAATTTGAAGCGAGAATAGGTTTAGAAGGACGACAGAGGAGAGGAGTATGAATCAACTGGGTGGTCAGGAAGGTATGGAGATACTAAAGTTAGTTGAAATTAGAGGTGCAGGAATGTGATCTCTGACACATATCAAGGACCGAAACAAAAGCTTTAAAGGCATGGACTCATGCAGAAGGAGATTGTTTCAAGAGGCGCCAAACCTTAGTTCTGGATTAAGGAGCATTTTCTTGTTGAGGGGACAGTTCGACTGATTATTTTGCCGGAGAAGTCATGCCAGCTAACTGAGTTGGAGGAAAAAGACAATACGATCAAGGAAGTGACAGTTACAGGTGGGGGAGCTCGAGGTTTCTGGAGGCAGAATTAGGCTAAGTGGACAGGTTTTGCCAAGGTGGCAGTAGGAGAAGTAGGAGGGGTGATAGGTGCATGGTTGGGTGACAAAATTCAAGTGACGTGTTATGACAAAAAAAGCCTTAAAGGGAAAGATCCCATGGTGAAGGCTATTTTTCAAGATGAAGTGCTGACAGCTTGTCTGCAACAAAAGAGAGAAGAATGAAGGGGTAGTTATTATAGAAGTGGAAACAGAGAGTGGGACCTAGCCGAACATGAATCGGGGATGGGCAAAAAGAGAGATACCCGAGAAGATATCAGAACTGAGTCGAATCTGGAATGGTTGATGGAAAAAGAAAACTCACCTGGAGAGGGCATTGATTTTGAAGACTTCCTGTTAGAAAATGAAGATATTGATGGGGCTGCAGTCGAAGGAATCGAAGGGTGAGTTGCTAGCTACGGATATGGAATTGGAATCTTCTGAGACAGGAACTGTAAACTGCTTGGGTAGTCATAGATCAAATGAGGTATGTGCCTACTATTGTCTCTATTATTTCTATGCATTCGAATGCTATGCTTTCTAATCTAGATGAATGTGTTTTTATCTCTGGCCTTTTAACAACAAATGCAAATATTTTGAGAAAAGAATTGATAAAAAACTACTACAGATGTGGAAAAAAAGAAAGAGGAAAAATGGATTAGATGAAAAAGGAGTCTCAAGAAGGGAGGTTAGTTTATGAAGTTATTTACCAAAACCAGGAAAAATAAGGAAAATGGAAAAATCAACAAAAATATAGGGAAGGGAGGGTATTGGGACTTGAGGGAGGGAACAAAACATCATTTCTTGGGGTTCAATGTAGAAAGAATCATTTCAAAAAATTATTGTGTAGTAAGCAAGAAAGGAGGGAACTCTAGAAGTACCTTAGATTCTATAGCACAGTTCAACTTAAAAATAAGTGGGTTTTGCGACCTGTCCCACAATAGGTCTCGAGTAGAAAATGAGAATATTGAGCTGGAATTGTTAGGGAGTGGGCTCTACGTTGACAATTCGAGCTTTAAAAGAAACCCAAAATAAAGAAAGAGCTGACTGCGTATTCTTAATAGAAACAAAGAATTCATTATTACAAGTTAGAAAAAAACTGAAATTTCTCAAAGATTGGCAATGTTGGGGGGTGGATGCTAGGGGTTTAAGTGGTGGTTTAGCTTTGTTTTGGAAAGAGGATGTGACTAAGGTACTTTATGCAAATGAAAATTTTATACATGTGTGTTTTGAAACCCATAGAAATGATGTGTGGCACTACACTTTTATTTATGGTGAGCCGAAGAGAGCCAAGAGGAATTTTTTTTATGCAGAAACGGGAGAGTGGCAAAAACTAATTCAAGGTCCTTGGATGTGTGTAGGAGATCTCAATATGATTTTCTTCAATTCTGAAAAAGGAGGGAGAAATTGTAGTGACAGTAAATTACAGAAGTATAGAGATCTTTTGGATGTGTGTGGGCTCCAAGAAATTCCTAGTAGTGGGCCCTTATTTACCTGGACAAACAAAAGGGAAGGGGACAGGCTTATTCGGGTGGAGACCTGTGCAGAAAGGCTCCAACCATATTAAACTTGGGGCAAAATGCAGAAATTTGGCTCAAAATCGTAAAATTTGGAATAAAGAGGTGTTTGGAAACATCCAAAAGAGAATAGCTGAATTAAAAAAAAAAAAAAAAACCTCATTACAAGAAGAATCAAGAAAGCGGGGTGCTGAATATAATGCAAGGAAAGTTAAAGAGGTTGAAGCAAAATTAAATGTATGGCTCAAAAGAGAAGAGATGATGTGGTTGTAAAGATCAAGAGTGAATTGGCTCCAACATGGGGACAAAAATAGTATGTTTTTCCACTCTATTACAAAGGGGAGGAGAGCTATAAATAGAATCAGCTATTTGAAAAACAATAGAGGAGAATGGATTGATGATGGGAGGAAATATCCATAGAATTAGAAAATCACTTCAGTGCAGTTTATCAATCCTCTGGGTCTAGAAACCAAGATGATATGCTTTCTAGTGTGGAACCAACGCTAGATGAGGTGGATAGAGAAAATTTGGAAAAGGAAGTAACTTAAGAGGAAATTAAGATTTCTATGTTTCAAATGGATCCAAGGAACGCCCCTGGCCCAGATGGTTACCCAAAATTTTTCTATAAAAAAATTTGGGTTGAAGTGGGTATTGATGTGACTAGGGTAGTAAAACACATTTTCTCAACAGAGAAACTGCTCAGAGAATTTAATGAAACTTACATTGCATTAGTCCAAAAAATAAAAGACCCGGACTTAGCAGGCCATTATTGGCCAATAAGTTTGTGCAATACTGTTTATAAGATAATTGCAAAGGTTCTTGAGAATAGAGTGATGGTGCGCGATCTAAATACTCCTAGATGGAAGACGATCCGAACTCTAATTGTGCGGTGAGCTGGACCAATTTGCAAAATAGTGGATCAGAGAACCCGGGGTAGATAACCCGGCGAGGTCGCTCCGATTTGCAAAATAGTGGATGCGAGCTGAATACTTGAGTGCTTGAATGCTGGTGAGTAAAATAATCTCGCATACCTTTGCCTTAGGGTTTTATGTCCTTGTATAATGGAGTAGTCGTGGGCCTTACGAAAGCGCTACGGGATCTCCGGGCTGTGCGGATAAGATCTGTTCCGTTTTTGAAGGGGAGTAATGTGTTGATAAGGTTTATCATCTACCTCCGATTTAGGTAGAGCTATGATGAGGCTCGTCGTGATCCGAGAAATTTGGGGTCCGTTGGGGAGGCCTTTCGAGTAGATTACGTGGCATTTTGGCTCTTTAGCTCCAAACTGGTACTTTGGTTCTTGAGTCCCGAACTGGATTAGGTGTCGAGGTGTATCTACGTCGAGGTGGTTTTTTGGGCCGAGGTGGCTGAACATCCGAGCTCAGAATGTTACGTGTCCCCTTCTTACTAGGTCGTGCCGAATCACCCTTCATCAATTGCCCCCTACTCCCTGTGCCAGGGGTCCCGATCCGGTGCGGGGAGTTCATGACGAGTCTAGGTGGGTTTGGCATGAAGTCTAGGCGACTTGAAGGGCGAACCACTGGTCGAACCTGTTCAATCATCTGGCTTAACCACAAAATGACCCTGATCATGTCTCGACCACGCACGGACGTCACACTGTTTATAAATTCTGCGGACGCCAAAGGGCGCACTCAACCGGTTTTGTCCTCGGGTTGTGTGCATCTAGTTTTCATGGGAGCTGTCGGATCGTATAGATCTCAAACGTTGATTTCCGAATGTGGTGGACTATAAATAGGGGGCCGAAGGGCCCATTACCTTTGCCATAAGTCGTGTAACTAAGCTCTCCTGAGATCGCATCGGAGTCCTTTAGCTCACCATTCTTTCCCTTGTGCCCGAGGTCGTTATCGTCTTCTTTGGTGAGTTTGTCTTCTTTCACTAGTTGTTCCCTTTTCCTTTTCCTGTCCAATATGTCTAGTGCTAGCATAGATAGATTACTTAGTGACTCTAGCGAGCTTGGGGGTGCCGAGGTGCGGTCCTCGACTCCCGTCGGTGAGGCCAACTCTTTGTTAGAGAGCTCCTCTTTAAACCTTTTAGGAGAAATGTCTTTACCTGACGTCGGGCCATCTCGCCTTGAGGAACCCAAACCTCAGGTAGAGCGGCCAGACTCCGGAAAGGGGGTCTTGTCTTCTACTCGAGGTCAGAATCCGGACAACTTTGGCCCTTCCACGATGACCTCGGACAGGTTGCTTTCCTTGATAGCTCGTTACCGTCTCCTCGACACCCTTGTTTTCAGCATTCCTTTGGGTCAGTACCCTTGGGTTCACGATCATAACGAACTCGCGGTTTTTGAGGAGCAGCTCGTAGTTGGGCTGCGCTTCCCATTCCACCCCTTCATCGTATAAATCATTAAGTTCTTTAACGTCACCATTGACCAACTACACCCGAAGTCCATTCGTACCATTGTTGGTACGATCTCACTTTTCCATGAGTATAACCGACCTCTTACTTTAGACATCTTTAGCTCGATTTGTTCCATTAAAAAGATCTCTTCTTTCCTGCATGGGGACACCCGACAGAGCTACTATATCTCACCTCACTCTGGGTTCAAGGTCCTGTTCGGTAACCCGAACAAGGTATCGGCCTGGAAGAGGAGGTACTTCTTTGTTCGGAATTCTGAAGGATGGCCATTCCCGACTCATTGGCGAGTGGCCATTAAGGACCCCGCGGTGAGGTTGGATGCAGAGATAGGGTGGTCATCCACTCTTGGAGGAACCTCGGCCTTGAGATGAAAGATTTCCTGGCCGAGGAGAAGCTTGTACGAGCTGGGGCTGAGTCCTCCTGGTAGGCCTCCACCTCGGCACACACATTACTTCTCCTTTTTCCTTTTCGCACTTACTTCAGTTCGCAACTAACTCTTTTTCTTCTCTCTTGTAGAAGCTATGACGGGTGTTGATGCCGCTAACCTTTTAAGGAGTTTTTAGAAGGGGAAGACGAGAGGCTTCGAAGAGGTCCCATCGAGAGGAGGCCTCCTCTTCGATTCTTGTCGATCCCGAGGTCGTGGCACCAGAGGCACCCTCTACTGAGCTCCCAGGGGAGGACGTTCGTCCCTAGCCCCCGGTTGTTGACTTGGACGAGGATCAGGATGAGGGGACCCCGCCTCGCGAGCTTGAAGGTACTTCGGTGCCCGAGCCTCAACCCCCTTCAGCAAAGGAGAGCATAATGACTCCGAGGCTTGAGCTCCTTAAGAGCAAGGATGTCGTGTTTCCTGCGGAGGTAGCAGAGTGGGCTAACATGCCAACAAGTCAGCTCGGAGGGAGGGCAACCTCCTACTGTATGGTGGTAAGTAACCTGCCCCTTCACTCACTTTCAAGAAAGAGATTGCGCCATCAAGGAGTTCAAGGAGTCCCCTGAGTTTCACGACCTCCAGGTCGAGTATGGCTCTGGCTCATACCAGTCGGGCTTCAAGCTCTACAAGTGGTTGATGCGGTAGAAGTTTCCCCAGCTCGACTTCGGACCTATCTCCATGTCTGCCATTACTCTTGAGATGGCGAAGGAAGCTGACAAGAAACCTGACTCCTCCAAGGGAGAAAGCGATGACAAACTTCTCGAGGCGAGACCGTCAAGGGAGGCAGGTCAGGATGTCGTGGAGGACCACATGGAGACCGACCGACCTGCTGGAGGTGATTTTGGCAGATCTGATGTTTAAACATGCCTCTTTTCTTGGACCCCCCCCCCCCCCCCCGTGCCCCCATTAGTGTATGTCCTGGGCCTCTGAGCTCGGTTATAGTAACCATGTATTCAAAACCTTTTTGTTAATGAAATATAGTGATTCAAAAAATCTTGTGCAAAAATCTTTCTAATTAAAAAATTTTCCCAAGTGTTGGTTATCCCGAAGTGCCAGACTAGCCAATTAGACTCTAGGTGGGATTAACCTTATGTTGTTGTACGCCGAGGTGGATAGACACTGTAGGGTATATACCCGACTTGTCTATGCACGGGCTACTTAGAGGCGATTGGTTATTTTGAAGTGCCAGACTGGCGAGCTGGACTCCAGGTGGAATTAACCTTATGTTGTTGTACGCCGAGGTGGATAGATACTGTAGGGTATATACCCGACCTGTCTATGCACGGGCTACTTAGAGACGATTGGGGATCGTTGCGCCTATGTTGAGGCGATTAGGACTTGTTTGCCCATGCCGAAGAGGCGACTAGGACTCATTTGCCTATGCCGAAGAGTCGATTATGACTTATTTGCCTATGCCGAAGAGGCGACTAGGACTTATCGTAGTGCCGAGGTCTTTTTTTTTAGCTCGGCATCATAGCCCTTAGGCTTTTGGGAGTGACTCACGGTTCTCTCTCCAGTCGGTCGTCTTTTTTGGTCAATTCAGTGGTCGCATAGACTTAGACAAATTTTGCCTTGGAGTCGCGGGCTCATAAGTAGTACCTTCTTAGGTTATCAATATTCCATGCTCGAGGTACCTGCTTCCCTTCCAAAGTCTCGAGCTCGTATGTATCCTCCTCGAATACTTGCTTTACATGGTATGGACTTCCTAATTTGGTCCGAGCTTACCTACGCCGGGCTTTGGTACCATAACTTTCCGAAGAACCAAGTCGTCGACACGGAACTGTCGCTTTCTGACCCAGGCGTTATAGTACCGAGTTACTCTTTGCTGGTAGGCTGCGCTCCGAATGTAAACTAGGTATCGCACCTCCTTTACCAGGTCCAAGTTGGTACGGAGCTTGTCATCGTTTGCTTCCTCATCATAAGCCTCCAATCATAACGTGGGTACCTCGATCTCTGTCGGGATCACCGCCTCTGTGCCATACGTGAGGTTGAAGGCGGTTTCACTCGTCGCAGTCTTGATAGTAGTTTGGTAGGCCCAAAGGACACTAGGCAGTTCGTCTACCCACAATCCCTTGGCTTGAGTTAAGCGAGCCTTCAATCCGTGAAGTATTGCCTTGTTAGTTACTTTTGCTTGTCCGTTCGCTTGGGGGTGTGCCACCGAGGTAAAGTTTTGCTGAATTCCCATCTCAGCACACCAGTTTTGAAACTTAACATCTTCGAACTGCTTCCCATTGTCGGATATCAGCATCCGGGGTAGTCCGAAGCGGCATACTATGCTTTTCCAGAAGAAGTTGTGTATGTTACAGGCTCGTTACCATGGGTTCGGCTTCCACCCACTTCGTAAAATAATCTACTGCTACAACCAAGAACCTCTTCTACCTTGTTGCTAGTGGGAAAGGACCAAGGATGTCGATTCCCCACTGCACAAAGGGCCACGGGCTGGTGAGGTATTTCAAATCAGCAGCAGGTCGGTGGTGGATGTTGGCATGCCTCTGACACTTGTCACACTTTTTGACAAGCTCGAGTGCATCCGCCTTCATTGTGGGCCAATAATAGCCTTGCCTTAACACTTTATGTGTGAGGGCTCTGCCACCCAAGTGTCCACCGCACAAGCCTTCATGGGTGTCGCGAAGTACATGCTCAGTTTCTGAGGGTCGCAAGCAGTGTAGGTAAGGGAGCGTGAAGGATCTTCTGTACAACTGTCCATCTATGAGGACGTACTTGGCTGACTGACACTCTACCCTCTGAGTCACATTGCGTTTTGTAGGTAGGGTCCCGTGTTGCAGATAACTCGCGAGTGGGTCGATCCAGCTTTGTTCCGCTTGTGACATGGGAGCAACCTCTTCTGCCCCCTCGAGTGGGTCGCATAGTGTTGTTGCTCGTGTTATCTAGACGTGACAAGTCATCGGCCTCAGCGTTCTCGGACCTCGGAATTTGTCTGATAAAGTAGGAGACGAAGCTACGCATGATCTCTCTGACTTTGGCCAAGTAAGCTGCCATAGTGGGGTCACGGGCTTCGTACTCACCAGTGACTTGGTTGACCACTAGTTGTGAGTCGCTGCATATGATGAGGTGCTTTGCTTTCATTTCCCTTGGTAAGGTTAACCCGGCGATGAGCGCTTCATATTCTGCCTCATAGTTTGATGCCTCGAATCCAAACCGGAGAGCATACTCCAGCTTCACCTCGTTTGGGCCATACATTATCAGTCTTGCACCGCTCCTCTGCTGGTTGGACGAGCTGTTGACGTGGAGGATTCAGGGCTCCTTGTCCTAGGTCGGTTCCATTCTGACTGGGGCTGGCGCTGCACTGGTTGATGCTTCCGTCGTGTGGGCGAGCTCTGTCAACTTGAGGGTCGCTACGCCGAACGTGCACTTTGCTACAAAATCTGCCAACACCTGAGCTTTGTTAGGAACCTGCCTAACTCAGGGCTCTTCGAGGGACCAACCTCCTGAATTCTTGGAAGGAGAGAGAGAGAGAGAGAGAGAGAGAGAGAGAGAGAGAGAGAGAGAGAGAGTTTAATGCTGAAAGAGTCCTCTCCTATTCCTTTTCTTCTCTACTACTTATAGTGTTACAATCTTGACTGTTACAACTGTTACAAGTGGATGGCAGTTGTTACAAGTGGATGGTTAGTTGAGTTGATGTGGCCTCTTGTAAAACTGACTAACTGCCTTCTGTTGGTCTATTCCAACAGTCTTGACAATCCAATTGGATGGCAGTTGTTACAAGAGGCTGGTTAGTTGAGTTGATGTGGCCTCCTCTTGTAAAACTAACTGTCTTCTGTTGGTCTGTTCCAACAGTCTTGACAATCCAATTGGATGGCGGTTGTTACAAGTGGATGGCAGCTATTACAAGTGGTTGGTTAGTTGAGCTGATGTGGCCTCCTCTTGTAAAATTGACTAACTGCCTTCTGTTGGTCTATTCCAATAGTCTTGACAACCCCCATTCCTTTAGAGCGACCTTGCCCTCAAGGTCTAATGTAGCAAATTTGATTGCAGATCTAAGTGGGAAAATTTGAGTCCATGTGCATGAATGTGGGCTGATCTGGGTCTCCTCTTTGCTTTGTCAGTGTTGCAAGACTGATGGGCCTTGGGCCCTTGCATGTCTGCCCTTGTAGATGGACTGTAGAGTTTTCTGATGTGAAGTCCATGGTGAGACGAGCCCAGTCACAGACCACGGGTCCTAGCTGCCTTAACCATTGAATGCCTAGCACCACGTCTGCTCCACTGAGATGGAGAGGATATAGGTCCACCGCAAACTGATGACCCTGAATCTTTAGTGGTAGGCCCATGCAAATGCTATTGCAAGATAGGCTATTACCGTTGGCCACATGAACCGTAAAGGTCGTTGTTGGTTGCACCGGAAGTCCCATTTTATCCACCAAGACTTGAGTTATGAAGTTAAGGGAGCTGCCACTGTCTATGAGGATTGACACTTGGCGTCCTAGAATCAGCCTTGCAACTCTCATTGTTTGAGGGGATGCAAGTCTCGTAAGGGCTTGTAAGGATATTTCAGGCGTGCCATTGGATTGTATTTCCCACCCTGGGTTAGATTCTCTGCAACCGGTGATGCAGCGATGGTCTGACTCAAATTTCTCTTTGCAGTTGTAACAGAGACCTTTGTCTTTGCGGGCTTGCATCTCTGCCCAGGTCAGCCGTTTGAAAAGAACCAGTGGGCCTGGGCCCAGTACTCCCTCCTTGTCTGGTGCTGTCGTCCTTTCTTGATCCCTTCTTGCTTCTGGACCCCATGGTCGCTGCACCTTTCTTGCTCGATTGAACTTGTCCTCATACAATCTTGCTAGTGCTACCGCATTGATGACCGAAGTGGGCTGCATCGCTTTCACTTCCAGTCGCAGTTCTTCTTTTAGGCCGCCAACGAAGTTTCCCACCAATGCCTTCTCTGTCCACCCTTGGACTCTCACGGCTAGCCTTTCGAACTCCATTTGGTATTCTTTTACTGATCCTACTTGCCGCAACTTTGCCAAATTTTCATCAAGATCTTCGAACCCAGATGACCCAAAACGGACAGTCATGGCATCGGTGAAGTCTGCCCAGGTTTGGCGAGGGTGCCCCCTTCGGTACCATTGAAACCAAAGGATGGATTCCCCTTCAAGATGTGCAGAAGCCAGAGCTACCCTATCTTGCCTCGGTGTTTCATGGTAATCGAAATACCTTTCTGCTCTGAGAATCCAGAGAGTTGGATCGCCACCTGAGAAGATGGGGAAGTCGATTTTGGCCATTCTTGTTGCCGCCCCTATTATGTGGCTGTTTTCATTGTTGCGCTCTTCTTGGCTTCCTCTGTCAATGTTCGTTGCCCCCTGCTCTAGTCGAAGGAGGATAGCAGTGAAACTTTCCTTCATTTCCTTGAGATCTGAAGACATTCGATGGATCTCGACTTCCATCTGATCCACTTGGGTGTCTACTGATGTGTTTCTTGTGTTGGTCATGCTGGCTCTGATACCAAATTGTTAGGAACCTGCCTAACTCAGCTCTCTTCGAGGGGCCAACCTCCTGAATTCTTGGAGAGAGAGAGAGAGAGAGAGAGAGAGTTTAATGCTGAAAGAGTCCGCCCCTATTCCTTTTCTGCTCTACTACTTATAGTGTTACAATCTTGACTATTACAGTTGTTACAAGTGGATGGTAGTTGTTACAAGTGGCTGCTAAGTTGAGCTGATGTGGCCTCCTCTTGTACAACTGACTAATTGCCTTCTGTTGGTCTATTCCAACAGTCTTGACAATCCAATTGGATGGCAGTTGTTACAAGTGGCTGGTTAGTTGAGCTGATGTGGCCTCCTCTTGTAAAACTGACTAACTGCCTTCTGTTGGTCTGTTCCAACAGTCTTGACAATCCAATTGGATGGCAGTTGTTACAAGTGGATGGCAATTATTACAAGTGGCTGGTTAGTTGAGTTGATGTGGCCTCCTCTTGTAAAACTGACTAACTGCCTTCTGTTGGTCTGTTCCAACAGTCTTGACAAGCTTTGACTGCTGGTCGAGACTCATACTGGATATCGTATTCACTCAGCTCGATGGACCACTTTGTTAATCTTTCAGGCACCTCGGGCTTGAGTAGAATCTATCTCAGGGGTTTGTTGGTGAGAACAACGATAGTATGGTCCTAGAAGTATGGGCGAAGTTTTCGGGCTGCTATGATTAGTGCGTATGCTATTTTCTCGATCTCCAGATATCTAGTTTTAATTTTGCTTACATAGTAGATGGGTCATTGAACTCGATCTACTTCTTTGATCAATATCGAACTAACCACTTCATCGCTCGCAAAGGTATAGTTTTAACACGTCCCCTTCTTAGGGTCGAGTTAAAACTGGGGCAGTACTTAAGTAATTTTTTAGTTCGTCAAAAGCGAGCTGGCATTCTTTAGTCCACTCGAAGTCCTTGCTCTTTTTTATAGCTTTAAAAAAGGGTAGGCACCGGTCTGCCGATTTAGACATGAAGCTGCTCAGGGCGGCTATCCGGCCAGTCAGCCTCTGGACCTCTTTTATATTCCGGGGTGGTTTCATATCTAGAATCGCTTTTATTTTGTCTAAATTGGCCTCGATGCCGCGTCGGTTGATTATATAGCCTAGAAATTTACCCGAAGTGACTCCGAAGACGCATTTATTCGGATTTAACTTCATGTTATATCTTCGTAAAATTTGAAAAACATTTTTTAAATCATCCAGCAAAGAATTTGAAAACTGGGTCTTCACGACCATGTCATCAACATAACATTCTACTTTATTGCCGATTAACGGCTCAAAAATCTTATTTACAAGGTGCTGGAATGTTGCCCCAACATTTTTCAATCCGAAGGGCATGACCTTGTAACAATATAACCCGAGCTTAATTATGTAAGCGGTCTTGTCTTCGTCAGCGGGATCCATCCTAATCTGGTTATAACCGGAATAGGAGTCCAGGAAACTCAGCAACTCATACCCTGAGGTTGCGTCCACTAGGCGATCGATCTTGGGCAGCAGGAAGCAGTTTTTCGGGCAGGCTCTGTTTAGGTTGGTGTAGTCGACGCACATGCGCCATTTGCCATTGTCTTTTTTCACCAGAACCGGGTTAGCCACCCAGCTCGGGTAATGGGCTTCCTTGATGAAGTCTGTTGCTAGGAGCTTCCCAACCTCTTCATCGACTACCCTCCAACGTTCCGGGGCAAGGTTGCATTTCTTTTACCTTACTGGCCTGACTAAAGGGTCAGTATTAAGTTTGTGAGTTGTAATTTTTGGATCAATCCTGGGAATCTCTGCCGCAAACCAAGCAAAAACATCTAAATTTTTAAGTAAGAAACTTACTAGTTGGGTTCGAAGTGGTTCGCTGATAGAGGCACCGATCTGAAGAGTTTTGGCTAGTTCAATGACAGAGACTGGTATGTGGAGTGTCTCTTCTTTTGGGGCAGCTCATTCGTCGGTATACTCCACTGGTTGCTCGAGCTCAACATCCTCTGCCAGCTTTACTTTTCCTTTCAAGGCAGCCACGTAGCACTTGCGGGATTCGAGCTGGTCACCTCGCACAACTCCCACTCCGTAATCAGTTGGGAATTTCATCGCTAAGTAGTAAGTGGATACTATTGCACGTAAAACAGTAAAACATGTGTGATAGGCCGACCTACTATTGTGTTGAGGGGGAGGGAGTCGTGACTACCAGGAACGTGTGCTCGAATCGCATAATGTTTGGCTACGTGCCAGTTTTCGCGGGTACTGTGATTCGACCAAGAGGTCTGACCTCCTCGCTGCGGAACCCTATTGAAGGCGTATCTACCGGTTTCAGGTCGCTTTGCTGTAACTGTAATTTGTTAATCACCCCTATTAAAGGCGTATCTACCAAGAGGTCTGACCCGCAGGTGATCATGTTAATCACCCCGCGGACTGGTCTTTCCTCTGGCAATTGTTGCGGTGGTTGCTCATTCTGCCTGTTGACCTCGGGGCCATTCCTCCTCTGGTCTTCTTGTCGATTTTCCTGTCGGTCTGCTTGCCCCTCTCTTCTCGCGATATGTAATTCTTCAGGTACCTTCGGCGGATAAGTTCTTCTATCTTGTCGCGGAGATTCCTGCAATTCTCTGTGTTGTGTCCATGATTTCGGTGGAAATGGTAGTAGACATTCGGGTTTCTTGTTGTCAGGTCTCCCTTAACCTAGGAGGCCATTTGACGAATGAGGAATCCTTAATAGCCATTAAGATCTCTCCTCGCTTAGCATTCAAAGGCGTATAGCTCGTTCTCTCCATAGGTGGGGTCCTGGAGCACCGACTTGGCTTGTGGATGCGCGAGGGGGACCGACTTCTTGACTTGCTTCCTCCCCTGCTCGGGGACTTGCTTTTCTTTCTTTTCTGCCCACCATTGCTCGTTCCTTCATTCTCTCTTCCTCTTTTCCAGCGGTGGGTTGTCGAACTTTTGGTTGATCTCCTCCTCGATACCGATGAATTGATCTGCTAGCTTGAGGAATTCGGTGATATCTTTCGATTTGTTAGCTACCACGTGCCACTTAAACTCTTTATGGGTGATTCCTTTCTTTGCCACAGTGAGTCACACCGCTGGATCGATGTCCGGTATCTGCAAGCAAGTATCATTGAAGTGCTTTATATAGCTTCTGATTGATTGTCCTTCCATCTGAACCACGTTCAGAAGGCTTTCTTGCGACTTTGGGCACTTCTTGCTGGTAATGAAGTGCGTAGTAAACATATCGGAAAATTGGGACCAACTTTTGATGGAGCCAAGTTCGGACTACCCCCCTAAACGTAGTGGAGAAGGTCACACACATGCAGGACTCGTCAGCTCTAGCTAGGTGCATTTGAGACTGGAAGGAATCCACATGATCGTTGGGGTCAAACCACCTATCATACTTGTATAATGGGGACACCTTGAAATCTTTCGGCATCGGAGTTGCCAAGAGCTCGGGAGACAGAGGAGATGACCGGCAAAGTAATGGAGGGCAAGTTTTCGTAGCCACCGAGCTCACTTCTTCCTTTTCTTTGGCTCACTCTGCTTGCTGGCCTGGCTTCGTCGGTAGGCTGTTCCTAGTCGAGCACCGCCGCTGCTGCTTCTTCACCGGCTCGGCGTTAGTACTGCTGATTTCGGTCTGGTCTAGTATTTCAGCATCACCACGGACATTATCGCGAGGTGGATCCTAGTTCCTTCTTGCTAGGTTCTCTCAGTTGTGGGGTTCGCACTGGCTATCGTGAGGGACAGAGGGGTCGTGCCTCGAGTTCGCACCTCGAACTCTGGGCTGGTTATTATCTTCTCGCGAGCCATCATTTTCCTGTTGGGAGTGTCGAGGCGGATTGGCCCTGTTGAGCTGACTATCCTCGGGCCCGTTTCTAAAATTTCCTTGCGAGGCTGGAGTAGTGTGCTGATCGTCTCTCCTCCCACGGGACGAAACCTGACTCCTGGGAGGAATCGGTACTTACGAGGTCCCCTCACCTCGATGGGGGGATTGGTTGACATTTTGGTTGGTTCCAGGCCGATTCGGGTTCTGGCCCTGACACAACCCTGGGTGCCGGGGTGCAATCGGTTGTTGGTTCGGTTGTGGTGGTGGGAATTGCTACTGTTGCATCTGGATCTGTATCGTCCGGATGCACTGAACGAGGTCATGGAATTGGGAGTGCCCAATTCCAGGAGGGACCACAGATGGGCCGAAAAAAGTCACACTCACTGGGGGAAGCGGGACGCTCACTTGCGTAGTACCGTGGTACGGACAGTGACGGGACTCCTGACACTGTAAGAGGAATAGTAAACTGGCCAATGCATATCGTAGGACCTTGGAGGAAGGTTGGTTGCTGATCTTGCCCCCCGGTGACCTTCATCTCGGTACTTTTTCCGGTGTTGCTGGAAGAGTCCATTGGGGAAAATTGAAAAAATAAAATTGTAACTAAAGTTGGGATGACCTTTCGATCGATTCCCACAAACGGCGCCAATTGATGGTGCACAATCTAAATACTCGTAGTTGGAAGACGATCCGAACTCCAATTGTGCGACGAGCTGGACCAATATGCAAAATAGTGGATCAGAGAACCCGGGGTAGATAACCTGGCGAGGTCGCTCCGATTCTTAAGTTAGTATTATACTATGGATGCGAGCTGAATACTTGAGTGCTTGAATGCTAGTGAGTAAAATAATCACACGTACCTTTGCCTTGGGGTTTAATGTCCTTATATAATGGAGTAGTCGTGGGCCTTACGAAAGCGCTCTGGGATCTCTGGGCTGTGCGAATATGTTCCGTTTTTGAAGGGGAGCAATGTGTTGATAAGGCTTATCATCTACCTCCGATTCAGGCAGAGCTAGGATGAGTCTCATCGTGATTCGAGAAATTCGGGGTCCATTGGGGAGGCCTTTCGAGTAGATTACGTGGCGTTTTGGCTCTTTAGCTCTGAACTGGTACTTTGGTTCTTTAGTCCTGAACTGGATTAGGTGTTGAGGTGTTTCTACGTCAAGGTGATTTTTTGGGCCGAGGTGGCTGAACATCCGAGCTTAGAATGTTGCGGTCTGGGTTCGTTTGGCTGAGTTGTCACCCCTCAAGCAGATTGCGTCTACGTGTCCCCTTCTTACTAGGTCGTGCTAAATCACCCTTCATCATAGAGTAAAGCCTTTACTAGGTTAATTGATTAGTGAAAATGATAGTGCTTTCACACCTGGCCGTTTTATCCAGGATAATATCCTAGTTGCCCATGAAATCATTGATTTCATGAGGAAAACAAAAGGAAAAAGTCCATGAATGGCACTTAAACTCGATATGAGTAAAGCCTATGACAAGGTGGAGTGGACCTTCCTAGAAAAAGCTTTACAAAAATTGGGATTTGGTAGCAAATGGACTGAGTGGGTGATGTAGTGTGTCACAACTGTTGTCTATAAAGTTCTAGTCAATGGCTGTCCTAGTAAAAATTTTTGTCCTGAAAGGGGTCTGAGACAAAGGGCCCTCTATCCCCTTACCTCTTCTTGTTTTGCTTAGAGGTCCTATCTGTTAAAATCACAGATCTGGTGAAGACAAAAAAGATATCTGGCCTAACAATCACAAAAAAATTGTCCAATTGTCTTTCATTTGTTTTTTTTTGCAGATGACAGTTACATCTTCACTAAAGCAGATCTTGGGGAGAGACGGACCTTATTTGATACTCTCAAACTTTATGGAGAGGCTTCTGGTTGGCAGGTAAACTTCTCTAAATCTGGTTTTTCATTTTTTATTTTTCAGTAAGAACTTACACCCTAAGATCCAAAAAATGATGGCCAGATTCCTTAAAATAAAAAAAAAAGGTTGAGACCCCATCAATTTATCTAGGATTCCCAACAAGTAAAGGAAAATAAAAAAATGCCCTGTTCAAATTCCTGATTGAAAGAGTTGAGAAACTGCTATCTGGATGGCAAGGAGCTCTACTCTCTCAAGCTGGTAAAGAGGTTATGCTGAAGGTTGTGTGCTATTCCAAACTATACCATGACTTGTTTTCTGATCCCGAGGAGTGTATGCAATGAAATAAAAAAGATTCAATTAAGATTCTGGTGGGGGAAGCAGAAAAAAAAAAAAAAACCTCAGTGGGTTAACTAGAATGATTTAAGTAAAAACACATTGGATGGAGGTTTAGGCTTTAGGGATCCCTACAAGTTTAACTTGGCTCTCTTGGCAAAACAAACATGGAGGCTTTGTTTGAATGAGGAGAACCTCTGGGTTAAAATTATCAAAGGCAAATATTTAAGGGGTAGAAATTTTCTGAATTCAGCTCTACCTAAGAACGGGTCATGGGGCTAGCGAAGCCTTGTTGCTGCTAGGGAAGTTCTCCAACAAGGAGCTGTGTGGGCAGTTAATATGGGGAATCAGGTCAAAATATGGGAGGACCCATGGCTTCCCAATATTCCAAGTTTTAGAATAGTGGACCCCAAACCAAATAGCTCAAACCTCATTTGGGTCAAGGATCTTGTGGTGCAAGGGGAAAGAAGATGGTACTCGGTGCTTAACTGCTTATGGTAGAAAACTTTGGGGAGCCTTTTTCTTCCAATATTCAAAGAATAAACCTAGCTGAGGGACAATGGGAAGACAAGCTGAGATGGACACTTCACCTAAATGCTTAGTATACTATAAAATCAGGGTACTATGCAATATTTAACATAACAACACTAATCATGACCGGGCTACTAACAGGAACAATGGGTACAGGGTGGTGTTCAAGAAAACACATTGGATTGAAATCTGGAAAGCAAAAATAGATCCAAAGATTAAAAGTTTCATTTGGAAATGCTGCAAAAATTCTATAGCAACTAAAGAGAATCTCTACAAGAGAAGACTCGTTGTTGATGATAGGTGTCCCATTTGCCTACAGGAGACTGTCTCTAATGAATTGTCTGTTTTTCTGTAGCCATGCTCAAGCGGTGTGGTTTGGAAGCCATTTAAACCTAAGAATAAACCAGGGCCCACACTATATTAGCTTTTCTCACTGGTTTGTTTTTTTGGTTGAACTATTGTATGAAAGATAAAGAAAGAAAGATTGATCTTATAACTTTCTCTTTCCTCTTGTTGTGGATTATATGGAAAAACAGGAATAAAAAAGTTTTTGAAAATTCTGATCCAGAGCCTAGAGATGCCCTTGCTGTAATTTACAGGATGTGGAGGGAGAGGCAGAAGATTTCCCAAGAAGAGTGGCAGTTTTTTTCAAGCCCCTAGAATGTCAGCAGCTGTATTTTGGAAAGTGCCCAAGCCAGGTGAATTTAAACTAAATGTGGATGGCAGTTTTTTTGTGGGTTGGTGTGATTGGTTTTGGTGCAGTTCTAAGGGATAGTTCCAGGATAGTGATCTCAGCTGCTTTTGGGAAGATTTCTGGATAGTCCCCCATTTAGGCGGAGGTTATAGCAATCCTTAATGGAGTGATGCTCTTGGAAGGGATAGGAGACTCCTTGATCTCGGTGGAATCGGACTGCCTTAACATTGTTCAAGCGTTATCATCAAAGAACTCCAATGAAGCTTCAGATACTTTTGTTTTTGTGCAAAGATATTGAAGTAGCGAGAACAAATTTTAATGTTGATTTTGTTTATGTAAACAAAAAATGTAATTCTGTAGCCCATCTACTGGCTAAGCGGGGACCAAAAGAGTCTAGAATTTATGCTAGTGGAATCTCTGATTGAATCAAGGACCTAGCAAGTCAAGACTTAATTAGACCCTAACTTCTTAGTTTTTGTATTGTTGGTTTTATTTTAATGAACTCCTTTGCTTTCTTCACTCAAAAAAAAAAAAAAAACATGACAACCAGTACTACCCTCTCACACACACACACTAACAATTACACACTCCATTTAACTAGTAATTACTGCACCAATATAGGGGGTTTTACAGTGAAAACAAAATCAAAAGCTTTTCTAGTGAACCACTGTGCACCGTTGGGTAGAGGTGTCAATTGGACTGGTTTTGGGCTATCCCGGTCCAATCCAATGTGAGTCCACTTACAAATGGACTCACATTAAAATGTAAATGGACAGGATTGGATCCAAACCGAATAAAATATCAAAAATTATATACAGGATATTATATATATATATATATATATATATATATATATATATATATATATAATACAAAAATTAATTAAATGAAGAAAATCTGAATATGACAAAAATATACCCTTTTGGCATTGAAAAATCACTTTTGTAAAAATTCTTTCATAAAAGTATTTTGATAAAAGTACTTTTATAAAAGTATTTTGATAAAAGTACTTTTATAAAAGTATTTTGATAAAAGTACTTTTATCAAAGTACTTTGATAAAAGTACTTTTATAAAAGTACTTTCATAGAAGCTTATATACAAGTGCTTTTATAAAAATGCTTTTGTAAAAGTACTTTGATAAAGTGCTTTTATAAAAGTTCTTTCATAAAAGTGCTTTCCTAAAGTGCTTTTATAAATGTACTTCCATAAATGTGCTTTTACAAAAAGTATTTTCGTAAAATTTCTTTTGTAAAAGTGATTTCATGTAAAAGTACTTTTATAAAAAAGTGCTTTTGTAAAAGTGTTTTTGTAAAAATATTTTCATAAAATTATTTTTATAAAAGTGCTTTTGTATAAGTATTTTTACAAAAGTGCTTTCATAAAAGTACTTTCATAAAAGTGGTTTTATGTTGGTTTCAATTTTGATTGGTTTCAAATAGAACAAGGGTTTGATCTCATGGATTGTTGGAAATTTGGTTTAGGTCCAATTTAGACTAGGGGTGAGCATTTGGTTTATAAAAATGCTTTTGTAAAAATGTTTTTGTAAAAGTACTTTGATAAAAGTGCTTTTATAAAAGTACTTTGATAAAAGTGCTTTTATAAAAGTACTTTCATAAAAGTGCTTTTATAAAAGTTCTTTCATAAAAGTGCTTTCCTAAAGTGCTTTTATAAATGTACTTCCATAAATGTACTTTTACAAAAAGTATTTTCGTAAAATTTCTTTTGTAAAAGTGATTTCACAAAAGTGATTTCATGTAA
Source organism: Nelumbo lutea (assembly GCF_056320005.1). Classification (NCBI taxonomy): domain Eukaryota; kingdom Viridiplantae; phylum Streptophyta; class Magnoliopsida; order Proteales; family Nelumbonaceae; genus Nelumbo; species Nelumbo lutea. Next base: position 56,537,655 of record NC_142685.1, read on the forward strand.
AAGTACTTCTATAAAAAAGTGCTTTTGTAAAAGTGTTTTTGTAAAAGTACTTTCACAAAATTATTTTTATAAAAGTGCTTTTGTATAAGTGTTTTTACAAAAGTGCTTTTGTAAAAGTACTTTCATAAAAGTGGTTTTATGTTGGTTTCAATTTTGATTGGTTTCAAATAGAACAAGGGTTTGGCCTCATGGATTGTTGGAAATTTGGTTTAGGTCCAATTTAGACTAGGGGTGAGTATTTGGTTTATTCGGTTAAAAATCGAATTGAATAAACCAAAATTTTAAAAACTGAATTAGAAAAATGAAAACCTAATCGAAACCGAATTAGAGGAAAATCAAAATAACTGAAGCTGAAACTTTTGGTTGTTTAAGTTAAAACCGAATTTCAAAAATATATACTATATACTATATTATATGTATATATCATAACATATAATATATAAATATATATTATGAAATCAAATTTTATTATATTATATATTAAATATAATATGTTGTATATTATATATTATATATTATATATTATATATTACATGCTACATAAAAAAGTTTGGTTAATTCAGTTTTTTTCGGTCAACCAAAATTCTAATTCTAAAAATTGAAAACGAAACTAAAATATTTAAAAACCGAAAAACCGAACTGAATTAACCAAAAACCAAAATAACCAAACCGAAAAAACAGAAACTAGAATTTTCTGTTAGGTTTTTCAGTTTTAACCGAATAATACTCATCCCTAATTCAGACCAATAAAAATATGGATCAATTTATTTTGAATTGACTCAATCCAATAATTATTATAATGGATCGTCCAAATCCAATTTAATAAGATTTGGATCAGATTGGGTCCAATCCAAAACTGGTCGTTGACACCTAGCTTGGGTGAGCTTCTAATTGAAAAAGACGAGTCAAATGAGGGAAATCCGGATCTAGCGCTACAGTGGAATTCAGAAATCTGTATTGAGTCTGTCCATACTTTTCCGCTTACTGATAATTGCACAAGAGCGTATATAGATAATTAGATTAATGAACAAGATTGGCCGGCGGCCGGCTAGTCGTCCGCACATTTTGCTTGAAGCTGATAAAGACTAGTCCAGAACACGGCTCATCAGTAAGGATACACGTTTATTGTTTTGGTTTCATTACTAAAATCAAATTTCGGGTGGATTCATTGACCCTTTACCTATGGGAAGCTATTGCTCTCCTACCAACCAGATGTCTATGCGTTTGCTTTGCCTGAAATATAAAACTCCGGATTATTCGACTGCAAAAGAGTGGTGGAGAACTGGGCATCGAGAGGTGGCCTTAAATCCACTGTTAAAAGGTGATTTAATAAGAGCCAAAGTTCTCTCTCCTCATGGAACATGGCAACGTGAGCCGGAGTCCCACCATACTTCCAGAATAAGAAATTCTACAGTGACTGGTCATGGGTGTATCCAACAGAAGGTTCATATACACATGCACTGGTCTAATAAGAGAATATCTAGCACAAGTCTGATGTTCTCTTCTTCTTCTGTGCTTTCATCCAGATATAAATCTTACACTGGAGTCCCATTTCTCTCACTACAACAACCAACGATATTAATTAATTCTCTTCATCAGTTCCTTCATTTCTTGCAGCAGAGATGCCGCCCAAGACTACTAAGCATATAGTAATGCTCAGGAGGATCAAGAAGAAGATAAAGGAGTTAGCTACTCTCTCATCACCAAAGAAACTCAGTGGTGATGGTGTCTCTGATGAAGAAGTGAATCCTGCTGCAATGGAGCTTCCCGAGGATGTGAAGGAAGGGCATTTTGTGGTGCTCGCAGTTGATTGCGACCAACCCAAGAGATTTGTTCTTGAATTGGCTTATCTCTCTCACCCAGAATTCCTTAAGTTGTTAGAGCAAGCAGAGGAGGAGTTCGGCTTCAACCAGAAGGGAGCTCTTGCCATACCCTGCCGGCCTGAGGATCTGCAGAGAATTCTCAGGGACTGGAGCTAGAGAGTAGATGGGTGATTGGACCGGCTGGTCAAACCGCTGGTGCGATGTTCCAGATCTGTGAGTGATGGTTAGAAGCTAGAGAAATTAAACCCCTTAGGTAGATATAGATTAATTAGCATGTACTTGCAATCAAGAAACCCCTTGGAATGTAATTAATGTGAGCATAGTTGTATCAAGCCATTACAATCTCTGATAGATTGCTCAAAATAATATCTTTTTCTTTTTATCTTTTTTTTTTCAAGAATATTTCAGTGTTAAAATTTATTTTTCGATTTTGGATGGGCCTTGGTGCAATGGTTAGGTTGCTCCATTGTGATAAAGGGTGACTAGGGTTTAAATCAAATCTTGGAAACAGCCTTTTTTGTACTGGACATTTTTCAATTAAGACAGATTTAATTTTCAAGTTAATTTAGAAGATAAAAATAAATTTTGTATTTAAAACATTCAATCATACCAGCAGTAATACACCAAATCTCATCAAAACTTCAATTCCTATGTTAAAAATGATAAATTCTTGTAGACTGATAAAGGTACAATAACACTCCGCCGAGGACTCTTCCATAAGATGTGCATGCAACCATGTTTTACCATGAGAAGACATATCCTCAACATTAAGGCTGACTTTCAAATCCATGAAAAAATTATGGGAGAAGGACGGATCAGCCTAGGGTCAGAATTTGCAGTGTCAAAGTACATTTTGGGTAGGTGTCAGCTCGGAATTGATGCCAATTCACGGGCCTTTATACGTGCATAGAATGTGGGTTTTTGACCTTTTGAATGCTTATAGTTTTGCGGTGGAAATTAGAAATCTGCATTGGGTCTGTCCGTACTTCTCCGAAAATTAAAGGCTCTCTCAAGTAATAAAAGAGCTTGTTAAAAAGATTATCATTTCTATTTTTCCAAAAAAAAAAAAAACCATAAAATAATGATACTTCCTTCAATGGGTAATTGTAGTATTGCTATTTGCTACATTAAAAAAGACAATGTTTTCTTAATAAGAAACTTACAATTATAAGTACTCAAGTCTTGAAACTCATATAAAGATTAAAAGACATCATCATGTGCTCGCTTTTAAATATTGCTTCAGCAAAGCATCTTATATAAAAGAATACGATCATATAGTATAGTTCTAAGTTCTACTTCATAATTGTCTTGGTTTTTTGTATCGAGAACTCCCAATTGACCCAGATGGTAGAACTGTTTGGCCCAGGAACCGTCCAAGCAACCGGTTCTGTTTTACCCCAAACCCGGTCCCTGGAAAAAATCATTGAATCAGTCAATGACCGATTGGTCCGGGCGGTCAAACCATTTACCCGATGACCCGTTCAATGGTTTTTGGCCATTTTTTATTTTTAATTATTATTTTTTTATTTTTTAACTTTTGTTGCCAGAACGGGCCATCCATTCAAACTAGACGGTTGAACCATTAACTTGAAAACCGGTGGCCAGAACGATTCCGTTTCTAGGTCAATTTTTTCTAGATGCCAATAAATAGATGAAATAACTTTATAGACATAGTCATGGGAAGGGTGGACATTACAAGGGATTCCAAAACCTTGAAATATTGCCATTTAACAAAAGGGAAGACCATATATATATATACACACTACATTGGGATATTAAATATTGCCATTTAACGAAAGGCAATAGTTCTCCATGTTTGTTTTGCATAATAATTGGGAGTAGGGTTTTCTAACTCAACCATGCAAATTTTGAAATAGGCAAATATACAAACTGATTGGTTACCACTTATGACTATAATCAATTATGATGAGGGGTAATTTGGCACGACCTAGTAAATAAAGGTCACGGGGACATCTTAGGACTATAATCAATTATGATGAGGGGTAATTTGGCACAACTTAGTAAATAAAGGTCACATGGATATGATCTGCCTGTAGGATGGCAACTCAGCAAAGGGAGCCTAGTCAGTAGTAGGCGGAGTTTGGATGTTTGGCCACCTTGGCATAAAGTCACCTCAGCATAATGCCACCTCGGCAACTAATCAAGTTTGGGGCCCAGGAACCGAAGTGACACGTAATCAATTCCAGTAGCTTCCTAGACTCCAAATATTACGGGATCACACCGCATAACGGCAAGCCTTATCTTCTCTCCGCCCGGATTGGGTGGCGATAATAAGGTTCATTGATTGATATGTTATTCCTCGACTAAAGCGGAAACAGATCTCGTCCATTTAGGCCGCAGACCTCGGAATTGTTTCGGGAAACCCACGATAGCTCAACTATATAAAGGCATCAATCCCTCCATCCTCCAGGTATGTGTGATTATTTGCATCCAAGCTCTCTAGCACTCAAATTCTAGCTTACAACCACAATAGAATACTAACTTAAGCATCGGAGTGACCTCCCCGGGTCATCCACCCCGGTCACTCTGATCTCTGTTTTGTAGTTTGCTCCAACTCATCACTCGAGTACGTCCAGGCAACCCTCCAGCTAGGAGCTTCTAGATCGTGCATCATCAATTGGTGTTGTCTGTGGGAAATGATCAAAAGGTCATCCCAATTTTTTACAATCTCAAACTCAGTCTCAACCTTAATGGTATCATCCAACCACAACAGTAAGGGTAACATGTACATCACGGGGGGCAAGAGCAGCAGATAGTCGTTCCCCAAGGACCCTCGGTAACAATTAGCCAGTTCACCATTCCTCTGACTGCATCTGAGGTCCCATCACTATCTGCGCCCCACGCTATCCAACAGGTGAGTGCCACATTCTCAGAGCCTTTCGTGATTCCCCTGGGATCAGGCACTCCTAATTCAGCAACCTCGTCTAGAGCGTTCGGACAATGTAGATTCAAATGCAGTAGATTCATCAGTTCCAACAGTATTAATTTTATCAATTGTATTAGCAGCATTTCCCACCACTGCAACCAAGCCAGCCGACGAACAACCAGCGCCAGAATGCCTACCAGTCTCCTCCCCGTAGGGAGAGAACTTCGCAGGTGTCGGTCCCTCCTTTGGGACAAACCCCGCTGTAGGGTGGCGTAGGTGACTAATGTACTCCCCCTTGCTTCTCGAAGAGAAAGCTTGAGGAATAGGCTCGAACCTAGCCAGCCCGAGAGGCACAGCCAACAGATTTCCCATGTGGAGCATCGGCTCGAGGTCCGAGGTGCGGGCTCCAAGGGAGACCCCTCGGTACCTCGCAACAGCCAGCATTGAACGCATGACGAAGAGGAAGTGGCAAGGAGAATCTGTGAACCAGCTCGTCCTACTATTCGAAGTAAGATTGAAGTACTTAACAACACGGAGGCCGATAGTACGAATGTCGCTCCACCAAAAAAGCAGTAAAGCCCAACCATCTAGTAGATCAAGGTCGAGAAAGAGAGGGGGTGAGCTCGGTGGCTACAGGAACAACACCTGTTCTTTTGAGCTAGCCTTCCCCCTGTCACCCGAGCTCCTAGTGGCTCCAATGCTGAAAGATTTCAAGGTTTCGCCACTGGACAAGTACAATGGGTCCTTTGATCCTAATGATCATGTGGACGCATTCCAGTCCCAGATGCACCTCGCTGGGGCCACTTGTATGTGTGTGGCTTTCTCCACCATGTTCAAAGGAGTAGCTCGAACCTGGTACAGAAATCTAGCGCCGGGTTCCATCAGAAGCTGGGCGTAGTTCGCAAATATGTTTATGACCCACTTCATCACTAGTAAGAACTGCCCGAAGTCACAGGAGAGCCTTCTGAATGTGGTGCATAGGGAGGGAGAGTCAATCTGCAGTTATATCAAACGCTTCAATGCGAGATGCCTACAGATACCGGACCTTGACCCAATAGTACGTCTCACCGTAGCGCGCAAAGGCATCACCCACAAAGAGTTCAAGTGGCATGTTGCGGCCAACAAACCAAAGAACATCACCGAGTTCCTCTAATTGGCAGATCGGTTTATCAACATTGAAGAGGAGATAAATCAGAAAACTGACAACCAACCAGGAGAAAAGAGGAAGAGAGAGGAAGAAGGGACGAGCAACAAGAAAAGAAAAAAAAGTAAGTCCCCCTAGTGAAGAAGTAAGTCCCCGAGCTCGAGGAACAAATCCCCATCGCGAAGTTACAGGTCGGGTCCGTATTACAGGACCCCTCCAGTGGAGAAGACGAACTATACTCCCTTGAATGTGAAGCGATGAGAGATCTTAATGGCAATCAAGGACTTCTCTATCGTTAGATGGCCACTTAGACTCCATGGAGATCCAACGACCAGGAACCCGAACGTCTATTATCACTTTCATCGGGACCATGGTCATAATACAGAAAACTGTAGAAACCTCTGTAATGAAATTGAAGAACTGATTCGTCGTGAGTACTTGAAAAAGTACATTCTACATGAGGAAAAGGAACAGGGGAACCGACAGGGAGATCGGAAAAAAGATGCCCCAGAGAGTAGTAGACAGAACGAACAGCCACCTCGCCCACTACCAGAAGAAAGACCAATTCACAGGGTGATTAATATGATCACCGGGGGATTTATTGTAGTGGGGTGCACAATAGAATACTGACTTAAGCATCGGAACGACCTCCCCGGGTCATCCACCCCTGTCACTCTGATCTCTGTTTTGCAGTTTGCTCCAACTCATCACTCGAGTACGTCCAGGCATCCCTCCAGTTAGGAGCTTCCAGATTGCGCATCATCAAATTATATGATTTATTAAAGCAAATCTGCATGTGCATATTGACAACATCAACTAAGCTTTCTTGGTCTATTTTGATCATTACCATCAAACAACTCCATTTTTATGGGGAGTGCAAGTTACATAAAAACCTTGATTTTTAGAGAATAAAAACCTATTCAAAGACCTCATTTGATAGTTTAAGCTTTTAGGTTAAACACTTCCTTAGATGATATCATAGCCTCTTTGAGCAAATGGTCTAGTGTTCCACCCTCGCCACCCCAATTAAGTAGACTTGTCTATAAAGCCAAACAAAACCATTTTGCACTGTCTAGAAAACCATAGGCAAGCTAGATTAATAGAGAAAACCTCCTCTATCCCTCATCACATAGAAGCCTAAGTGTAATTTACATGATGTGTTGCGGTTCAATCCACACATTGTGTTTTGATTTCATGTATCTTACATACACGATATGAAACAATCTATGCTATTGATCAAGAATAAGATTTTTTATTTTTTTTAAGAAAAATAAATAATTCTAACAAAAAAATACAATTTGACCATGATTAAGTACGAATTAATATTAACTATCTATAAGAAAAAATAATTAATAAAAGATTACTGGATAAATTCATAAAAAATAATAATGATTAAAAAAATTAAAAGTAATAAAAATTAGTATACAATTATTAAAATTAGTGAAAACATAAAAAGTAAAAATTCTTACTTTTAAAACTAATTAATAAAATTATAAAAGTAAGATAAACGGTAATATTGAAAGGGAAATAGGATTAGTATGGGATAGCATATTTGGAGAGTATAATCTACCGTGTGGCCAATAAATTAGGATGTGATTTTGTCGTGTAGATCTAATTAACCACGAGAATGCTCGAAAATGGTGTGGTATGGTTCGGATTTCGGAACGGTCTATCTCATGGTCATGGATAGATTGGTTGCCGGTGAGCCTATATTGTTTGACAAGACTGGACAAGCTGATTATTCAGACAAACATAGCAAAGAGCTTCTATTACTCAATCGAATCGTTCGAATCATCACCGGTCAAGATTATGGGTTCGGTTCAGTCAAGATTCGTCAGATGGTCAAAACTGTTGATTTGGTTAAGAATTGTTCATCCAGCCAGTTTAAATGTTAACCTATTTGACCCGGTCATTAAATCATAGGTTGCATACTCAATGTATGCAAATTTTTGAAGGCCATAATTTTACACTCTATTGTTTGATTTGAGTGAATTTTTTTTATATATTAGGTAACTTTTTGAGATCTATGCGTTCCAAAGCACCACCCCACTAATTTAAAAAGAAAAAAACCTTTTTTGACCTTAAATTACAATTTTTAATAATTTTATGAATAAAAAAAATTAAAAACTGAATTAAAAAATAAATTAAATATAAAAACATATTACATATCTAAAGCGGTTCAGCCTCCGAGTCGATTTTTAAAACATTGAGTCTTACCCTAAGAGACAGCAGGTGGGGAAGGGACTCACGACTGATAACCTCCACACCATTCAACTGGTCTTCCATCTAAGTGATTAATTTGGTCCAAATTCCAAAGTAAAATCATCAAAATGCGAGGGAAAATTCCCAATTCGTAATACCACTTTGGTTTCCAAACTTCCAAATGCAATAATTCAATATCCTAACTTTTAAAATGTGCCAATTTAAGTAATGTTTGGTGGTGTGGATTGGCCACAATATATTCAGTTTTAATTTACACCACCTATGTATCATGCATTCAGTTGGTTGTGGTATGGATTGATCCACGCTATTTCGTGGATTGGTCCACACCATAGTCCCTTTTTCTCATCCATGGGTTTATCTCATGGAAGCATCTACACCATACCGTTTTGCATATGGAATAACGATCCAATACTTTGCATGGATGTTTAACCCTAATATAAGACCTCTTTTTTTTTACTGTTGCAATACTTCTTTGTGAGTTTGTTGTTGCTATTATTCTCTACTCGTCATTGCTACTCTCCCAATTTGAACTATGGCTATAATTGGATCAGACTCAAATCAGATGCAACAAAACCCACATTCAATCCTATTATTGAGAACTTACAACTTAATCTTGGCTCAAATTCAAATTCAAATCTAATAGACTCGGATTGGATTTAATTCGACTCCGCTATAAATTTTCTAAAATACTAGAGAAATAAAATTTATTTATTTTTCAACTTTTATATATAATAAATTAATATAAGTATAACATACTAAATTATTATATATAAATTCATATATAATATAATATATAGAATACATTTTTATAATTTTAAATATAATTATATAAAACTTATATATTAAAATTAATAAATATTATAATAATTGGTTTCATATTTTAATCGGATCGGATGGGGTCAAATCCGAATCCAATCCAATTATTAATTGGATGTAGATTGTAACATCCGGATCCGATCCGATTACATAAATACATCATCTGAATCCGAGATAATCAAATCAGATATTAAATCAAGCCTTGGATTTTCAGGTATCATTAACTAACCTAATTTGAACCACTCACCACTCCTCCTTCGACCACTGCTTACATTAGATTGTCGATGGAAACTAGTAAGTATTCATCTTTGTTATTCTCATGCTATATTACTCTTCTCTGTTTGAACCACTTGCAATTGCTACTTATGTTTATTAATTAATATTAATATTATTTTATTAATTATTAAATTTCAAATATTACTTTTATTAATATTAATTGTTATAGATATTATTAATTATTATTGAAATTGTTGTTAATATTATCAATTATCATTAATATTACTACTTGTTTTTAATTAATATTAATATCATTATTTGTTATTAAATATTATTAATTATTGCTAATATTATTTTTATTAACTATTAAAATTCTTAGAAATTTACTAATATTTTTCTATTGTGTATATTACAAAAAATAATATATTATTTTTTTAATAATTAACAATATACGTTATCTCAAATGTTGTAGTTGGGATGCATGGAATCAAATACAATGTACAGACTGAAGTATGTTGCATCTTGTAGAATGCCCATAGAGATATGGTATGGATCAGTACACACATTTTTGTCCACAGTGTAGAACAACTACCTTGTTGGGGTGTGGTTTATTTTCATCCACATCCCAATTTTTTTGATAGAAGAGAAGAAGGATTTGGGATTATTCATTTTTTATCAACATTTAAATGGTTCATAAAGAAAATTAGATAACATTCCAACGACATGGATTGACACATTTTAAAAGTTTGGGAAGTACTAATTGAGAACTTTCCCTGTATTAAATAGATGTAGGAGATGAAGAGTAGTACGTGTGTGCAGCCATGAACGACAGAAGAGGGGAACAGCAGCCTTGAGCGAGTAGTACTTTTTGTGCTAATAACCGTATAAGTTGTTTGTAGATGTATGTATAAAGTGTTTGTATAGACCCCATGGCTCAGGATACCTCAGGTGCTACAAAAAAATGACAGATCAAATTTGCACCCAAGTACAGAAAACAGAGTCATATGCATCCACATGCATTAATTGTATTAATTGATCCCCACTTAGCCCTTTTAGGAATATTTTCACAGTAGATATCAATATATATAAATATCGTCATGGTCATGGGTTGCTTGCAAAGAATCGTGAACTACTACAATCTGTTTCAGGCTTGAGCACACGTGCAAGTGTGGAGAGTCTGGAGGAGACGAGAAGAAAGGAAGATAGCCATGGATGTGTTTAGGCTCATCGTGAGAAAACCGTAAAGGATTTTCTCAGTATCGAGAAGGCTGCATTGGGAAAATAATAATAATAATGGCGATGAGACAAGCGAGATTGCTGATGTGCCTGAAGACGTAAAGGAAGGATGTACACTTTGTAGTGTTGGCAGTGGGTGAAGGGAGCCTGATGAAACCGACGACGAGGTTCATTGTTGAACTGGGTTATCTGAATAACCCAGAATTCTTGAAGCTGTAAGAGCCGGCGGAGGAGGAATATGGGTTTGATCTGAAAGGCGCCCTGGCGGTTCCTTGTCATCCAGATGATCTTCGACGAATCCTGCAAGCCTAAAGGAGGGAGGGGATGAGTGGTGGTTTTTTATTGAATGCCTTGTCACAATTTGTCTGAAAAGAACTAAAAGCAAATCAGATTATTAGGGTAAAAAAGAAGAAACAAACTCTCTCTCTCTCTTTTCTTGTGCCTTGTTACATCAATGGAAAATCCCAACAAAATCAACTAGTGAATATACAGCATGTATTCCGTTCATACAAATTTACCTTCTTACCAAACAATCTTTAGCTGTAATGGATGTAAATATGAATTTCGAAAAAGTAATATATCATTTTAATAAAGGTCTATTTTGAATATAAATTTACTTATTTTTTATTATGTAAAAGTATACCTCATTTTTTATGTAAACATGCCTTAGAAATTGTGTTTTCCATCATTGTTAATACATAAAGACAATCTTACCAAACACTAACAAAACTGAACCAAGTGCATACTTACACTGAACCGACATTTACACTCTATTTGCTTCATCTCCAAATGCAGCCTCATAAGCAATTAGTACAAGAATATTCTAGTGAGAGTTAACCTCGACCACCATTGAACCACTAGAATAATTGCATAGCCATGGTTCATGTGGCTCATGAATCCAAATGAATTCTTTTCAACTCTCTGTAAAGGCAAAAAGATTTGAGGTAAAATCAGTGTTGTAGCTTAATTAGAAAATAATCTTAGTATTCCAAAGGATGTCATTGTAGTAAATTTCATTTCCTTCTGATCAATCTTTTCACAGGATGAGCCAGCAAGCCCCTTTGGGCTAAGGTTAGCATGACACCCTAAATAAAGATCCAAGGCACACTATTGAGTTATTAAGGCTCAGTTTCTGAATTGTCCAGATTGGAAGATATCAGAAAAGTTCTATTAAACTTCAGATATTTTAAAGAATTTTATGAATATATTTACAAGTTTTCTCTGGCTTTGGATATGAAAGGGAATGGTATGAAATAAAAGAAATGAGGGGCTGATGAGACATTAATGCTCCAAAAACCAGAGTAGACGTAGAACTGGATGGAAGGATGTCTAAGTTCACGGTAACTTCTCTGACTACCAAAACTGATTCAAAGTTGAAACGCAGAACGAGAACATTGAACTAAGACACAAAGTCCAGAAGTAGACGATCCACGCAGGTTGTTTCCGGCGACAGTATATAGAAATCAAGCAAGTTTCTTGGAAGTAGTCTGTCTTCGTCAAGAGACAAATTAACCACGTACGGCCAGTCCGACGAAAAGTGTGACTAGCGTCATCACCTTTGTAAGCTTCTCATTAAGCTTTTTTCAATAAATAGGTGGTCACAGATACCCAAAAAGTAGATAAAATAAACACTGGTCGGATCATAGATGATATCAGATAATAAGATTGGTTTCTCATCGATCTGTTCACGATTGGAGGATGAACAGAAGAAAGTGTGACCCCATTCTGATCTGCCCGTGATCTCAATCTATAATTTGTGAAGAAGCATGCTTGCAGGGCTTAAGACAAATTAATCATGGCTATACAACACCGGGGTAGCCCTCCTCCAGAAATCACTAAAGCAAATAGAATATAAAAACCTATTTCTATCAAGAGACTCACTAATAATATGTCATAATCAGCATTCGTGAGCCAGTCAGCTGCTTGATTAGCTTCTCCGAAGATATAAAAATATTGAATATTCAATCTCCACCTCGAAAGATCGGATGATATTCCTTATATTTCATGGGAGACATTGCGACCTATCAGATAATCTGCTACAAGGTTTCGAATCTCTCTCGATAATGAATTATAATATTTATCGAACCACGGGTCTCAAGAGCAGTCGATGCTTCAACAACATTTATACAATTTAAGGGTATGGTCTAATAAGGGCCAAGGCCCCCAACTCATTGCTTGTAGGGCTATTATTGATCTCATTTGGATTATAACATAATAAATCAAATATGTCTCTGGGGTAAGCCAGAACAAACTGGGTCTTTATTTGGACAGACCAAAGCTGAGTCCAACCATGGAGACGAAGACCAGTAAATTGCAGGGCCCTAGGTTAAGTGGGCAGCTTGACACCACCCCATTAACATAAGAGTGCGTATTTGACAGGCTTTCTTGATGGTCAAACCATGCCTATTTGAAGGCCTCGCTAGGCCAATCATGTAAGACTCAATGGGTTATATTAAATCCAATTTTATTCATTTATTTTAGTGTTGTTTGGTAAGTCTTTTTAGAAAAATCTTCTAACAGTTCATATGGCCAAAAGACATATTAAGCTTTTGGGGTCTTAGTCTTTAAAGACAAAGATCGTTTGGTAAATGGCTCAGTCTACCGAGCTTTTAAAAATGCAAAAAGACCAAAAAGCCTCTTTTGAAGCTTCTTGAAATTTAGTGTTTTTGGTTTTTTTGGGTCTTTTCACGCATGCATCCTTTCATTTTTCCAGCTTTTGGTTACCAAACGGAAAAATACCGATTTTCAGTCTTTAGAGCTTGTTGAAGCCTAAAAGACCAAATGTAAAAGGACCGATTTTCAGTATTGTCTTATAGGCCGTGTTTGGTTGCAGTGCAATTTTATTTGTACCAGTATAAATGCATGAAAATACAATTGGAAAAAAATGCAAATTGTTGTTTAATTTTGTTTTGGATTTTACTTTATTCTACTTCATGTATTACTTTACTTCATTTGTAATGCAACCAAGCAAAATAATCTAAAAATTAAAACAAAAATAGGTCAGAATTTATAATCAAATAATTTGCACTATCATGGTTTTGCATGAGTGCAAATTTATTTGCATTGAAACCAAACACAGTTATAGAAATTGCATGTTATATTATGTAAATAGCAATTAAATACTGTATCATTCATTACTGATTTGCGATATTACTGCTGATATTTTTAATTAAAAAAATAGAAACTTCAATACACCTTTTTTTTTTAAGGCTTTTCCCGATGTCAATGTTTTTAAATGTTAAATACCATTAAAAGATTAAAACCAGCCACAGGGCTACTTTTAACCTTAATACCAAGGTTTTAAAAACTAATCCAGAATTGGAACCGTTTTGGGCACCGGTTTTTAGATCGATGGTTCAACCGTTTGATTTAAATAGATGATTCATTTTGACAAAAAAAATAAAAAATTAAAAAAATAGTTAAAATAAAAAGGCTAAAAACTGTTAAATGGACTGCCCGGATCAATATATCATTGACCAATTCAACAGTTTTTGGCTTGGGACTGATTTTGGGGTAAAACAGAACTGGTTGCCCGGACAGTTTCCAGGCCGAACGGTCCAACTGTCCGAATCATCAACGGTTCAAAAATCATTGCTTGATACACCCCTTCAGGCATATTAAGACATAACAATACTTTGAACCTTGATTAGAACTTTTTTGATGGAATGGAACCTTAATAGGATAAAATTACACGAAGTTAATATAGGCCAAGCTGGGATTAGCATGGCCCATATATTAGAAGCAAAAACAAGTTGGTTTTGTTTCAATAAATAATTCATATTTTTTAAATCATAAAATAAACGATTTTGAAAACAAAAAACAAATTTTGGAGTATATATGATTTATGATAACAGAATGACAAAACACCGGATTTTTTTTAAACTAGAGACTCAAGGGGACTTTTTTTTTCAGTTTTGAAAACTAAAAACTCATATAAAACCAAAAAGACATGTTTTCAATGCTTTTTGTTTTAAGAATATTCATTTTGTTTTCAAATCGATCAGATGGTTTTTATTTTATTTATTGGAACTCTTAAAAAAATAATTCACATTGAAGAACATTCCCTTATTTTGCAAAACTTCCAAAAAGAGTGATGAGTTTGGTGCTGATATATAGAGCTGGTGACATTGGTGTAAGTTGGGAGGGATGGAGCCTGGTGCTTAGCTCATCCAAAGTACAGAGCTTAATTTGAACTTTGAAGGACCAAACCAAGTTGTCCCACCCTGAGGTGCTTAATCCTACGATCGACTGTAAATGAATCAGATCAAATTAGATATATGTCTTGATCGAAAGTTTTTTCTTTTTTCCTTTTTTCATGTCTAGATCAAAAGTTTATCAATAACTGAATTTTTACTGGATTTATATTGGACTTGGATCAAATTTGGTTATTGAATATCATGACTAAATTAACTCAAGAATGATCAAATTATCACATATTATTAAAAAAAACAAACAAAAAATGAATTTGATATTGTACCATGAATATAAACATGGACGTAAATGTTTAAAATGGATCATATTAGGGTATTTCCATATTTTATCCAATTAAAAATAGATTGAATTTGGATTGCCTAAGACATGATATCAAAAAAAAAAAAAACTTATAACCGATTCACTGGCATTATAAAATTGTGGTGACCAATCAGGTGGGCTTCACAGAAAAACGGGAGGTTTTTGGTATCATTTCTCAAATCATGGATTTTCCCTAGGCTTATTTTGGAAGAAGCATGAATACAAATATGTAGAGTACAAAACCTTGTATTGTGTATATATTTATATTTTATACTGTACATGTTTATATTTGTACTCTTTTTAAATTGAACCTTAATTACATAGCATTCACATTCAAATTCAGAGAAATAGATACCCATTGCAGTGCTGCTTAAGCTTATTGACTAGATTACCACTAAACTATATCTTAAGCTTGCTGTCTTTTATATTCAATTTTACAATTGTTGAGTAACAAAAGATGCAATTTTTGGTAGTAAAGAAAAGCTTTGGCTGAGTGATAACAGCTGATAAGGTGTTCAAAGGTGTACTTGAAGGGTTGAGAGATCCATCACATGGACGCCCAAAGATTGCGGAATAAGGGGCGAATTTCAAAAAAAATTTCTCTCCCTTCAACTGGGAATCATATTCCCTATTTAGAAAATCACATTTTCAAGGATAAATCTTGAACCTTAAACTGAACCAGATCTGAACCAAAAGGAATGGGAAAGAATGATACCTGATACGAAGAAGCAATATCTCCCAACGAAGGTGTTCACGCCCAAGGAAGGATCCAAAGACTGCTCCCACTGAAAATGGCGCAGTGCAGGATGGAGCAGAATCAGCAGTGTTCTTCCCCAAGAACTCTGTCATTCTCAAGAAACAGCAGGATGGAACGTGAGCACAGCTTCCTTTCAATCCTTTCTCAAAGAATTGATGTCAAGATCCAATCTTGACTTCTCCCACAACTGGAGATCGAACTGGGAAACAGGGCAGCAAGAGCAGGGAGGCGGCAAGAGAGTATTCGTAGGGTGCATAATTCTCTCTTCTTGATTTCAGCACTAAAGAGGATCTGATGTATTTCTTGTTCCCTTTTTTTTTTTTCTCAAGGCTGCCGCCCCCTCCTACCTTTTGTTAACTTGAAAAGATCAGCTCCTAATCCCATTAGGAGGTGCTTATCCAAATCATATTTGGATCAGCCTTCTCTTCTAGTGATAAGGATAAACCCTTATCTTAATTGCTAATCCATCTCCTAATCCCATTCAGATTTGGACTCTCTGAGTGGATAGGATGAAGACCCTATCCTAACTGCTAATCCATCTCAGAATTCGCCCCTTTAATTAACTAAATTAATAGCCCAGTTCGAAATGGGCTTTAGGCCCATTAAGCTTATGTGCTCACTTAACCTTCCTAACTGCTGCCCAGTTGGGCTTCCTTGTATGGCGTGGGACCCAAGCATTGATTTACACATCAGCCATATGGGTTCAGCCCAGCCTTTGTTACAAGGCCTGGTCGAATACACTGTTAAGACAGTGCACCCCCTGAAACCCATCGAATGGGCTCTATGGGCCCAACACTTACCCTAAGTGGTCCCTGGGCCAAGCCACCTTGCAACACCCAGGGACTGTGGGCAGATGCAAGATTAGCCCATCAGGTATTATCCTCAATGGTCTTACACTTAACCTCTCAGCCCATAATGATCATACACTACCCGACAAGAAAGGACCTCTCCTTTGACTGCAAGGAACAGTGTTGCACTCTCCACTTATATGGATCCCGGGAATTAAAACCCTTTTGCAAATATTTTAGAAACCATAATATATATACTTTTATATCTCATATAAAATATATTTTGCAAAACAAATTTAAACGGTTGAAATCGGCTGCCGGCAGTCTTGGTTTCCAACAGTGAGAGTGCATCCCCGATCATTACCTTTGTCCGACAAAGGGGCTGATCCTGTCACTATGATCACCCACTCAGATGAATTCTCGGATTGTCCCAACATACCCAGGTTTTGACCCCCGCTAAGGATCTCACTGATTGGTACATCAAAGACAGCCCGATCTGACACCTAGTGTAGTATCATAATCGAGTCTAGGGGTCGGGTGTAACTTTCCAGTTTTGCCCATCAATCTCCAAGGTTCAGGGCAATACTAGAAATCTGGTCCAGTTCAAAGATTCAATTAATCCCACACTGTATGTGCCTAGGGTCTCACCCCGGTAGCTGAGACAAGCCACCCCAACCGACTTGGTGGCACCACAGTGTCAGCCTTGGCAGGATAGGTCTCCCCAGACCGACCCACTGGCTGTGAACGTTCTAAACCAACACGAGTCTCAATAAGTGTCCAGTTTAAGAGTATTACACAGAAACATACCAAGGGAACATGAATCAAATATGTACTTTTATTCATTTATAATAAACTCATAAAGTACATCAATTTTGATTGAAGCTAAGGGCATACAAAACTGTCTAACAGTACTATAGTAGTCAAATTAAGGCAACTTCATTTGCAAGGGTACGAAAGCATGGAAGTGCAATTAGTTGATTGCTAATTCTGATTTACTTATGTTTTAGCTTTGAACTGTTTTTTTGGTGTCTTTAGTGCAGAGATGAAGTAAAACAAAATCTGAAACAAATTTAGTAGATGTGAAACCCAAGTCAGATGTTGAACCAAAACATGCACTCTTCATATTTGCAATTCCCATGCATCTGTACCAGTGCAAATGAAGCTGCATTGCAAACAAATCGAGCTAAACGACACATCTCTTAAGAAAAGGAAACGCCTTTCTAAAACTCTTTATGACATTGATTCTTTGAACCTTAACCGAAAACAAAGCATTGGGAAATGGGAACCATTTCAGCAGCAGAGAACCCAGACACTCAATTCCCCAGATTACAGACATCTAGAAAAATGACTCCTCAGGTGAATACATTGAAGCATTGGATGGTGGAGCACATGGACCGACCCCACACGCATTGTCCATTGCTTTCGGCTTTCTGTAAAGAATCTCATCATTGGTGATCCAAAGAAGAAGAGAAACAAACCCCCCTGACAATATTCAGATGTCCTTTTTCCTTCTTTAAATATTAATTATGCAGATGTTGACAGCCATCTTTGATATTTCATTGAAGTAGTTCACTCCGTTTGCATAAGCAATAGCCAAATAGTGTTTGGTAAGAGATGATTTTAAAAACATAAAAATCTGAAGCCCCAAAACATAAAAGCTAAAACTGGGGTTTGTGCTTTTGAACTTGAAAGATGTTTGGTTTCGCTTACGTTTATTCATTAAACATTTATTGATGGTGTCATATAATACCATCTTAAAATTTTCTCTCTTGCTCTTTTACATATATTGAAAATGTAAAAAGTAAATTTTAGTTTATATGTATGTCAGTTGTTTGTAGAGGTTATTTTTTTAAGCTTTCTATTTAAGCTGAAGTAGTGCCTAGTGGCACCTAATTGTCATAAATAGTTGTAATTATTGTAAAATATAAATGTTTATTCAATAAACATAAACGAAATCAAATACATACTTGAAAAGCACAAGTGCTAAAGTTTATCCAAATACAACCTTAATCTTCATGGTGGGTGTACCGTTGACCCTTTAAATGCATAGGGATCCAAAATTCTTTTATTGTTTATAAAGGTTTTATGGGTCCTCTAAACACAGAGTCAAGATAGCTTTTCTTTATTGTACAATCTGTTAGAAATATTTTATTTCATGGTCTAGATAGTAAAACATTAAAAAAAAAAAAACTAAGGAAAGAAAAAAGATAGTACTAATCACTTTGAGTTTGCTGGAAATGATATTTTCCCAGTAAAAATGATATCACAAATAGCCCAATTTATTTATTCTTTTGCTTTTAAAATGTTCTCACTTCTTAAGTTAGGATTAACCTAGCCATTATAATTAATTTTAATATATATATATATATAGATAATGGTGCTTTCCAGTTTCTAGTATTAAACAAAAGAACCATAACCTTTAAATTTAGAACTATTGATGCATATGCAATGCATACTTTACATATAGATAGACATTTTGGGTTTGGATTGCCAACCCTAACCCAACTATCTAAAAGGTAAATTGGGTTTATACCCCGACACTACTGGACCTTCAGGCTTCCACTCAGCCTTCTAAGTTGGGTTTTGGGCTTGATTAATTAGTTGGACCCCTCTAATAGGATCTAAACCTTAAAACCATACCAGATTTGGAACTAATAAAGAACAGAAGAACAGATAATGGCCGACTTTCATTTGATAAATTTATATGAGCTAGAAAGGATGATCATCAGAATCATGAAAGTAAACAGTACTATCAGCAATTTTAGGCAGCACTATATTCAAAAGAGTCATGAACTGGCTCTGATCATATATTGAAAATCTTAGTTGCAAGTGCAACCACCTATACTAACAACAGCATTAATATTCAACTATCTCTTCATCACAAGTTGTTCAGCAATGGAAACAAAACATCCATTTAGCTGAGCCAGACAACACGATCGAGCACAGTTGCAGGATAGCTTTCTAGCCTGTAGACAGACCTCGTGTGCACTTTTGGCTGGTTATTAGCCCAGTGACAAGACCACACAAGCCAACCATTCTGCGTTACAACAACAACAACGAGAGGGACATCATCTTGCATTAATTCAATATATATTGCTTTATTTTCAAGTAACTTAAAAAAGTAAAAGCACCACTATTTCTTCAAAAAACAAAAAAGTAAAAGCACTATAAGGCTATTAGCTTAATTTAAGTATTACACTCTCAGGCTATCGTTGTTGCACTCTGTGTTAAATACATATCTACAGGCTATTAAATATATATATATATATATATATATATATATATATATATATATATATATATATATATATTCAAGATTTACAGTCCAAGTCCAAGAGTGTTTTGAGGATAATGGTAGAAATGCTATCTGTACATAAAACCAATGATCAAGGATCGATGGGGGGACCGCATGCAGATATTTAGGCTGTGCTTGGTTTGAAGGTCTCTCTATCTTGGCAACTGAAAAGAAGAAATAAATACATCCGCGTGTTTTAGTTATCACTGTCACATCTCAGTGGCAGAAGAGAGGACAGAGAAGGACGAGACAAGTCCTCTGAAGCCTAAAGCAGCAACTTTTGCTCAGGTGAAGTGAATACTGAATAGCGTGATCTCCATTTGAGTAGGCCCAGTACTCTCCAGAAGCAAACAACAGGAGAATAATGAGTAAGAGATCTTCAAGAGATCTACCGTCTTCTGAAGTAGAGATCGATTGACAGTGCACCACCACATGCATCGATCCAAACATCTCAGACGGACTCTCCAAGAAGTAAGAAACTTCTTCTATCATCTGTCCATGGCCCCATATAAGAACTCACCCTAACAAGCTCCCAGAGAGTATATAAACATAGAATCCTAATTAAGCTTTTGAGGAACTCAGAGACAGATAAGATCAGTACGCACGTATAATGGGAAGAAGGAGAAGGACGGGCGTTTTGCAGTATTAGCGGTCAAGGGTGACGAGAAGAAGAGGTTCAACGTTGAGTTGGGTTTTCTGACCAGTCCTGATAAGTTCTTGTTGTTGCTGAAGCAGGCTGAAGAGGAAACCATGAATAGATTTGGAGCTGGCCGATCAAGACTTGTGTACATACATATTAGTTTTCTTTATTAATTGACTGTTGTTTCTCATTCTTTATATACAATTGATCAAAGTTACATCATGGTGAAATGAAGCATGATTTCACATGCAGCTCAGTTTTCAACTTAGACTTTTTCTTTATTTGCACATAATGACAATAGTTCCAATATATTATAATGAACAAAGAAGAGTAGTTCTGCGAAGGGATAACAGCTGATCAAAGAAGAGAAAAGTACTTTTCAACTGGTTGGGTTAATTACTATACCCTCAAATATTTTATTTATTTAGGGCCCATTTGGTTCGCGGGAATAGGGGTCTGGACTCTGGAATCAAAATCAGAATGTGTCATTCTCATTCTAACTGTTTGGTTGATGGGAATCCCATTTCTATTAATTCCTACAGGATTCCAAGTCCTATCTGAACTCTGAACCATGCAGACTATAAGTTCAAAAAGACAATGAAAATTCATTCAGTTCAGAAAAACAGGCTACCCGGCAGCCGCAAAACTTAGGCCGACCACCAAAAGCTGGCCGGGTGTGGTGGGTTGGATGGTTCGACCAGGCTATTTATCCGGTAAAATGATGAGAACCATTGAAGACCCTTCAGTGGGACACAGTCAGCTGTACTGATCACCGGGTCAGTAGTTAAACCACCCGGGCCAGTAACGGGTTTAGGCTGAGAACATGCTAAGTCAGCACTCAGCAGGAAGAAGATTAATTTTGCATGATGATAACCACCGACGATTCAGATGATTTGGTTAATTTGACCGAGAGTGTGTGTGATTTCTTCCAATCAATAAAGGCCTACAACGTCATTCGCTTTTAACCACCTCTTGATATTTTTTATATAAAAATCAAACCCTAAATTTTAAGTGAAAAATGCATTTGGTCATTTGGTCAGACTTCATAGAGCCAATAATTCCACCTGGGCTACTCAACCAGTAAGTTCGGAATCACAACACAACAACCAAATTAGTTAATCCTTGACCAAGCTGGCCGTTCATGAAACAAAACCCTGACTGATTCCTGCAAGCTTATAGGCATATTTGTACCACATTTGGCTCATTACTCTTTGACAAGACCAGACAAGCAAGCATAAATCGCAGGCAGATAGAGATACAAGTACGTAGCTTGGGTAACTTATAATTATAAACCTTGCATTTGCATGATCAGATGTTTACCAAGGTTAAGTATATCAAGCTAGCTATTATGGGTTCACTAAAAGCTTAATAGGCAAATCCATCGATAAGAGATGGGACCCATTATTTTTTTCTCATGCACCAGTTCATGAATACATTGTCAGATCTGCCACCTAACGGTGGGTAACAGTTAATTGAATAAAACTAACTTGATGTCAATCTCAAGATGCAAAAAGTATCAGATCTACTGTCATATGGATGTCAACTGATGCTTAAAACGGATAAACATTAGAGCCTTCAATGGAATTCCAAAAGGAAGGGTTGTGGAAGGATTTCTTTGATAAGGTGAACCAAAAACAAGATGAGTGGTGGAAACATCGATCAGTTCGGAATTTTTTAAAATTTGAAAGACTGATTCAGTTTTCGGTTAATCTATAAAAAAACCAACGGTTAACTGAACGGACTGGTATATATATTTATATGTATATTTTATAAATATTTTTAATATATGTTACACATTTTCTATATATTTTATATAAATATATATTCATATTATATTTATAATGATATATTTATAAATATATTATATATTTTTAAAATATTTATAATATACTATATATCATTTGTTATTTATAATATAATATTATACACATATTTATACAATATATATTATAAATATAAAAAACCGAAAAACGAACCAGTCAAAAACCGAAACTAGCAGAACGGTTAACCAGTAGTACCAGTTCAGTTTCAGTTTGGAAAAATGAAAAAACCGATAATAACAATTCGATTTGCAAAAAGGGACCATGGTTCGGTTAACCATGGACACCCCTAGTTTCAGGGGTGCACCACATGCAATGACCCCAAATGAACTCCCTCGGAAACTAGTTGAATCCCTTGTTGCCGTCCACTCTCCACTATAAGATCTCATCACAAGCTCGTTGCTTAAACACATTATATAACCTAAGCTTTTGAACAATCTAGAAACCATTCTAAGATGGCCAAGAACAGAAAGAATGGGAGAGGGGGGGAAAAGAGGCATTCTTATGCTCAGCCATGTCATGGAAAAGCTTCAAAAGGGTCTAACGCCGACGAGAAGCACGGGCATCGGCGACAGTAAATCCAATGGAGTAGAGGGAGAAAAAGCAACAGTGCCATTGGACGTGAAGGAAGGACACTGTGCAGTTTTTGCAGTTGAAGGTTGTGAGAGGGAGAGGTTCATTGTAGAATTGGATTATCTGACTAATCCCCATTTCTTGTTGTTGTTAAGGGAGGCCGAAGAGGAATTTGGGTTCAAATAGGAAGGAGTTCTTACGGTCTCTTGTCGGCCGGAACATCTCCAGAGGATTCTAGGAGGAACAAAAGAGAGAAACAGCGGCAGCACTGATGTGTGGCCTACTAGCAAGATGCCTGCGATTGATTGTTGCTAGAAATCAAGTGGATGGATGTTTTAAGGCATTTAGCAATTTTTGTAGGTAATGAAGAGTTGTTATGAGAAATTCCTGTATAAGATGTTCAAAGCTTCTTGTATTCTTTATAGGTAGCCTCTCCATATTTTAACTCTCTTAGACCTATGGAAGCATTCTGTACTTATATTTTTTTTTTCTCTGTTCACTTTTAATGAATTAAAGGGTAATTATAGCTAACTATTTTTATTGGCTAGATTATTTTGTACTCTCTTGGGTTTGCTTATTGTCATGGGCTGATTAATCCTGGATCCTGAGGCAGTGCTTTCAATATGTTGGAGAATGAATACTCTTATCAACACTATGGTTGCAAGTCAATTACCAAGATTAACTTCAACATCCATAGCAGCTAACCTCTTCACCAAGCTGGTTGGGTGATAGGAATTGAAACTTGTCGACATAATTGTACTACTATATGCTCATTAGCCCAGAGATAGAACAAGACAAACTTACAAATTAGTCATTGACTGTAAGGATGACTAACAAAGATTACGCTATGATATAGAAAGTTTAAATCATGGATCTGTCTAAGAATGAAAATAAAGAAGAAAGAAAACAATCACAAGATGATTAGGTGGTCATCAATATCATATAAACTTGTTATAGTTTCATACTTTCATTATAGTTCCATACTTCCATTCAAGTTTCATCAAGTCATTCAATCAAGAGTGGAATTCACTGTTTCTCAACCATTGATTCATGAATGGATGATAAGAACTACAAAAGCGTGGCCCCTATTCAGCATTAATTTCGCCACCAGCCGATGGTGGCTAGCACTTCCTGGAATAGCGAGACTTGATTGTCCTATGCTACAAGCATTGGCATCCTATTTAATGGATACCCAAAAAGGTTCTGAGCAATTAGAAATTAAGGTGGAAGATCTGTGTCAACATGGGAGTCTAAGTAAGAATACAATTTATCTTACAGAATTGCCTCCATAGAGAGGATTCTAGGAGACGGGAAGATAGACAAAAAACTGGAGTATTGTTAAGTTTGCTACTTGCAAGACAACCATTACTGAGTTGTTTAGGGAACAAGAGATGTATAGATGTACTGAATCTCAACTTCCATGGTGATCATCACCCAAGCCTTATCCCAACCATATGGGGTCAGCTACATGACAGCATCCACAAAAGATGTATCTTCCCTCTTTCAACCGTTTAGTAGAATTAACGATTCATTCCTAATAAAAAATCAGGAAGTAAAGCTGACCCAGTAAAGAGGAACTTTTCTATTACTGCACAAGCCTAAATACTCCTTGTCATTTTATTTGAGATCAATGACAAATTGGCCTAGGTTGAAATTTCAGTTGCCGACCATTACTCCATTTGTTTATTTAAATATTAGTATTCAACCTCTTGCTTCCAACGTGGTATCTATCTCAACAAATTAAGTTGATGATCTAACCCAAGTATAAGATTATTTTTATATAAAAACCAGGCTTACAGGAAACTTGAGGTTAAAAGGAAGACTTAAATCTCAAGCCACAAATCATGCATGAATTGATCATGGAACAGAAGATAAGGAAATTCAGGATCCAATATTTAATGAGTCCCATTTAGAGATTGATATACCAAAGTGAGCATGGTTAAAGATCATTTTAAACCATCAAATTTGCAGATGGTTTTAAAGTTATTTCTACACCAGCCAAATATCACATTAAACGACCCTTGCAATGATCTAATCAAGTTTACTACTTTTAGCCGGGATAATATTTTAGATGCAGCCCCATAAAATGTCATGTTCTAATGCTCTGTAGGTATGTGAATCTATGGTTCAAATCTCAAACCAAGTATTAGCATTTTAGTTCAATCATTAAGCAATGTATAGAGTACTCCTTTGCTCAGAATGATAGAATAGAGATATCAGACGATATTGTGCTGAATGACCTTTACCCCGGGTAATGGAAGCTGCAATTTTGCTTCAGTTTGTAGTTGGAGCAGAAGTATCTTGAACAAAAACTTTTTAGTGTGCATGCATGTAAACCTAATCAAACAAATAGGACCAGTTATTTTCATTTCCCACTCTTACATGGATTTAGGTAACCAGTAGGACCAAGTTAAACAATTAACAAGAAAAAATGACACTTTTATTACACATTATACATTCTATTGCATAATCCAATACAATCTTACGTACAAAAATTTGTTAGAATATGTATAGAATCTGTTGGGACAAGGCTTGGATGATGACGATATTGATAGCATCTGTCAACAGATATTGTCGGGCTGAATTTTTGAAGGGAAATGGTAGGAATGGCAACGGGGCGGGGCACCCCCTCCCCGTCCCCGCCCCAAAGTCATGATACCTTGCCCGGAGGGCATCCATTCCCTATCGGGGAC
Organism: Nelumbo lutea; assembly: GCF_056320005.1. Taxonomy (NCBI): domain Eukaryota; kingdom Viridiplantae; phylum Streptophyta; class Magnoliopsida; order Proteales; family Nelumbonaceae; genus Nelumbo; species Nelumbo lutea. Next base: position 56,563,078 of record NC_142685.1, read on the forward strand.
AAGAAATTCCCAAATTTTCCCCGCTCCAAGGCAATTACTTAAAAGTTATCTATTTTATAGACAATTTATACATAGGATATAGGAATTTTGGAGTATTTTAGAATTGAATTATAATACTTTAAGGGTAATTCAAAAATAAAATTATGGGATCCTAAGATTTTAAAAATTTAGGAAAAACTTAGAGATATTTTAAATATCAATATTAAATGTAGAGATATTTTACTAATCTACCTTCGGGTTCAGGGCGGGTTCGGGGAATTATATACAAAACCCGTCCCCGCCCCGTACCCGGTTCGGGGAAAAATTATTTTCCCCATCCCCACCCCGTTCTTGTTTAGGGTTGGGGAAAACCCACCCCGTTTGGGGCGGGGCCCCGGTTTTACGGGGGAAATTGCCATCCCTAGAAATGGGTTTTGTTGCAACTATGGCTACTTTACCTCTGAGAAGCTGTCTGGACCCACAAGTTCTCTAATCGCTCGGGCAATTTGTTATAGCCATTACAGCATCCACAACTATATATATTTCTAAATAATGTAAGTAGGACACTCAATAGATGAACAACACAGAGCATGTAATCCCAGAAAGAAATTTCACCTTCTCTTTCCAATAAAACATATTTCTGTGCTTCCCTGCCACACGACCCCAGAAATTACATGTTACATGCAAACCCACAGAATCCCCAACATTGAAGTTCAATATATTGCCTGACAACAAATTCTATGTGCATGAGTCATATGTAGAAAAAGATTCAACATTTCAGCTTAAAGATTGGAAATGCATTTTGAATCTTTACCAAAAGTGAGATCAGCAACAAAGATAATTGTACTGTCATCCACATGCCAATAATCTCTAATTGCTAAGCTTGCAACAGAGTAAGGAATATAAAAACATCTTCAATCAGTAGAAGAAACAAACAGCAATACACATGCTGGAAGCTATGTAAAGATAAGATGATGCTCCAATCTGTGAATTAGATACCAATTTAGAGGCCAAAGAAAACCACCGAACCACCACTATTAACATATATATCTTTTTGAAGAATAAGCTAAAAATTTCATTAAAAAGTAAAAAAAGAGAATACAAAGGAAGGTGATAAGATATCACCCAAGAGAAGAGAAGACTAACTGAAAACAACAACTTTCACCATAACAGCAAACTAACTGCAAAGAAAAAAAAACGATGAATAGAAACAAAGAGAAACTGACTCCTCTAGCACCAGCTCCTCAAACAAAATCCCAAATGGTCACCTACAGACGAAACAAAAGACAAAAAAAAAAAAAAAAAACAGATCGAAACAGGGCCCTAATCTTCCCCTTCAAACTCCTTCTCTAGACCAACAACCTCTTCATCCCACTTCCCTCCTCCCAAAGCACCTTTCTTTGAAATTTCTTCCCTCTTTTTCTTTGCAAACACTTCGAGAGCTTTCCTGGCAAATTCCTCACCTCCCCAGAAGAACAGTCCCAGACTTTTGCCAATTTCTACATCTTTTTTAGTCACTTCCTCAACAGGAATAGTTCCATATTTCTCGCCGTTCTCTTTACGGCTTTTGTCAATGTCTCTCCCAATAAAAATGACTTCACCTTCTATAACTTCTTCAAGTTGGCGAGTCCCCACTCCCAAACCCAGATTAGGAGCAGCAGAAGAATCAGTCATCAATAGATTTTGTCTATGTAGTTGTCTTGCTGCCCCTCCTCTTATACACCCTCTTGAAATTCTTTGTAGGACCAGCCCCTACCAACCCAAGTTTCAACATGAACATTTCAAATCACTAATTCTAACTGCTAGAATTTTTCCCCTGTAATAGAACATCACCATATTTATATTTGCCTACAATGAGAACAACTGTTGAAATTGTTTTTCTTATTATTTTTTATTCAATTATTGAACCGCCATTAATCCTTATGGTCACCTATTAGACCCAGATGCTCATACAAAGGTGCCATATCCAGTCAGATACTTCAATTTTAGTGTAAAATTCATATTTGACATCGTGCGCAGCTTGTTCTTGCTGTATCTGGGTAACATAGATGGTCAAATTTCTGCACAACAATTCTTTATTACTTCTAAAAAGAAGCATTAGGATATACTGTTACATGAAAGAGGGACATATTTGTAGTCAAGGTTTCAAATGTAAGTTTTAGTGAAAAATGCTAGCCACTTAATAAGAAATATATCAGAAATATCAGATTTTTTGTTTCAAACTATTATAAAAAACTTAGAACAATATTGTAAATGTTTATCTTAAAATATTTGTTAATAAAATACATACTCTTTTAAAACTATAAACATGTTGAATTCATTAATCATAAATGTTGGAATCCCATCTGAACTTTCACCTATTTATTTTTGAAATATTTGGCTAAAATTGAGTTCAAAACTTATAATTTTTTAGAATTACATAATTTATTCATTGTAATTGGTAAAAAATTCAAAGAAATTTCCTTTTATATTTAAATAACTAATTTTTAATTTATTTGGTGAAATAACTGAGAAATAAAAGAAGAACCTCATTTATTTTGGGGGATAAAATCAAATACGATATAACAATTTTCAGAGCAATGTACATAAAAATGTCTAGAGAATGTATTTTCAATACTCTTTCATATCTGGCAGCACCAAGATATGGTTTCCATCCCAGGTCCCAATTCAAGTTTCTAATTCCATATCAAAGAACAATTTTGATCCTCAACAAGATATCTAGTTATCCACAGAATCTCCATAACCATTTCCCAATCATCCAAGCTTTGTGAAATTTGAATTCATCTATGCAATCCTACAATAGAAAGTTCCTCTGAATTTTATTGTCATGTAGAAGAATTTGTTTCATCTCCATTTATACTTTATGAATTGCTTCATTTCGTTTCATTATTAATTCTTCTATTGGCCTATCTCAGTTTTAGATTTTTATGAATATGAAATCAGTGAGAAAGTTGATACAAGTACAATTTCGATATTCATTTTTTATGTCTTTATGTTCAATACATTTAGACTGGCCCTGTCCTGTTACCTGGTGTTTATGGATAATTCAGTGCCAGAATTCTCAGCTTGCATCCCATATCTCTTTCAAGAGTCGCAATCTCCTGTGCAAGCCTTTTCTCCTGCTAATATCCATTACAACTAGCATTAGCATATCTTTTTTTCCATCTGCACTTTATCATGGCATGCTTCTATATTTGTTGTAAGAGCAACAGATGCATTCAGATAAAACTGTAGGAGCCACCACTTTAAATAGGAATTGACCTTTTCTGGATCAAAATTTTCACGTCATACTAACCAACTGATATGCATGTACGCACACACACACACACACACAGAGGATGAACAATAGGAGTTAGGAGCCAAATACATGCAGCTAGGAGAATAAGTTACATTTGAAAGTATGCAAGGCTTATGATCAGCTTAATATAAAGACCAGGAAGTCAAATATCTCAAGATGTGAAACATGAATGGATAAAATGATTTTTCTTGAAGCCTTAGAAGGAAAAATGCTTTTAAACTAATAATGGGTTAATATTATTAAAAAAGAAGAATATAGCACAATATAGAATCATCAAAAACTCCCAATACAAGAGGTTTGGCCAAAAGGAACCACTAAAAGAGGCAGGCACTAACACATTCAGTACATAATTACATACAAGAGTTGATTGAACTACTTTAGAGGTAATGGTCCCTAACTCAAGTTATCTTTTCAAAACCTCCTCTAGAAATCACATCTCCCAAAGATTTATGATGGACCATGAGAAGGGTCAATAAAAATATCTAATAGATTTAGATTTTTATGGTCATGAAGTATATAAATGCAGTCATATTTATAGAAGTAGATCAAGTAAAACTTACATAAGAAGGAAGAGTTTGAAAATAAAACCTTTGCAAGGCATCCGCCACTAATATGAACGCAAACACTAAACAGTAGTGGAAGGGCTACAATAATTTCCACATGGTTATGGATATCCTTCAATTGACAAATTGCCATATTTCTTATATATGCAAACTACAAGTTTAGCAACCTTTTATAATGGGTTTGGCAATTATAATCCGATCTGAGCATAATCTTCCCCATGTACTGATGCACTTGTATTTCATTTATCATAACATTGAATTGTATAATTTAAGGTAAACTAATAAGTATGTAAAACAAAGTAGAAAACATATAATTGAACTATGCAATATCCAGAAAATAGGAACATCAACAATACCTGGCTAGCAGAGAGGAACCCAACTACATATATTATAGTGCTAAATTCTTTGGGAAGCAATTCTAGCTTGTTAGCCCCAACTTTTGCTTCCACACGTCCAACTCCTACAAAGTTTCGTTTGTTCCTTTTCAATTTTCCCGTCTGGACCAAGAAAAAAAAAAGTCTCCACCATAGTTCACAAGTTAAAATTAAATTTCAGATATGAATAGTAAGTACGTGCTTTAGGGAGCAAAAGTGATCAACAATAATTTGTGAACTCTGAACATTCAAAATCTTTATAAAGATTCAAGGATGTAGGGCTCAAAGCTTCAGTAAGTAACCATGGTCTAATCCTAACACCGGTTTTTAGCGCCGATGACAAAAGTAGGTCTAAATTTTTTTATCTCTCTGCCATGAGTTAAAAAAAAAAAGGAGAAAAAAATTAGTGTATCAGGGTCTGCTAGACAGGGAAGAAAATTCCTTTAATAACACTAGAGAAGGATACAAACAATTTCTTCTAGTTTCTTCTTCATCAGTAAAATGATTGACCGGCATGAACTAAATTCAATTCATTAAAACAAGTTAAGAAGGAACCAATTTTCAAATAAGGAGATTCAGATAAAATCGAAAGTGATCAAATCATATCCACAACAAACAGAAACAAGGAAAGACCTTAATACATGGTTCTAAATAATGAAGCGCTTAATCTCCGAGTTAAGAATGACCCATTCTCAAGTAACGAGATTCGAATAAAATCCAATGTGATCAAACCGTATCCACAGGCCACAACCAGAAATGTCCTTTCTCCCTTCATCTGAAAGCTATGAGTTTCAAGAGTCCTTGGCATCAAGAAGACACTCACCTGTAAGAAGAGATAATCCAAGAATGAGAGCACCTGTGAGCGCGAAATGAAAAGAACTTAAACGAAATTCGGCCAACCATTTCTTTAAATCTGGTGCATTTGGGATGAAAGATGTTGAAGATGATATGGCAAGGGAGCTAGAAAGCAGAGAAGGGATTCTATTTCGAACCACCCTACTGCTCAATTGAAAATCGAAGTATGGAGGATGGAAAGGTTTTTGGTTGACGCGCGTGTTGGGCGGGAACCAACAGACAAGCGTGTATGAAACCTTGGGGCGTGGCTGCGTCAGAGTCGGAGATGAAGGTGTTTGTTGTTTTGTCCCTTTTCACAAGTCTGCTACTCTCTGCTCGTTCTGATCTCTCCAGTAATGCAGTTGGATTTTTCCGTAATTGGCAATTTGGTACGAAAAGGGTTTGAGTCGATATCATTTTGTAACAGGGATGCAACTCGGGCGGGTTACGGATTGACTCATGCCGAGTCGAGGGTCGTATATACCCTTGAGGCCTTGAACAGTGTTCAGATAACTGGACCGGGCATCAACCCGGAAGAGGGAGAGGTTCATGAGTCAGAGATTCAACCCGGGTGGAGATCAAACCGTGATGACGTAATATATATATATATATATATATATGTATATATATAATTTATATGTAATATTATATATTAGAATTTAATATATCTAAAATATAAAATTATATTCTGTTATAACAGTTTTTATTTTATTTTATATCATATATTATGTAACATACATGATTATATGATATATAATTATATATAATAATAGTATTAATTATATGCATATTTTAAAAATATATAATTATATTCTTCTATAACTTATATATTTTATTTTAGTTTCAATTTTTATATTAAAATTTAATATTTGAAGCAAAAAAGGTGATTTTAGCAAAAACAGTGGGGCAAAGTGCCTTTTTCACCTTGGAAACACGTAGATCTCAAAAAGTTACTCAAAAAAAAAAAGATCACCCCAATCAAACATCCGAGCGCAAAACTATGGCCTTTAGAAGTTCACATTTATGGGCAAAAAATTTGTCAAATAACTACCCGATTTTCTAAAACTAGGATCGGGTCATCGGTTTTTTGGTTCGACCATTTGGGTCACTGGTTTTGATCAGTTTTTCGCCCAATGGGTCTAATCACGGTTCAACCACCGGTCCAACTAACTAGTTCAATCCGGTTTTCTGAATACTGCCCTTGAATGCAGGGAGGGTAGGATCAGGAGGGATTTGTAATTTTATATGCGATAAGGTTTTGGATTTTCAAAATCCAATCCGCTACGGGTTTTGGGATGGTTATGGGTTGGGAGGTTTAGGGAGGTGAATAGGGTTTAGAATTTACAAAACCCTCCCCGAATCTGCCTCATTGCCATCCCTAGACTTGTATTCGGTCAAACTTGAATAGATTTGTTGAGTTCGAATATGATGTTGGAAAGACATAGTACCCAAAGAGTATTGAGTATTAACCAATCAAAAACCCACTTGTGAATTTTGATAAAATCCACCTAATTGATTAACACATTTTATAATACAGTTGGGTCACAAAATTTTGGATATTATGTCTTTCCGGTATCATAGTGGAGCTCCAAATGCCCAATTTTAAAGTAGGTAGAAGGGATTGAAAATAGCCAAATGGTAGTATGTGGAAATCATATGATATGGAATGAAACCACACACCTCCATGTTGGCATGGGGTTTTTGACACCGAGTCCTATTAAAATTAGTGGTGGAACCAAGAATTTTCTTTTTGGGGAGTGGGGGAAGTTGTATAACTTTCTTTTCTTTTTTTGTCTTATGATAATTAAAAAATTATTATACAGGTTCACAGCATAAACAACACAAGTAGATAAATAGATGAGAGAGGGATGGCGGGAGGGGCACTCATGAGATTAGTTTTCCTTTGGTCAGCCTTCTTGGCAAAAACAAGAAAATGAAATAGGAAATAGAGGAGGTGAGGATTGGAGAGGGAGGATGTAAGTCTATTACAACTTTTTTTTATGCAAAAGTAAACAATTTTTTTATTACTTTTAGGGAATAGAGGAGGTGAGGGTTGGAGAGGGAGGGTTTGAATCTATTACAACTTAAAAAATAAAAAAATTAACAATTTTTCTTTTTTTAATTTTGGGAGTTAAGTAGAGGGGTGTTAGAGAGTTAGAGAGGAGTCCTTTACTTTCATGTTGGGGAGGGGGTCCACCTTTAAACTTGTCTCCGCCCCTGATTAAGATAGAGGCTGAGGTTTTTTATTTGCCTTATGAAAATTCTTGAAAATATATACAAATTTTTATGCAATATATATGAGAGTAGGAAAAATATATTTTTATATAAATAAAACGCATACATGTATGTATGCTTAGCCCGCCTAAAACCATGCAAAGCAAAAGCTTGGGTTGGGCTCACCCAAGTTGCAGCCTTATTTGGTAAATGCCATTTAAAATTGGGAGTGAAAGAAATTTGAAACTTCAAAAATAGCTAATTTTCACTAGTCTTTTTTTATTTTGTTTTTTTCTTTTTTTTTATTTTTTTTTTTGAGAAAAACAAAGCATCTATTAAGGCTATGCTTGGTTTCATGATGTTTATTGGAAAAACGTCACCACATGAGCACCACTTAGGCTTTGACATTTATTATTGTTTGGTTTCATCGTTTATCAAATAAACAGTAAAAAACAGAAATACTTGAATTTATGTGCTCGAGGTGTTGGGGGAAACTTCAAATTCTGGTTTCTCCCAACACCCCAATGTTTATTGAAATGAAATGCTTATCAGGAGCATTATAAGCTGAGGTGGAAGATAGCTTTATGGGGGTGTTACTTGAAATGCCCATAAAACATCCAACCAAACAACAAAAGCAATAAGTGTTAAAGTTGAGGTTGAAGTAGGGGTGAGCAAAAAAAACCAAAAAACCGAGATGATTGGTATACATATATTCCTATATATTTTATATATATTTATGTATATTATATATATTTTTATATACTATAAATTAATAAATATGCATTATATATAAATATATTTATTTATAATATATGATATATTATTTATTATTTAAAATATAATATTTTATATATATTTATAAATTTTTATTATATATTGATATATATATATATATATATTGTAATATATATTGTAAAAAATAAAAAACTGAAAAACTAACAAACCGAACTGGTCAACCGGTTAACCAATAGGTTTCGGTTACTAGTTTTCCAAAAACCAGTACTACCGGTTCGATTACAAAATGAGCCCCACAGTTTGGTTAACTAAATCGTGAACACCCCTAGGTGGAAGATAGCTTTATGTAGTGTTACTTGAAATGCCCAACCAAATAACAAAAGCAATAAACATTTAAAGTAACAATTTTCAATTAAACATTTATCTGAAAAACGCCCCATCTATAAATGCCCACGGAACTAAACACATACTAAGAAGATTTACCGTTTACAATAAGGCTATGAATGAAATCCAATTCAAGCAACCACGTGTAGATGCTTTGAATTGAACGAGCAGACTTCACAGTGCTCTAAACTAGGGTTGTTCATAGGTCGGGTTGGGTCGGTTTACTGAGATTTTTCCAATCGACCCGACCTGATCGGGTTACTTGAGATGGAAACCGAAACCGACCCAGTGTTAAGCAAAACCGACCTGGTCGGTTTGAGTCAGGTTGGGTCGGTTTGGGTCGGTTTGGGTCAGATTCGGCTAAGGGGGTTGGACCAAGTTAGAATTAGAATAGAAGACAGAAGTTATCATGAAAATAGAAAGTCAAACTGTATTAAAGAAAGAAGACTGAAATTTGTATATTTCAAGAAACTTTCTAAGTTCTAATGTAAGTAAAAAAGGACACATAATTCTAATTGTAATTGCCTAATTGGTTGCCTATTTGATGTAAAAGACTATAGAAACTAGGATCCTTCGATTCTTTTCTTTAAACTTTTCCAAAAAAATTCCTTGTCTAGTTGTCTTACAATACTTGCCATTAATGTTATTCCTAACTAGAAGACTAGGTTAGGTTGTAATTAGGAATTAAGATAGAGACAACTTAGTTAAGTAGGAACAAAGTTGGTTCGGTTCGGATCGGATTCAGTTTTTACACAAGAAAACCGAAAAACCGAATCCAACCCGAACCATCAGTTTATGAATTTCTACAACCCAAAACTGACCGGTGCTTATGAAAACCTAGCCGGATCAAATTGGATAGGTTTGGGTCGATCGGTTTGGTCGGGTTGGGCATTCTTATGAACAGCCCTACTCTAAACTATCTCTCGGCATGCTTGAAGGTGCAACTAGCAAAGGAAGGGATTAAACTTTTGCAATCATCAACTAAAGGTAATATTTTCTAATGGGGTCATATAATAACTTAGAAAACCCCCCAACCCCGGTGGCAATGGAATTTGATCTCAGGTCTCTACTACATGGAATCAAATTAAAGATCCTACAAGTGAGCCACCATCAATTGATTCCCAATAATTTTAGTACTGCTTTTGCATTATTGCTGAACAACTCTTGCACAAAATTAGGACTATGCCATTTTAATTTATAATTGTATTATAACCATTAACGACAAATAGAAAGGTCCAAGCAAGGTTCAAGTACAATTCTTCTTTTGTCACTGGAATTGATGGTATGGCAGATCCGATCCAAATCAATTACCACAAAGAAAATACCCTTCTACAATGATGACTTGGCCCAAACAAAACCAAAACACCCAAAACCCCATGTATCAAATCTGGGACCAGATCTAATAGGTACATCAAAGTAAGCATGTTAAATGAGCACTTGATAAATATTTTGACAACTGTCAAAAGTGGATATTAATCTTTTTTAAGTGTGGAGTGAGGGTATTTTAAGGGACATGTGTCAAAAAAAAATTTCAAAGTGCTCATTGAACTGCTTACAACTTTGTGCCTACCTCATCCGAATCCGCTTATAGGCCTACTGGCAGGGGCGGAGCCAGGGAGGACCTAGGGGAGCCATGGCCCCCCCTAAGGTCCCCCCTCCAAAATCTACACCCCAGTGGTTGCCCCCCCTATGGGTCCATCCATACTTATTCCTCCCTCCCCCATTTTATTTCAAGTTTTGGCCCCCCTCACAAAAAATTTCTAGCTCCGCCCCTGCCTACCAGAGAAGGAAAGGCCAACACCCCAGTGCAAAAACATGCCTCTAAAAGACATCATTCTAACCTCAAAAAACCGCTCCCCTAAAACACCAAATCTGGTGGATTTTTCCCTCACATTGTACTTACAACATTTCAGCCGTGCATTGGGAACATCTTTCCATAAACGAAAACATACAATATGGAGATATTCCTACTAAACGGCTACAAGTGTTGTGAGAGTGGTGTGAAAACCAATTTTATGAGGACAAAATCCGACCTCTAAAACACCACATTGACAAATTTCAATCTAATTTCCTCCCTCACCCACTTCCTCTTCCCCTAACACCTTTAAAACCTTTGTAACATTCACATTTCTGCATCATCATCCACGTGCTCCTTTTCTCCTTCTTCCTCAGCTAGACCGTACCATGAATCCTAAGGACATCTATGGGTTCTTCTTCCAACTTATAAATATCTGCCTTACTTCTTCCCACCCCAAAACAATCCCATTCCTTACCAACTTACACATCAGTATGCCACAAACAACCCAACAATCTTCAAGTTGTTGGGTGATCCCACTCCTTTTTGCACTACATCATTCCCTCATCTATCCTAATAGAAGCACCAACACCTGCAGTGGGATCACAAACTGCCATATTGTCAATTAGGGCCGTAAGTTGGGCTGGGTTAGGTCAGGATGAGGCTAACCTTAGCCCAATCCTAAGTTCTAAACCCCTAACCCTAACTAAATTCCTTCAACCCTAACCCAACCTTCTATCCATCCCTTAAAATCTCGTAAAACTTCTCAATCGCATATCTTAACTCAACTTTCATTACATATATTAATCTTGTGTTTCATTACTATTTGTTTGTTGGTGATGGAGCGCAATCCGGCCGGTCTTAGCTGTCAACGATTTTGCCTCTGACTGGAGCAGCAGGGAGCCTGAAACGGAGAAGATGAGGGAACTCCGAGGGGAACCCGGTGAAATAACTCTGAAGCTCAAGTTAGTATTCTCTCAAAGTAGAGACCAGACGGCGCAAAGTTCACATACCTTGTTGTTGGGGGTAGGGGGCCTTTTATAACCACTTCGCGCACTCACTCCTAGGCCTCTATCAAACCGAGTATGATTATCTCTGTTTCTACCAGTTCGGGTGTCACGCTTTCTGCTGGGACAGAACTGCCACTGCTCCTTGTCAGAGCCATCTCTGTAAGTGGAGATGGCGGTGTCAGGTGGCGGTGGCAGGTGGTCATTTGAAGTGTGGCCGTCAAGCGTCAGATCCCAAGTCAGTCAGGTGCGCCGCCCCTGGGTACGAACTTCCTCGGTGTCAGGCATGGTATAGTTTGTTTAGTTTGGAGTCCCAGAGGCAAAGTGTTAGGGTGGTGAGCGAGGTGAAGTCTTGAGTTCGGAGGTATGTCCTATGTTGTCATAGTGCAGGCCAGTGAGGTGAGGTGAGCCCCGAACTGCTATAAGGCAGGCCAGTTCGGTGAGGTGTGTCCCAAACTGCTATAAGGCAGGCTAGTTCGGTGAGGAGTGTCTCGAACTGTTCTAAGGCAGGCTAGTTTGGTGAGGTGTCCCGAACTGCTATAAGGCAGGCTAGTTCGGTGAGGTGTGTCGAACTGCCATAGGGCAGGCCAGTTCGGGTTTGACTTGGGGCCCAAGGGAGAGTTTGGGTTCCCAGTAGTGAGTTCGGGTTGCTGGTAGGGAGTTCAGACCGCTGGTTCCTCCCTTTGGTGCTCGCGCCTTAGGCGTGCTGTTGTGCCGAGCTGTTGCCTTTGCCACGTGTTGCATGATTACGAGGTCGGGCCAAATCTTCCTTCATCAATTGCCCCCCACTCCTCATGCTAAGGGTCCTACTCTGGCGCGAGGAGTTTCGTGAGGTGGTAGGTGGATTTGTCCCGTACTTCGGATCTTGATAGCACGAGGTGCGTTGTCGGGGTTCTTTGGTTTTCTCGAGCATCCAAAAGGCGGGAGACACACCAACCTTCTTACAAATGCTAACAGACGTGGTGGCGCGCTTATTTCAAATTTCAAAAAAGTGTGCCATTGGGAGACGTGACAGCGGGTCTTTTGATTTTGAAAAAAGCGTGTCGTTGCCGTTTGAAAGGCGAGGAGACGTGTGCTAGCAGTTGTCAGTTACAAAAAGACGTGCATGGTGCATCGTCAGTTTCAGAAAGACGTGCACCGGCGCATCGTCAATTTCAGAAAGACATGCACCAGCGCATCGTCAGTTTCAGAAAGACGTGCGCCGACGTTTTGTCAATTTCAAAAAGACATGCACCAATCACGTCTCGGTCTCAGGGGACGTGCGGTCAACGCGAATGCGGGCCGTCGGATTGGCTTTGATCTGCACTGTTGATTCTCGGTTACTGTGGGTATAAATAGTAGGGGACCCCAGTCGATTTGCCACTTCTGCGTTTTGCTTCTTGAGCTCGCGTCCAACTTTTCAGCTCGTGTCCAGGCCTTTCAGTTCGCGTCTAGGCTAGTTATTTCGCCTTCAAGTTTTTTTGCTTGTTCCAGTTTTCGGAGCCTTCAAAACTTTTTTCGGATGAGTACTTTCCTGAATCCACCTTTTCTCCTCGATGTCTAGCTTGGATAGCTCAGATGATTCTTCAAGTAGGTCTAATGTAGGTTCTACGAACCGAGTCGCATCCCCCGATGGCCTTAGTGATCTTGAGGTGGAACTTGAGGACGACTTCGAACCCATAGGCCGAGCCATTTCGGGCAATTTGGCGTCTACCTCTCGTCGAGGTCGGATGCTAGATAGGTTTGGCCCTTCGACCATGATGCCCGAGGGGCTCCAATCTCTTATTATCTCTTACAGTTTGCCTGGTGGTATACCTATTTCATTCCTTCGGGTAGCTTTCCTTGGGAACACGATCCTGATGAGATCGTGATATTTCGGGAGCAGCTCACTATGGGGCTGCGATTGCCTTTCCACCCCCTTCTCGTCGAGGTCATAAACCACTTCGGCGTTACCGTTGGCCAGCTTCATCCGAACTCTATTCGTAACTTGGTGGGGACAATCTCCCTTTTTTGCAAACAGGGCTTCCCTTTAGACTTGGAGATATTCTCCTCCATTTTAATGCTCAAGAAACAAGCGGGTTCTCTTCTCGGGGGTAGGCGGGCGTATTACCTGTCTCCTTGCTCGGGTTTTAAGCTCTTGCACGAACTTCTCAATAAGATCCCAACGTGGAAGTTGGACTACTTCGGGGTGCGAAGTGCACAAGGGTGGCCTTTTCAGATCGGGTGGGGGGAGACCGCCCCTGATTCTGGTGTCACTCTCAATAAAGAGACAGTGAAGGGCATCTGGCAATGGGCACGGCTAGGGATGAAATGTCATCAGTACCTAACAGAGGCCAAGCTTATTGCTTGCCGGCCTGAGTTCGGGTAGGTTCCTTGCTCAGAGGTATCTTGTTTCGCTTTGTTCTTTTGTTTTTTCTGATGCCGAGCTCTTTTTTGCAGGTGTGATGGACTCAGAGAGGACTCGCGGCGGGCGCCTGTTCCAAGGCATGAAGAGGAGGAAGCGGGTCGCCAAGTGAACTCATACCGAGCTGCCCTAGGATGCGGAACCTCAAGTTCCAGACTACACGTCAAAGGATCCGCCCAGGGAACCCAAGGTGGCTCATTCAATGTAGGAAGCACCAGGGGCCCCTTATGCAGAGACAACTCACACAAGTGCTCCCACCTACTCTAGTGCTCCTGCTTACTCTGGGTCCGCTCATACGCGAGCTGGGCCCTCGGGCTCGGGAGCTCAATGGGAGTTTAGGAGCATGCTATCGCCGAACTATGCTCTTCAGAAGAGTAGGGAGGCCACTTTCCCCAAGGAGATCGCGGCGTGGACCGATCTTCCCTTGAACCAGATCGCCTGTCGTGCCGCAACTCATGCTATGGTGGTGAGTCCAAATTTCTTGTTGGTCATCTTTGTTTTTATCCTTCTTGCTGTCGTTCTCTTGATCACTTGTTCCTTTTGGTAGGTGAATTCTTCTATTCACGCCTTAGCGGCCTAGGTGGAGAGGAGCTCGAGGCAGGCGCGAGCTGCCGAAGAGGCTTTTCGTGCCGCCGAGGAGACTACCTGAGCTGCTGAGGTGGCTGCTCATGCTGCCGAGGAGGCTGCTCGTGTTGCTATGGCTAGGCAGGCGAGGTCTCAGAGGGTTGCTGAGGCCATGGGGGTGGTTGTGAAGCATATGGCGGACCTAAGGCTGGACCTACAACATCAGGTCGAATATCTTTAGGAGGACATAAGGGAGAAAACGAAGATCCTTTCCCAAGGTATCGAAGATGCCAAGAAGAAGGTCGTTGATGACTACATCGCCTCGTCATGCTTTGACGACCTGATGGTGGATTCTTATAGAAGGGGATTCAAACTGAGCCAGTGGATGATTCGGAACACGTACCCCAAGCTCGATATTAGTGCCATATCCACTTCGCGTATAACTCAGGAGATGGCCAACGCTGCTGATGGCGAGCCGGATTCAAAAGGCGAGACAGGACCTTCGGGTGTCGTTGAAGTGCCTTCTGACGAGGAAGAAGTAGCTATGGGCTTGTAAATTTTTTTTTAAATGTACTCTTCCTTTTCTTGCAATGGAATATACAATCTTTTTGGTTAAGTGTTGTTATTTTTCCCGAACTGATATTTTTTCGAACTTATAACATGCCTGATCTGTTTCTTGCCCGGGTTATTGCACTCACGCGACCTGTTTCAGTGTTTAATACTCAGTCTCTGCTTCGCCTTAGTCTTTTGACTGATATTTTGCTGAACTTATAATATGCCTGATCTATTTCGGTGTTTAGTACTTAGTCCACTTTGCTTGGCGGTCTATAGGTAGTATCGCCTTAAGTTAACGATGTTCCACGCTCGGGGTACTTGTTTTCCTTCTAAGGTTTCGAGCTCGTATGCCCCCTTGAACGCTCTCTTTACTCTATAGGGCCCTTCCCAATTTGGTCCAAGTTTGCCCACGCCAGGTTCGGGCACCATAATCTTACGGAGAACCAGGTCATCGACTCGGAAGCTTTGCTTCTTTACTCCGGCATTATAGTACCGAGCTACCTGCTGCTGATAGGCCACTATCCGGATGTGCACGAGGTCTCTTACCTTGTCCAGGAGGTCAAGGTTGGTACTTAACTCATCTCCGTTTGTTTGATCGTCATATGTTTCTAGTCGTAGTGTAGGTATTTCGACTTCCACTGGGATTACTACTTTAGTGCCATAGGTGAGGTTGAAGGGGGTTTCTCCCGTGGCGGTTTTCTCTGTAGTCCGGTGAGCCCATAAAACACTTGGTAGCTCATCCACCCACAACCCTTTAGCTCGGTCTAGACGTGCTTTCAGTCCACGCAGGAAGGCTCTGTTCATTACTTCTGTCTGACCGTTTGCCTGTCGGTGAGCGACCGATGTGAAATTCTGACGAATTCCCATATTTTGGCACCATTCTTGGAACTTGATATCCTCGAACTGCTTGCCGTTGTCGGAGATCAGTACCCGAGGTAACCCGAAGCGACATACTATGTTCTTCCAAAAGAAGTTTTGTATGTTTCGGGCTGTAACTGTTGCCAGAGGTTCAGCTTCTACTCACTTTATGAAGTAATCTACTGCCACCACTAGGAACTTTCTCCCACCTGTTGTTGGCGGGAATGGCCCCAGGATGTCAATGCCCCATTGTGCAAAGGGCCATGGGCTAGTGAGGTATTTGAGGTCGGAAGCAGGCTGATGGTGGACATTGGCGTGCTTCTAACACTTGTCGCATTTTCTGACGAGCTCGACAGCTTCTGCCTTCATCGTTGGCTAATAGTATCCTTGTCGAAGTGCCTTTTGGGCGAGTGCTCTGCCCCCCAGGTGTCTGCCGCACAGACCTTCATGAGTGTCGCGGAGTATGAGCTTGGCTTCAGCAGGTCACAGGCAACGCAAGTAGGGGAGCGTGTAGGACCGTCGGTACAACCGTTCGTCTATTATGACATATTTGGCTGCCTGGCACTGCAAGTGGGTCAATCCAGCTCGGCTCTGCTTCAAGGACAGGAGCGACCTCCTCTACGCCACCGAGAATGCTAGGCCGAGGTAAGTCCTCTATGTACATGGTTCTCAAGGTGTTGCGACTCGTGCTGGCTAATCGGGACAGAGCGTCAGCCTCAGTGTTCTCTGACCTCGGGATTTGCCTGATGAAGTGTGACTGGAAGTTGAGCAGAGCCTCTTTTACTTTTGTCGAGTATGCGATCATGGAGAGCTCGCGTGCTTCGTACTCGCCCGTAACCTGGTTGACCACGAGCTGGGAATCGCTGCAGATGACTATGTGCTTTGCTCTTACCTTTTGAGCTAGGTTCAGCCCGGCTATCAGTGCCTCGTACTCTGCCTCATTGTTGGATGCCGCTAACTCAAAGCGTAGTGTGTATTCCAATTTTGTGTCACCCGGGCCGCATAAGATTATTTCAGCCCCACTGCCCCACTGGTTCAAGGAGCCATTTACGTGAAGGATCCAGGGCTCCTCATCCTAGTTTGCGCTTGGCCTAACCAGGAGAGATGCCACATTGGCTGCTACTTCACGGGGTTCAGACTCTATTGGCTTGGGAGCTCCGAGTTCACCCGAACTAGGGATCTTGAGCTCAACCTGCTCAGGGGCTTCGAGGCTGAATGTGCACTCGGCGATAAAATCTGCCAAGGCTTGGGCCTTAATGGCAGTCCGTGGCTTGTACTGGAGGTCGTACTTGCTGAGCTCGATGACCCACTTCGTCAGTCGACCTGAAACCTCGGGCTTGAGTAAGACTTGCCTCAGAGGTTTGTCAGTCAATACGACGACGGGGTAAGCCTGGAAATATGGGCAGAGTTTCTGAGCTGCAATTACTAGTGCGTACGCTAGTTTTTCTATCTGCGGGTATCTCATCTCTGCTCCCTACAGAATTTTACTAACATAATAGACGGGCCGTTGGACCCGATCCACTTCCTTTATTAGTACCAAACTGACCACCTCATCGCTCGCCGAGAAGTACAGTTCTAAGACCTCGCCC
Organism: Nelumbo lutea; assembly: GCF_056320005.1. NCBI lineage: Eukaryota > Viridiplantae > Streptophyta > Magnoliopsida > Proteales > Nelumbonaceae > Nelumbo > Nelumbo lutea. The sequence goes on from NC_142685.1 coordinate 56,580,210, forward strand.
TCCTCGGGTCTGGCTAAGGTTGGCATAGTTGCGAGGTAGGTCTTTAGCTCGTCGAGCGCGAGATGGAAATCTCGGGTCCATTCGAATCCTTTGCCTTTGATTGCCTTAAAGAAAGGTAGACAGCGGTCTGCCGATTTAGACATGAAGCGGCTGAGATCGGCTATGCGGCCGTTTAGCCTCTGAACCTCTTTTACTTTTTGGGGTGGTCTCATACTTAGGATGGCCTTTATTTTGTCCAGATTGGCCTCAATCTCATTCTATATTGACGCAAAATTTGGAAGACAGAATCTAAGTCTTTTATTAATTCCTGCGAGAACTGTGTTTTGATGACCATGTCGTCTACATAACATTCTATTTTCGTGCCAATTAGGGGCTGAAAAAGCTTATTTACAAATCTTTGGAAGGTCATCCCAACATTCTTTAGTCCGAAGGGCATGACCTTGTAACAGTAGAGGCCGAACTAGGTTATGAAGCTGGTTTTTTTCTCGTCGGACTGGTCTATCTTGATTTGGTTGTAGCCTGAGTAGGCATCCAGGAAGCTTAGCAACTCATGTCCCAAGGTCGCGTCCACTAGGCGGTCAATTTGGGGCAGGGGAAGAAGTCTTTTGGGCAAGCTCGGTTCAGGTCGGTGTAGTCGATGCACATGCGCCACTTGCCGTTTGCTTTTTTCACCAGCACTGGGTTGGCTACCCAGCTCGGGTAATGAACTTCCCTTATGAAGTCCGCTACGATGAGCTTTTTGACTTCTTCGTCGACCGCCCTCCAACGCTCCAGGGCTAAGTTGCGTTTCTTCTGTCTAATGGGTTTAACTACAAGGTCAGTGTTAAGTTTGTGAATTATAAGGCCAGGGTCAATACGGGGCATATCCGCCGCGGACCATGAAAAATATCTAAATTTTGAAATAAAAAACTCACCAATTCAATTCGTAGAGGCTCCTTGACGGAAGCACCGATCTGTAGCGTTCGTGTCGGATCTGTAGCCGAGGTTGGGATCGTGACCGTTTCCTAAGTGGGCGAAGCTCGTTCCTTGCCCTGCTTCATAGGCCGCTCCAGTTCGAGGTTGTCGACTGCCTTGGTTTTTCCCTTTAGGGTGGCAACATAACATTTGTGGGACTCAAGCCGGTCGCCCCGCGCTACCCCCACACTGAAGTCCATGGAGAACTTCATTGCCAGATAGTAGGTGGAGACCACTGCCCGCAAAATATGCGTAATTGGTCGCCCCGTGCTACCCCCACCAAGAAATCATGGTTGAGTCTTACCGCGCAAGGCCATGTGCCGACTTCCACAGATACTGTTATCTTCCCCAGGGGCCTGACTTCCTCTCCGCTAAAGCCCACCAGAGAAGTGTGCGTGGGCTTCAACTCGCTTCTCTGCAATTATAGTTGGTTGAACGCCGATTTGAAGAGGATGTCCGTCGAACTGCCTGAGTCCACAAGTACGCACTGGACTTCAAAGTCATTGATCCTTAGTTTTATGACGAGTGCGTCATCGTGGGGATAGTGAACACCTTGCGCGTCGTCCTCTGTGAAAAAGATCTGTTCTTTCGTCTTCGACCTCTTTGTAGGGTTCTGCTCTTCTCGGGCTGCCTCACGAACTGACGTCCATGCTGCTGCCGAAGTGCAACCTGCTACCACTGAACCACCCACTATCACGTGGATGGTTCCCCGAACTGGCCTCTCTTCTGGAGGAGGTCGCTGCAAGGCTTCGGCCGATCTGTTGCTGGACTCGGGGGCATCCTTTCTATGCTCCCCTTGCCGACCTGCTTTATTATTATTGTCATTATGTACAAAATTTCTCAAGTATCTGCGACGGATGAGTCCCTCTATCTCGTCCCGGAGATTATTACATTGTTCGGTACTATGATCATGATCTTTATGAAAGCTACAGTATAGATTTTTATTTCTCTCGTTTGGATTACTCTTTAGGCGAGGTGGCCACTTTATGTAGGGGGCGTCCTTGATCGTCATCAAGATCTTGGTCCGCCTTGTGTTCAACGGCGTGTAATTCGTCCGAACTGCTAAGGGAGCTCGGTTGGCTTGGCTTCACCTCTCGGGCCTAGCTTCTTCTGTCGCCTGGGTTGGAGGGCTCGCCTTCTCTTTTTCTTTTCTCGACCTCACCTTCGGTTCTTTGGTTGATTTCTTCCTCTGTTCTCATGAACTTGTCCGCGAGCTTGAGGAAATCGGCCACAGCTGCTGGCTGTCTGGCCACCATGTGCCATTTGAACTCTGTGTGCGTTACCCCTCTTTTGGCCGTCGCGAGCTGTACCGCGGGGTCTAATCGTGGTATCTGCAAGCATGCTTCATTGAACCGCTTGATGTAGCTTCGGATGGATTCTCCTTCCCTCTGGATTACCTTGAAGATACTTTCCTTGGTTTTGGGGCACCGCTTGCTGGTAACAAAGTGTGCAGTGAAGATTTGCACGAACTGGGCCCAACTTCTTATTGACCCAAGAGCTAGGTTCCGGTACCAGGTGCGGGCCACCGCCCTGAAGGTGGTGGTGAAGGCCACGCACATGCATGACTCACTGGCCCTAGTGAGGTGCATTTGTGACTGGAAAGCGTTGATGTGGTCGTTGGGGTCAAAGGACCCATCATACTTGTCCAGAGATGGAAGTTTGAAGTCTCTAGGCATGGGGACTGCAAGAAGTTCTGATGTGAGGGGGGAAGGAACTGAGAGAATTGGGACAGTTTTTACCTCGTTCGAGCTCGTCTCTTCCTTGCCTCTAAGCTTGGGTAGGACACATGTAGCAGTTCAGCGACTTCGCCGGCACCTTCTTTGAGCGGGCCTGGTGCTGGCGTTGTTGGCCTCCGTGTTGCCGAGCTCGATGGGCCCAAAATGTTGATCTGCTGCTAGGGCACTGAACCGGTTCTCCGTGAGTGGGAATTCAGGCTTGGAGCACCGAGGTGACTTTGTGGGCGAGGTTCCCGACCCACCTGCGAGCTGCGAGCCGGGGGTAATTTTTCTTTGCTTTCGGCCTGGGGATGAGGCCTAGCTATTAGGGGGGTTCTGGAGTTGGGAAGCTTCTCCTCGGTGAGGGCGTCCACCTTGAGGGAAGGCCTTAACCGGCTTCAAAACAGGGTGTCGGGGGGGAAGCAATGACTGGTTTAGGGGTAGCTGAGGGAACTGCTACTGATAATGGTGTTGGGAGAGGTGGTGTAGTACCTGGTGTTGCTGGAGTTGGTGCTGCTAGAATTGTTGCATTTGGGCTTGCATTGCCCACATGCATTGCATTAGGTCATCCAGCTGGTTCTGGCAGGTCGCCAGTGGGACAACAGTTGGTTTAGCGAAGGTTGTTTCGATAGGGAGTGGAAGAGGGGTGTTCAAGGCAGGAAGGTTCAGGGGCGCCACTGCTTGTGGCGCATTCAGGCTAGGGACCCCATCCACTGAAAGGGGGATGGTGAACTGCCCGATGCACACCACGGTAACTTGGGGTTGTTCCTCGGTGGTGTTCGCTTCTGTGCCACGTCTGGCATTGTTGGAGGAAGCCATGGGTGTTGGAGTTTTTTGGAAGAAGAATAGGTAAGAGAGGTAAGAGAGATTTAGAGGAAGGCTTTTGGAAGCGTTCCCATAGACGACACCAATTGATGGAGCGCAATCCGGCCGGTCTTAGCTGTCAACGATTTTGCCTTTGACTAGAGCAGCGGGGAGCCTGAAACGAAGAAGATGAGGGAACTCCAGGGGCTTTTGGAAGCGTTCCCATAGACGACACCAATTGATGGAGCGCAATCCGGCCGGTCTTAGCTGTCAACGATTTTGCCTTTGACTGGAGCAGCGGGGAGCCTGAAACGAAGAAGATGAGGGAACTCCGGGGGGAACCTGGTGAAATAACTCTGAAGCTCAAGTTAGTATTCTCTCAAAGTAGATACCAGACGATGAAAAGTTCACATACCTTGTTGTTGGGGGTAGGGGGCCTTTTATAACCACTTCGCGCACTCACTCCGAGGCCTCTGTCAGATCAGGTATGATTATCTCTGTTTCTGCCAGTTCAGGTGTCACCCTTTCTGTTGGGACAGAACCGCAACTGCTCCTTGTCGGAGCCGTCTCTGTAACTGGAGATGGTGGTGTCAGGTGGCCGTTTGAAGTGTGGCCGTCAAGCGTCAGATCCCAAGTCAGTCAAGTGTGCCGCCCCTGGGTACGAACTTCTTCGGTGTCAGGCATGGTACGGTTTGTTCAGTTTGGCATCCCGGAGGTGAAGTGCTGGAGTGGTGAGCGAGGTGAAGTCTTGAGTTCGGAGGTATGTCCTGTGTTGCCTTAGTGCAGGCCAGTTCGGTGAGGTGAGTCTCGAATTGCTATAAGATAGGCCAGTTCGGTGAGGTGTGTCCCGAACTGCTATAAGGCAGGCCAATTTAGTGAGGTGTGTCCCGAACTGTTCTAAGGCAGGCTAGTTCGGTGAGGTGTCCCGAACTGCTATAAGGCAGGCTCGTCTGGTGAGGTGTCCCGAACTGCTATAAGGCAGGCTAGTTCGGTGAGGTGTGCCAAACTGCCATAGGGCAGGCCAGTTCGGGTTTGACTTGGAGCCCAAGGGAGAGTTTGGGTTCCTAGTAGTGAGTTTGGGCTGCCGGTAGGGAGTTCGGACCGCTGGTTCCTCCCTTTGGTGCTCGCGCCTTAGGTGTGCTGTTGTGCCGAGCTGTTGCCTTTGCTACGTGTTGCATGATTATGAGGTCGGGCCAAATCTTCCTTCATTAGTTGGCGTTTTTATTGGTTCTTTTAGTACAAATTTCAGAAAAAAGATAAGTGTCTAAAATGACCATAGTTTATTATGAATTATGACTTATGATAGATCTTTTGTGGGTGGAAAACAATAGAGAGGAGATGAAGAATGAAATATTCAAAAAACATAAAATATGTTAAGGTTTTAGTCTTCCAATTAGGATTAAGTGAAGTGATTATCTTAAAAGAAATACGTGATAGTATGTGGTAGGGGCTATACAACTATCATGCATCTAAGCAATAAAGACAACCTAAACTTTTGGATTATTGACTATGAAGATAAAATTACTAAATTACCCATTCATGATTTCATGGTCTGGGAAAAATCTATTAAAACGATGAAAATGGGCATATGCTACAACACAATATCTCTTTTGAGCAAATGAGATTTGTTGCCCAGTATTCTCAACCCACACTCTACCCGCCTTGAATTGTAGCCACACATCACCATCTTGTATTGTGAGATGTGCATCATTTTGAAAGGGTTCTCTTTTGAGTTGGGTTATTGTATTTCTTTTTGAAAGGATTTGGAATCACAACCCAATCCCAAAGAGATATTGTGGTTTACTATGCCCATTTGCATCATTTTGAAAGCTTTTTCTCTCAACCCATTAAATCTAGAATGTAGAATGAGCAACTTTGTTATTTTACCTTCATCATTAACTCCATTTAGAGTAAGGGCCCACAAAGTGCTAAAACCCCAAGTTCAAGGGGCCTTTGTTGCAAGCATTTTAGCTTTTAAATCTTCAGGGAGACAACTCTTGCACACAATCATCACTTATTAAATAATTTGAGTTATTTCAATTAAATCTATGTGTTGGGTTCAGAATTAACCACTTACCTATTGCACATAATTTTACTGAAAAACACATAAATACTGAACTATTTAATAATGATATAAAAATATAGAAATTCTACAAAAAAACATACAGTAGGTGAAAAATATGGATGTTCAAAGATACGAAATATAAAATACAGAAACACTTTGGTTTTTATTTTAACCAAGCTTTTCACAGTATCACATTTCTTTAACAGGATTTCTTAGTGTTTTTCATTTTCAAAGCCAAATTATACACCAACTTTTTCCATCTATGTTAATTATGTGCTGTACACGCGTATTTAGTAACCATATGGAACTGCACTTCTAATGAAGACATACATGAATGCATGAAAGAAAGAAGATTCATGAGATGTCTTTCTAATATGAAAAGTTGGTCACTACGATTCCTCCAGTTATGACTTGTCTGTGGGATCTGTTCCCGTCCCATCTTTTTCTCCATTTCTTTGAATAGGTCTAAGGTCGGGTTTCCTTGATAAAACATCAAACAACTTGCGAGCCAAAACATTAATGGCTTCAGATTGTGGTTCCCACAATGCATGGTGTTTGAATTACTGCCATCATAATAAATGATTTGGTAGGAAACAGTGTTGACCAATGACTTTCTGAAACTTATATGTTGATAGCAACCATTATTGTAGCAGAAAAGAAAAGGCAAAAAAGCAAAAACGCAAAAAAAAAAAAAAATGCAACCATTGCTTTCATAATGTCAGTTATAATTAAGTTATTTGCTGCAAGATGTATCTTAAAGACCATCACGTGCGCATCAAATAATTTTAAAATGGCAAAAATTACCTTTTATAATATTTTTTTGACTATTTTACTCGATTTGTTTGAGTGTTAAAAGAAGGAAAGGAGAACGGTTATGAAACTAAACAAGTGATCATCCGATTACAGTTGATTGTTGAATGGGCCAAGGAACTTAAAAAGGGGAGCAGGAGCTTCAACAATTGATTGCTGACCAGTTTCATAATCCATCTTTCCTTTTTGTTCTTCTAACACTCAAACGAAATGGGTAAATAGTCAAAAAATATCATAAAGGGTATTTTTGCCATTTTGAAATTATTTAATATACACTTAATGTCACATAACGGTGTTGACTAATGGTAGGGACCTATTAGACACAATTTGAAAGTTCAGAGTATTATAGAGACACGTTTTAAAGTTTGAGAACTGACTTGACATAACCCTAAAAGTTTAGGGTACTATTCAGGAATTTTCCCTTAATTGTTTTACAATTCCAATTATAATATGGGCCATTGGTCTTTACCTAATTAAAAAGAGGGTTTTTTTATATAATTTTTTATCCCCTTTCTTTAATAACACTAAGGCCCCGTACGCTTTTCAGTAAGGTACTTACCCGAAATGTAATTACTTGGGTAAGTTTTTCCTAGGGAACACTTACTCAGGTATGTGCATTTACCCATGTTCTTTTATTTCTCAGGTAAATAAGGCAATGACCATTTTAACTATAAAAATCCATTATTAAAAGAGGTATTTTTGTCTCATTCAAGTGTTGGCAACTTCCCCCCTATGTGGAAAAGTTATTTATCCACCTAGGAGATAGGTATCACTTTCCTAGGTAAGTAATACCCAAGAAAATAAACTTTCCCTAATCCTCACATAAAACTGAAAAAAGAACCAGGGATTCTTTGTCAATGGGAACCAAAATCCTATTGACCAACTTCCCCCTCTCCAAATCCAAAAAAAAAGAACACCCCCTCAGATTTCTTGATTCATCATGCTCAGAAATCTAATATTTCTTTATTTTGTTTTATTTATTTAAGAAAAAATGTAATCAAATAATCTGTTAAGACCATGGTGAAAATTATTTTCCCATCAGTAATTAATAGAAGCAAGAGCTGTTATCAACAACTACACCTTCAGACATTAAGGAGCTTAAAATTAAACCTCATTAAAAAACTTATTCACCAAAAGACAAAGTAATTGGCTTTCAGTTCAGCCGCTTCAGCTGTTATCAACAGCTAATAAGAAGCTAGATAATATTCCTTTTTGGGTGGAAAAAGGATAATATTCTGTACTTGGCAAAGTCGCTTCTGCGTTGGTTGAGCTGCCTTGATCGAGCCACCTTGGAGAAAATATGTGAGATAGGTTAAAGTGGATTTTGCAGCATATGTAAATGTAATATAATTCCAACTTTGGGTGAAAACCCTCCCAAATGGGCATTTAATCTCTCTCTCTCTCTCAAATGAAATGAGAAGAAAAACAACAAAACAGCACTGGCTCTTTGAATAACTAACTGGTAGCTTAGAAACAAATCATGGAGAGCACCAGAGTAACAGACATCTTTTATGAAATCATTCATTTGCTCTATTAGAAACCTTTTTTTTTATTATTACCATGTCTCATCAGGATTTTCGATCAAAACAAGCACTAAGATCTCTCTCTCCCCCACTGTCTGCCAGTATCCTCTCGATCTCGCTTGGTCTGCAAGGAATGGTGAGTGCACCCTCCTGATCGAAACCAAACTCCTCCGCTGCCTGCTCTAACAGCCAGAGAAATGCTGGATGCGTCAGATAATTCAGCGCAACAACAAACCTTTTGGGCTCACCATCATCAACTGCAATCACTGCGAAGTGGCCTTCCTTGACGTCTTCTGGCACTGAATATTGTGCAGACTCGTCACTGATCTCTGCTTCTGTTTCATCTGAATCGTAACTCAGCAGTCTCCTAGTCAGGGAGAGACTCTTCTGTAGCATCTCTACCACCACCTTGAGGTTTACAACGCCATTGCTTCTGCGCTTAGCCATGGCAAATGGTTCTCTATGTCGGTCTTGTGAATACAAACTTGGGCTAGCTTGATTCATATATAGTGTCTAGAGGCCGTCTGTACACTAACATCCAAACAGAGGTGGACGTCTGTTAGAATTAACGAAGTCAGAGCTATGAAGTTGTATCGAAAAAGGAGATGAGTGGTGACAAATAATTGAAGTAGCTAGTTTGGGAAACTATTACATTTTGAGTTTGACCCAGCTAGACGCAGAAGTAGCCAGAGAGACCATTGCATGTGATTGAGTCCTCCTCGCCTTGATACGTCCCTTTTTCCTCGTCACTTGGGTATCCGCGTTATCAATGTTGTAGATATTGGCAAAGAGAAGAAGGAAAGATTTGTTGTGTATAAGATTGTGCATCACGATTAATTCCCCAATGATGATGAGGAACAACATTGTGTTATTAAGATGAAATTAATAATGTATGTAATTATATTAGCTTCTGTATATCATAGTTTAAATGCCTAGTGCATTATCTATCTTTGTAAAGCGGATATTTGCCTTGGTTTTTTTTGGTGCAGAGTATTAAAAGATAAATTTGATTCTACAATGTTAGTTTACCTACACACATGCTCACACTAATACTATATAAAACAGATACTTGGCTTATTAGATCCAAATTAAATATCATATATCATATACGACCATTGATTTTTCCTCAGCTCTAATAAGTTAATAACATCCATACCCCACCCTTGAATTGACGGTCCAACCCACTTAACATCAAGTTAGCCCTAAGATCAAGTATTGATTTCTGATTTGTGGTTATATATAGGAGATTCCATAATCATTGTCACATGAGATTCAATCATTCAAATTAATTTGATAAGGGCAAATGCTAGTACGTGGAAGCTTATGATATGAGAACGAATTGTGATCACACAACTCCCTTGTATTGAACTATTTATTACTTTGTTTTTTAGTGGATAAAATAATTAAATAAATAAAATATTCAAAGATATTTATACTAATTGATCCACCCAACTTCAGCTTCAACCATTAAGGGTCCCTGCTGTTATCAAACGGCTTCCTAAGATTTATATAGGCATTTTTTGAGTTATCATATCAATTACAGAAGAAAGAGAGATGTACCTTTTTGTACATGTTCAGATCTCTTATCCACAGCTATCATACAGGACACCAACAGCTAACATTTCCTGTATTTACATGTTATCATTCATGGAGGAGATCGATGTTCTTAATGTACAACTGTAGTGTCATATACATAAGATTCTTGTGGGTAAGAGATCCAGATTATTGTACCTACATATGTACCATACATAACAGTTCCTAAGACTTACATGGAAGGTCTTCCCTAATACAATTAAGCTCATTTAATTTTGAGATTGATGAGTTTAATTTGGTTTTGAGGTCTCCAACTAATCCACATATCCACCTCTCAGCCTCATATGGTTGTCTTGGATTTTCTTTTTTTTATTTTTTTTCAAGTCTCTCAGGTCTAATTATAAACCCTATCAATTTTAGCTTAAAAGCATTATCCTATCTTTTAAAATAACCAGTCTCTCTCTCTACCTGTGGGGGTTTGTGCTAGTGCACATAAGCAGCTAAAGTACTGCTGTGTACACCACTCAGTCGTAGAACTATCTTTTCAATGGAAACTGCAATTAAATCAAAGTATACACAATTGATCATTTTGTGGGTAGAAATTATAAACATTGAAGAAGATTGCATGATGAGATTTTCATTGAACTGAATAGGTTAAATACTGATATGTATTTGCATATAACAAAGCAAAATGTAGTCTAAAACTATAAATGTTGTATTTCTTTTATACAAAATAACATTTATAGACTAAGCTAGTGCACAATGGCCTCAAAGTGCAACTTTTACAGCCTGAACGTACAAGATTTAAAGCTTTCACAATGTCTAATTTCATGGTATCTGTGTGGAAAATGCTTAATTTAACAAAATTCGATCATGGGTTAGTATCTATTAAAGTTTCTTTAATTTCCTTGGTTGTTATTAGGGTTCGTTCCTGTGGCCGCACTAAATGGACAAACATGGACATATCACTATGGAATGGGACTCTTTCAGGTACAATTTGAAAGAAAAAACATCCCAACGACTAGTCACCTTCAAATGCGAACTCTTTCTGGCGTTATTTCAAGGGTGACGGTGAAACCTGTAAATCTTGGTCGGAACTGCCCTGACCCTCCTGAATGATAATGGGATGTCATACATGAGAGAGAGAGAGATTGAGAAACCCCTTTACGTAGTATGGCCCTATTAGTATAGCTCAATTAACATGGTACTTGGCAAAATCGTGCACTGAAGTGAAAGTACTTCAAAATACTGTCAACGTAATATGGCCCTAATTATCTTTTCCCTCCCTTGATGATGAGGCTCCTTTGCAAGAAATATATAGGTGTAATGTGGGTCAGGTCAGAACGTGCGGGTCGGGTGAATCGTTTCTACCTGGCCTAGAACCCTTTGAAAGGGAAGCCCAGAACAGCCTGCAGCATGAGCCCAAACAGGCCTGTGCTTTGTCGGGTCGGGGGTGGTGTGAATTTTTCAAATTAAAAAATAATAATAATAATAATAATAAATTAACAAGATAGACAAAAAATTGAAAAAAAATTATAATAATTAGAATAAATAGTATAATAAAATTATATATACGTGCGTGTGTCATACCGGCCTGGCATGGCCCAGGGGTATTGGCCGGATTGCAGCACAGTTCACTTTACAGCGCAAATACAAACTTATTGGCTAATGAGGCTCCAACTTTATAACCTCAGCTCCCATAATAAAATGAGAGGTTGATGTATTTCTATACTTTTTATAGAATGAGCAGATCCCATATGACCTGTTTACTTTCTTACCATATGACCTGTTTACTTTTTATACTTCTTCTTTCTTACATTGAACAACTATGTATCATAAAGTTTCTATCCATTTTTTGGGATGCAAACTTTACTCTTATTTTAAATCCAAACATGTCTTAGAATTTATGATAACTATCTATACAAATGTATTCTTATCAAATGCAACCAGAGAACATATATGTATGTGTTCGGATCATGGCTGAGCTGGTCCTGAGAAACATGTGGCCGCCCAGTTATCACCTGGTCAGCTTAGCCATGTCGGCATAGTTCGGTCAAACTACGCTACTATTGTGCCCCCATCTTATCCTCTCAGTCACATCAGCTGCACGTCACACGGATAAACACTATGGATAAGAGGAGAGACGAAGACAACTCCGCTAAGGAATAAGACTCTACCCCGAAGACCTCGGTGGTCAATCTCATCCCAATAACCTCAAAAGCCCAATCCGACCAAGACACGGGTCTTCGGCTATAAAGAGGCGGTCCCCACTCAAGGTAAGGGATTCCAACTTCTAACACCCATACTTTCCCTTTGCTCGGCCCAACATTCCCATTGCTCGGCTTGACCTTCTACTACCTTCTACTGACTTGAGCACCAAAGTACCTAGCCGAGGGTAACTCCTTAGGCCTCTGACATCTTTCTTGATCACAAGTCTTGAAGCGGGTTTCGTCCTTCCACCTCAGCTCCGCCCTGTTGGCAAAGACTATCTGGTTGCTCTCCTTATTCCATGCACCACCTCGGATTGAGCTGCATCAGATTGGCACCGCCTGTGGGAAATGCACAAAAAGCCTTTCTTGGAAACATTTCCTTCCTCACCGCGCAATCAAGAAAGCGATCAAGATGCCCAAAAACCAGTCCAAACAATCAATAGGTCGGTCCCATCTCGGGAATCTCAACGTCGTAGCCCTCCACACCAAGAAACTCAGCAACACCCAACCGCGGTCAAGCCTGCGCAATTCCAAGCAATGCAAGAGAAGGTCGACAAGATCTTCGAGTTGATACAGAACCTAGGATCTGCAGCACCACCCAACAAGGCCACTCCACCTCATGTCCCGACACGTACGAAGGATGATCCTCGCCCCGAGGACCCCAAAGTGCATCGGGTAGACAAGGGGGCAGCGCGGTCCAATCAAGAAAAGTAGGACACAGCAAGAAAGCCCACCCCCTCCGTCCGCTCTTGCGAACTTGGCAACCGCAGCAGGATGCACCAAACTACGCGAATCCCCGCCAAAGAAAGGCTCAGTAGGCGGACACCGCCTCGTGTGGTCTCCATCTCCAAGTCTAGCTCAGTGAAAGACCGCTCTACATGCCCCAAGAAAGAAAGAGCAGCACACATCACAGCACTGGACCATAGGGGATGCCAAAATCAGGGAACTCCGACAACGCTTAGAAGAGTTGGAGCGCAGCCAAATCCAGAAGAGCACGACACCGGCTATAGATCAACCTGTGCAACCAACTACTCATCTTATCAGAGAACCATCGTTCACCCAAGAGATCATGGACGAGGTGCTTTCCGCAGGATGGCGGGCACCTTAGCTGGACAAATACAATGGGAACACTAACCCTACCGACCACATCGAGGCCTTGAAGGCTCAACTAATGTTGCACAGATCTTCTAAGGACCTAATGTGCAAGACTCTCATGCCCACCCTTAAGGGCCCAGCCCTGACCCAATACTCCTCACTACCCCCGTGCTCCATAGCATCATGGATTCAATTGGAGACCCAATTCCGTGTACAATTCACAGTCAGATAGAAGCATTAGAAAACCTCGACTAGCCTCATGCAGGTGTAGAAAAGGAAGAATGAATCTCTCAAGGACTACCTGGCAAAGTTTAACACTAAAGCACTATAGGTCAAGAACCTGAATGAGTCTGCGGTCGTCATTGCCATACAACATGGACTCCGCCCCTCACCATTCAACTTCTCCATCTCCAAGAACCTTTCATAGACATTACCCAACCTGATGACTCATGCCCAAAAGTACATCAACGCAGAAGAAGCACAGGCACAGTTGTGAGACCAAAAAGAAAGGTCCGGCAAAAAGAGGAGAGATACCAAGGAGCGGAAGTCAGAAATATCAGATCGAGACCACAAAAGGCAGGATCGCCAACTCGATCACAGACCACGAACACCGCCGCCAACCTATCGGAAGTTCCGATGGTCTGAAGTTCCAATACACCATGGTCTGAAGTTCCAATGTAAATCCATGACTGCAGTTACGTTCGACGGCCCGAGAAGATGAAAACACAAGGTAACAAGAGGAACCGAGACAAGTAGTGCAAATTCCACAGGGACCACAGCCACGACACAGGGAACTACTTTGATCTGCACAACCACATCAAAGACCTGATCAAGCGCGGGTACCTCGGCGGGCTCGTCGACAAAAGCAGATGCCAGCACAGGAGGAATAGCACGCGGAGAATGCTTGGCCACCACCCCGAGCTCCTCCTATCGGTGTGGTCCACATGATATCAAGAGGGATTACCGTAGGAGGAGAGAGCAGCTCGGGGCACAAGAAGTATGCATGGCTATGCGAAATCGAGAACCGAGGACACAAGAAGAAGCGTAACCAGTCAATCACCTCCACCAACGATGACCTTTGAGGAGTTCAGACCCCGCACTACGACGCCTTGGTAATCACAACCAAGGTTGCCAACTTCAAGATGCAGTGGTTTCTAGTTGATATAGGTAGCTCTACTGATGTGCTCTTTAAGGACGCATTCGAGAAGCTCGCATCGACAAAGAGCATGGTGGACTTCTCCGGGGAGTCCCTCTTGCCCACTAGAAGGATAACCCTTCCCCTCCTGATCGGAGAAGAAGACATCACTGCGATGACCATGGTGGACTTCATTGTGGTTCGTTGCCCCTATTGTACAATGCCATCCTCAACAGGGCAACCCTTAATGCTCTGTAGGCTATAGTCTCCACATTCCACCTCGCCATGAAGTTCCCCACCAAATACGGCATAGGGGTAGCACGTGGAGACCAAAGAACTGCGCGGTAGTGCTGCTTGCTCTCCTACCGAGGACCACGCCCAACCATGGAAACATTGATGGCTGAAGCCTATGATCTTACAAGACAAGGTGAGAACACAGTGCAACAAACCTATCAGAAACCTCATCCAGGTGCCACTCAACGAGAAAGACCCCAAGAGGACGGTCCAGGTCGTCTCTCTCCTAGATGACCACCTCCGGGAAGAACTTGTGCAGCTGCTAAGGGATCACACCGACGTGTTTGCTTGGTCGGTGGCGGATATGCCAGGGATTGACCCTGAAGTCATCACACACCACATGAACGTCGACCCTCGCTACCGACCTATCAAGCAAAAGAAGATAAGCTTCGCTACAAAACGGTGACAAGTGATCATTGATGAAGTGTAGAAGTTGCTCAATGCCGGCTTTATTCGAGAAGTCAAATACCCTGATTGGCTAGCCGACGTGATGATGGTGAAGAAGGCCAATGGGAAGTGGAGGATATGCATCGCCTTCACCAACCTAAACAAAGTCTGCCCTAAAGACAACTTCTCTCTACCGAGAATCAATCAACTTGTCGATGCAACGGCAGGGCATGAACTCCGGAGCTTCATGGATGCCTTCTTGGGGTACAACCAGATTCGAATGCACCCAAATGACCAGGAAAAAATGACTTTCATCACCGACCGCGACCTATACTGCTACAAGGTGATGCCCTTCGGCCTCAAGAATGCTAGCGTCACCTATTAGCGGCTGGTGAATGAGGTATTCAAGGACCAGCTCGACCGAAACGTAGAAGCATACATCGACGACATGCTCGTGAATAGCAAGAAGGTCGAGCACCATCTTGCCGATCTAAAGGAAGTCTTCGGCACCCTCAAGAAGTATAAGATGAAGTTGGACCCAACCAAATGTGCTTCCGGGGTCAGCTCCGGTAAATTCCTGGGGTTCATAGTGACACAGAGGGGGATTGAAGCGAATCCAAAAAAAATAGAAGCCATCCTTGACATGAAATCACCCCAGACTCACAAAGAAGTGTAACGACTCACCGGTAGAGTAACCGCCCTCACTAGATTCATGTCCAAATCCGTAGACTAGTGTCTGCCCTTCTTCAAAACCCTCAAGCAACCAAAGGACTTCCATTGGACCAAGGAATGCAAACAATCCTTTCAAGAACTGAAGCAGTACTTGAGCTCGCCGCCTCTCCTCACCAAACCGAACCTAGGGGATGAGCTACTGCTCTACCTCTAGGCTGGGGACAAGGTCGTCAACTCGGTGTTGGTTAAAGAGGAAGATCGGGTACAAAGGCCCATCAACTACACCAAGAAGGTCCTTAGCAACGCAGAAACCCGATAATCTAACTTGGAAAAAATGGCCTAGCCCTGGTCACCTCGACCAGAAAGCTCAGGCCATATTTCCAGGCCCACAACATTCAAGTGCTCACAGACCAGCCCCTCAAGCAAGTACTCCAAAGGCCGAAAGCATCTGGCCGCCTAATCAAATGGAGCGTAGAGCTGAGTGAGTTCGACATCAAGTACGCACCCCGTCTCACGATCAAGGCCCAGTCCCTAGTAGACTTCATTGCCGAATGCACATTCACTGTCGAGGATCCGGCCCCGCCGCCACAAGTATGGACTATGCACGTGGATGGCTCATCAAATCAGCAAGGCAGCAGGTCCGGCCTCATCCTCCTTGTTCAGGTCAAATGGGTCGATGATTTGACTGCCTGGATCAACGAATCATTGGCCAAATCAACAATTTTTAAAAAATGAATGGTTGAAGGGTGAAACAGAACCGATTGCCTAAATGATTTTTGGGCAAAAAGGTGGTTCAACCATCTGAATCGACGGTGGTTCCAAAACTATTATGAGCAATACTATAGGAATCAAAATGGGTGAAAATTAAGAAGAGTTTGATTGGACAGATATCATGCACTTGATGCAAGTAATGGACCCTTCTCTTTCTCTTTTGACTGACCCCTTTCTACCATTTTATTGGAGCACATCTTTTTACTTGATGCAAGTGATTGTACACTTCTCTTCTACCGACCCCTTTCTAGCTAGTTTCCACCATTTATTGATAGCTGTTCACTTTTGATACGTCCCTTTTGAGGGCTAGCTATATATCCTCCTTAATTTGAATAACCTGTTCAACATGAATGCAAAGTAAATTTTGCTATCGTCTTTATTCTAACCTCTTCACTTTTTGCACTTTTTTATGAACTTCAATAATAGTGTGCAACTAAAAAAATAGGGAAAATTATAGCTAGAGTTGGTTGTACATTTAAATTTAAGCTAAAGATTGTTTAGAAACCAATAAACTCTGACAACTGGCTATACTTTTCAAATTATATAAGCCCCCGCCATGTCATCGAAGGCTTATGTGGCTGTTGCCAACATGAGACTCTTAATCCATGTTAGACACATCAAAAAATTTATACCAAAATCAAAACATTTATCTCTCGATCCATCTACTTCTCGATCTCCCACTCCCTTTTTGTCTCACTCCTTCTATCACTCCCACTCTTTTAGCTTTGGTCTACAGCCAAATCAAAATCTCTCTCTCTCTCTCTCTCTCTCTCTCTCTCTCTCTCTCTCTCTCTCTCTCTGTAGATTTCTCATTCTCCCTCAATCTCTAACGTTCTCCCAAAATCTTTCTCCTGCTCCCTCCCTTGTTGTTTTTTATTTTTTCATAGAAACTTATATAGTTATTAATCAAACCGTATAAGTTATAAGTTAGTAAAGGGACCAACAACTTGTACAATCAAGTTATAAATTTCGATCAAGTTGGTGTAAATTTCACAGCTAAGGGTTTCTTGTGAATTTTTATCAATTTGAGTTGAGAGAGTTAGAAGCATACCAAGTTGGTCTTATGTTCTTTAATACGGTCTAGTTAATACCATATAAGTGTGTAAGAAAAATTAAAAGAAAAAGAATTGAGAAAGGGAACAGGAAAGAAACTGGGAGAGAACGATAGAGATTGAAGGAGAAAGAGAGATCAACCGAGAGAGAAAATGAGGGAGAAAGAGAGATTAAACGAGAAACAAAATGAGAAAGATTGAGGGAGAACAATAGATTGACAGAGTGGGAGAGAACGGGAAAGATTGACCGAGAGAATGTAAAACCCTTTTCTCAAATCACACAGTTGTTGAGTAGGGAGAGACAACTGTGAGAGAGAGTGGGAGGGAGATCAAAAGACAGAGGGAGTGGGAGAAAAAGTGAAAACCTTTTTTTTTTTCAAATAATCCATGATGTGTCCAACATGGATTAAGAGTCCCATGTTGGCAACAGCCACATAAGCCTCCGATGACATGGTAGGGTTTTATAATTTGAAATGTATAACTGGTTGTCAGAGTTTTGTTGGTTTCTAAACCAGCCTGCAGCGTCATTTTAAATGTTGAGCCAGCTATTACTATAATACAATATGCAGTAAATACGTAATCGGACTTATGACTTGTAAACTGCACAAACCACGGTTCAATTGGATTCCCAACTGCTTTTGTTATTTACAAATTATAAACAAAATATATAGAGAATAAAATGGAGCTTATCATCAGCATCAACCTTTGTATTGGTTTTCCTGTCTTTCCCTTCCTTTTCCTACATTTTCGTTCAAACCAAACATAGCCTAAAAATTATAGGTTATCCCTACATTTGGTGATCAAACCTTTTCAATGACTAGTCCTTGATTATCTCTTTTACCTCTTACTAAGAGGAGTAGAGTTTGTCAGTCAGTGCAAAAGGTGGTCGAATCAGTCATCATCAACTCGTTCTAACAATAGGATCTTATGGAGCTCACTTGCTTGGCAAGGTACAGCTGCTAGAACACCCTTTTGATCAAATCCAAACTCTCGTTTTGCTTCTTCCAGCAGTTTAATGAATTCAGGATTGTCAAGATAGCTCAATGCAAAAAAGAACTAGTTTGGCTCGGCATCATATCACCTGTTGTGAACACTGCAAAATGCCCCTCCTTCACATCTCCAATCTTGTCTTCCCGTCTTGATAGGGAAAAGACACCTCTCTGCAGCTTCTTCACTGTGTGCTTGAGCCTAACTCTGGTTGATGCTTCTTAGCTGATGCTTAGTGTTTCTTGGGTCACTGGGAGATCGAAAACAATGTAGATGGAGAAGAATAAGATTTTGGTGAACAGTAGTGTTCACCATGTAAGAATATTTATCAAGTACTCATTGAACGTACGTGCCTACTATATTGTGTCTATTAGTCTTGCCCTCCTACTAGTTTGTATGCCAGCTTGTCACAGATGATATGTCTCTCTTTTTAGGCTGTGTTTGGTTGCAATGCAAATAAATTTGCATTGCTGCAAAACTATGCAGTGCAAATTATTTGAATGTAAATTCTGACCTATTTTGTTTCAAAATTTAGTTTATTTTGTTTGATTACAATACAAATGAAGTAAATTAAGATATGGAGCAGAATAAAGTAAAACCCAAAATAAAATTAAATGAAAATTTGCATTTTGTTTTTCATTTGCACTCCTATGCATTTATACTAATACAAATAAATTTATACTGCAATCAAACTCAGCCTTAGGGCCATCACCCAATTTGCATCCCTATGAATTGAAGAAGCATGAATATAGGAAGAGTAGGAGATGCAAAAGGATAGGCCTTGGATACTTCAAGTAGTAAAATTTGAAGAACTTATGAGTTCTGGTTTGTGAATTACGAAAATTATTCCAGTTCTCTGTTTATTTCCGCCTAACCTTGCTAGTTGTAATCTCATGATTTGTCATGGGTATTTGGCCACTAGCCTCTACCAAAGGTCGTATCCCCAGATAAATTGTGAGCCCTCAGATCTTATCTCTGTACTACAACCCACGTACTATTGTGCAAGGAAAAAGGAAAACATAAAATTTCATTAATTAAATAAGTTGTATTCTACTTCAGCCGCAGGTACATGCATGAATCGGTCATTTAGATTGGGAATACCATAACTGGATTTTGTACTAAGATCATGAGAAAACATGAAAGGGATCAATGCTTCCTTAGAAAGTTGGAAAAGGACTACTGATGGCACTTGGGTCTTAGTGTTCGGTGGTGAAGGAAATTTCTTGTGAGGTCAAGCCATTTGGCTAAGAAGCTGGAGATGAACCACCCCTTGGAGCTAGGTCGGTAGTTAAGTCTATCCATTTGGATAAGATGCTGGCAAAGATAGATGGTTCAGATAATGGTGAATGAATTCATATATATAAACGAGAGATCTTTTCTAGGTAAAGTTGTGATCATAGGGGTGCCCACATTCAAGAAATATTAATTTCACCAATAAATTCAATTTCTGTTTGTATTCTCTTTGGTGGTCAATACTCACTTATTTACCTAAATATAATTAAGTATTATAGCAATGTTGTACTACAAATTTGGAAAGATTTTAGTGCTAGTTCAACCCTCATGAGATATCCAAAGCCATTTGTCTAACCCTAGAGGGGGGAGGGGATAGACTAAATATATAGGCCTGACTACTTTTGACTTAATAATATTGAAGCTCACGGATTAGCTGAACTTGATGGCTGTGTTAGGGGCTGAGTAACCAATAATAATATAATGGCCCATGTCAGCCAGATATTGAGTGGTTGTGGGACATATACGCTTTGTGGGGTGGCATTATTGGTTATTGTTGCTGTCAAATATGAAGTCGAGGGCAACAATGTAATTTTTAGTGTTCAAGGCCAATGGGTCCAACCTGCTGAGAGAATAAATACGTGTGTTTACGTCAATATGGGAGCCCCTTTTTATAGTCAGAGCTGCCTGAGAAGAGTAATAGGTGGGAGTAGGTGGCAACAGTTGGTAGTAGTTGGTGATGGATGGTCAAGATACATCAGGCCAATGCCACGTATCAGGGTCCACAAGATGGCCGAGATGCGTCTGACCAGTGCCATGTGCACTACAAAAAATAAGGTTTTTGGCGACGTTAGACAAATGTCACCAAAACCGCTACAAACGTCGTGGAAATCTTCCCGCGATGTTTGTGCAAATGCCACATCTATAAAAGTCTAAAAAGATTTCAATGACGTTTACAGGAATTTTTAGTGATGTTTGCAAATGTCACTGAAATTAGTTCACACCTCCTTCGGGTGCACTTTTGGTGACGTTTGCAAATGTCACCAAAGGTGGACAAGAAAAAAAAAATTGTCAACATTTGGCAACAGAAGTATCTAAAATAGGGCAGGGTGAAGGATCTTTTGTATTTACATAAGTATGTGCGTTCGAGAGGAGTTTAGTGGTATGTACTTATTGAAGGAAGGGGCCAACGGCCTCTTCTCTCCATCTTTGTTGGTGAGACCGTCACCACAACTGTCTCTTTCCTTCCTCTTCTTGTCATTAGGCCCTCGATCGGCATTGGCTTCTGATTCTTGGAGGCACTTGTCGGCTTTGGCCTCTTGGGCGGCGATGTACTTCTAAACCTTCTTCTAGAACTCGGCTTTAGTCTTGGACAGAGTCTTGGAGATGGACCAGCTAATGGGTTTGGGCCAAAGGCCACTGATGGCCGCGTGCATAGAGACTGAGGGATTTAGGTCCTTGACCTCGAGTTCTTCTTGGTTGAACCTCTTCATATATGCTCGGAGGATCTCCCCACGCTTCTGCTTGATGGACATTAAGGAGATGACAGTTTTCTAACACTGTCAATTGCTCATGAAATAGCCCTGGAAGAGATCTACGAACTATTCCCAGGAGCCGATGGAGTGTAGAGTCATTGTGGAGAACCATCGGCGCGTTGCCCCCTTGAACGTGGTTTGGAAGGCCCAACACATGAGGGTGTTAGAGTATCCGTGCAGGAGCATGAGGGCCCAGAAGCTTTCTAGGTGATCATCAAGGTCTGTACTTCTATCATAGGTTTCCAACATCAAGGCCTTGAAATTTGGCAAGAGGGGCTCAGAGAGAATGGAATCTACAAATGCTTCCATCCGGCTATATGAGGTAGGGCAACTGGTGGAGACATCTCCTCGGCCCTCCTTTACCTACAAAAGTTTGTCCTGAAAGGTGCCAATTTGTGCTTGAATGTCTCCGAAGCACTAGTCGATGTAGGGCATCGTTGCTTTGGAATGATCTTAGTTCTCTTGTATGCAAGACGGGCTAGCCTTGTCCCTGGAGTGCTCGAACGCTAGCACGTCCTAAGCCTCGCAGGCACGACGACCATTGAGGAGGTCACGGAGGTCAGAGGTTGGCAAGGGAGAGGCACGGCATCGGCATCTTGCCCTCGGAGGGGGACTGCGGTGGCATGAGCGCCCGCCATCGTTCTAGTTGGTCGCAACACGATGGTGCTAATGGTCGTGATTCTTGCGATTGGCATGGGATCCTACGAGGTCACCCCCTTGGCTGGGGAGCCGAGGAGTCTTGGAAAGATGATTGCTAGCTTGTCAGTTGCTGCTGTCAAAATCTAAGGGGTTGGCCCCTTCTGGGCCCCCCAAGCGTTGGCTTAGCGGGGTATGGGTGGATCGCCCTCCACGTTGTCCATGGCTTCTAAGGGGGCGGCTACCCTATGGGTGGCTTCCTGTAGAACGTCCTATGTTGTCTAATTGTTGAGCTAGGTTGTCCAGTTTGCTTATGACCAACTCGAATTGGTCGATTGTGACCAAGTTTCGGACGTTAGGGACGAGGTCTTGCTTGTCAACCATTTCGGGGGATGCTAGTCGATTAAATTAGATTAGTTTTTCTTAAGGGAAAGTTTTGAAGACGTTCCCACAGATGGCACTAATTGTTGCTACCAAATATGGAGCCAAGGGCAACAACATAATTTCTAGCATCTGAGGTCGACGGGCCCAACCTGCTGAGAGAAGAGGTATGTCAAAGGCCCTGGAGGTATCCTAGGGGCGAAGACTCCGATGGTCAAGTTAGTCGATAGCTGTGAGATGTTGGACCAAATAAGAGAGAAAACTTAGAACTTAAGTTCCAGTGTGTATTTATCTCAATGTAGGAGCCCCTTTTTATAGTTAGAGTTGCATAGAAGTCCCTTTTTTCTCTCATGAATACATATAAATCCCCATAACTTATCAATATTACAAATATATCCAAATACAATTTTTCTTTTAACACGCCCCCTTAAAATCAAGGTGAAAAAACCAACTTGAATTTGCAAGTAATGTGTCACGTGGGGAGAACCTTGTTAATAGCCCAAGCTATCAAATTTAGACAAGACATAGAATGTTGATAAGTATTGTGCTCTGCCTAATTATTATTATATGCATATAGGCATATAGGCTTTTGTCTACACTGAAAAGGAAGATTTTTCATTTTATTTAATTGGTTGATTGATACATTGTGATGTAAGGGAAAAATAATAAGTTTCTTTTTATCAATACGACACAACTTTAGTCAATCAAATTGATAGGGTCGGAGCAGAGCAAACAGGTATCAATGGCTTCCCCAAAAGTGTAGAAAGAGAAAGAACATTATTCAAATATTTATTATAATTTTATGTATAACTTATTAAAGAATAAGGGTCCGTTTGATTTTCAGGAATAGGGTTCTGGAATCAGAATCAGAATGGGCTACTTCAATTCCAACTGTTTGGTTGGACGGAATTGAAATCTCATTCCCATTTCTGCTGGAATGGCATTCCCTCATTTGAGGGAGTGGCCATTCCCTGCCCCTTTCTTGGGAATGAAATTCTATTCCTGCTGATTTTAATTCACATTCTCATTCCTGTCTGAACCAAATAAACTATGGGAATGGACTTTCCGATTCTCATTTCGGAGGATTTCAATTCTCATTCCGACTACGAACCAAACAGACCCTAATTGTTGGTATTTGATTAAGTGGTTTAGTGTTTGATTCTCATTTCAGCACAAGATATGGCTTGTTGATAATTCAAGCCTGATATCATTTCGAGTAAGAGGGTGTATTAGAGAATAAATATTTATTGAAGTACCTCACCTAAGAGCTTAAGATTTGAGGTTGAATGGTTCCTTGACATAGCTTATCAGAACTAGAATGCTAAGCGATCTCTTTCTGTATCTCTCACACACATATGTATTCATATACCTGGTTCATTCAAGATTTAAAATCCTCTATGTGGAAATTTTAGGGGGCGCTCTATGTTACAACATGATCAATTTTTATTTTCATTTGTCTTTTGAATTGCCACATCAGCAAAAAAACAAAAAGATGTTCTTGAACTGTGTTTTTGTTTTGAAAAGGAAAAAATTAAGTTGGTTTTGTTTTGAAAAACAATACATGTTAGGTGGCATTCTACAATGGAAACATGATATTGAATAGTTATATGGAAACATGTTCCTTAATTAAACCAGAAATTCAAGAGCATGGTTTTGGTTTCAATTTTAAAAACAAAAAAACACATATAAACCAAGAACATGTTTTTTGTGTTTTTATTTTGGTTTTGTTTGCTTTTGAAACTCACAAAAAGAAAAACAATATAATCACACTGAAGAACACCATTAACAGAAACCTCTTGTGTGATGACAGTTCTGTCACAGTTCTCTCATCATATATATATAAGAGATGTGAGCTACCGACCGACATGTCCATGTGAAGAGTACTGAAGCAACACCATTAAACAAAATTAATTAACAGTAGCAAAATAAAATAACAATAAATCACCATGATGGGTTGATCTGTAAACGTTGCATGCTCAGGCTGTGAAGTGTTGCACACTGTATTTACACGATGCTGTGATGTTGCAACCTGTGCACAGTGCTCTCTCTGGCCTGATCCAACTTCTACAACCTACAAGTGCAAGATTTATAGCCCAACAAAGATTATAGCCCAAAAATGTAATTCTGTTACCTGTTCTATTTGTTGGATATATACTGAACAAGATTCTGGTAAAGCTGAAAACCTAATCAAGTTTGTGTACATGATTCTTAGGCAAGACATATATAACATCTATGCATGGATATAGCAATTGAAGTGAAATAATCTCACAGCCCTTACCTAATGAGGGAACCTTTCATCGTAAAACTTAGTATACATTCATAGTTTGAAGATCTCCAATAGTAATATAATTGGTTTTGCAAGGTCAAAACTTCAATATTTGGTGGGCCAAATAGCTAAATATGAAGAGTGAAAATGAACACTCTAGATTAGTAGTGTTGGATCCACACAACCCATTTCATTAGAACACTCTAGATTAGTCATAACTACTGCCCAAAAACCTATAACACTATTAAAAAATGAGACCCACTTCTCATAAAACATCAAAACATCAAATGATGGCAGAAACCTAGAACACTACTAAAAAATGAGTTCTCATACAAACACATCAAAACAACAAATGTTGGTAGATGAATCAAGCAGCACTGGGGCAAAAGAAGCTTGTTTCCAAAAAGAGGAGAGAGAGAAAGAGAGACTCACCCTCTCCTTGCTGCCACAATTGAATTTCATCCTCCTCAAAAGTCAGGAAAGAAAAGCTGTCTCTTCAGCACCACACCATGTGTTCGACGAGGGTTTTCAAGGAATGGGTGCTCAAAATAACAAGGAACTGCGTCAACCTTTTTTGACCATAGCTGTGCAGCTGGTTGTTATACATGGCAGAGTAATATAGACCATAACTTGCCACGTTTTGAATGCTTGAAAACTAATTATGAAAACCAACCAGCTGATCAGTGATGCCGCTAAGAACCAACCATTTGATTTATGCATTAATCTTTCCAAAACTTTTTAGGAATAGACTCCACCAATATTTTTTTATATACGTAACAACACACAAAACCGACCACCTACCTGAAATCAATGTTGTCAGACTCTTGGGACCGGATTTAATACCATTTTGGTCTATTGAGTGGTCTGTCATCCACTTTCACCATTAATTCAATTCACTCAAGTAAAAATGTTTAAGAAAAAACATTAGTGAAGGGTTTTGGATTATTTGTCTTTTAAAACAATATCTACTTAATTAGGATCAAAATATAAGCTTCAATAAAGAATGAATTAAGTATTTTGAGGTAACTGTTCTCAACAATTCTAATAACTAGCATCCCAAGATCAGTTTCAGTAGTGGGTTTTCAGTACTGTCCAAACAGTTGCTTGGGATTTACCAACTAATAATCTACTAATTAACCAAAGAGCATGAAATAATTAAGCTCTCTAATTAAGGATGTAAACCAGAATATTGCTTTAGTTATTACTGATTCATGACTCATCATCAATGTCTTGGATAAGGGAGCATGCCATTAAAATATCATTCCGTATCTGCTATGTTTTGTCAGTTTCATGAGGGTACGTATCAATGCAGTGTTCATCTTATTTCCTTGGCCCGCCATTGGAACCCATGTAAAGCCACTCAAGGTCAACTGTAGGAAGAAGGGTGGGTGGCACCTTATTGTGCTGCTCTGCTCTCCTGCAGCTGCAGCTATGTATATGATATGATATATCCCACATGCGACATTTGCCATTTTGATGCAGATACAACATATGGTACAAGCTTACGGTTTGCAACCTTGCATCACATCATCAACTAGGGTTGGGACTCTAGGGCACAGCTAAGGTTCACGGTGCAACTCATATATAGTCATAACAAAGCACCACTTGTATTTTATGGCATTTAAAGCAGTTTTCAAGCAAGCATGCATCTCTTTCAGACCATCTGCCGACATAAAACTACTCGGTTTCGAGCTTAAATTTAAGTCACAAATCATGAATGAAAAGCCAAGAGTTAAGTGTATGTAGTACACACTTTAACTTTAGGTGCCCCGTTTGGGAGGCTTTCTTGCAGCGGTTTATGGCCTTGTTTTTAAAATCGGAGCAGACAAGGAATCATTTTGGAGACCGATCCTTAGGTTGAATGATCCAATTATCTAGTTTGAACAGATGGTCCATTTTAACTTTAAGAATAAAAATAATAATAATAATAATAATAATAATAAAGATATGGCCAAAAATCATTGTCTAAATCAACAGTTTGACAGTTCAATCATCTGGATCAATAGGTCATTGACCAAATCAATGGTTTTTGGTAAGAAAACGACTTTAAAGTGAAAAAAAAAAAAACTGGTTACCTGACCAATTCTCAGGTTTTCTGGTCCAACCATTTGATCCGGTCCAGTTTTGAAAATAATACTTGCATGAGCCAAAAAATAAACCCAGAAAGTTGTTAAGTTATATTTGGTAAAAAAAATCCGGCAAATTGAAAAAACAAGGTTACATGAATTGATTAATCGGCTTTCTGATGAAGCTGGTTAACTTCTACCACCACATAAACCCTCCCAAACAGACTAATTATGAATCACTTGTATTAGTCAACAAAAGTGAATAATGTAAATAAAATCTATCATTTTATGGATTGACATTTATTTTTAGCCAGTCATCTAAGAAAAAGCACAAGGACCTTCTAAAGAATCACTTTTTACATTAACCCATAATTTCTCTACGGTCTACGATTTTTTGGGACTTGAAATTTTTTATGTTTTCTTGGTAGAAATAATTTTTTTATTAAATAATAAAGAAAATACAACCAATATTGGGTGGAGGGCCTCAAACCATTTTGGCTACAACAATGTCATGCACCATGCTATGGCCCCACCTTCAATTAAATGAAGTGACGTCTTTGGGGCCACACTAATACATTAAGCAAGATTTTAAAAAAAATGATCTGAAACCGTTTTAGCCACGGGTCAATGATTCGATCGTCCAATTCAATGAACGGCCTATTCCAACTTTAAAAAAAAATCAAAAATAAATAAAACGGTCAAAAATTATATTTTTGGATCGAATGGATCAACAATTAGACAGCTGACCAAATCAATGGTTTTTAGCTAAGAACCAGGTTAAGGGTGAAACCTAGGCGGTTCCAAAAACACTGCATCTAAGGCCATGATCTCAATTTTATCCCTGCGCTGGACAATGTCATAACAAAAATTAACTCATGGGGCCTAAACCTGATGCACCCAAAGAAAATACAGCAATACAGCCCTTTGATGCGGCATTTGTTTTTGTTTTCAGAAACCAGTTGTCAAACACCCCCCAAGAACAGAGTTCTTTTAGTTATATGTCCATAGGCCTTTGTCTTAAGTTTTTGAAAGTGGGTCGTTTCTTTGTAAAATGGAGAGCAGATTTTTCTGATTGAATTATTTCAGCTATTTTCGTCTGTTTGCACCTTACTTTGCTTCAATGCAAATGACAAGAAAAACTTTTCCATCCATTTCATATTGAAACAAATGGGGCCTTGTAGAATTGCCAAATTGAAATTTTCAATATTGGATAGTAGGAGAAAATCGTGTAGAATTGCCAAATGTAACTTTCACTGGATTTTCAAGATGGAGGCATAGGTTTAATGGTTTATAACTTTATATCTTTATTTGAAAATTCATGACTAGAAATATCTCTTTTAGTAAATATCAGATAAGAACAAGATCGTCTTCTAAAGTGAGACAAAAATGTTAGAATGCCTGATAATACACATGACGCACACACAAGACAAAACCTTCTTTAATTCTCTTTTCTCCATTTCTCCATGATTCCTCCAAATACATGAAGCAATTGTCTGAGCTATTTTTTTTTATTTATGCAATATGCGCTTTTCTTAAAAGGGCCTGGTATGTGATAAGAGTTTAGAATAAATCCCATTCTTTGGAAGAACCCGGATATTAATTCAATTAAAATTAATTTTGATGCTTCTTGCACCTGTAATAATCCGTATATACTGATTATATGGGTAGAATGCTTGATTTAAAGGCCTAGGGAAATCCATAACTTTGTACTAAACTTCAGAAAAATCTATCATTACTTGGGTGATTCCAAATTAGTCATCAACTTTTCAAGTCAGCCAGAGACCAGGCTGAATAACCGTGTGACCCAACTTAAACCATTATTTAACCGTGTGACTTAAGAACCAGAGACCAGTCTGAATAAGCAATGTCAGCCATTTCAGCCATTATCAAATGGCCCATGAGTTGAGCTTCGGATCAGTTCCAACAAAACCAGTTTTGTGAGACCCGGATCAGATAAGATCAAATGGTTGAATCGGTGAATGGGTGACTCAATGATCTTTCTGTATCCTGGTTTTTTTTTTTTTTTTTGACAACTTTAAGGGATGAGCAATTTAATCACAATCTTACGTCCTATCCAGTCTTGACAACACTCCCAATACTAAAGCAATGAGCAAATTGGGTGGGTTCAGCAAGGAGTGGATTCTTTTTCTATAATTCTATGTGCAGTAAGCATCACAAACAATTAGATCCACCAATGCTTACATCCAGTCACTTGTTGAGTATAATGCCAGTATCTAACATAATTACCTGAAGTGGTTAAATCAATGAATCATACCGAAAACCCATTATAAATAGATCAAAGATAACAGGGTAATTCACGATATAAACAAACTCAGTAGTACAGTGCAGAAGAAAGAGAGGTATTGGAATTCTGTAACCTGTAGTGCAATTGGTGTCCTTTCTGCAATCATGAAGAGGGAGAACGAGGCAACCTTTTAGCAATTTCCTGTCAAGGAAGAAAAGTCAGTCCCCGAATTGCATATAAAATATATTTTCCATATCAAGTAGGAAAAGAACCCATGAAGGGCATGTCACTAATGCCACAAATTTGTAATCATCTCCTCCATACATCATCAAGCATTAGAAGCAGCAAATTGCAAATTGCAACCAAAGCAGATATCACTACCGTGCAGCCAAATAATTAATGGAAACATAACCTATTGATGATCTAGTTATTGAATTGTTTTATACCAATATTCTTCTCAACATTCAGAAGAAGAGCAAATCCATTGCTGATATGTGGCTGCTAGTCACCAATGTTTTGAAAACTTACTGGTACAACCACAAAACAGCAGGGTTCCGGGATTGGCAGTTTTTGGACATATTAACCTTCAGACTAGTCCAACTTATGGTTAAACATGGAAAAACCGTAACTGGAGGTCTTCTAATTTGACCTCCAGTTCAAAATGTTGGTACTTAAAATACAGAACTCTAGACTTTCCCACATCAAGTGGCCACTCATGTTAAAATACTAATTATAAGAAGCCATGTTCAGGCCTTAGAAAAGAAAAAAATAAGTGCCACAAATGTACCTCAAATAGCAGATTAATATTATCTGCTGTCTTTGCAGATGTCTCAATAAAGAACATCCCATTCTTCTCCGCATGGTTCATACCATCCTTCACAAAAAGAATAATGACAAATGTGAACTATTACAGTCTTTAATAAAAGTTCATGAAATGCACCAAATAAAATTCTGATTGAGAATGCATATCAAATACCAAATACAGAAGCTAATGTTTCAAGTTTTGGGCACAAAACACATACTTCAATGGATACTTCTCGTTTTTCTTGGAGATCAGCTTTGTTCCCTACCAAAGCCAAGACAATATCGGGGCTCCCATGTTTTTGTAGCTCCTAATAGAAATTAAAATTCATCAATTGCTTGAAATATATATATTGGCGCATCATTGAAATCCACTACTTGTCTAGTACATTGTTTCCGACTTGTCAAATGCAACAAGTAATTAATACACCGTGCATATATGTGAATATTTATGTATATGCATGAGTTTGATAGTCTCTTGATAAAACAAATCTGCAAAGAGTATATCAGTAAAAGAATAGAAGCAACCAGACAACCAGTTGTCGAAAAGCACAAATGTGTACATGTATACATACACAAATACATGGCTATGTATATACACATACAAGCATACACATGTATACACATAAATACAGCAATTACAAATGTAAAGATTTGGTGAAGAATACATCCTGATAGACACATTATAGAAGTATTAAAAAGTGAACTTAGAAGCAACAATTTCCAATCTTCTATAATGGTGCATTTTATAATCTTCATGGTTCTTAGAGTTTACTGAGATTTTGATAGAAGCAACTTAGGTATCTAGGGACCTTGGAAAAGAAAACTTTTAATACTACCAGACACTGCAACAATACTAACTTGTAGCTCTGAAAGTACCACATAACAATAAAGTAGGGAAACACACAACACAGAAATCCTAGGTTTACTCCAGAACAAGAAATTAAATCCTGGTCTCATCACCTAACTTCTCGAAAACTGAAACCAATAACACTTGGTGCTGAATTGGTCAGTCACATTGTACTTGGACAAGTTTCCACTAAACTAGGTTCATTACTATGCAAGTAAGTAACAAGTATCATAATTTGGCATACTTGGATAAGATTGCAACCAGTGGCATGGAAAAGAAAGTGTTCTTTGGACAAGATAGTAACTATTGGCAAAAACCTATCATGGGAATATCAGAAATGACCGTTCCTCATATAGAATTTGTGATAATTAGTACCACACAATTATGCATTTATCTCTATCACCCTTATCTATCAAAGTGTGGCCACTACACTTTAGGCCTTTCTGGCTGCAAAGGGTCAAACCAGGAACATTGATTTTGCTTATTCAGGCTTGGCCAATGAAAGGCTTCTCTAGGAGATATCATATTCTCTGGAACTTGACCCCATTTACAATATGTTGGTTATTGGAAAGAATGGAGCAATCACAATTTCTGAAGGAAAGAGCTGTCTGAATTTCGAGATTGTAACCATCATTTTTGTTAACTTTAGAAAATATACAGATTATACCACTGTACATACATCATCAGACCAAAACAGTTTTCTATTCTGGACTCAATCCCACCATTCTGCTTTTTTATGAATACATTATGATGCGGGATAGGTACGACCCAGAGCTGTGGAAATTGAAGAATAACCACTCAAGAGTTGGAAAATAACTGCAAGTGAGGTCTTAGTGTTTATTGGGCTTGCTTGGAAAAGGTGATTAGGATTCTAGGGTAGGTAAGGTTAAGATGGAGGAATTGGAGATTCACTTTGAAGCTTGGAAAAACTCTAAGAAATTGAAAACTACATTTAGAAACCTTTAATGACCGAAGTGGCTGAACTGTCTTTTAGTGAATCTCATTAAGTACGCTTTAATCTCCTTAATTGCTGAAAGGCATGTTGGTTGATTATAATACTCCTAAATATTTTATTATATGACAATTTATCCATAAAAGACAAAGCAATAAGTTATTCAATCTTCTACTTCAGTCATTAACAAAAAGCCCTTTAGTAATTGAACTTTTAGCTGAAATTTCACAGAAAGTGGTGGAGGCAGGTTGACTCTCATGCTCAACAACAATCCAAGTCAATTCCAACATCTTCTACAGCCCCATGTCTAGACACTACTACTGCTCCCACAGTTGATCCCACTATTGCAGATGCACAACCCTCACCATCAGATGACCTTGATCTTCCAATTGCAATTCGTAAAGAAATAGCCGTTGCACCTCATCCACTACCCATTGCATCTCCAAGTTCCTTTCCTATGATTGTCTCCCAAAATCCTATAGAGCTCACCTGGCATCTATTGCTACTATTCCTATACCCAGAAAAGTATAAGAAGCCCTTTTGATACCTAAATAGAAGGAATCAATGCAAGTAGAAATGGATGCTCTTGTTAAGAACAACACATGGAAACTAGTTAACCAACCTGAAGGAAAGAAACCTATTGGATGCAGATGGGTGTTTACTATGAAATATAATGTTGATGGTACTGTAGAAAGGTATAAGGCTAGATTGATTGCAAAGGGATTCACGCAAACTTATGGTATAGACTATACGGAAACCTTTGCACCTGTTGCAAAGATGAACACTATCAGAGTCCTACTATCCATTGCTGCAAACTTATCATGGCCACTATTTCAGTTGGATGTTAAGAATGCTTTCCTCAACGGAGACTTGCAAGAGGAGGTATACATGGAGTTACCCCTTGGTTTTTATAGTACGGAAGCAGGAAAGAAAGTTTGCCTTTTGAAGAAGGCCTTGTATGGGTCGAAACAATCTTCGAGAGCTTGGTTTGATAGGTTTAGATTGGCTTTGGACAAATTTGGATATATACAGGCTCAGTCAAATCACACCCTCTTCTTTAAGAAGACATACTCTACTAGCAATCTATGTAGATGACATTGTGATAACAATGAGCAATATTAATGAAACTGAAACTCTCAAACAGCATCTTCACAAGGAATTTGAAGTGAAAGACCTGGGGGAATTGCACTATTTCCTAGGAATTGAAGTAGTTCGATCTAAGCATGGCACTTTTACCTCTCAAAGGAAGTATGTTCTGTACTTATTAGAAGAAACTGAAAAGCTAGGAGTGAAACCTGCTGACACACCTATTGAGCTTAACCATAAAATAAGTGCACAAAATGGAGAACTTCTTGAAGACAAGGCTATGTACCAAAGGTTGGTTGTGAAATTTCTTTATCTCTGCCTAACTCAGCCAGATATTTCTTATGCTGTCAATATTGTTAGCCAATACATGAATTCTCCTAGGACCACCTACCTCCTTGCAATAGAGAGGATTCTTGCCTACTTAAAAAGACATCCAAGGAAATGTATACTCTTCAAGAGTAGTGGTCACATGAAAATAAAGTATATACAGATGCAGATTGGGCTAGATGTGTTGATGACAGGAGATCCACCTTTGGATATTGTGCATTTGTGGGGGGAAATCTTGTTTCCTGGAGAAGCAAGAAACAAAATGTTATTGCTCACTCAAGTGCAGAAGCAGAATACAGATCCATGGCCAATGGTGTTGCAGAAGTATTATGCCTGAAATCCTTGCTTAATGATTTGGAGATTGATTATGAGAAGCCTCTGGTGTTGTATTGCGATAATCAAGCTGCAATTAATATTGCCCACAACCCAGTACAACATGACAAGACAAATCATATCGAGGTAGACAGACATTTTATCTAAGAGCGAGTTGCATCTCAAGAAGTATGCCTTCCTTACATTGCATCAGGCATGTAGTTAGCTGATCTCTTCACTAAAGCAATCACAAAGAGCAAATTGGAGACAGATCTACACAAGTTGGGAATGACAAACATTTATCTCAACTTGAGGGGCAGTGTAGAGATAGTTAGTAGTGTGTGTGGTTCCAACCACACACTTATTATGTTTTCCTTTTTTAGTTAGGCCGGCTGGGCCTTGTTTATGTCTATCCTTTTTTTATTCCTTGTTGGAGTTTAAGTAGGGGTAATTAGAATAACTCCTACCATTATAAGGAGATTAATGATTATAAATAACAATTAAGAGGGGTGGCAGTATACACAACAAAACACCTCTCTCTTTTCTCAAAAATCTCTCTACGAGTTCTTCCTCTCCCTCTCTCTTCTCCTCTTCTTCTTTTAGTTAAGACTGATTGCAGTCTTGTACGACTACTATTAATAACTCTATTATCTGGCCTAGAAATGCCACATCAAAACAAATTAAACCAAATTATCTGTTCATCCACCTGAAAGAAGTATTCAACATGCAGATCAAGGCACAAGCCTCTCTAATGGAAGGGCTGTGAACCATGGGGAAAGTACAATGCATGCATAAATAAAAAAACAGAAACGAGATGCAACAAACAAAACCCAAAAAAAAAATTAATTAATTAATCTATTATTGGCCTAGAAATGCCACATCAAAACAAATTAAACCAAATGGAGAATTTTTTATTTGTTCATCCACATGAAAAAAGTATTCAACATGCATATCAAGGCACAGGCCTCTCTAATGGAAGGGGTAATATGCTATGGATAAACTATATTACTTCCCATCTACTCAATCACAATTTTAATATTGTCCTTGAAAAAGGGAGAGAATCCTTGCTCTATTATTTGCAAAGGCCAATAAGCTTGAAAATTGGATGGCAGCCCCACCACCCCCACCTCTCCTACCCAAAACCCACCCAATATAATAGTATATATAAACAACTCTTCAACAGAATTCATGCAAATCCTTGAAGGTATTGTTTTAACACCTTCCAGCATTTTGGTAGAAAAAATGAAAAGATGTTGAGTGTGGAGCATATGTCTAGACCTAGGGACTAAATCTTTTCTCACAAAACCAACTAGTATCTCCATCTTATTTAATCCATTTATATCTCATTTTCAGTCTTTTAACTTGTCTAAATCTATTTTTAGGTCTTCTTATCTCCTTAATTTATCCCCCCTTCTGAAGTCCCCACCCCTATTTGGATTCTTGGTTTCTAAGTCTTGTGCTTGGGACTTGGAAAAGAAATCATTTATGGAAAATTTTGGCACCAACATGATTTCACATATAATCCACGTATATCCTTCTTTTAAGAACAGGTAATATGTTGTATTATATCTAATAAAGGCGGTAGGAGGGTACTCCCAAAGAAAAAAGAAGCTGCACACATAAAGGCTCTTCAGCAACAAAACAATAATGAAGAGCCACTCCTTCAGCTTCAAAGCACTTCATCTCGAAAACAGCTATGGTATGCCATATCTTTAAACTCCTGTGTAACTGATAACAAGAAACAGGGAGAATATGTTTTCCATACTAATTCAGAAAACTGTATAAATTTGCCCTCAAAAGATTCTTGTCTTCTTTTTGGTCTATGGACCACATGATAGCAGTGGGAAGGGTTTTCCAAACTATCATTCCTCTCATGCTCAATCTACCAGTATACCAGTCTTAAATGCTTTCATTAACAGTGTTAGGAAAGACCAAGCTAATATTGAATAGGTTCAAGAAAAAACACCATATCTTTGCACTGGATGGGCAATGTAAGAATAGATGTTCTAGTGATTCTAAACTGTGATGACAGAACAGGACTTGTGAGTCTTAGACAAATATTTTATTGGTCAAATTCAAGTATGAAAAACCAATCGAACTTACCTGAGATTCGAACTCGATTAGCATCGAACATGAATCAAGCTTAATCGAATTCAAGCCAAAACTGTTTGATTAAAACTTGATTCAGTTACACCCCTACAAACTTGTACAAGGATGGTAGGAGTCAAAATCCTTATTCTCAATAGAGGCAGAAAAACATTCTTCAAGATCATCTGAAGTGAAAGACCACTAAAGAAAGCTCAAGCAAGAAACCCACTATAAGCACCAAATCGTCATGCTTTACCATTGAATTTTATTCCACATGAAATATGTACATTGCTCAAATCACAAGCTTTATATCATAGCAAGTGAATTCTAGCCTAAGAAATCAAAACAGAATGCAACTATCATATGTAACAATTTAATCTAATACCTAATATAACTCCTTATTATGTGAGATCCTATCACGGTCCTCATCACTAACTTTTTTGCCAAGAAACCTCAAATCAAAAAGGTTTTTCTATCTAGTGGACACAACAACCAATCATAATCTCCTCTATTCTCAATTCTCCAAGATTAGGTCTTCTTCAAATGATGAACTTGCTTCTTTTCTTGAAGGGGAGAAGGTAACTAAAGAATTGAATCAACACTCAACTCAACTCAGCTAAGCCTTGTCCCACTCTTCTCTGTTCAGTGTCATATTCATTGTTAAGTTATAGGCCCTTAAATCATTTGTAGATAACTGAATAACTGTATCAACATTTGAAAAAAATGAGAATGCACAAAATGTACAACAAAAAAAAAATATACATGTCAGCCCTATAAATTACCAAAAATTCTAGGTGGCAATATAACCACAATA
Source organism: Nelumbo lutea (assembly GCF_056320005.1). Taxonomy (NCBI): domain Eukaryota; kingdom Viridiplantae; phylum Streptophyta; class Magnoliopsida; order Proteales; family Nelumbonaceae; genus Nelumbo; species Nelumbo lutea. Next base: position 56,615,806 of record NC_142685.1, read on the forward strand.
GTAATAATAGAAATACTCAAATAAAGACTCTAATTGATTGGAAAAGAAAATTAATGAGCATTATTTATCTGTTAGTCTTTTTGCTGACATGACAGTTTTTTTTCTTTGGGGTGGGGGGTCTCCATGGGGCTACACAACAGAGGATAGCCCATCCCCCAACCCTGGCGCAGGTGGGATTCGATCCCAAGTCTCTGCTACATCCAGTTGGCGACCTTACCAACTAGTCAGTTGGCACCTTGCTTTATCAGTTAGAATCTTTACTATAGGAGGGGGGTCAGGGAACCAGAAAGACTTTTACTTTCATTCACATTTTCAACTAGGGAACTTGCACAAAACAAATTTCACCTCTAGTAAAGACTCCTTTCTTTGAAGACACTCCTTTCTTTCCTCCTCTCTCTTCAGGGAGAGAATACTACTATTGAAGAGAGGCCATTACTTCTTCCTATTCCATTTTTTCTTCCTTCTTCTTCTTCGTGGCTGGTTAAGAGGAAAGATGTGGGAACTATCGATGAAATTCTAGTTGAGTCTCCTCCTGTGGATCTAGATTCAAATCCATTTAATTATGAACTTCCTCCTTTTATTGTTGGTTCATTACCCATTGTTCCTGTTGATGATTCCTCTCCTATTCGTGCTGAACCTATTGCTGAGGACCCTAATCTTCCAATTGCCCAGAGAAAAAGGGGTCAGGAAATGCACCTTGCATCCTATATCAAAGTTTGTTCCTAATATCATTTATCCCAGTCCTATTACACCTTCCTTGTTGCTATCTCATCCATCCCTATCCCCAAAAGTGTATCTGAAGCCTTATCTAAACCCAAAGGAAAGCTCCCATGAACAATGAAATGGAGCTCTAATCAAAAATGAAACTTGAGAGTTGGTTAATCTACCTAAAGGGAAGGAACCAGTTGGGTGTAGGTGGATCTATATAATGAAATATAAATAAGATGGATATGTGGAGAGATATAAGGCTTGGCTAGTTGCCAAAGGTTAGACCATACTAATGGCATTGATTATATTCAGACATTGGCACTCAATAAGGGTTCTATTGGCTTTGGTTGCCCATAGATCTTGGCCCCTACATCAGTTAGATGTTAAAAATGATTTTCTCCATGGTGAATTAAAAGAAATGTGCATGCTTCCACCTCCAAGTATTGTGGCACCTTCATGTAAGGTTTGCAAATTGAAAAAGTCTATTTATGGACTAAAACAATCTCCAAGAGCTTGGTTTGATAGATTTAATATGGTCATCAAGAAATCTAGGTATACTCAGAGCCAAGTAAATCAAATTTTATTTGTTAAGTTTGAGCATGGTCTCACCTATGCTCTTATTGTATATGTTGATAACATAGTTGTACTGTGACAATAAAGCAGTCGACAATCCTGTACAACATGATTGAACCAAACGTGTGGAATTTGATAAGACGCTTTATAAAAGAGAGGATTGACTGGAATGAGGTTTGCTTCCCATATGTCAAGACTGATGGCCAACTTGTTGATCTTTTTACTAGGGTTTGATAAAGAAGACACCTGACAGTGTACTTGACAAGTTGAGCATGATTGACATCTATAGTTCACTTGAGTTGAGGGGGACTATAGGAATACTTAGTTCTGTAGAAGTATACATTTGTAATTTTATTTGTTTTAAACACATAAGCATAAACTAGAACGGGTGGGCTGACTCTAAGACATACCCCATTCGTTCCATCTCTTTCTTTTGTCTCTTTCTCATTTCTTCCATTATCTTCTTCTTCCTTTCTTCTCTTATCCTTTCTCTTCAATCTCCTTTATTTATTCAAGTCGATTGGCCTAGAGGTCCTAGACTCTTCAATTGCCAGGCTAAATGAGACAAGAGTACAAGACAATTAGGGCCTCAATAAGAAGAGTAACCACCTTGACCTCACCTTAGATTCTATCATGCCATGAAGATCCAGTTTCAAAATTTTTATGTGCCAACAAACTGAGAATCAATGTGGTACTCAAGTAACATGCTTACCATTTTAACCTTTCCTAGTTCCCTACGTACAAGATCACAGAAATAGCAAATCATAACTTTAATCATTATCCTTTTGCTCTACCTATTTCCTTCTAGGAGAAAGAACTAAATTACATGCTTCATTCACTTTGGTTAGATGGTCTCGTGATACATTCTCACTGAGTTAACATGTCATCATAGTGGTATTTATCAGCTAATTTGCATTACTTCATCTGAAACCATTACAGAATAAAGTAGCAAGTGTGGACACAAAGAATTTTCAGCCAACCTGAAGAAACCAAAGGAACAAATAAGAAACTCAATCAAATATAATTCAAATCACCAATGAAATATACCTTAACCCAGTACTGAGCTTTGTTGAATGACTGTGGATTTGTTATATCATACACAACTACTGCAACTGCAGCTCCTCGGTAGTAAAGGGGGGCCAGTGCAGCATATCTGACAAAAATATTTATCAACATATAAGGCAGTTGCAAGTTGATATTTTACCATGGATTTAATTGTGGCAAAAAGGACAATGGAGAATATTTTTTCCCCAGGAATAGGAAGGGATTCATTTCAAAATGGTGAGTGCAGTTTTCATGCCAAAGGACAAAAATAATTACTTCCTGCTACTACTTGGATTGTGCAATCAGTATAAAATACCTCTCTTGCCCTGCAGTGTCCCATATTTCAAACTTGACTGTTGTAGAATCTTGCAATGCTACTGTCTGTGATAAAAATGAAGCTCCAACAGTCACCTGAAATCATTATAAATCAACAATATGAGTAACTCTATGTAATGAAACAAACTATTGAGATCTGTTGGCACAAGCCAACTGGTCGGTTGGTAAGGCCTCCTGCTGGTTGTAGCAGAGGCTTGGGATCAAATCCCGCCTGCACCAGGGTTGGGGGATGGGCTAAAAAAAAAACAGCTTCTTAAGCAATAGAAAATGCCACAATCAATCAAGCAAAATGGAAATTTATATAATGCAGCAACTGATACACCAGAGAGAGAAGGTGGGCCTTGGCACAACAGTTGGGTTGCTCCATTGCGACCTGGGCAACCAGGGTTCAAATCTTGGAAACAACCTCTCTGTATGTGCAAGGGTAAGGCTGCATACATCTGTCCCTCCCCAGACCCCTCATTGGTGGGAGCATCGTGCACTGGGCTGCCAACTGATGCAGCAGAAAGAAGAACCACTTGGACTTTTGTGCAAGTCAAAGGTTCTAAGAGACTTAGAAAAAACAAGAAGACATCAGAGAACACAGGTTCAGGTGGTAAGTAAAATGTGACTGCTCATTATTTCAGCCTAGATATAGCAGAGTAGAGAACAGGAGCCTTGTAGTCGAGGCAGATAGGTGGGGTATGGAAGATGATAATGACGATGACAAGATTATCAGAGGATAAAATTAATCCAGATGTTTCTTACCTTGGATGATGGATCAAACTGTCCACGAACAAAGCGAAGAACAATACAGCTTTTTCCAACACCAGAGTCCCCTAAAAGCACCAGCTGCATGTAATATTGAAATATAAGATCAATTGCATTTAACTATCTTTTCATTTTTTTCATTTTGGGAACAAGGGAAACAACTGGAAATGAGAGTGAGTCTTGTGGGTAGTTTCTCAATACCACCCACCAACACCTTCATCCATCATTCATTATGATGGTCTCTTTCTCTCTCTCCTACATTTTTTTTCTTGATAAGTCTCCCCTACATTGTTTTTTTTTTCTTTGATAATTAAGTCTCCCCTACATTGTTTTTTTTCTTTTGATAATTAAGTCTCCCCTACATTGTTTTTTTTTTTTTTGGTAATTAAGTCTCCCCTACATTGTTCTTGCCCACAACTTCAAAAACATTAGGAAGATTTACAGCCACAGACAAATTTCATTCATACTCAAAAGAGATCATGAGTGATTGAAATGTGGAATGCCTTTTTTATCAGTAAAAAGATCAAAAAATATTAATGATAATTTAAAGTATATGGAATTAAATGGCATCTGTAAAATTCTTAGGTTTCTTCTATGTTTTGACCATGACATCTAAAAATCATATGCCTTATTATCATGGTAACCCAAAAAAAAAATGTTTGACAAATAATTCTCAAACAACATACAAATGATAAGTAATTATGACTTAGGAGATTTTGTTCACAAATGATAATTTATTGGGAATAACCCTCTCTTCTCTTAGGAAGCATAGGTGTGTTGAAGAAATAAAGAGTGTGGTGCTCAGAACAATGCCAGCAATATTGTCTCTATTGTTGATCAGTATGGTACATTTAGTAACTATAATCTAAAGAAGCAACAATTACTGTAAGAGTCAGTGCATTATTTTTTATTTTGACAAGTAATTTCAAATTTTATTAAATAATAAATAATAGCTTAAAGTATTAGTAGCATCCCTTAGAGAGGCACAAGATGTTACTTCTTTGCAATAAAACAAAAACAAATTACATTTGACCCCAAAACAATTGATTCCTATTCACTCCTTGCTTGGCTAACGTATCCATAATCTGATTTGTCAATCTCCTCACCCATTGTATTCTCAGGTTCTAAGCCATTTAAACTTTTTCATCTCGCTCATGTAGCACCAGATTATGGACTTTGGATCCTTAAGCCACCCCACCACCAATTTTGGGTCCCCTTCAATCACTACACTCACTATATTCAGTTTATTAGCAATATGTACTCCTTGTAAGGCAGCAAGTAGTTCTTCTCTAACAGAATCACCCATATCCACAGGGCCAGAAAAACAAAGCTATGAAGTTTCCTTCTAAATCTCTCAAAACCCTCCTATTACAGAAGGGCGTAGATTACCTTGACTGCTCCCATCATAGTTCAGCTTAACATAACTTTTTTTCTTTTTGGATGAGCTTCTAGCAACAACTTTCCAGTTTCTCCAAACATCATCAAAAGAAAACTTAGAGAACAACTCCAGTCTTGATCCAATGGATCACCCTAGCCATCACATAATCCCTCACTTTTTCTTTGCTCCTCTCCTCTAAGAAGATTCTTGCAGTCCTTTCTTCCCATATGGTCCAAGCCAAGGCTGATATCACACATCTCCACACTATTCTTTCCCTCTTTTTGGGCCAAGTGAACGTAGAAGGATCAAATAGGATATTAACCTCCATTGGTAGAGTCTGCCTGCACCCAAACAAAGAAAAAAACCACTCACAAATAGTTGCAGCAAAGGAACAGGATATCAGTAAGTGATAGCAAATCTCATCATTAGATCTACACAAAACACGCCAGTTTAGAGAACTGCACAATGAGGGTCTTCTTTTCTGTACCATATCCAAAGTATTGATCTTTCCATGAATTACTTCCCAACAAAACCTCTTATTTTAGGGAGAATGGGTATATACACCAGAACTCATCAAAGGGGAAAGGAGGAGAGGACAAGGAATTGCAAAGAAACTTGAACAAAGAAGCATAGGAAAAAAACCCGTAGGACGGGGGGGCCAAATATGCCTATCTGGTTTAGTAGGATCTAGGCACACATTCTAAAGAATTTGTAAGAGATCCAAAGTTCCAAACAAGTAGTCAATTCATCATCCCTTAGACCTATTCAGAAGGCAATATCCCAATTGTAACCCATAGGGAGTAGGGTTAGTGCATTATAGCCTCCACCTTTATAGAAGGCATATCTAAAATCAACTAATCCCATAAGGCTAGCCATGCAATCATCTCCAACACAAGTATTTCCCATCTATTGTTTGTCCCTTACCATTTCCCATCTCATCCTTCTAAGGCAATCTAGAATAGTTCATATAGGCCATTACTCAAAGTTAGTCCTAGCTATTTGGGATCTTGTGAGGAGAGGACTTTATACGGACCTAATTGGGTATAGATCATAAAGGCCTATAATAAAATTACTAAAAAAATAAGTAAATCATAAAATTCAAACAGACTTGTTTTGTTGGAGAATGCATGCACATGCACACTCATAATACCCTTCATATAGTCTAAGGAAAAAACATTGTAGGTTTACACCATACAATATTCAAGAGTTCAACTTGGCAATTGGAAAAACATGGACTTATAGACATGTCATAGAACAGTACAGTTCATAACTATTTTTAAGTTCTAGAATTATATGAATCCCTTCCATCTCATACATCTTTCTAATGTGGGACTTTCTCCTCATACACTCACACATGCATCCCAACAATCTCCCCTTTGCATATGAGACTTTTCTTCCACATTAGGTACTCCATACTCCCCTTTGAACGGAAGTCATTATCACATCATCAAGTTTGACATGCACCATCCAAGAGCCCTTTACTCATGACCATAGAAGCTCTCGCTCAACTGCAAGCTACCAAATGGAGAGTCATCCATGGGAATCACCAACTTCTCAACTATGAAAGAATAATCCCATGGGTGAAGTCATCTTGGGAGATTAACCGCCCTTGCCAACTGCTCAACAATGGGGAAACCAGCAAGCCATCGAAGTCACCAAATGCATCTATCAGCACCTCGCCCGGCTGAACCTTCAGCTCTAATATAATTATTGTGCATCGAGGGAGTCACCAAAACCAAGGAGCTCATGTACATATATGTAGGACTGATACACAACAGTTAGAAACCACCTTCAACCTAAAATCTTAAGACATTAAGTTGTGGGTCAATCCTTGTAATATAAGTCCCTTGTATCTCTTGTATCTTTCCTATGTGGGACTTTCTCCACATACACTCACATGTGCATTCCAACAAAAGGGATTTTTTGTACAGTGTGAATACAATGCCATTATAAGTCAACTTTGTTCTTTTTTTGTTCTATCAAGGTCTTTTGTACATCTTCTAATGTGCATCCTTCCCTTTTGTGATTAATGAAATTGTGTTACCCTTCTCTCAAAAAATAAAACCTATGGAGTATCAAAATACAATGCATGTGGAACACAAATACTTCATCCATTTAGGGGAGCCCATGCAACATTAAAGCTAGGGGCCAACTAACCTACTATTTTTAATTATCATTTTAAGTGAAAACAAAAAGTTGATGATGTTTTACATCCTCATCGTTTTTTATTTTGGGGAGGGGGACGAGGGTTGATTGACAAGTTTGCATTATAGATTTCAGTCAAAGCACCTATGATTGTTAAGCAACAAAAAACAATTGGGTAGTTAGTAATGCATGTTCTTTTATCGACAGTTCATACTAACAAACCTCATGAGGCACTCATCTTAAATAGCAAAGACTTCCATTCTAACAAATGTTTTATGAATACATATACATATATATATATATATATATATATATATATATATACATATATAATCTCTCACATTTTGTTCCCCATTTCCTCTCCCCTAATTCTTTCAACCAACCAAAGCTTCAATTTAACACATTCAACTCCTAACAAATATCCATCAGTAATACAAGTTGACAAACCAGAAGCATAGATCATTACGCAAAAGGGGCCGGGGAAGAGACAAGCGCACCTTCACTCGTAAATTTTTTGAGTCAGTTGCTTCAACATTCTCAGAACTCAAACCATCCAACCGTCCAGAAGACGTGCTTTCTAGGAAAAAAAAGAACTAACATCAAACAAAACAAGTATAATGAAGGAAAAACAGAGCTAAATTAAAAGTGATTGCTGACTTGAAAAGCAACGAAATATTCATTTGGGAATAGGACGATGAATAGATGACCATGAAAACAATCAATCATTCAGCTTATATCCACCATAAAAGTAATGACATAGCAAATTTCGAAAATGAAATGCAAAGGAATTCAAGATTAAGTCAACCTCAAAACCTCCAAAAGAACAAATAGGAATTGCATGGCGCCTAAAAGGTGAACCAGGATCCAACCCACATGGCCGAAATTCGAAATTCGGAAAGAAACTCCAATCAAATAAAGAGAAACCAAGCTTACCTGGAAGGGAGGAGGAGCAACCCATGGCGCGGTGAGACCTGCCTGGTTCTTCTAGGGCTCGATTCGATTAGAGGAGTTTGGTCCTCACCATAAAAAGAAACTTCCAGTTCCAGGAATGAACACGTTTTCCTTTTTCTCCTTTTAATAGGAACGGGTGACAGGAAAAGCTTTAGTCAACTGCCATGAAACAGGTTGTTGTAGCGTTGCCGCCATTTGCCTTACATCAGCGGTTGGAGTGCATGGGCCGGGTTGAGTGGGCCCAGTTTGTCATTATCAAAACTTTGCCTTACATCAGCGGTTGGAGTGCATGGGCCGGGTTTAGTGGGCCCAGTGTGTCATTATCAGAACTTTGCCTTACATCAGCGGTTGGAGTGCAGGGGCCCGGTTGAGTGGGCCATATCAGAACTTTGGTGTTAATTACTGTTCCCCAATCCAATTGGGACCTTTCTCACACTGACCTCGCAGGCATCTCACCGTTGATTGGAAATATCTTCCATAAATAATAACATAAAAGTACAGAGATGTTTCCGATATAAAGTCGAATGTACCTGTGAGGTTGATGTGAATAGCAGATCGATATTCTTTCAAACCCGAGAAATTGTGCCGGCCTCAACAGGTAGAGGTTTAAAGATGTCAATTGGTCGAGTCTGGTCCAGAACAGGGTGAACCGGTCCCAACTCCCAACCCCCTGTCCCGACTCAATTATAATTGGGACATAAAATTCACAATTAGAGCCGAACCAATTATTAAATCAGAACCCAATATACTTGATATTCATAATTGCCTATTATACTTTATTTATGAGAATATTGCTTTAATAAGAAGAGTCGTATATGAAGGCATAATAAATTGAAAAGGTAATCAATCGCATTAAAGATATTACGTGGTCTATTTATTTTGTATTGGTCATATTGTATGCTTCCAATTATATTAAAACTTTTAAGAATGTTAAAAATATCACCTATTACATCTCATCTTAATACCATTTTATTTTTTATTTTAATAAATAATAATTTGTTTATATGTTGATAAAACAAGTGTTTTTAGCTAACAAAAACATTATATTATAGGCTCCAAATTCCAATATGATACATTCAAAAGGTGATACAGGGTATTTATCAAAACTCATGGGGTTAGATTGGTCAAAGCTTATACCATTCCAACGTCATATATTTACGCTTTAGGCCTTATCTTATTTAAGTGTGAAGTTTACCCTTTTAAAAATAAAATGACGGTGGAACAGACGCAAGGAAGGGAATGTCATCGTGGCAGAGAATGAAGTGGACGGACAAGAAGGTCAGGTTCTCATCATGGTGGTCTTCTACATCGGCGACGACGGTGGCTCCAAAGGCAACAACCCCTTCAACGCAGGAAAACCATAAGACCTTTATATATTATTAAGGTTGCGTTTGGAAACGATGCAAATGAAGTGTAAATCTCAGTTCAGGGTAAATTTGCATTCTGGTTCACTTTTGTCTGTGTTTGACAACATTACATTTATTCATTTATAAATAGCAACATTGATAATAAGATGTAAAAGTACATCAATAAAAAAGAAGTAAGATTGCATTAAATTGGGCTTTTGATAAAAAAAAAAAAAAAAAAAAGGCATATGCTTTATTGAAATTCATGTTTGCATCCATTACGGTTAAAAGTCTGTTTGGTAAGAAGGTAAATTTGTTAGTTCAAAACTAACCCAACTTTGCAATTTATATGAACCGTTTTACACTCTACATATTTGCATCATTTCCAAACATAGTCGGATCATTTACTTATAATTTGTACCCACTTTATTTGTCATTATTTTTCTTAGACAAGAGTGGGAAATGACGCTTTTTGACCTAGATGTCTGTCCAAACAAATTAATCAAAAGAAAATAAAACATCAAATTTGCCCTATGGTTTGTGTTTCTAAAGGATTGATATAAGAGTTGCTAGGGGTATTTTGGAATAAAAAAACCTAGGTCCCTACCCTTTCACATTTTCTATTAGTTTTAACTTTCAAGATGTCGTGTCACCATGACATGGAAATACAAACAAGTCTTAAACATCAATTCAAAGTAGAGTGATTGCAAACTGATGTAGCGCAATTTGGCTGCTCTCTATAGGAGATGATCTGGCTACCAGCAATGACGGGCTCGATGAACCAGAGAACCCGGGGTTGTTTACCTGACGGGGTTGCTCTGATGCTTAAATTAGCACTTGGTTGCGAACTGAAAATGATATTAGATTGTGAGAGAGCTAGAGAGCAGAGATTATGTGTCTTTTTCACCCCTGGGGGGTGAAGCCTTTATATACTGGAGTCCTTGCGGGTTCGGTGGAGTAGTTCTGGAATTCTCGCTGCAACAGGATCAATTTCCGTGTTAGTTGGATAACGCTACCAACCGGTAAGGCTGACCATTTCCACCTGAATCGGGGAGTGGGAAGATGATATTTAGCTGTTACAAGGTACGATCCCATAAGACGCGAAGTACGGTGATGAGATCTCCAGGGTTGCCATGTGGTGGTCAGTTAGCATTGCCTGAGCTCGTGCTCTTTAGATCTAACCTGATATGAATGCCGAAGTGCCTTGGGACCGAGGTGGTCCTGAATGTGACCTTGTGTCGAGGTATACTCATCCCAAGGTAGACTTGTCCCAAGGTGGTCTAGTTATCCGAGCTCTATCCGTTGCGGACTTGGCATGTCAGAGTGAGTTGTTGTCCTACTAGTCAGGTCGCTAGTTCGACATAAAGGTTGGTCGCCAAGTCGGCGTCAGTGCCAGGTCGCCAGGTCGGGACACCATCATCTTGGCTAAATTGTTGCCTAAGTGATTCCAGGTGTCACCCAGTTGTTTCGAGGTGTCATGTGTCACAATATCATTGGAGGGCCAAATCCGCCCTCATCACAAACTATATGGAGGGTATCTTAGCAATACACAAACTAGAGGGTAGGTTTTAGTAAATGCATAAAACTCTAATAGGTGACTATGTAAATGACCCTATTGTTTATTACATAATCAGTTTTTTAATAGAAAAGAAAAAAGTTGAAATCATTAAATAAATGATATTTTTTCTTTATTTTGGGAGTAGAAAATCGTTAGATGGATGAGGGTTAATTTAATTATTTAAAATCCAATCAACTTGAGGAAATGGAGCCATGGAGGGGTATTCCTTTTCTATTTATACCCACTTGATCCAAATATGAGTGGAAACCATAAGCAAACACAAAAGCATTGCACATGGAAACACGAAGGTCAAGATTATTAGTTTATAGTTGGAGCATGTGAATTCCTAATTTAGACATGTGAGAGGTTTGAAATTGTTTTTGAAGTAGTTGTTCTCCAATACTGGAGAATTTGGCAGATCCAAATGGTCACTTATCATTTTTTATCTTTGAAAGAGTATAATAATAAACCTAGGTTTATCAACTTCCTGTTTCCATCTTATTTTATATCAAACCAAATACAACCTAAAGAAGAACTCCCTTTGTTGTCAACAAAATTACTATCAAGTTGGTTTTCCAACAAATGAAAGTAAAATAGAAGGGTTCAATTATGATGGGAAAGATATGATACCACAAAAACTTATAACCAATCAATCGTCTTGGCATCATAAAAGTGATAGTGGGTTTTCATCAAGGGGGTGTTCTTTTTTCAGATTTTAGAGGGGGGGAAGTTAGTCAATGGGATTTTGGTTCCCATTGACCAAGAATACCCTGTTCTTTTTTTAGATTAATGTGGGGATTAGGAAAAGTTTATTTTCTTGGCTATTACTCATCCGTGTAAGTGATACCCATCTCCTAGGTGGGTAAATAACTTTCCCACCTAGGGGAAAGATTCCAACACTTAAATGCGACAAAAATGCCCCATTTAGTAATGGATTTTTATGGCTAAAATGGTCATTTTATTTTTTACTTGGGAAATAAAAGAAAATGGGTAAATACACTTACCTGGGTAAGTGTTTCCCAAAAAAACTTACCTAGGTAACTGCATTTACCCGGGTAAATAACTTACCAAAAAGAAAACAGGGCCCAAAATTCAGGGGGAGGGGTTAATTGGTCAAAGCTTTTCTAATATCATATCTTTCCGGCATCATAATTTTTTTTCAAAATAAAATATTGTGGTATTAAGGCCAAGAATTCAAGATTATTTTGTTTAATGGACACTAGAGTAAGACAGCTTATCAACTGGTGAAGGACCTTTGGATTAGTAGTAGTAAATTTTCTATACAATAAGGAAGGAATTGCAATATAAAACAGCTACAGAAGCAACAATTCAGAACCCAAAAAAGAGAGGGAAAATACACTAAGGCTATGTTTGGTTTGAAGGAAAAAGTAAGAAAAGGTAAGGAAACCTTTACAAATCTTGTATAGGTTTCCTTATACCTTTCCCTTATTTTCCTTACCTTTTCCTTCAAACCAAACATAACCTAAATGTCATTTATCTTTTGACAATATAATTTAGAAATTGGGATTAGTTGAACACTTTAGCTATGTAATAGGTTGTGGAACCAATGCTAGTGCTCCACACTAGTGATTAAATACACGGAGCCCACAGCGGAGGTTGAATGATTATGGGCCCATGTATTTTATGACTGGTGTGGAGTGTTATTATTGGTTCCACCAAATAGTTAAAGCATTCAGTTAAGTCTATCTCAATGTACCCATTAGCAATATTTGAATTCAGAAGGCAATCCTTCAAACACTGTTCTGAACTCATTTTGTTGCGTAATAGTTTAGTTGGAATCTTGCTTCTTCTTGGCATATATGCATATAGCTGAAAACAGTCGTAAAGAGCAAAAGTATCGCCCTCTCCCCAAACTAGACCTCTATTCTTGTGTGGCAAATAGAACCTCTTGCGCTCTTGTTTCCACCATCCATGGAGTCATTTTGAACCAAGTATGTCCCTCAACAACTAGGTCTAGATCTGCTCTTCACATCGACCTTACAACATGCTCCAGCGACACATAAGGAACATCTCCCATACTTGTAATATTATTATTCATAGGAGATGTTCCTAATACATGGTGGGATGTGGCTGTGAGGTTGGTGTGAGAAGCGCTCTTTGATGAGCAGATTCCATAATTCTCAACAACCTTACATATTTACCAAAATGAAAATCTCTTATGCCTAAAAGTTGCACCAATACCTGCTAGTAAAGTCTCTAATAGGTGGGATCGAATCCTGCCTTCACCCAGGTTGGGGGTATCTAGGGGTTTTGGGGAGGGCTACCCTTGTCGATAGTCCATTACCCAAAAAACTTACCTATATTTTTGCCTCTTTTACAATGAAAGCTTTGTTTTGCCCTACAAATCTTCAAGTTAGACAACTATGGGTGCAATTTGGGCAGACTCAATTTGGGATTTTGTCAAAATTTGAATGGGGCTAAAGCAATGTAAAATGCCAACTCGGCCAACTCAAGTTACACCTACAGGCAATGTGATATATGATCTGTGTGCCCCATGTTGGCTAGGAAATCAGAAAATTTGTTTGCCTCTCTGAACACGTCTTTAATCTTGATCTCAACCCTACTATTCTCCATCATGCTTCATAAATCATTTATATCGTTTCACATATTCCAAGTTTTGGCCAAGTTTAGCATCTATGCCCGATCTACATTTATGGAGAGACACCAACTAACCATCTAAGCTATTAGGTCATCGATGGAGCAAATGAAGGATTAATGACCATTGTTACCATAAAGAGAGGAATATAGAGCCTTGTTAGCTATAGGGTTAAAAAATCAAATGGCATTGCATAATTATTTCAAGCAATGCATTGCTTTAGATTGTGAATAGACCTGTTCATGGGCCTTGCTTGGGCTTGGCTTTTGCCAAAATTTCAATGGGTCCAGCCCAAAGCCCAAGCTCAAGCCTAACACAATATAAAGCTAGGCCTAAAGCTTGACCCGTGAACAGGTGTAATTGTGAAGGCATGGATTAAAAGAAAAGAATTGAACATCAAATTGCTTTTTAAGGAGAAATGCGAGGAATAAATCCATTTGGTAATGAGGATAATCTCAACATAAATATAATCTTTTTTGGCCAAGCTTCAAAATCAGAACTATGTTATAACAAAGGATCCACCCTAATGTTTAGATTGAGAGCAATTTGAACATAAATATAACCTTGAAACTTGTCTACGACATTACATTGCCAATCCTTATAGTTGAGTTGGTTGCAAGGCATCCCCATGAAGAGGATGGATTGATTCAAACCTACTAAAGAGCACCAATTCTAAGGCTGCAACCTGGGTCGGGTTAGCCCGAACTTGACCCTAAAAAGTCGGGTTGATGCTCGGGTTAGGGTTAAAGTTTAAATTTATGAATCCGACTTTACTTCGGATTGGGTTAGGGTTGACCCCCCTAGCAACCCGACCCAAATGAATCCAACACTATAATACATGTCATATATAAATATATGTTATATTATACCATACATTGATTTGTTTAGATGCATGATAGTTGTATGGACATCACCACATACTATCATTTGTTTCATTTAAGATAATCACTTCATGTAATCCTAATTGGAAATTCTAAAACTTTGATAACATTTTTATGTTTTTTGAATATTTTATTCTTTATCTCCTATCTGTTGTTTGCCACCCATAGCTATCCATAAAAGATCTATTATAAGACATCATAATAAATTATAGTCATTTCAAACATTTTTTTTTTCTGAACTTTGTACTTAAAGAACCAATAAAAACATCAACAAACAAATACTAATAAAACAAAGGATTACTATATGTAATGAAGGTTAAGTTAAGATCTAAGATTAAGAAGTTCTATGAGATTTGAAGGGATGGGAAGAAGGTTGGGTTGGATCCAACTTGAAGTTGACTTTGGGTTGGGTTAGGGTTGAAGGAATTAAGTTAGGATTAGGGTTAGGGTTGGGTAGGTTGGGTTGAAGGTCAGGTTGGGGGTTTTGAACTTAGGGTTAGGCTAGGGTTGGCCTCAACCTAGCCTGACCAGCTTGACTTGCAACCCTAACCAATCCACTTGGTGTCGGATTGGTTGTAAGGCATCCCTCATATCAAGGAGGCATGGGTTCGGAATGGAAAGATCCCCATCTTATGTGCTAATGGGGCCCATTGAATGGGTATAGTGTATAGCACCTGGCCCCTATGGGCCCAAAGCTACATTATGAATAAAAAATATTAGATTGTTGGAATTTGACATGTATATATGTTTTTTCTTTTGCTTATGTGCAATTCAAAGGGCCAGAGTTTTTTTATTTTTTATTTTTTTAGCTCGAGCATTTCACTTAGAAGGGGTTCTTATGTTTAAATGTAAAGAATCCCCTAATTCCTTGTATCTCACGTCTCAATAGGTTTAGGGATGCCAATGGGTTGGATTAAATGGTAAGTCCAACTTAGGGCTGGGTTAAGGTTTTGATTCTTTGATCCATGTCAGCTTAAAGCTGATTTCTTTTTGTTAATTTTTGTTTTTCTTCCCTTTCTAATGGAAAATAGTGGTGCATTAAAACCTATAAAACAAATTCCAACTTAAAAATATGACTAAAGGGTTGTCAATCGAGTCGGGCCGATATCAGGCTGAATCTTATGGGGTTAGGTAGGGACATTTGAGTCTTTAGGTTAGGGTTGACGCAAACTTGCACGGCTGCACCAAACTCACCCATTAACTTCCCTAAGTAGATTCAAAGGAAATAGATATCATGCAACAATACACATCGATTTTTTGTGATATCATGCAACAATACACATCGATTTTTTGTGATATTTTTGAACATTGATTATGCATGTGTTTTGTTTTGTAGACATTTCATGATAGACGTTTATCAAAATGCCGCCATATTTTTGAACATTTATGTGCATGACCGTTAGAGGAAGCTTCATTTTAATGCTTCCCCCAACGGTTGAGTGTTTATTCATTATTTCACCGATGTGGCACCTAATGACGCCTATTTGTCAATAAATGGTTTATTAAGTATTTTTCTCGATTTTCAAGATAAATCAAGAATCAATGAGCCCCATTTGCATCCTACATAACCTCACTAAAAGAGAAATATAGATTGGTATATGGCATCTTTGATTGTTCTTTATATTGAGTTTTAATTAACTTTTAATTTGACAAAATTGTCCTTTTCTATTTTTGATTCCTTTGTAAAGTTGGCAAATATGACTGAAAAAGCGAGGAAGTTTGATTTACCTTTTTTATCTTTTTCTTTTGATAAATTTGATTTATTTGATATGATCACCTTTATACAAAAGGTAGGACCAATTAAATAATTATATGTGCCTTGATATTTTAAGGACGGAGCTGACTTTATTTTGGTTTTGCACTTCTTTGGTAAAGATACATTTTGTGGTGAATGAAAGTAAATTTATTTATTTTTGAAATCTTTGCAGTTAAAATGGGAGCAAAGTTTGTATCAAAAAAATGGTAACAAATATTATACACACACATACTTTGCATATGTACCCACAATTGGTCAATGTAAAATAAGTAGTAGTCTTGAAATTTGTGTTTATACCCATTACAACCAAACACAATACAAAATTTATCAATGTGAAATTGAAACAAAGTTTGCATTCATACGTTTTGATCAAATTTGCATTTACATTGGTACATATGCTTTTTGCACTCTTGACAAAGGCAAAATAGCTCTCATTTATCCTCCAACTGCCATAATTGAGATCACAATTTAATGATGTAGATATAGATCAAAATAAACTTTACATTTTATTAAAAGATAGGTAAAAAATATAAGGTGAAATAAAACATAAAACATTTTTTTTAAATAAAAACGAGGCATCTAAATGTGTTAAAACCCTTATCAATTATCATCCACAAGGGTCCCTAGGACAATCATTGATGAACAATGATGCATTAAACCCTTGTTTGGGAATACTAAGCATTTATTATTGGAATCAAGGTTCAAAGTATTAAACATCCTAATAAGTGAAGTGAAAGGGGTATATGACACTTTGATTCTTTAAACCTAATGCAAATATCTTTTTTATAGTTTTTGTTTTCAAAAAAATATATTAAGGCTGTCGGTTTTAATGTTTTAAACCATTAAGTTATGGGAAAAGCCTTTAAAAGGCATATCAACCACTTGGGTTTATGATAAAATACACCTAATATAAGGTGTATTATGTGGAAGTTTTGAACCTTGATTGGAATAAAAATTTATTTGAGATCACGTCCACACCTAAAAACACTTATTGACATTTGGTAAAAAAGCCCTAATAAGTGCTTATTCATGGAAATAAGCCAAATTTGAATAAGAGGGTGCTTATTTTTAAGCACGTATTATAAAATACATAACTATCTGTTTGAAAAAAAAAAGCGTTTTTTAACAAAACATTGACAAGTGCTATTAATCACTTATTTTAACAATAATTCAATAAACACACCCAAACATGGACTAGTGGGGGGCTTCCTGTGGTGGAGATGAAGAATAATTTTGCTGTCCTCTAATCTGTGTACGTATCAAAATTAATTGACTGAAAACGCCCTTCCCTCTACTCCCTTCCCAAGTAAAAATCTGTGTACGTATCAAAAAAAAAAAGAAAAAAAAAGAAAAAAGTAAAAATTTCTGTAGCTGCTTTCCGTGTCTCTGCAGACATCTGTCCGGTAATTGTCGCCGATACTTTATTTGTTCGTCGCCACCGCACGTTCACCTGAAGCTCAGGCCAGACGTCTTAGGGTTCGTATGATCCTTTGAAACGCATGCAGGTATTGAAAGTTTCAAAAATTAGCTTTTCTCTGCGTTTCTATTTCTCCAGTTTGATGTGGTTGAGACCTCATATCGAATGATAACAGTCGGAAACCCTAATATCTTTCAGTTATTATGCACTTGTAATCACATTTATGTAATGATCCGTAATAAGATGACATTTATTGCTTTAGTCTTCTCAGTTGATTTTATTTTCTCGTAAATTTAGGGTTTTTTTAGCGGAATTCTGTGCTTTTAGTTTATTTCAGTAATTGAATTGGGGGATATCTGTTCAATAGTCTGGTGGAGTGTTAATTTGGTCGAACTAGTCTTCAGTTTCTGCAGAATTCAAGGAGATTAGGAATATCGAATGACTTCAATTCTGGATTTCCTTCGTTATTAGGTAGTTGATGTGAGTTTCGTATATCTTCATGCCTTATATGTCATTATTGTCTTGATGCTTCATATAACCCTTGCATTTATTCTTTTCCTGAAATATTGTGCTTTTTTAATGCCTAACAACATATTGTGCATTGCTCTTTACAGGACGTCTGGTGCTTTGGTTATGGTAAGAGGAGTAAAAAATTGGTATACTTGAATTAATGGTTTCGTGATGTATTGTTGATTGAATTCATGTTTTGCTTGGCTTGTTCTATGGGAACAAGGACAACATGCTACTGATGGGTTTAAAACTTTAAATGATGCTTGTGTGACCTTGGTGCCTTGTGAAGAAGGTTTTTATGAGATTAAAGACAAACTCCATAATTGGAAGCATAGTCCATAGACTATTAGATTATATGAACATATAAATTTGTGGGTCGTCGGTAATATCACCATCTGAATGCATTTTTGTATCAGCATACGGACTCTTAATGCTGTCCTTGTGGTTCATGAATTGCATCAAGTATGGGAAAACTCAATAATGTAGTTAATATTTGAAAATGCTGAGATGGAAGAAAAAGGAGCTGAGGGTTTTCCTAGAGAAGCATGAAACCTCTTAGAAGGGGTTATGGTGAAACCTTGATTGACTAGGGGCATATGCATGTGGTTGGTCAAGAACTGGGTTTTTCTATGTTTTTGTTCTTTGTTCTAAGTGAATCTATCTTAGTGGCTGAGATGATCATAATTAAGATGTAAAAGTGTGTATTACATTTGTATTTGTTAGATATTCCATAAACTCATGTAAGGGCATGTGATAGGCTAGCACATTCAAAGTTTTTATATTAATTTGAGTGGATTCTTTTCTTTATTTGTTTTGGATTCTAAATTTCCAGTTTCTCCTTTTGTATTAATTAGGCTTGGTTACTTTGGATTTATATGCAGAATTGACACCGGCAGAGAAGCATTGTTTGAAGACCTGCAATCTGAAAATTATGAAAATCAAGTGGTAATCTAATGTTTGCATTCAATATGCATACCAAGTCAGAGGTGCCTTTGGAATGCGTAGCTCCACTTTCATCTGAGAACCTGTTAATTAAGGATGGAGATTCTGGCGTTGCTTTGATCTCACAGAGTGTTGTTGTTCCTCAGCAGCCTGGTATGATGCTTCTTCTTCCAAATTATATTTTTGACCTGAGACACTATTACAGAGGTTGAAACATCCTTTCCTTGGAAGAAGCATATTGTGTACTTCATTAATAAGCTAATTTTCTGATGCAGTGAAAAAACAAACACGACAATGGGCTGCCTGGACACGGCAGGAAGAGGAAAGCTTCTTCAATGCCTTACGGCAAGTTGGCAAGGCATGTCTGTCAACATGGATTTTAGTCATTAGATTCTTTAGTTTGAAGTTTCCTAACTATGGACATGTCATATTTTGATAACAGAATTTTGAGAAGATTACTTGTCGTGTCCAAAGCAAAAACAAGGATCAGGTGACCAATTTCTTCCAACATGTTCCTTCATTAGATTGTAGTATAATGGAGAAATGTGGAAAGATTAGATCTATGATTCTTTAGTTTATCCTCCATTGCAAGTGCGCTTATTTTTGTGTTTATTTATATTTTCTATGATTCATCTCTTAATATATTTTTATTGAAATATACTTAACATAAGGAAGTTGAAAGCCTAAAGAGGGAACTACTTTTTACTTTTGGTAGTTTATGGATGCCTACTTGAAAGTTGTCAGAGCAAAAAATGTTTCTAGTAGTTACTGAAAGTGTGGTTTTATTTATCCATTTATCTATTTATTTGTTTATTATTATTTTTTTTTTGGGGGGGGGGACAGCCATGCTATTGCTCATGGTCTTGTAGTATTTGTTGCTTTAACTTTTGATACTTTATATTGTTGGAACAACAAAACTTAGAACCTCCCATTTACAACCAGTGATTTAAAAGGCACACCTAGGCGCATAGGCGATGTGCATTTTAAGGTATGCGCATGTGCCTTTTTAAATTGTTACACTTTTTTGTTTTCTTTTTCATTCTAATAAAATATCTTCATAAAAGGCACTTAAAATTATAAAATCGTTATTTTTTTGTGTGAGAATTAAGAATTTAAGACCCTAACATAGACTTGTTTGGGCTTGCCTCGAGGGGCGTGGTACAAAGGCGGCTCGTAGAATCAGGAAGACAATATGTTTTATATCACGTTAGCTACTTGAAGTAATGCAATTGAGGAAAAAAAGAGATTGTGGGTTTTACATGCTTGAAAGTGTTTTATATGTTTAATTTTATTTTTAAAATTTTCATTTAAATACGCTTTACATGTTATGTTTATGTATTTTAATTTTAGATAATAGGTTTTTTAAAACATTTATTTTAAAATTTAAGTTTATATTTTTTATTAATATTGTGTTTAATATTTTTGTTTTGATTTTTTTTTGTATTTTTGTGCCTTGCTTCAAAAAGGTGCGCACCTTGCCTTGCGCCTTGTGCCTCGGGTGCAAATTTCCCCTTGCGCTTTTAAAACACTGTCTACAACAAAAGAAAAAGAAACTTCCCATTAGTTAGGGGGTTTGGGGATTCATTTTTCTTAGATTTGTTTTTTATCAGTAACTAAACCATTTTATTCACTTATCAAAAAAAAAAACACCAAACCATTTTATTAATTACACGAGAAATGTACAAGAATACACCCACCTGTTAGGGTGATGAAAAGTTTTTTTTATTTCTCATTTAATTCCCATTTTTCTTAGATTTGTTTCTAGTCCCAACATCACTATGTGAATTGTTCTACCAGCAAAATGCACAATGAATTGTGTGATAGGTCTTAGGAAAAGAGAATTTCTAGAAACCTAGACAAATCCTGAACACTAGAGACACAAAATATTAATTATATATATACATATACATGACAATATTAATTATATAATATATTCAAAATAAAAAAAGATCACCCTAATCAGACAACCGAGTGCAAAGTGCAGAAGAGAAAAGGCTATTTGGCAAAATGATCCCTGGAGTCGTGTGGTGGTTTTTATGGCAGGACACAAACTCTAGAATTTTTCAGAACAAAAGCAGTCAAGAGGAGAATGTATGGCAAAAAATTGTGGGCAATTTGCTTTCTTGGTTGTTAGCTCAGTTCAACTTACACAGTTCAGAGTTTAGTTCCTTTTTTGATTTTGTAAATCTTTTTGTAAATGCTGATGGGATAGCGGCTTAGTTTTTCTATGGCTCTCCTTGTTACAGCCTCTAGTTGCACAGGGTTTTTTTTAATGAAATTCGTACTTCTCCTCAAAGAGAAAAAAAAAAAGTTATGGCCTCTGGAAGTTTGCATTTGCTTTTAAAAAATCACAAAACTGGCCATTTTTTGAAACCGGGTCAATGGTTTTGGCCGGTTTTTAACACATTCTGTTTTTGGGGTATGGCTGAACCAGACGGGTCAAGGTTCAGTAGGTCTGACTGGCCGATCTGATCCGGTTTTCTAAACAGTGATATCATATATATGTGAGGTTGTTTCTGTCCGGATATTTTTTCTTTTCTTGAAATGGTATATATGATTATTATAGCAATTTGCAAAACAGAGGGAAGAATAATTGTATAAAGATGCAAAAAATATGAACAAGTAGCCAATCCCTTATTAAGCAGGAATGGAGTTGCCACCGTACAAAAAAATCATCTCCACAAGCTTGGCTGAACCATCTGCCATTGAGTTCTATTCCCTTGGAGTCCAACTTTTTTGCATTCATTTTCTTGTTTAATATAGGAGAGGTGCTAGCCCCCACTCCAGGGTCCTTCCAGATGATCTTGACTACAGAAAACCATCCATCCTAATTTGGGAAACAAAAGCTCTTTTTAATTTTTCTATTTTTGTAAGTCAAAAGTAAATGAGTTGCAAGTAAAAATAAACGGTGTTTTACATGACATCCGGACAATGACAACGTATGATGTTTCATTGACCTTTATTCATCTACTCAAATAACTAATTTGTTGTTATTTACCCAGAAAGAAAGGGGGAAAAAGACAAAGCTAGAACGCTGGGAATTATATGCATCTATTTGATAAAAATCCAGCAAATGATTGTTTTGATTCTTCTAACCCCTTGTTCAAGTATTGATGTCTCTTTCTTGTTCTTTTGTTATGCAGGTCAGACATTATTATTATCGTCTTGTAAGACGAATGAACAAGCTGCTGGGTCCAGGAATTAGTCTAGATGCAAAGAACTCCAAAGATACTAACGCTGCCATGCTTCGATGGTATTCAAAATGACTAATTAATTTCTTCCTATTTCTTTTAGCTTGTTGAGAATATGCCTAAAACCAGTGATTTCTTTGCCTTCTCTTTCCATCTCTAAATATTTCATTTTCATGGCATTATTGTCTGCGTAGTTTATTATTTCAATGTGTAACTCATAAAATTTGAGTTGCGCATCATGTTCTTGAAATATGTTAGTTGTGGTTCCCCTTCTTTCATACTGTTGGTTTAAGTTAGTGGAGCCCATACCTGTGCTTGGAGAGTTGATACCACAAATCTCAAAGTGGAGCTTAACTGCTACCACCTCAAGTTTGTGATGAATTGTGTTTTTTTTTTGATAAGCAACACGGAGAATATTCATTAAAATCAAGCTGCACATAAAAGGTACAACCAAAGAAGCGTACAAAGCTGGGCCTCCCAAGAGGCCATCCACATCTGACAACAGAAAAAAAATACAACAAAGCAGAAACAGCACTGATTACAAATTACACATTAGTATCCGGTCCTAGGCATCCCCAGTCTAAACAAGATTTCCCAACCCCAGCCTTAGCTAGAGAATCGGCCAATATATTGGCATTCCTAGGCACCAACTTGAATGAGGCATTCAAGTCAGCACCTAGAGCTTGAACCATTCTGACTAAAGGTCTGAACTTCCAAGGAGTTTGGTCTTGCTTTGTCATCCAACCTATAACCATTTGCCAGTCACCTTCAACTTCCACATTCCTTAGTTCCTGCCTAGCCAACAACTTCAAGCCCTGAACCAAAGCCAAAAGTTCAGCTCTAGAGGAATTTCCCTGTCCCACCGGGCTTGAGAAACTTAGAATGGTACTGCTCTCATGATCTCTAATAACTCCTCCCACCCCCGAGGGCCCTGGGTTTCCAAGGCTGCAATTAGGAGGGGACCAAACAACATTCCTTTGTTGCTGAGTATGCTGCAACTCTGTCACCACCTGCCACTCCCTAAGCAGATCATTGACCACTTTCCAGATTTTTATTTTTTATTGGTAACACAGTGAAGGTATTGTTTTAATTGGTTAAGTAGGCAAAATAATGTTACCAAGGGAATGGACTCCACTGGTTTTGGTTTAATTCCCTACACAAGGGTACCGTTGAGATGATAATTATGCATACCATAATAGCTTCTTGATAATCTTTTTTCTTGATAGATCATCTGCTATAGAATTTGTTGATCTAATAAAGCAAGAGAACAAGGGGTGCACCTTGAATTTTAAATACCTAGCCTCTCTTATGCTGGTATAAAAAAATTCCATGGACCATTGATGTGGTTTTGGCCCCTCATCCACATCACCAACCGGGGATCTCCCAACATCCTCTTATAGCCCATGGATACTGATAATCTGAGACCCTGTATAAAGGACAATGGCTCAGATCATGCTTTTGCTGAATCACTTAAATCAGCATTTTCGCAATGTGCTTGAATAATCATTTCAAGACCACCTCTGATTAGACAGTTGCTCAAGGAAAATCCATCAAATGTAATTTAATGGATGTATGCATTTGGTTCCTTTTGGAGATTGAATAAACATTTTGCAATTTGAAGTGCCACACAATGACACAACACATGTATGCATTTGGTTCCTTTTGGAGATTGAGAACTTAGTGTCAACTGTCAACTGTCAACATTGAATAACTACACAATATTTAATCAGTTTAAACTGGGAATGATGGCATGTTGGTGTGAAAATTTTAATAAATTCTCATGCAACATAATTCATTCAATCAAGTGATTGAGTTTTTATTATTTTGGGTAAGGCCCATTCAGGGAATCATACGGATTGTTCCCCTTAATTTCATCTCCACAAGAAAGTAGAGAACACCTTTTGATTCTGACTTGGAGAAATGAACGCATAAAACAAAAGAAAAGAACAATAGGGTACTTAAAAAGAACTTTTCATTTGCTTTTCTTTTACATCAAATGTACAAGAATGTGAAGAAAGAAAAAGAAAATACAATCAGCAATACATTTCTCTTTTCTTTTTAATACAAAGAAAATTTACTTCTCACTCCTTTCTTCACAATAAGCTGTAGTCAGTCAGATTAAATTCTAATTGTAGACAACCTTAATCCTTGGAATTTTGCATACAAAAAGGGAACCATAGTCAATCAAACTGAATATTTGATTGTAGACGATATTCGTCCCTTTGTTCTTCATTTTCATTTGAAGGGAACTATAATCAGCCTTCGAGAATTAGACTGTAGATGGTTTAATCCCTAACTTTGTATTGAAAGAGGGACCATAATCAACCAAGTAGAGGCACCTAGTTGTAGGTGGTTTATTCCCCTCTACTCTTCATTTTCATTTGAAGGGAACCATAATCAGTCTTCGAGAATTAGACTGTAGATGGTTTAATCCCTAACTTTGTCTTGAAAGAGGGACCATAATCAACCAAGTAGAGGCACCTGGTTGTAGATGGTTTATTTCCCTCTATTTCCTTTCTCAAAAGTGAAAATAAAAGAGAGAGGAAGAAGGATACATAGCAGAAGATATATATAGGAAGTATTCACAAAGAGGGCTTTCTTTTTTCTACCTGTATTAGTGAGACTTTTCCTTCCCTTGAGCACTTCTCTTTTCTTCTCTCATCATCTTTGCTTTTCTTAAGAATCTCTTGTGAAAAATTTCTCCAAAGAGTCTCTCTGTTCTTCTAGATTCCCCTTAAGGAGCTTAAATAGCGAATGGGGTAGTTATGTAACTACCTCCTAGGTGAAGGACACCTGTCCCTCCCACTTAAAGAGAGGGAATTCCCGTACGGGATACTTTTCTTATAGTTTTAATGATTTGGCTAGCAGACTAGCCTTCTAATTTATTTAAATATTATTTGGATTAAAAAAAATGCCTTCAACACTATGTGATTGGAATTTATATACAAGGTGCCAAATAACAAAATGTTTTGAAAGATATTTAATTTGTACATCAATAATTCCACCTAGTTGACAAGTCTCCCCAAATGCCATCCATTGGAAGAAACCTAGAATTAACCACCTTGGTCTGTTTATTGATTGATTAGACAAGGTCTAGGATTTGTCCCAAGCATCAGTATGGTATGGATCTCTGGTTTGCTTTGCAAGGAAAATGTATGATGCATAATTTAGCCAATCAATTATTGAGGTGTAAATTTTTGTATTTAAGGTTAAAACTCCTTTAGCTTTAGTATTATTTATTGGTGGCTATTGTACTCTATAACCATCAAATTTCTTGTTGCTTTAATCAACAAAACTTGATGTTTGTGTTTTGTTTTCCTAACTTTTCTTTATATATTTTATCTTTAATAATAAAAATGTTACTTAATTCTATGTTTTGGTACCTCAAACAATTCTTTTAGTTCTGGAGTAATTTCAACTGATATGGACATGCATGCATATTTTTCAAAACCGTATTTCTTGTAGGTGGTCATTGCTGGAAAAGTATAGCTGCAAATCTTCTAAGCTCCACTTGAAGCCTCGAAGGCTTAAGATATTTGTAGAAGCTTTGGTTAGTTCTGAATCTCATTGTTACTTAGCTTATTTCTTTATTTGGAGTTACATACATTTGGAATTTACTGGATCTCAATTTCGTCCTACTGTGAAGGAGCACCAACTATTGAAGGATCGCAAAAAAAATATCAGGAAGCAACCTTCTCAAGGGGACAATTGTCTATCTACATCTCCAACCACTGTTTTGCTTCACAGTAAAACACCAGGAAATGATACTAACTTGGTTAAGCTTGTTACTGTTGATAACCAAAGCATCCAAAAAGTAGGATCTGGAAAAGGATCTTCCTTGAAGCGCAATGTCAATACAGGCATAAACCGTAGCAACAACAAAGGTCACTCATCAACTTCTAAAACAAGACAACGCAGGAGAACAGGTGATTATCATATTCATGTTACATGTACCTTATGTAAAATCATTATGGTTTTATATAATGTTTTACACTTTTAAGTAAAATAATGATAATTATTTAAGGATTTCTTGTCTTGATAATTAACATTGAACTTAAAACTGCTACATATGTAACAGAGCCAAATACATCTTAATTCTGTGAAGAAAATGGATCAAGTAATAAGCAACGGAACAAAATTGTTAAACCAGAGAAAATCATGAATCTTATTTATTGACCGATACACACATATGTATATAAGCAAATACATGTTGATTTTATGACTGGTAATTAATTGACAGAATCAATTGCAAACTAACCAAAAGAGTTATTCTCTTTAGTTTAGACTTAGCATTGTTGACGTTCGGCCTGCCCTAGTAGTCTGTTTTGTTTGTTAGCTGAAAAGTAAAGTAAATAGCAAGAAGGAAGAGAGGAAAGAAGAAGGAAGAAAGAGGAAGAAGAAGAGAAAAGGTTTGGTTCGAATTAGGAAAAAGTCAACCCTAGTTTCGGCCAGACCTGTTATTATATTATTAATATAATTGGAAAAGACATAAGTGCCCTTATTTAAGTAAGAGGCACTCGAACTAACATAATAGTACACATCAGCATTCTCAATAGGTACAAAGACCGAAATGCCCCTTCACTAACACTCCTCCTCAAGTTGGTGAGTATGTAGTCCACTCTCCCCCGACTCAAACCTTTTGTAAACAAGTTTGCCCGCTGGTTTCCTGTATCAACATATGCAGTCTCTATCACTCCATTCAGCACCTTCTCTCTCACAAACTGACAGTCAACTTCGATGTGCTTGGTTCTTTCATGAAACACCGGATTAGAAGAGATATGAACCGCTGCCTGATTGTCACAATAGAGCTTCATTGGAGTATTGATGTCATATCCTATCTCCCGTAGAAGGTTCCTTAGCCACACTAATTCACAAGTAGCATGTGCCATGCCCCTATATTCTGCTTCTGCACTGCTTCTTGCCACAACTGTTTGTTTCTTACTTTTCCACGTTACCAGGTTACCCCCCCCAGAAAAGTGCAATAGCCTGTGGTAGACCGTTTATCAGACATAGAACTTGCCCAATCAGCATCGGTGTATCCTTCTACTTCCAGTTTTCCGCCACTTTTGTATAGCAAACCACGACCAGGAGCTCCTTTCAAGTACCTCACAATCCTTAGCACTGCATTCCAATGTGGGACCAAAGGTTTCTGCATGAACTGACTCACCACACTAACCGCAAATGAAATATCTGGCCGAGTAATGGTTAGGTAGTTTACTTTGCCTATAAGTCGGTATCTGCCAGGGTCTTCAAATACTTCACCTATATCACTGCTCAGTCTCATATTTGTTTCCATAGGTGTCTCAGTCGGTTTAGTACCCAACAAACATGTTTCTTCCAGTAAATCAAGCACATATTTCCTCTGACACAAATTAATGCCATGCTTAGATCTTGCTACCTCTATGCCCAAAAAGTATTTCAATTTACCACCTTTGTCTGAAAGTGTTCCTGTAGGAATGCCTTCATTCTGTCAATGCCCATTTTATCATTCCCAGTCACAACGATATCATCTACATACACCACCAGTAGTATTTTGCTTGTCGGAGAGTCATGACTGAAGACAAAGTGATCAACTTGGCACTGTTTCATACCAAACTTGACCACCTCACTGACCAAACCATGCTCGAAGGGACTGTTTAAGTCCATATATAGCCTTCTTAAGTCTGCATACCTTACCATCCTCCCCCTGAGTAACAAACCTTGGTGGTTGCTCCATGTAGACCTCCTCAAGCAAATCACCATGCAAAAATGCATTTTTGATATCTAGTTGATATAGAGGCCAATTATACATAGCTGCAAGGGATATGACAACACGAACTGACCCTATCTTAGCAACTGGGGAGAATGTCTCTGTGTAGTCAATGCCATAGGTTTGGGAGTACCCTTTTGCAACCAGCCGCGGCTTCAGGCGCTCAACACGACCATCTGGCAAGTACTTAACGGTATACACCCACTTACAACCGACAGCCTGCTTCCTAGGAGGAAGAGCGGTGAGGTCCAAAGTGTGATTATGATGGAGGGCAGAGAGCTCTTCTTCCATAGCACGACACCACGCTGGAGAGGTAAGGGCTTCCTGGACATCTTTATGAACAACCACGGAGGATAACAAAGAGATGAACTGGCGATGGGAGGCGGAGAGGTGAGTAAGGGAAACAAAATTGGAAATAGGGTGAAGGGTGCAGGTGCGTTTACCTTTCCGTAAGGCAATAGGAAGATCAAAGTTAGACGTTGGTGTCGGATCTGGAGCTGGATCTGTCGACGGTGATGAAGCCGGAGGAGTTGCAACCGGTACTCGTGGGCGATGTGTATACACGTGACGGATAGGTGGCTGGTCAACGGACGGTGGCACCGGAGGCAAGGACATAGGCACGACTAGAACTAGAGGAGGAGGATCAGCCACAGGAAGGGGAAGAGGAGGAGGTGATGTGGAGGAAGCAACATCACCGGACCCGACGAAGAACTAAGTAGACTCGAAGAAAGTAACATCAACACATACCAAGGAACGACGAGAAATGGGATGGTAACACTTGTACCCTTTCAGAGTCCGGGAATAGCCAAGGAAGATACACTTAAGGGATCGTGCATCTAACTTGTCAGTCCTAGGACCTAGATTATGGACGAAGCAGACACACCCAAATACCCAAGGAGGAAGCAGAAACGGAGACATGTTGGGGAACAAGACACTAAAAGGAGAACGACCATCAAGAATAGACGTGGGCATCCGATTAATTAAGAAACAAGAGGTGAGCATTGCATTACTCCAAAAGGGTTTCGGAACATTCATGTGGTGCATGAATGAGCGTGTCGTTTCTACAAGATGTCGGTTCTTTCTCTCAGCAACCCCATTTTGTTGTGGGGTGTAGGTACATGAAGTTTGGTGTATAATGCCATGTTGGTCCAAGTATTCTTGAAAAGATGAAGACAAGTATTCACGTCCATTATCAGAATGGAAAATTTTGATGTGAACACCAAATTGATTGCGGATCTCTGCATAAAATTGTTGGAAGATGGCAAATAATTTACTTCTTTCTTTCATTAAATAGAGCCATGTCATTCTTGAAAAGTCATCAACAAAAACAACAAAATATTTGTATCCATGATGTGACATCACCTTATAAGGACCCCAAACATCTGAATGAATTAAAGAAAAAGGACTCGACACATGGTTATCAACCTTCTATGAAATAAATACATTATTTTAAAGGGAAAATTCCCGATCAGTACCCTGTACTTTGGCTTGAGTGACAATTTGGTCCCCAAACTTTAAAATGTGACAATGCAATACCTGAACTTTCAAAACATGACAATCCAATACTTGCCGTTAACCAGTCCATTAATCAGCCGTTAAGTGACATTTAAAAAGTCAAAAATGCCCTTTAAATGCCATCTAATTATCTTTATCAACCATCCAAATGTTGACAAGAAACTGAACAGTCCCAAATCCTAGCCTCTTCTATTCAAAAAAGTTGGTGACTATTTAAAAGAATCTAGAATTTGGGTCTATTCATTTTATTGTCAATGTTTGGATGGTTGATAAAGAGAATTAGATAGCATTCTTAGGGCATTTTTGACTTTTCAAATGTCACTTAATGGCTGATTAACGGACTGGTTAGCGACAGGTACTGGGTTGTCACACTTTGAAAGTTTGGGTACTGGGTTGTCACATTTTGAAAGTTTAGGTACTGAATTGTCACATTTTAAAGTTCGGGGACCAAATTGTCACTCTAGCCAAAGTACAGGGCACTGATCAGGAATTTTCCCTATTTTAAACTACTGTTTGCAAATGAAAATGTTTCTGTTTTAAACTATTAATAATATCTTAATGTCTCTCTCCTGTATTTTTGTGTTCCCTAAGTGTAAGAAGTTACAACTTTGAATTTGACCTAATATCTTTGTTGTTGCTGGATATTTACAGGTGCCTCTCCAGCTGCATACAAAAGATGGGAAAAAGCAGCTATGGCTGGGGTTTCCTTGGTTGCAGATGCTGCTGAGCATTTGGAGCGAGAAACTGCCAACCAAAAGGATTCTCAGGCACAAGGATTTTTGAACGAGTCATTTTCTGGGCCAGTGGTTCTTTCCAATGGTAAGTTCTTGAAAGGAAATACTAAAATGGAAAATCTATTTATCACTAACTGATTCAGTTCCCTCCATGTCTTTCAGCACAAACGGATGCTCCTCTTGTCCCCACATTGCCTGTGTTAACTTCTTCAGCACCTCAAGTTATAGATGGCAATGCACAACAATCTCTGAAGCTAAAGCTCCAATTGTTTCCAATTGATGAAGTTACTCGAAAGGCCTTGGAAAAGGTGAACATGCAAACATGAAAAACTATAAGCATATTTTATCTGCTAAAGAATCCATAACAGTTGTCAATGTGCAAGAACTTCTACTGCAATAATGGGCTAACTCTTCCTCTCTACTATAGGATGAACATAATCCATACTTGGAGCTCACTCTAAGTGGCCGGAAGAAGATATCTTCAGTTCTGGAACATCTCAACCGTAAGTGGGGCAATTCAAGTATAGCATCAGGGGATCTGATTCTTTTCCCATACAGTGTACAGAGGGAGAATCTAGTTGGTTATCCAAGATGGAAGCAGGACACTGTTGCCAGTGCAGCAGATGTATATGCAATTATAGGCAACCCTCCAATTTTTCGATTGAGGTTTCTTCTTAACTCTCAAATTATGAGGCATATATAACCTGCAGCTGCCAATAAGTTAACAACTCAGCTACTAACTTAACTTTAACATTTTTTTTTTCTAGATATGGTTGGTTCTCTGATACAGAACTTGACCAAACTTTTCAAGCATCAACAACATCTAACCATGTTAGGGAAGAACCTGCACTATCTACCAGTCACCTCGTAGAGTGCTTTAAGGATCGGGTAAACTCGATGACAGCAGAGACCTCTATTCTACCCTCATATACTGACTGTTCCAAGGGCATGACTGGAAATACTGCAATAGATCCTGATGGCAACCTCCTGGTGTCCTCAGTCAATTCATCATGGTTCAGAAAGGAAATTGGAGATGGAAGTACAAGGAGACAATGGGAAGAGGTGGTAAGTTATTCCTTCTTCCATGCCTATGATTTATGTCATTCAAACAGAAGAATGGTGGCAATTATACTGCTGGGTATCACTGGGTGATCCAATTCTCTTCCATTCGTACAGATTTGGTGATCTAATGATAAACATATGTTGTTTCAGAGTATGTCAGCATTGATAATTTAGTCTAGTTGAAAATGTGACAATTTAGTCAAGTTTAGTTGAAAAAATACAGAAAAACCAAAAAAGCTTTTACACTTTTAATACAAATGGAATGACAAGTTATGACATATTATTCATTGAATATTTATCTGATACATTAGGATTGGTTTTACACTTTTAATTTGCGTCATCTCTAGGACAATTTGCGGATGAGCAACAGTACACAATTGTCAGCAGGAGAGTGGGCTGATAGCCTAACCAACATAAGCATAGGAGATCTACTCTCAGAAGCATCTCGTGCTGCTGATAACAACTGCACTGACCAACCTATTTTGGGAAGTTTTCAGTATCTTCAGCAGATCCCATTCAGCTGTGATTCATTTGATGCAGCAATTGCTGCTCATATAGGTGGTCATAAAGAAAAAATGGGCTTTCAATCTACTCAGGTTTCCCATGCAACATCTCTCTGGGATGCTGAAGAGACATGTGATGCCTTTGCATTTCAAAAGATTCGTGCTTTCAATCAAGAGGTTCAGAGCCCATCCAAAATTGCTTCACTTGAGGCTTGCAGACAGATTGCCAGCTCCAGTTCTATGAGTTTCAGGGGCTTGACCGAGGTTTTACTTTCATATTCCCTTTCAAGTTTCTCTTATTGCTTGATTGAAGCAAGAACTGCTGACAAAGTGAAACTTGTATGGTTTCTGTAGGAGTTGCCTGAAGTACGGCCCAAGAGTTCTACTTGTGAAGGAGATCCTTTAGATAATTGCCAGTCTGATGTGGACAGCCCAGACAGCTATGCAAAGGAACTCATTCCAGAGAATTCTGCAAAGGACCTCAGTCCAAAGAATTCTTCAGATGATCTCGACGAGCTTACAGATATATACTGGGTACTGGACTAATGCTCAAAAGTCTTGTAACGTTTCTTTTTTCTTTACAGTTGAATTTGAAGAGAGAATCTTATTTTATGGTCTTCTGTGACTATCACCCATTGCAGCCAGACTCTCTGGGACCATTAGACTTGGATATACCTTCACCTAAGTACCATAGACAAGATCTGTTTATTGGGGACAGTACTAGCTTCAGTGGATTGAACCGTTTGATAGCTAGCAGCCTAGATGTATTTCAGAACTGCTCGTTCTTTGGCTTGGACAAAGAGTCATCGTCAACGGGTGAAGCTAGAACAAATTCCTCTCTGTCGGATTACAGAATTGGTGGTGAAGTTTGAAAAGTTGATTAATTTAACAGATCAAAACACAGAATTTGGAAGCCCAGTGCAACAGTGACAAGCATGGCAACTTAATTCTTCATAGGAGATTGATGGCTCCAGAAGATTAAACTTTTGCCTCTTAAATGCATGAGCTGATCAATGGGACCTGGGAGGAATAAGCAAGCTGAGAAATTAAGATTTTTCAATGAATGACTTGTCAAGAATCTGTCCATCCTGTATAAAAACAGGAATGAAAACTTCCTAGTCGGCTTTCTTTCTTGAATCTTCACTTGTATTGTTGTGATCTTATGCATGGGAATCCATAGCAAAAAGACAAAGACTGTATATTTTATCAAAATTAAGTGTATGGGCCTATGGGGGAAGATAAATCCTGGGCTACATGACTGGTTTCTATTTGTTGGGTGGAAGACACAAATGGACATGCATCTTGTATAAACCAAATGGTGAACTTCCGGCCAGTGGTGGGAGCTGTCAGGTGACTGGTCAGTCTTACAGTGATGGTGTCCTATTTGTATGCAGCAGTTGGTGGTACATCATTTTCAATCTTACACGGATTAATTAAGAAGTTTGAAAGATGGGAAAAAACCTTGTAAACTAATCAGTAATCACAATTGCCTGTTTTCAAGTTCGATTTATTCCACTTTTGATCAGTGTCTAGTGATGCAGAGATTGGTTTCACAACCCAGTTAACTGGGTAATTTGGTCAGATGGTATTGTGTAGTTCTGCTTGCGTTAGGGTTGTCAATTCCTTGGGTTAGGTTCTTTGGGTACCAAAGACAGGTTCATGGAAAGCAAGGATTTTGAATTCCAAAGTTTAAGATAACGAAAAGGTAACATTTATTATTCCGCAATCTCAGGTGGCGACAACAAATACTCTGTAGGAGATTAGGAGGGTTACGTTTTGGGGAATCAGTTTCTTAGGCCAAGGTTCAAAATATGTGCGTATTTTGAGTTTGAACATTAAACCCTTCCTAAATCTTAACGTCTTTTTGGCCTTTTAAAAAAATGGGTATCTTTTGTGATATTTTAAACCTATTTATGGGCATGAAGAGTGCAATTTGGGCAGGTTCAGGTTGGATTTTTGTCAAAATTTGAATGGATTCAACCCAAAAACCAAAATCCATAGAGTAAAATGCTAACTCATGCCAACCCAAATTAACTTGAAAATGGTAGGCAAGTAGACAATCCCGTTCTAGTATGAATGACAGATTTTCATGTTTTTTTTTGGGGATCAATTTATATTGATAGAACCGATAAGCTTGATTTAGTCAGATTCGTAAATCAATTTTGAAAATGTGTTGGTTTCAAAAAAAATGTTACTGACTGATCATGTGGCCAGGTCTCTCACTTATGGGCTAAATAAATTTTAATTCAAAACCAATATGTAATTAGAGTGGTTTGGATTCCACTAGGGGTGATCATTTCAGCCTGGCCCGGCCCGGCCCGGTCCTCATATATTTAAACTTACACATTTTGTGTGTGTATATATATATATATATACATGTTATTTTATATTAGATTATATATTTTATATATAAATATTATAAGATGACATGTATAATTTATATTATATGTAATATTTTATAGTATATAATGTATAAAATAAATTTATATGCATGTTATGTCATTTAATATAAAAATATTATAGATATGTAATGTTTTATATATGAAAAACATTGGCCCAAAATCAGGCCCGACCCGGCCCAAATCTGTGTAGACCTGGGTTAGGGCTTATGTTTCAGGCCCAAAATCCCGGATTGGGCCGGACCTGGGCCTAAAATATAAATCTTATCATAAGTGCAAAACCCGGCCTGGCCCATGATCACCCCTAGATCCCACTCTATTTCTAAAATCCTGTTATTTCCTAATTCAACCAAGGTTTGTAGGATTGTCTACAGCCTACATGAAGCTCATACCACCATTCCATCACGGATAACTGTGCTGGATAAGAATTTTTTTCGAATGGTTTTCACTTGGACAACCTAATTGGACTTGGCACTAACAACAAGTCCAAATATTATCGAGTTAAATTAGAAAATTTACCTCGTATACTTTGATCACAAATCAAATCTAACTTAGCTTCCTAATTAAAATCTACACTTATATATCATAACAGGGAGATGATTACTTGGCTCTTACTGTGATTTTTTATTTCTTTACCATATAATGCCAATACAGTCTGATCACCATGTGAAATGTTTATTAAATGTAGTGTTTTCTTCCATCTCTATTTTTTTGGAAAATTCCACTTTAGTATCCTGAACTTTAGGGGTAGTGTCAAGTTAGTATCTGAACTTTGAAACGTGTCACTGTAGTACCTAAACTTTCAAAAAGTGTCAAGTTGGCCCCTG
The DNA here is from genome assembly GCF_056320005.1 of Nelumbo lutea. Taxonomy (NCBI): domain Eukaryota; kingdom Viridiplantae; phylum Streptophyta; class Magnoliopsida; order Proteales; family Nelumbonaceae; genus Nelumbo; species Nelumbo lutea. The sequence goes on from NC_142685.1 coordinate 56,650,698, forward strand.
CCGTTAACCGACCGTCAGTTATCTGTTGAAAATGTCAAAACTACCCTTCAAGGGAAGACACTGTTCATTGTATTCTACTTTGAGACTGAATCGGTTGAGGTGTTTGAGATTCTAAACTAATGAAGTCATTGTCTTCTATCTTTAGATCTGAAACACATTTTTGTCTAGTTATTTCTTTACTTTCAGTTATTATTTCCCTCTATCATATTTCATGTTTTTTCTCTCTTTTTCTTTAAAGATAACTGGTTCAGTGTCAAGATAAAAGACAATGATCAGTGTCTTCTTTTGAAGGGTAGTTTTGACATTTTCAATAGATAACTGATGTTCGGTTAACGGCAGATGCTAACTTGACACTTTCACATTTCAAAGTTCGAGTACTAACTTGACACTACCCCAAAAGTTTAGGTTACTAAAGTGAAATTTCCCTTTCTTTTTTTTTTTTTTCTCTTTTCATCTCTTCTTCTTATTCATCATCATCATCATCATCATCCAAACCTTATTCCAACTATTGGTGGTTGGCTACATATATCTTGTTTCGCCATTTCATTCTGTCTAGGCATATAATCCTCCTCTTTTTTGGCCACATTCATTTTCCTAAACAACCCATTTACCCACTCGCATGGAAAATTGCTAATATGTGACGACATGATATTAACCCTACAATAATGTAACTTTTTTGGATAAAACAGTGATTGTACAACTTTAACCGGGAAATAAAAGAACACTAATAACCTAAATAAGTGCATTTACCCAAATAAATGACTAACAAAGATATAAATAAAGCCTTTCTATATTTCTATATTTCTATTTTTTCCCTACCATATGACCATTCAATGCATTTTCTACCACATGAACAATCTGCCGCTCACAATCCCAAGAAGCCTGCCTTTTTAAATTGGATTTTGCGTCTTTTTACTTTTGTACACTTGTTACTCACCTTGTGTGCCATGCAGATGCAGTGGTCTCCTGGTAGCCTATAATAATAAAGCAAAGCCCTCAGACAAGAGGGCTTCTTCTTCAAACGCATGGCTAGCTTCCGAGTCAGTAGAAAGGATAAATAAAATTTAATTTAGAATAAAAATAAAAATACATTCAGAGTGAATTTCCACTCCAACAAATCATATTGTTTCTCAATTCAAGTTAATCTTTTAAAAAGAAAAACCAAATCTAATTTTAATTTCCTAACTCAAACAGAAAACCAGAGAACCCAATCCAAATGCTTCAGGAGTTAACCAATAACACAAAGAAGAGAGTCATAATTCTCTAAGGCTGTATTTGGTTTAATTGATAGAAAATAAGAGAAAATCACAAGGTTCATGGAAAATTTTTAAGGATCTCTAAGGCTAAGGCTATGTTTGGTTTGAAGGAAAAGGTAGGGAAAGGAAAGAAAAGACAGGAAAACCTGTACAGACCTTGTATGGATTTCCCTATCTTTCCCTACCTTTCAAACCAAACACAGGTTAAGTATAATGGGAATCTACTGTAATTGGGTCCTTGCACCAACATTGCTCTCTTTTAGATATGATCCATTCCCCATTGCACTCTTTTCTATTGGTAAAAGCTGCTAAAAGCAATGGAGCATGGTATTTGTCTTTAGTATAAAAGGCAGCATTTTCTAGCCATATTTTTTTTATTCGTATAGATTGGTAGAACCACTATTATGTGTTTATAATTCTCAGAGGTTTTGCCACTCTCCAAGTAGATATTTGCTCATTTGGATTAGGGGTTCAGGCTAAACTAAAAAAGGTCAAGGTGGACTGGATTAACATTAGGGTTGAAAATATGAACCCAAGCTGTAGGATTGGATTAGGGTTAGGGCTGAGGCGTTGGACAACTCAATCCAGAACCATCATGTCGTCATATTTACATATATTATATCAACAATTTTAAGCTCAAAAGGAAAAAAAAAATTTAATGCGAAAGCTAACCTTGATTGACTATTTGGCTTATTCAAAACCTAAGAAATAAAATATTTAGTAAAGTAAAAAGATGTGAAATGTTGGGTCAACCTTAATCCAACTTGATGTTCAGCATGAGGGTTGGGGTTCAATAACTTGGGTTAGAGTTGACCTCAATTCATGAATGACAAGCTATCTAAGCATAAAGACAAAAGCAATTAAGGCCATATTTGGTTCAATTCTCATTCTTTTTCATTCTTACCCAACATGAAATTCTAAAATAAAAAAGAATTAGTAAAAATAAGCAAAATAAGAAAATATTGCTATGAACCACACTTTTTTCTTAAAAATGAATTCTTTTCGTATTGACAAATGTCCTATGTTGCTCATTTTCATTCTTCAAAAAAAAAAAATCATACCCGATATTCACAGACTGCTAGCTTAGGTCTCCAATAGTTAATGTTTACCACTGGCATAGATGTTTTGTAAAAGTGCTTTTATAAAAGTACTTTTCTACAAGTGCTTTTGTAAAAGTACTTCCGTAAAAGTGCTTTCATAAAGTAATTTCATAAAAGTGCTTCCATAAAAGTACTTTTATAAAAGTGCTTCCATAAAAATGCTTTCATAAAAGTGCTTTTGTAAAAGTGCTTTTATAGAAGTATTTTCATAGTAATTCCATAAGTTCTTTTGTAAAAATGCTTTCATAACAGTGCTTTCGTAAAAGTGCTTTTATAAAAGTACTTTCATAAAAGTGCTTTTGTAAAATACTTCCTTAAAAGTGCTTTTACATAAGTACTTTTGTAAAAATACTTCTAAAAAAGTGTACTCACAAAAGTGCTTTCATGCATGCAAAAGTACTTTTATAAAAGTGTTTTTGTAAAAGTGCTTTCACAAAAGTAAACATTTATGACAAGAGTTTGTAGGTAGAGTTTCTTCAAAGAATGAAATGAGCAAAATAGGGCATGATTATTTTTCATGCTGCAAGCTACTCAATTTTTGTACTATGAAGTTCATTTTTCATTCTAAAAAGAATGTAGTCCTTGGAAGAACTTTGTAATCAAACATTCTATTCATTCCTGCCCATTCTTACCTAGAATATAAAAATGAGACCCAAAACAATAAACCAAACATGGCCCAGGTGACTAACCACAAGAAACCAAAATAGAAGATACATTACCCTAACCCAAGTTATTGAGCCCCAACACTGACAGTGAACACAGGTTGGATTAGGGTGGCCCAGCATTTCACTTCACACTGAACATGAAGCCCACAATCAAAGATCAGCTGTTAGCATGGAACTAAAAGAGAGGGCTACTTACGGTATATGCATGAACTAAACCCCAGCATCTAAAGATCAGACCGTCCTCCAGAACACATCCCAAACAAAAAAATCCATTAAAACCAACCAACCACATGAAACCAAAATGGTAGACTAGATCCATTGCAGTAAAACCCATTAGAAATTAGAACTTAGAACTTAGAAGGGACACCAGAAGCTTCCAAGCAACTTGTTTCCAACATGGGAAGAAAACAGAGGCATGTCAGTTACCCTCTTGGATTTCCTCCTTGGTAAGGCTTGTGGAAGCCAGAATCCCACTGGCACCAATAGCATCACCAACTGGGCCCAAGGACTCGATACCAGCAACCTCCTTAGCCAATTCAGCCAACCCAAGAGAACTAAGTTCAGGCTTCTCAAGAACCCTAGCAGCCAATGGACCAAGTTCAACCCCGTCTGGGCATTCGAACCCATAATCATTTCGAAGCCTCGCAAACGATTCGTTGATGCCAACACCATCGAAGGAGATCCTAGGGTTCAAGAAGTTGCTTGAGATATTGCGGCACAGAGTCGAAACACTTGAGCTCCACTATGAATGTACCGAAACCCTACACAGAGAGCCACCAAGACAACCTTGCTTGGCTCTCCAGAAGTGGAGTTGGGGTTCTTATTCCACACTGCATGAAAACCCATTAATCGAAAAAATTTCAAGTATCAAATAGGAGATTAATCGAAAAATGTCATCAAATTCTCAGACTAGATGAATAATCCACTTGAAACAAAGAGCAAATTCTCTACAAGCAATATTTTACAGTTTACAACATGTGGAAGGCGAGGAATCTCCACATTCATCAAAACATCATAGAAGGTACCCTACTCACATAATTAAAAAAAAAAAAACATATACAAATCACTGAACATGCAGATCATCTATCTGAATATATGGATCATCAGCAACAAAATGACCCACACATGGTTTGTATCTGTATTGATGGTTCTTATGATTCTATGCTGGACAATGCAGGGCTTGGCTATATCATCAAATAGACCTCAACTCAATGTATTACTCAGTAGGGTTTCATAGATGCAAGGCTCAAAGTACCTAGAGGTGTAAAGTGGGGCTGCAGGCCGTGCTGTGGGCTTGGGCCGTTTCGGACTGGGCTACAGGGTGGGCCTTGGGCCTGGGCCGAATCGGGCTGCATTTTTTTTATTTTTTTATATTTTTTTGAAAATTTTGATTTCTTTTCTAAGTAAAATTGTAAAACTAAAATATTTAACTTTCATTTGAACTTTGTGAATTGTGAACTATTTATAAAATTAAGAAATGAGAAATCTAAGTTATCTAACACATAAATGAAAAAAAAAATACTTAACCAAATTGAAATAAACATGATGGAATAACAAATCAAAGAAAAATAGGAATTTTATTTCATTTAAATTTGAATGGTACAAATTACAAATACAATGATTGGAGCATTGGATACTTGGATGAATGAAATATGAAAATGAAATAAATTAATAAAATATAAAACATACAATATAGTTACAAATTGAAAATACAAAACTACATTATTAAAAAATTTAAAAAATATCAAATAAATTAAATAAAATTAAAAAATTTACAATAATTTGAAAAAATAAAAATATCTATACAAGTAGTCAAATTCATGGATCATGATTTATAACTTTCATCATCTGCTTCGGGTGAAATATCCAGTGTAGTATCATGCCCTCATTTGTCTTGTAATCTATCTTCTGCATCTAGACAATCTTTGAAGTAGATGCACATCTTTATGCTTTCATCGTTCATGCACATTCTTTTGTCATCCAATCACCTTGGTACCAGCACTAAAACAAGACTCCGATAGAATTGTAGTCACTAGAGGGGTTAGTAGATCACATGCCATGGTGGCGAGAACTAAATAATTTTTCGAATGTTCACTCCAGCAGGCTAAAATATCAAAATTATTTGATCATTCACCTAAATTAGAAAAATTTGCTTGTAAATAAAAATTAAGTTCAATAAATGAACTTGTTGTAGAAGTAGCAGATTTTTGCCTTCTACTTATTAAATAAAAAAGTTTCTCTTCTACTACTAGGCTCAAGATCAAAAGTAGAAGATACTGTACAAATTGTACATTTCAAATAATAAATTATTAATTTCTTCTTTTTTATTTCCTATATCAATATTCATATTTTCACAATATGATTCAAGTAAAATATATAAACCATCTTTCCTAATCCTATTGTCTAATATTATAGCTAAACAATAAAGGGGAGAAATGTTCTCCCAATATTTTTTTAAAATTTATTTTCCATTATTTCAACAATACATTGAAATTATGGATTATTTCTATATTTTACAAAAAATCACTAATTACCATTAATTGATAAGGTAAATTACAACTAGTTGGATAATAAATTCTAGATAATTCATTAGTTGTATCATAAAAATGTTTTAAAAAATCTCTTATACAGACTGCCATTTCCTAGTCTTCCTCAAATATTATATCATTAGGCATTTTTGAATTATAAAAATTAGTAAGTATTTATTTATGAGAAATACAATTTTCTAACATAGCAGAGGTAGAATTCCACCAATACTTTACATCTAATATAAAATGTTTATATTTTAAACCATAATTTTGACATAAATATTTAAATTCTTGTTTTGTTACCCTTGAATTTTATATATATATATATATATATATATATCAAATACGATTTCTAATTTTTGAAATATGAGTAGAAATAATATTCAAGACATCTTGAATACATAAATTTAAGATGTGGCGTGCACATCTAATATGAATAAATTTACCATTTAAGCATGGTCTTAATCGAGATTTTAAAATATTTATTGCAGAATCATTATTGTTGGAATTATCAAAACTAATAGAAAATAAGCATGCAAAGTATTTAAAATACTTGCAGCAATAGCTGAGCCAATATGTGGCCATTCAAGTCTAGTAAAACTTAAAATTCTTTTATTCAAAAGCCAATTTTCATTAACGAAATGGCTGATAACACAAATATAACTTATATTAAATTTGGATGTCCAAACATTCGAATTAATTGCAACTTTAGAATTAAGATTTGTTAACAAAGAAATTTAATTTTATTTATATGAATAAAAAAATTTTAAAGCATCCGACATAATAGTATTCCTAGAAACTTTTTTATATTGTGGGTTTACAGAATTACACAACCATTTTCAAGCTTTGGATGTACAATATATTTAGCAAGTTCTTGTCTCATTTTTTCTTGTGAATATTTAAAAGTACCAAAACTACTCTCTCTCCCAATTTGTATTTGAGTTGTTTCTCTCCCTTCATCTTCTTCTTTCTCATGTGTGAGCAAATGTCTATTCAAATGACCTGTACCACCCTTGCTACAATAACTAAAAAGCCCTTCCTACATTTTTGGCAAATGACCCTTTTCCCCCTTCCCTCAATATCCTTTACTTTGAAAATGTTTCAAACCGGTCTACTGAACTTAGAGGCCCTCCTTTTTTCCCTTAGTATCAGTATCAGGGGTGAAAGTTCAACTTCTATCGACATCAATCGCATTAGTGCTAACACTATCATGATGCAATTGAATATCATCAATGGTGAACATGTTGGGGAATCGATTTTCAGAAGAGCCGGCAATTTTTTTTTTTAATTCTAAAAAGATAAAAATTAATCTAATTCAACTTACCCGGATTGTCGGTTCAAAATCCCAACTTGATTTCAACGGTTGAAGCCTTTCAATGTCCAAGCCTCCCAAATTGAGCTGGTTGAGCAAGCATTCTTCTTGTTGAAAGTTGAAACTTCAATAAAATTGAGACTTGAGAATTGGAGAACGCAGAATCAGACAATCAGCTAATCAGAATTACTCAGATTGCTGAGAATTGAAAATGTATGAGTAAGAGAGAGAGAGAGAGAGAGAGAGAGAGGATATTAAGAGAATTATTGAATTGGTGTGATGAGAATTGTGAGGATAAGACTATTTATAGGAATAGAGAGAGAGAGAGAGAGATAGAGAGAGAGAGAGAGAATATTAAGAGAATTATTGAATTGGTGTGATGAGAATGGTGGAGGATAAGACTATTTATAGGAATTAAACATAATTCAATTGGAGAATTATTGAAGTTGAAACTTCAATAAAGTTTAGGCTTGAGAATTGGAGAATGCAGAATCAGACAATCAGGCCATATCTATGATGCTGGAAAGACATGATATCATAAGAACTTTAACCAATCAAAACCCACCCATGAATTTTGATAAATACCACCTGATTGGTTATCATGTTAATAATACTGGTTGATGCCACAAGTTTTTCAGATATCATGTCTTTCCAGTATCATAGTCGAACCCCTTCATGCAACTCTTGGTTCTCTTCTTCCTTCTGAGAGTTGTATCAACTCTTTTCTTCTTCTTCTTCTTCTTCTTCTTCTTCTTCTTCTTCTTTTTGGCCTGAGATACAACCAATCAACCTGCATCATAAAATTAGTAACCAATCAGGTGGGATTTCATCAAATTCATAGTCACGGGGGGTTGTGATTGGTCAAAGCCTTGGTATCACATCTTTTCGGCATCATAGGTTTTCCCTGCATGAAATCGTTGCTTTGTAAGCTTAAAGGATGGCAATCCGCTTCATTAAGGGTTTAGAGAGAAGGGGGATAGAAGAATGATCGTGCCTTGGCGCAACCAGATTCAGTTATGAAGCATCCTGCAACTGGAGGGTACAGGGTTCTTGACCCACTGCGGCTGAAACTCAACATTAGACTAGAGAGCATCTAGTGTGCTGAAGTTCCAATGCTGTGCCTCCCTTTGTTGACCGATCAATTTACCAACCGGAGATTAATAGTTGATGATCTGGACGGTCGGGCTGAATTTCAAAAGTAAATTCAACTAGAAAGAAATCGCAGACAAAATCAAAACTTTCATAAACGGAAATGTTGATTGTTGGAAGGAGATAAAGAATGTGAAGAAAGCACTGGAAAATGCATCGAGAATTGGCAGATCATCTGAGAACCAGTTCATCAAGGATCTGACACTCAGAATTCAGAAGGAACTTTGGTTCATGAAGCCACAGCGTCAACAACTTGGGTCTGTAATCTGTTCATCTTGGTTTCATAATCCTCAGGAAAATTTTTGGAATAAAGATAATCAGGGGACGGGCTAAAAGGCTTATAATGTTTATTAGAATTTAGAAATGTACACCCATTAGTTCCACTATCCTTACTGTTGCCTAGAAGGCTAGAACTGACCTGAATCCTGCAAATGTTTTCCGCTTAATGAGTCCAGAGAAATGCGCGGAACAATCCTGACTGTAGTTTTGTGTTGTCCAGACATGAACCAAAATGGATTGGGTTTTTAGCTGTAATGAAATTGAGCCAAATGCATTACAAACCCTTTATTTTTCCTACACAAGTTTTAAAATCCAAACACTAGATGATCGTCTATTGCAGCAAGAAATTCCACTAGAGAACCAAATCACATACAAATTTACATGATGCACATCCAAATAGGTGGCGTAACAAATAATAATAGCATTTATCTTGCTTTTGTTGTGTTCCTATCAGATCCATAAAACTTACAGGCAGATGTGTTCTTCCTTGCCCGAAAATACATCAAAAGAAACAAAACAAAACGGTACGCAATGCCCATCACAAACAAGTAGAGCAAATTTTCCCATTTAGCATTACTATCAGTGGAAATGTCATAGGCACTACGAAGAGCCTGGACGCCAGAAATGGTCCTTACTTGCCCAACTGCAAAGGAAGTTCCAATGTACTCGTTCTCCAAAAGCCCCTGCAATTCAAGAATGGATAAAACAAGAATGATCAGAAGACTCATTCAGACAGAAGCTAGCTAGTATTTTCTCTTTTGTTCTTTATTCTTCCAGAGGTCAGATGGTTCACTGTTCACTCTGACATTAAGCCATTGGTTGCGATCAAAGATTGGCTTTTGCAACTTCGATTCTTAAGTTGAACATACCCGTAAGGGTGGTTACTCCATACTTTTTTCCCAATATAGCCAAGTTGAAGAATTTACACTGCACCAGGGTTGGGCCCATTCAAATTTGAACAAATGTTCAACCCAAGCCCGCCCAAAATTCCACTCTTATGACATACTAAATCCTGAGAACTGAAAACAGGAAAAGATCAGGACAATCTACCCACCTGGATAGAGTATGTGTGGAAAGCAATGTAGGACAATGGATAGGTCCATATTGGTCCAGGCAAAGCACTACGGATTCTGAAGAATCCTGCTACAAGCATCATTATCACCTGAAAAGTATAAAAATTAATGGTTAGATTAGGAAAGTTAAATAGTTGAACAGTGTGAATTAGTAAAAGTACCAAAAGTTGAAGACAATGTAGTAACTGCAAGGGCCACTACAAATGCAACCAATGTCTTTCAACATACACAGAAAACAGATATCAAGCTAACGAGCTTGTAAAAGTACGGATGAGGCAAATATAACATTATCACTGCTCTGTTTTCTTTATCCCCCATTGTTTTGCCTTTTTCCCTCTAAGATCTATTGACCAGAATTTTTAGATTATCTCTTAAGAATAAAGATGACTTACGTTTGGCAACACTTCCCAATAAGTTTATCAACATACTCTTTTGGCAACACTTCGTGTACATGAAGTGGCAACAAAATATCACTATACATCATAGTTTTATTGTCCATGGCTCTAAAAATATATAGCATGTGACATAATTCCAACTACCAATATAGTTCATGTTTGCATTAATTACCCAACAGTAAAATCCAATGCAACTTTGTTTGAAGGTTAAATTAGATACAACATGCAAGTTAACATTAATTAGTAAGAAGATAACTTGCTCACATTTATTAAAATAAAACTGCACAATCTGCGTGTTATATTCCAAGTTAAAAGGGTATTTATCTTTGGGTGGCCAAATTACTTTGATTAGATCAACCCTTTGCAACCTACCTTTTTATCACTTGTCAGTTTTTAAGATTCCAGTAGGTGTGAGAAAGAAGATAGAGAAGATAATGAGAGATTTTTTTATGGGAACTAGGGGAAGGGAATCATAGGATTAGTTAGGAAGTGGTTAGTAGAGGTAAAAATGTAGGGGGTTGGGAATAGGCAATATACAGAGGAGGAACTTAGCTCTCCAGGGGAAATGGCTGTGGAGAATGGCACAAGACAGGGACCATTGTGGGCAAAGCTGCAAAGGTAAGAGTATCCATGGGCTCTTGGACAATGGATGAGATGCTAGAGCATCGGCTAGGGCAAATTGAGCTTCTCCTTGGAAGGCCATTAATGTGGTACTACCACTTTTCATTCCTTTTACAAGATATAATCTTTCTAGTGGTAATCGTATTAAATTTTGGGAACATGTATGGTTGGGGTCTTCCTTCTTGAAGGAACAATTTCCTCATTCCTTCAAACTCAAGCAATGGATTTAATTGGGATTTTGTTGGAAGGGCATAAGAGATTCCAAACTCTAGAATGTACTTAAGCTACTTCAACTGTTGGAAGAAGTCATTATTGATGCGTCTAAATCTAACAATCGAATTTCAACTTGTACTCCTTCAGGCTCATTTTCTTGTGCTTCCTTATTCAAAGCCTTGTCTCAACCTCTCTATAGCTTGCCTTCTTTTCCAATTAAGGAGGAATGGAATAAGCCTATTCCTCCTAGAATTGGTGCTTTTTGTTAGGAAATTATCCATGAAAAGATTACTACTTGTGATTTACTTCAAAGAAAAACAACCAAAGTGGTACTTATCCCCTCATTGGTGTACTTTGTACAAAGCTAATGGTGAGTTGCTACCAGCCTACCCCGCTCATCTCTTGTTCTTTCATTGCTTCTCTTTGGTAATGGGTTTTCTCAGTGTTTGGGTGTAAGTGGAATCCTCCAGCGGATGTTCAAAGCCTTTTTTGCTCCAGCTACCATTGTATGGGCAAAGAAAAGGGGAAGATTCATGTGGATATGTACAAGAGAAGCAACAATTTCAACAATTTGGGAAGAAAGGAAATTTAGAATTTTTTCTAGAAGAGAGAAGCAAGGAAGACGTAATGGAAACAATAATGATTAGAGCGGCACATTGGTAAACTCCTTGGACACTTTTTCAAATGTGTCAATGGGTGAAAATGATATACTTAGAAAGCAGAAGGAAGTGGCTGAATCTTTCTCAACTAAGACTGTCTCCAATTACCAATGGTCTCCATCGGAAAGAGGGTCCATCAAACTTAACTTTGATGGCAGTAACATGGGAAACCCAGGAATCTCAAGTATTGGTGGTGTCTTTAGAGATGAGAAGGGCAATATAATTGCTCTATACTTAGGACCGGCTGGGGAGGGAGACTCTCTTAGAGCAGAAGTATTCGCCTTGATGGAAGGTGTAAAAAGGATGAAAGAATTGAACATTAGGAATTTGGTTATTATTCTAAATTGGTAGTGAGCTGGATACAAAGTGAGTAATTGAAGCTATGGAATTACAGCAGTGAAAAGAAGAAGTTCAGATGGTTCACAAGAGGTAATGGAAGTCCCCTTCAATTGTATTAAGTGATGTGCTAATTCCTTGGCTGATACTTTAGCCAAACAAAGGGTAGGGAGAGAGAATTTATTTTGGGCACAGTTGTAACTTGTAAGTGAGGGGATTTGTTGTGGGGAGAGATAAAGAGATTACATCTCTCACTAACTTATTGTTAGGGGTGTTCAAATTCAGTTGATAAACTGAATAACGAACCGAACCAAACTGAACAAGCAAGTTCAGTTCGGTTAACTTGGATATCGGCTCAGTTCGGTTTTTGTTTTTAAAAAACAGTTTTCAGTTTCGATTCGGTTTGGTTGAGATTTTCAACCGAACTGAATCAAAAACCAAATTAGTGTTTATTTAATGAAGTATATTAAATATTTAATGCGATCTATTTAACACTTTATTCTAATTAATTATTATATTTCCCAATGACCAATTTGGCAATTTCCCATTGGGCTTTAATTGTTTGTGAATAACTTTTAATTAATAATTGTTAATTAAAACCTAGACTAATCATTAATTGTTCATTAATTATTAATTGTTTTTGAAAAATGTTCAACTCTCCAATTCTCCATTGGTATAGGGCTTTGGGCATAGCTTTTAATTAATAATAGCTAATTAATTAAAACCACTAGGCTTTGGGGCATTCTAACTTTTAATTAATAATAATAGTCAATTAATTAAAACCATTGGGTTTTGGGGCCATTTTAACTTTTAATTAATAACACATATTAATGGTCAAACCGTATAGTCGGTTCTGAACTCTAGTTCGGTTCGGTTCGGTTGGAGAAAATGGTCAAACTGAATAGTCGGTTAGGTCCTCGGTTCTAACCAAACCAAACTGAACCGACCGATTGTACACTTCTGTATTTCTATACCATGCACAATCCTTTCTACTTTATCATTAATAAATTAAAAAAAAAAATTATTCCAAGTTAAATTCAAAAAAATATTCCAAGTCAAATTCAAAAAAACAATTCCAAGTTAAAAAGGAAGCTGTCATGAACAGTGAGTGACACTTACATGTATGAACAACAAAGTCAAAATGCTCTGGAAAAGCTCTTGCCAAATAGAAGCAACAAGCAGCATGAGTCCCTCATTTACTAATAGACACATGAAGAAATTCAGTATAAAATACATCAACAGGCTGAAATCGTCCCGTAGTCCTACGAGGAAGTAGAAGACAAGACTTGAAGAGACTGATATGAGGAACAGGAATGGCATGCTAGAAAGAAGGTGCCCAATTAGGAAAACAAATGCTCCTGAATGCTGGTTTGCCTCTTCATGTATGTAGATCTGGAAGGAAAAGTAGCAGAAAAATCATAAAATTAAAGATTTTACATATAAGCAAAGATTAAACCCCATGTTGCAAATATCTGCATAACTGCATCAGTCAAAACAAATCAGTACAGAAATAAAAGTATTCTCCTTTTACAAGAAAGAAATGATCAAGATCTTGGTAAGCAGTTTTCTCCATTCAAAAAGTCGGGTGGGCTTTTTCTATGACAAAATTTAAAAAGAAAGTGATGTAATTTGCTAGTGAATATTTTGCTACCTGTAAAAATCAGGTTTACAATCTATCTCCATTAACTTGCACTGAAGTAAGGTTCATACCAGAGAAACTGTGTTTCTTGTTAAATACCGTTCTTTCAGCATGCACTTTATTTCCATTTTATTTGTGAAATGCATATTGGTCATTTTCCTAGTATTTTTCAAATATATTGTCCACAATTATGACATAACAAAGTCATAATTGCACCTTAATTGTTTATAAAGTAATTGGTTTGATTTAACTATGATACTTCAAAGATAATAAACACACTTGATTATCTTAGATGACAAACAAAATATTTCAGTAAGACGTTGATATGGACCCAGGTGGCTTTTTGAAGGATAATGCATCAGATTAGGGACTTCTTAGTTTCCGCACTGAACCCCTCTTTATTTGGGATCCTACAGCAGCAGCTAGCTCATAAGTTTATCTGTCCGCAAGATTTGATCTATTTGCTTATACTGGGAGCTCCATATTCCAGCAAGACATTGATGTGGACAACTGGACACTAGAGCACAATACAACCATGCTATGCAAGATCAGACGGCCTTGGGGGAGGGGGGGCAATGCCCATCAAATTAGGGAGTTGAGGTTTCTCAGTTCCAAACTCAATCCTTCCTTTGCTTGGGTTCCTATATCTGCAGCTACTGAGTTTCCTTGTTGGTTAGAAATGGTCTGTTTTGCTGGTCACGAGACAACCAGTTGCCTCATTTTATTCTATTGGGGCTTTCTAGGTGGCAAGGTTTGATCCTTTTAGCTGCAATACAGGGATAACAAAATTGGTATCATTACTGAGAGAGATCTCAAGAGCAATCTAAAATTTCATTCAATGTTAAAAAATGAAAACTTATTTATAATGTTGTCAATTTGTAATAACATCTATTTATAAGGAAACTAATCCTAAACCATAACTTAAGATCTAAAAAATTTTATTAAGGAAGCCCTAATTATACATGACTTACAAGCTTATTCTCAATTTCTCATCATTGAAATCAGTAAAATGGGCATATAAAAAAGAATAAAAGGCAAGGAAAAACATGGAAACCGTGATTTACCTTGATTTCTGTTAGATGAGCAGGTAATCCAGCAATGCTTAGCAAGGAAGTGAATGATACAAAAACAAATATTGCTGCAACTCTCACCTGCAATCATATGAAACATATAACAAAGATTATTCTAGCCTGCATGATACAAATAAAATATTTTTTATTTGAAATGGTAAATTAAGACATAACTGGCATCCCCTAACATAGGGTATTGGGCCCCAAGTAATCTATATAACAACACTGCCCAGAAAAATGATCGAGTGATATCCCAATCAACCAAGTAAACAATGTTCATTTCTTTTTTTTTTTTTTCAAGGGGCTATTTTTAAAACCATGATCTATTTAGGTTGTTTTAAGAGCTCCCCAAAATCACATTGAGTTTATTTTCCATCATATAGATTGAGAGTCTGGAGTGGTCTAGTTTAGAGGACTCTAAGGAGTGGTTAGAGTCTTAGAGGAGAAGGTTTGAGTTGAATGTAATCAAGGATGTCGTGTGTTCAGTCTGGAAAAGGCTTATGATTTGGTTGATTGGGATTTCTTGCTTGAGGTGTTGAGGAGTTTTGGGTTTGGTGATAGATGGTGTAAATGGATCCCAGGGTGCATGAAGACTTATCATTATTCGATTTTGGTGAATGGACCTGTGGTCGATCACTATCCAATGGCAAGAGATCTTAGACAAGGGGATCTCCTTTTGCCTTTCCTTTTCACACTGATTATTGATGTGTTTGGAAGACTTGTGGCTAGAGCTGATAACAGGAATTTGGTGAGGGGTTGGAGGGTAAGTAGGAATTTGAAGATGTTAGTTCAAGTTTTTGATGATGATGATACTATTTTGTTTTGTGACGGCGGGTAATCTTAGGTGGGTAGGGAATTTAAAGATGTTGGGTTCAAGATTTTGAACAGATATCTAATATGAAAATTAATTTTGATAAAAGCTCCCATGTGGGTTTAAATTTGGATGTGAGAGAGATTGCTGAAAGTGCTTAGGTTTTGGGTTGTGAGGTGGCCTAGTAGTTGTTAACCTATTTGGAGTTATTGTTGGAGGATAACCGAAGAACAAGTAATTTTTGGAATCTTGTGGTTGAAAGGTTCATAAAGAAGTTGGCATCATGGAAGAGGAGCTATCTATCTCTAAGGTGAAGAATTACACTTATTAGGTATTACACTTGCCAATTTGTTGGTTTATTTTCTGTCGGTGTTTAGGATTCTTGAAGGGGTTAGCAGAAAAATTGATGGGAGACTTTCTTTAGGAGCTAGGTGAGGAGGACAATAAAGTGGGAAGTGGTTAGAAAAAGCAAGAAGTTTAGTGGATTAGGGTTAGGGAACATCCAAGAGAGGAATGTTGCTTTGTTAGGAAAATGGTTATGGAGATAAACCATGGATAGAGACAAGTTGTAGACAAAAGTTATCATCAGTATACATGGGCTGGGATTCCTGGATTTTGGCTAAGGCTTCTAGAGCTTCTCCCTGGAAGTCCATCCATGAAATTTTACTACCCTTCCTGCCATTTGTTAGGTAAAATCCTTGTTCTAGAAATTGTGTCAAATTCCGAGATCATGTGTGGTTGGATAATTCTCCTTTGAAGGAGCAACTTCCCTTTCTCTATGCCATTTCCAATCTTAGGGATGAACCTATCTCTTCTTCCATTGTGCCCTCTAATTCACAATCTGGTTTTGACTAGGAATTGGGTTTCAAGAGAGGGCTTTGTGAATCGGAAACGAGTATTTTTTGTCTCTTCCGGTTCATTTTCTTGTGCCTCTTTCTTCTCGATCTTAGTTTAGCCAAGGGATACTCTGGGGATGCTTTTTCCTATTGGGGAGGTTTGGAGCAAGCCTATCCCACCTCATGTAGGTGCTTTTTGTTGGGAAGCCTTTTTAGAGAAAATTAATACCTATGATCTACTTTAAAGAAAAAGAACAAATTGGTGCTTATCCCTTAACCGATGCTCTCTTTGTAAGGCTGATGATGAGTGATGTGAGTCTTGCTACCACTTATTAATCTCCTTCCCTTTTATTTCTTCATTTTGGAACTGGTTTCTCTCTTTGTTTGTATCTACCTTTGTTACATGGCCGATGAAGAGGGGAAGATCTTTATGGAGATGTACGAGGGTGGTTGTGTGCTGAATAGCATGGGAAGAAAGGACTTAGAGGATCTTTCTTGATAAGGAGAGAAGTAGGGATGCCCTAATTGAGGTCATTACAATTAGGATGATCCATTGGGTGAGTCTCTTGATCTTTTTGAGGGAGTCCATACAGATGATTTGGTGAGGAATTGGAAGATAGTTGTTGACTCAGCTCCTAGTAAGGTTGTGGATAGGCCAACTTGGTCCCCTCCTCCATGTGGTTTTATTAAACTGAATTTTGATGGGAGTAGTGAAGGAAATCTTGGTCCCTCAGGCATTGGGGGAGTTTTTAGAAATGAAGAAGGAATAACCATTGTTGTCTACTCGGGATTGATTGGTGTTGGTGATTCTTTGAGGGCTGAAATCATGGCTATGCTGGAAGGTCTTCAAAGAGCTAGAAAGTTGAATATCCAGAAGCTAGTTATTGAGGGGGACTCAAAGTTAATTATTGAGTGGTTGCAGAAGGAAGAGGAGTAAATAGTTGTCTCAAGGAAAGGAAATCAATGTGCAATGGGTGAAAAAGAATGCTAATTCATTTGTTAATACACTAGCAAGGCAGGGGGTGGGAAGGCATTGTTTATTTTGGGCTGTATTGTAACTATGGTCTGTGTTTGGGAGAGTTAGAGTTTTTATCTCTCCCTTTGTCCCCTTTGTATACTCTCTTTATTATTCTGATAAATCAGTTTCTGTTATTCATAAAAAAAAAAAAAAATTCCACCATATTAAAGATCCATTACATGTGAATTAGTTGACTTTCAAATTGAACTTGATTATATTATCTTAGGCTTCTACAAAGTGGTAAACTCTATTTATGTATGTATCCATACATGTATACATACATATAAAATTTTTAGTATAACTGCTTTATTATTATTTTTGACAAGTTTATAAAAACGGAAATAATCTTATAGCATTCTCCATTATTTATGATACATTTAATATTTTCAGAATATGCACCCAAACAGATGAAAAAGTTAATCTAAACGCAATGCAATTAAGATGTTAAATTAAAAATAAAAAACAACTCACCACAACAGATGACAAGGAATGCCCCAGGCTAGAAAATATCATTCCAACACAGAGTGTGAGAAGCATGCAGAGAATCAGTCGAAGCCAGAAGTATTGCCATTCCCTTGACATAATTAATAATGATCTCCATGTCAAAACTGCTATCCGGGTGGCATTACTAGCCTTTCCCCTGCTTTTGAGAATTGGACCTTCCTGAAACAATTATTTGCAAATAATTTATAACATCATACCTAACAAGCAAAATATACATGAAAATGCAAAATGCATTCTCTCTACTTTACCTTTTTCTAAAAATAAAAAGGCATTTCTTTCTGTTTTGTGTTTTTATAAACACATCGAGCAATAAAATTATCAAATGCATCAACGTTAATAAGTAATATCCATATTCTTTTTCCTCAACAAATACACAACTTTTATTTGGGATGGAGATAATAAGATTTTGGGGACATAAACAAACTCATGAAAAGGGATTTAAAGCCCTTCAGGGTGCTTAAAGGAATTCCTGTTTCATTCACTTAACTGCATTGTTGCTTGCACTATGACAAACACAGCTAGATGTGTTCCTCAACAAATACAGAAATTTTATTTGGGATGGAGATAACATGATTTTGGGGCCCTAAACAAACTCATGAGAAGGGATATAAAACTTGCCTTTAAGAATGCTCGAAGGAAATCCCATTGCATCCACTTAATTACACTATTACTTGCACTGTAAGAAATGCAGCTAGATGCAAAATTCCAAGCTGTGTCCCTAACATGGACTACTATAATTGCTGCCTCTAGCAAGAGAGCCATGAAGTAACATTTTTTTGATAAGTAGAATTTTATTAATCACAAGAAAATGACAATACAAGAATTCCTTGGAGAGGCACAAGCTGCTACCTCTACCATAAAAACAGAAAACACAAGTTACAACTCAACCCGAAACAATTGACCCCTATTAACCCCTTGCTTGTCTGAGGCATCCGCCATCACATTGGCTGATCTCACCAATGAAGCAACAATTGACCCATGAAGATGAATAACCTTCAACCATAGATAGACCCAAAAGACAATAATAAAGATATATAGTTCTTTACAACTCTAATAATTTTGGACAACAGACAACCTTATGCAACCATTTCGCTTTGGAGGAAAATATGAAAAGTACTTAAGATTTCATGCCTACTTTGTAAACAACCATATGATTTTGCTGATGTGACAGTTGTTTTTGTTTTGAAAAGCACAACCAATAAAAAAAAAAAAGCAAAATCATACATATTGGCAACCCCCTCCCAATAGTAATGAAATATGCATTTGCAATAGTGATAGCCACACCTTATCTGTAAGTCTCAGTATCATAGACTCGACTGCAGCAGCATCACTTGATTTATATGTTGTTTCGAGGGTACGTATTGCAACTGCCGTGTTCATATTTACCGATGAAAAATCTCCATGATCATCCTGCAAAATGGTTGCCTTTTTGTCATACATATCTAGGCGAATCTTTTGAAAAACACAGGCACAAACACAAGAAAGGAGGAAAAGCATCAAGTCATTCAGGTGTATATGAGATGCAGTGAAACCCAAACAGAAGAAAGATAATAGAATCAACCAAAGTTTTGAAAATCAAACTGACCATTTTTTTGTTGGTAACAAACCAATAATTTTACTATATAAAAAGAACTTGTACATTTACAGGTTCATGCCAAGCACCCCTTGTGATTGGGCCGTTTATACTGCAAGTTGAGTACCCAATTTGAAGAATTTACACAGACCCGGTGCTGGGCCCATTTAAACTTTAACAAATGCTCAACTCAACCTGATCACATTCAATTTGCACCCATACTTGTGATACAACAGGCTAGCAAAGCCACCTCACCATCTTTGCCCTTCACATTACATTTCCAATAAGATTTCTGGGGATACATTCTCTCAGTAAAGTTGAGACCTTAAATCTCTTATCTAGCTAACCTATCAGCAAGACTGTTAGCTGATCTTCAAGCACAAGTAAACTTCGTACCTACTGACCTTGTCAGGCTTCTCACTTCTCTTAGGATGTATTGATACTGTCACGATCCTAAACTTCCATTTCTAAGCCACCCTTTGCACATTCCAAATGCTCCAAGCATAAACACACAGTTTGATGGTTCACAAGACTGGAAGACATGTACACACCCACATATGGTTAGATGGTTCACAAAAGCATATGGTTTTGTCTACTTTTCTATGTATTCCTCATTTCATAGATCTGAGAAAAGATAACCATATAAGTAAGTAAGTAGAGCTTGTTTCTCGCATTTTGAGTCCAATTTCTACCATTGTAGGACTTGAAGAGAGCTCCCCTTGGAACTCTGAAGATTAGCATGGCCCTTGTGCAAGGATGACATGCATAAATCATGAAATCGTCCAAACTTTTTGGTGTCATTCCATTCCACCAAAAGTCAGTGCCTTTTGCTGGGAAGTATTCCATAGATGCATTAATGCTTTGATCTGCTATAAAAGAAAAGACTAAATTGGTCCTTGTTCCCCAACTAGTGCTTTCTATGTAAGTTGAATGGTGAGGCTGCTCTTCATTTCTTAATCTCCTGTTCCTTTGTTTGCTGTGTTTGGGAAGGTTTTTTTTCTTCTCTTTTAGGTTGCAAGTGGAACCCTCCTGCCAGTTTGGAAAGGTTGTTTAGCACTTTTGTTATGAGAAGCACGAAAAGGAGAGGTAGGATCCTGTGGAAATGTACAAGGGCAGAAGTGATTTGGATAGTGTGGGAAGAAAGAAGCTCAAGGATTTTTAGGGAGAGGGAAAGGAATAAGGAGACAGTGATAGAAACTGTAACTTTGAGAGTTGTGCATTGGGTAAAGACCTTGAAATTCTTTTCAGACTTCAAAGTGGAGGACTTCTTCAGGAGTTGGGGGGCAATAGCTGGCTCTTCCTCTAGGAAACAAAAGCTCCTAGAGGTCTGATCACCTCTAGTGGGTGGGTGGATGAGACTGAATTTTGATGGCAGTAGTGTGGGCAATCCAAGCCCCTAAGGAATTGGAGGGGTGATTATAGATGAGGGTGGTTTTATATGTGCTTTGTTCTCAGGCCCAATGAGCAAGGTGATTCAGTAAGAGAAGAATTTTTAGCAGCAGTTTTTGGGGTTGAGAAAGCTAAAGAGATAAGATGGTTTAGCTAAGCAGGGGGTTTGAAGACAACATAGTACTGGGCACATTTGTTATACAATATTGGATAGCTGTTTATGTAATGGGTTGCTAGTCTCTCACAACTTCCCTATCACCTTCCTATTTTGACTTCCTTTCCTCCCTAGATTCTGTGTTTATACCCAGGAATGTTAGTGAGACTCTCTCTAAACCTGAGTGGAGAACAACTATGATAGAAGAAATGGAGGCTTTGATTAAGACCTGGGCATGGGGGATAGTTGATCTTCCTGCAAAAAAGGAGACAGTTGGATGTAGATGAGTGTTCAGTGAGAAGTAGATGACTAATGGTAGCATAAAAAGGTACAAGGCAAGGTTGATTACAAAAGGGTATACACAGACCTATGGTATAGATTATCTAGAGACCTTTGCACCAATAGCTAAGATGAGCTCAATTCAGATCCTCTTGTCTCTAGCAGCTACTTATTCATGGTCGTTCTTCCAGCTTGGTGTCAAAAATGCATTCCTTAATGATGACTTGCAAGAGAATGTATATACGGACCTTCTATCGGTTTCTATGAGAATGTTGGTGAAGGAAAAGCATTCAGCCTAAAAAAGTCATTATATGGTTTAAAACAATCACCTAGGGCATGGTTTGATAGGTTTAGGGGGCATTAATCCATTTTGGATACACACAAACCCAATCAGATCACACTTTCTTTGTTAAGAGGAGAGAAGCACTTGTGTCAGTAGTCAGTACTAGTTGTGTATGTGAATGATATAGTTGTTATTGGGAATGGTCTGAAGGAGATTAATGCACTCAAGAAGTCACTGCAGCAGGAATTTGAGATTAAGGATCTAGGTGAACTAAAATATTTTTTGGGGATTGAGATTGCAAGATCCAAGCATGGCATATTCATCCCTCAAAGGAAGTATGTGTTGAACCTGCTGCAGGAAACTAGGAATCTAGGAGTGAAACCAATTGATATTCCTATTGACCCGAAGGCCGAACCACAGAATTAATGCTTTGGATGGTGAGTTGGTTAAGGATATTGGGAGATATCAAAGGATAGTAGGTCAGCTACTATATTTATGTATGACATGCGCAAACATCTCCTATGTTATTAGTGTTGTGAGTCAATTATGCATGCTCCTTGGGTTCAACACTAGAAAGTGTTAAGACTGCTGGAACAGACCAACAGAAAGCAGTTAATCAGTTTTACAAGACGAGGCCACGTCAACACAACCATCCACTTGCAACAGCTGTAACAGAAAGACAATCAAGATTGTAAAACAGTACAAGTAGTAGAGCAGAAGAGGAATAAGACATTGATTCTTTCAGCATTAAACTCTCTCTCTCTCTCCAAGAATTCAGTAGGTTGGCCCCTCGAAGAGCCCTGAGTTAGGCAGGTTCCTAACAAATTGGTATCAGAGCCAGCATGACCAACACAAGAAACACGTCAGTAGACACCCAAGTGGATCAGATGGAGGTAGAGATCCATCAAATGTCTTCAGATCTCAAAGAAATGAAGGAAGGTTTCATTGCTTTCCTCCTTTGACTGGAGTAGGGGGGCAACGAACAACGATAGAGGAAGCCAAGAAGAGCGCAGCTATGAAAACAACCGCAGAACAGGGGCGGCAACGAGAGTAGCCAAAATCGATTTTCCCATCTTCTCAGGCGGCAACCCAACTCGGGATTCTTAGAGTCGAACGGTATTTCGATTACCATGAAACACCTAGGCAAGATAGGTAGCTCTAGCTTCTGCGCATCTTGAAGGGGAAGCTATCCTTTGGTTTCAATGGTACCGAAGGGGCACCCTCGGCAAACTTGGGTAGACTTCACGGGCACCATGACTGTCCGTTTTGGATTGTCTAGTTCAAAGATCTTGATGAAAATTTGGCAAAGCTACGGCAGGTGGGATCAGTAAAGGATTACCAGATGGAGTTCGAAAGGCTGGCCATGAGAGTCCAAGGGTGGACGGAGAAGGCATTGGTGGGAAGCTTCGTTGGCGGCCTAAAAGAAGAACTATGATTAGAAGTGAAAGCGATGCAGCCCATTTCGGTCATCAATGTGGCAGCGCTAACAAGATTGTATGAGGATAAGTTCAGTCGAGCAAGAAATGTGCAATGGCCATGGGGTCCAGGAGCAAGAAAGGACGATAGCACCAGACAAGGAGGAAGGAGTACTGGGCCCAGGCCCACTGGTTCCTTTCAAACGGCTGACCTGGGCAGAGATGCAAGCATGCAAAGATAAAGGTCTCTATTACAATTGGGAAGAGAAATTTGGGTCGGGCCATAGCTGCAAGAAACAACAAGCATTTCTCCTCTAAACAAATGCCGAAGGGGAAGACGACCTCACCGGTTGCGGAGAATCTAACCCAGGGTGGGAAATACAATCCAATGGCACGCCTGAAATATCTCTACAAGCCCTAACGGGACTTGCGTCCCCTCAAACAATGAGAGTTGCAGCGCTAATCCAAGGATACCAAGTGTCAATCCTCATAGGCAGTGGTAGCTCCCTTAACTTCATAGCTCAAGTTTTGGTGGATAAAATGGGACTTCCGGTTCAACCAACAACGGCCTTTACGGTTCATGTGGCCAACGGTAATAGCCTATCTTGCAATAGCATTTGCATGGGCCTACCACTAAAGGTTCAGGGTCACCAGTTTGTGTTGGACCTATATCCTCTCCATCTCAGTGGAGCAGACGTGGTGCTAGGCATTCAATGGTTAAGACAGCTAGGACCCGTGGTCTGTGACTGGGCCTGTCTCACCATGGACTTCACATCAGGGAACTCTACAGTCCATCTACAAGGGCAAACATGCAAGGGTCCAAGGCCCATCAGTCTTGCAACACTAACAAAGCAAAGAGGAGATCCAAATCAACCCATATTCATGCACATGGACTCAAATTGGACCAGGCCATCTTTAGCTAACAGCAGCCCAGATGGGCCTAGAGACTTCCAAAACCGCCTACAACAACTCCTTCAGCACTATGGCAACGTGTTCAAAGAACCCCAAGGACTGCCACCATGTCGGGAGCATGACCACCACATCCCCTTCATGCCAGGATCAGCCCCGACCAGTGTAAGACCCTACCGATACCCTTACTTTCAAAAATCTGAAATCGAGAAGCAAGTTCAAGATATGCTTAAGCAAGGGATAATATAGCCCAGTCACAGCCCATTCTCTTCACCAGTATTATTAGGAAAAAAAAAAAAAAAGGATGGGACGTGGCGGTTTTGTATTGATTACAAAGCCCTTAACACAACATCACCATTAAAGACCGATTTCCGATACCAGTCATTGATGAGTTGCTTGATGAACTCAATCAATCCACCATATTCTCAAAACTAGATTTACGAGCTGGGTATCATCAAATAAGGGTACATAGGGAGGATGTTCACAAAACGGCTATCAGGACACATGATGGCCACTATGAGTTCCTGGTCATGCCATTTGGGTTGACCAATGCTCCAGCCACATTTCAAGCATTAATGAATGACATATTCCAGCCATATTTACGTAAGTTCATCCTTGTTTCTTTTGATGACATATTGGTTTATATCCCTAATTGGGAGGAACATCTGAATCATCTATAGGTCACCCTTGCAACACTTGAGGCCCACCAGCTGTTCGCTAAAGAGTCCAAGTGCTCCTTTGGACAAAACCAAGTTCACTACTTGGGACATGTTGTAGAGAAGGGGACTGTAGCGGCTGACCCAAATAAAATCTCCAGTATAATGGGCTGGCCGCAACCCCAATGTGTGAAAGAATTGAGGGCCTTCTTGGGCCTGTCGGGCTACTACCGTCGCTTCATCAAAAACTACGGCCTAATAGCTACTCCATTGACCCAATTGCTGAAACAAGACGCTTTTAACTGGTCAACCCAGGCCCAACAAGCTTTTGAGCAATTGAGACAGGTAGTTGCGAGCCCTCCAACATTAGCACTGCCCGATTTCACAAGACTTCATCATTGAGTGTGATGCCTTTGGTCAAGGTGTTGGGGCTGTTCTCATGCAAGAGGGGCGACCACTAGCCTTTTTTAGCAAGGCCTTAACATCACAAAAGTGGGCCAAATCAGTTTATGAACGAGAATTAATAGCAATGGTCTTAGCAGTCCAACGTTGGCGATCCTACTTGCTTGGTAGACGGTTCATAATTCGGACTGACCATCAAAGTCTGAAGTTCTTATTGGATCAATCAGTTCTATCCCCGGAACAACAACGCTGGATATCCAAGCTACTGGGGTACGACTACAAAATTAAATACAAAGCAGGGGCTGCTAACCGGGTGGCGGACGCCCTCTCACGGCACCCACAATCATTTAAGTTACTAGTATCTTCCCCAACTTCTCCACTCCTGGATCTACTACGAAAAGAAGCCCAATCCCATAAGGAGTTACAGTAGTTGAAGGCCCAAGTATTGGCAAATCGCTCACTACACCTCAGGTACACCATTAAGAATGATCTACTCTTCTTCAAAGGACGCCTGGAAATTCCGGCAGCTTCTGCTCATCTCAGGAAGTTCCTGGAATTATTCCATGCCTCGCCCACAGGTGGCCACTCCGACATCCTACGAACACAAAAGCACATCGCCACACAATTCCATTGGAAAGTTATGCGTACATCTATCTAGAACTTCATAGCCAGGTGTGCAGTATGCCAACAAAACAAGTCGGCCACTACAACACCAGCAGGCCTCTTGCAACCACTCCCAATAACAACCCAAGTCTAGGATGATATATCAATGGATTTCATCACGGGATTGCCCGTTTCTACTGGCAAAACAGTTTTTTTTTTGTGGTAGTGGATAGACTGACGAAATACAGTCATTTCCTACCTCTATCACACCCATTTACAGCAGCCACAGTTGCTGAATTGTTCCTCCGGAAAATTGTGCGCCTACACGGGCTCCCCAGCTCAATTGTATCAGACAGGGACCCTATTTTTATGAGTTGTTTCTAGGCTGATCTTTTCCGCCTACACGGGGTTAAACTGTTCAAGTCAACTAGCTACCACCCCCAATCTGATGGATAGACAGAGGCAGTTAACAAGAGTCTTGAAACATATCTGAGGTGCTTCGTGGGAGATCGACCAAGACAATGGGTGAAGTGGATCCACTGGGCCAAATGGTGGTACAACACCACTTTCCATAGTGCCGCGAGGATGACACCCTTCAGAGCTTTATATGGTTGGGACCCTCCCCCTCTACTTCCTTATGAAAAAGGAACCACCACAGTAGTGGCCATTGAAGAACAGCTAACGCAACGAGATGAGGTGCTAAGGGAACTGAGACAACATCTCTTACAGGCACAGCAATCGATGAAGCACACCTATGATAAACACCACAAGAATGTCCAATATGAAGTAGGTGATTGGGTGTTTCTCATATTACAACCTTTTAGACAGATTTCAGTTGCAAGCTGACAGTGGAACAAACTTAGCTCGCACTATTTTGGACAATTTAAAATCCTGGAGAGAATAGGATCAGTGGCCTACAAGCTGGACCTTCTGGCAACATCAAAACTGCACCCTGTATTCCATATCTCCTTACTGAAGAAGGGCCGAAGTCAGGAGTCATTACAAGTGTGACCCTTCCCGCATTTTCAGAAGAAGGACAAGTGTAGACTGAGCCAGCCCGCATCATTGAGTTCAGATGGGTGCGTCGGGGTGGCAGAGTCATACCAGAGGCATCAATTGTTTGGTCTAACCTTCCGGAAGAGGATGCAACCTGGGAATCCTACTTAGATCTACAATCAAATTTTCCCACGTTAGACCTTGAGGGCAAGGCCGCTCTAAAGGAAAGGGGGGTTGTTAAGACTGCTAGAACAAATCAACAAAAAGCAATTAATCAATTTTACAAGAGGAGGCCACATCAGCACAACTAACCATCCACTTGCAACAGTTGTAACAGAAAGACAATCAAGATTGTAAAACAGTATAAGTAGTAGAGCAGAAGAGGAATAAGACATTGATTCTTTCAGCATTAAACTCTCTCTCTCTGTCTCTTTCCAAGAATTCAGGAAGTTGTCCCCTCAAAGAGCCCTGAGTTAGGCAAGTTTCTAACAGGAAGCCATTGACAGGATACTTGCATACCTAAAGAAGCATCCGGGCAGAGGAATTCTATTCTCAGATCATGAGAATTTGAAACTGGAGTCCTAATTCCTAAAATAATGCAAATTGAACAGGTTGTTTATATGACAGGAGATCCACATCAAGGGTATGCACCTTTGTAGGAAGAAATCTGGTTTCATGAAAGAGTAAAAAGCAATCAGAAGTCGCTAGGTCAAGTGTAGAGGCCTGTTAGTGAAGGGGTATTTCGGTCTTTGTACCTGTTGAGAGTGCTGATATGTACTATTATGTTAGTTCAAGTGCCTCTTACTTAAATAAGGGTACTTATGTCTTTTCCAGTCACATTAATAATATAATAACAGGTCTGGCCGAAACTAGGTTGATTTTTTCCTAATTTTCGAACCAAACCTTTTCTCTTCTCCTTCCTCTTTCTTCCTTCTTCTTTCTTCTCTTCCTTCTTGCTGTTTACTTTACAGCTAACAAACAAAACAGATTTCTAGGGCAGGCTGAACTTTAACAAGGCCGAATATAGATGTATGGCCCACGGTTTTTCAGAATTACTTTGGGTTAGATCCTTGCTAAGTGAGATTGGGATAGATGCAGAGGAGCCCATGATGTTATATTGTGACAACCAAGCTGCAACCAATATTGCTCACAATCCAGTTCAGCATGACAGGATAAAACACATTGAGGTTGATAGGTACTTCATAAGAGAAAGGGTGACAACCGGAGAAGTCCGATTGCCTTATATCTCCTCTAACTTACAATTAGCTGATGTCTTCACCAAAGGGGTGACAAACAACAAGCTTGAACATAACCTACGCAAGTTTGGCAATGTGTGGCATTTACTCCCAACTTGATGGGGAATGTTGAGGATTTTGTGCAGATTTGTTGTTTTTGTTTATTATTTGTTTAGATAGGAAGTGGTGACCACAACACAGTTGGGACCATTTGGAGTGATGTTTTTAAATTTTTTATGCAGTTTTATGTGTTAGTCACCCTATAAGGGCATATTAGTCATTGTACTTATTTTTTAATTAAAGTATAAATACCAATGGGAGAGGGCGGCCAGATCTGATTTCTCTCTCATTATTTTCTCTATTCTTTCTCTTCTTCTTCTCTCTTCTCACAAAATCTCTTCTTTTCTTCATCTTTTTCTACAGTTTTTTATTTCTGCAGATTTCTACTCAAAGCTATAGCACAGTTTAAGGATTATAAACTAGATAGTTTACAGTTGAACTATTGAACCACGAAGTGACAGCTCCAGCAGTTCAACATCCATATTGATTTGAAAAACATTTGTTCAACCATAACTGTTGGCATGATGTAGGCATCAAGAGTTTTATAGACCCATAATTATGGCATAAATAGCATAAAAGCAGAAATTTTACACAAACAGATTTTTCAGATAATGCTGAAAAAAAAACGGGTTTTCAGATAAACAAATAGATCAGAAGCATAGTTCCATAGCTCCTACCTAGGAGAATTTCCAAGACAGGAATCAACTGAATCAGATTAGCTTAACTGTGCAGTGCCATTGTTCATATTTTTTTCCTCATCTATTCTAGAAAGAAGTGATAAATGCAAAGACTAAACCTAGAATTCCACCGGAAATAATAAATAAATAAGCAAACAAGTACCTGCCAATTTTTGCACATGGCTATAATCCTGTCAAAATCTGTATTTATAGCACGTAGAAAGTGATCAGAGGGGCTTTGCATTATTGGGCAAGGAAATCCAGCATTTGAGAAGTGCTGCATGAACAAAATGGTAACAAGTTTGTTTCTTCCAAACACAAATAAAAAATTAACAGGCGATCTGTTGGGGTCCCCCAAAGGACATCATAAAACAAGAACTCAAAAAATGAAACCAAATGCAAGGAAGTGCAAATCTGAGATAAAAGGCAATGTATCAGATCAACATAAAGTTACCTGCAAACATGCTAGTGTTTCTCCAAAAAACAGTGTATTTCCATTTGAAAGCAGACAAATCCGATCAAATAGGCCAAATACTTCTGTGCTGCTTTGATACATAGTGAAAATAAGTGTGCAGCCCGTGCTTGCAAGTTTCTTCAAAGTTACCATCAACAGAAGTGCAGACACACTGCATGTAAGAAATATTATAGTTAAACTAAAAATGATAACCGAAAAGGCAAATATATACCACTTTACTATTATAGATAGAATGTGGACAACCAACAACCACATCCTCCAGATGGTGACATTGTATAGCAACAATCAGTATTAGGCATGGCAAATATGCAAGGGATGGGACTCTCAAACAAACTCACTAACTCAGCTGGACCAGTCCAGGATTTAAATGGAAAATAAGAGGAAGATTCCATGGAAATGAAAAGAAAAATACATAAATAAAAAAGAGGTGACAAATTACATTAGATTGCCAATGGTAACCTACATTTAGATCAAATTATAGGTCCTACCCTTCACAAACTATCATCTACCAGATGATCCTTCAATTTCCTTGACAGAGTCTAACTAAACAAACATTTACATGGGTAAGAAAGTTGATGAAACCTGTCAAGATGATAAAGAGGTTCATCTATAAATAAGATCTGTGGTCTCATCACAAGCTCCCTGGCAATGCTGACACGCCTTCTCTCACCACTAGGGAGGCCCTTCATATAGCAGTGGCCACCAATCAGTTTATTTGCATAATCACCCAAAGACATAGCAATAATTGCATCCTCTACGACACTCTTTTTCTGGGAGAAGCATCCAGGAAGTTGGAGAAGCGCTGAGTAGTATAACATCTCACGGACAGTTAGAGATCCAATCAGTGTGGTTTTCCTCTCCACATAACCCTACAAATCGAAAAGAGATTCCATGTGAACACCTCTGCCCCTGTAACAATCCTCCTTTTATTAAAAAACATAAACTAATTAATAATTAAAAAGATAATTAATGTAATGGTATTTTTCTTGAAAAAGTAATATATTGTATAATTGTACTATGAACAGAACTACAGAAGAGATTACAATCCAGTGCCACATACAGCCAATACCACGGATTATTATGATAATATAATACTATTGCTATTATTATTGTTATTATTTGTTTTATCCTTGTTGGAATATGTTGCTGGGGTGCTGTAATTATTAGATCTTATATTAGGCTATGCCGCCAGGGGCACCTCTGTAATTTTATCTTCTTTTATTGTTTTAACCTGTCCCCCATTATAAATAATAAACAGGGCGCCCAGCCCAATCTTTTGGCCCCCTTCTAAAGACTTTCTTCCCGGTGAACCTCACGGTCCTCACCAGGAAAGAAACAAATTCCACACAGACTGAGAGTAAAGCATCTGGAACACATTCTGATGTTTGAACTCAGGGACTACAGATAACCATGAGATCAGTTTGCTCACAGCAAGCTGGACTAGTTCATCTGAACTTTTTACTTTGTTACAGAAATTTTGGTTAATTCTTTAAGACCATATAGACACTAAAACAACCGCAGGAATGGTTTTCCAGATCAGCTTCCCTTTCTTCTTCAGACCAGGCAGCCTCCAGCAACATAATAGTTCTTTCTTTATATATACACACACACACACACACACACACACACACTAAATATATATATATATATATATAAATATATATACTTAAAATATATAGACGCTGATGTGGCACGACCTGACCTGTTCGACCCGGACGGTCCAACCGTTGACCCACAACCTGGAGTCAGAAACAGTTTAGCCTCCGAGTCGGTTTTTAAAACACTGATCTATACTATTACAAGGCAGATACTTGCCTTGGCTTTGGTGCAAATCATAAAAGTTAAATTTGAGTGCATAATGTCAATTTATATCTTTTACCCTTTACTTGCACACATGCATGGCACATGCCCTTACACTAGTATTGTATAAGTGGAAATTTTTTATTGGTTTAGGTATAGATATGGTAGATATGACTTAAAAATAGGGTAGAACAAAGTTTGTAAAAAATAGAAATAACCCTACGAGTTATAATTCATGATTCCATTTGATTCAATTTTCTCTACAATTTACGATGCGATTATGATTTTCAGATCATTGGCCACCGCCATAGACACACACATGAGACGTGCTACAATCTTGTTGGGAAGCCTAAGTGGGCAACTAAGAACCAAGAATCAAATAAGGGGCAAGGACAGAAGAAGTACAGTGCAGCAAATGTGATAGCACACATGCCCTTACACTAGTATTGTATAAGTGGAAATTTTTTATTGGTTTAGGTATAGATATGGTAGATATGACTTAAAAATAGGGTAGAACAAAGTTTGTAAAAAATAGAAATAACCCTATGAGTTATAATTCATGATTCCATTTGATTCAATTTTCTCTACAATTTACGATGCGATTATGATTTTCAGATCATTGGCCACCGCCATAGACACACACATGAGACGTGCTACAATCTTGTTGGGAAGCCTAAGTGGGCAACTAAGAACCAAGAATCAAATAAGGGGCAAGGACAGAAGAAGTACAGTGCAGCAAATGTGATAGCAAGTGATTCTCAGACTAGCAGTGTGACTGCTAGGAACACCCAAGAGCATCAGATCAGTTTTAACCTAAAGAAGATCTCATTAGCTCACTTTGCAATCACCTAGAATCCTATGGTAGGGCATTGTGTCAGATGGTAGTACGACTGGTACTCCCTCCACCTCATTTGTATCTACAACAGATGCAACCTCTGCTTTCCATGTATCCACTCTTGCCTCTGGTTTTCCAATGGATCATTGACTCAAGAAGCACAACCACATGAAAGTGGAGGTGTATGCAGATGCAGACTAGGCAGGTGCTATGGATGAAAGGAAATCGACCAGTGAGTATTGTACTTTCATAGGCAGAAACCTACTGACATGGAAGAGCAAAAAGCAAAGTGTAGTTGCACGGTCAAGTTTTGAAACTAAATATAGGGCCATGGAACATGGGGTTGCTGAGGTGCTTTGGATAAAAAATCTATTAGGGGAGTTGGGGTTTCATGTTGGCAATCCTATCTCCCTCTACTATGACAACAAGCAACCATAAACATTGCAACTAATCCTGTCCTCCAGGATAGGACAAATCATATCGAGGTGGGCAAGCATTTTACAAAGGAAAAGCTCGAAAGGGATGAAGCATGCACTCCTTATGTTAGTTCAAAGGAGCAACTTCCTTCTCTTCTCTTTTCTTCTTTGATTCTAAGTGGAAAACAGATATATAAGTTACCATAGTAGTTACAATGATGAGCCATAATGGCACCAAGACCTAAGAGGAGTCTGGTGCAACTTGACGAAAATGAAAAGCAAAGTTTCAACTTTTAAATTATGCTAAGATTTAGTATTTTATTCCTATTCTAAGCCATATACAAATGTTTAGAAGTAGTTACTAGGTCAAAATACAAAATCTTGACTAAGACTGAATTTATGTTGGAACTAAGAATTAAATCTTTGCTAAAAGATGTAGAGGAAGGCTCCAAAGTAGCTGATTGGGAAATTTGTGTAGTATGATTAAGGGATAATGATAGAATTTTATTAAGCAAAAGATAATAATAAACCTTATAGTATAGGAAAAAAGGAGGGCAAAGAACAAATGAAAAAAAAAAAAACAAAACAAAACAAGAGAGCTTTGCAATAGAATATAGCTGTCACTACACAATTAGCAATTCTTCTCTCTCCAGCCCAGTCCTACCCAAAGCATCAGCTAAATATCACAATTCATTGGGATCCATCTAAGGAGCCATTTGATAACAGCTGAAGTGGCTAAACTCAAATGAATTTCTTTTTATTGAGCAAAAAGGTAAAGTATGAATTCTGTTTTTTTATTTTTTATCAATAACTGAAATGAATTCATTAAAACGGGAGTTTTTTTTGATATATGAGTAAGATTTTATTAAACCAGCAAATAAGAGTTACATGCAACCCATGGAAAGGCACGAGATGCAACCTTTCCTTTAAAACTAGTTATAGAATTATTATAAGTACAAAAGAAATTACATAGAAGCCCAAAATAAAGTAGCTCGAAGAACCCTCTGTTTTGCAGCTGAATCAGCCATTGAGTTTGCTGATCTACCTACCCATTGAACTCTGATTGTCATATTCCTTGTTAGCCATTGAACCTTTTTGAGAAGATCTCTAAAACCCCATATCACAGTGTCCAGATCCTTCAGAAAACCCACTATCACCTGGGAATCCCCTTCAATAATCAGATGCTCTATGCCTAGCTGATTTGCTAGCTGGATTCCTTGTACAGCATCAAGTAATTCGGCCCTTAAAGAGTCTCCCACACCCACAGGACCCGAGTACAAAGATATAATGCTACTATCTTAGTTTCTCACCACTCCTCCTATGTCTAAAGGTCCTAGATTTCCTCAGCTACTTCCATCAAAGTTTAGCTTAATAAACTCCTTCCCTAGTGGCATCCATTCAACCACATGTCTGTCCTTCCTCGGCTACTTCCATCAAGCTTAATAAACCCCTCGCCTAGTGGCATCCATTCAACCACATGTTTGTCCTTCCTGGTAGAAGTATTATCCACTGCTAACCAGCTTCTCCATATGTCATCAAAAGAGTATGCATCAAAGAGCTTTAGAGTTTTCAGCCACTGAATTGCCCTTGTCAGAATACATTCTTTAACTTCCGAGAAGCTCCTTTCTTTTTCACAAAAAATTCCGTTCCTTTCTTCCCAAACTGTCCACAACAAAGCTGCTCTTATGCACTTCCACAAAATTCTCCCTCTCTTTGTGTGCCATTAAAAGATAGAGGGATTAAACAGCAAGCTAGTATCAAATGGCAGGTTCTACCTACACTCAAACAACATAAAACTCCAATTCCATAAAGCTGTAGCAAAGGAGCAAGAGATCAGTAAGTGGTGATTGTCTTCATTCTGAGATTTACAAAGAACACACCAATTAGGGGATAAGCACCATTTTGGTCTCCTCTTTTGCAGGTTTTCAAATAAACAATAGGAATACAACAAGGAGAGATAAACTCTCTTAACTCTTTCAAAAGAGAAAAAAGACTACAATACAGCTCAAAACAGTTGATTTATTCCCACCCCTTGTTTGGCCAACGTATTAGCAAAGGAGTTAGCATTCCTTTTCACCCATTGTATACAGACCTCCAAGTCTTGTAACAGCTTACTAAGTTTCCTTCTCTCATAGATGTAACCCCCACTAACCAGTATCCTCCTCCTTTAGCAACCAATTTTCAATCAACTTACTAATATTCAGTTCGTAGCTTTTTGTTCTCCTTCCAAGGCAGCAAATATTTTAGTCCTCAATAAGTTGCCTATACCAATAGGACCTGAAAATAGCACAATAACCCTTAACTCCTCATTCTTGAATACTCCTCCAATGCCTAAAGGACCTAGATTTCCTTCACTACTGACATCAAAGTTTAATTTTATGAAACCAAACAAGCCTAGTTACAGCCTTACAAGAAGACGAGCTAGTAATTTCAAACCAATTCCTCATCAAGTCACCAGCATGAAAGTCCTCAAAGAGTTTCAAGGACTTCACCCAATGCACCACTCTAATTGTAATGATTTCAATTAATGCATTATTGTTTCCTTCAACCCCTGAGAAGTTTCTTTGGTTCATTTTTTCCCAAATTGTCCAACAAACAGCTGCCCTTGTACACCTTCAAAGAATCCTCTCCCTCTTCTTCCAACTAACAAAGTTAAGCAAACAAGTTTTGTACATTTGGTGGGGGTTCCACCTACACCCAAACAAAGAGCGAAATCATTTCCAAATTGAAAAAGAGAAGGGGCAGGAGATTAATAAGTGATAGCAGGACTCATCCTTGGCTTTGTAGAGAAAACACCAGTGCGGGGATATGGACCAATTGGTCTCTTTCTCTGGAATAAGTCACAAGTGTTAATTCTTTCCATAAACAATTCCCAGTAAAAAGCTCCTACCCTAGGTGGAATAGGTTCACTCCACACCTCTTTAACAAGAAAAGGAACTCCAAGTCTATCACCCGATTAAGTTAAGGAATTAAAGAAGGACACACAAGAGAAAGAATATGAGGAAGAAAGAGTCCAAATCCAACTATCACTTCTTCTTTTTTATGAGTATCCAACTATCTCTCCTTGCATAACTTACAACCACTCTCTCAAAGCTTTGGAGAAAAGACAAAACATCAAATATTTCAGGCTTGTGGAGACCTCTTCTAAAGCCCGGATCCCACTCAAGACCAGACCTTGAGTTGGACTGAACCAAGAACGAGGAGATAGGCTCATCCCTACGATTTGACAGGGAAAAAAGAGATGGACATTAGTCCTTTAAGGGAGAGTTGAAACACTAGATCATGCATGCAGGGTTAAGGTAAAGTATCAATTCCATTAATCAGACAGTGAGATGCCATACAAAATGTAGTCAGCATAAACTTAGTGACCAGTATACCCTATTCAAGAAAATAAAACCTCAAAATTTGTTTTGTTAATTAGATCAATATAAGATTTTCAATTCACATATACATGGATATCATCCAAATAACAAGTTTTAATGTGATCCTTTTCTATTTAAATTCATTCTTTTCTCAAGTTCATCATCAATTTATCATAGATAACTCTTTCCTTATTTTCCTTTATGAAATATATTTGAAATTATGCATGGTTTAATTAAAGTAGTCAATTTTTAATATCTTAAACTCTTTTAAAAAGATAAACTATAGTAGCATAAGAAGCATATTCATATGTAAATAATAACTATAATTAAAATAATTGATCAAAAAATATTTATAACCAAAATATCAACTAATGGTACTAGAGTATAATCTATGATGATACAATAACGTTTCAAACACTTAAAATTGTTATTGGTGGAGGAAGAAACCACCTTGAAATGGTACAATCATTTCAAACATCACTTTTATCACTTTATAATGATACAATAATTTAATAGACTGTCTTTTTATAATTTCAAAAAATAGCAAATAATTTATCTTTAAAAAAAATATTTTCATATTAATATTTACAATGTTACAAAAAAAATCACAATAAATCTACATGAAACTTCTGATATTTTTTACATAATTTTTGTTGTTAAGTGATTGACATTTCCACCAAAATCATCATTCTAAACCTTGAATATAAGGACCCAGAGAAGAGCTTCTAGTTTCTACCTTACACATTTCCTGCTCCAATTCGACCCAAAACCCATAATAATCTTACCTCTACAGTCCCTAAAAGCTCTCCTTATACTTAAGGACTAAGGATTTTAATAGAATACCAATCAAAATTTAGGTTCACTACTCCCTACATGAGAAGTACCACAACAAAGAGCCTATCTTTGAGTTAACAAAGAAGTTGAAGAACTTCTTAGCAATAACCAGATAAATCAATAAGACTCTCCCTTGTGACACATGAAACAACTTAGCAAGAAGGGCGAAAGTTAGCTTGTAGAGAAATTAGTACTAAGATACTCCAAAGTTTAGCATCACCCAAGGAAGTTATCCCCCAAGGAAGGTCATAGGCATGATCATGGTTTAAAGTATCGACACACCCCGATATGCCAGTAGGGGTGTATCAATTCTTTTTACCCAGCACTTTTTTTAGTTTTATTTTCAAATTTTCAGTTTAATATATGCTTTAATATTGCTTAATATAAAAACATTGGTTTCCCGAAAACACCTTTAAATAGGTGTATTGGAAATCCAAAGATATGATACAATATGCCCAATACGGGGCATATCGTATCAATACTTTGACCTTGGGCATGATTAGTTCATGGCTACATTCACAAGGAGTTGAAGGCAATTGGCATGATGGTTTCACAACTACATATATGGAAGGATTTCAAGGAAATGCCTCCTTATTTTATTTCTGAAACCTGTTGCACAAATTATAGATACTATTTTATTTGTACCTTGGGATCTTAATGTAGGTCCTATTGTATAACACTTCTTGTACGCATGCAACACGTACTATTCCTCATAATTTCTTGATGATAATTCAATTATAGATTACCATTTACACACAGAAACCAAACTTTTCTCTCTCTTGTGGAATTCCAAAAAGGTTGTCAGGAGGTCTTGAATCTCAAAACTCTTAAAAGAAGGCATCATGTAAACAACAGGCCCTGGTAGCCTATCACTATTCATTTTAAAAATAGCTTCTTTCATTTCCCCCTTAAATCCCCTGATAAGCAACAGTGAACGGCATTTATTAAGAGTAATAAGTGGTAAAGCCTCAGAATTCCAGAAAACTTGAAGTGGAGGAGATCAGAACAGGCCAAGGCTGATACGAAACAGATAATTGGTCCATCCTAGAGGTAAACATTAGTCCCTGATCAAGGTGCCTCCGTACCAGCTCATCTCCATTGGCTGCATTCCTAGCTAGAGAATCTGCCATATGGTCAATATCATTTGCAGATCCGGGTACCCAGCTGAACAAGAAGTTCATATTGGTGCATAAATGTTTTGCCTCACTAATCAGGAATTTAGGGGACCATGGGCCTCTCACATTATCTATGATCCAGCATATTACTACTTGACAGTCACCCTCCACAATTAAGCCATTCTAATTCAAAGGGTAGGCTAGCTTTCAGACTTGGAGCGAGGCAAGAACAAGAAGATACCTAGACCTACCAAACCTCAGTAACTTAACAGTGTAGTTCCATCATCCATGATACCTCCTAGAAAAGGTTTTTTGACTGTGTCCAAACAATGAAACTACTAAAACTAGATAAGAAATGCATTACTAATTCCCTTCATGGCATTACACCATATTTTTGCTTATTATCAATTACGTATCAAAATCTTTTCATGCGATGGAAAAATCTCAGGCTGATAAGAGCAAAAATATGGGTTCAAGTCTGAGAACAGCCACTTTGGTTTGTGCGGAAAGTGTCAAAGATTGTGTGTGTGTGGGTGGGTGGGTGGGGGGGGGCATCTGTAAACACACCGGATTCATTTCTAAGAACCATATTGATACACAGATAAAGAGGGCAACAAAGTTCATAGAGTGAAGGAAGAACCACAAAGAAAATGTGGACAAAATCAACCACAGATAACATGATTGAAAGCAAGAACTTACATAAGACTACTGGTCAAAAAACAAATAACTTACATAGGATCCATACGGCAAGCAGGATTTTGCCCCATTTACAAACACTTCACCATATACTTTAGCTGGCTCATGCAATCTACCTAAAACGATAATGAGACAAACAACATTTCAGTTTTAAAGCTTTAAAAAAACCATCAAAATCAAAGATTGAAATACTTGAGTAAAATATAGTATAGTCAAATGAAAATAACCTGCAATTGCCCCTAGCATTGTGGACTTCCCAGATTTGGCTGGCCCCATGATCACTGTAAGTGTTCCTGGCAAAGCATAACCACTTGAGCTCTTCACGACCTTATCAGAATATTTCCTCTTTCCCTTGATTGTGACTGTCAAGTCCTTCCAAACAACTGAAGCTCCCGCAATCTTTCTTGCAACAACTGATCCATCAGGCAGTGGGGGG
Organism: Nelumbo lutea; assembly: GCF_056320005.1. NCBI lineage: Eukaryota > Viridiplantae > Streptophyta > Magnoliopsida > Proteales > Nelumbonaceae > Nelumbo > Nelumbo lutea. The sequence continues at coordinate 56,688,762 of NC_142685.1, forward strand.
GATGGCAGTGAACCACTATTAAGCTTTGAGAGAAAGGGGGATGCCGTCGTTGCAGCGTTGATTGAGTCACCTCCTTCTTCCACTCTTAAATCAACTTCTGTGTCATCCCACTCAGGCGAATCCTCAAATGAAATGGGTTGTCTTATAGATCCAGGTTTCCGCAAGTAGAAAAAGTTGCTTGAGGGCACCCTACTTGTAGGACTACTAGCAGACGAAGAGGAAGACCTGTAGTGATCAGATTGTGACTGAATTTCGTCCATTCTCATCCCAGAATCCTAATGACCCAAACACAGAAATTTCCCAGGAAAAAAAAAAGAATAATAACTAGCGTTGTACTACAAGACTAGTGCAACCCAACATAGATTAAATCCTTCCCCACCATCCAGACTAAAGAACTCTATAGCAAAGCTAATTTAGCTCTTCACTTCCAAACTTTCCGGCTTTGGAGACTACAAGCTAGTAGAACAACCATATGAACCTGCAGCAACAGAATAAAAAGGAATTAAAACATCAATCAATATAACAATTAAACTATCTCGTCCCTTTATGCAGCTCGTATCGTTTACTCTGGAACTTGCTCCATTCCAGTGGGAAAACCCTTAAACCCAGACGACCCACAAAAGTATGAAACCATTGGAACCCCTTAATGCCTTAACTCACCTAACGAAGAACACTTTCATCCGCATTTCTGATATGAAGAACATATTTAACAATACCCAATTCATTTCTCTCAAAAATAAACCAAAAACCCTAAAACCATACAAAACAAATATCCAATAAAAAGAAAGAAAAGCTGACGTCCAAATGCAGCTTCAATGTTACTGAAAAGCATTTCTTCTCTAAAGCTGAAAAAAAAAAAGAGAGAAGACAAATGCAGAAGAGCACTCTAATATAAAAACAGAGAGAGCGAAAGAGGATACCTGGACGCTGGATCTGATGAGTAGGAGGTGAGCTGAGTGTCACTTTCTGGGTCCTCCACGCTAATTAATTCTGAGAGAGAGCTAGAGTGAGACTGTAATGAGTGTTTGTGCTTTTTTAAGGAATCTTTTGACCCGTTTTTTCCTGTTTTACGTTGTTTGTTTTTTCTTTCTCTCATCCTTCTTTTCTTTTTGTTTCCATCCTGTAGCGAGGAAATGGAATCAGAATCTACACTCCTGCGAAACAAAAGCATCAGATTGGAATCTTCTATTCTGCAGCTCTAGAACTCGAAGTTATATAAAAGGAAAGTATTCCAATCCAACGGTTTCTTAATATGCTCTAACAGTTAGGTGGAGCCAACGTTGTTTTGTTTGGTCGGGGAAAGTGTGGCAGGGCCAGCGTTCATTCCACTTTGTTCCTGAACCCTGGGCCCACCTTGTAAAATAAAACAAGTATTAAGTATAGTAGAAGCTTCTCAACTCTCAAGTAGCTGTTATTTTAATTAAAAAATATTTTTTTGTTATTTTAATTAAACAATACTCCCAGATACATATGCACTACATGTGTGAATATTTTAATTTTTAAAAGTAATCCCTTAGGTTATTGACAATTTTTTAAACCTCCGGCCCAGAGGTTGAACCACTTTTTCCTCTGGCTCAACAGGCCAATGGTTCAAATGTTTTGAGTCCTAAGCCGTGACATAATCATAACACCAAAATTTTCAAAGAAATGAAAATAATACAAAAATTCATGACTGTTAGGTGGGTTAGATGATTCAATGGTCAAACCATTTAGGTTAATAGGTCATTGACCAACAATAAAATGGTTTTTATCTAGTATGGCATTTCAGAGGTTAACACCAAGTTTTCAATCCGGCGTTGACCTAGGCAAATGAACCATTCAAACTGTTACCAATACCATTTCTGGTTCAATATTTAGTTCAAAACCGTTGATTTGGTCTGAAACTTATGGTTTAGGTGGTTTAACTATTGATCCATTTGATCCAATTAATGAATTGCAAGTCATATAATGCATATTATATAAAAAAACTTAATGAGGCCATAATTTTACACTTGATTGTTGGATTAGGGTGATTTTTTTTTTTTTTTTGTATTGTTTTTGCAAGGGATCAAGGTGCCTTGACCCACTATTTCTATCAAAAAAATGTTTGACCGCCTCAAGCCTTAATCTTTAGGGAAAAATTCGGGTATAGTGCCACTTTAGTCCCTGAACTTTAAAATGTGATAATTCAGTACCTGAACTTTCAAAATGTTCCAATCGAGTACATGTCGTTAAGTGACATATGAAAAGATACAAATGTCCTTTGGATGTCATGTAATTTTCTTTCAAAAAAATTTATCTTTAGCCATATCCCTAAAGACTTGGGGGCATGATAAAGCCTTTCCAGAGTAAAGTTGGGGCAAAATTACTTGAATTGTAGCATTTCCAATTGATGAGGGCGGATTTTGCCCTCCAATAATGTTGTGACACATGGCATCTTGGTACAGCTAGATGTACATAGACGCCACCTAAGCAGTGACTTGGAGTCCCAGATCGTGGTTTCTCTTTGCCCCGACCTAGCAACATTCATTTGCTGCCAACTTGGCGACCTCGACCACAACTTAGGCTGACTAGGAGCACCTCGTTTAGGGTCGACCTGTAGCACATCGTCGCTAGCCGATATGACCTCGATGCGAGGAGCGACCTCCCTCGAGAGCTTGTCGACCTAACTGAGGTCCATGAGGCGACCTGCGAGTTGTGTTTGCCGACAAATTTGGTATGCATATCCCAACACTCCCAAGTTTCTCGGAAGTTGGTCTACGTACCGAGTATTCCGGAGGATGGCCAACGTGCGTGGCAGTTACTTTCGGGGATCTCAGACTAGTTAGGCGACCTCTCAAAAATCTCAGATGCCGTGCATGAAGCCCACACCAAACAAAGTCTATATAAAGGCACCAACCCCAATGACATGAAAAGGTACGCGCGATTATTTGCTTATTAGCTTTATCTACACTCAAGCTTTCAGCTCGCAACCAAGACAACACAATACTGACTTAAGCATTAGAGCGACCTCGCCGGGCTAGACACCATGGGTCCTCTAACATTGATTCCTTGTAGGTTTTTTTGAAGAGCTACATAGCTCAACACCCAATCTACCCCCCAGCTTGGCCTAATCAACTTGACATCCAAATCCTCATCCAACAAAAATCCTCCACTTCGACCTCTGAATCATCGACCACCTGAAAATAATCCAAACAAGAGGGTGCTATAAAAAAAAAGGGCATCGTCACCAATGGCTTCCTCTACTTGAGAATGTAGATTGTGTGGGGCAGTGTTGAGGACAACAATTTTAACAGCTGCACGGCCTTCATATTCCCTTTGACAACCAGGAGCCCTAAAATTTCATTTACAGTCCCGTCTTCAAAACCAGAATACATCCATTTTCCATCAAACTGGAATCCCACTACCCATTAATAGTATGCGAGTCATAACTCATCACCGGTTGAGGGAATGTGAGGGTTTCCAATAACAGCCATGTATTACTTATTTGGGATTATTTCGAGACGATTAACTTGAGAATCTGGGTATTGAAGAGTCTATAGCACCGTCCACTCTATGCCTCCAAAAACCGAATTGTGTGATCATAGCCAGCTGTTACAAGGATCACCGAAGATTAGCTCATTTTTTTTTATGAAAATTAAATAAAGAAAAGAATATTATAAAGTGTAAGACATGTTCGTAAATAATCAGATAAATAGTGATACAACCATTTCAACTCCTATTTCTTTATTGAAATTAAATGGGAAAGGCAAACAATGAAACCAGTTTTAACGCCTTTTATTTTAAGAGTTGTGCACATAGTTTTCATGTGGGAACTACCAACAACCTTGTATGTTTATTTGTTTTCAGTTGCGAGAAATGATTATCATGGTGGTGGACCTGGTGGTCTGCGCTTACAACATCACTTGGCACTGACAAATCAAATTATTCAAAACAGAAAACATTAGAGTCCGGGAGAAGTACGACAGAGGGTACCTTGAGACGACTCTACATCTATGTTTGATGTTTATGAGACGACTAAAACTGCATGTACACACCAGTGTTATTTCATGCTTTTATATATTTCAGTCAATCCCACTTGGGATGCTGCTGCTAATTATTTATTGGGATACACAAACGTTAGATTAGTCGTCTTCAAGCAAGTAAGGACAGTTACAGACAGCACCTGCACCTTCAATCTCCTCACTGTCTCTTGGTTTTCGTAGTGAAGGGCGGCTTTGATCTTCTGCACCGTGCAAGATATGAGGTTGAAACAGGTGTAGAGAGAGAGTTCTCAATCCACATGGTGCTTCTCAGCCGGCGGAACTCAACCGGGTTAATTTCCGGTGGGTGGGTTACGAAAGGGTAATGGTTTCAGGGTTTTCAGTTCGAAGTGAATGGAGAAGACTGGGAGAAGAAACCCTTTGAGCAAGAGAGGAATTAACGGGGGAGCCTGAAACGGCGTCAAATTGATTTTGCACGCGTCTCGACACGTGTCGCGTTCTGGTTTTGTGGGACGTTTTTGGGGGGCAAATCCGTAGGGGCATATGCGAACCCCTGAGAGAGCGCGACAACTCCTCGAATTTGAGCTCAGGCATGAAGTGAGCTCTCTCTTCTTAAGTGAAAGTCGCCTTAGAAGATGAAGCCCCCGGATGTCCCCCTCTTCAAACTCTCAGGCAATAAGTTAAAAGATTCACCACTATCACCAAGTATTGTTTCAGTCCGATGGTAGAAGATGATAAAAAAGTGTTTTTTGAATGATACTTTTAACATTTTAAAAGTTTTAAATTGCATATATCATCATATGATACAGATAACTGACTATCAACAACAGCTACTAGATTGATACATTTTAAAAGTTTGAATATTGAATTGTTGTGTTTTAAATTTCAAAAACTAAAATGGCACTAGACCCAAAGTATAAATACTAATTGGAAATTTTTCCTAATTTTTAATATAAAAATTAAACATTAAATAACATATATTATAAATAGAAGTACATATAAATCAGCGACTGACCTGAATGAAAAAACGGCTCGGCGTCTACATTGGTTTTGGATGAACTGGAATCGTAACCGAGTCACCAACTGGTTAAAAACAATAATGTAATTAGAAACACTGAGGAATCTAAGCATGAGCAGAAGAAGCCAAAGCAAAAAAAATAATAATAATAATAATAATAAAAGAAAAGAAAATAAAAATAAGATATACAATCATAAAAAACGAAGTGTTTTGGTATTATGATGTTGCTCATGAAGTTTAGAAGGTTAGTCAATGGATAGAAATCATGTTCGTTTATGCTTGTTTTAACTTTTAAGAAAACACCAATGTGGTCTCCACAATTTTGTATGGTAGTTAAGGCAATTTTAGAAATTTTTACATATGTTACACATTAGAAAATTAAAATATATAAAAAAAAAAGCAAACTACTTTTTCTGCTTTGTCCTTTTTCTTTTTTTTTTCTTCATGGGTCAGAGAATTGTGATTTTAAAACATTTTTAAGTTTAAATTTATGAAAATTGTCGGAAGGGCTGAGAAGAGACCTCTGATCTGCCGCCCTTCAGACTCAATTGGGTTTTCATGGCACATCATGAATGGAGAGAATTTGCATTTGCATCTCACACGCACATCTCAGCGTGTATTGAGAATATCTCCCAAAGTTGTCATTAGAATATATTTCTAATACATATACAGTTGCCATGTGCTGTGGGGCGCCCATGGGACATACTGTGGGGTGCAGATGTAGACTTGAATGAAGAAAGCATTAGGATAAGAGTTTGGATTGTCGCTCCACTGGGCATGCTTTACAAGTGCCCGCCCCATATGCACATTTCAACTTACATGAAAACATCTCCTGTATTTGTAATGGGGATATGTTCCCTATAAATTCACATCTCCGCCCTGTCAGGAGTTGCCCCACAACACCCCACAACACATTCCCTCCTTGTATTGTAAACATCTCAGGTGATAGTACCAGTCTTATTGATATCATCATTGGGAGATATTCCCAATACATGGTGAGGATATGCTATTGGTATTGTGGGGCGGAGATGTGATCTCATTCCCAATACACGATTGGGATGTGTGGTGGGGCGCCCACACCAATTAATAGAATAAGTACTTTCTTAAAACATGCAAGAATGAAACATGTGAAACTATTGGTTTAAACCAATACAGCATTACTACATGGTGGCTCAATTGGTACATTAACCGATTAGTGCGGTTTTCCACCTACCTTGCAAGTTGATAGTATATTGCATTAAAATACCCATAGAAAAAACCAATACTGTATCAAAATTATAGAAAGAGAGAAGCTATGTAAAATGATATTACATCAGCCAATATAGAGACATTATTCTTCTTCTTCTTTTTGGTAAGGGGGTCTTTGTAATAAATTGGGAAGAGCTGAAAATACCTGTTGACAGGCCCGATTATGGGCCATGAACATTTTGCACTGTTTTGGGTTTGGGCTTTGGACTAGGACCATTTAAATTTTAGCAAAAGACTCAATCCAAGTCTGATGCATTAACAGGTCTAATTGAAAACATGTTGATATAATTGATTAACCACTCCTTATAAGAAATAAGAGACATGATAGGGAGCCCCAGCCTAATTATTTATGTTGGGGTCTTAAATTTCTCATCATTAATTGTCCATGAGCCATTCGGATTTCACCAAAATTCCATCTCTCTCAAACTTATTTGTTAAAACATTTTAATAAATAAAATCTCATTTGTACATCTACTAAGAAGGAGTTTAGATCTATTGCAGTCGGTGACCTGTGCGAGCCACTTATGCTATGTTTGGTTTGAACGAAAGAGTAAGGAAAGAAAGGGAAATGCAGGGAAACTTATACAAGATTTGAAAAGGTTTTCTTTCCTTTCCTTTTCCTACTTTTTTCTTCAAAACAAATATAGCCTTAATGAATGCTAGGAGAAGAGTTTTATTTCTTTTGTTTTCCTTATTTCCAAATTTTAAAATACATCAAAACAAGAAGGGGAGAGGGAGCAAAAAATGAAATCTGATTCAGTCCTCACAAGACTGTGTACATAGTTTTTATGATTGTTCATTGAGAATATCTCCGTACTTATATGCATTTTTTTATGGGAAGATATTCTTAATACAAAGCTGCAAAAGCACTGAGAGAAAAGTATGAGCATGATCTTGTGATGACTAAATCCGGTTTCACAAAAAATGAGAGAAAACCTTTTATTTCTTTAACAAAGGTTTTCATTGAGACGATGTGTTAGAGCACTAAGAAAAGACTAGGAATAATTACATCATCCATCGTTCAATTGCACATCAATGCCAGCCCATTACATCTGGAGTCCCATTTATAATCTACGATAGTTGTGGGGATTTAGAGGTACAACTTGGATTGTCCTGAATTAACATTGTGCACTACATTGGGCTCAGGCCTTTGGGTCGAATCATTCAAATGACAAAAGCTCAACTCGAACCCACCAAGTTGCATTCCTACCAAGAATCTGATTCATTTACATTAAAATTTTCTCTTTTCATGAAAGAGTTATCGTTGGTCATACAAAGGTTACATCATTTTCACTTCACAAGAGAGGTCATACCATTCCTCCCACTTCTAGTCATATTATAATATATTGTTCTCATGAAGTGAAATTGGTAATAGTAGCTAATGCTACTTCTAGGATGGACATGGCATATCCGTCTCATCCCAAACCCGCCCCCATTACTTACTTATGGGGCTCCGTGCCCTGTTAGAGCGGGTTCTTTGACCCCTGAGTGGGAGTCAGGGCAGAAATGGTATTTGTTCACTCCGCCCCCACTATATAATATCATGTTACATGATATATAGATATATAATATAATATAATATAATATAATTTTAAGTAGGTTTCAAAAAAATAAAAGAAAATGCAAATAAGCAACTAAGAATGATTGGGGTGAGGCGGGGCAAATTTAGGGATCCCCATCTCAACAGGGATGGGGATGGGGTTGAGGTTTCTAGCCCTTGTGGGGTTCGGGGAAGTTGAGTTTAAGGTCGGGGACAGGGCATGCAAAACCCAACCCTGCCACACCCTATTGCCATTCCGACTTTTAAGGGATCCAAGTCCAATTCTAAAGAGTTTAGACTATCTTTTCGTAAAAGCTTTTCAACTAGTGGTAAACTACTTATTGGGTGACAAAGAAATTTATCGGCCTATTGTATTTACTACTTAGGTACTGTTTGGTGAGTCTTTCTAAGTAGATCTTTCAACAACCCAATAAACCAATAGATAAGAAGATGCATTGAGCTTTTAGGGTTGTCTTTAATGACCAAGACTGTTTAGTAAGCATTATGGTCTACTAGGCTGTTAAAAACATCCGGAAAGACTATTTTCAACATAGAAAGACCAAAAACTTCATTTGAAGCTTCTTGATTTTTGTCTTTTTTCAGTGTATACTCATCTTTGGATCTTTTCGATTTACGTGATACCAAACGGGAAAAGACCAAATTTTTGTCTTTGAGTTTCCCACATACCTAAAGACAAACCAAACACCACCTTAGTTTTTCCTTTGCAGTGGTTATTTCTTTGCTATTACCATTTTGCTTCCTTGTCTTAGCTTTCCTAGCCATTTGGTACTTTCTTTTTCATTTGAGAATCAAAGAAGGCTTTTTCCATTGCACCAAGCAATTAATTGACTCTAATGGTGCTATTGGTCAGACACATGGTCAGAAACATGCCAAAAAATCTCCACTAGAGGTGCTACTGAGTACCCTCCACTCTTGATCTTGGTGATGAACTCTCAAAAAGTTGCAAACCGCTTCTTGTGCATCAGAGAATATCTGAATTAATCTAAGGCTTCACATGGAAAATAGCTTAATTTTCTACTTCTGCACTAGGTGGCATTACAGTGTTGTACTTAAGCTGCAAAAAAGATCAATTTTCAGTGTTGTATATAATAACCCACAATCCCACATGATGCTTATAGTCCTTGGACAGGATTCACCGTTGAAAAATGAAAAGCTACATGGTGGAGTGTTGTAGCTCGCTGGTTGTTGTGGGGGTGGGATCGATCTAGATGTGAATCAGCAGTTGGATAGTTGGGTCCACATTGATATTGTGGAAAACTAGATAATTGCTTACATCCCAAATTAGTCAAATTGGGGCTAATGCTGAATTTATATCTAGCATTTGGGAGGGCTTTCACACAGCAGCTTCTAGCATTGGAGAGTAGGTCCTTACATAGAAAGTAGTGAATAGGGATGCAATTAACTTGGGTTGTATCAGCCCGAACCCAGTCAAATTGGGGCTAATGCTGTATTATTTTTTTATTTAGATAGTTTTATTTTCTGTATTTACTTTTTATTTATTTTTATTTACTTTTATACTATTTTTTATTATTTATAAATAATTTTTTATTTTTATTTATTTATGATATCATGAGTCGATTCGTTAGACCTGAATGATTGAACCGCTTAACCGGAAATCGGTCCTATGACCAGTTCTGTTTCCGGTTTGTTTTTGAAAACCATGGTTTCCGGGCCAAACAGCCCGACCGTCCGGATCACCGATGACGTGTGACACATTGTTATGGATGTGGGATAGAATGGTATTTGCAACCATTATTCCTTTTGTCAGAAAAGACAGCAATGAAATGAGTGGAATAACCTGACATGTGCTGCAGGAAGCTTCCAAAGTTTTTCCTGTAACATTTGTGGAAAATGTCAACTAGGCGCGCACACTCCCCCCTTCTGAACTGCAAAGACTCATTTTGTGGATAAAATAATTAAATAAGTAAATTATTTAAAGATAGAATCATCTATCTCACTTCGGCTTCACCAATCAAGGAGTAGAAAAATTGAAGGTGCCAATTATTTCATTTGTTAAGACCTCTGACTGGTTGTAGCAGAGACTCGGAAATAAATCATAGTGAGATGATTAGGGTTAAGATGGACTATTCCTGCTATATAGTCGCATGAAGCCCCAAAAAAGAAGAGATGGGAATCAGTGGTCACAAAATGGTGCTCACAAGTCACATCATATTTATAACCACTTTCAGCTGTGCATTGGGAATAAAAACATACAAATAGGAGATATTCTTAACACTGTTTTTGTAAAGATTCAATCTAAATTCTTAAAAAAAAATTCCTTTAAAAGTTCATTTAAAAAAAATAAGAGACAAAGCAATGAACTTTTCAATTAAGCCACTTCATCTGTGATCCAACAGCCCCTCGGCCAAAGTTTTAAATGTTTTTAAATTCTAAATTACAATTTTTTTTGTCCAAAGGAAGAGTAAAGGAGAATGTAACATTCTCTCACTTCCAAGTGTGAAAAGGGTTTAAGAAAGGTAGCATCTAGCAAGTTAAGTCGGCCAAGGAACATAAAAATTGGGTAAATTCTTGAATTCAGGCTCACTTATAGAACCCTGTCTGTTGCCAACAAGATTTCTAGCAATTCAGAAATTGCCATGGTTAAAACTAATTGGCAGTGATTTCTCTCTGTGTCAAGATTCTCAAAATTATGCTTTTTTAGTTAGGTACATGGTTCAAAGTATCAACATGCACAATATCTGAAGTTGTGTGTAGCGTGCTTCAAAGGGGTGATAGTCATGGATTGCAATTGTTTCATCTTTCAATCTTGGAAAACGGATGCATAGTTGCATATTATACGATACAGTGTAATATGTATTAATACTTTCAACCTTGCTTTATTAGTGCTCTTCTGGCGCAAATTAAACATTTAGGCTATGTTTGGTCTGAAGGGAAATATGAGAAACCTTTATAAACTTTGTATTAGTTTTTCTGCCTTTTCTTTCTTTTTCCTATGTTTTCATTCAAAACAAACATAGTCTTAGATATCCTTTCAATGTAAGTAAATGCATTCTATTATAAGGCCATGTTTGGGAGTGCTTGTTCAAATGCTCACTTATTTGCATTTGACACTCATCTTTTTCAAGTGCACTTATTTCATCTTGGAAGTTTGGTGGTCTTTTTCTCCAATAAGTACTTAAATAAGCAATTGTGACTCTTTTGTCTTTCATTTTCCTTCAAATTTTCAAAACATCCAATCTAAAGCGAATGAATCAAAGTACTCTGATAGAAGTGCTTTTATAAAAGTGTTTTCATAAAAGTACTTTGATAAATGTACATCTATAAAATTACTTTTATAAAAGTGTTTTTATTGTGTTCTCGTAAAAGTGCTTCTGTAAAAGTACTTTCACAAAAATACTTTCATAAAAGTACTTTTATAAAACAATTTTCATGTAAAAGTGCTTTTGTAAAGATGCTTTTGTAAAAGTATTTTCATAAAAATACTTTTATAAATGCACCTTTGTAAAAGGATATAATTGGTATTCCAAAAATTTACCATGGATAATTTTAAGAGTAAAAATTTGAATAAGTGCTTATTGTATGAGCACTTAAAAAAGAGCTGGAAATTTGAGCTTAAAAAAAAGTGCTAAATGGTGTGATCTCCACCCCCAAATAAGTATTTATTTCAAATAAACACTTATTTTTAAGCACTCCAAAACATGGCCCAAGAGTTGTTGAAAGAAGTGGAAGAGAAATGCTCACTTACTCATTGTTGGATTTTAATTTCATAAGAGATTAAATCCAATGGGTTTGATTGGTCAATTAAATGAGAAATTGCACCTGCACACTTGATTGAAACAATCAAATTTTCTCTTAGAAAACCAAGTTTTGAACTTGTCCCACATTGGAAAATTATAAGTTTTGTTTTCAGTATTTCAATAGGAGCTGGTTTACACTCCTTAGAATTAGTAGAGGAGAGTATGGGGATTCGATACCATGCAATGCGCACGCATGCGTGTGTGCACGTGTGTGTGGCGCACCCACGTGGCTTGCGATGGGTGGCTTTGGTTTTGATGCATTGCTGACTGTTGATCACCGTTGATGAGATCAACGGTCACGATTTGATCGGGTGTAATCAAGAGGCACAATTCAAAGTTAACAGTCACTAACTGTTAACTACTTTTTAAACAGTCACAATGTTTGAAATTGTGGCTGTTCAAGGTGCCTTCTCTAAACCAGCACCTACATTTTCTTCATACATCTTCTCAAATTATTTAAGGAGCATGAATCAGACTCCAAAACACAATTTCGAAATTCACTCTCTCTCTCTCTCTTTCTCTCTTAGTCCGGTTTGCTACAGTCTCATAGAAGGTTTCTTTGGAGACTCTTCAACTTTGTTGGTTGCAGATTCTCGCCCAAGACTTTGTTGTATCATGATAATGAATTTGCCTGTAATCCAACAATAAACTCAATAAAACTGAGTGGGGGCAAATAACATTCTAAAAATAGTGTCTTCAAACACGCCTCAGAACTTCTCCTCCAAAGTTACAGTAACCCAATTTTCTCCTCCAAAGTCTCAGTAGAAGTGAAAAGATAAAAAAAGCCAATCCTTTGACTTTCATTATTGAAAGGGTTGCTAATAGAATAGGTAATTGAAAGTACCAATTCTTGTCTTGTGCGGGAAGAGAGGTTCTTATGAATAAGTTTGTGGTGTCAGCTCTTCCTGTCTACTCGATGTCTTGCTTCTTGTTACCAAAAGTACTGCTTTAATTAAGCTTGCTGGCTAAGCAGGTTTGGAGGATTTAGCAGAATCCTAACATCTTAACTCTCTTTTGGCTCAAGTGTACAAAGCTTAGTACTTTCCAAATACCTCTATCCTCTCAAAGGTCACCAAGTGGGTTGTTCTCGGGGGGTGGAGGAGCTTGAAAGGGTGCCTTTGGAGGATTAGAAAGGGAACTGCTATAGATATCTGGGAGGATCCCTACAGCTCCAAATTATAAAGTTAATTTGGAAAAGCCCCTGGCCTGGGGTGCTCAATGTCCAAAGTTGGAAGAGCTAATGATTCCTCGATCCCCAAGTTGGAATGGTGATTTAGTTCGTAGTCTATTTCCTCCTAACATTGTAGTGTTGAAGAAATTCTGAAAATCTATTTCCCATCCATTGACTGCCAAGACAAGTTGTCTTGGACTTTAACCAAGAAATGGCTTGTTCTCTATGAAGTCAGACTACTGGGTTGCTACCTCTTTGGATGTTCACTCCATGGTTTTTAAAAATGAATCGATGACCGAACTGGTCAAGGGTCCGGTTACCGTATCAACGGTCCAACCGATCGACTTGAATGGCCAGTCCGTTCTGATAAAAAAATTAAAAAATTTTAAAAATTAGAAAACGGTCAAAGCCGTTCGAATGGTTCAAATAGTTAACCGGCTGAATCAGCGGTTTACTGACCAAAATCAATGGTTTTGGGGGAAAATGAAACCGGTTTCCCGGTTTTAAGACAGTGTCCTGGGTTTTTGTTAACAGAATTTGTATTACAGTTGCACATTTTCTTGCCAACCCTCTTGGTCCGAAGGGTGCTTGGTTGGCTACTGTGCCTCCATGGCAGGGTCCGCTTCTAAGAACTTCTATTGTAAATTGTTTGGTTCCTTTATTTGAGTTCGTTTATAATTTTTTTTTTTTCTTATTAATAAATATGTATGTGCATACATTTGATTGTTTGAGTGGAGCAAAACTGGAGTTCAAATCAGTCCCCCACAAGACTATGCCCCACATGCACATTTCAGCGTGCATTTGGAATATCTCCCGTATTTGTCATTAAGAGATGTTCCTAATGTACGTAAGACATGCTGTGAGGCACAATCTTGGTCCTCTTTTATGGCATTTCATCCAATTCAAGGCGGGGCCTCATTAATACATTGAGGGTCGTGATTTACGGTTTTAGCCCAGCTTTACTCTAGTAGGCATAGCTGATTTTTGAACCGATATGGTTCCAAGAAAAACTGATCCAACAGGGTTATAAATTGACCTTTTATCCCCATATCATTAATAAAAAAAATTCTTATTTATCATGAATACATAATATTAAAAATATGTTAGCTTATTTTTTATTAACTTATTATATTTTTATTTTCATATATATTATGGATTAATCCATTTAATCTTTCTTTTTGTAACAACCTATTTAACCTCGACCTTGATGATTAAACAACTTACCCGTCACTTAGGTGATGTTTGGCATCTAAAAAATCAGCGCCATGTTGGAGCCACACGGGATAAATAAGAATAAGTGATTTTCAATCTGTTTGGTTGGTTGGTTGATTTTTGGGAAATCAACAAAAAAAAATCCTGAAATAGGTGATTTTTAATCTATTTGATTGGTTGATTTTTGTGAGTTTTAGGAAATTGGTAAAAAAACGATTCCTAAAACCGGTCCATCTTGAGGGATCAATTTTCCGTGGTTCCCTGATTTTTAGGTGATTTTGATTTTTTGAGGATGATATGACATTATGTATGTCTCCATGATAAGGATGATTCTAAGGAAAAATAATCACCCTTAAGAATTAGGAGTCCAAATCTGCTCCTCACACAATGCACCTCAAACCAATCTCACAAGCACACATCTCACCATGTATTGGGGAACATCTCATGTACTTAATGTTATTATTCAAGGGAGATGTTCCCAATACATGGTGGGATGTGCTTTGTGAGGTCAGTGTAAGGTGCATTGTGTGAAGAGCATATCCCAATTCGAGAATCAGTGATGTCAATGGGTTGGGTTAAATGGTAAACTTAGCTTGACCATAGGGTCATGATACCCAGCATATATACCAAGTATTTTTGCAATTTTTAGACTTTGTAGCCTTAAAGTTTATAATGCATTTACATGTTGGTTTTGATTTTCTTCTTTTTTTTTTTAAATAGAAAAAGTAACACCTTATGTTGCATTTGTTTGTGGTGTAAAACATCACAGCCTTAAAATCTATAAAACAATTTCTTATTTTAAGTCTTCAAAACATGTTAAAAAAATACAATCAAAATTCTATAGGATCGAGTCAGGTTGAACCCTTTAGGTTCCGGTCAGGTTTAAGAATCATATATTTTTAAATTGAGTCGGCTTGGGATTGGGTTGAGGTGCTGGAGGCTTAGGTTAGGGTTGAGGCAAGCTCTGGTTGAACCCAACCCGTTGACATCCATAATCACTTCATCAATACCAAATAAACTGCTTCCATGACATAAATGATACCAAACAATAAATTTTAGTGATTTTTCAAAAGTCACGGATTATGATTTGGAAAAATCTAACATGTGAGAAAGACATCGTACTGGCAAAGTTTTGACCAATCAAAAACCACCCAGAATTTTAATAAATAACACCTGATTGACTAGTGCATTTATGATATTAGTTGATTGGTCCAAAATTTGTAGATATCAAATCTTTCCTTTTATCATTTTCGATAATCAATAACGAGGAATCATTATTGATGCCAAACATCACCTTAAAGAGAAAAACGATTCCATTTACTTGTCTGTTTTAAAAAAACACAGATTAACGGCACACCCACATAACAACCATACGTGCAAGAGCTCTTAAGCATTTGATCTACCTGATATTGAGGCATGTTTGGTGGTACCGATGGGTTTTAGAGCTAGGCGGGTTTCAAAGAGAGAGAAGAAGAGGAAAAAAAGGGAGGAGAAAAAAAGAAACAGCCGCCATTCTTCACTGTGCAGTGCAGGTCCATCGGGTTTGATGCCGTGTTTGACGGTACTAGTGGCCGTTTTGTCAGCTTGATGACAATTCGTATAATGATTTGGTTTTATGTTTTTTTTGGAGAGGGATAAGTGGACTGCAATGTACCTCAGAAATTTGAATTGTAGCGCTAAAAATCTTAACTCCACCGTAGAGGTGGATTGAATTATACAAAATTAAAAATCTGTTTTTTTTTTTTTTTTAAATTGAGCCAAAATAAAGGATAAATTTGATATTTCGATTTTTCCGTAAGCATTTAACGATGATGACAATGGTTAAAAACGGTAGGAGTAATTTAAGACCATAGATGAATAATAACGATAGAATTTGTAAATTAACTACATAGTAGTAGTGTACGACCAAAAAGCTCTCCCCACTTTCTTTGGAAACAAGGAAAAGAGTCGGATGTTATAAATACTCGATCCAGCGTTCAGATCTCCTACCTTGTTCATTGATTTCTCTTCTCTAGCCAATCTCATCCTCATTGAATCTCGACAATGAGTAACCAAGCTGAATCCTCTGACTCGTAATGACCTCTTACTCTGACCTCTACTAGTTTTCGCGACCGATTCGTCCCTTTCCCCTTTTTATTTCGTTTTTTTTTTTGGATTTTGGTTGAATTTATCGCATTCTGATTGTGGGTTTTTTGAATTGTAGTAAGGGAACCAAGAGGGATTTCAGTACTGCAATCCTGGAGCGTAAGAAATCTCCGAATCGGCTTGTCGTCGATGAAGCCGTCAATGATGACAACTCGGTGGTCTCTTTGAATCCCGAGACAATGGAAAAGTTACAGCTTTTCCGTGGAGATACAATTCTCCTTAAGGTAAAATTTCTATCGAGCGTTCTGTTTTGTTTTGGTTCTTATAGAAGGTTGGGTTCTTAGGGTTCTTTGTTGGTAGAAGTTTGGATTCGGAAGTTTATGTCATGTTTTTAAGGTTGAGAATGGTTAATGAGGGATAAGGTGATTTTTATGTTAGGGCATTCAAAAAACTAGGGCTACTTGGGTTCGGCAGTTCTACCAGATTGGGTTGTGCTCGCCAATGTTGATTATAGGGGTTCATTGGGGTGAGATTCTACCAGATTGGGTTGTGCTCGAGAAAGTTGATTATAGGGGTTCGTTGGGGTGAGATATTGGCTTAAGTATTGTGGTGGAATCATGTATAGTTCTTAAGATCTATGGTGAAGGAGTTTCTTTTAGGGTTTTCGGAAATTTCTATTAATTCTTTGTTCTCGTCCTCTGATTCTGTTAGTTTTGACATCATGGAAACATATAAAAGATGACATCATGGAAGGGTTTCAAAGCAGTTAGGTCTTTGCATCTTCAAATGCAACGTTTTTCAATAGTCACATTGTAGGTTTCCAGAATTCTTTTGGCATTTAGTTGGTCTGGACAAAACACCTGTACCTAAAAGTTAAAGATTTTCAGCATAATAGTCTATAGATATGATAGTCCAGCTCTGTTAGGGATGGTGAGCTTTCTTTCAATTTAGCTTCAGGAATGTGGGATTGAGAATCATGGTAATTAGCTGTATATTTGTTTGTTTATGTTTTTAGGGTAAGAAAAGACGGGATACAATCTGCATTGCCCTTGCTGATGACACATGTGAGGAACCAAAGATCAGGATGAATAAAGTTGTTAGGTCAAACCTGAGAGTCAGGCTCGGTGATGTTGTTTCTGTGCACCAATGCCCTGATGTCAAATATGGGAAGCGTGTGCACATATTGCCTGTGGATGATACCATCGAAGGCGTCACTGGAAATCTGTTTGATGCATATCTGAAGCG
The DNA here is from genome assembly GCF_056320005.1 of Nelumbo lutea. Lineage (NCBI taxonomy): Eukaryota > Viridiplantae > Streptophyta > Magnoliopsida > Proteales > Nelumbonaceae > Nelumbo > Nelumbo lutea. Next base: position 56,706,022 of record NC_142685.1, read on the forward strand.
TGAGTTTCTGAACTGCTAGCAAAATAACTGTATTTTCTTCCTGTTCTCTTGAGTGCATGTCATTTACCTGCTTTTATTTGTCTTACCTGTGACTATGAAATTCTAGACACATTTACATTTTTCTACTTATGAGAAGCTTCTTTTATGCCTAGTTTGACAAAAGAACTAGATTTGTAAGACTTTTGAGGGATGTGTAGTTTAACTACAAGGTAGTTTTTGCAGTGAACTATTTTTGTAATCTCTCCTGTTCTGGGCATGCATTACGTACAATGTGCATGCACATGTGATTTTCTAGTGCGATGTTAAATTGACTCTCTATCAGGAAATTTTATCATATTTGATTTTGAACAGAACTTCCATTCAAAAGTAGATAATTTAGTTTCTTGCTATCCCTGATTATTATATTAGATATTGACAGTCATAAAGAAAAGTTGTTGATAGGAAGCCTTTTTCTTCTTAACCATTCTGGTGCTTAGTCCATCTGCCTGTCTTTCTTGAGAAAAACCAGAAACATGAAGCTCCTGTCATGTTCTGCTTTGTCACAAAGAAAAAAAAAAATGATTTTTCTGGTTAACTTGGTTCTTCAAAGTGAAAAAGAAAGTTCATTTTCTCTTCTGATTTGAGTGGTTGCATTTGCAGCTTATTTCTTGGAAGCATATCGTCCGGTCAGGAAAGGGGATCTCTTCCTTGTTAGAGGTGGAATGAGGAGTGTTGAATTTAAGGTTATTGAGACTGACCCAGCAGAGTATTGTGTGGTTGCTCCAGACACAGAGATCTTTTGTGAGGGAGAGCCAGTAAGGAGGGAGGATGAAGATAGGTTGGATGAAGTAGGTTATGATGATGTTGGTGGAGTCAGAAAGCAGATGGCTCAAATACGAGAGCTAGTGGAACTTCCACTAAGACACCCACAGCTTTTCAAATCTATTGGTGTGAAGCCACCAAAAGGAATTTTGTTGTATGGCCCTCCAGGTTCTGGGAAGACATTGATAGCTAGGGCTGTTGCTAATGAGACTGGTGCTTTCTTCTTCTGTATTAATGGACCAGAAATTATGTCAAAATTAGCTGGAGAGAGTGAAAGTAATCTCAGGAAGGCATTTGAAGAAGCTGAAAAGAATGCACCCTCTATTATCTTTATTGATGAAATTGATTCCATAGCTCCAAAACGAGAGAAAACAAATGGAGAAGTGGAACGGCGGATTGTTTCTCAGCTCTTGACACTTATGGATGGATTGAAGTCCCGTGCTCATGTTATTGTTATTGGGGCTACAAATCGGCCTAACAGCATTGACCCAGCTTTGAGAAGGTTTGGAAGGTTCGATAGGGAAATTGATATTGGGGTTCCAGATGAAGTTGGACGATTAGAGGTTCTTCGTATTCACACAAAGAACATGAAACTCTCTGAAGATGTAAGCCAATGACTAAACCTTGTATCTGCTTGAGTATGTATCTTTCCTTGTTCATATTTGTCAGCGGTTCTATTTAGTTATTGTTATGGTTCCTCTGTGCAGGTTGATTTGGAAAGGATTGCCAAGGATACACACGGATATGTTGGTGCTGACCTTGCAGCTCTGTGCACTGAAGCTGCTCTTCAGTGCATCAGAGAAAAGATGGATGTGATCGATTTGGAAGATGAATCAATAGATGCTGAGATTCTCAACTCAATGGCTGTTACAGATGAGCACTTCAAGACTGCTCTTGGATCAAGCAATCCCTCAGCTCTTCGTGAAACAGTGAGTACAGAGTTTCTAAATGACTTGGGATTTCTGCTTTGAGGTATGTATTCTTCTTTCAGATTGTTTTTGGAAGTACCTTAACCTGATTGTTTGATGGGCAGGTTGTTGAAGTACCTAATGTCAGCTGGGACGACATTGGTGGCCTTGAAAATGTCAAGAGGGAGCTCCAAGAGGTAGCGATAAGTCAAATAGCAGGCCCACATTCGTTTCTTTTTGCAATTGCACTGTAGGGTTCTTATTTATACTTTGTTTTTTTTTTTTTAATGTTCTATCTGTTTTGCAGACCGTTCAATATCCTGTGGAGCATCCTGAGAAGTTTGAGAAGTTTGGTATGTCACCTTCCAAAGGAGTCCTTTTCTATGGTCCCCCTGGTTGTGGGAAAACACTTCTTGCCAAAGCAATTGCAAATGAATGCCAAGCAAACTTCATCAGTGTCAAGGGTCCTGAGTTGCTCACAATGTGGTTTGGAGAGAGTGAGGCCAATGTACGAGAGATTTTTGACAAGGCTCGTCAATCTGCACCCTGTGTTCTCTTTTTTGATGAGCTCGATTCAATTGCTACACAGGTTAGGGTTTCCCTCACTAAATGTCCTCGATTTGTTATGCTTTGTTTAGGCATGTTTCCTAATTCTTTGATTATAACTGGCAGAGGGGAAGCAGTGTTGGGGATGCAGGAGGTGCTGCTGATAGGGTTCTGAACCAACTTCTGACCGAAATGGATGGCATGTCAGCAAAGAAAACAGTTTTCATAATTGGTGCCACCAACAGGCCTGATATTATTGATCCTGCACTTCTCCGGCCAGGTCGTCTTGACCAGTTGATCTACATCCCTCTGCCTGATGAGACCTCTCGCCACCAGATTTTCAAGGCCTGTCTGAGAAAATCACCTGTTTCAAAAGATGTGGACTTGAAGGCACTTGCGAAGTACACACAAGGTTTTAGTGGAGCTGATATTACAGAGATATGCCAGCGGGCATGCAAGTATGCCATTAGAGAGAACATTGAGAAAGTAAGCTCATTATCACTCTGCTTGCTTATGCATATGAGTTCTTGTTTGACCAAGGCATACTCAAGTTTGAAATTTGGATGGCCTTTCATGATGTCAATCCCTTATAGTCTCTATAGAACGGTTTCAAATGGGGCTCTATTCCAATCCAGATTGATAATAATACTCGTATCTGTAACTCAAATGGGTTTTATTCATGCAGGATATAGAAAGGGAGAGGAGGAGAAGGGAGAACCCTGAGGCAATGGAAGAGGACGCGGAGGATGAAGTGGCGGAGATCAAGGCAGCTCACTTTGAGGAGTCGATGAAATATGCACGCAGGAGTGTAAGTGATGCAGATATCCGCAAGTACCAGGCATTTGCTCAGACATTGCAGCAATCAAGGGGTTTTGGCAGTGAGTTCCGTTTCTCGGAAGCTGGAACCGGTGGTGCTACTGGGTCTGACCCATTTGCAGCTTCTGCTGGTGGTGGGGCTGATGACGACGATCTTTACAGTTAGATACTCATACTCTGTTTCATTTTCAAGTTCAATTACTCAAACGTTATGTATACCTGTTGTTTCCCTGGAATCTGAAGGATGGTTGATGGGAGGTGGTAAAGCTTTTATTGGATGGTTAGGTTAGGTTGGGCATTGGCCAGTTTAATACTTTTTATTTTGTTATTTTTATATTTTTATTTAAGAGGAACCACCATGTAGACGAGGGAATTCAGATTTCAGAACGGTCATTTCATTAAGGGGTCCATCTTCTATCCCGAATTCGATCGACATTCTCGCCTCAGAAAAAAAAAATTTATTTGGTATATATTTCTTTTAATTTTCTGGTTAAATTAGCTGTCATCTTTTTCTTTCCCTTTCGAGTGACAACGGTGGTGTTTCAGAGTTGTACTGGTTGTTTTCTTCGTCCTCCCTTTTATCATCAACACTTTTATTTTGTTCATTTTTCTTTTCTTTACTGTTGTAAACACCACCTAACAGTGGTACGTACATTTGAGGTTTTTATTTTAGGGGCGCGGTTGCTGATGATGATCTTTTTTTATTTTTTTATTTCCTTTTGGTAGTGATTATGAGCTTTTCCTCATTGATTGAATTACTCTTTGTTTGCGCCTATTTTCTCATTGTAAAAAGTCTTGCAAAATCTTGCAATTAATTTCTTACGATCAAGGTTCACAATATCAATACATATTGGCCTATATAGAGAGTGTATCGGGGTTTTGACCGATTCAGGATGTTGGTGTACTTTAAGCCGAGTCCTCTGAACTGGATTTCAAAAAGCAACCAAAAAAAAACCGTTGTTGTCCAATATGCTTCTTCTTTTAACTTTGCTTACTAGTGTTCTTTTCTAAAAAACTAAAAATTGATGTCTTCCTATTTCCTTTTTAGGAGTGTATGCCGGGAAGATAGAGAGACGGGCAGGCTGTTGCCTATGGGGAAGAAAATAACAACAGGAGAGGAAAGAGGAAGGGAGATGAAGGGTAAAAATGGGGTTATGAAAAAAAACTAATAGGCATGTGAAGTCACCCTAAATGTTTTTTGTGTGACATATGTACAACATAGATTGATATTGATACCATTAATTAGGCATCAATACATATATTTTCAATGTGTATGTTACTATGTTATACATAAGTCACATTTTATGATACTCAAAAGAAGATTTATAATTAATTTATACAAATAAGGCATTGTAAAATAATTAAATATAATAAAAAATAATATAAATAAATATGATAAAATTATAAAAATCATTAAAGCAAAAAAAAAATAATTTAAGCAAATCTAATATATCAAAATAATTATTAATTATTAATATATATAAAATAATATTCTAATAGATTTAATAAAAATTAAATCATATAAGCCCCCACCCTTACCGACATATCAACTTATATTGAAGCTCACCCTCCTTTTTTTTTTTCTTTGAAACTGGTTTAGAGGGGTCGATCTAAAGTTGGTCTATCCCCTGAACTAGGTCACACTCCAATACGACCTCTATAGGGGCATATCATTAAGCCCCCAATAGGTACCCTATACTTTAGGCTGAATGCCAATTTAGTACCCAAACTTTAAAATGCGACAATCTAGTACCCAACTTTCATTTTGCAACAATTTAGTATCCGACGTTAACTCATCATCAGTTAGTACCATCACGTGATATTAGGTGTGGGTTAAATATTTTTGAACTACCAAAAATAACCTTTCTGAAAAAATTCTGACCATTTTACCCTTTTCCCTTCCTATTTCCCTAATCCCCTTTTCTCTTCAATCTGTGTTGGGAGAACGAGAGAAGAGAGGAGACTTCACTCAACTCCCCTTTAGTCTTCAATCTGTGTTGAATGAACGAGAGAGGAGAAGAGATTTCACTCAACTTCGACCTTTCTCTTCATTTCGAGAACGCCCATTTCATCCCTTTCTCTTCAAACTTGGTTGAAGAAACAACAGAGGAGAGGAGACTCGGTTGTTCACGTGCAACCCCTAAAGGATGTATCAAACCATGTCTCCTCTCTTCTCTCTTCAAACTCGGTTGTTCACAATCAACGTGCCTGAGGAAGCTATTGTTGCTTAATGGAAGAAGAAGAAGAAGATGAAACAGGAAATTCGATGCGCATGGAAGTAGAACCAGAGCTAGCAACCGAGCTACTAGCACTCGCAGTTGCTGTTGTGGTTGTTGAGAGCATCAACCTATACTCCTCCTCCATCCTCTCCAACATCCCCTTCAACAATACTTCCATCTTCCTCCTCAAATTCTCCACCTTCAAGGAATTCTTTCTTATCAAAATCAATAAATTAATTCAAATCAAGTATTTATCATTAATGGAGATCAACCACAGAGTACATTAAGAACAAAAAGCTGCTTACATGAAGCACTGCAAATGGAAATGAACAGAAGAATAATCAATTAATGTAGAAGGAGAACTGAAAAGAAAAACAAAGTTAGACGAAGGAAGCTGTTTAGAATCAATAATGAATCTTATGTCTGCGAACCAAGACTTTCTATCTGAAACAAAGCACTCCTTGGTCTTACAATTCTTACTGATCATCAAACTGGCTTTTGCCATTTCTTGAATCTCCTGCACACATTTTTCCTCTGATATTCATCTAGTTTTTCTAATTGTCTTTGAAGAATTGTTGCTTGCTTATCGAAATTAATACACTTGTGGAACTCGAAATCCTTAATGCACGAGCTTCTCTGGAGCTCTTCCAGTTTCTCCTTCAGATCTTTGATTTCCTCTTCCAACATAACACTGACGCTTTTTCCTTCATACAACTTCTTTTTCCCCTATAAAAGAAAGAAGCCGATCAAAAACATTGGATTACTCTTTGTTTGCCCTATTTTCTTAGTGTAAAATTCTTACAAAATCTGGCAATTAATTTCTTACGAGCAAAGTTCAAAATATTGATAGGTATTGGCCTCTACAGAGAGTGTATCGGGTTTTGACCGATTCAAGTGGTTGATGGACCTTAAACCGGTTCCTCTGAACTGGATTTGAAAAAGCAACTAAAACACCGATACTGTTCGATATGCTTCTTCCGATATATCGATGTTTTGAACCTTGCGTACGAGTGCCCTTTCGTAAAAAACTAAAAATTGATGTCTTCCCATTTCCTTCGTCGGGGTGCATGCAGGGAAGAAAATAACAGGAGAGGAAAGAGGAAGGGAGAAGAAGGGTAAAAATGGGGTTATGAAAAAAAAACTAATCGGCATGTGAAGTCACCTTGAATTTTTTATGTGTGGCTTTTGTACAACATTGATTGATATCGATACCATTGATTAGGCATCAATACATATATTTTCAATGTGTATGTTATACATAAGTCACATTTTATAATAATCAAAAGAAATTTTAAAATTAATTTATGCAAATAAGGCATTGTAAAATAATTAAACATAATAAAAAATAATGTAAATAAATATAAACAAAATTATAAAAATCATTAAAGCAAATAAAAAATAATTTAAGCAAATCTAATATATCAAAATGATTATTAATTATTAATATATATATATATATATAAAGTATTCTAATAGATTTAATAAAAAATAAATCATATAAGCCCCCACCCTTACCGACATCAAATTATATTGAAGCTAACCTACCCTTTTTTTTCTTTGAAATTGGTTCAGAGGGGTCGATCTAATGCTGGTCTACCCCCTGAACCAGGTTACACTCCAATACGACCTCTATAGGGGCGTATCATTAAGCCCCTGATAGGTACCCTGTACTTTAGGCCGAGTGCCGATTTAGTTCCCGAACTTTAAAAGGCGACAATCTAGTACCTGAACTCTCATTTTGCGATGATTTAGTACCCGGCGTGAACTCACCATCAGTTAGCACCATTACGTGATATCGGGTGTGGGTTAAATAATTTTGAAATACCAAAACTAACCTTTATATAAAAATTCAGATAATTTTACCCTTTTCCCTTCCTATTCCCCTAGTCCCCTTTTCTCTTCAATCTGGGTTGAAAGAACGATAGGAGACTTCACTCAACTCCCCTTTAGACTTCAATCTAGGTTGAATGAATAGAGAGGAGAGGAGACTTCACTCAACTCCGACCTTTCTCATCATTCTGAGCACGCCCATTTCATCCCTTTCTCTTCAAACTCGGTTGAAGAAACGACAGAGGAGAGGAGACTCGGTTGTTCACGTGTATCCCTTGAAGGATGTATCAAACCATGTCTCCTCTCGTCTCTCTTCCAACATAATTCTGACACTTTTTCCTTCATACATCTTCTTTTTCCCCTGTGAAAGAAAAAAGCTGATCAAAAACATTGGAAATGGATTCAATCAAGGAAGAAAATAAGTGCAGATCGAAGAGTATGCCCCATTTGAACGCGATTCTTCTTCTAGATTTTTCAACGCAACCTCTCTTTCCTTTCTAAGAAAATTACACTATGCTCAAAGAATCTCTACGTGTAACTTCCACTTCTCGCTTTCAAAGTCCCTACTACATCTCCGGCTATTCATAATCTCTGTATACTCGAAGTCATCAACTCTTTTTCTCGTCTCATGATCTCTAGTGTTCAAGGGAACAATAGGAACAATGGGATAGAAAGCTCGCTCTTGATCAAGCAGATTTTCAAGTGTTCCATACTTGTTAAGCTGAGAATCCAATTCCTTAATGCTGATCAATTTTCTGATTTTCAAGTGTTCCATACTTGTTAAGGCGAGAATCTGATTCCTTAATGCTGATCGATTTTCCTTTGAGTTGTCTGGTGGTAGCTCTTCGGCGAGTTCTTCTAGGGAGGTGGAGGATTGTAAAGCTAGGAGGCAGCGGAGGATGCCATTTCGGTCTCCGTGTGCTTGGCATTGTCTTTCACTCGGTTGTTCACGTGCAGCCCCTGAATGAGAGAAGAGAGGAGAGTTCACTCAACTCCCCTTTAGACTCAATCTGGGTTGAACGAATGAGAGAGGAGAGGAGACTTGACTCAACTCCGACCTTTCTCTTCATTTCGAGCATGCCCATTCCATCCCTTTCTCTTCAAACTCGGCTGAAGAAACGACAAAGGTGATGCAACAAGAGTCGTCTTTTCCGACAACAGCTGAGTAAAAAAGGAGATGCAACAATGTTCCAGGGACGACAACAAGAGTCATCTTCTCCGGCAACAACACTCGTTTCTTTGATTTCAACTTTTCTGTCATCGCGTTCAAGTGCCAATTTCAACTTTTCTGGCGGTGCATTCGCTTGACATCACCAGCGTGAGGAGCTGATTTTTGGAATCTCAAGTAACTGCAAGTGTGAACAGTGGTTCCCATGCATTGGTTGAAATAGTTGATGGGTAATTTAGTCTTTTTGTCTTCTAACTAACGGTGTGTTAACGCCGGGTATTAAATCATCGCAAAATGAAAGTTTGGGTACTAGATTGTCGCGTTTTAAAGTTTCGATACTAAATTGGCACTCGGCCTAAAGTACAAGGTACCTATTATCTAGTACAGTGGTTCCCATGCAACATTAACTTGAACAAAGAACGATTGTACATGATGACAAATTAGTTACAGTAACCAGGCAATGACCACTAACTATAAAGTAACTATTATCTAGATAATAACTAAATGCTGAGGTGGAAAACTAAAAGAAGATTAAATGCCTTGTTAGTCATCCGTGCTATTACGTCCCCTCAAATTGAGCTCCCCATTAGAGACGCGTAATTTGGAGCGAAAATGAGTGCGGGGAAGCGCTTTAGTGGGAAGATATGAAAGCTGATCTTTGGTAGAAATATATTTGACATCCAAATTATGACTGGCCACCTTGTCATGAACAAAATGAAAATCCACTTCTAAATGTTTGGTTATGGAGTGGAAGACAGGATTAGTAGTCAGGTAGGTGGCTCCTACATTATGACACCACAAAATGGGAGGCACAGGGAGAAATGTACCCAATTCACCAAGCAAAGATTGAATCCATGTTAATTCAGTTGTTGCGATGGCAAGAGAGCGGTGTTCCGCTTCAGTAGAAGATTTGACAATAGTGCATTGCTTACGAGAAGCCCAGGAAATAAGATTGGTTGTGAGAAATAGCATAACAACTGGTGGATTTGCGATCATCGGGGTTTCTAGCCTAATCCACATCTGAATAAGCAGAGAGTTGGAGAGTAGAGGAAGGTTAAAACTGGAGCCCAGATGTCGAGGTGGACTTAAGATAGCGAAGTAACATTTTTACAACAATCCAATGTTCTGTAGTGGGTCTATGAATGAATTGTGAGACCCGATTAACCAAACAGGCAATATCGGGATGGGTAATCATTAAGTATTGCAATCGACCAACAATGCTCCTGAAAGTAGATGGATTTGGAAGAGCAGAACCAGATGTAGCAAAAATTGTAGTTGATGGAGACATGGGTGTTGATATTCCCTTAGATTCTAGCTACTTTAGAATATCCAAGATGTATTTATGCTGATGAAGAAGAATACCTTTAGAGTTGTATGAGATTTATACACCAAGAAAAGAATGCAAATTGCCCAAGTCACATAAAGGAAAGGTGGATGCTAATAAGTTAATGAGATGCTGGACTACATCATTGTTATTGCCAACAACCAGTAATCATCATCATATACTAGAAAATAAATGATGAGATTGTCATTTCGGTAAATGAATAAGGAAGAATCGGTTTTGGAGCTAATAAATCCAAGTCCAAGCAAGAATCTACTGAGGCGTTGAAACCAAGCTCGAGGGGCTTGTTTCAAACCATACAATGAGCGTCTGAGGAGGCACACATAAGATGGGTTATGAGAGTCAACAAATCTCGAGGGTTGTGTCATAAAAACCTCTTCCTCTAAATATCCATGTAAGAAAGCATTGGAAATGTCTAACTGTCGAATTGTCCAATGAAAAGAAATGGCAAGTGAGAGAATTAATCGAATGGTTGTAGGTTTCACAACGGGGCTAAAAGTTTCTTTGAAATCAACTCCAACATGTTGGTGAAAGCCCTTAGCCACCAAGCGTGCTTTATTGCATTCAACACTCCCATCAGGAGTTCCATTTTTTATAAGAGCATTAAATTTATCAGTCATGGCTTGACGCCACTTAGGATCCTTGGAAACTTGTGTAAAACAAGTGGGTTAAGCTTCTTGAGTAGTGCAAGCACCTGTGAATATAACTTTAGGATGCCAAGTCCCATCACGGAAACGGGTAAGGATGTGATGCCGAGGTGGTGGTGCTGTAGATGGCACTAAATCAGCAGAAGCGGGAGATGTGTTTGTCAAGTGATGACTATCAAGCTATGAAGAACATGGAGATGTATCTCTGTGCTGACGAAGAATGAAGAGTAGTAGTAGGATTGGAGATAGGAAAGCTAAAAGTACCCGTATCAGTTGGTGTAGAAAAACCATGTGGAGGTGATGCTCTTGCACAAAGAAAAGAGTATTCATAAAAAAATGCATGTTAGAGATAAATATGCGTTTTGAGGATATATGATAACACAAATAACCCTTATATGAAGGGTTGTATCCTAAAAGAAGACATGCAAGGGAGTGGATGTCTAATTTATTCTTGCTATATGGTCTCAGCCATGGATACACAATGCAACCAAAGATCTTGAGAAATTTGTAATTTGGAATCTCAGCGAACAATTTCTCATATGGTGAGAAATAATGCAATAACTTTGTAGGCAACAGGTTGATAGGATAAACTGCTATTTTGAAGGCATAGCTCTAGAAAATAGAAGGCATGGAGGCTTGTTGTAGGAGAGCTAAACTTGTTTCAACCACATGATGATGTTTATACTCTACAACCCCAATCTGTTCATGGGTATGAGGGCAAAAAACCCTATGTAATATACCATTGTCAGCCAAATAGTAAGAAAGATTCTGATACTCCCATCCATAGTCTGATTGAATTGCTTTGATCTTACAACTAACATATTTTTCAACTAGTTTTTGAAAGGTAATGAAGATAGGAGTCACATCAGATTTACGATGAAGAGGATATATCCATGGGTATTTAGAATGGTCATCCACAAACAACACATAATAGTGAAAGCCATCCATAGAAGAAATTGGGGCTGTTACAGATGAGCACGTCAAGACTGCTCTTGGATCAAGCAATCCCTTAGCTCTTCGTGAAACAGTGAGTATTGAGTTTCTAAATGACTTGGGGTTTCTGCTTTGAGGTATATATTCTTCTTTCAGGTTGTTTTTGGAATTACCTTAACCTGATTGTTTGATGAGCAGGTTGTTGAAGTACCTAATGTCAGTTGGGACTACATTGGTGAGCTTGAAAGTGTCAAGAGGGATCTCCAAGAGGTTGTGATAAGCTAATAGCATGCCTACATTCGCTTCCTTTTGCGATTGCACTCTAGGGTTCTTACTTTGGTTTTTTATATTCTTTTGTTTTACAAACCGTTCAATTTCCTGTGGAGCATCTTGAGAAGTTTGAGAAGTTTAGTATGTCACCTTCCAAAGGAGTCCTTTTCTATGGTCCCCTTGGTTGTGGGAAAACATTTCTTGCCAAAGCGACCGCAAATGAATGCCAAGCAAACTTCATCAGTGTCAAGGGTCCTGAGTTGCTCACAATGAGGTTTGGAGAGAGTAAGGCTAATGTATGAGAGATCTTTGACAAGGCTCGCCAATCTGCACCTTGTGTTCTCTTGTTCGATGAGCTCGATTCAATTGCTACATAGGTTAGGGTTTCCCTCACTAAATGTCCTTGAGTTCTTATGCTTTTTTTAAGCTTGTTTCCTAATTCTTTGATTATAAATGGCAGAGGAGAAGCAATGTTGGGGATGCAGAAGGTGCTATTGATAGGGTTCTGGACCAACTCCTGACCGAAATGGATGGCATGATAGCAAAGAAAGCAGTCTTCATAATTGGTGCTACCAATAGGCCTGACATTATTGATCCTACACTCCTCAGGCCAGGTCGTCTTGACCAGTTGATCTACATCCCTCTGCCCGATGAGACCTCTCGCCACCAGATTTTCAAGGCATGTCTTAGAAAATCACCTAATTTAAAAGATGTGGATTTAAAGGCTATTGTCAAGTACACACATGGTTTTAGTGGAGCTGATATTGCAGAGATATGCCAGCTGGCATGCAAGTATGCTATTAGAGAGAACATTGAGAACGTAAGCTCATTCATCACTCTGCTTGCTTATGCGCATGCATTTTTGTTTGACCAAGGCATATGCTACACACAGTCAAGTTTACCATTTGGATGGCCTTTCATGATGTCAATCCTGTATAGTGTCTATAGAAGGTTTCAAATGGGGCTCTATTGCAATCCAGATTGATAATAATACTCCTATCTGTAACTCAAATGGGTTTTATTCATGCAAGATATAGAAAGGGAGAGGAGAAGGGAGAACCCTGAGGCAATGGAAGAGGACGTAGAGGATGGAGTGGGGGAGATCAAGGCAACACACTTCGAGAAGTCAGTGAAATATGGACCTGAGTACCTGGCATTTGTTCAGACATTGCAGCAATCAAGGGGTTTTGTTTTTTTTTTTTTTTTTTTTATGAATGAATGGTATTTTGTTAAATAGATAGAAATAGTGAGGCACCCTAAGAGGAGGCACGAGTTGTTTCCTCTCGTTAAAGGTGGCTTCAAACCCTACTCTTTTCAGATTGCAATTACAAATTAGTCCAAAACAGAGAATCCCTTGAAGCCCCTTGTTTATGTAAAGAATTTACCAAAGCATTTGTCGATCTATTAACCCACTCAAAGTTAACTAACATGGTTCTCAAAAGCTATTTGACTTTTTTGATGATGTCCCTATATCCTGAAACAACAGTTTTTGGGTCTGACATCTATCCCACAATCACCTTAGAGTCTCCATGAACTATCAAATTAGTCACACCAAATTGGTTGGTAATCTGTAGTCCTTGTACTATAGGTAATATCTCAGCTCTTGTAGAGTCTCCATAACTCACTGGACCTGAGAATAAGGATAGAATCTTGCCATCCTTATTTTTCAAGATCCCTCTTATAACCGGAGGTCCTGGATTGCCTTGACTGTTCCCATCAAAGTTCAACTTTACAATTCCTCCAGAGGGGGTAACCATCTTGCTTGTGTCCTATTTTTCTTGGATGATGTGGAGGCCTTTGCTACCCAACTCCTTCGAAGGTCATCATTAGAGTAATCTGATGGAGGGTGATTTGACCCCACCTATGAAACGATGACACATGGACACTGAATCAGCATGAGCGACAACTCAACATTATAACCTGGTATGACCATGTGACGGGCCTGCAAAGCAGCTCATTACGTTGTAGCTCGCGACAGGATTTCGTCGCGACGTGAACCCCAGGCTCCCCAAGCTACCTTTGAAGAGATACTCCGAGGCAACTTTAGCTTGCGAGCTAAAGCTATTAGCTCATCTGAGCTCCCAAGCAGACAAGTCATTCCAAGGACCAATATCGCTAAGGGTAATCCTGGAGTGTTCCAAGCTCGCTACAAAATAGCTCGTGAGTGAGCCGCACGAGCGCTCTCCAGGAAGCTTTTGATTGACAGACCATACCGGTCAGACTGCGCCATATCCCTTACTGAGGGCACAGTCCCAGTCCTTTCAGTAGTCTACATCCACATCTCTCAGCAGACAAAGGCGTGCTTGCCACTTTGGAAACGTGTTACTCACCTGAGTGAAACGTACGCCACAACGGCCACTTGCACAGCCCTGTCAAGTAACGACTGTGGCAAGAGCCCAATGGCGGTTATGCCTGACCTGATGTGAGAGTCCCTATAAAAGCCCTCAGGGCAGAAGAGAAACTTCTTCTTGAGACCTCTAATCTCTCAAGTATAGTGAGAACACACTATTTGCACTCTTAGCCTTCATCTCCTTCTTGCTTCTCCTCCTTAGTACTAACTTAAGCATCGGAGTGTCCCCACCGGGTAAAGTCCCCGGGGATTCTTCTTCTTCCTCATCTCAGGTACCTTCCAGGAGTCACGTGAGTGCCAGTTAGGAGTGACCGGATCGCGCTACATCATTTGGCACCGTCTGTGGGAAACACTTCAAAAAGCCTTTTTCTAAACTTTCCCATCCTCTTACTCTCCAAAAACTCAACACTCATGGCTTCCTCTAGCAACATCGGACGAAGCACGGAGATGAATAACTCCACGGAACAGCCCCAGCTCCCTACTGTCTGTATCGAACAGTTCACTGTCCCCTTCTCAACGGACGGGATCCCTAGTTTGAACGTGCCTCTTGCATGGGCACCCATCGTTTCTCCACTCCCTACCATAGTCGGAACAACCTTTACAGAACCCTCAGTTGTGCCCCAACGGCCAGCCCAAACCAACTGGAAGATTTGATGCAGTGCATGCGGGCCATGCAGGCTCAAATGCAGCAGTTTCAGATCTATCAACAGTATGTGCTGCACCAGGTCTCTCAGTACCAGTATCAGCAGCAGTTTCCCCTGCTACCGCAACCTAAACTTCAGCAATCGCAACTCCCTCCTCGGCACCCAGCCTCGTAGCAGGCTAGGTCCCATCGTCAAGAGAAGCACCTTTCACGCCAAGGAAAGGCCCCCCGAAACCCTCCAAGGGGCCAGGCCTCCTCCCGTAGTAGGCAAGAAAGGCCGGCCACTCCGGCCTTGCCACGGGAGATCAGGTCGGAAGGACCCCAGCTCGCCAAGCCCACTTCGTCTCAACCCTCCAGGCCCGATACCCCGTTCTTAGAGAACCGGTTCGAGATCCTGGCCGCAGGCTCCAAGCAGGAGCCCTCTGTCCGTATCCATCACCATTCCTGACAGTACAGAAGTGAGCAACACGAATGTTGAGCCCGCCAAGAAGCAGAGACGATGCCGCTGAGCTCACCGGTCTGCCACCCACGACCTGCCCAAGCTCGGAGGCAAAGAAGAAGTAAGCTCGGGTGAAGCCAAGGCCCCCATCCTTTCAGTTCAATCCCCCTATCTCCTGAGCTCTGGCAGTCCCAATGCCTAAAGACTTTAAGCTCCCCCCTCTTGACAAGTACGACGGGTCGTTCGACCCAAGTGATCACGTAGATGCCTTTCAATCGCAGATGCACCTGGCAAGAGCCAGCGAGTCATGCATGTGTGTGGCCTTCTCCACCACTTTTAGAGGAGCAGCCTGTACGTGGTACTGGAACTTGGCACCTGGGTCGATAAGAAGTTGGGCGCAGTTCGCGCAAGCCTTCACGTCCCATTTCGTTACCGGCAAGCGGTGTCTGCGAACTGAAGAGAGTCTCCTCAGCATAGTGCAGAGAGAGGGAGAGTCCATCCGAGGCTACATCAAGCGGTTCAACGACGCTTGTATGCAGATACCGCGCCTGGACCCCGTCGTGCGCCTTGCAGCAGCCAAGAAAGGCGTGACGCATAAGGAGTTCAAGTGGCACATGGTCGTCAACCAACCAATGACCATAACCGAATTTCTTAAGCTCGCGGACAGGTTTATAGCCACCGAGGAAGAGATCAACTAGAAGGGCGAGGGCATGCCTGAAAAGAGGAAGAGAGAAGGAGAGCCTTCCAGTCAATGGGACAGCCGAAAGAAAAAGGATGCAGGTCGGGGGGCCAAGCCGGGTCAGTCATTCTGGGCTCCCGTGGCAGACCGAACTGATTACACCCCACTGAATGCAAAGCGAGCCAAAATCCTGATGGCGATCAAGGACGCCCCGTACGTGAAGTGGTCGCCTCATTCGAAGGGGAATCCCAATGAAAGAAATAAGAATATGTACTGCAATTTTCATAGAGATCACAATCATAGTACCGAAAATTGTAAAATCCTCCGCGACGAGATTGAGGAGCTCATCCGTCGCGGGTATTTAAGAAATTTTGTACATAATAATAGTAACAGTAATAATAAAGTAGGTCGGCAAGGGGAACACGGTAAGGATGCTCCCGAGTCCAGCAGTCGGCCGACCGAACAGCCACAGAGGACAGAAGAGCCAATAAGAGCAGCGGCTCGGACGTCAGTTCGTGAGGCCGCATGATAAGAGCAGAACCCTCCAAAGCGACTGAGGACAGAAGAGCCAATTTTCTTCACAGAAGATGACGCGCGAGGGTTCACTACCCTCATGATGACGCACTTGTGATAAAGCTGAGGATCAACGACTTCAAGGTCAGGCGCGTGCTTGTTGACTCAAGCAGTTCGGTCGACATCCTCTTCAAAGCTGCGCTTGACCAACTTCAGATGCAGAGAAGCGACCTGATGTCTGCAAACACTCCTTTGGTGGGCTTCAGTGGAGAAGAAGTCCGACCCCTTGGGAAAATATCAGTACCTGTGGAAGTCGGCACATGGCCTTTCACGGTCAGATTCAAACACGACTTCCGGGTAGTCGCGAACCCCTCCCCCTACAATGCCATAATAGGTCGGTTGATCACCCATATCCTACGAGCGGTGGTCTCCACCTACTATTTGGCAATGAAGTTCCCAACAGACTTCGGCGTGGGGGTAGCGCGGGGCGACCAGCTCGAGTCCCGCAAGTGCTACGTCGCTGCCCTTAAGGGAAAGACCAAGGTGGCTGACGGCCTCGAGCTGGAGCGGCCTACAGAGCAAAGCGAGGAACGAGCCGGGCCCATGGACGAAACAGTCGCAGTCCTGACCTCAGCGGCAGACCCAGCTCAGACGCTTTTGATCGGTGCTTCCGTCCAGGAACCTCTACGATTTGAACTTGTAAGTTTCTTACTTCAAAATTTGGAAATTTTTGCGTGGTCCGCGGCAGAGATGCCTGGTATAGACACCGACCTTATAAATCACAAGTTGAATACTGATCTTGTAGTTAGGCCCGTTAGAAAGAAGAAACGCAACCTAGCCCCGAAGCGGTGGAAAGTGGTCGATGAGGAGATCGAGAAGCTCCTCGCAACTGACTTCATAAGAGAAGTCCACTACCCTAGCTGGGTGGCCAACCCCGTGCTGGTAAAAAAGGCCAACGACAAGTGGCGCATGTGCGTCGACTACACCGACCTAAACCGGGCTTGCCCAAAAGACTACTTCCCACTCCCCAGAATTGACCGCTTGGTGGACACGACCTCAGGGCACGAGTTGCTAAGTTTCTTGGACGCCTATTCGAGCTATAACTAAATCAAGATGGACCCGTCAGACGAAGAAAAGACTGCCTTCATCACAGAGTTCGGTCTACTGTTACAAGATTATGCCCTTCGGGTTGAAAAATGCAGGGGCAACCTTTCAAAGGCTTGTAAATAAGTTGTTTGCGCCATTAATTGGAAAAAAGGTAGAATTCTATGTAGACGACATGGTCGTCAAAACTCAATTCTCACATGAATTAATACAAGATTTGCATTATGTTTTTGAAATTCCGTGTAAGTTTAATATGAGACTGAACCCAAACAAGTGTGTATTCGGTGTGACCTCGGGCAAGTTCCTAGGATACATCATTAACCGGTGCGGCATTGAGGCCAACCCTGATAAGATTAAGGCCATCTTAGAATTGAAACCACCCCGAAAGTTGAAGGAGGTTCAGAGGTTGAACGGCCGTATAGCCGACCTGAGCCGCTTCATGTCCAAATCGGCGGACCACTGTCTGTCGTTCTTTAAGGCAATCAAGAGCAAAGGGTTCGAAAGGACCCAAGACTGTCAGCTCGCATTTGACGAGCTCAAGAAATACCTTGCTAGTGCGCCGATCTTAACCCGACCCGAAGAGGGTGACATTTTAGAACTGTACCTCTCGGCAAGCGACAAAGTGGTCAGTTCTGTACTAATAAAAGAAGTAGATCAGTTTCAACGACCCATCTATTATGTTAGTAAAGTATTGTAGGGAGCAGAGATGAGATACCCAGAGATAGAAAAGTTGGCTTACACATTGGTAATTGTAGCCTGGAAACTCCGCCCATACTTCCAGGGTCACACTGTTATCGTTCTCACCAACAGGCCTCTGAGGCAAGTCTTACTTAAGCCCGAGGTCTCTGGTCGGTTGACGAAATGGTCATTGAGCTCAGCGAGTACGACCTCGAGTACAAGCCGCGAACTGCCATCAAGGCCCAAGTCTTAGTAGATTTCATGGCCGAATGCACGTTCAACTCCGAAGTCCCCAGGCCGGTTGAGCACGAGGCTCCCAGCTCGGGTGAGCCCGAAGCTCCCAGGCCGGTCGAGTCTAAACCCCGTGAGGTAGTAGCCAGTGTGGCATCTCTCCTAGTTCGACTGGGTGCGAAATGGGTTGAGGAGCCCTGGATCCTTCATGTAGATGGCTCCTTGAACCAACAGGGCACCGGAGCTGGAATAGTTCTGCACGGCCCAAGTGGCACGAAACTAGAGTACGTGCTACGCTTCGAGTTCACGGCGTCTAACAATGAAGCGGTGTACGAGGCGTTGATAGTTGGACTGGCCCTAGCCAGAGAGTAAAAGCAAAGCACATCGTTATCTGCAGCGACTCCCAGCTCGTGGTCAACTAGGTCACCGGCGAGTACGAAGCTTGCGAGCCAACCATGATAGCTTACTTAGTGCCAAGACATCAGAATTCGACAGAATTTTACTTTAGTCGCGCACCCTCAAGCAAACGGTCAGGTAGAAGTCATGAACAGAGCCATCCTCCGCGAACTGAAAGCACGGCTGGACCAGGCTAAAGGGTTGTGGGTAGATGAGTTACCTAGCGTCCTATGGGCTTACCGAACCACGGAGAAGACCGCCAAGGGAGAAACACATTTCAATCTCACCTACGGCACCGAAGCAGTGATCCTTGCAGAGATCGAGGTGCCTACGCTACAACTAGAAGCATACACTGATCAGACGAATGAAGACAAGCTCCGTACCAACCTCGATCTACTCGACGAAGTAAGGGACTTTGTGTATATCAGGACTACAGCCTACCATCAGAGAGTAGCTCGGTACTATAACGCCAAGGTCAAGAAGCGAAACCTCCGCATTGGCGACTTGGTTCTTCGAAAGGTTATGGTACCTGAGCCCGGCGCTAGCAAGCTTTGGTCTAACTGGGAAGGACCTTACCGAGTGAAACGAGTACTCGGGGTAGGAACGTATGAGCTCGAGACCCTCGAAGGGAAACAAGTACCTCGAGCATGGAATATTGTCAACTTAAGACAATACTATCTGTAACAACCGAGCAGGCCACGAGCCACTCCCAAAAACTAAGGGCCAAAATACTGAGCTAACACGATCTCGACGCAGTAAAACCCGATTGCCTTTGAGGTACGAACAAACTTTAAAAGTGAACTATAAGTCACTCCCAGCGCCTAAGGGCCAAAATGCCAGGCTAACACGATGTCGGCGCAATCAGGCCCAGTTACCTTAATGACATGTGCGAACTTCAAGTGAGGAGTGTAAGCAGTTCGGGCTTAAACCCCGCCAAGCATAGCTTGTTCTAGTACGATGATCAAACTAGAGAATTACCAACGAGCGTATAGTTCGGGCACACATGGTAATCACTTTGTCGTGCACCATAAAGATGCCTTGAATGGTTTAAGGAACAGTTCGAGGCAACAATTATCGAGGAGTTCTACTTCAGGTACGTAACTCTAATAACTTGGGTGTTGAGATCGCCTTAGCAAAGATAAAGAGAGCACATCATACCTCGAAGAAAAAAGGGAGGTGGTCACTTACCACCATGCAGTGGGCAGAGGCAAACGCGGTGAGGTCCCCGGGCTCCATATTCCCCCACTGAGTGACCTCATCGTTAGTGATCACTTTCCGGCTCCTCCGGCAAGCCACGAGGTAATCGTTCACCCCTTTCCATTTCCCCACTGGGAACTGGGGGTAAGGGCATGGCTAGAGGGGGTTACGGGGAGCCTCCCCCTGATGAGGGAGCTCATCCCCTCCGAAGTCAACCCCACTAGTTCCTTCGGGAGGGGGTGCCGGAATCTTGGGCGGCGGGGAGGATAAAACCGGCTTGACAGACCCTAACTCAGCACCTCCTGAGGGGGGAGTTCGGTCGAGGCGCGTCCTCTTTGCATGGCGCCTCTGGCTGCTCGAGAGAAGACGACGCGAATCGGCACTAGACATAATGGTTGCCAAGAAGAGCATTAGTGTTAGTCCAATCAGAATGAGATATGTGCATGCGAATGAGTACGCCATCATTACAGAAACCACACGACCTAAAAAGGCAACCTACCCGGGCTCAAGCCGGTCTGCACGAGCTTCTCCTCGGCCAAGTAGTCCGGGCAAAGGAAGCCTACCTGTGCCTTGGACAGCATCGTTTTCCGAGTTTCGGAGTCCAGCTCGGCCCCAGGGTCCTAGATGGCGCCCCTCCAAGCAGTTGGGAAGGCCACCCCTCAGGGTTTCCAACCACAAAGTAATCCCGCTTCCAGGTGGGAATCTTATTCGGCAACTCGTACAAGAGCTTATAGCCGGGACGGGGAGAGAGGTAGTAAAAGCGCCTCTCCGGAGGAACCCTAGGAGCAGCATTTTTTATACAAAGGATAGAGGCAAAAATATCAAGGTCCAAAGGAAGACAGTACTCGTAACACAAAGATATAGTCCCAACCATATTTTGAATGGCGTTGGGATGAAGTTGGTCAATGATGAGGTTAAAGTGATTTAGCACCGCCACTAACAAGGGGTGCAGGGGAGACGCAAGCCAGCCTCGAGCTGTTCCTGGAAGATTACTATGTCATTGGCACCATGCTCCCAAGGGAAGTTGCCAGTAGGGAGGCTGTAGACCAAGTCCTCAGGGTGGCGAAAGTAGCGGATTAGAGACTTGAGTCTCCGCTATCATGGAGGAAGGGCCAAAGGTGTCAGGCTCCCTCCCCCTAGAAGTAGATGCTACATCGCCGGAGGCCTCCCAAGCCTCCGAGATCTACTCCTAGTCTCCCCCCGAGCTCAAGGGAGCAGCATCGTCCTGACTATTGCCCCGGTGGTAGGTGTGGTATGGGTACCCAGACATGGCTGACAGCGATTGGGACTCACCAAAAGAGACGAAACGAAGCAAACTGAGGAATTAGGGTAGACTAGATGAAGTGCGCGACCTCAGAATCTAAAGACAACAAGATGGCGTGGGAGAAAATGAAGCCTGGGAGGCCCCCCTATTTATAACCTCCATCCTTTCAAATTGACGGCCCAGATCAAAGTAGATCCAACGGCCCGTAGGCGCCTTGACAGCACGCCTTCTGAAAATCGAAGGTGATTGGTGGCACGTCTTCCGTAATTAAGGTAATCGCGGCCGCACGACATTCGGAGGTAAAAGCCACCTCAGCACGTTTTTGGAATCCAAAAAGTTAGGAAAGTTAGAAAATCTCTTGATTCCCGCAAATGCATTAATGTGGGCAGTCAATCGAGTTTGAATTTCAATCAAATCAGTCCATCGTGCTTCACAAACTCCCTGCGCTAAGGTAGTGCTCTTAGCCCAATGAGTGGGGGGCAATTGATGGAGGGTGATTTGACCCCACCTATGAAACGGTGACACATGGACACTGAATTAGCACGAGCAACAGCTCAGCCTTGTAACCTGGTATGACCAGGTGACGGGCCTGCAAAGCAGCTTGCTACGTTGTAGCTTGCAACAGGATTTCGCCGCGACGCGAACCCCAGGCTCCTCGAGCTACCTTTGAAGAGACACTCCGAGGCAACTTTAGCTTGTGAGCTAAAGCTATTAGCTCGTCCGAGCTCCCAAGCAGACAAGTCATTCCGAGGACCAATTTCACTAAGGGTAATCCTGGAGTGTTCCAAGCTCGCTACAAAATAGCTCGCGAGTGATCCGCATGAGCGCTCTCTAGGAAGCTTCTGGCTGACAGACCGTAACGGTCAGACTGCGCCATATCCCTTACTGACGGCGTAGTCCTAGTCCTTTCGGCAGTTTGCGTCCATGTCTCTCAGCAGACAAAGGCATGCCTGCCACTTTGGAAACGTGTCACTCACCAACGGCCACCTCCACAGCCCTGACAGGTAATGGCTGTGGCAGGAGCCCAGTGGCGGTTATGCCCGACCTGATGTGAGTGTCCCTATAAAATCCATTAGGGCAGAAGAGAAACTTTTTCTTAAGACCTCTAATCTCTCAAGTATAGTGAGAATGCGCTATCTGCACTCATAGCCTTCATCTCCTTCTTGCTTCTCCTCCTTAGTACTAACTTAAGCATCGGAGTGTCCGCATCGGGTAAACTCACAGGGATTCTTCTTCTTCCTCATCTCAGGTACCTTCTAGGAGCCATGTGAGTTCCAGTTAGGAGTGACTGGATCGCGCTACATCATAATCCGCAAAGAGAACAGTAGTTTTTAGCCAAAGGATTGCCCTTGTCAGTGTACAATTCTTTATTTCAACAATGCTTCACCTTCTCCTGAAAAATTCTGGCAAAATTTTCCTCTCAAATGGTCCATAAGAGGGCTGCACTAATACATTTCCACATTACTTTCCCTCTCTTCTTTGACCAACAAAAAAAAGATGGATCAAAAAGCAAATTTACTTCATGAGTCAGGTTCTACTTGTACTTAAACAACATAAAATTCTAATTCCAAATATTTATTGTAAAAGCGCAAGAAATGAGTAGATGATAATAGTCCTTAGTTAAAGCATTTAGGAGGTGTATGGTCGATGTCTGAGCATTCGGAAAATAGAATCTAATGCCTTCCTTACGTTTAAGAAATGGAATGTTAGCATGTGAGACCGTGTGGAATGAAGGCTGGTTTTTGTTCGTGTGAGTATGCTGTACGTGTGACAAAAGAGTGAGTATGCTTGTTTTTGTTCTTTAGTTTTGTACATCCGAAAGAGAAACCAATGCTCAAAACCATTGGCGGATTTTAGATAATGAGAATGGGAAAGACTGCCAAGTGGTTTCAAGGACTGTTAGGGGGAAGAAAGTAGAGCCGCCGGTCGGGGCCAG
The DNA here is from genome assembly GCF_056320005.1 of Nelumbo lutea. Taxonomy (NCBI): domain Eukaryota; kingdom Viridiplantae; phylum Streptophyta; class Magnoliopsida; order Proteales; family Nelumbonaceae; genus Nelumbo; species Nelumbo lutea. Next base: position 56,728,932 of record NC_142685.1, read on the forward strand.
TGCGTCAGGGGGAAAGCCGGCGAAGGAGAAGAAGTGAGTTCGTTAGATCTTTCAGGGACAAGGAGCGTGTTGTGCCAGCAACTGTGAATGGGAAAGAAAGGAAGGGGTCGTACAGGGAAGGAGTTTCGTGTTCATACGTGGACGGTTAGCGGCTGTGAATAGGGAAGAAAGGAAGGGGTCATACAGGGAAAGAGTTTCGTGTTCGTACGTGAATGATGAGTGGCTGTGAATGGGGAATGATGAAGCAAGATTTGGCCCGACCTCGTAATCGTGCAACACGTGGCAAAGGCAACGGGTCGGCACAACAGCACGCCTATGGCGTGAGCACCAACGGGAGGAACCAACGGTCCGAAATCCCTACCAGCAGTCCGAACTCACTACTGGGAACCCGAACTCTCCCTTGGGCCCTAAGTCAAACTCGAATTGGCCTGCCCTATGGCAGTTCGGAACACACATCGCTGAACTAGCCTGCCTTACAGCAGTTTGGGACACCTCACCGAACTGGCCTACCTTATAGCAGTTCGGGACACACCTCACCGAATTGGCCTGCCTTATAGCAGTTTGGGACACGCCTCACCGAACTGCCTACCTTATAGCAGTTCGGGACTCACCTCACCGAACTGGCCTGCACTATGGCAATACAGGACATACCTCCGAACTCAAGACTTCACTCGCTCACCACTGCAGCACTTTGCCTCCAGGATGCCAAACTGAACAAACCGTACCATGCCTGACACCGAGGAAGTTCGTACCTAGGGGCGGCACACCTGACTGACTTGGGCTGCCACCGCCACCTGACACCGCCATCTCCAGTTACAGAGACGGCTCCAACAAGGAGCAGTGGCGGTTCTATCCCAGCAGAAAGGATGACACCCGAACTGGCAGAAACAGAGATAATCATACCCGACCTGATAGGGGCCTCGGAGTGAGTGCGCGAAGTGGTTATAAAAGGCCCCTTACCCCCAACAACAAGGTATGTGAACTTTGCGTCTTCTGGTCTTTATCTTGCCTTTGAGAGTACTAACTTGAGCTTTGGAGCTATCTCACCGGGTTCCCCCCGGAATTCCCTCATCTTCTCCGTTTCAGACTCCCCGTTGCTCCATTCAGAAACAAGATCGTTAACAGATAAGACCGGCCGGATTATGCTTCATCAGGGAAGAAAGGAAGGGATGATACAGGGAAGGAGTTTCATGTTCGTACTTGGACGGTGAGTGATTGTGAATGGGGAAGAAAGGAAGGGCTGTGGTAGAAGAAAGGAAGTGTGGGTTGCTGTTAAGATCCAAGCAATTTTCTGAGGTTATCTGGTTAGTTAGTATTCATTTCCTCCATTCTGTTTTTTCCTCAGCCTCGATTTTTTTCTGAAATTACCGAAATCACCCAATGCTCCATCTCCAGAGCCGAATGGCCATGATTTTCTTGTTTTCAGTCTTAAAATCAGAATAAATAAGAAAGAAAAGAAAAGAAATGGGGGCAAAACTGATAGGGTTCGTCTGTGGATGTAGTGCTCGAAGTCCAACATTTTTCTTTGTAATGGCCATTATTGTTGTTCGGTTGTGGTTCTGATTCGAAAAACTTGGACAAAAGCACCAGGCAATAACATGTTAGATACTCTGAGAGAGGGTTTCCAATCCCCCGAACTTCAACTTTTACCTTCTTTCTATGTTTGGGGGATTTGAGGAGATTCTTTTCTATTTTTTGTTTTCGTAACTTTTGTTTTTTTGCCATTAGAGAGATCTGAGAAGTCAATTCTTGTTATCCGGAAGTAAATGATTGGTAGTCGTCTTTCCCTCCCTTTTTCCCGTTTTAATTTGGCTCTTGAATGGGTGTTATGTGGCTATGTTTCTGATCATAATTCCTGTTTCTTACTAATCTCCATTAAGGCTCGTTTGGTTTGTGGGATGGAGATGAGAAAAAAAAAATATTCCAAAAATATTCCCTTTTCTCTTATTTGGTTTGAGAGAAAAAGAGGGATGGAATGGAAAAGACGTGGGATGGCAGATCCCAAAATCATGGAATCGGGGTTGCACCAAAACAGTGCAACCCCGGTGGAAAAAGTGATTTAATCATTGTTACCACTTACCATCACGATGAACAGAGGAGAGAAGGCCAAGAAAAACAAACCAGCGACAACGAAGATGAAGGAGAGAAATAGTGTGACTTCGTCTTCCTTCATTTCTCCCTTTCTCAGCGACGACGAACAGATGATAGTCCGTCTCTATCCCTGGGTTCATCTTCCTCTTCTCTCTGTTCCTGTCTCCCTTTCTCAATGCAACTCCATCTTCCTCCTCTTCTCTCTTCTCCCTCCATCTTCTCTCTTCTTCCTCTTCAGACTATGATGGGCTCAACGGGAGTAGCCTCTATTCGTGAAGTTCTTGGCGAAGCTCCTAGCGAGTGTCGCCTCTGTTCATGAAGTTCCTGGTGAAGCTCCTGGTGAAAGTCGCCTCTATTCGTGAAGTTCCTGGCGAAGCTCCTGGTGAAAGTTGCCTCTGTTCGTAAAGTTCTTGGCGAGAGTCAGTGAAACTCCTGGCGAGAGTCGCCTTTGTTCGTGAAGTTCCTAAAGTCGTGGCTCTATTTGTAAAGTTCCTAAAGTTGTGCATCTGTTCATGAAGTTCCTAAGGACGGACGAACGAAAGAAGAAGGTGAACAATACTTTCCCATTCCATCCCATCCCATCCAAATAAAATCAAACACAGAAAAGTTAAATTTTTATATTTTCCCATTCCACCCAAACCTTCCCAGAAACCAAACGGAGCCTACTTTTCAAGTTCAATTACTCAAACGTTGTGTATACCTCTCGAATCTCAAGGATGGTTGATGGGAGGTGATAAAGCTTTTATTGGATGGTTAGGTTAGGTCGGGCGTTGGGTGATAATGTAGGCTCCAGTTTAATACCTTTTTTTTTGTTATTTTTTTTTATATTTTTATTTATTAAGAGGAACAACCATGTAGACGATTTCAGAACGGCCATTTCATTAAGGGGGCCATCTTCTGTTCCAAATTCAACCAACATTCTCGCTTCAGAAAAAGAGTTATTTGCTATATATTTCTTTGATTTTTCTTTTCTATTTTCATCTCCTCTCTGCCTAAACACCATCCACAGACAACTGACATGGGTGGTGTTTCAGAGTTGTAATGGTTGTTTTCTTCTTCCTCCCTTTTATCATTTTGTTCATTTTGTTTCTTTACTCTTGTAATTTGTAAACACCACCAAACAGTGGTACATTTGGAGTTTTTATTTTAGGGACGTGGTTGTTAATGATGACCTTTTTTTTTTCTCCTTTTGGTATAGTGATTATGATGTTTTCCTCCGTGATTGAATTACTCTTTGTTTGCCCCTATTTTTTCCTTGTAAAAATTCTTACAAAATTTTGTAATTAATTTCTTACGAACAAGGTTCAAATATTGATATATATCCGCTGAGACATATTCTATTGGGAGCTTTTCGATATTGCCCTTATAGAGGGCGTATTGGGGTTTTGATCGATTCAGGGGGTGGATAGACCTTAAGCTGATCCCTCTGAACTGGATTTGAAAAAAAAAAAAAACTATGGATATTACCTGAAACGCTGGCGTATCGATATTTTGAATATTACTTATGAATGCCCCTTATAAAAAATTAAAAATTGATGTCTTTCCATTTCCTTTTTAATTCTTGGAGTGCATGATGTAGGGAAGAGAGAGAGGGGGGGGGGGCATGCTGTTGCTTATGGGGAAGAAAAGGACAACAGGAGAGGAAAGAGGAAGGGAGAAGAAGGGTAAAAATGGGGTTATGAAAAAAAACTAATCGGCATGTGAAGTTACCCTAAATGTTTTATGTGTCACATGTACAATATAGATTTATATCGGTACCATTGATTAGGCATCAATACATTTTCAATGTGTATGTTATACATAAGTCACATTTTAGAATAATCAAAAGAAATTTTAAAATTAATTTATACAAATAAGGCATTGTAGAATAGTTAAACATAATAAAAAATAATATAAATAAATATAATAAAATTGTAAAAAAATTAAAGATAATAAAAAATAATTTAAGCAAATCTAAATATATATATATATATATATAATATTCTAATAGAATTAATAAAAAATAAATTAAATAAGCCCCTGCCCCTACCGACATATCGGCCTATATTGAAAATTGCCCACCCTTTTTCTCTTTGAAACTGGTTCAGAGGGGTCAATCTAAGGCTGGTCTACCCCTGAACCAGGTCACACTCTGATACAATCCTATATGGGCGTATCACTAAAACCCCAATATGTATCGCAATTTTAAACCTTGATAATAAGAAAATGGGGCGCTATAGTCTATTTTTCTCAAGGAGAATAGCGTAATCAAATTCTATGATTTAATCACAACTCCTTTCCAATTAATGTGACTCACAGTCTACTTAAATGGATTTGATCTGTTGGATGCATTTCTACCATTATTACAGTGCAGTTCATCTGCCAATCTGCCGCCATTTACGAATTTACGAAATGGTAGTTAACATTTCAACACGTGAAGTAAAATCCATACAGCCGGACGAAACAACTGTGGTTCCACAGACTCCGGATCTCCTGCCCACACCTATCTACAATACACTACCCCCTGAATTGGGAACATCAGATGTTCTCCATGTGTGGCTACAATAAATATGAACAGATGATCTGAACTCGTTTCCACATGTTCCACATAATGTTTGAGACGATCTTAGAGCCTTTTTAACAATGTAATTTTTTGTATGGTTTTCTAAATCAATTCGAAGACTGAAACAGATCAGGGGTCTGGTTACTGGATTGAACGGTCTGGCCATTTAGCTCATTTTGACAAAAAAAAAAAAAAGTCAAAACCATTCAAATGATTAATCGCCCAATTCAGCAGTTCTCTAATCAAAATCAACGATTTTTGAGGAAAACCTAGGTTTTTGGGAAACAGAACCGGTCATCTAATCAGTTCTCAGTTTTCTGGTCTGACCAACCGGTCTGGTCCGGTTTTGAAAATCATGATTTTTTGTATGCGACAGGTGAGGTGGCAGCCCAAATGGATCTTTCAATTCCTTTCCTCCGTGGCACAGTTATACCATGAGGCTACGTCTCTGCCACGTTATCTGCGTGTCCCTTTCTCAGCCTTGTCAGATTAAGTGGTCCACACTGGGTCGGCACACACTGAGTAGGCAGTTAGTGAAAATTTTCATATTTTTTGACACCTGCGCATATAAAAATGACACCAGAAATTACCGCATGGGAATAAGACAAATCAAGGATACTTGTCTTTATCGCATGGCATGGATTATTAGATGAAAGTTGACTTAATGGAAGAGGATGTTGTGGCAAATTAGGTAAAGACGTCAACTGGTAAATCGTTACCCTGGTACATGACATTTTCCAGCCCTAGTTAGTAGTAGAAAAAACTGGACCGGACTTGATGATCAGACTGGTCGATCCGAGAATCAGTCATGGATCCGGGTCTACTTTTAGACCCCAAAACTGTCTGATCTGGCATTGGATCAGGCAGTCGGACCATTTTATTTGGGAATTGATGGCTAAAATGGTTTTATTTTTTGTCTGATTTTTAAACCATGTTTTCAATTGCTGGCCTGGTTGTTGAACCATCATCTGGCTTTGATTTTTGGGTCTGGTTCTACTAAAACCCATTAGTTGGTCAAAAATGTTGACCTAGTAAAAAACTACCTGACCTTGGTGGTTCAATTGTTGACCCATTTGACCTTGCCATCAGGTCATGGGTTAGGGCCATAACTTTGCACTTCAATGTCTGATTAGGGTGATCTTATTATTATTATTATTATTATTATTTGGTAGTTTTTTGAGATTTAGCCATTCCAAGGTGCCAATTGCCATGCTACTTTCTCAAGGTAGAAGATAATGAACAGTGTTTTCTTTTGAAGGATAGTTTTGACATTTTTAACAGATAATTGATGGTCGATTAACGATAGAGACCAACCTGACACTTATTGAAAGTTCAGGTACTGTAGTGACACGTTTGAAAGTTTGTTTACTAACTTAACACTACCCCCAAAGTTCAGGGTACTAAAGTGAAAATTTCCTTTCTTTATTTTTGTAGGGGGGTATCATTGTAATAAAATTGGAAGAGCTGAAGAGACCTGTTGACAAGCGGGATTGTGGGCCATGAACATTTTGTACTGTTTTGGGTTTGGGCTTTGGACTAGGACCATTCAAAATTTAGCAAAACACTCAATCTAAGCCTGATCCATTAATAAGTCTAATTGAAAACAGGTTGATATAATTGGTTAATGATCCCTTATAAGTAGGGGTGAGCATTCGGTTTATTTGGTTAAAAACCGAATCGAGTAAACCAAAATTTTAAAAACCAAATTGAAAAAAATAAAAATCGAACTGAAACCAAATTTGGAAAAAACTGAAATAATCGAAACCGAAATTTTTGATTTGGTTTTCGATGAAAACCGAATTTTAATAATATATTCTACATTCTATATATTATAACATATAATATATATTATATTATAAAATCAAATTTCATTATATTAATATATTAAAATATAAATATAATATATTATATGTTACATATTATATACTAAAGTTTGATTTATTCAACTTATTCGATTAACCAAATTTGTAATTCTAAAAACCGAAATATTCAATAACTGAATCAACCGAAACCAAACTTTTTGGTTCGGTTTAACCGAATTAATGCTCACCCCTACTTATTACGATCTTCTAATTATTTATGTTGGGGTATTAAGTTTCTCAGCATTAATTGTCCATGGGCTATTTGGATTTCACCAAAATTCCATCTCTCTCAAACTAATTTGCTAAAACAGTTTAATAAATAGAATCTTATTTGTATATCTACTAAGAAGTTTAGATATATTGCATTCGATGACCTGCACATTTAGCACAATATTAAGCGAGCCACTTAATATCTACGGGGCAAAAAAATGAGATCTGATTCAGTCCTCAGAAGACCATGTTCATAGTTTTTTACGGCTGTTCATTAGGCATATTTCCGTATTTGAATGCTTTTTTTCATAGAAAGCAAAGCTGCAAAAGCATTGTGAGAAATGTGTGAGCATGATCTTGTGAAGATTAAATCCGATTTTACAGAAAATGAGAGAAAACCTTTTATTTCTTTAGCAAAGATTTTCATTGAGACGATGTGTTAAAGCACTAAGAATAGATTAGGAATAAATACATTATCGATCCATCGTTCAATTACACATCAATACCAGCCTATTGCAGCTGGAGTCCCATTTATTATCTACATAGTTTTTTGGGGAACTAAGGGTGCAACTTGGATTGGCCTGAATTAACATTTTGCACTGAAATCATTCAAATGACAAAAGCCCTACTCGAGCCCAACCAAGTTGCATCCTTTCCAAGAATCTGATTCATTTTACATTAAAATTTTCTCTTCTGATGAAAGAGTTATCGTTGGTTATAGTTTGGTGTTTGTTCAAAGGTTACATCATTTTCACTTCATAAGAGAGGTCATACCATTCCTCCCACTTCATAAGAGAAGTCATTTTCCTCTCACGAAGTGAAGTTGGTTATAGTAACTAGTGATGCTACTTCTGGGATGAACATGGCATATCATCTCATTTGTGATTGTCTGCCGAGTAAAGATAGCAATTTGCCTTTGTCCTTATGGGGCCTCGCCCGATTAGGGCAATTTGCCTTTGTACTACAAATATGTGTAGTACAATAAAATAATATAAAATACAAGAATTTGCACTTTACATATTTATATTTGTACTCCTTCCGAGTGTTGACCACTGAGTGGGGTTTAGGGCAGGCTCCAAAGATACCCAAAACTCTGGGGATCGGATCGCCCCGATTAGGGCAGGTTCTTTGGACTTAGTTTGGAAAGAGTATAAATACAAATATGTGCAGTACAATAAAATAATATAAAATATAAGGATTTGCATTTTACATATTTATATTTGTACTCCTTCCGAGCGTCGACCACTGAGTGAGGTTCGGGGCAGGCTCCAAAGATACCCAAAACTCTTGGGATCGGAGACGAGGCAGGAATGTTATTTGTCCACCCCGCCCCGCCCCAGCCTCCACTATATCAAGTTATATAATATAATATAATATAAATTAAGTAGGTTTAAAAAAAAACAATAAAATGCAAGTATGCAACTAGGAATGACTGGGGTAAGGGGAGGCAAATTTAGGGATCCCCATCCCAACGGGGACAGGGATGGGGTTGAGGTTTCTAGTCCTTGTGGGGTTCAGGGCAGGGAAATTGAGTGCAAGGTCGGGGACAAGACATGCAAAACTCGACCCCACCATGCCCTATTGCCATTTCGACCGTTGAGGGATCCAAATCCAATTCTAAAGAGTTTGGACTACCTGTTTGTAAAGGTTTTTCACCTATTGGTAAACCTACTTATTGGGTGCCAAAGAAATTCATCCACCTATTGTATTTATCATTTAGGCACTGTTTGAGGAGTCTTTCTAAATAGATCTTTCAATAACTCAATAGATGAAAAGATGCATTGAGATTTTGGGGTCTTATCTTTAATGACTAAGACTCTTTATTAAGCATTTGGTCTAGTAAAATTATCTTAGACTCAGTTCAGTCAAAGCAACTCAGTGAATGCTGAAACCCTTACAAACGGGCCCTAACTATTTCCCCTCTTAGCCTGCTATTGGGAATCTGGATAACCCCAGCACATACTGTACTGTTCAACCTGATCTAGTAGGTGTGAATGATGTGATTCCCTTGTTTGCCTATGTTGTAGTCTACTTCCAGTGTTGAAGACAAACTAGATTGCACGAGCCAATAACAATAACCAATTAGCAATTAAAAAAGGGTAAAATACAAAACCCTCTTCCATCATTGACTCGACAGAAAACGTTTACATTTACGAAATTACCCTTAGAGCAACATTTAAAATATTATAAAATACTGTAGAGGAAGTTTCAATATCCCTTGCCGTTTTCTTCCTCCTCTTTTAATCTCTCAATAATGGGAAAATGTATGATGCAGAAAAGATATGGTGTGAAAACAGTTTTGATCAATCAAAATTCATCCATGAATTTTGATAAATAACACCATCGTCTGTGTTGAGTCACGTACACGCATCGTCTGTCTATGTGGTCGGGCCAAATCACCCTTCATCAGAACCCACCAACAATATACCCACATGGAATATGTGGGGATCATTTAAAATGGATAGAAATCAAATCCAGTGTTTTCCAATCTCTAGGATTTCAGAATTTTACAGATGATGAGTGTTTGCTTGCTTGGTTGCTACTTTCATTCTCTCTAAAAAATTCTCTTTCTTTTCTGCTTTGTTTCTATTAAAATGGTGCTGAGACTAAGGCTCAATTTGAGGAGTATAAATACAAATATGTAGAGTGCAAAACCTTACATTTTATATTATTTTCTACGTATTTGTATTTGTATTCCTTCAAGATGAACCTGAGGAGTTTGATTACAATCAATATTTCTTACTCGATTCTCCTATTTGAGCTCGGAATTTCATGGGACCATGTTTTTGGCATCTTGCTCTGATTTGGAGTTGTTTATGGTAGTATTTGGGAGAGTTATTTTTCTTTTTGTGTTCTCCCTACTGAAATGGTGGTTTTGAGAGTGAATTTTATCCCGGTTATGAATTCTTATGCGAGTAAGGTTCTGCCACAAGGGTGTCGACCGCGATAGGATGCTATAGAACTCGTTTGAAGAAAAAATGCAAAGAGGATATTTTCCTTTTATAGAAATGTGGGTTTTCCACCTGGGTTCGGATTAAGAGTTCTTTCATGGCGCTTGTTCACTTTTTGATGATGTTATGGTTGTTCTATGGATCTAATTTCAGGTGATATGGCTTTTTTACTTGGTTTTGGTCGTTTTTCCATGTCAGTTCTAGTTCTGAGAAAAGTGTGAGTTCATCGATTAGGGCTGTTCACAAATAAATCTAAACCAATCAAATCAATTAATTTGGCCCAATCCAATCCGAGTTGGCCGTTTTTCTTCACTATCGGTCAGTTTCGGGTTGCAAAGATGAACAAACTGATAATTCTGTTTGGTTTCAGCTTTTATATGTGAAAACCGAAACCAAACCAAGTTATGTGAAAAAATATCTATTAAATATAGATATTTTAGTTTTAAATAATAAATATATATCTGAAAAAAGATATATTCTGAAATATGTCAGATATATATTTCTAGAAATTAGAAAATATATATTTTGATATATTTGTCTATATGTTTTGGTTTTAAATATATATTTCCAGAAAATATATTTTGAAATATTATATATAATATTAGCACTTTGACTTCATGTGCATTGTGCAAGCTTGGGGTTGGTTGAAACCCAAAACGACTCAAACCGATCAGATTGGATTTACTTAATAGAGGGTCTGTTTTGGTTGGTGTATAGGTAACCCATTTAGGTTGGGTCGGTTGAAAAAACACTATTAAACCGACCCAACCCGACCCGTGAACAGTCCTAGTATTGATCTCAATGCTAAGAGCATGGAAAGGAATTTAGTTTTCTGGGGAGTTGGATTAGTAGCCCTGGCATGGATGGATGGGTCCGCTGCTACTCTTTCTCCGTTTGGTGTAAACTATGAAGGTGTATAGATCTTGGGCTACTTTTATTTTTTATTTTTTAATCCCTCCAGTAAATTTCTCTTCCTTGCTACTGAAGAGAATAGCTACTGAGAATAATAATGGATTAAAGAAATAGAGTAACACGAGCCAACTAGGTATATGTTTGGCATCGATGTTGTAGATACAACACAATTTTCTCAGAAAAGGATGTCTTTTTTTGTTTGGAATCGCTGCTGCCAAGTAGGACATTTTCTAGAGCAATAACAATTTTTTTTTTGTTTAGTACCAATGCTTTAGGAAACGTTTTCAGCACTAGTACCCATTATCTAGTGCCACATCATTGCCACCTCACATCCTTATTGGCAGCAATGAGTTGCAGCTCCAAGAAACTCCAAATTTGGCGTTGCTCCAATCCATGCCTTCCGATTTTCAAGGTGTGGCTTGGAGCACTATTTTTATGGAAAAATGATTTCAAACAAATGCCCGTTTCCTTAAGCACCATTTTTTCTAATATGATGCTGATGTGACATGGTTTTCTGAAGCAACGACAACAACGATGCCAAACATACGCTAAATGAGTCAAAGGAGTTTCATTGATGAGGGATTGAAAGAAGAGGAAGAGAATGGCAAAGAAAGAGTAGGAAGAAAAAAGAAAAATGGCTAAAATGAGTATTTGGAAAATTTTGATGCGTCCGTCTTACATTTTCCATCTGGGTTAGTGATGGAAGGGAAGTATTTGTTGATATTTTAAAGTCTAGGGGAGGTTTTTGTTAAAGTGAAATTAAAAGGGAAGTTTTTTATCGTCAAAAACTTCAGGGGAGGTTTTTGTTTTTTACCTATTAAAAATGTTCAAACAGCCTTTGCACTCATGAAAGATGTGCACAAATTCAGCATATCTCATCATTCATTATTTTGTTTGGGTTTGTGATACATTTATGGCACGAATAAAGATTAGCCGGACACAATAGTTGTTCACTGGGTTGTGGAACCAATGATAATATTATACGCCATGGCACACCCACACTTAGTATCAAGAGGGCGCATTTCCTATCCAAATAGGCAAATACTATTGGGATTAAATGTGTTTATTCATGATGTTATAATGAAATAAAGTAAAAAACCGACCCAAAACCAAAATTGTTCTGATCACCAGTATTTGTGTTGACAATTCAACCATCCGATTTGAAATAATCCATTCCAACTAAAAAATAACAAATAAAAAAAATATTTAAAATAAAAAAGGCCAAAAATCTATTGAATAGGTCAAAAAGTCATTAAATAAATCAACAAATTTTAACTAAAGATCAGGTTGAGGATGAAAGGGAAACAGTTGCTTGAATGGTTCTCGTGCCGAATGCCCTGATCGTCCGGATCAACGGCGGTTGGAAAAATTGAGGTGTGAGTTATGAATGTGGGATAAAATGGTATTTACAACCATTATTACTTTTGTCAAAAAGACTGCAATGAAATGAATGGAATAACCTGACATGTGCTGCAGGAAGCTTCCAACCACCCAAAGTTTTCCCTTTTAACATTTGTGGGAAATGTCAACTAGGCGCACTCCCCCCTTCTGAACTGGAAGGTTTATTGATTTGTCATTTTGTGGATAAAATAAATAAATAAATAAATTATTTGAAGATAGAATCTAACTTTAGCTAGCCAACAACTTCCTTGAGAACTTGGTGTCAATTATTTCATTTGTTAAGGACTCTAACCGGTTGTAGACTTGGGATTGAATCATAGTGAAATGGTTGGGGGTGATGGGTTAGGGGTAATGAAATGGTTGGGGGTGATGGGTTAGGGGTAAGATGGACTATTCTTGCTATGTAGCCACATGAAGCCTGAAAAGAAGAGATCGGAATCAGTCCTCACAAAATGGTGTTCACACCATATTCATAGCCAATTACAATTGTGCATTGAGAATAAAAACATACGAGTACGAAAATATTCTCAATACACCATTGCAAATGGCTGTAAATATGGTGTAAGTACAGTTTCGTGAGGACTGAATCCGAATTCTAAGAAAAAAACTCTTTTAGAAGTTCATTAAAGAAAGACAAAGCAATGACCTTTAAAATTAAGCCACTTCATCTATTATCCAACAGCCTCTCAGCCAAAGTTTTGAATGTTTTTAAATTCTGAATACTATTCTCTCACTTTATATGATGTAAATCAAAGTGTAAAAAGGGTTTAAGAAAGGTAGCATCTAGCAAGTTAAGTCGGCCACGGAACATAACAATTTCTAACAATTCAAAAACTGCCATGGTTCAAAGTAATTGGCAGTGATTTCTCTCTCTGTCAAGATTCTCAAAATTATGCTTAGGTACATGGTTCAAAGTATCAACATGCACAATATCTGAAGTTGTGTGTAGCGTGCTTCAAAGGGGTGATAGTCATGGATTAGAATTGTTTCATCTTTCAATCTTGGAAAACGGATGCATACTTTCAACCTTGCATTATCAGTGCTCTTGGGGCACAAATTAAACATTTAGATATCCTTTTAATGTAAGTAAATGCATTCTATTATATTGTTGGTTTAGATGGGGTCACTATAACTTTGGAGGAGAAGCTCTGAGGCGCATCTAAAGACACTGTCTTTAGAACGTTATTTGCCCCCACTCAGTTTTACTGAATTTGCTGTTGAGTTACAGGCAAATTCGTTCCCAGGATACAACAGAGCCTTGGGCGAGAATCTGCAACAAGCAAAGTTGAAGAGTCTCCAAAGAAACCTTCTGTGAGACTGTAGCAGACCGGACTGAGAGAGAGAGAGATAGTGAATTTCGAAATTGTGTTTTTGGAGTCTAATTCATGCTCCTTAAATAACTTGTGAAGAGGTATGAGGAAAAGGTAGGTGCTGGTTTAGAGAAGGCACATTGAACAGTCACAATTTCAACCATTGTGACTTTTTAAAAAATTGTTAACAGTTGGTGACTGTTAACTTTGAATTGTGCCTCTTGATCACACCCGATCGAATCGTGACCGTTGATCTCATCAATGGTGATCAATGGTCACCAACGTACCAAAACTAGAGCCGCCCATCGCAAGCCACGCGGGTGCGCGCAAAGTGCGAGCAAAGTGCGCCTCATTGCGCCACACACACGCGTGCACGCGCGTTGCGCGGTATCAAATCCCCATGCTCTCTACTAATTCTAAGGAGTGTAAATCAGCTCCTATTGAAATATTGAAAACAAACTTATAATTTTCCAATGTGGGACAAGTTCAAAACTGGGTTTTTGTAAGAGAAAAACTGATTTTTTCAAACAAGTGTACAGGTGCAATTTCTCATGTGATTGACCAATCAAACCCATTGGATTTAATCTCTTATGAGATTAAAATCCAACAAGGCTATGTTTGGGAGTGCTTATGCTAAAAATAGTGCTTAAAAACAAGTGTTTATTCAAATAAACACTTATTTGCATTTGGTACTTGGCTTTTTCAAGTGTTATTAAAAAAAAAACACTTATTTCATCTTGGACGTTTGGTGGTCTTTTTCTCCAATAAGCACTTAAATAAGCAATTGTGACTCTTTTGTCCTTCATTTTCTTTCAAATTTTCAAAACATCAAATCCAAAGTGAATGAATAAAAGTACTTTGATACAAGTGCTTTCATAAAAGTAATTTGATTAAAGTACTTTCATAAAATTACTTTTATAAAAGTGCTTTTATTGTGTTTTTGTAAAAGTGCTTCTATAAAAGTACCTTCCTAAAAGTGATTTCATAAAAGTAATTTCCTCAAAGTACTTTCCATAAAATTACTTTCATAAATGTGTGTTTATAAAGTTGCTTTTGTAAAAGGATATAATAGGTATTCTAAAAATTTACCGTGGATAATTTTGGAAGTAAAAATTTGAGTAAGTGCTTATTGTATGAACACTTATAAGAGCCAGAAATTTGGGCTTAAAAAATAAATCGTTATTTTTAAAATAAGCACTTATTTCAGGTTTATTTCCCAAACACCATTAAGTGCTTAATGGTGTGGTTCCCGCCCAAATAAGCACTCGCAAACATGACCGTGAAAGATAAATGCGCACCTACTCATGATGGTAGGTGTATTGGTCTCCCTTACCACCAATTGCTTGATAATGCACCTCATAATTTTCTTTTTTTCATGTTAAGAAATATGTATGTGCATACATTTGATTATTTGAGTGGAGAGAAATTGAGTGAACATCTACCGTATTTGTCATTAAGAGACGTTCCCAATGTATGGCTTTTTTTTTTTTTTTTTTTGCAAAAAATAGCAGCCTTGTATTAGTTAGAATAGTCTTACATAAGGGGAACATAGCAGTGATATGCGGCCCTTACATGAGATGTATGCAAAAAAATGTGCCGCTTGATTGTTGTTTCTACTTATATGTACAAACTGAATAACATCAAAAGATGAGATTAGTCTTTGTAAATGGCTTTTGTGGAGATGATCAGTCCATTGGATCGGATTATCTATAGTAGCAAACTCCATTAAGGCTGTACTGTTTGAAAATACCAAAAGATGGTCAATACCATATGATTGTGCTGCGTGCAGTCATCCTTGGAGAGCTCTGGTTTCGGCATCGTAACTGTTGATGGCCCAGTAAGGCTTGCCTTGTGCAATGTAGAGTTGGCGCTGCGCATGTTGGATGATGATCCCTCGTCTTGCATAGCCTGTGTCAGGATCAAAGGAGCCATCGACATGCAAGGTTGGCATGATCTGTGGTGATGGAGATGAGGTAGTGTGGCGGCTTTGCATAGGCTGGATGATATGTGTGAGAGGGAAGTGAGATGCAGACTGTGACATGATATGGATCTGCTTGTCTATTTTCAAATATGCTTTTTATTCCTTGTTTTCCATATGAAGTAACTTATAATACTGAACTTGCTAAGATACAAGAGCACTTGCTGCTCACCTAGTGATGATGGAGTGGGGTTGATTTTCTGATATTGTGGTCGGATTCAACTTTATTTGGGCTTCACACCTAATTGCTCTGGCCAAGGTGCATTGCAAAAATAGGTAGAAGGTTGTCTCCTCACTGTTATTACAAAAAGTGCACATTTGGTTTTGACCCCCTATGAGTCCATCCATACTTCATTTAGGTTTTGGCCCCTCTTATAAAAATTTTTCTGGCTCCACCCCTGTGAATACATAATATTAAAAATATGATAGCTTATTTCTTATTAACTTATTATATTTTTATTTTCATATTTATTATGTAATTATTATAGTATAGGTTAACCCATTCAATCTTTCTTTTTTTGTAACAACCTGTTTAACCTCGCCCTTGATGATTAAACAGCTGATCCATCATTTAAGTGATGTTTGGCATCCAAAAAAGCGACGCCATGTTGGAGCCACATGGGATAAAGAAGAATCAATGATTTTCAATCAGTTTAGTTCGTTGACTTTTGAGATTTTTGGGAAATCGACAAAAAAGTCTTGAAATTGATGAATTTATCTATTTGATTGGTTGATTTATGCGATTTTTAGGAAATTGACAAACAAAAAAGAAGATACCTGAAATCGGCCCATCTTGAGGATCACATTTTCCGTGATTCCCCTATTTTTAGGTGATTTTGATTTTTTGAGGATAATATGACATTTGGCATGTCTCCATGGTAAGGCTGATTCAAAAGAAAAATAGTCACCCTTGGGAATCAAGAGTCCGGATCTACTCTTCACACAATGCACCTCAAACCAACCTCATAAGCACATCTCACCATGTATTGGGGAACATCTCATGTACTTAATGTATTATTATTCATGGGAGATGTTCCCAATACATAATAGGATGTGTTTGTGAGGTTAGTGTAAGATGCACTATGTGAGATAAACCAAGTATTCTTACAATTTTTTCAGATATCACATCTTTCTGGATAATCAACAAGGAGGAATCATCATTGATGCCAAACATGACATTAAAGAGAAAAACGAGTCCGTTTCCATGTCTGTTATAAAAAAACATGGTTAAGTGTCAAAATGGGACCATGCGTGTGTTTTGAATTCAAAATGATTCAAATGATCGGGAGTTCATGCGATTCAATACTGACGCACCTACAGAAAATCATTGACTTTATGAGATCTTTTTCATCAATAAAATCGGCGGTAAATAATTTTTGAGTAATCTATTTTATTTGCGCAATGCTAATATACAACAACAAAAAAAACTTTTTTCCCAATTAGAAAAGGAGAAGGAAAAAAAAAGTGTAAATTTCTTAAACTATCCTTATAGTTTAGCTAATTGACTAAGTATACCTTTATTGTTTGACTCTTGTCTAATGTTACCCTTATTGTTTCTAACAATTGGCTAGCTCTACCCTTATCGTTAGCATCCGTTAATATTTCGTCACACGTGATATATATTTTTTTAAAACCCAATTTTATTCTTCATCCCTCTCCCTCTCCCTCGTTCTCCTCCTTCATTGTCTTCTTCAAGAGAGCCACTGACACCTCCTACCAATCTGCCAATGAAAACCCAGAAGCTCCACTCTGTGGTGAAGAAAATATTCGTTTTGATGGCAAAAAGAGTTATCCCTCTTTTTATTAGTTCTCTCCAACCCTCAATCTCACTAGAGACGGCTCCCCACAGAGGCAAATCCACTCTGTAGGGTTCAAGAATGGATGTGAAAGGGTTGGTGGCACTGAAATAGTGGCGAGAGGGAGAACAATTAAATTGTTCATTCGGATGATAGTTCACCTGCTAATGTTTTTAAACCCTAACTAGGGTTTGACTATAATACACAAAAACTTACAACTAATCAACCAAATTCGGCTGTGTGATAACCTCTTTTATTATACTGGTTGATTGGCCGCAAGTCTTTTCGGCATCCAAGCTAACTTAATTAACACAAAGATGATAGCGGCAAAAACCACAATCTAAGCTAACTCTTTCTCTTTCTTTACTTAAATAACAAAAACACACAGAGATAAAGGGGATTTCAATATCTTCGAGCATCTAGTATGTATGTGCGGGTTTAACTATCAAATGGGATAAAATTTTCACAAATTAGATTCAACAAAAGAATTGCACAAATCAATGGCAATACAATCATATTTTTATCCATTCTTATAGTTTGAGTTGTAGATTCTGATGCTGCTCGATCCGAGGTGGTGCACGAACCAAGAAAGGCAGTCAAATAGTCCTTGCCAACAAGGCGGGGCCGAGGTGGTAGGGCAGAGCCATGCTTCAAGAGTTGTGATTAAGAAAGTACCTCAGAGGCCCGAGGAGTTATCCTCGGGTAGATACTCTGACACTCAAGTTAGTAGAAGGTGATTAAGAAAGTAACAGTATGGGTGCTTGAAGTTGGAATCCTTTACCTTGAGTGGGAGATACTTTTTTATAGCTGAAGGTCCGTGTCTTGGTCAGATTAGGCTTCTAGGGTTGCTAGGATGAGGTTAACCGCCGAGGTCTTTGGGATATAGTCCTATTCCCCAATGGAGTTTTCCTCCTTCCTCCTCCTATCCTTGGTCGTGTTTATCCGTGTGACGTGTAGCTAACATGGCTGAGAGGATAAGATGAGGGGTTACGATAATAGCATAGCACAGCTACGACCACGGAGTCGATGTATGCCACGGAGTTGGCTGGGCCACGCTGACGTAGTTGGGGATGACTGGGCAGCCACATGTCATCTAAGGCCAGCTTAACCATGACCCGAACACCACTCCCCCAGTTCTGAAGTCGAGGAATGAAGTGGTCGGATGAGGTGTAGCACGATAGGGTGCTTTGTTTCTCGGTTGAGGAACTCCAAGTTGAAGTCCTGGTTGAACGTTTTGTCTGCTTCATATTCCTCGGCGCTTGGTAGAACTTGTCATCTGCGTAATGTGGGTTGTGGCCGAGGAGTTCTTTGATCGTCAGCTACGGAACTTCGAGAATTCTAATTTTGGAATCCGAACACCACTCCCTCAGTTCCAGTGTCAAGGAGATAAGTGCTTGGTCAAGGCATTGCATGGTCGTTTACCATGGTCCGGTGTCGAGGAACTAAGTTGGGCTTCGAAGTTTGGGCTCCTCTAATGCTCGGTTATGCTGCGTCGCAAAAGGGCTTTTTGTTCTTCGGCTGAGGAACTTGCACTCAAAATTTTGGAATCCGAACACCACTCCCCTAGTTCCGAAGTCGAAGAGTGGAGTGCTCGGTTGGGATGCAACATGGGCTCTTTTGATTGGGGTTTGTCGTTTGGTGTCTTGAGGAGACTCAAGGGGTTGGTTGGACCGGCGATCTTGGGCAGACCATGGAGGTCTATAGATTTGGTTGGATCGGCGTTTCAGGGCGGACCGATGTAGTTAAAGCCTTTACGTTGCTTGTTAAGAACGTCGCTTCGGTTCTCGAGGTCTCATGCGTGCGGTGACAGTCATGTCGATTGGTCTTGCTGAGCTTCGTCAGAGAGACGCTTGATCTCCACTATTGATTTGACTTCTATTTGCGCTTTTAGGGGTTATAAGAAGGGGAGGAAGGGCATTTCTCCTTCACCATTTGCGAGAGAAATTGTTTAGATAGCTCAACAAGGAGTTGTTGGCATTGCTCGGCTCTTGCTTGATTCCGTGGCTTCAAGTTTGGTAAGACGTCTTCCCTATTTTCCCATTCCTCTTCTTCTAATTCTTGTGGCTCCAACTATGAGTATGAGGTCAGGGAATTTGAGGCTACCGAGGTTGGTCCTTATAGAGTGGAGGTAGAACTTCTCGAATGGGCTATTCGTTAATTTGGACCACCCCCTGCATTTTGACTCCCGAGAATATGGCTCGGATCCGGGCCATGTATGACATCCCCGAGGCATTCGGTATGAGGTGTCCACAGGCCGACAAGAGGCCAACAAATGCTTGGTCGGGCAAGGTATGCGTGTACAAGAGCAGCTTGGAAGCCAGGATAAGGTTTCCCTTGGATGAAGGGGTAGCTGGGGTGTTTGAATGGTACTGGGTGTTGCTAGCGCAACTGATGCCGAACTCTTTTAGATTTTTGTTCGGCCTTATGTCGTATTGCACTGTTCGCGATATCGAGTTAACCCTGTGCATGGTGAGCTATCTCCTCCATCTGAATCTTCACCTGTAGGGCTACTATTATTTCTCGGCTAGGAAGAGTATCAAAGTGTTGGTCGGGGCCCCATCCTCTGTGAAGCATTGGAAGGAGGAGTTCTTATTTGTACATTGTCTTGGGGGCCTACCTTTCCCGACCACGTTGCAAAAGTCGAGGACTAAAGTGCAGCAGCCCAAGTGGCACAGGCTTACCAGGGAGGAGAGGTCGGGCTTGAGCATGATTCATGAGATTGATGTGGTGGTGTACACATGCTTTGAGATGTTGATGCTCACAATATTGATGCGTAGAGTGGCCAGTCTGTCTTGTTGCTTCGGTTTATCTGTTGAATCCTTCTCTCTTTGAACCTATACTTACTCAGTTATGATTCTGCGGTGCAAGTGTGGAAATGGCAAGCGAGGAAGATATTGTCCACCGAAAGAAGGAAAACTAGTTGAGGCGAAGGGGGGGTGCGCGGTCCCAACCCCGTCTGAAGGTGGTCCCGCCGTTGAGGTCTTCCAAGAGAGCATCTGGACAACAGAAGAGGGCTCGACAACGGGATGATGATGAAGACATGGTAGTGGTGGAACTTAAAGTTTATTGGGCTATCGTTCCTCCTCTACAGATGGAAGTGGGGGGCAGTAGCTTTGCCTACCACAGTCTGTCCCGAAGACGGGCTCAAGATGGTTGGGGTGCTTGAATAGCTTCTCCGTGGAATCATGACGGCATCCATTACCCGGAAAGCCGGGGAAACTAGAAGCGGTTCCTTAGAATGCTCACTCATCTGGGCCGCGGCTTAGGTTAGTTTGAACTTATTTTTGTTGTTTTAACTAAGTTTCTTCATGGTGAAATTGTTTCTTGGCCGCAGAACACGTGCTCGACAATTGCTTTAGTGGACCGCCTTCGGAATCTACGGGGCATGTACGAGAGAGCACTCTGAATACTTGAACCTGAAGGCTCAACTGGTTGAGCTTCGGGCAGCTGGGGAGCGGATAGCTACGCTGGAAGCAGAGGTGGCTGAGCTGAAGGGCTAGATAGGCGAGCAGGAGAACGTCGTTCGTAGCTTGAAGCAACAACAGATCACTGAGCTGAAGGTAGGGAGAGAGCGGCTGAAGCAGGAGGCCACCGAAGCGGTGGTCACTCAGTTCAAGAGCTTGGTTGAATACTGACAAGAGATGGACGAGTACGCCTCGAGCTCCTTTGAGGCGAGGTTCAATGCCTTCCAGAGGAGGGTGCTGCGTCACTGTCTGGAGCTGGCTGACGTTGCATTGGCTTGGCGTGCGTATGATGATGAGACCTCGCCCGCCTCGGGCAACCTTGTTGCTGATGAGGGCGATGTGGACGAAGATGGGGAGGAAGGAAAAGTGGCCACAGATCCCCTCACCGAGGATTGAGTTGCCACGAGATTTCTTATGTTTTCCTATTGTTGTTTTCTTTTTGTAGTAGCTCGGTATGCCAAGCTTGGAATCATGTATCGACAGAGTTAACATAATGAAAATGTGCCCTTTTTGTTCTGAACTTGCATACCACTCGTCTCTTTCTTCTTCTCTTCTTTTTTTCTTTGCCAGCTGGGTTCCTCGATCTTGTCGTGACTAAGGTCTAGAGTTGGCCGAGATCTTTAGTCTCCGGTTAATGGGGCCGGAGTATGTTCCAAGCTCTCATCTTCAGGATGCTCAGTTACTGGTCTCGAGAGCTTTTCGGCTCTTTGAGGGCTGGCTGTTGCTTAGCTAGCTCTAGTTTGACTGTTAGTCAGTGGGTGTGTGGAGTTTAACGACCACCCTCAGGTCCCGATGGGCGGGGACGTTCTTCTCCATTTTTCAGGCCATGGACAGTCGATGCAGTTTGCTTGGTCAATAATGATACGCTGCCGAGCTACATGTCACAGGCTCATGCCATTCAAAGATCAGCCGAGCCAGTGTTGTGTGCTGAGCTAAGCGTGTGTTGTGTGGCGAGTGTTGCGTGGCCTGTGATGTGCGGCGTGCATGATGGGAGAACAATTAAACTGTTCATCTGGATGATAGTTCACCTGCTAATGTTTTTAAACCCTAACTAGGGTTTGACTATATTACCACAAAAACTTACAACTAATCAACCAGATTCGGCTGTGTGATAACTTCCTTTATTATACTGGTATCTAAGCTAACTTAATTAATATACAGATGACAATGGTAGAAACCACGATGTAAGCTAATTCTTTCTTTTTCTTTACTTTAATAACAAAAACACACAGAGATAAAGGGGATTTCAATATCTTCGAGCATCGGGTATGTATGTGCGGGTTCAACTATCAAATGGGATAAAATTTTCTCAAATTAGATTCAACAAAAGAATTGCACAAAATGGCAATACAGGTAGATTTTTATCCATTTTTATAGTTTGAGTTGTAGATTCTATAATGGGAGACAAATATTAAACTAAAAAAAAAAGGCTAGAGGGAGAGAGAACGAAGGGTATTGAAAGATGAAGAGAGAGGCTAAATGTGGATAGATCCGCCACTGCTATGGTGCGGCAGCGGTGATGAAACAAGGGCGAGAGGGAGAGAAAACGAAGGGGATGGAGAGAGAGGTCAGATGTGGAGGGGTTCGTTGCTTCGCAGCAATGGCAGTGATGAAACAAGGGCAAGAGAGAGAGAGAGGGGGGGCATACGTGGAGGGGCTACCATCGCCACCACTACAACTTGCTGCATTGGCGGTGATAAAACAAGGGCGAGATGTAAAGAGAACAAAGGGGACGGGGAGAGAGAGAGAGACCAATGTTGTAATGCATCTATTCAAAGCTCTCCCCACATATTTGCATTTGTTCAAAGATCCTCCATACCTGCCCACCTCATCTTAGATGAAGGAAATCAGATCTGAACTGGGCGGTGAAGACAAACCAAGGAAGATGAAGAAGAATAAGAGGCAATTTGAGCTAAGGGCAAAACGGGCATTTCAATCCTTATTATTAACGGTAATGGTAATTTTCTAAGGGCAAAACGGGCATTTCAATCCTTATTATTAACGGTAATGGTAATTTTCCGAAATAATAATGGTAGTATTAGACAATAATGAAATAATAGGGGTATAAAATGATAAAGGTAGTTTAAAAAAATTGCCCAAAAAGGATTCCCCACTTTCTTCGGAAACAAGAAAAAGAGTCGGATGTTATAAATACTCGATCCAGCGCTCAATCTCCTACATTGTTCATTGATTTCTCTTCTCTCGCCAGTCTCATCCTCCTTGAATCTCGAAAATGAGTAACCAAGCTGAATCCTCTGACTCGTAATGACCTCCTACTCTGACCTCTACTTGTTTTTGCGATCGATTCGTCCCTTCCCCCTTTTTATTTCGTTATTTTTTAGTTATTTTTTTTTTTTGGATTTTGGTTGAATTTATCGGGTTCTGATTGTGGGTTTTTTGAATTACAGTAAGGGATCCAAGAGGGATTTCAGTACTGCAATCCTGGAGCGTAAGAAATCTCCGAATCGGCTTATTGTCGATGAAGCAGTCAATGATGACAATTCGGTGGTCTCTTTGAATCCCGAGACAATGGAAAAGTTACAGCTTTTCCGTGGAGATACAATTCTCCTTAAGGTAAAATTTCTATCGAGCGTTCTGTTTTGTTTTGGTTCTTATAGAAGGTTGGGTTCTTAGGGTTCTTTGTTGGTAGAAGTTTGGATTCGGAAGTTTATGTCATGTTTTTAAGGTTGAGAATGGTTAATGAGGGATAAGGTGATTTTTATGTTAGGGCATTCAAAAAACTAGGGCTACTTGGGTTCGGCAGTTCTACCAGATTGGGTTGTGCTCGCCAATGTTGATTATAGGGGTTCATTGGGGTGAGATTCTACCAGATTGGGTTGTGCTCGAGAAAGTTGATTATAGGGGTTCGTTGGGGTGAGATATTGGCTTAAGTATTGTGGTGGAATCATGTATAGTTCTTAAGATCTATGGTGAAGGAGTTTCTTTTAGGGTTTTCGGAAATTTCTATTAATTCTTTGTTCTCGTCCTCTGATTCTGTTAGTTTTGACATCATGGAAACATATAAAAGATGACATCATGGAAGGGTTTCAAAGCAGTTAGGTCTTTGCATCTTCAAATGCAACGTTTTTCAATAGTCACATTGTAGGTTTCCAGAATTCTTTTGGCATTTAGTTGGTCTGGACAAAACACCTGTACCTAAAAGTTAAAGATTTTCAGCATAATAGTCTATAGATATGATAGTCCAGCTCTGTTAGGGATGGTGAGCTTTCTTTCAATTTAGCTTCAGGAATGTGGGATTGAGAATCATGGTAATTAGCTGTATATTTGTTTGTTTATGTTTTTAGGGTAAGAAAAGACGGGATACAATCTGCATTGCCCTTGCTGATGACACATGTGAGGAACCAAAGATCAGGATGAATAAAGTTGTTAGGTCAAACCTGAGAGTCAGGCTCGGTGATGTTGTTTCTGTGCACCAATGCCCTGATGTCAAATATGGGAAGCGTGTGCACATATTGCCTGTGGATGATACCATCGAAGGCGTCACTGGAAATCTGTTTGATGCATATCTGAAGCGTGAGTTTCTGAACTGCTAGCAAAATAACTGTATTTTCTTCCTGTTCTCTTGAGTGCATGTCATTTACCTGCTTTTATTTGTCTTACCTGTGACTATGAAATTCTAGACACATTTACATTTTTCTACTTATGAGAAGCTTCTTTTATGCCTAGTTTGACAAAAGAACTAGATTTGTAAGACTTTTGAGGGATGTGTAGTTTAACTACAAGGTAGTTTTTGCAGTGAACTATTTTTGTAATCTCTCCTGTTCTGGGCATGCATTACGTACAATGTGCATGCACATGTGATTTTCTAGTGCGATGTTAAATTGACTCTCTATCAGGAAATTTTATCATATTTGATTTTGAACAGAACTTCCATTCAAAAGTAGATAATTTAGTTTCTTGCTATCCCTGATTATTATATTAGATATTGACAGTCATAAAGAAAAGTTGTTGATAGGAAGCCTTTTTCTTCTTAACCATTCTGGTGCTTAGTCCATCTGCCTGTCTTTCTTGAGAAAAACCAGAAACATGAAGCTCCTGTCATGTTCTGCTTTGTCACAAAGAAAAAAAAAAATGATTTTTCTGGTTAACTTGGTTCTTCAAAGTGAAAAAGAAAGTTCATTTTCTCTTCTGATTTGAGTGGTTGCATTTGCAGCTTATTTCTTGGAAGCATATCGTCCGGTCAGGAAAGGGGATCTCTTCCTTGTTAGAGGTGGAATGAGGAGTGTTGAATTTAAGGTTATTGAGACTGACCCAGCAGAGTATTGTGTGGTTGCTCCAGACACAGAGATCTTTTGTGAGGGAGAGCCAGTAAGGAGGGAGGATGAAGATAGGTTGGATGAAGTAGGTTATGATGATGTTGGTGGAGTCAGAAAGCAGATGGCTCAAATACGAGAGCTAGTGGAACTTCCACTAAGACACCCACAGCTTTTCAAATCTATTGGTGTGAAGCCACCAAAAGGAATTTTGTTGTATGGCCCTCCAGGTTCTGGGAAGACATTGATAGCTAGGGCTGTTGCTAATGAGACTGGTGCTTTCTTCTTCTGTATTAATGGACCAGAAATTATGTCAAAATTAGCTGGAGAGAGTGAAAGTAATCTCAGGAAGGCATTTGAAGAAGCTGAAAAGAATGCACCCTCTATTATCTTTATTGATGAAATTGATTCCATAGCTCCAAAACGAGAGAAAACAAATGGAGAAGTGGAACGGCGGATTGTTTCTCAGCTCTTGACACTTATGGATGGATTGAAGTCCCGTGCTCATGTTATTGTTATTGGGGCTACAAATCGGCCTAACAGCATTGACCCAGCTTTGAGAAGGTTTGGAAGGTTCGATAGGGAAATTGATATTGGGGTTCCAGATGAAGTTGGACGATTAGAGGTTCTTCGTATTCACACAAAGAACATGAAACTCTCTGAAGATGTAAGCCAATGACTAAACCTTGTATCTGCTTGAGTATGTATCTTTCCTTGTTCATATTTGTCAGCGGTTCTATTTAGTTATTGTTATGGTTCCTCTGTGCAGGTTGATTTGGAAAGGATTGCCAAGGATACACACGGATATGTTGGTGCTGACCTTGCAGCTCTGTGCACTGAAGCTGCTCTTCAGTGCATCAGAGAAAAGATGGATGTGATCGATTTGGAAGATGAATCAATAGATGCTGAGATTCTCAACTCAATGGCTGTTACAGATGAGCACTTCAAGACTGCTCTTGGATCAAGCAATCCCTCAGCTCTTCGTGAAACAGTGAGTACAGAGTTTCTAAATGACTTGGGATTTCTGCTTTGAGGTATGTATTCTTCTTTCAGATTGTTTTTGGAAGTACCTTAACCTGATTGTTTGATGGGCAGGTTGTTGAAGTACCTAATGTCAGCTGGGACGACATTGGTGGCCTTGAAAATGTCAAGAGGGAGCTCCAAGAGGTAGCGATAAGTCAAATAGCAGGCCTACATTCGTTTCTTTTTGCAATTGCACTGTAGGGTTCTTATTTATACTTTGTTTTTTTTTTTTTTAATGTTCTATCTGTTTTGCAGACCGTTCAATATCCTGTGGAGCATCCTGAGAAGTTTGAGAAGTTTGGTATGTCACCTTCCAAAGGAGTCCTTTTCTATGGTCCCCCTGGTTGTGGGAAAACACTTCTTGCCAAAGCAATTGCAAATGAATGCCAAGCAAACTTCATCAGTGTCAAGGGTCCTGAGTTGCTCACAATGTGGTTTGGAGAGAGTGAGGCCAATGTACGAGAGATTTTTGACAAGGCTCGTCAATCTGCACCCTGTGTTCTCTTTTTTGATGAGCTCGATTCAATTGCTACACAGGTTAGGGTTTCCCTCACTAAATGTCCTCGATTTGTTATGCTTTGTTTAGGCATGTTTCCTAATTCTTTGATTATAACTGGCAGAGGGGAAGCAGTGTTGGGGATGCAGGAGGTGCTGCTGATAGGGTTCTGAACCAACTTCTGACCGAAATGGATGGCATGTCAGCAAAGAAAACAGTTTTCATAATTGGTGCCACCAACAGGCCTGATATTATTGATCCTGCACTTCTCCGGCCAGGTCGTCTTGACCAGTTGATCTACATCCCTCTGCCTGATGAGACCTCTCGCCACCAGATTTTCAAGGCCTGTCTGAGAAAATCACCTGTTTCAAAAGATGTGGACTTGAAGGCACTTGCGAAGTACACACAAGGTTTTAGTGGAGCTGATATTACAGAGATATGCCAGCGGGCATGCAAGTATGCCATTAGAGAGAACATTGAGAAAGTAAGCTCATTATCACTCTGCTTGCTTATGCATATGAGTTCTTGTTTGACCAAGGCATACTCAAGTTTGAAATTTGGATGGCCTTTCATGATGTCAATCCCTTATAGTCTCTATAGAACGGTTTCAAATGGGGCTCTATTCCAATCCAGATTGATAATAATACTCGTATCTGTAACTCAAATGGGTTTTATTCATGCAGGATATAGAAAGGGAGAGGAGGAGAAGGGAGAACCCTGAGGCAATGGAAGAGGACGCGGAGGATGAAGTGGCGGAGATCAAGGCAGCTCACTTTGAGGAGTCGATGAAATATGCACGCAGGAGTGTAAGTGATGCAGATATCCGCAAGTACCAGGCATTTGCTCAGACATTGCAGCAATCAAGGGGTTTTGGCAGTGAGTTCCGTTTCTCGGAAGCTGGAACCGGTGGTGCTACTGGGTCTGACCCATTTGCAGCTTCTGCTGGTGGTGGGGCTGATGACGACGATCTTTACAGTTAGATACTCATACTCTGTTTCATTTTCAAGTTCAATTACTCAAACGTTATGTATACCTGTTGTTTCCCTGGAATCTGAAGGATGGTTGATGGGAGGTGGTAAAGCTTTTATTGGATGGTTAGGTTAGGTTGGGCATTGGCCAGTTTAATACTTTTTATTTTGTTATTTTTATATTTTTATTTAAGAGGAACCACCATGTAGACGAGGGAATTCAGATTTCAGAACGGTCATTTCATTAAGGGGTCCATCTTCTATCCCGAATTCGATCGACATTCTCGCCTCAGAAAAAAAAAATTTATTTGGTATATATTTCTTTTAATTTTCTGGTTAAATTAGCTGTCATCTTTTTCTTTCCCTTTCGAGTGACAACGGTGGTGTTTCAGAGTTGTACTGGTTGTTTTCTTCGTCCTCCCTTTTATCATCAACACTTTTATTTTGTTCATTTTTCTTTTCTTTACTGTTGTAAACACCACCTAACAGTGGTACGTACATTTGAGGTTTTTATTTTAGGGGCGCGGTTGCTGATGATGATCTTTTTTTATTTTTTTATTTCCTTTTGGTAGTGATTATGAGCTTTTCCTCATTGATTGAATTACTCTTTGTTTGCGCCTATTTTCTCATTGTAAAAAGTCTTGCAAAATCTTGCAATTAATTTCTTACGATCAAGGTTCACAATATCAATACATATTGGCCTATATAGAGAGTGTATCGGGGTTTTGACCGATTCAGGATGTTGGTGTACTTTAAGCCGAGTCCTCTGAACTGGATTTCAAAAAGCAACCAAAAAAAAACCGTTGTTGTCCAATATGCTTCTTCTTTTAACTTTGCTTACTAGTGTTCTTTTCTAAAAAACTAAAAATTGATGTCTTCCTATTTCCTTTTTAGGAGTGTATGCCGGGAAGATAGAGAGACGGGCAGGCTGTTGCCTATGGGGAAGAAAATAACAACAGGGGAGGAAAGAGGAAGGGAGATGAAGGGTAAAAATGGGGTTATGAAAAAAAACTAATAGGCATGTGAAGTCACCCTAAATGTTTTTTGTGTGACATATGTACAACATAGATTGATATTGATACCATTAATTAGGCATCAATACATATATTTTCAATGTGTATGTTACTATGTTATACATAAGTCACATTTTATGATACTCAAAAGAAGATTTATAATTAATTTATACAAATAAGGCATTGTAAAATAATTAAATATAATAAAAAATAATATAAATAAATATGATAAAATTATAAAAATCATTAAAGCAAAAAAAAAATAATTTAAGCAAATCTAATATATCAAAATAATTATTAATTATTAATATATATAAAATAATATTCTAATAGATTTAATAAAAATTAAATCATATAAGCCCCCACCCTTACCGACATATCAACTTATATTGAAGCTCACCCTCCTTTTTTTTTTTTCTTTGAAACTGGTTTAGAGGGGTCGATCTAAAGTTGGTCTATCCCCTGAACTAGGTCACACTCCAATACGACCTCTATAGGGGCATATCATTAAGCCCCCAATAGGTACCCTATACTTTAGGCTGAATGCCAATTTAGTACCCAAACTTTAAAATGCGACAATCTAGTACCCAACTTTCATTTTGCAACAATTTAGTATCCGACGTTAACTCATCATCAGTTAGTACCATCACGTGATATTAGGTGTGGGTTAAATATTTTTGAACTACCAAAAATAACCTTTCTGAAAAAATTCTGACCATTTTACCCTTTTCCCTTCCTATTTCCCTAATCCCCTTTTCTCTTCAATCTGTGTTGGGAGAACGAGAGAAGAGAGGAGACTTCACTCAACTCCCCTTTAGTCTTCAATCTGTGTTGAATGAACGAGAGAGGAGAAGAGATTTCACTCAACTTCGACCTTTCTCTTCATTTCGAGAACGCCCATTTCATCCCTTTCTCTTCAAACTTGGTTGAAGAAACAACAGAGGAGAGGAGACTCGGTTGTTCACGTGCAACCCCTAAAGGATGTATCAAACCATGTCTCCTCTCTTCTCTCTTCAAACTCGGTTGTTCACAATCAACGTGCCTGAGGAAGCTATTGTTGCTTAATGGAAGAAGAAGAAGAAGATGAAACAGGAAATTCGATGCGCATGGAAGTAGAACCAGAGCTAGCAACCGAGCTACTAGCACTCGCAGTTGCTGTTGTGGTTGTTGAGAGCATCAACCTATACTCCTCCTCCATCCTCTCCAACATCCCCTTCAACAATACTTCCATCTTCCTCCTCAAATTCTCCACCTTCAAGGAATTCTTTCTTATCAAAATCAATAAATTAATTCAAATCAAGTATTTATCATTAATGGAGATCAACCACAGAGTACATTAAGAACAAAAAGCTGCTTACATGAAGCACTGCAAATGGAAATGAACAGAAGAATAATCAATTAATGTAGAAGGAGAACTGAAAAGAAAAACAAAGTTAGACGAAGGAAGCTGTTTAGAATCAATAATGAATCTTATGTCTGCGAACCAAGACTTTCTATCTGAAACAAAGCACTCCTTGGTCTTACAATTCTTACCGATCATCAAACTGGCTTTTGCCATTTCTTGAATCTCCTGCACACATTTTTCCTCTGATATTCATCTAGTTTTTCTAATTGTCTTTGAAGAATTGTTGCTTGCTTATCGAAATTAATACACTTGTGGAACTCGAAATCCTTAATGCACGAGCTTCTCTGGAGCTCTTCCAGTTTCTCCTTCAGATCTTTGATTTCCTCTTCCAACATAACACTGACGCTTTTTCCTTCATACAACTTCTTTTTCCCCTATAAAAGAAAGAAGCCGATCAAAAACATTGGAAATGGATTCGGTCGAGGTAGAAAATAAGTGCAAGATTTAAACAACGAGATCCAAACAACAATGAGAAAAAAGGCGAAAAGAGATCAATGATTCTATTGCAGATCGAAGTGTATGCTCCATCTGAACGCGATTCTTCTCCAGCTTTTTCAACCCAACCTCTGTTTCGTTTCTCAAAAAATTACACAATCTCTACCTGTAACTTCCACTTCTCGTCTTCAAAGTCCCTACTACATCTCCGACTATCCATCATCTCTGTATACTCGTAGTCATCAACTCTTTCTCTTGTCTCACGATCTCCAATGTTCAAGAGAACAATAGGAACAATGAGATAGAAAGCTCGCTCTTGATCAAGCAGATTTTCAAGTGTTCCATACTTGTTAAGGTGAGAATCCAATTCCTTAATGCTGATCGATTTTCAGATTTTCAAGTGTTTCATATGTGTTAAGGCGAGAATCTGATTCCTTAATGCTGATCGATTTTCCTTTGAGTTGTCTAGTGGTAGCTCTCTGGTGAGTTCTTCTGGGTAGGTGGAGGATTGTAGGGCTAGGTGGCAGCAGAGGATGCCATTTCGGTCTCCGTGTTCTTGACATTGTCCTTCTCTCAGTTGTTCACGTGCAGCCCCTGAACGAGAGAAGAGAGGAGAGTTCACTTGACTCCCCTTTAGAGTTCAATCTGGGTTGAACGAACGAGAGAGAGAGAAGAGACTTCACTCAACTCCGACATTTCTCTTCATTTCGAGCACGCCCATTTCATCCCTTTCTCTTCAAACTTGGTTGAAGAAATTACAGAGGAGACACAACAAGAGTCACCTTCTTCAGTAACAACTGAATAAAAAAGGAGACGCAACAATGTTCCAACGACAACAAGAGTTGTCTTCTCTGGCAACAACACTTGTTTCTTCCATTTCAACTTTTCCGGCATCACGTTGGAGTGTCAATTTCAACTTTTCCGGTGGTGCATTCGCTTGACATCACTGGCGTGAGGAATTGGTTTTTGGAATCTTAGGTAACTACAAGTGCGAAGAGTGGTTCCCATGCATTGGTTGAAATAGCTAATGGGTAATTAATTATTTTTGTCTTCTAACTGACAATGAGTTGATGCCGGGTACTAAATCATCGCAAAATGAAAGTTTAGATACTAGATTGTCGTGTTTTAAAGTTTGAGTATCAAATTGGCACTCAGCCTACAGGTACCTATTCTAAGAATTGATTGCAGTTCAACTCAAATGTTCAACATTAACTTGAACAAATAACGATTATACATGATGACAAATTTGTTACAGTAACCAGACAATGATCACTAACCGTAAAGTAACTATTATCTAGATATTAACTAAATGCTGAGGTGGAAAGCTGAAAGAATATTAAATTCCTTATTGGTCATCTGTGCTATTACGTCCCCTTAAATTGAGCTCTCCATTAGAGACGCATAATTTGGAGCAAAAATGATTGCGGGGAAGTGCTTTAGTGAGAACATCTGAAAGTTGATCTTTGGTACAAAATGTATTTGACATCCAAATTATAACTGACCACCTTGTCACGAACAAAATGAAAATCCACGTCTAAATGTTTGGTTATGGAGTGGAAGATAGATTTAGCAGTCAGGTGGGTGGCTCCTACATTATCACAGCACAAAATGGGAGGTGTGGGGAGAAATATACCCAAATTTCCAAGCAAAGATTGAATCCATGTTAATTCAATTGTTGCGGCGGCAAGAGAGCGGTAGTCCGCTCCAGTAGAAGATTTGGCAACAATGCGTTGCTTACGAGAAGCCTAGGAAGTATGATTGGGCCCGAGAAAAATAGAATAACCACTAGTGGATTTGTGATCATTAATGTTTCCACCCCAATCCACATCTGGATAAGTAGAGAGTTGGAGAGTAGAGGAAGGTTGGAACTAAAGCCCAAATGTCGAGGTGGACTTTAGATAGCGAAGCAACCTTCTTACAGCAGTCCAATGTTCTGTAGTGGGTTTGTGCATGAATTGTGAGTCTTGATTAACCACAAAGGCAATATCGAGACGAGTAACTGTTAAGTATTGCAATATACCACAATGCTCATGGAAGTAGATGGATCTAGAAGAGTAGAACCAGATGTAGAAAGTGTAGTTGATGGAGACATGGGTGTTGATACTCTGTTGGATTCTAGCATCTTAGATCGCGTAAGAATATCCAAGATGTATTTATGCTGATGAAGAAGAATACCTTTGGAGTTGTATGAGACTTCAACACCAAGAAAATAATGTAAATTGCCCAAGTCACGTAAAGGAAAGGTGGATGCTAATAAGTTAATGAGATGCTGGACTGCATCATTGTTATTGCCAATAACCAGTAAATCATCAACATTTACTAGAAAATAAATGATGAGATTGTCATTTCGGTAAATGAATAAGGAATAATCAGTTTTGGAGCCAATAAATCCCAGTCCAAGCAAGAAGCCACTGAGGTGTTGAAACCAAGCTCAAGGGGCTTGTTTCAAACCATACAATGAGCGTTTGAGGAGGCAAACATGAGATGGGTTATGAGAATCAACAAATCCTGGGGGTTGTGTCATAAAAACCTCTTCCTCTAAATATCCATGTAAGAAAGCATTGGAAATGTCTAACTGTCGAATTGTCCAATGAGAAGAAATGGCAAGTGAGAGAATTAATCGAATGGTTGTAGGTTTCACAACGGGGCTAAAAGTTTCTTTGAAATCAACTGCAACACATTGATGAAAGCCCTTAGCCAGCAAGTGTGCTTCGTAGCATTCAACACTCCCATTAGGGTGACGTTTAATTTTGAAGACCCAATGCAATCATCCACATTATGCCTGGGGCATGGTGGAACTAAGACCCAAGTTCCATTTTTTATAAGAGCATTAAATTTATCAATCATGGCTTGACGCCACTTAGGATCCTTGGCAGCTTGTGTAAAACAAGTGGGTTAAGCTTCTTGAGTAGTGCAAGCTTCTGAGAATATGACTTTAGCATGCCAAGTCTCATTACGGGAATGGGTAACCATGTGATGCCGAGGTGGTGGTGTTGGTGCTGTTGTAGATGGCACTAAATCAACAGAAGAGGGAGATGTGTTTGTCAAGGGATGATCATCATGCGATGAAGAACAAGGAGATGTATCCTTGTGCTGATGAAGAAGAACAAAGAGTAGTAGCTGGGTTGGAAATAGGAAAGATAAAAGTACCTGAATCAATTGGTGTAGAAAAAACATTAGGAGGTGATGCTCTTGCACAAGGAAAAGCGTATTCATAAAAAATTGCATGTCGAGAGATATACATGCGTTTTGAGGATAGATGATAACTCAAATAACCCTTATGTGAAGGGTTTTATCCTTAAAAAAGACATGCAAGGGAGCGGGTATCCAATTTATTCTTGCTATATGGTCTCAGCCATGGATAAACAGTGCAACCAAAGATCTTGAGAAATCTGTAATTTGGAATCTCAGCGAATAACTTCTCATATGGTGAGAAATAATGCAATAACTTTGTAGGCAACCAGTTGATAAGAGAAATTACTACTATAAAGGCATAACTCCAGAAAATAGAAGGCATGGAGGCTTGTTGTAGGAGATCTAAACCTGTTTCAACCACATGATGATGTTTATGCTCTACAGCCCCATTCTGTTCAAGGGTATGAGGGCAAGAAACCCTATGCAATATACCATCGTCAGCCAAATAGTTGGAGAGAGTCTGATGCTCCCCTCCCCAGTTTGGTTGAACTGCTTTGATCTTACAACTAAAATAATGTTCAACCAGTTTTTGAAAGGTAATGAAAACATGAGTCTCATTAGATTTACGACGAAAAGGATATATCCATGAGTATTTAGAATAGTCACCCACAAACAACACATAATAGTGAAAGTCATCCATAGAAGAAATTGGGGCTGTTGTAGATGAGCACTTCAAGACTATTCTTGAATCAAGCAATCCCTCACCTCTTCGTGAAACAGTGAGTACAGAGTTTCTAAATGACTTGGGGTTTCTACTTTTAGGTATATATTCTTGTTTCAGTGAAAGCCATCCATAGAATAGTCATCCACAAACAACACATAATAGTAAAAGCCATCCGTAGAAGAAATTGGGGCTGGTCCCAAAACATTAGTAAAAATTAATTGTAATGGCATGGTACTCAGTGAATTACTAGAAGGAAGAGACAACCTATGACTTTTACTAGTGTGGCAAGCCTCGCAAAGAGAACGACCACACTTATTTACATATGGTAAATGATGACAATGAAGAACACTTTTGATTGTATTACATGCTACATGACCAAGTCAATAGTGCTAATGTTGAAGACTAACACATTCTCCTGTCATAGCATATTTATTTGATGATGGTTGTGTGATCTTGTCTACTGAGAGCTGATAAAGACCATTCTTACTCGAGGTGTGAGCTAGTTCCTTCCTTGTCTCCCAATCGTTAATCACAAAATAAGTTGGATGAAATTCAAAACACACATTATTGTCATAGGTAAATTAAATTGTTGGACGGATAAAAGCTTTTTCTTGATTTCAGGAACCAAGAGAATGTCCTTCATAAGAAAGGATGATGAGAAGAAGAAAATCAGAGGAACCAATATGAGATATCATCAAACCTGCACCATTACCGACAAAAATTTGTTCGGGGCCTTGATATTCTGAATGGATAGAATGATTGTTCGGTGATTGGAGGCTCCAATATCAGGATACCAGACATGACTGGAGGAATTGTAATGAGGAGTAGTGGCCGAATTGGATTGCATATCACCTAAGAAGGCGTGGTTATAACGTTAAGGGCAATACACAACAATGTGCCCGGGCTGCTTGCAAAGTTGACAAAATATACGACGTGGGAAGTAACCATCATTATTTCACTTTCCATTCTTGTTAGTGGTGCCATGCCCTTGACCCCTGTGCATATTTAGAGATCCAAAATGATTATAATTTGGCTGACGGTAAGAATTACCTTGTGGTGGTTTACCTCTATTCTTAGAGCTATTGGTTCCACTCCCTTGTTGAGTTTTAGTTGCAGCATTCACAGAAACATTAGGAGGATCAGATGGAGTTTGCAAGTCATTTTGTCGAATCTCATGACTTATGATCATACCACAAAAATCATCAAATGTAAGTATGTTAGTATTGGTTGAAACTATACTTGTGGTAGTGGAGTTTCCTTTAGCCATTGAAAACTATGAATTAGGTTAGTGCTTTGATACCATCTAAGAATTTATTGTAGTTCAACTCAAAAGTTCAACATTAACTTTAACAAAGAACGATTACAAATGATGACAAATTAGTTACAGTAACCAGACAATGATAGTAACTATTATCTAGATAATAACTAAATGCTGAGGTGGAAAACTAAAAGAAGATGAAATGCCTTGTTGGTCATCTGTGCTATTACCTATCCGGAATTTTCCCTTCTTTTTAGCATTTGTTTGACATCGTTGCCATTGCTCCAAAAAATGGTGCCACATCGGAAAAAATGGTGCTCCAGGAAATAGGCATTTGTTTGGAACCATTTTTTCATAAAAACGGTGCTCCAATCCACGCCTTGGAAATTGGGAAGGCATGGTTTGGAGCAACACCAAATTTGGCGTTTCTTGGAGCTGTAGCTCGTTGTTGCCAACAAGGATGTGAGGTGGTAGTGATGTGGCACTGGATAATGGCTACCGGTGCTGAGGAAATGTCTTGGAGAATTAGTACCAAATATAAAAAGTTGTTGTTGATCCAGGAAATGTCCTACTTGGCAGTAACGATTTCAAACAAACAAAAAAAAAAAGATACTGTTTTCTCAGAAAACAGTGATTCCAATTCACACATCAGCAACACCATGTATCTGTATCATCAATGCTAAACATATACTTGATATAGTGATTATGAGCTTTTCCTTCGTGATTGAATTACTCTTTGTTTTCCCTTATTTTCTCCTTGTAAAATTTCTTGCAAAATCTTGCAATTAATTTCTTACGAGCAAGGTTCAAAATATCGATATGTATCGGTCCCTACAGAGGATGTAACAGGGTTTTAACCAGGATCTTAAACCAGTCCTTCTTAATCGAATTTGAAAAAAAAAACTAAAAAAACCTACCGATATTTTGAACCTTGTTTACGAATGCTCCTT
This sequence comes from Nelumbo lutea, assembly GCF_056320005.1. Taxonomy (NCBI): domain Eukaryota; kingdom Viridiplantae; phylum Streptophyta; class Magnoliopsida; order Proteales; family Nelumbonaceae; genus Nelumbo; species Nelumbo lutea. The sequence continues at coordinate 56,765,130 of NC_142685.1, forward strand.
GTAAAAAAACTAAAAAGTGATGTCTTCCCATTTCCTTTTTAATTCTTGGGGTGCATGCAGGGAAGAGAGAGAGAGAGAGAGAGGGGGGGGGGGGAAGGCTATTGGCTAAGGGGAAGAAAATAAAAACAGGAGAGGAGAGAGGAAAGAGGAAGGGAGAAGAAGGGTAAAAATGGGGTTATGAGAAAAAAAATAATCGAAATGTGAAGTCACCTAAATGTTTTATGTGTACATAAATTGATATCGATACTATTGATTAGGCATCAATACATATATTTTCAGTGTGTATGCTATATACATAAGTCACATTTTATAATAATCAAAAGAAATTTTAAAATTAATTTATACAAATAAGGCATTATAAAATAATTAAACATAATAAAAAATAATATAAATAAATATAATAAAATTATAAAAATTATTAAAGATAATAAAAAATAATTTAAGCAAATCTAATATATAAAAATAATTATTAATATATATATATATATATATAATATTCTAATAGATTTAATAAAAAATAAATCAAATAAGCCCCTGAGACCCTACCCCTACTGACATATCGACCTATATTGAAACTTGCCCATCTTTTTTTTTCTTTAAAGCTGATTCAGAAAAATGGATTTTAGGCTGGTCTATCCCCTGAACCAGGTCACACCGATACGACCTTTGTAGGGGCGTATCATTAAGCGCCTGATATGTATCAAATTTTGAACCTTGGTAGTAGTGTCTTTGTGAAATAAAACTGATAAATGGGGCATTATTGTCCATTTTTCTCAAAGAGAATAGCGTAATCAAATTCTATGATTTAATTACAACTCCTTTCCAATTAATGTGACTCACAGTCTACTTGAATGGGTTGGATCTGATGGATACATTTCTATCACTATTACAGTGCAATTCAACTGCCAGTCTGCCGCCATTAACGAAATGGTAGTTAACATTTCAATTTTCAACACGTGAAACCCATACAGTAGGACGAGAAAACCTTGTTTCCACATGTTCGACATAATGTCTGAGACGACCTCGGAGCCTTTCTAACAACGTAATTTTTTATATGCGACAGGTGAGGTGGCAGCCCAAATGGATCGTTCGATTCCTTTCCTCCGTGGCACCAGTCATACCATGAGGTTACACGTCCCTGCCACGTTATCAAGACGTGTCCCTTTCACAGCCTTGAAATGTCAAATTAAGTGGTCCAATACATAGACGTGTCCCTTTCCTCCGGTTTTTAAAACCATGTTTTTAATGCACTGTTGACTCGATTAATTGAAAACCATCGTCTGACTTTGATTTCGGGTCTGGTTCTACTAAAACCCAATAATTGGTAAAAAATGTTGATGTAGTAAAAATGATCTAACCTCGGTAGTTCAATTGTTTACCCATTTGACCTGGTCGAGTCATGGGTTAGGGATTTCACTCCCATGTTTGATTAAGATGATCTTTTTTTGGTAGCTTTTTGAGATTTATGTATTTTAAGGCCATGTTATTTTTGTTAAAAACTCTTTTTTGAATATCAAATTATAATTTTTAATATTTTTTATAAATAAAAAATTAAAATATAAATTAAAAATAAAGTGATCTTTTTATATATATATATATATATATATACTGCATCTAAAAAATAATTATACATTTTTAATGATAAAATTGTTTATACATACTTATACATGTTTATATATATATATATATATATATATATATATATATATATATATATATATATATATATATATATATATTTATATATTGGTTTAATGATGTGGATCGGTCTGACCTGTTTGACTCAGATGGACGAACCAATGACCCACAGGCCGCAACCCAGAGGAAAAAGCAGATCAGCCTCCGAATTGGTAGGATTTGGATCCAAAATTCCAAATACATGCCACAATCCATTGATATTCAACCTTTCGTTGCATTGATTTGTTTAGGCTCTGTTGGAAGGAGTACAAACACAAATATGCAGATTGCAAAACCTTATATTTTGTATGTATTTACATTGTACATATTTGCATTTGTACTCTTCCCGAACTCAGCCTGAACAAAAATAAAAATAAAAAAGTTCTACTGTAATACTGAAAAAATATAATACTAAAAAAATTTACAACTAATAAACCAACATCATATAAAAAAGAAGTAACCAAACATGTAAATTTTCATCAAAATCACGCGGGGTTGTGATTGGTTAAAGCGCATCATAGATTTTTCCAAAATAAAAAGTCCAATATTTAAGAGCTGTTTTGGACTTTGGAGTGGCCTTACACAATACCTTTATTATTGGTAATTTAGTATTGATTATTTTGTGGACTCTCTCTCTCTCACTCTCTCTATATACATGTAAGTGACTCAGTTAATATTGATTATTTTGTGGCCTCTCTCTCTCTCTGTATACATGTAAGTGATTCAATTTTTTGTTGACGTGCAACCCATTTAACCCACCGTTTTCACGTGATGAACTAAAATATGAATCATCCATTGGGTGGTGGATCTATGGGTTAAGGGGTATCCAACTGTCAATTGGATCGGCTTTAAATGGATTGGCTGGACCACATGGAGTCATCTTCTCACGGGACAGTTCAGATCTTCCATGTAGAAATGCCAGCGGGTCAGATTTGGTACAGGTCTGGATCATCCCAAACTCGAACCGACCCAACTAAATGAACTTGGGTACTGAATAACCAAGGCTATTTGTATAAATGTTTCATGATATCAAAGAACTTTGACCAATCAAAAGCCCCCATGAATTGTAATATGCTAGCGGGATATCCCTGGTTGTGGCTAGGGGTGGCAATTTCATATCCAACCTATTGAACCCACCCAATCTACTCAATCCTATCGATTTATTTAACGGGTTGCAAATGGATTGAATCACTTGTTGGGTCAATTTAAACAGGCTGGGCTGGGTCAGGTTGTTGGTGTTTATTGAGTTAACTCTGCTGCTGGATGATTTGGTATTAACATAAGGGAAAATTCCCTATCACTACCCTGTATTTTAGTTTGAGTGACATTTTGGTATCTGAACTCATTGAAACTTTTGAAATGCAACAATCTAGTATCTGCTGTTAATGGACCGTCAGTTATGTATATTATGTGACCTCGTATATAATTTAAAACTTCTAAAAATATCAAAATTACCCTTGGAAATAAAACACAATGTTCATCATCTTCTTCCTTAAGAAGATGAAACAGAGCTAAAGCTCTCAACAGTCCAGACCGTTGTTTCATGACAAAAACACCCTTGATTGATGAATTAAATTCACACTGTTATCACTGATGAATTACCTCAATGGTTATGGGTGTGAATACGAACAAATTGGTGAAATTGAAGGTGGAGGAAGAGATCAGAAACCCAAGCTGATATCTTTCTGCTACGAGGTCTCTCTATTGAGTATTTCTTTTTGGTTTTTTGTGCTATTATACACTTGTTGTTTGAGTTAACCTGTATTCGTTGTTCAGAAAACTCCAACCATTAATGGGAAGATAAAGTCTTCTTGTGATTGTGACTTTGGATCTGCAAGGCAAACCCAAGGCACGAGGCTGTCTTCTTCTTCCATGCGAATCTTCTTCTTCATATGGACAAAAATTCTAAAGCCCTCATGTTCTCATCTCTGTTCTCAAATTCAGACCTTGCTCCCTCGATCAATAACAATTGTAGTTTACCCCTGTTTTGGCAGGCCAAATGGAAAAATAAAATAGAGAACTATAGAACAAATAAGATCTCAATATCAAATGAACTGTTCATGAGGTGCTCTGTTCTATCAAGTTTCTTTTTCGTCATCGATTTTGCTACTTGCATCGGATTAAATTAGGGGAAATGATAAGTGAGAATCAGATTTTAGTATTGGTAGGAGATGCCTTGGCCTTAGGCTTCTTCAGTCTAGGCAATTCTACCAAGGGATATCTCCGTATATGGTACAATAACATTTTCATGTCGGTACTGCAAGTTCTCGGCTCAGGAGTAATCCTGAGCGAAGTCAAGTGGCAGATGCATCAGTACTGAGATGAGGAGCTAAGCATAAACATGACTGGCCACAGCCTGGGTGGTGCGCTAGGAATGCTGAGTGCTTATGATATAGAAGAGACAGGTGTAAATGTGACGGAGGTCGGCCAAGCAGTTCTGGTGATGGTTTTCTCATTCTCGGAACTGAGAGTTGGGAATGTGAGCTTCAAGGTGTGGGTGGAGAGGTTGGGGGTGAAAGTGTTGAGGGTGGTGAACGCTTATGACACGGTGCCAAAGGTTTCATGTATACTGTTCAAAGAGAACGTGCCAGAGTTGGTTCATTGGATGGCGCAGTGGTTGCCGTGGTGTTACACGTCGTTGTTTTGATTTTAGCAGATGGTTGATAAAGAAAATTAGATGACATTTGAAGAGTATTTGTGTATTTTCACATGTCACTTAACGACTGATTAACAGCAGATAATAGATTGTCGCATTTCAAAAGTTTGGATACTAGAATGTTGCATTTTAAAGTTCAGGGACCAAATTGTCACTCAAGCCAAAGTACAGAGTACTGATGGAAAATTTTTCTTTAACATAATAAAATATAAAACTAGATAAGATTTGAGAAAGTTTATAAAAATGGACATATCTTTCATATTATTTATTCATCATATTAAACCAAAATAAATGTGATAAAAAAGAATTAATTTTATCTACTTTTAATCAGGTTAGATAAAAATGACAGACAACAATAAATCATTTTAAAAAGAATTTGAACAAAAAATATTCAAATGAAAGACGAATAATTTTACCATTAGGCTATATCTTGATTAGTTGATAGAATAGGTTAGTTTTGACTTCTTTATGAAACTAGAACTTCTTAAAATGTTAGTGTGTTGTATTGGGTCAAACGTGGATTTGGATTGAACCTAATCCATTTCACATCTAAATGGGTCATTATGACCTAGTAGGTTAGATGATTTGGGTTGAAGTTTGACTAAAGTCCGTCCAATTTCCATCCATAGTCATGGCTTGGGGGATGGATTACCCCCATTGTGCAGCTCCATGGAGAAAAAGAAGCCCTTATAAATTTGAATAGATACAATCCGCGAGGTTGCCACTTTTATGATAGCTTTTTAGATACCATGCCTTTATAAATAGAATCTTCAATTTTACATCGTTAAAGAGCTGAACCCGATCCAAAACCTGATTAGGGATGATCCAAACCTAAGCTGATGGGTTGAGTCAATGTGGGTTTATCACTTAACCCGACCCTCTAACATTCCTACTTTCACATCAACTCTCTACGTTGTAGAAAAACCTCTTTTTGGTTCAACTAGGGGTAGTCACGAGCCAAGCTCTTCATGAATTATTTGAGCTCGACTTTTAAAAAGCTTGGTTCGGTTTGGTTTCAACTAAGCTTTAAGCCAAGATCGAATAGCTACATATAATAATAAAAATATTTTTACATATAATTTTTTATTTTTATAAAGCATTTTTTCTCAATTAAACTTGAACCAAACCGAGCTTCAGTTTACGAGCTTTTGACTCGAGACAAGCTCGAGCTCAAGGTTTTAGTTCGAACTGAACTTGAATCTCATATTACCTTAACAAGCCGAGCAGCTAATCGGCTCAGCTTGGCTCGAATTCATTCTAGGTTCAACTATACATGAAGATATGATATCACAAAATCTTAGGGCCAATCAATTGGTATCATAAAAGAGGTGACCGATCAGGTGGTATTAATCAAAATTCGTGGAGTGTTTTGATTGGTCAAAGCTTTTCCCTCTTTCTTTGTTTAAATAAAAAAGAAGCTTGTATTATTTATTTATTTTAATCAATTTAAAAAAGACAGCACTTGACTTGACATGACCACTTCTAGTTGATGAATAATCTCTTAAATGGAGCATTTTAAAACCAAAATTTGGTTATTTGGACTGAAACAATTTAAACGAAAACTTTGTTATTTTTGTTTTCAAACAATACAATGACAAAATTTAAATATTTAGAAATCTATAATAAATAAATAATACCGTTTAAAAACCAGAATTTTAGTTATTTGTAATATTTGAAATTTCCATTAAAAAGGTATATTGAAATATTTCAACATAGACCAGATCATTCAGAAATTTTGGCTAAAATAGATCTTGTTTAACATTTCAAAATTTCATGAATTAAAAAAAAAAAAAGGGTAACCTCTAAAAAAAACCCTATACCATGGGTGTGTGTGTGTCACTTTTTATTACCTAAACTAAAAAATAAAAAATAAAAACAAAAAAACTTCTTCATTAGCCTTCTATCAGGTAAATGGATGGAAATGGTCACGTATGCATCATGTGACCTATTAAATTTTACAAAATACCCAAACTACTCTTATAAAAGGGCTTGTTTTCTACTCTGCTTCTTCTACTTCTTCAGTGGTGAGTGTCTTTTGTTCTAAGGAAACCCTAGGTTCTTTTATTTTATTGAGTTTGATAATTATAAAACTCTTAATGCAACAAGTGTGAAACAAACAGGGTTAATTCAGTCATTTTACTTTTGCAGTTAACACTGCTTTTAACTTGTGAAAATTTGGGAGCAGGAGGGTTGTTTGGGGGATTCCCCAGAAAAAAAATTATAACCATGCCTCCCCCTATGCAAAAACTTAAAATAATTTAACCCTTGATTTTCTTCACCCAGGTGAAACCTATGATTAGACATATCTAACTTTTTCTTGAAGTATGTCGTTTCAAGTTCCCCACATGCCTGTAGGGCGGAGAACACAAGACTTTCATATAAACTCATATACAAAATAATTATAAGTTATACTTTGAATAAACTGATTAAAATAAAAAGAATTTGCTTAAAGAGAACCTTCATAACAGTCCACTAGTTGTATCATCTATATATTGTCCACAGACTTATTGGTCTATGCCTTCGAATTCATGAACAATTGCAGGTGTCATATGCCCTACCAATCGACAAGCTTGACTATCCAACTCATAATGGGAACTTGAAAAGCTACAGAAGAGAATGGTTAATTTGGAAAACTACAGAAGAAAAAAGGTTAATTGCTTTGCAACATACCCACAAGTTGTTTGGTGTTGATAAATAATTTCATAGTAAGCCAAAGCCTTACAATTCTTCCATGTTCAACCTAGCATGGCTACACCTTGTTTTCTGTCTGCCCTTTTTATTTGGCAAGCTTCAGTTAGGAATGTTATGTTCTTTCCTTGTATTCCACGGCAGACCTTGGACCTCTAAACATCTGGTCTGGAATGTAAGATTGTAATGGCTATTGTGGAGGCATATATTATATATGAATGCCCCACTTCGACGAAGAAGCTTCATTGTATGCAGAAAAAAACATATATACCAAATGGACTTCTTTTCTGTCCACTAGCACTGCATAGAATGGAATGGTGAAACAGGATTCATGTAGCCGATCCCATATAGTTAGGGTAAGATTGTCGATAATCCAATAGTTTAGTTGGTCATTCGATACCCCTCTATTCGAAGAACAGATTCAAGTTCCAAGAATGTTAGATTCTCCGCGTCGTAAATGTCAGTGGGCCAGTATGTTCTTTGATGATATCATTAATCATGCTAGATGGGTCTAGCACTCTGCCCCTATGGGGGCCAAAGCTGCATCAAATACACCAAAAAAAGAAAGAAAAGATTGTCATGTGTGAAAAGCTTAAATTTTTCTATTTGGGGTGATGACAATCATGAGTGTTAACATATCAAAGAAGAAAACTGCCTGGATCAGAGGTTGAATGGTTCAACCAAGCAGTTATCCTGGCAAGATGGTCCAAACCATAAAAAATAAAATAAAAATAAAAATAAAACCCTAGAACTGATCATGTTTTGAGCATCTTCTTCTTCTTCTACCTTAACTTGTAAGTTTGATAAATTAATTAAAAACAAAAGAAAAAAATCCATACCTATACACGTGTGTTTTACTATAATTGCTATTGCCTAATTTCAACAAGGAAGGCAGTATTTATTACCTCTTCTCAAAGGCAAGCATAGTGCAAGAGATGGTGACTGACGTCTCCTGTTGGTGATATGTGTGACTGTGTTGTGCTTATGAAGACAATTTATTTGTAGGCATTTGGAGCTATCCATTAGACTAACCCACACAATAGGGGACAACCCAACATGAAGCTTTGTGAGCCATTTCCTCTGCAATTTCTATCATTTTGAACACTTCCTAGTTCTGGTGTATGTGTGTGTGAGAGAGAGAGTATGGCCCCCTCCTCTCTTTGATGGCAAACTTACCTTTCCTAGATGGACTCCCACTGGTGAGACCAAGTTCCCAACCAATCAAACTGACAGAAAAAATATAAATCATGAAAGGGGTTTGATCTTCTCTACAGTTGGGTCTTTGGAGACATGGTTGGCTGTCAGAAATAGCAAAATTCTTCTTTAAGAGGCCCAGATCCAATTCCTAAGCAAGGGGTATATAGGAAAATCAAATTGGATTGCCCCATATGAAGAATTTCAACCACATTGGGCTCAGTCAAAGTTTAACCAATTGCCAACACAATCCGGCCCAAGTTGCACCCCCATCAAGAGGCAATGGGATTATGATGATGTTGAAATAAAGAAGGGGTCTTTCACTTCTTAAAGCTTGGGAGTTATTGATCTAGGTGGGCCAATACATGTGATTCATCCAAATGGGTGTGGACTTGTGGCCTTTGTGGCCTTGATGGAATGATTGAAGACATAAAAAATGACCTCTTCTGGTTTAGACAAGTGTAATTTGTGGATCGAAAGCCGCGACGGGTCACATAATATATCAAATCAAAAGACTCAATAAGCACTAGGTGTTTCAAAACCCTTGGTTAAAACCCTTAACACCCCTAGTTAAAAGTTGAACTTTTGATTTATGGCCAACTTCAACTACCAATAATTTCTTTTGAAAGTTGTGACAGAAAAACAATTTTGATGTATTTGTAGGGTAGAGCCCATCTGTGATTGATTTCATACTATTTTTGATAGCTATAGACTTTTTAAATGGGGAAAGTACCAACCTTACTAGGACTACTCAAACTATTACTTAGCTGGTGTGTTCTCCACTGTGAATTGTTTTTCATGTTGCAAGTTTTAAACATAAAACAAAACCACATATTCTTGGTTATGTATGTGTTTTTTTTTTCCAAAACTGAAATTAAAAGCATGTTTTTAGGGTTCTATTTTGAAGTACATACATGCTTTCATGTGATAATATCATGTTTGTAATTTCTGAACTATAAAAATTGTTTATGATTTAGAAATAATCATTTTGATGGTTTCAAAAATATGTATTATTTTTTGAAACAAAACCAACTTATTTTTGCTTTTGGAAACAAAAACACAGTTCAAGGACATGTTTTAGGCGATGTTGCAATTTCAAAAACAAACAAAAACAAAAGAAAATCATGCATATTGTAGAACACTCCCTTAATTTAAGAAAGATTAGATGAAATAATCTCTCTATTCTAACTCAGATCATCATCCATAGAAGGAATATGTTCCAAAAGAAAATGCATGAATAAGATGGTCAGAAGTCGTCTGCTTTTACTGACTTTTGCTGTACAGCTCCCTTCGAGTATGTTGGTTTGATATAAAATAAAAGAGAATAAAAAAAAAAAAGGGAAAGTAAAAAGTTTTTAATAAATTTTGTGAAAAATATGGAAGTGCAAATTGATTTATTTTCTATTTTGACTTTAATCGTATTTTATTTGTTGTAAAATAAAACCTGAAGTAATGTATTCCAAAGCAAAATTGAATCAGAATTTGCACTCCCATGTAAACCAAGAGAGAAACTTCCCCTCAATTTTCTGTTTTTCTCTTGCTTTGTATCATACCAAACACAGCCTTAGATTATCCATCCCCATCCGACCTTCATCCCTTAACTACGTAACGGGTTGGCAAATCATGGGGTCTTAAGAATGTTAATTGTGGGTCCCAAAGACCCCGAAAATAATTTGATTGAGGCCTAAGTCTGAAAACAAAAAGCCAAGCATGAAATTGTTCATCAACTGCCATTGTACAAATGGATTGGACTCTTCACTCTTGCCGGATAAGAGCCGGATAGATCCGGAGCAGACCCAAATTCGAATCATAGCCGGATTTATTTGCCATCTGATAACCAAGCTCTCTTCCTGAGATGTATTAGCCATATTGTAATCGGGTCGGGTCATCAGAGTGGACCAAGTCCATGAACACTTGCTGGACAACAGGTCCCAACTCATTTGACTATTCACTGCTATTATACAATATCCTGTTGTATTGTACCCACTAAGCACAAGCAGACCCTATGGACGACCAGAAAACCCAGAGATTTTTGGGACACACTGACAGACTGGGGCTTTGACAGGTGAAAAGCCGTGTCGGATCAGTGGGTTGATTTGGGCCAGTGAGGTCCATGCTCTAGTGCATGCAATAGTTTCAAGTTCTGACTAGGGCAGAATTTGGAACCTTCAAATTCTTACATTTCTTGCAGAATCAGAATTCCGGGGAATTGAGGTGGGATGGTCAAAGATCAATGGCTGTGATGCTTCCAGGGGTAATATACTAAGCCCCAGAGGATCATTGCTCCCACTAGAAGTCTGGAACAGGAGGAACAGTATTTGAGCAAGTGGGTGGTGAGGAAAAAAACCCTAAAAATGAGATTGAGTGGAGGTCCAGAGTCCTTTCATCTTTCATCTTTTTACTTTCTTTCGGAAAACTCACTGCTTTTCCCCTTTTCAAACAGTCCATAAGGGCTAAGGGCATCTCCACACGTGCATGTCCACGTGGGAGGTGAGGGACCTCAACTGAGCCAAACACTGCCCCAACAATATTGTCCTTGGTCCTTGCTCCTTACCTTTATGTATATGTACCCCAGTACCCACAATGCCCAAATCCACACAAAACCCCCCTTCTCAGCCCCCTGACCCCTCCACCCCACCTGCCATGGATGTGACACCATTACCCCCTTCTTTCAACTCTGTCAGTACCCGCACGTGTCAGCCACCACTGCCACCCGTGTCAGCCCTTAAATTCCGGGCCCCACATTTACCAGATTACCCCTGACTTTCCTAACTCTCTTTTGTTTTGGCAGAAGCCCACAGACCCACCTTTTCCCCCCCCCTCCTGTTCCTGTCCACCCCTCCACTGCTCACCACTTTACTTGCTAAATTGTCTCACACACTCGTTTAATTAAAGGGTCCCCCACATTTGGGGCCACCTCTCTGCCATCAGATTGGAATCTATCCAAATCCCTGATGGGGTGAATGGTCCTGATCCTACAGGCCTTATCCCAATTATTTCAGCCCAATCTCTTCTGGGCTTCTGCCATTCAAAGTCCGAATCATGTAGTGCGGGCCGTATCACTTAACAGGTTTCACACCACCCAGACCCAGAGCCGTAAACGCTACGCGTTAAAGGTTTAGAATAACATATACACACTTTTCCCATACGCACATAAAAGGTCAGTCAGTCAGGGGTTGTTTTGTAATTTATGGCGGGATCAGAGGTCAATAGTTTTGACTGTTGGGACTGGGCCCACGGCTGTTGAAAGAAAGCAAAGGACTGTAAGAGAGAGGGCCGCACGAGGGGGAGGGGGAGCACTCACGGTGAGCTGTGATCTGGTACTATATCACGCTCTTCCAAGGATTCTCGCTGTCGGCTCACGTTAGCTTGATCCCGCATCTAGAAACCGATATTTTTCAATTCCCATCTTTTTGTCGCGACATATTCGGATTTTTCGCCGCCACGTTTCGGATCATCTCGGGAGACTGGAAACACAGGCAGTGGCAGCGGCCAGGGCCAGCGCACCCTCGACTCGGTACCAGCCACCCGCCCAGTCGACTCGGGCGATTCCGGTTCAACCATTCTCTTCTCCCAATTTTCGTTGCACCTTCTTCCGGCAGAAGAGTCAACTGGCAGGGTTAATTATTAACACGCTTTAATCCTAAAGAGGGAAAAAAGGGAGATGCTCGTGTGTGACCCACGAGCTCCACAATCTGGACCGTTGATTGGTGTAGGCAAAACCGGGGGTGCAGATTTGATTCAAGGATTCTAATTAAACCGATGAACAGGGGAACAAGGACGTGGATGGAGATAATAAAGTTAAGATTGTACGTTGATGATGGGTCCCGCCACTGCTGCAAAGGCCTGGATTGACTAATAAGACCACACGTATGGTGTGGGCTTAGGTTGCATTCCATAAATCCTCAATTAAGTCAGATGATGGATCAAGATGGAACTTGGAAGAGAAGCATATATCTTAGTTAATGCGGTTGATCACATCTTAACACCATGATTTCTCCCCAACTCATGTTCATGTTCATTCAGTCTATCGAATTTCTCCCTCAACACCCTCCACAAAATCAGTACTGATTTCATTTATTATCAAATGAACGAATTCTACGAAAAAAAAGCTATTACGGGAGTGAGTAATCGACAGTGGAGCACCATCCTTCTTTTTATGGAAAAATTTGCAGGAATTGACGCCATGAGATCATGAAGCAGAAGCAGAAAGCGAAGAGGATGATGAGTAACACCAACTCCTTGACTCAAGAGAACAAACAGAGATTTACACTTTATTCCCAGGAATCTCTCCTGGGCAACAAAAAATAACCCAGTAGAGTAGAGTACTTCCACAGATCAGATAAAGTATCCAAGAAAAGAAGAAACAAATCAAAGAATCCAGTTGGAGAAGATGAAAAGATTAATAATATACACCAAGCAAAAGCTGCAAAACCCACTTCCAGAATTCCATCAAAGCCAGTCCAAGAAGGAAACCAGTGTTTCCCAAAGCTAAATAACCAACATATATATAACAATTGCTAATGAAGAGAACACTAAATCTGAATCTGAAACATAACCTCCTCCTCAAGCTAGAATCTATGTAAGAAACAGAAAATTAACTGACATTTTCTTATGCATCTATCTCAAAATGAGCTACATTTTCTCACAGCAGCTCTCTCTCTCTCTCTCTCTCTCTCTCTCTCTCTCTTTGCTGGTGTATAATATATACACTCCTGATGATGACGATGATGGTGATAGTCCTATATTAAATATTTGAAATGTTAAACGAGCAGTGAGTCGAGTGATGCTAGCGCTAGCTAGAGCTAGCTAGCTAGCTGCGTCAAGGGTCTCCGCACTCGCTCCAGCACACAAGCATGGTGACACAGCGCCGGAGTATGTAGAACCTGGCTCGCTGCTCCTTGACCAGCCGGCTGCACCTTTGGCCGAATGATCGACACGGATCTCTCAAATGCCGGCAGCAGAAGCTCGAGCTGTTTTCTTCCATGGCCGCCGTGGCCTCTTCCTCTCCTCTCCTTGCACCGCTTGCCAGTCTTCTGCAGTGGTAAGCTACCGGCCGGCCGTGACAAAACCAGGAAGAGTGGTGAATAATACTGAGGTGGAATGGAAGGGAGGAGGAGAGATGGTGGTATTTATGCAGGTTTGAGATGTGGGATCTTTATTTTATTTTAATAATTGAGATTTGAGATGGGAGTTAGAGAATAACGAGGTTATCATTCATATATTATTTTCTTTTTGTCTTTATTTTTTGTTCTGGTCAGAGGTTGGACGTACCCAGCACAAATACCGCAATTGCTTCTATTTTACCAATTTGACCCTGCCTCTATCCACTTTTTCCCATGATCCTACTCCGATTGCTCTTGTCATTTTATCATTTTGTGGGGTTGGTCTGGGTATATCCCTGAAATATTTTTCATTGTTTTCCTTTGAAAATTTCAAGTGGGTAGCAAAGATTTTGTCTATAAAGAGTCAAGTAGTGTTTATGAAATTAACAGGCTTTGATCTTGATTGATCAGCTTTCTCTAAAACGACTGAATTCCAAGCATTTATCACTGTGTGCTGTGTAGTATGGTTGAGTTATACGACTGCAATTAATCTGTAATTTTTTTCCCTAACTGGAGTACTTGTATGGAAGGAATGTATCAAGTAGTGTTATAGAGATTGTAGTACTCTTAGCTCTACTAGTAGCTAGTGTTGTACACCTGATACGTTGGGATTACTTAATGACTCCTGACCAAGGGATCTCATTGTATCAAATTAAGCCCAACATGATCAGAGATTCCGAAGAGAAACAATAGAATATACCATCTATATATGTAGTCCAGATGAACTCTAGCTATAAGGGTCAGCAGTAATGTTTAGTTTGTGAGAAACCTTGTTACAGTATTTCTATATTTGCACCCAGATTGCACTCTTCCCAAACAGTGCAAAGGCTCAGTTTGGGAAGAGTGCAAATATAAGGTTTAGAAATACAAATATGAACTGTATACAAAATTTTGCACTGAACATGTATTTGCATTCGTTTTAAATAGAGCATAAGTTTGAATTTGAAACCGATGTAAAACATCATCAGTGTAAAAGCACATCAATAACATTTTACATCAGACCATAAAAAAGTGACCCTTTGAATTTCGAAAAGCGTGTATGAGAAAAAGAAAAAACTCTGCTTTAGATGAAATTTTAATGTAAAACTCCACTCCATCCAAACATACACAAAACTGTGTTGGAGTGGAATTTTACATTGATCTTGATTTACACTCCTTCCAAATGCCAACAAAACGAACTGACGTTAATATTTACATTGATCTGGTTTGTTATATCTGCACTGGTGTAAATGCATGAAAATGCAAATAGGCTGAATGTAAATTCTGGTTTACTTTTGACTTGTTTCATTTACTTGTGAGAACAGGGAAGTAAAATAACATGGTGTTCACCTTATATGGAAGTGTATGGATGTAGGGATGGATGTAGGAGGGTTATTTGTTTCAGAGTGCCGTCAGAAGCAAGATGATGTGTTCCCAAAGGAAAGGAAATTGATGTAGGAGAAAGGTGGTACAAATTTTATTCTCTAATGAGCTCAAATGAGACAGAAATTATTATATTAGGTAGGAGTGTCAATCATAATACAAATAAATAGATGCAAACTGAACCGGGTGTAAAATTTGTGTCCAATTCAGATTTGTATCACAAACGAATGGAACCTTAGGCTGTGTATGGTTGAGGTGCTATTTTATTTGCACTAATATAAATGCATGGGAATGCAAATGAAAAGAATGTAATTTTTGGCTTAATTTTATTTTGGGTTTTACTTTATTCTGTTTCAGATCTTATTTTACTTCATTTTTACTGTAACCAAACAAAATAAGGTAAATTTTGAAAAAAAAAATTCATAACTTGCACCAAAATCATTTGTACTATCATGATTTTGCATCAGCACAAATAAATTTGCATTGCAACCAGTGCAATTTAAAAAGAGTATAAATACAAATATATACAGCGCAGAACCTTGTGTATGCCATTTATAAACCTTATATTTATACTATGCATATTTATAATTGCACTCTTGCCAAACTGAGGCTTTGAGGCGTGTGACCCGACTCGGGTCCTGTACTTAAAACTTGGCCCAGAGCCAGAGGGTCTGGCCCGGGTCTGGCCCTAACTTACGAGTAGTCAGGTATCATTCCCCGGGTCCATTTGTTCAAAAGAGACCAAGAAAGAGGTCAGATGCATACCCCGAGTCCGACTATTCAATGACACAACGAAAACAATATAGTGAGGAAAAGGAGTAGGGAGGGGACTTTGTCCTTGGATGGTCCACATGGCCATATGGGTTAATTAGTTCCAACATATCCAGTCAAATCTGGATTGAAATTTATGTAGTAGAATCAGCAATTACCAAAATTTACCATGGATGGTAAATTATAAAAAAAATAAAAAAGATGGTAAATTGGTAATTGATAGGCAGATTAATTTAAGGCTTAAAATTATTTCAAACGACATTGAATAATAATAATAATTATTATCATATTATTATTATTATTATTATTATTATTAGCAAAGCAACACTCCTTAAATCTTACTTTGTAATAGACTCAAAATTAGAGGAGAGATGAACCAAAAAGAGAAAAAATAGAGAGGGATATTTTCATAATTGGATAACTCCAAACAGTATCTTACAACCCATGCCCATGTCCTCTCCCAATTGGCCAATTCTTTTCCCGTTTATTTGCACGCAGAATTTCATGTACCACCCTCTGTTTATCATTACTTATCTACGGTCCATTTGGGAAGGCTGAAGCATTGGTTAATTTACATTGGAGAAATCGCTGAAAAGGTTTCATAGAAAAATCAATTTTTGTTTGGTTGAAAGTAGGGATGGCAATTTCCATATCTACATTGGGTAACTGACTTCTCGGAGCTGATGAGATTGGAGATGGAGATTGTTTTAGTGAGGATGGGAATGGGGAGTGAATTTCCTGCCCTTTTCCAATCTTGATTATATTATGATATTATTTATATTAAAATAAATTCAAAATGATTTTATTATTTAAAAAATTCTCTTATTTTAAGTAAATATTTTTTTAAATAATTTTAATTTAAAAATTTTGAAAACTCTCCCTTATGAAAAACCCTCCCTCTTGCCATTAGCTGAAAGACAGTTAATTTAGGCTTTCCACTATTATAAAACCAAATAGGATTGGATAAGACATGGGGTCGTTTGGTAACTATTGAAGTGGCGACACACTGAATGCCTTCTTGCTTTATCTTCTTCTAGTGAGCTCCTTGATTGCTGAAATTAAATTTGAGTTGATTACTAATTAGCTACAACCTACAATAAATTCGAATATTTTATTTTCATTCAATTTATCCTTTTTTTTTTTAACCCCCCAATACTTAAGTCTACTGTTTGAGCAAGGATTCAATTCAGGTTGGGTTGGGTCAGGATCAACCCTAATACTTCCATTTTCACCCCACTCCCCAATATCAAATTGGGTTAGGTTTACTTTGGTCGGCTCAGGGATCAACCGGTACTGAAGAGTTAAGACTCTATCTTATATTAGGTAGTCAACTCGTCATTCTCGAAATCCAACCCTAACCCCGGTCAAAGATTGGGGAACCATGTCGATGGGGCTAGCCGGACCGGCCAGACCAAAGCTGCATCCCGAATTCAAAATTCATTTTCACACGCCAGAGTTACATGGGGGCCCTCCTCTGACGATGGGTAATTGGCCGGCCCGAAAAGTCGGACAAAGAATATTCAATATTGTGAAGCTTATAAAATTTCGAGCCATTAAACGTTCAAATCATATGAAGGCTTTTGTTGTCCATCAAATCATCACATCACTCCATTTTTCCCACAATTAGCTTGACCAATTGACCCATGACCCAACCAGCGATCGAATTGGACCGAAAAGACTGATTGATCCGAGTCCGAAGCGTTTTGGGTTTCATTCAGTTCAGACCTTCATCAGTCAGTCAACAACTTTATCAACCTTCCCGAATTAGTCCATCGATTTGGACAGCAGCGACCGTCCGATCAACGTCGAATTCTGGTAGTTGTCCATTCTATCAACAGGTGACCATTTGTCGTTTGGCTGGTGTAGTGGAGCAGTTCGGACCAGAGTTCAGAGCAAAAGTAAAATAATGCAGTAATCCTCTAGGAACCTGAAATTCTTGCTGAACTGAGAGACCCAAATGTCCCCAACCCAAACCTCTGCTCTGCACCAGATGTTCATCACTAGTTGTTTGAAAATTTTGGGGAGTTCACGTGTAGAAATCTCGATTACGAGGACACTCGTTGGGAATACTGGGCTGTCGACTTGTTGATCGGCTTCGTCGTCAGGACCTACCAATCTTACTTTGACTGGATTATTATTTTCACAAAAAGAAAGGGCTTAGGAGTTAGGATTCATGGATTCACCAACTTTGTTACAGTGGGAACTCTGAGACTGAGGAGATGGCAGTCTGTCACGCGCCTGAGGGTCAAGGTCTTCTGCATTTGGTTGCGTAAACAAATTGTCGCCCATTGCACTGAGACCATGAACATTGTATAATGGCTGATATACCCCTTCACGATCCATTCTGATTTTTCCTGCTCCTGCAGACGGGGTGGTTTTCTCTGGTGCCGTCCTGTTCCTGTAGGGTTTTCAACTTGACATGTTGAATGAGTTTAGTCATGGGTTCAAGCCCATTTTCCCAATATTGGGCCTCCATATTATTGGTCCATTATTAGATGGGCTGGACTTGAGGTATAGCTGCCATGAGCTAGGTCCCCTATCACAAGATCGGATCTGCTGATTACAAAACGCTGGCCACATACTGTGCAGAAAACATCACAGCCGCACACTGGAAATATCTCTCCATGTGAAGCTGTAGAGTGTTGAAAGCTGAGAGCACAATATCCGGCCGTGTATTAGAAACATCTCCTGTGATTAATTATATGTTTTCATTCATGGGAGATGTTCCCAATCCACGGCTGGAGATAATGTGGCCACCTCCCCATGTACGAGAATAAGCTGGGCTGTGTTGAATTGGGGATTTGTCAAAATTTCACTGGGATTAAATCTTAAGTTGAACATGTTGCAGTTGAAAATCCCAATTTGCAGTTCAATGGAAATAAGGTTGTGTTCGGTTGCAATGCAAATAAATTTGCATTGATGCAAAATTATGGCTGTGCCAATGATTTTAGTGTAAATTTTGACTTATTTTTGTTTTAAATTTTAGCTTATTTTGTTTGATTGCAATATAAATGAAGTAAATTAAGACATGAAGAAGAATAAAATAAAACCCAAAACAAAATTAACTGAGAATTTATATTTTTTTTCATTTGCACTCCTATGCATTTGTACTAGTGCAAATAAAATTGCACTAAAACCAAACACAACCTAAACTACTAAATTCCCATGAATATGTCCATTTTTAATTATTATTTATTCCTTTATCACTTATCCATTTAGGGAAAATCTATGATGCTGAAAAGATATGGTATGGAAAGAGTTTTGACCAAACAAAACTCATCCATGAATTTTGGTAAATAATACCTAATTGGTTACTATATTTATGATTCCAGTTGATTGGTCAGACGTTTTTTGGATATTGATGTAGGGGTATCTGGCCGATCTGCGGATCTTGACATGTGCCACCGGCCGGATGCATCCGGGCCATCTCGTGGATCTTGACACATGGCGTCAACTAGATGCATCCTGACCATCCATCATTAGCCATTGCCAATTGTTGCCACTTGCTGCCAACTACCCCTCTTCTAAGGCAACTCCGGTTATGAAAGGAGCTCCCACATTGAGGTAAAGACACACATACTTAAGTTTTAAGTTTCCTCTCTTGCTTGGCCCAACCCCTCATAGCTCTCAGCTAACTTGACCGTTAGAGTCTTCACCCTTTGGATAACTCCCAAGGCCTCTGATGTCTTCTTTCTCTTAGTAGGTTGGACCCATCGGCCACGAACACAAAAACATTGTTGCCCGACTCCTTATTTAGCAACAACAGATATCATATCTTTTTCATATCATAGTCAAACCCATCTATTTAATCTCTACCACACTGATATTATGGAACTATTGCTTTTAAATGAGGCAACATATGGCTCTATACAACATGAATAGCCTCTTCTCTAAAATGAGGCCACACAGTCCTTTTTGGTTTGTTCAAAGTGCAAAAAGTTGTGCTAACATGCTTAGTCATAGAATGGTTTATTCATCATCATCAATATCATCTAAGCATTTTCCAGCTATATGGGTTAGCTACACAAATCATGTTTTGTCATTCAATTGTATTCAATGTTAAAAGAGATAAATTAGGATTTATGACCATGAGAGTTTGGTAAAAGTTTTAGTGTCAGATACCGATTAGGAAGAGTTTCACAAAGTGTTTAATTATCAATTACAAGTACATTGGAAATGCAATGTGTACTGGAGAGACAATTTTAAGAAACATATCGAGATATACTTAAGATACACATGGATACAAACGAAAAATTAAGATACGCATAGATGTACTAAGAAACTCATATAAATCCTAAAAAACTATGTTAGTTACAATAAATATGAGTTTTATATCACTATAAATAATCTATTTAAACATCTATATTTCAATGATTTATACCAAGTGTGAAATATTGAGACATAATTGGAAATTGTTCAAAATTATGAAAGAATTAAAATGTTTGTGTATGCATACATACCACAGTATTTAAAGAATCAATATAATTTGTATTAATATTTATCACTTTTTAGAAAATAGGACCAATTGGCCTATTAGACCAGTTGGACCATGACTAGATTGGGTTAAAATTTTGCCAAAATTGCTGACCTAACTAGTCAAAGTCGAAAACTAGGGAATAATGTCTTATTTGTGGTGACCTTTGTTTTTATTTTGGGTAACTTTTCGATATAGGTGTCTTATAAAAAATTGAAATTAAAATAAAAAATATATGTTATAAAAGAATACAATTATATAATTTAAATATATTGGAATCCAATATATATATATATATAATACTACATCATCACAATTTGACCTCAATTGAATCTCTAACCTATGAACCTCTCCCTTTTCTGGGTTGACGTCTAGCCAAGTTCTCTAAACATTGATATTTATTATATATTTTTAATGATGAATTTTAGCTTTTATTGGTAGTCATCTACTAACAAACGAACTT
The DNA here is from genome assembly GCF_056320005.1 of Nelumbo lutea. Lineage (NCBI taxonomy): Eukaryota > Viridiplantae > Streptophyta > Magnoliopsida > Proteales > Nelumbonaceae > Nelumbo > Nelumbo lutea. Next base: position 56,785,520 of record NC_142685.1, read on the forward strand.
AATTAAAATTTTAAATACAAATTTATATGGCAAATACTTATGGTATGGCATAGTGATGGAATCCCATAGTCCCCCCTATTTGTGATTTTTGGTAGTCAAGTTAGTGGCATGTCAAATTCAAATTAGAATTTGAACATTGCCTTAAATGCACTATTCAATTTGCCTTTAATAGTGTGTTATTAAATGTGATAATTAATTAAGAGTCATTAAATTTGAATTTGAAAAGTTACTAATATTAAAAGAGAATGAGGGAAAATAAATTTGAATTAAGAGTCATTAAATTTAAATTTGAATTTCGATTTGTATTAACTGCCAATACAGACCTGAAACGGACCGATACGGGTCCATATTGGACCGATACTAACGAAAATAAACAAAACATACAGATTTTGTATGTTCCATGTATCAGATCTTCAATGAAACACAATGTATGAGTCCGTGCATTGTGCAGTGCAAATACAAGGTTTAGAAATACCTTATATAATGTTTTGCATTATAGGTATTTGTATTTGCACTCTTCCCAAACTGAGCCTTAGTGTTTTAGAGAGAACAAAATGTTGGTATCTTAATTCTGTGGCCAGCGCTAGGGTTGCAACTTGGGAAGTTCCAACCCAAACATAAACCGACCTAGCCTACAATTTTATATGGGTTGGACTTAGATTTTAGGGCCTTGGGCTGGGCTTTTTTATTTTTTGGTCTGGACCTGGGCCTAGCCCTTCGATAGCCCAAACCCAGCCCAAGCCCGACCCTACCATATCCTAACCCAAGCCTAGCCCACCTATGTAAATACATATATGCATTTTTTTTATAAGCCACACACACACACATTTATATAAAACTTTAATGTGGGATGATTGACCAATCCAAGCTCAACCAAAGTACATCAAAATTCAGTTCAAGCTGGGCCTGGGTTGGATAGTTCTAGCTTGACCTCAGGCTCAAGCCAGCCTTGGGCCTTAAGCCCAATTCTTAGGGTTGGGCTTGGGTTGAGCTTGAACTTGGTCCTACCAACTCGACTTGCACCCCTAGAGAAAATGAAATAGAGGGAAGGTTATTTGTTTGAGAAGAACAAAGTGGGTAGTAAAATGATATGGTCCCCACTTTAGATGAGAGAATGAAGGTATAAGAAAGGAGTTGCAAATTTTGTATCGGTTTTTAGTATTTTGCACTATCAATGAGACAAAAGGTACAAATTCTAAATCTAGAAAGGATACAACATTCATAATTACAATTTACAAACAAATATGAGAATCTGAACTGAATACAAATTCACCATCTGGTTTGGAATTGTATCACGGAAATGAAGCATTAGGAAAGCTTTAATAAAACTAAATGAATGTAAATTTTCAGAAATTATTTCCAAATGGCAGACCTACAGTAATGTCCAGATTCATTTCTATGAGTCAACGTCTACCTGTAATTCTGTAAATGTGTACGTGCATTGCATATGAAAATTTCAAATAACAATACCAATTCGTGTTTCCTTATTAGAACCCATTTAATAAAGATAGTTATCAAATTATAGTGTGCCAATTACTGGATTTAAATTTTGTATTCCATTTTCATTGTTAATAAAAATGCTTTGTATTTATCATATTTATTTTCATTTTTTATTTTTTTATAACTTTTTATTTCTGTTTATTTTTAGAGCTTTTATTATACTATTATGACATATCATTGGTCGATCCATTTGACTTGAAAGAAAAAAAATGATTTTATTTTTTAAGTCTCCCTTCCCATTATTGGTTATAAAAATAATTCTTGTTTGTTACACTTATCTTTGTTTAATAAGACAAAAGTATAATATTGGATATTTATCATTTTTTCCTATAAATTTTATATTTTTTAGTATTCAATTATAACATATTAGTTGACCCATTTTACTAAAATGGTTGAATCGTTAACCCACCACTTAGATGGAAAACTGTGTTGTCTTTGAGTTAGTTTTATTTTTTTTAGGGAAAATTCCGCTTTAGTACCCTAAATTTTGGGGGTAGTGTCAAGTTAGTACTCGAACTTCCAAACATGTCTCTTTAGTACGTACCTAAAGTTTCAAAAGGTGCCAAGTTGATCCCTGTCATTAACCGATCATCAATTATTTGTTGAAAATGTCAATTTTACCCTTTAAAAGAAGACATTGTTCATTGTCTTCTACCTTGATACTGAACCATTTATCTTCAAATAAAAAGAGAGAAAAAACATAAAATATGATAGAGGGAAAACAATAACTGAAAACAAAGAAATAACTAGACAAGAATGTGTTTCAAATCTAAAGGTAGAAGACAATGACTTCATTAGTCTAAAATTTCAAAGACCTCAACCAGTTCAGTCTCAAGGTAGAACACAATGAACAATATAATGCCTTCTTTTGAATGGTAGTTTTGACATTTTCAATAGATAAATGATGACTGGTTAACGATAGGGACCAACTTGACACTTTTTGAAAGCTTAGGTACTACAGTGACACGTTTGAAAGTTTGGGTACTAACTTGACACTACCCCCCAAGTTTAGGATAGTAAAGTGGCATTTTTCCTTAATATTTTATTTCTATCATCAATAAAAACAATTCTTATTTATCACATTTACTTTTGTTTAATGTAATGAATACATAATACTAGGGATGTAACCAAATGATTTCTACAATTAAAACTTTTGTATTTTAATTTTTTTCAGTATTTTTCTAATTTGTTATTTAATTATGACATTATTGGTTGACCCCATATGTATGACCTAAAAGGTTTAACCATTGATCCACCGCCTGAATAGGAAAACAAGTTCATTTCAAGGCTGGTTTAAAATTTTGTATTTCATTTTCATCATCAATAAATATACTTCTTATTTATTCATTATATTTATTTTTGTTTAATATAATGAATATATAATATTATAGATGTACTTTTTATAAAAAATTTATATTTTTGTATTTTTAAATTATTATTATTTGATTATGATATCATGTGTTGACCAATTTAGCTCAGATGGTTGAACGATTTACTTACCTTTTGAAGAGAAAAAAAAAGTGTTTTTTGTGAAGCTTTGAATACAATAAGTCAAAGATGAATAAATTGTAAAGTACGATTAACTCTAAGACAATATCAACCATGAGCCATTAGATGGGGGTGATTGGCACAATCTCCATTGATCACTTTTGAGTCTTGTCACTTACGTATTGCTTTCCTTCTTTGTGGACTCTTGAGCATTTGGAATTTCATTGTCATATGCGCACCTCCACAACCTTAACAGATAGAAAAACAAAAAGAAAAAGAAAATACCGAAGATTAAAGGGCATACGTGACAGTAAGCTACTAATAACATTGAAATAAGCAGGAAGACCAGATCCAACCAATTAGTTGGTTGTTGAATTATGGCCGTGGTTGCCTATAATGGGATATAATAGGAGAAAAGGACTTATAGGGCGTCATATAGGTTACTCTAAGAGGTAGGCTCTATGTGGGGGTGGACAATGTGGAATTTTCTTATGTTATATTTCTAATTAATTTTTCTATATATTCATAAATTTTGTTCTTTTTTTAATGTTTTTTGGTATATGAAGAGGCGAAGGGACATTTTTTCTTGTGTTCAGTGAATTTTAATGGGAGGATGAGGTGGCATGTGTGGGTGATGCCTACTGCAACCAAATTAAAACTGTCTCGATTAAAATTTCTTTATCAAAATATGAATTTGCCCATGAAAGAACATAGAGATGAAAGGGTAGATTCTATTGGACGAAAATTCTACAATATTAAACTCTAATCACACTTTTATATATAGTATAGATATAGATATAGATTCATTAATAATTTAAAATTCATCATATTCTTTGGAAAATTCGGATGAACTGAACGCTTTAATAGTTCAGCGGGCCATGGAACCAATGATGAATAGTTCCACACCACTAATAAATTCATGGGTCTGACTGTTAGAGATGCAGGCCCATTATATTTAACACTGGTGTGGAACCTTATAATTGGTTCCACAGCCCGCTGATCAGCTAAAGCATTCAGCTAAATCTTGTTCACATGTGGGTCTCACGTGTATAAAATAATTAATGGTGCATTCGCTCATGATTGATTACGTAACAAGCGATACACAGCAGTGTGAGCAGCAGATCCTAAACTGGTTTAAATTGCTAACAGCATGTTAAGCTGTTTGGTGTGATTCTTGAATAGGTTTTTAATTTTTTATTAGCAAACATAGTAAAAGGTTACAACTAACCCGTGTTTGGAAAGAAAAGAAAAAGAAGAGGGCAAAAGAGTCTCTCAATATGATCCACAGTCTTTATTTTTTTGCTCATCATGAGTGGTAGTTTACGTTTTGTGTATATGATGTTTAATACATGGTTTTTGAACAGCCATTAACTCGGATGGTCAAACCGTTTGGCCCAAAAACTATCCAGGCAACCAGTTCTGTTTTGCTCCAAACTTGACCCCTGGCCAAAAACCGTTGAATCGGTCAATGACCCGTTGACCAGGTAGTCGAATCGTTGACCCATTGACCCAATGAACGGTTTTTGGACTTTTTTATTTTTAATTATTATTTTCTTATTTTTGTTGTCAAAACATGCCATCCATTCAAACCAGACGGTCGAACCGTCAACCTAGAAACCAGTAGCTAGAATGGTTCCATTTCTGGGTCGTTTTTTAAAACCATGGTTTAATACACTAAGGCTATGTTTGGCCTCACATTTCCTTACCTTTTTCTTCCTTTTTCTTTCAAATCAAACATGGCCTAAAAAGACATTTATTTCTAAAAGAAGATAAATGTATTTTAGAGAGAGAGAGACAGATTAAAACATAAACATATACCAGAGTATCACTTTTCTCCATGCCTCATCAAAAATAAAAGAAAAAGAAACACCATTTAGTATGTGTTTGGTATAATTTTCGTTTACTAAATAAACGTTTGTACTTGATTTTTCTTCAAAATCGAGAAAATTACTAGATAAACCGTTTATTGACAATTATGCTCCATTATGCACCAAATCAGCGAAATAGTGAATAAACACTCAACTGTTGGGGGAAGCATTAAAATGAAGTTTCTTCCAACAGTTGGTGTGTACATAAATCAAAACCCACTTTTGTGAATATAAATGTGTGCATATGGATGAACATGAAGAAAAAAATGATGATTTGTTGATGACATGGTGATGTTTTGATAAACGCTTATCATAAAATGTCCATGGAACAAAAGCATGCTTAATCATGTTTGGCAAGTATTTTTTAGAAAAAAAAATGTAACCGCAGTGATTATGTGTTAGAATTTATGAGAGGAAAACCGGATTTCCTGCCCACTACCACAAGAAAAATGCTCTAAGTCAGCAGTCCTTTCAACCAATGCTATACTAATATCCGAGGCGGTCTAAGAGAATAGACCGCTACCTCAATTAAATTTGAGAACTGGCACCGCGGTCTAAGAGAATAGACACGATGATTTTAAAAACAAACCGGATTTGAACCGGTATAATCTACAATGAATCAGTCTTATTTGAAAAACCCTCTGGAGCCTAGAGCATCATTCTTCTCGTCTTCTTCTCTTCGATTAGTATCTGTTTGTGGCCACGACAAATCCCAACAAGGAGAGTTTTGCCTTAACCGACGCCCTCCTCCTCTTAATGTGTGCACCATCTTCTACCCACCTTGAATTTCAGCCATGCCTCACCATCTTCTATTGTGAGATGTGCGGCTACAATGTACTGTGGGTAGGGTGTGGGCAGAGAAAGTGAGTAAGAAATCTAAATTTGATCTGAAATTTTTAATGAAAATATTATAAAAATAAAGCCAAAAACATTTAAACACCCAATCAAAATGCATATTCACTAACGGATGTTTGGTTCCATTGGCGTTTATTGAAAAAACACCACAACATCAGTGCCACATAGCATTGGCGTTTATTGCAAATGAAGCAAAATGAAACAATTGTTTGGTTTTACCATTTATCAAATAAATGGTAGAAAACTGAAACATGTTGATTTTTGTGCATGGGGCATTTGGGAAACCCAAAATTCTTGTTTCCCCCAATGCCCCATTTTTTCTTGAAACTAAATGCTGATGTGACACACTTTAATGGGTATTAATTTGAGGTGGAGAGTAAAAAATGTTTAAAGTAAAGTTCAACCAAACAACAAAAATAGGAAACATTTAAAGTGAAAATAAACGGCCTATCCATAAATGCCCACAGAACCAAACACATAGTAAATATTGTTTTTTTTTTTCAAAAAAAGGGGTGATGTTCCTGAATCTTGGTGAAAGAGAACATTATGTTTTTCTTTTTTCTTTTTTTTTTTTTTTTGGGGGGGGGGGCGAAGCAAAGAGAACATTATTTGTGAAACAAATTGGTGCCAAACACACACTTGTGGCTGGTTAGCGTTCAACCACCCCATTCAAATTGATAAATTTAATGCATAAAAATACCTGAAAAGACAGAAAATTTGCAAAAAAAAGTACGTCTATTATATGATTTATTCATCATATTAATAAAATTGTACAATGAAAACCTTTGTTATTAATGATGGAATTGACAGAAATACAAAAAAAAAAAGAATTAATGTCTAATTTATAACCTGACTGATCAAATAGTTTAATTGTTCAACCAAACAATTCATTGGGATTGTTGATCAGGCAAATATTTCTTTTATCAATGTTTTAAAAACTGACCCAGAACCGAAATTGCTTTTATCACTGATTTCCAAGTCAATGGTTTCATAGTCCGTTCTGAAATAGATTGGTCTATTATAATTTAAAATTTAAAAATTAAAATAAAAGGCCAAAATTATTGTCCAGGCTGAACGGATCAACAGTTAGTGAGTCATTGACCAAGTCAACAGCTTTTGTGGTCCAGGGGTGAACAGTGCGACCATCTAGGTCAACAATGGTTCCAAAAACATGTCTTCTACAACTACACAGTTTAGGGTTCGATGGTCCAACCGTCCGGTTCAAGTGCATGTTGAAGGCATTTCTTACCACTGCTTTCCAGTCTTCTCC